>NW_026606059.1:20105833-21539166 GCF_029834395.1 Sorex fumeus
AGTTTTAGGTTGTCTAAAGATTAAAAATTTTTTATGGGGGTCATATTCAATGATACCGGGGGAATTGGGGTTACTGCCAGTGATGTTCAGCCTGGCAGTGGGTGCTTAGGGGCCATCAAAGATATGCCAGCTGATGCTGATGGAGGGACCACATGGTCCCATGGATCATTCTTGCACATGCTAGGTATGCGCTCTACTACTTCTGCTATTGCCTCAGCCCTGTTTCCAGATTTAAAAAAATGCACACATTGCTCTAACATCATTCTAAAACGGCATTAGAATTCATATCTTTATCTTTTTTCTATTTCATGAGCTATTTTTCATGCCAATAAAGAAGTTTTATATAATCTCATTTTTTTGGTTTTCTGCCTTGGATCCACACCTTGTGCTACTCAGGGCTGACTCCTGGTTCTGTGCTCAGGAATATTTCAGATAGGGGAACCATATGGGATGCTAGGATTGAGCCTGGGTTTGCTGCATGCAAGGCAAGTGCCCTACCCACTCGACTATCATGTCAGCTTTTAGATGACAAATGATTTTACATATATCAAAGTTACCATTTTATAGCATACAACTTAATGGTTAATACTTATTCTAAAAGTTGTGCAACTATCACTACTATTTCATTTATTTATTTATTTGTTTTCTGGATCACACCCGGTGATGCACAGGGGTTACTCCTGGCTCTGCACTCAGGAATCACTCCTGGCGGTGCTCAGGGGGACCATATGGGATGCTGGGAATCGAACCTGGGTCGACTGCGTGCAAGGCAAACGCCCTACCTGCTGTGCTATCTCTCCAGCCCCATCACTACTATTTAATACTCAAACTTTTCTCCCTTCTAAAAGTAACCCAGTTCCCTTTGGTTTCCTATCTTATCTCTTCCCCAAACCCTTGCAACCACTAGTTGTTGTCTCTCTAGATTCTATAGATTCCGAGTATCTCAGATAATTGGAAGCAGACATGTAGTGTTTTATAACTGACCACATCTGTTATACTTTTTTAAGTTTCGCCCTATGTTATAGTTAATATCTGGTCTTTATTCTTTATGACTGAATAATATTCCATTGTGCAAATATACCCTGTGTTTTGTTTATCTATGCAGAGGGTGATTAAACAATTGAGTTGTTTCAACTTAGGGGCTATTATAAAAATGCTTCTATGGTCATGCATGTAATTTTCAATTCTTTTGTTAAATATGTAGGTGTGGAATTTCTGGATCATATGGTAATTATGTGTTTAGCTTTTTGAGAAATTGCCAAACTGTCTTGCTACCAAGTTTCCATTATTGCCAACAGCATATAAAGTCTTCAATTTCTCTTCAGTCTGGCCAATGTTTGCTTTTGTCTGTATGCTTAATTCTAGCCATGCTTTTGGGAGTGAGAGAATGTTTTCTTTTTTTTTTTTTTTTTTTTTGGCCACACCCAGCAGTACCCAGGGTTTATTCCTGGCTCTGCATGCTCAGGTTTTAGTCCTGGTGGGCTCTGCGACCATACCAGGTTCCTGGGATCCAACCTAGGTCAGCTGCATGCAAGGCAAGTGTTCAACCTACTGTATTATCTCTCTGGACCCATTCTTTGCTTTTCTCTAGCAGGTGATATTGGCCATCATTTCCTAGAATTTATCTCCTTTGCTGATGTGTCTATTTAAATTCTTCATTTTTTATTTATCCTATTTTATTTTATTTTTTTCTTTTTTAATTCCCAGCATCCCCCTCTCAGAGAACCCGGCAAGCTACTGAGAGTATCTCGCCCACATGGCAGAGCCTGGCAAGCTACCAGTGACGTATTCGATATGCCAAACACAGTAACAACAAAGTCTCAAATGGAGACGTTACTGGGCCGGCTTGAGCAAATCGATAAACAACGGGAGGACAGTGACAGTGACATGGGTCACACCCGGTGATGCACAGGGGTCACTCCTGGCTCTGCACTCAGGAATTACCCCTGGCGGTGCTCAGGGGCCATATGGGATTCTGGGAATTGAACCCAGGTCAGTCGTGTGCAAGGCAAACGCCCTACCCTCTGTGCTATCGCTGCAGCCCCTAAATTTTTCATTTTTGATTGGATTCTTTGTCTTAAAAGAATTGTTAAGTGTTCTTTTTTTTTCTTTTGGATACTATACCCTTCTCAGATATGTAACTTGCAATTATTTCCTCATTATGTCAGTTTGTTCCATTCATTATGGTGTTTTGAATCAAAGCAGTTTTGAATTTGATGATGCCAGTGTATCTTCCCTTTGATTCCTTGTGTTTTGGGTATCAATCTAAGCAACCAAGATTATGGAGGTTCACTCCTGTGTTTTCTTTTGAGCTTTGTGTTTTTAGCTCTTAAATTTGGATCTGAGTTTAATTTATTTCTTTGGCATGCCATGGATCAAACCCAGAGCTTCACCCAAACTCCACAAGTACTCTGTTGCTAGGCTACATCCTTAGCCCATTTTAAATTTGTTTTGTTCTGGTTTTGGGCCACAGTGAGTGGTGCTTAAGGCGTACTCGTGGCTCTGTGCTCAGGGACCATATGCAATGCCCGTGATTAACCTGGGTCAGCCACATGCAAGACAAGTACTTAACCCCTTTATTATTACAAATTGTTATTAATGGTCTAATTTAGGACTCCAGTTTTATTCTTTTGTGTATGGTCATCAGTTGTTCCAACACCATTTGCAGGGGAAAATAGTATTCTTTCCTACTGAATTATCTTTGCACTATTGTTGAAAACAGCACATATAAAGTATGGATTAGAAGTATAGGAATTTATTTCTGAAGTCTGTATTTTTGTTTTAGGAAAGGGTTCTAAATGTTTGTGTTACTAACAAGCCTGCTTTAGGGATATAGTTTTCAATTTTCTGGTTCAAAAAATTTACTTTCAGGGACTGGAGAGATAGCTCAGTGAGTAAGGCATTTTTGCCTTGCGTGCAGCTGGCCAGGGTTCAAGCACTCAGCACCCCAAACCCCAGCAGGAGTGATTTCCGAGTGCAAACCAGTAGTAAACCCCAAGAACTGCTGGGTGTGACCCAAAACTCTTTTTTTTTTTTTTTGCTTTTTGGGTCACATACCTGGCAATGCACAGGGGTTACTCCTGGCTCTGCACTCAGGAATTACCCCTGGTGGTGCTCATATGGGATGATGGGAATCGAACCCGGTCGGCCGTGTGCAAGGCAAATGCCTTAGCCGCTGTGACCCCAAAACTTTAAAAGTTCCTTCCACACTGTGTTTCTGAGTCTTCCCTTTTCCTTGTGCTTTCCTGGCTTTGCATTTTCACTGTAATTTTGCTTTTCTTTTTTCCATGTTTGTGCTTGTTGGTTTTTAAGTCTTTATAGTTAAGAACGTCTCATTATCCCATACTGTCTTTCCTGTACATTTGGACCTCTTTATCTATCTTTCCAGCCTCAGCTTCTAAGGTTCTGTCCTTTTCTCAGAGTAGGTCTGAGAGAGAGAGAGAGAGAGAGAGAGAGAGAGAGAGAGAGAGAGAGAGAGAGAGAGAGAGAGATGCTAGTTAGTTGAGCATCTTTTCACGGCAGAGACATCACTAGGTGTTGGCACCTCTGCTGATGGTGGGTGTTAACAGGTGGGTCAGGCCTACCTCTCACCAGCCAGCTGATGCTGGTCAATCACCACCAGGGCGGGAGGGTCCACCTGGGACTTCTGCTGGGCTGTCTGGGGGTGACAGACTGACATAGTTGTGACTTTTGAAACTGAGAAAATATGCAAGAAGGTTGGAGTTGGATTTGTCTGGGTCGTGCATTATTTTTTTTAAAGCAGGGGGTAGAAATTAATTTGCTTATTACCCAAATATGAGTTCTTGGTAGCATACAAATCCAAATCTCTCCTGAAAGTCATGGGCCCTGAGGTCAGGGGATTGGATGGTAGAGTTATGGGTAGAGAATCTACGTAGAGGTCTGTGCCTCAGTTTCCATCAGAGATCTGAGTGAGGATGTCTGGGGAGATGGGTGGGGAGGCTGAGGCAACTCACGATGGAAATATAAGGAAGAGAATGGGAAGCAGGATAGGAGAGATCATTATAGAGCTGGCTTATTTTATGGTATATACATTGTTTTTTCTTGTTTCTCTTAGGGAAGTGGGCTTGTTGGACCCCACGTGGGTGGTACTCAGAGCTTACTCCTGGCTCTGCACTCAGGGATCACTCCTGGCAGTAATCAGGGGATCGTACAGAGTCCTGGTCCTGGGGTTAACCACTCTGCTATCTCTCTTGCTCTGTGTTGTTTCAAAAGAGAGATTTAAAAAAAAAAAGAAGAAGAAGAAGAATCAAGGGGCTGGAGCGATAGCACAGCGGGTAGGGCGTTTGCCTTGCACGTAGCCAAACCCAGGTTCAACCCCCAGTTTCCCATATGGTCCCCCGAGCACCATCAGGAGTAATTCCTGAGTGCAGAGCCAGGAGTTACCCCTGTACATTGCCGGGTGTGACCCAAAAAGAAAAAAAAAAGAAAAATCAAAATAATGTTTTTTTCAATGCCACTGGAACTTTAGACACTGTGGAATCTTCGTATATTCCGTGCCTTGCTGAGTCCTTCCCTGTTTCCCTTCCTCCTAGGTCGAGGAGGAAATCCAGACTCTGTCGCAAGTGTTGGCAGCAAAAGAGAAGCATCTCGCGGAGCTCAAGCGGAAACTGGGCATCAATTCTCTACAGGAATTCAAACAGAACCTTGCCAGAGGGTGGCAGGATGTTACAGCGACGTCAGCGTATGTGTCTTAACTTTTTTTTTTCCTGGAAAATGTGAAAGGCTTTTGGGGAGGGGACTTTTTGCTCTGTCTCTTTGGGCTACACATGCCCCCTCCTCTGGCTTCTCAGGTGGGCCAGAGTCTTTCCTGACTTTGGTCTTCCTGTTCTAAGGCATCGATAGAAATAAGCCTGAGTTGTGTGTGGAGAAAAAATAAAATGTGATCTCTCCAAATGCCTATTATCTATTACTGTACCACCTTATCACAGTCATCCCATTGTTCATCGATTTGCTCAAGCAGGCAACAGTTATGTCTCCATTCGTCCCAGCCCTGAGATTTTAGCAGTCTCTCCTTACTCGTCTTTCCCAACGCTGCCGTATTGGAGGCTTTTTTAGGGTCAGGGGAATGAGACCCGTTATTGTTACTGTTTTTTGGCATATCGAATATGCCACAGGGAGCTTACGGCCCACATATGTGCTACTCAGTTTCCAGAATGTCCTAGTCAGGAGTCGGTTAGGTAAGCAGCTCAAATAAGTCTTTTATTTTTATTTTCATTGTTTTTCAGGGCATGGGGGGGGGTGCATTTCAAGCATATTTGAAACACATCCTCCATAAGAGAAAAGAGAGGTGGGAAAGGGGAGGAGACAGAGGAGAGAGAGAGAAGAGAGTGAGGGGAGGATTGGAGAGAGAAGAGAGAGGAAAGGAGAGAGGAGAGAATGCTTGATAGAAGAGCTAGCCTGATCTCGGCCATCTGTGGCTCGGCCGGGCAGGGCTGTGTGTGCGGCCTGTGATTCCAGGGTCCACACAAGCAAGCCGTGTGCTCTTATCACTGAAGTCACATCCCTGGTGCCCAGAGCCATGTGCTAGTGGCAGAGATATCTGATCTTTGATCATCTCCATGTTCCATGTTTGTTTTGGCTTTGGTGCTTGCAGACCGTGCCGGCGGGAATTGAACCCAGGGCTCCTGACACGCCCTTCCACGGGGCTTCCTCAGGGCAGAGGGAAGGGGTGAGCTCGAGGAGACAGACTGTGAGCTTGTTCTCTGCTGGTCTGCGTCACCGCGAGCTGCCATGACAGGCTGCCCTCTTCGCTCCACTCTCTCCTCATCAGGAAGTGGAGTTCACACGGGACATTCTGTCACTCTCTCACTCTGTCACTCCCAAAACTTGGGGTTTTGTCTTGGGTTTTTTTTTCCTAGCTTTGGGTCTCTTTTTTTTTTTCTTTTTGGATCATACCCGGCAATGTTCAGGGGTTACTCCTGGCTCATGCACCCAGGAATCACTCCTGGGGGTGCTCAGGGGACCATATGGGATGCCTGGGATCGAACCTGGATCGACCACATGCAAGGCAAACACCCAACCCACTGTACTATATAGCTCCAGCCTTCTAGCTTTTGGTCTCAATGGGCTGGAGCGATAGCACAGCGGGTAGGGCGTTCGCCTTACAAGCGGCCAACATGGCCGACCCGAGTTCGATTCCTCCGCCCCTCTCGGAGAGCCCGGCAAGCTACCGAGAGTATCTCGCCCGCACGGCAGAGCCTGGCAAGCTACCCGTGACGTACTCGATATGCCAAACACAGTAACAACAAAGTCTCCAATGGAGACGTTACTGGGCCTGCTCGAGCAAATCGATGAACAACGGGAGGACAGTGACCGGGGTAAGTAAAACTGCCCGGCCGTTGTTTTCTCTAATATGGGATCTTAACTTCCCTGGTGGAGGTGCCCTGTTCTTGGTTGGTTGCTTCTCTCACTAGTCCCTGGCTGGCGAGAAAGGGGGGGGGTGTTTGCCTTAGACCCAATGCCTCCTGCGAGTATTGCGCCTTTCCTAGACTCCTGAGGCTGTAAGTCCCTATTTTGTAGCTTGACAAACATGCAAGATAAGCAGTTATGTTCATAAAATTCATCCCACCCACATGGCAGAGCCTGGCAAGCTCCCGGTGGTGTTTTCGATATGCCAAGAACAGTAACAGCATGTCTCACAATGGAGACATTATTGGTACCCGCTCGAGTAAATCAATGAACAATGGGAGGACAGTGCTACAGTACTGCTGAAGAACACACAAACCCTATTTTGCTTCTGGTCCTCTTGAGCAGATAAAATTGGGAAAAGTCTCTGAGGCATTTTAATTCACTGCCCTCCCGTTGTTCATCGATTTGCTCGAGCGGGCCCAGTAACGTCTCCATTGTGAGACTTCTTGTTACTGTGTTTGGCAGATTGAATACTCTCGGTAATTTGGCAGGCTCTCCAAGAGGGGCGGAGGAATCGAACCCTGCTCAGCTGGGCTGGCTGTGCGCAAGGCAAACGCACTACCGCTGTGAGGCATTTTAATTAATTAAAATTTTTTTGTTTGTTTTTTAGTAAATCACTGTGAGGTGCAGTTACAGACTTATAAACTTTCATGCTTATGTTTCAGTCATACAACGATTGAGTACCCATCCCTCCACCAGTGCCCATTCTCCACCACCAATGTTCCCCGTATCCCTCCCCCCACCCCCCCTCCACCCCCCCTCTGGCATTTTATTTCTGTTTTGTTTTTGGATTAAGTGGAAAAGGGAAGAGTAAGAGAGATCATTTTCTTTCAGCCTCCGGCTGTTGTTCCCTTTTTGGCTCCTTCCAATTTTTCAATTTTCATTTAGGCTCCGTGATTTATAAGACTGTTCAAAACCACTTCAGGCACAACCAAATCAGTGTGGATGCCCCTTCATCATTGTCTCAAGTTCCTCTACCTGAGTCCCCATCCCTTTGCAAAATCAGTTCTGAGACTGACTGTCAGGGTCTGTCACCGTTAGCCAATTGTTATTTGTGTCTCTCTATATTCCACACACGAGAGCGATCATTCTGTAGTTATCATGCGCCCTCTGACTAATGTCATTCAGTATGATACCCCTCAAGTCCCACCGTCTTGCAGCAAATCACATGATTTCAGCTTTTCTTAGAGCAGAGTAGTATTCCACTGTGCATACATAACCACAGTTTCTTTATCCAGTTTGCAATTCTCGGGCACTTGGATTGTTTCCAGATCTTGACTATTATGACTAGGGCTATAGTGAACATAGAAATGTTCACTACAATGTTCATAGAAATGCAAATGTCTTTTCAAAATATTGGGGTTCTTTGAAACTCTTGGGCTAGATACCAGGAAGTAGAATTTCTGAGATATATGGAAATTCACTTTTTAAGTTACTGAGAAATGTCTACCCCATGTCCCATAGAGGATGAACATTTTGAGGATTTTCAATAGGCATTGATCGCTGCACTTTAAATAGCAAATGTTCTCTATGACCAAAATCAAACAAAAAATTGTCATTTTCAGAAAAGTCAGCTTACTTCTGTATGCTCCATTCTTTAATATAGATACAAGAGAACATCCGAAACCTTATCTCAAGCTGGACAGAAGGCTTCAGCTGCTTTTTCGTCTGTTGGCTCAGTCATCACCAAAAAGCTGGAGGATGTCAAGTATGTTCTCTTTTTTCCTTGATCCTGAAGTAGCCGATTCCAGGCGGAAGAGGTTATGGGGTGGCATTGTGTCCGAAGGTCCTGCCTTCTGGTCAAAGCCAGAAATGTCTTGGCTGATTCAGGCTTGGCCATCTGACTTTGCAGCTGTATCTGCAAGCTGGCCATTTTAGCATCTGTTTAATAAGAGTGTCGGACAAGTTTGGTCCTGAGCTTTTATCTTTTCAGTCCAGCTTGGAATGACAAGGTAAGTGTGGCGCTTGTGGTTGCCAGTTTGTGATTGTTGGCGAGCCTGGTGTCTTCTTGGGGATGACTCCAAGGGTCCCTTGGAGCACACGTTGAAGTGGAACCCTGCCTTTGCTTCCCGAGGGGAACAGTGCTACGCTGACCTTACAGCATGCTTCTTCCTGCTTCCTGGTCTACTGCTTTGTAACCCCAAACTGCACTTGTGGAGAGGCCTCGATCTTGATCTTTGAGCTGCGGCTTTTTATGTTTTTATTTTTTTATCCCCAGCCTCTATCCCCCTGACTTCATTTAAACACTGTGGTTTACAGAGTTGTTCTTGATTTGTTACAGGCATTTGATACTCCATTCCCAACACCCCCTGTCACCCTCCGTGGTCCCCATTTTCCCGACCCCCCCCCCTTAAGCCTACCCCCATAGCAAGTCCCCCATTTATATTTAGTGTGTGATGTGGCTTTTTGTTTTAGATTAATCTGCAGGATTTTTCTGACCATTTCCATAGAATCACTCCATAGTGCTTTGTGTCTGCACCCTGCCACGTGATTAGACTAGTGCTGGGAATGACAAATGTGGTTTAAATCTTTAAATCAATTATACTTTTGTCCAGCATGCAACATTTGTGTTTTAAAAACAATTGCATGTCTCAATTGCATGTCTCTTGTGTTTTTTATTCTGGAGTATGTGCTTTGATTATTTTTTTCATGGCCAGATTTTTTTCTTTTTGGCTGGAGTGGGGGGTGGGTAGGTTGAATATGTTTGATCAGTTTATTATGCTTTGTACCAAATAACCCAACTAACTTGCTCTTTAGATTTGGACAGTCATCATTTCGAACATAACATAGTAAACGTGACTTTCTCGAACCCTTCTTGCAGTTCAACATACATTTCTCAGGGGCTGTGTCATATCTTTCATGCTGACTTAATTATGTAATACCTCAGAGTCCAGTTGTGAAAGCCTAGCTTTAAAAAATTAAGATATTTAGATTGTTGAACATTTGCTAGCACTCTTTTTTTTTTTTTTTAATGCCTACTCTGATTCTTACAGATTTCAAGCCTTTTCACATTCCTTTAGGTAAGAAGAGTTTGAGCCATCTCTGCTGCTTGGCCATTGTCTGAGACGGTGTGCTTATCAGATTATTATGCCACCTTGGGTGGTTCTGTTTGTCCTCTACATGGCTTTTACATGGCTTTTGTGCATTTAGAACATCTTTTTTCTAGTGCCTTTCGATTTTCAAGGGAGGGTTTCTTGTATACCATTGGAAATGGATAAATTCAAAGAAGAATTCGACACTGTGGTTCAAAGGATATGAAAACGATTTTGACATTCTTTTTACTTTTTTTTTTTTTTTTTTGGGTAAAAAGAAGCAGCTTTACCATGGTATGCAGAATTCCTTCCTTTCAATGTCTGGCTTTGTTTGTTTGTTTTTTGATGCTTTAATTCATGTGGTGCTTTTGTAAGGATTTTGGAATTCTCCTTCACCTGGGTCCCATTATGCAATTGTAATACACTGCATATGTGCTGCCTCGCCAAGTTAATCATCTGTTTTCTAGGTTATTCTGAAAAAAAAAATTTGTGGTAAATATACGTAAGATAAAGTGTCTGATTACTCTGAAGTTTTTAGTACTCGTTTTACTGTTTTATTATTTCTTCTCTGGTTTTTATTCTTTACTATGCGCAAAGTGAAATTTCATGGTTGCAGAAGAAAAAATGAAGTACATTAGGCCAAATAAGAAAGCACAGTAAAAGTAAAATGATGCCAACCCACACTGTGCCTTATAGAAAGAATCTTTGTGATGTTGATGACCAAGCTTAACTTTTTTCTCTCATACCCACTCTCATTACTTAATTAGTAGTCAGAGAATATTATAGGAAGGCTTCTAGCATGTAAGCAAAAATAATAGTATAAGAGTCTCCACCACTTATCCTATTAATACAGAGTTTTTTCAAGTAATGACTTGCTGTGGTCTAGTTATATGTCTTCTTTCATTCTCTTTGTTTCTTATCTTTACTTTTGTTATTTTGGGTCTCACCAAGGAGTAGGGGGTGGACACGGCTCCTTGCTTTGTGTGACATGTCTGCACTGCACTGCTCTGTCCTCCCGTTGTTCATTGATTTGCTCAAGTGGGCACCAGTAATGTCTCACAACAAATTGTGAGTCTTGTTGTTACTGTTTTTGGCATATTGAATATGTCACAGGGCTGGAGAGATAGCACAGTGGTAGGGCGTTTGCCTTGCGCACAGCCAGCCCAGCCAAGCTGGGTTCGATTCCTCCACCCCTCTCGGAGAGCCCGGTAAGCTACCGAGAGTATATTCAATATGCCAAACACAGTCACAACAAGTCTCAAAATGGAGACATTACTGGGCCCTCTCGAGCAAATCGATGAACAACAGGAGGACAGTGTTTGTTTCTGTTTTTTTGAATATGTCACGAGTAGCTTGCCAGGCTTTGCCGTGCGGGCAAGATACTCTAGGTTCCTTGCTGGGCTCTCCAAGAGGGGCGGAGGAATCGAACCCGGGTAGACCATAAAATGACATTGAGACTTTTATTTTTATCATGCTTTTAAGCATTATGTGGTCTGTTGGTATCTAAGGCAGCTGTGCAATGATTCATTACAGCACGTTTTCACTCTTCTTTCTTTATCCCTTTTAAAAGATGGTACAAAGTAACAGAAGGAGGCCACGGTGTGTGGCCACCTTATTCACTTAATCACTTAACTTCCTGTTAGTCGTCGATTTGCTCGAGCGGGCGCCAGTAACGTCTCCATTTGTCCCTGTCACGTGCTAGTGTAGCCCAATGGTATCTGTTCGCTCCGGAAACATGAAGGGCCTCAAACGGATCATTCATGATCTTGACGAAGAAGTCTGACCATCTGGTAGGTGGGCGGCTACGTGGTCTTTTGACATTCCGTGGAATTCAGTCGGTAACAGCTCTAGTCCAGCGGTCGTCTTTAAATCTCATTACGTGACCAGCCCATCTGATTTTCGACACCTTGGCAAATGAGACAGCGTCCCTGATCCTTGATCGTCGACGGATGTCAGAACTCCGGATTCTTTCTCTCATTTGAGTGAAACGTGATATTCCAAGCATAGCTCTTTCTATTCTTCTTTGGGAGACCTGAATAGCGTTCTCATCCTGTTTTCGTAGGGCCCAGGTCTCTGAGGCATATGTTAATGCAGGAAGAACAGTGGAGTCAAAGAGATGTGCCCGGAGCCGGAGGTTCTTCGTCCTCTTAGCTATTTCTTTGACGTTCTTGAAGGCGTTCCAAGCCGCTCTCTTCCTCCTGCGCAGCTCGGGTGCCAGGTCATTTGTCATGTTGACCTCTCGACCTAGGTACACATAGCTGTTGCATTCGGAGATGGTCGTTCCATTGAGAGTGAATGGGGCGTCAGGAACGAGGCTGTTTCTCATAAACATTGTCTTCGTAAGATTCAGCTGTAGTCCTACCTTTCCACACTCACGGTCAAAGTCGGCCAGCATTTGTGCTGCTTGGCTGATGTTTGGTGTTATTAAAACAATGTCATCAGCAAAACGGAGGTGGTATAGTTGCCGGCCATCTATCTTCACTCCCATTCCTTACCATTCTAGTCGTCGCATGATGTTCTCGAGGGTGGCACTGAAGAGTTTCGGTGAAATGGTATCGCCCTGCCGAACCCCTCTCTTGACATCAACGATCACTACTTTGTAGAATGGTGAGATCCTGGTAGTGAATCCGCAATACAGCTCACAGAGGATCCTGATGTATTGGGCTTGAATGCCCTGATTGGCTAGGGCTTCAATGAATGCTTCCGTCTCAACAGAATCAAAGGCCTTCTTTAAATCAATGAACGTTAAACAGAGCGGCATCTTGAGAAGGCCACCTTATTAATTCACCAGAAACAAACTGACTTGTACAGTTCTTAGTTCCATATCATCACTCTCTAAAATTCATTAAAAATAAAACTGAATTTATACTCTTCTATATTCAGTGGTCTCGTTAAGGTCTGATATAATACATATCAGTACATGGAGGTTAAATGAAGGCCTTTACCTTTTGAATGCCATATTTCTCATTCTTTTTTATAGTTAAGGTCTTGTGTTGACAGTGGTATTAACATTAACAGACTTGGTGTAAACAGTTACGTCACCACACCAAAGTGCCTAGAGCATCCCCCTCTTGCTTCTTTTACAAAAAAAAAAAAAAATGGCTTCCTTAGAAGTTGGGAGATCTGCACTTTGCATTTGTCTATATTTTTGTTTAATTTTATTTTATTTCTATAAAGTGCTAGAGTGATAGCTCAGCGGTAGGGTGTTTGCCTTGCGTGCAGCCAACCCGAGTTTGATTCCTCCGCCCCTCTCGGAGAGCCCGGCAAGCTACCGAGAGTATCTCACCCGCACGTCAAAGCCTGGCAAGCTCCCTGTGACATATTCAACATGCCAAACATAGTAACAACAAGTCTCACAATGGAGACGTTACTGGGCCTGCTCAAGCAAATCGATGAACAGGAGGACAGTGTTTGTTTGACAGTGTGTGTTCTATAAAGTAGTTCACAATATTTGATTACCTTTAATATTCGAATACCAATCCTACCACCATTACACCTTCCCACCACCATATTTTGGATGTTTCCAACCGGAACTTCAACCCCTGCCCCAAAGCAGAACTGAAATAATTTATTTTGTTATGAATAGTTTGCTGAAAATGATCCAAAAAAAAAAAGGTTTCTTAGAGGAAACTGTGTGAAGATTGTTGTATTTCACCCAGGAGCCATTAAGTCCTTCTATAAGAGATTACTGATATGTTAAAAGTTGAGCCATGTGTGCTTTTATATACACACACACACACACACACACACACATATGTATGTGTGTATATATATCTGTAAGAATCTATTTCTCCCTAAGATAGGTTGCCTTCCATTTTAAACCCCATCAAATGCGGCGCGCAACTCTTGGAATATTAGTGGAGTGAGGTATGAGATGCGGCCGTGTGGTCCAGGAATAGGTTCACTCATGGCTGAGACCCATCTGAGCAAGTAGAGAGCAGCCGTGAGCATGGTGGCGGTTGAGTTCTGAAGGTTTTCGGCTGCAGGAGTTGGCTCTGTTGGGGCGAGGAGGGCCTCACCTGCCCCCCTCTAGGTTGCCCCGAATGAGACAGCCTGGCACGGGGTCTGGAGGCATGGTTATGGCGTATCGTTCTGTGCTCTCTTCCTGATCCAAGCAATTTATAATGAGTCTCTGCATCTGTCTATCTTGCTTCCATTTTATTCTCTGTCCAGTGGGTTTAGTTTTAATATCTTCTTATTGTGAAATTGAAAACACAGAAATATTCTCAAGACCAAACTTAGCTCAGTAGTTGATTACAAATTAAAAATACCTTATTATAATCATTTTTAAGCTTTTCCCTCTATATTCCCATAGAAAGATAGCTATAGGGTGTATACTTCTTGATACTAAGAGATTCAGATTCTTTGTCTGCCTTTTACAGCTAACTGAAGCATCACAAATATGACTGTCTTAATCTGTAACCTGTAAAAGGTCATATTGAAAGATATGCCACATTATTTTCTGAAATAAGAAATGCTTAAGATTTCTCTCTCACTGTCTCTATCTCTCTCTGTCTCTTTCCCTCCCCTTCTTTCTCCATGTCTCTCTTTTTCCTTCCTCATGCATTCCTAGTGCACTTTAACATTGAGCCACCTCCCTGGCTCAGAATAAGAAATAGTCAAAGCAATCATTTTAAGATTCTTCAAGTCACATCACAAACATCATTGGTAACCCCCAGATATTTCATAATGGAAAGGCCTCAACTGGTTGCCCTCTAAATTTTCTCTGAAACATATTGATGTCTCTTTCCTATAGTTATACTCTAAAAACAGATGCTTTAAAGACTTATCTGTATCCCCAGATTCACTGTATCTTTTTTTGAGTGGTTATCCTCCTTGTCAGATTCCTCTTTCCTCATGATATTTCCTTTTGCTCTTCACTAACACCCATCTTTTGCCTACTCTTGGGAAGATGCCTTAATTAGACTCATACTTAGCTCTCCATCAGCGTCTTGCTTTCTCTTCTCCATTCCTGATTGATTCCAGGTGACATTTATAATGCATTTTTCAACCTTAATGATAACAGGACTATTTTAAACTTTTTAAAAATTATTATTGCAATAATAATAATCGTTACTGGAGTATTTTTAGGAGTAATTTAATAAATAGTTTATACAGGATGATTCTAAACTTGTGCTCTGGGTGTTAAGGTCATAGTCAGCAGGGTGACTCTAAGAGATCTGTTTTATGACCATTCTGTTTAACTGTGCCTTTGACCCTTAACTAGTTTCTAGAAACACTTAACTAGTTTCCATGCTGGCTAGAGAGAGATGGAACTCACTGGATGGTTTTGAGGAAAGTAGGGGGGTTAGAGCCAGTGACTGTAACTATGGATTTCAAATTACAAATTAAAGTTGTGCTTCCTTTACTATTTCATTATGTTATTGATACCATTGAATTCAGTGTGCAAGAGTATCAAAGGCAAGCAGATTTTTTTACACCTTTGTCCATTAACTTATTTTGCTAGAGTCTTGTCATTTCTTCCAGAACGATGATTCTAGTGAATAATCTTGGTTATGAAGAACAGAAAACTTTCTTGAATCTCACCTGGGAAAAGGGCACATGTTGGGCTAGAGCAATAGTACAGTGGGTAGGGCATTTGCCTTGCACACGACCTACCCGGGTTCTATTCCCAGCATCCCAGATGGTTCCCCAAGCACCGCCAGGAGTAATTCCTGAGTGCAGAGTCAGGAGTAACCCCTGAGCATCTCTGGGTATAACCCAAAAAAGCAAATAAATAAATAAATTTTAAAAAGGAGAAAAAAAAAAAGGGCATATGTTACCAGAAACAAAGTTGTTTGGGGATCCAAGGGAATGAGTCTGAATACCACTTCCCTGACATGTTGACATGGACATTGTGATTTGTTTTAAACCACATGTAAGTATGTACACACCAACATCAGGATGTTAAGTGAGGTCAGGCCGCACTCAGATTACTTCTGCTGATTGGAAAGTGTCAGAAACCAAGATTGTATTGAGAAACCAAAGAAACAAGTTACCTGTCCCTTTCTCATTCATATTTCCTCTCTGTATTATTGTCACCTCTCCTACCTTTTCTCTGCCTCTCTGCTTCTCTTCAGTCCTTTATTTGGAAATTCTCTTTCTCTGCATTTTTTGCAACTTTCCCTCAGTCCCAAACAATAATCTTCAGCATCTAAACCTTCTTTATTTTCTAGCTCAAGTACCTATCGCTAATGGACCAATGTCTTAATTTATAAGAATTTTGCTATCTTTAAAAAATTCTGATAAAAACAATTACTACAGTTCTTGAGATTAGGTGTGGTGGGTGGAGATTTACTGATCATTATATTGGTGGTGGCAGTATACCATTGAATTCAGTGTGCAAGAGTATCAAAGGCAAGCAGATTTTTTTACACCTTCATCCAGCGGTTTTCACAGGGAACTTCTGTGAAAAGTCTTAGGAAGGACAGATAATGTTTGAAGTTAGGTTTTCGACTCAAAAGAAGGATGCTGAATATTAATTTCTGCCCTTCAACTGTGTGGGATAGAATTTAGCTTTCTTGCAATAGTGGCAAATGTATTAGCATATTTTTCCCAGCATGGATTATGGTTTTTGATACACAATATCAACCACTATTATAGAATAGAGAGAATGCACCAACCTTTTCTTTGTGTATGTGCAGTGTGAAATACAAAGGTGTCCGTTTTACTTAAAACTATCTGAACTACTCAAACTGCCGGCATGTATTTACTTGTACCTGGATCCTCCTCCATGTTCTTCAGTCCTAAACCCAAATCCAGTTTGCGAAAACACATTTGAAACATACTGTAGTTTGTGATGACTGAGCCTTTGAGAAAGCAAAATCAATAAACATGCAAAATTTAATGTGACTGAGAATTCCTGAGACTGTCCTGCTTACTTAGAACTGCTGTGATCCAAATATTATACACGTAATAAGAATCTCAGCAGGAGACCATCTCTGTGTGATCCCCGGAATTGGGCTACTCTCATCTTACAAAATGGTCTCCTGTAAGAGATGCTGAGGGGATAATCTCGAACATTCACCATTGGTGAATGGCATAGTCCTTGAGCAAGAAGTTGGTCCTAGTAGGGCCGGATGGGGGGCGCATATTTAATGGTCTTTAAGAATTAGCTTAATTGAGATGAAGTTTGAGTGTCTCATTAGAAAATAGGTATTACTCTTATTACTAAGGAATGGTATATAAATCACTTGAAGTTGTCAAGTAGGGGATTCTGTTCTGTGCAGATAACATTGCTGGACTTGCTTGTGGTGTGTGTATGTGTAAGTGTGCACTTTATTTTTTGAGGGGAGGCAGTGAACATTGAATCAGGATTCAGAGACCCAAGTGCCATTCCTGATTCTGTGGGTGAGCTGGAGTAAATCATTTAACTTCTGACATGATTGCACTTTAGAGTTTTCCAAGTGCTGTTAAAATACAGGATTGAGCCAGGTGCCTATTAACTGCTGGGATTAAACCGATAACTCATGAGTAAAAGTTCATTATGCTGGAATAACTGACCCTCCACCTCAAAAAGTAGATGACTTCTCATGGTGCCTAATGACACAGCCCCTAGAAAGCGACATTTTGTTTGCTTTTACTAATATCTCAGTGCCACCGCACTAACTTTGTTTCTATCTCTTTTTAATGCTGCCTCTTAGTATACGCTCCATTCAGCATTCAATTAGCATGCCTGCTATGAGGTAAAGTATATGTTTTAATAAAACGTAGTCGATATAGCACGGTCTTGTTATTCTAGATGTTTGAATCAAACTGTTCTGAAATAGGGAAACAGAGTTCTGCCCTAAAGAAGCTTCATGTATAACATACTGGTTTTCTTTTCTTTTCTTTTCTTTTTTTTTTTTTTTTTTTTTTTTTTTTGCTATTTGGGTCATACCCGGCCATGCACAGGGGTTACTCCTGGCTCATACACTCAGGAATTACTCTTGGTGGTGCTCAGGGGACCTTATGGGATGATGCTGGGAATCGATCCCGGGTCAGCTGCGTGCAAGGCAAACACCCTACCTGCTGTGCTGTCGCTCCAGCCCCAACGTACTAGTTTTCAACAACTGTTCGTTTAAGGATGAGTGCAAGATAGATTAGATGATTTTTTTTTGAAAGGATTTATTTCTAATTTCCGAAGTTCTACATTTTGTTCTACAAATTTGTTCTACAAATTGCTCTATATCTGAAGTCCATTTATTTTTTAAAAAGTGAATATTATTTTTCTGCTAAAACTTTTTGCTGGATAGATATGGGTGTTTGACCACGCTTATCTGTCTGTAATGCATTTTAGTTTTCTTCCCTTTTGATCTTTCTCCTTCCCACTGTGTCGATTGCAGTCAAAAGTGACTTAATTCTCTCCTCTTCTATCACCGACGACTTGCAGTTTGTCCATTTTAACCAGTAGCAAGGCAGAAGGCATTAAGCATTTGGAAGTGGTACATGCCGTCAGCTTGGTGCATCCAAACTTTCAGGGAGGGCATGTTAAGCCTCCTGCTCTCCCGGCTCCAGTCCTAGAGTTTTTGATTCTATAGGACTGGGTGGGCCTGGGAATTGGCACTGTTGCCTGTTGTCTGAAAGGTACTGACCAATACGACAAACTTGGGGATCACAATTTGGTCATTTGCACAATATCACGGTGGGGAAAAGGAGACCCCCTTATTTTCTTTTTCACATTTTTCTAGCTCAGCAGTGTTGGGTGGACAGTATAAAAACTTCAGAAAGTCCTGTGTGAGCCACATCAGTGGGTGAATGCAGAGCTTCTGAGGGCTTTGCTTGTGCATTCCTTCCCTTCGCTCCCTCCTCTACCTGCCTGTTAATGTCGTTCCTGGGAGTCCTGATCCCTATTATGGAACTGCTGGTGCTGCGAGTTCATCTTGCTGTCTCACAATATGTGAATGGAAGCAAAAGTTCCCGAGCATAAATTTAACCAAAATTTAACTGATGCTGTTTTCTTGTACTGTGACGGGTGGAAGATGTAACAGAACTTAAGCCTTCTGAGATTTTGTTTCGTCTTCTCAGTCATGTTCTTAGCTAGGCTTTTATCACACACATCAGCCACAGGCATGCAATAATCAGACACGTTATTGCAGATACTGACAATGACGCATATTGATACTCTTCCCTATTAATACATAGTTGTGTACATGCCCATACATATATGGCACAGGTAAATTTTGTTGACTAAGAATATGGCAAAGGAAAGTACACAACTGATGGTGTTTTCAGAATCTTTGTATTTTGTTTGTAATCTTATTTTTCTTTTCTTTTCTTCCCGTAGAAACTCCCCAACTTTCAAATCATTTGAAGAAAAAGTGGAAAACTTAAAGGCAAGTAGAGAATGAACAAGGTCTTTGAGCTATCTTGCTGGTACCTTCACTTCCTTTGGTATCACTAAATCACTCTTAGTCAGTAGTTCTTTTCTGAAAATATTCAAAGAACTTCAGCCATTTAGTACATTCGTAAGGTATATTTAAGGTTACACGTTTTTTCTTTTCTTTCTGTACCACACCCTGCAGGGCTCAGAGACTGCTCCAAGTTTCATAGGGGTCACCCCTGCTGGTGCTTGGGGGGGTCGTGGGGGGTGATTGGGTGCTGGGATCAAAAACTGGGCCTACTGCATGCCATGTTCTGCATGCACTTAGCCTGTCCGGCTTCACATATGTTCTTTGTTTTTGTTGTTGGTGTGGGGAGGTGGTGTGAGGCCTCCCCAGCGGTGCTCAGTGGTGTGTGTTTGGTGGGGCGGGGGGGGAGGGAGAGTCACATCAGCAATTCTCTGCCAGCCCAGCTAGGATTCCATGCAAGTGCCTGAGGATGCAATGCTGCTCGGACCCTGCATTCTCGGGGGCAGCACTGGGGGCATCCAGAGCCATACCTGGTGGTGCTCAGGGACTTGGAGGGCTGCACTCAGTGATGCTCAGGGAACTGTGCAGTGCCGGGTATTGAGCCCAGCTTGGGCTCATCTGAGGCATGAGCTCTAACCACTGGACGATCTCCTGGCCCTCACACACAATCTTATTCTTTTGAGTATAGTGCAGCCAGAAATGTGTATTTTTTTTTTTTTTTTGCCTTTTTGGGTCACACCCGGTGATGCTCAGGGATTACTCCTGCCTCTGCACTCAGGAATTACTCCTGGCGGTACTTGGGGGATAATATGGGATGCTGGGAACTGAACCCGGGTTGGCCACGTGGAAGGCCAGCGCCTTACTCACTGTGCTATAGCTCCAGTCCCAGAAATGTGTAATTTTAAAAAATCTTTATCATTGCTTTGCGCTCTTAACTTTATTCACTTCACATGCTTTTGGAATAGAACAAATATTAATATCATTTTTTTTGTATAAAAATTTTTAAATAATTTAGGAAAATAGTAAAAACTGACACTTGTTTCTCCCACACAGTGACCTAGTTATATACATGTATATGTAGTAGAATTCTGCTTTTGTGTTCTTATTTATTTGTATCTTGGTGATGAGGCAGCAGTGCTCAAATGCTCAAAGTTGCCTGGCGTTGCTCAGGGCTTACTCCTGACTCTGCACTTGAGATAACTCCTGGCAGCACTTGAGGGACCATATGGGGTGCTGGGAATCACGTCTGAAACTGCAGAACACAAGGCAGGAACTCTACTAGCTGTTAATATCTTTTCTGCTGTTAGATCTTCTAAGAAAAAAAGTTCGTAATACATGAGAAATATTTCCTTGTATTATAAAGGTTTTCTTTTCTTTTTTTTTTTTTAATTTTAGTGAATCACCATGAGGTACAGTTGTAGACTTACAAATTTTTGTGCTTGGGTTTCAGTTATACAATGATCGAATACCCATCCCTCCACCAGAGTCCATTCTCACCACCACTGATCCCAGTATCCCTCACACCCCCCATACTCCCCATCCCACCCTGCCTCTGTGGCAGGGCATTCCCCTTTGTTCTCTCTCTCCTTTTGGGTGCTGTGGTTTGCAAAAGAGGCATTGAGTGGCAAACATGTTCGGTCTATAGTCTACTCTCCGCACACATCTCCCATCCTGGGAGGATCCTCCCAACACCCTTTACTTGGTGCTCCCTTCTTTATCTGAACTGCTTTTCCCCCTGACATGTGTGGCTAGCCTCCAAGCCATGGAGGAAAACTCCTGGTACTTATCTTGGCTATTCTTGGGTGTTAGTCTCCTATTTTGTTTCTTTATGTTACCCAGATGAATGCAGTCTTTCTGTGTCTATCCCTCTCTTTCTGACTCATTTCGCTTAGCATGATACTTTCCATGTAGTACCACTTATATGTAAATTTCATGACTTCATCTTTTCTAACCGCTACATAGTACTCCATTGTGTAGATGTACCAAAGTTTCTTTAACCAGTCATCTGTTCTCGGGCCCTCAGGTTTTTTCCAGATTCTAGCTATTGTAAACAGTGCTGCAATGAACAAACAAGTGCAGACGTCACTTCGACTGTATTTTTTAGTCTCTCTGGGATATATTCCCAGGAGTGGTATTGCTGGGTCAAATGGGAAGTCAGTTTCTAGTTTTTTGAGAATCGTCCATACTGTTTTCCAAAAGGGCTGAACCATTTGGCATTCCCACCAGCAATGAAGGAGGGTCCCTTTCTCACTCCATCTACGCCAACACCAGTTGCTTTTGTTCTTTTGGATGTGGGCCAGTCTCTGTGGTTGTATTATATAGTTTTCCCTGTTATCTTAACGACTACTAGCATATGCCTTTTAATGGATTTTTTTTTGTTTAGTCCTTAATTATAGGACATTTTTATTACGATCATCGTTGTTGTCTGTTTTATCCTTTGCAGTTGAGTCGGTCATTTTTCTATAACAATTTGCTTCATGAACTTGTACGGTCTTTTTGTTTTTGTTTGGGGGGACACACCTTTGTTCTGCACTCAGGGATCACTCCCAGCAAAGTGAAGGTGGTGGGGGGAGGGGTGCATATGGGGTTTCGGGCATTGAACCCAGTCAGCAGTGTACAAGGCACAAGTGCACGCTGTACTATCTCTCTAACCCCTGTAAGTTGTATTTTAAGATTACATTAAAAATTGCAAAGTTATCAACTGGTAGAATCACAGGTCACCTTGAGAGAGGTCATTTCAGTCCTGTTTGGCCCTCTCCCTGGGGTTAGTACCAGACTGTGGCTGATGCTGTCAAATGTCTTCCAGCAATGTATTTTTAACAAACGAGCATGAAAGTCTATAAAGTCAATTCTTCCTGAGCTGATTCTGATAATTATGGAGTGTAAATCTTAACACTAATATATTTGAGTTGATTAATACTAATACCTTTGAGTCCAGAGTATAAACTAGAGTGGGCAGGGGCACTTGCCTTGCACAGGACGACCTAGGTTCAATCCCTGGCATCTCATATGGTCCCCTGAGTTCACCAGGAGTGATCCCTGAGTACAGAGCAATGCTGGATGTGGCCCCCAAAGCAAAGTAAAACAAAAACCATTAAAACTATTATCTTCAATATTTTTATATGTACATGATCTTAAAATGAATGTTTAGATTAGCTTCACAACGAAGTCTCCAATGGAGACGTTACTGGGCCCGCTCGAGCAAATCGATGAACAACAGGAGGACAGTGACAGTGACAGCTTCAGAATTATAATTAAGTCACTTATTTTTAAATGGTCCCTTTGAAACCTATAGAAATTCATTAAAACCAAACACCTATTGTCACTGTTGTTACTGTGTTTGGCATATTGAATACATCACGGGTAGCTTGCCAGGCTTATGCCGCACAGGCGAGATACTCTCGGTAGCTTGCCAGGCTCTCTGAGAGGGATGGAGGAATCGAACCCGGCTCGGCCAGGCTGGCTGCGTGCAAGGCAAACGCCCTACCGCTGTGCTATGGCTCTAGCCCAATTAAAAATTATTATTTTATTATGTTAAAACATAATTTATTATGTTAAAACACACTGTGTTTTAACAACAATTTTTAGATATATAAACGTTAAGATTTTTCTTTTCTACTCCCGTGTATAAATGCTTTTCACAAAGGAAGCAGATATTACACACACATGTCTTCCAGTTAGCTCATTTGGTCCATTCTTGTCTGTGTACTTTTTAACCCATGAATGCCAGCATCTGTCTTTTTTGTGCTTGCTGGCATTTTTTTAAATCAGGGTCCTAGAAAAGTCCTTGATGCATTACAACTTTGTAATAAGTATTTGGTGTATAAATACACACACACACATAGTATAGGGACTGGAGTGATAGTACAGCAGATAGGGTACTGTCCTTGGTACCCTACACCTTGGGAGTTTGGTCCCTCGACCCTTCCAGGAATAATCCCTGAGCATTGCTGGTGTGCCTCCCCCCCAAAATAAAAAATATATACATATACATATGTGTGTGTGTGTGTGTGTGTGTATTTTTGTCATCAGTCAAGAGAAGACAGTATAGACGACCTGCTTTATTCTCTTTAATGGTTAGCCAAATATTTGAAAACAAACTACATTGTAGGAAGAAAGGCTTCCTGTAACTCAGTTCTGAGTGTTATTGGGACTTTCATGGTCTCTCCTTGTTTGGACACAGAAGATATGGAGAAACATCCAGTCATTTACGATGTACTCTCTTCCCAAGTTTATTTATGTTCTGTCTGATGAAATCGTCTTTTAAAATGACTGATTTGTATTCATAATAGAAACATAGATGCTTTCAAAGTATAATATGGTAAAGATACTCCCCAACAAATCTGTAAAATAATTAGAGCTTTTCCTAAATTACGTTGTAGTCAGTGAACCCATTGGCTCCACTTGTACTTAAAGATTTGGAGTTGATTCTTTTCTCTGTGATTATTGATCATGTGCCATGTGTTTAGGTGATGAGTGTTAGGCACTCATTGTTTATTAAAATATGTATAAATATATATATATATGAATTTATATTTAATGTGCATCTCGTGTTGCTTAGGCTCACTTCTGACTCTGTGCTCAGAGATGATCACTCTCCTGGCATTGCTTGGGAGACCAGATGCAGTGCCAGGAATTGAACTGGCATCAACCACCTGCAAGGCAATTACCTTTCACCCTGTACTTTATCTTTGTCCCTAGATTCTACATTTCTAGCAAGTTCTCAAGTCATGTTGAGTTCCTAGGTCTGTGTACCACACTTCGAGTCGAGTTAGAATGCTTCCATCATAACTGGGGAAAATACATGCCTTCCTTTCCTTTGTTGTACACAACAATATTTTCTGAATGGATGTAGCTAAATGAACAATTTAATGGAATACTAAGTGTCATCCAAATGTAAAGATATTTTAGAATAAAGGCTTTATAAAGCTCCTCAGGCAGATGTTCATTTAACCGCATTGAACATCACAACAGCACTAAATTCTGTACATGCATGATGGGTGGAATTATATATTCCACATATATAATCATTGAGCCATTAAGTTCCCGATTCATTTATTGTTCAAAGTACATTCAGAATTGCTATATGCAGAGTCAGCTAAGCTTATGTTTCATGATGCCTTTTCCTTTTTTGAACTTTCTGAAAAGTCGAAAGTAGGGGGAACCAAGCCTGCTGGTGGTGATTTTGGAGAAGTCTTGAATTCGACTGCAAATGCCAGTGGCACCGCCTCGGAGCCCCTTCCAGAACAGATGCAGGAGAGCCCATGAGATTTCTACCTTTGTTCTGCTACCCACTGCCAGATGCTGCAAGTGAGATCCAAGTACATCTTGTCAACGTTCATCGCCATGAATTTCCACCAGATGTGCTTTTATTTAGTTTTACAGATTCCTTTAACCAAATAGTTTCTGGGTTGAAGTAAATAAAGATATCTTAACCTGTGTCACTGAGAAATCTTTAATGTGCTCTTGGGACCCTTTATTTAGGAAACTGGTAAAAAAAAGCAGAGGTACTACCTGGACACACTCGCTAGGATGTTCTAAGAAGCCACAAGTTATCATAAATGCTTACCTACTTTCTTTGGATCATTTTCTCCTATATTATTTTGCTTTTTGAACCTCTGTATATTTGATTCCATGCTAAGATTACTCTTTTGAATGTGCTCATTCTTGGTGATTAAAAGTTTGCACATATTTTTCTTTACCTTCAAAGAAAGAACGACCAGTGACAAAAATGTTTTTGAATGATCATTGCTCTGGTATAAGTATCTATATTGGGGATCTGAAAATACCAACCTAAATAAATTGGTTCTATCTACAGTTTGTTTTAGTTTTGTGAGTGACAGCTTGCGTAGCACTCAACTCAGGTTACTTGAACATGGAAACTTTCGTTCTTTTTTTGTCACCAGTTATGACAGTAACCATTTCACTGTATTGGTTATTGTGTCACTGATTTTAATGTATTTTTAGGCAGAATAGGATTCTAGTTTGACTAAATATCATTCCAAGTGATACCATATTATCAGTAGGCTGAAATACTTTCAGTTAATGTTCAGTTCATAAGCCTAAAAGATTTTTTTTTTAAGATCTAGTTAGCTATATAAGTGCAAGACTCAGTCACATTAGGAAATGTACATTTCATTCACATGGCATTATTTAAAACAAAGCACACAAAGTTCTATGACTAATATAAATAGAAAAAAAATTTATACTAAGGTGTTAGAGCTACTGAGGAGTTAATGCATTAAATATAAGTCAGCTTATTTTCTACTTGTTTTCAGTGTCTTAGAAATGATAAAATATTATTATAGACATTGTCCCCTATTTTGAAAACTGAATGTCAGGGCTGGATAACCAAAGTCTCCTGTGGTACCTATAGAGGCCAAGGTACTTTATTAATCAGCTACAGAGTTTTCTAAAATTATTTGGCATACATCCCCCCCCCAAAGATGTCACTCATCTCCCCCCACCCCTACCATGGCCCCAAATCCATATTTAAGCAAGCAAATAGAAAATGCCCTCCAGAGGCGCATGATGCTCAAGGCTCCTCGTGTCCTTCTGGGTGTTCCTGCATCCCAGGGATTGCATCATCCACGGTAGGAAACACTGATCGTATAGCTACTTACTCATCACTACTCTCCCCTCATGCTGTGTGTGTGGCCTGCAGTGTCGTATTTGTTATTTATCAAGTTGTGAGGGTTTCATTATTGTTTATGCCAAATGTTGATTGCCAAGCTTGGAGTGACAATAAAGCATTTTAAAAAGCATGGCTAGGTTTGCTTTAGGATCAATTGCCATCGACAAACCAAATTTGAAAAGTCTCAAGTATTGTTATAAAATAACACGCTGCCGTCCTCGATTGCTAGTGCTTTTGTAAACATTTTAGATGCAGTGGAAACTGTGCTGTAGTACATGTAAAAGGCTTAATAAATTCTGTGTATCAGTAGTATAGGTCTCAGTATTTATTATGACATCAGTGGTCTGTAAGCAGCTTATTGTATTACCAGCTGGTGTCAGTGCTGAAAAAAAATTTTCTTTTGTTCGATTTAAATCATTATTTAATTACATCCCATTCACATATTGTAAATTATTTCCTCAACTTTAAGGCAAAGATTGTTGAAGGATTGTAGAGTAGAATTTTTTTTTAATAGAAATAATGTGGTTATTTCTACTAAAAACACATTTTTAAAAAATCTACCAACTGCTCTTTTTATTTTTCTTAAAATCGCATCTTTCATTAGATTGGTTGGTTGTTCTTTTCTTAAAGGTAAAAGCAAGTGAAATGGCGGTTTCTTTAGGATAATAGCCCCAAATCTCCTTACTCTTTGGGGATACATAAATAGGGGGAGAGTGAGGTTGAAGTATGTGTACAGGCAACAGCTGTGACAGAAGAAATTGGAGAATGACTTTCTAGACATCTACTTATACATACTGAAAAATGCTGTGATTTATTGAAAAGAATTTTCCCCCTTGAAGTAGTAAAACATAGATGGAGGATGAATTTAGAAAGATAAATATGATTTAGAAATGTTAATCAAAATAGTCTGTGGAAAATTCAACATGAGTTCACAGATAAGAAATATGAAACATTCTATTTACTGAGTACACTATAAAGGTGCTGACCATTTCATTATGGTTTTTACTTGTCATTATGAGAATGTAGCAACTTGAGAGTGAACACTCAGGTACTGGATATGGCTGGGATAGAAGAAAATGAACCCTGCATTCATCCAAAGGAATGTTCTTGATGTTTGTGGGAAGCTATCTTAGGTGTCTATTAGAGGCCAAAGCAGTCCATGGGAACGTGTAGAAATGATTATAATTTTAGTAAATCATTGAACTAGAGAATGAAACATTTAACTTGTAACCACTGTTTATGAATCTGTTAATCAAGAAATATACACTATTTTTTTTGTATAGTATTTGAAAACAATAAAAATTCTATAATTGGCTCTGGGTTCTTTGTATTTCCTGTCTGTTGAGGAAAGTGATAGTCTCTGCAGATAGTCTCTTTGATATAAAAAAAAAGCCAATATTTTTTAAACTAGAATTGGTAAAGGTAAAAGGTAAAGGCCCTCCCGTTGATCGTGGAGCGGGCCCAGTAACGTCTCCATTGGAGACTTTGTTGTTACTGTGTCTGGCATATCGAATAGTGTACTAAAAGTGGAAAAGCTACATATTGACTATCAACGGACAATTGCAACAACTTGCTAGAGGAAATGGTGCTTAATGCTGAATGGTAGGATCCTTTGTATTTTCTTTGTAACTTAGATGAAAAATCAACTTTTTCCCATAGTGAAGAGGCATTTAGCCATGATTTAGTGACCTAGTTAGGTATAGGAATGATATTAGGTTGTAGTTAATGCAAGCATGTATGCTTTGTCTTTTTTCAGTTAACCTGCAAGCCTTCATTTCACAGTGTCCATATTCTAAGATCAAAATAACCCAAATCAAATATTAAAAAAAAACTTGTTTAGAAGAGGATTTGTGTCACTAAATTTATTGCCAGATTTCATAATGCGATTTTATACTAGTGAGATTTTTTGGTGGTGTGACAATTAGTGGTTTTCCTAGCATAGTAGAAAACTCGATTTTGTTTGAATAGTTTTAGTGGGTGTGATCTTTCACTTTGACACATGCCGTTTTGAGATGCTTTTTAGTCTTTCATGATGTGCTGCTAGCTTCATTCTTTTTTCCAGGCCTTCATGAATGCCTAAGACACCTGGATTTCACTTGTAGCTGCCCACTAAGTGGCATTTTTCGTTCATATCCTATTTTTCAATCTGTAATTTTTTTTCCCTATTTGGCTTTAGGACCACATCCATGGGACACTCAACTGACTTATGGATCTGTGCTCAGGGATCACTCTTGCTAGGGCTCAGAGGACAATATGGGGAGCTGGGTATGGAGCACGGGTTTTTCCAAGGCAAGTGTTCTACCCACTGTACTATTGCTCCAGTCCTGTAACTTAATTTTTTCCCCCATTGCACAGTGAGTTGCAGTTATTCATAGTTGAGGTACAGGCATACAATGTTCCAATACCAATCCCATCACCAGGTTCAACTTCCCTCCACTAGTGTCCCCAGTTTGTAATTCTCTGCCCAAAGACGCAGCCGTATCACCACCATTCTCTAGACGTCACAACCAGTAGCCATAACACGATGCTATTTGCTTTTATCGCGGTCACTGTGCTTCAACAAAGCATTCTATCAACCTGCCAACTCTAGGGTAGAAAAAAACAAACTTCAACAAATCAAGAAAGAAGACATGGTTCAAGTAGAGCAGGATCAGATTCCCTAAAATGCTCTGAAGGTGTGAGAACTGTCAAGAGAGTAGCTGTCAGAGTGGGCACTGGTTTAGGCAAGGACAGGACCTCTCGCTTGATGCTTATAGTCTCTCAATGTAGACAGCTAAGCCTGACTTGAAATTAAGTTGACGGAAACTTACACATGATAAACATAGATTTGTCCCCAAATGCCCAAACTGTCACAGAGTCTTCAAGGATTGTACCATCTGGCTGAGGTAGGATATAGATATATATTAACTTACCAGATTTGAGAGGCGGGGCCTTAGAAATCCCATCAGTTCTATAGGTATTTTATTGTGAGGAAACCAAACTACATTAAACTGGCTTGCCCTAAGTCAACTTCTAGAGTGGGGATCACAGGAAGGATATTAGGGCAGGAAGTCCAGTGGGGAGTAGTGGTTAAGGACACTGACTGGTGCTCTTTCTAATTTGCTGAAGGGTAGTAGAAGTACCAGCCATAGAAAATAATGCAAACATTTTGTGGCGAAGCAAATAAATGATGTAAGAGCCTAGAGGGAGAATATAGGTGGAACAGAAATTTGTAAACACTATAATGGATTTGTAAGGGTTAACAACAGCTGACTTATGATGTAATTCACACAAATATGCACCATCCAGAGTCTCCTGCCCCCATGCCTGGCTGTCCTCGCCGGGGGCCCCTTGGAGAGGAGTGGGTTAAGTTTTCCTCCCCGCCCCGACCAGGGCTCCAGCAGCCGAAGACCTCCAGAACCAGCCACCACCATGCCGAGACCACTCTCCACACACATGAAGGTACCGGCAGAGGAACAAAAGCATGTGGGTCTGGGGGCTGAGATCTCCAAGCCTGCTCGGATTGGGGCTGAGCATCCTCCACCCAGATCCTTCACCTTCCAGTAGGAGGGGGTCACACCCACCAACTGACCCCCTGGCGCCGTGTAATCCCATCAATGGCCAAGACCCAGAGACTATAAAACCCAGCTCCCGGAAGCGACATCTTATTATCTTATTCCTTCTTGGGACAACCTGGCAGGCTACCGAATGTAACCTGCCCACACGGCAGAGTCTGGCAAACTCTCCGTGGTGTACCCAATATGCCAAATACCAGTAACAATGATGGGTCTCATGCTCCTAACCCTGAAAGAGCCTTGAATATGGCACTTTTAAAAAAATCTCAGGGCTAGGACGAAGGAGACGTTACTGGGGCTTGCTCGAGGCAATCGACGAACAACCGGATGGTCGCAATCGTGATCGTGATGCACCATCCAGAGGTTAGCATTCTTTAGTATTTTTTATACTGTTGCTGAGAAAAGCATGTATGTCGAGTCAAAGGTATTAAGACGGGCTGTTACATAACAATTCCGTCTGCCAACTTATATGGACTGGAAATGTTTTTGCCACCGACCCCCAGAAGGAATGTAGATTCACGCTAAAATGCTGGTAGAACAGTGGTGGAGGGTGTTGGGAACTTTGGTGGTAAGGAAGGTGCAGTAACTTTGTACATCAAAATCATGAAAGTCCAAACTAACAAAAAAGATATTGTCTAGAGAGGTGGTTTATTCAGTAAGGACATTTTAAATCATGCTTTAAGCTGGATGCTCAGCAGGGTGGGTAAGTCCTGGGAATGAACGATATGGGAGGAAAGAGAGGAAATGAAGAGGGTGAGCAATTACTAGTGTTTTGTCACATTCTTCTGAAAAGGAATGTAGATAACTAGAAGTAATAAAAACAGCTCAGAAAGATTACACTTTTTGTGAAGTTAGCGGCCTGACCAGAACAGACGCAGGAGCACTGTTTGTGGAGCCCTACTATGTATTCAATGTTAGGTATCCAACAGTAAAGTTCCTGCCCCAAATGTTTACAAAGTTGGGAGATACAAGCAAAGCAAAATTATTCTAAGCAAACTATTCCTATATGGCACATAAAGAGCTGCTGAATAACAGAAACAAGGGATCCAATGAGGGATTTCAATTAGAATGGAAACTTAATTCTAAGGCAGTCAGAAAGACCTCAGGTGAGCAAAGAAAGCACGAGCGGTGAGGGAGAGAGCTAGAGTTCCCCTGGGGGGCCCACCCAGGGGACAGGGCCAGCAAGTCCTAGTAGAATGGATTCAGGATAAGACCCAAGAGATGTCCAGAAGGACAATTTCCAACGATTCAAAATGCATTTACTGGGGCTGGAGCAATAAATAGCACAGCGGGTAGGGCGTTTGATTCGATTCCCAGCATCCCATATGGTCCCCTGAGCACCGCCAGGGGTAATTCTGAGTGCAGAACCAGGAGTAAGCCCTGTGCATGGCTGGATGTGACCCAAATAGAAAAAAAAAATGCATTTATTGCAAAACTTTGCAGGTCACTAGCAACAGTGGATTACTAACCAGTAGGGGGCCTCCATTCACGGAGAATTCAGCATAGCTATTAAAAAAAACAAAAAACTTTTAATTGAGATAACTATGATTTACTAAGTCACTAATCGCCCAGCTTTAGGTGGCTAACGCCTCCGCCTAGAGTCTCCCGGCCCCGCCCCCGGCCTCCAGGGGGGCGGAGCTCCTGAAGCCCCGCCCCGTGACCCGCGCGCAGGCGGAGCGGTCAAAGGTCAGGCGTCCGGCCACAATGGCGGCGCTGTGTGGAACTCGTGCCTTGACAGCCAGGAGGCATTTCCCGCGACTTTTTCTCTTCTCCCGATCGTGTCGCGGCGCCAGCGGTGACAGCGGAGCCGGGGGCGAGAGTTCCGAGCCCGGAGAGTCTACGGCGCGCGCGGGCGGCTTCGCCAGCGCCCTGGAGCGGCACTCGGAACTGCAGCGCCGGGCGGAGCGCGGGCAGGTACGGCCGGGGCGGGCGCGGGGCCGGGGCGGGCGGCGGGGCGGGCTGCGGGGGGCCGGGCCCTCGGGCGGGGCCTGGCTGGCCCGGGCCGGGACTCCCAGTGGGTGCCGCGGCGCCTCTGGCCCGTGGGAGCGGAGCTCGTGTCCCCCGCCGCGCCCTGGGCTTGGTGCGGGGCCTTGGCGTGCGCAGCCAAGGGCGGGCTGAGTGGGCCACCTCCCCTAGAAGCGGGGCTCGCTCGCTGGCGTGCGTGCGTGTGTGTGTGTGTGTGTGTGCGTGCACGTGTGTGCGTGTGTGCACTAGGGCGGCGATGGAAGGTAAACCTACTGGAAGTGCTGTTTGGGCCACCTCGATTAGAAGCAGGGCTCTCTCTCTGGCGTGTGTCCCAGTGTGTGTGTGTGTGTGTGTGTGTGTGTGTGTGTCTGTCTGTCTGTGTGTCTGTGGTGTGTGTGTGTGTCTGTGTGTGTGCACTAGGGCGGTGATGGAAGGTAAACCTACTGGAAGTGCTGTTTGGGCCACCTCGATTAGAAGCAGGGCTCTCTCTCTGGCGTGTGTCCCTGTGTGTGTGTGTCTGTGTGGTGTGTGTGTGTGTCTGTGTGTCTGTGTGTGTGCGTGTGTGCACTAGGGCAATGATGGAAGGTAAACCTACTGGAAGTGCTGTTTGGGCCACCTCGATTAGAAGCAGGGCTCTCTCTCTGGCGTGTGTCCCTGTGTGTGTGTGTCTGTGTGGTGTGTGTGTGTGTCTGTGTGTCTGTGTGTGTGCGTGTGTGCACTAGGGCAATGATGGAAGGTAAACCTACTGGAAGTGCTGTTTGGGCCACCTGGACTAGAAGCAGGGCTCTCTCTCTCCGGAGTGTGTCCTTGTGGGGGTGGGGGTGTGTGGAGGGGGAGTGTACGCTAGGGCGGGGATGGAAGGGAAACCCACTGGAAGCACTGTCGACCACCTCTACTAATAGCAGGGCTCTCTCTCTGGCGTGTGTCCGTGTGTGTGTGTGTGTGTGTGTGTGTCTGTGTGTGTGTGTCTGTGTGGTGTGTGTGTGTGTCTGTGTGTCTGTGTGTGTGCGTGTGTGCACTAGGGCGGTGATGGAAGGTAAACCTATTGGAAGTGCTGTTTGGGCCACCTCGATTAGAAGCAGGGCTCTCTCTCTGGCGTGTGTCCCAGTTTGTCTGTGTGTGTGTGTGTGTGTGTGTGTGTGTCTGTGTGTCTGTGGCGTGTGTGTGTCTGTGTGTGTGCGTGTGTGCACTAGGGCGGTGATGGAAGGTAAACCTACTGGAAGTGCTGTTTGGGCCACCTCGATTAGAAGCAGGGCTCTCTCTCCGGCGTGTGTCCTTGTGTGGGTGTGTATGTGTGTGGGTGTGTGTGGGGGGTGTATGCTAGGGCGGGGATGGAAGGGAAACCCACTGGAAGCGCTGTCGACCACCTCTACTAATAGCAGGGCTCTCTCTCTGGCGTATGTGCCTGTGTGTGTGTGTGTGTGTGTGGTTGGGTGTGGGTGTCTGTGTGTGTGTACACTAGGGCGGTGATGGAAGGAAAACCCAATGGGAGCACTGTCTTAGAAGCAGGGCTCTCTCGCTGGTGGGTGGGTGTGTGTGTGTGCACAGGCGTGCTCAGGTGATGATGGGAGGGAAACCCATAGGTGAGTGCTATGGGGCCACCTCAACTAGAAGCGGGGCTCTCGCTGGTGTGTGTGTGTGTGTGTGTGTCTGTGTGTGTGTCTGTGTGTGTGTCTGTGTGTGTGTACGCTAGGGCAGTGATGGAAGGGAAATCTCTGGGAGCATTGTCTTAGAAGCAGGGCTCTCGCTGGCGTGTGTGTGCATGTGTATGTGTATGTGGGGGGTGGTGTGGGTATGTGTGTGTGTGTGTGTACACTAGGGTGGTGATGGAAGGGAAACCTGCTGGAAACGCTGTCGGCCACCTCAACTAGAAGCAGGGCTTGCTCGCTGGAATGTATGTGTGTGTTTGTGTGTGTATGAGTCTGTGTGTATGTGTGTGTGTGTGTTTGTGTGTGTGTATGTGTACCCTAGGGCAGTGATGGAAGGCAAACCCACAGGAAGCGCTGTTTGGGCCACCTTGACTAGAAGCAGGACTTTCACTGGCGTGTGTCTGTGAGTGGGGGGAGGGGTGGGTGGGTGGTTTGGGTGTCTGTGTGTACACTAGGGCGGTGATGGAAGGGAAGCCGCTGGAAGTGCTGTTGGCCACCTCGACTAGAAGCAGAGCTTGCTTGCTGGTGTGTCCATGTGTATATGAGAGTGTGTGTGTGTGTGTCTGTGTGTCTGTGTGTGTGTGGTGTGTCCTAGGGCAATGATAGAAGGGAAACTCATTGGAAGTGCTATCTGGGCCACTTCACCTAGAAGCAGGGCTCTCTCTGCGTATGTGTGGGTGTGGGTATCTGTATGTGTGTGTACACTAGAGTGTTGTTGGAAGGGAAACACACTGAGAGCATTGTCTTAGAAGCAGGGCTCTCTCACTGGTGTGTGTGTGTGTGTGTGTGTGTGTGTGTGTGTGTGTGTGTGTGTGTGTGTACACTAGGGCAGTGATGGAAGGTAAACACATTGGAAGCACTGTCTGAATCACCTCGACTAGAAGCTGAACTCGCTCCTGGGGTGTGTGTATGTGTATGAGTCTGTGTGTGTGTATGCGTGTGCGCGGGCTAGGACAGTGATGATGATGAAAGGAAACCCACTGGGAGCCTTCTGGGCCACCTCGACTAGAAGCAGGGCTCTTGGCATGTGTGTGTACGTGTGTGTGTGTGTGTGTGTGTGTGTGTGTGTGTGTGTGTGTACACTACTGGCTTCCCTGGGGCGGTAAGGGACCTGCGATGCTGGGGTCAAACCCTAGTGGATGCATGCAAGGCCTTCCCCAGGTATTATTAATCCTTTATAGAAAAGGAAAGTGAAACAGCAATGGGAGGGAGGGAGGGAGGGAGGGAGGGGGAGAGAGAGAGAGAGAGAGAGAGAGAGAGAGAGAGAGAGAGAGAGAGAGAGAGAGAGAACCCTAGGACGGTGATGGAAGGGAAACCCATTGGAAGTGCTGTCTGGAAATCTGCTGGGAGCACTGTCTGGGCCACCTCGACTAGAAGCAGGGCTCTCTCACTGGTGTGTGTGTGTGTGTGTGTGTGTGTATGCGTGTGTATGCACATGCGTGTGTATGCACATGCATGCGTGCTAGGGCTGTGACGGGAGGGAGGGAAACCCACTGAGAGCGCTGTCTGGGCCACCTCGACCAGAAGCAGGGCTTGCTCATGTGTGGGGTGTGTGTGTGTGTGTGTGTGTGTGTATGTGTGTGTGTTTTGGTACGCTGTAGCTGCACTGTAGAACTTGGTGTCTAGTTTCCTATAATCTTCATAAATTTCTGCTAATTAATAAGTGAACAGGTGAATACCTGTCTCTGAGCGTGTGCGAGTGCTTTCTCCTGCTGCTGTTTGCTTTCCCTTTCTGCAAAGGATTTAATAGTGCCTGGGGAAGGCCTTGCATGCTGTCACTAGGGTTTGACCCCAGCTATGTGGGTCCCTTGCTGCTCCAGGGAAGCCAGAGTCAGAATTCAGTGACAGATTCAGCTCTTAGAGGTACCGTTTACAAATATTGTGGATTCAGTTTGCAGGTCACTGCAGTAATGCAAATCTTGTAATAAAGTCACTCACAAAAATTGCTTCTCTGGTCCATATAGAATTTATATTCATACTATATTGTAGTCCATTAGGTATGCTATGGCATTATGGTTAAATGAATATCCATATCTTAATTTAAAAATGTTTTATTACCAAAAATGTTATCATGGAGCATTCATCGAGCTGTAATGTTTTTTGATGGTGGCATCTTACCTTGATATTGATGTAGTGACTGATCAGAATAGTAGCCACTGAAATTTGGAGTGTTTGGAAATATCTTAAGACAATTTTTGCCAAACAGTTGGACTCTTTCTTTCATGAGAGGTTTTCTCTAGGTTGTGACGCTGTTTGATAAAATTTTACTCACAGTAGAACTTTTAAAATCGAGAACTTTCAAACTTTCAAATCTCAATCCTCTTTAACCCTGCTTGACCAGCAGAATTTATATCTGAATTCCTTTGTTGTTCTTTCAGCGGGATTCACAGCATCTTTGCCAGAAGTAGATTCCATCTAAGAAAATGACTTTTTTTTTTGCTCCCCTGTAAGAATCAACTCCTCATCCATTCAAGTTTTATCATGAAATTATAGCAATTCAGTTTCACCCTCAGGCTCCACTTCTAATTCCCATGGTGTTTCTTTCACTTCTGCACTTACTTCCTCTGTTGACAGTTTGAACCCCTCAGGTTATCCACAGAGTATGACATCAGCTTCTTCCCAAACCCTGGGAATGTTGTTATGTTTACCCCCTCTCATGAATCTCAGATATTCTTTAAAGGCATCTAGAATGGTGATTCTTTGCATTTATTTTACCCGGAGTTTCCAGAAGAATTATCTGTGGCATTTCTAGCTTTTAAAACTACCATTTGGGGGGCAGAGACATAGTATAGTTGTTAATATGATACAGTACAAGTCATTTGCCTTGCACGCACTTGGTCCTAGTTTGATCCCCAATACCACGTATGGTCCCTGAGCACTGCCCGGAGTGACCCCAGAGCACATAGCTAGGAGTCAGCCCTGAGCACCATTGGGTATGGCACCAGAGCCAAAAATCAGTAATTAAATTAACATGTTTTTCTTGGTTCAACTTGAAAGTCATAGTGACCCTTTCATCCATGGTTGCAGAATGGTTGTTATCTTAGCCACATGAAAACAGTCTCCTTAAATTGTCACCGTCTAAACTTTTGTGTGCATTGTAAATAAGCAGTAATGATTTTGTGTTTGTTTTGTGGCCATACCCAGCTTTGCTCAGGGGTTACTCCTCCTGGCTCTGCACTCACAAATTATTCTTGATGGTGCTCTGAGGACCATATGGGATCAAACTCAGGTCAGGCAGTGTGCAAGACAAATGTCCTGCCCACTACATTATCATTCTGCCCTCCAGCAGTAATATTTTATAAGAATTCTGTTTCTTCTGAGTTGTGAGTTCCACCGATGGCTTTAAAATATTCAGTAGACCATGTTTAAAGCAGATGTGCTGTCTTCCAAGCTTTATTATTTATTTCTAGAGCACAGGCAGAATAGTTTTATCATCACTGTCACTGTCCTCCCGTTGTTCATCGGTTTGCTCAAGCGGGCCCAGTAACGTCTCCATCGTGAGCCTTGTTGTTACTGTGTCTGGCATATCGAATACGTCATGGGGGGCTTGCCAGGCTTTGTCGTGCAGGCGAGATACTCTCGGTAGCTTGCCGGGCTCTCTGCGAGGGGCGGAGGAATCGAACCCGGCTCTGCTGAGACTGCTTAGACTCAGCTGAGACGGCCGCTTGCAGGGCAAAGGCCCTACCGTTGTGCTATTGCTCCAATAGCAGAAAGAATATTGTTGTCTTTTGGGGGGGGGGGTGTTTTGTTTGTTTTTTGGGCTTAGTTGCCTCTCAACTCTCAACTTCCTTCTTGGGCCTAATTGTTTCTAACTTTGGACGTAGAAGATACTTTCTGGGGGCCAGAGAGATAGTATAGAAGGTAGGTAGCTGGCCTTGTGTGTGACTGAGCCCAGTTTGAATTCAGCACCACAGATGATCCACCAGGCACTGCCACGGATGAGCCCTGAGCACTGCTGTGACTTCCTTTCACCTGAACAGTTAAAAGCCATTGTAGAGATCAGTTGCCCTCATTTTAATATTGTTGCTGTGTCTTGTATTTTAGGGAATTCAGGGAAGCCTGAGGAGAAGAAGAGACAGCGAAAGCCCAATGGGTAGGACAGTCAACCCTGGTTAATAACGTTAGATAAACTTTTGTAGAATGTCAATAAAAAATAGTCAAATCTGCTCCATTGAGTTTTGTACATTTTGCTCGTCACTACCCAGTTGATCCCTTTTTACCGGATTGCCTACCACTATCCTTCCCTTCTGATAAATTATTAAATGAAGTTTCACCATCTTATACGGGCCTGATGTTAGACTCTTCACAAAAGCTACAATAGTAGCATCAAATCACTAATCACAGATTACTGTAATGGATAAAATAATAATAAAGTTTGAGATACTGTGAAAATTACTAAAGTATGTTGCAGATATGAAATGAGTGCATGCTATTGGGAAAATGGTGCTGATGAATTGATCACAATATTTTTATTTACTATTATTTACTATTTTCTTATTTATAAAATATTGCACTGTCAGGGCCAGAGCAATAGTACAGCAGGAAGAGCACTTGCCTTACTTACATGCAGCTGACCTGGGTTCACTCCCCAGTACAGAATAAATGTGGTCCCCCAAACTCTGCCAGGTGTGATTCTCTGAGTGCTGAGCTAGGACTAAGTCCTGGGCCTTGCTGGGTGTGGCCCCCAAACAAGACCAGAGTACTCTGTGAAGAAGCAATAAAGTGATACAAGAAAACACGGTATACCTGTTTTTGAACACTGAGCAAATTTTTGATACTTTAATATATATTGAGAACTCTAGTATATGTTACTGGTTGCTGCTACAAAATTGCTGCCTTCACTTACCTGTATACTTCAGATAGTTTATAATCCTGTTGTAGCCACTGAAGCATTTGATACCCTGTGGGATGATATAAGCTAACATCAGCGAGCTACATAAGCTTTATTAGAATATAAAAGCTTTATTAATGAGCTTCTAGATTGTCAACATGGTGTATTTTAAGCTAATTTTCTTAGTATTGGGGAATCAGAACTAAATATAGACTTTGTGAATTGGGCTTGTTATTCTTTAACCCCTGATTACCATTTTGTTGTTTTTCCCTGTTTGGGACTCAAACCCAGGGCCTCGCATGTGCAAGGCAAGTGCTCTCCCCTCTGCTGCCGGACATAGCTCAGAAAGGACCCCTTCCTCCTTATTTTAAAATCAGAATAGCAGTGTTTATGATTTTTTTGCCTCACTATAAGTAAATGCTACCTACTTGAATTCTCAAGATAGACTTACAGCAACAAACTCTTATGCTTACATTTTTTATATAAATAACGATTCTTTGTAAGATTTTATGTATAACATGTTTTGCTTAACTTTTTTTAAAGATGAAGATTCCAGTTCTTTATATAAATCTTTTTTTTTTTTTAAACCGTTGCTCTCCTTGGAATTTGCTCCCTATCTGCAGGTTCCGTAATAAACATCACCTCAGACTCAGTGACTGGAAGTGGCCAAATCAGGACAGTAGCAGAGGGTCTTGGACCGTTTGGTGGTGGTGTAGGTACAGTAACATTGTACATCAAAACCGTTTACAATAACATAATTACCTGAGCTACCATTTAGAAAAAATTCCATAAAAAGGACGTAGAATCTAATAAATAAAATTAGATCATTTTCAGCTTACTGGTAAGGTAAAACTTTGCAATATCCTTAGAGGGGTTTATACAGCTTTTATGGTACACATAAGCCGTACATTATCGTAAAAGTAACTTATGAGCTTATTTTATACTATTTTCTAGCGTAGTATCTGAGGATCAGTGGTCATTTTGTTTTGCTTCTGTTTTGAGGCCATATCCAGTAGTGCTCTGGGCCCACTCCTGGCTCTGGAGTCAGGCATCACTTTTGGCAGCGTTCAGGTGACCATATGGGGTGCCAGGGATCAAACCCAGACCAGCTGTGTCCAAAGCAAGCGTCCTATCCTTTAGTCATTTTTTTTATTCGCCCTTTTTATTCCTTGCATAAATGCCTCACTCAGGAGGGGTTAATATATAACTATACACACACAAATTAACTTGAATCATAGTTAACTTTATACAGTTTGAGAATTGAAAAATTATCAATGTGAAATAAGCTCTCAGCTGGTATAGTATTGGATTTTTAAATAATGTATATATATATATATATATGTGGAAAGCTGAAATTATATCCATTGGCAAGCTACCCGCCATGTATTCGATATGCCAAACACAGTAACAGTTGTCACAATGGAGACGTTACTGGGCCCGCTCAAGCAAATCGATGAACAATGGGAGGACAGTGACAGTGACAGATTTAATTCATATCGTTAAAAGTCTCTTTGTGCTCCTCAAAAGTAAGGGATACACAATAAAAGTCAGAAAGGGTTCATCTCAAAAAGAGTTTCTTCCTTTCAAGTAGGAACACTCAAAAATAGTTCATCGTGAATTTGGGTTTTTGTTTGTTTGGGGCCACGGCCCGAGATGCTCAGGGGTTACTCCTTATTCTGCACTCAGGAATCACCCCTGCCGGTGCTCTCGGGGCCATATGGGTTGCTGGGCATTGAACCGTGGTTGGCTCTGTGCAAGGCAAACACTAAACCAACTATCACTCCAGCCCCATCACAATTTTTTTTTTAATTATAAACATTTATGGGGTGGGAGGGACAGGGGTTCACACCCATCAGTGCTCACAGCTTACTTCTGGCTCTTTGTTCAGTGATCATTCCTGGCCATGCTCAGTGGCCCTTTGTGGTGTGTGTGCGGGGGGGGGGGTCAAATCGAAGTTGGTCACGTGCGAGGCACGGGCCCTTAATCCCTGTAAGGTCTCTCTGGCCCCACATTGTGAATTTCCTTTTTTTTTTTTTTTTTTTTTTTTTGCTTTTTTTGCTTTTTGAGTCACATCCGGCAATGCTCAGGGGTTACTCCTGGCTCTGCCCTCAGGAGCTACTCGCGACAATGCTTGGGGGACTACATGGGATGCTGGGAATCGAACCCAGGTTGACCGCGTGCAAGGAAAATGCCCTACCCGCTGTGCTATAGCTCCAGACCCCATTGTGAATTTCTTATCCCAAACTGATGGAAGTAAGACATCCAGGGAGGTCAAACCCCACTGTTCCCTGTGGAGTGCTGTAGATTTCTTAGGCTTCCACGCTCTCTGTGCCCATCTCCTTTTTAGGGCTCTGTCTTTAATACTGATTTTCTCCTCAGTCTCTAATAATTTGATTGTGGTTTGGAGGGTAGGGACCAGGTGCTTTTCATTTTTGTAACCACAATAACATATTCTTGTGTTTCAGGGGTCTGGTGCAAGTGTTTTCTAAAATATATATATATATACATATATATATACATATATATACATATATATACACATATATCCTTTTTGGGTCACACCTGGCGATGCACAGGGGTTACTCCTGGCTCTGCACTCAGAAATCACTCCTGGCAGTGCTCAGGGGACCATATGGGATGCTGGGAATTGAACCTGAGTCAGCTGCGTGCAAGGCAAACGGCCTACCCGCTGTGCTCTCGCTCCAGCCCCTAAATATATTTTTTAAGGTCAGTTACGTTTATTCCATTGAAAAATGTTTTGATGCCTTAGTTCTCCTGAGTCAGTTAGAAAATCCACTTATCAAGCTCTGTTACAAAGCAGATAACCTATCTTGCTGCCACAAGGTGGCAATAATTGAGCAAGATTTGGTTTTCTCCTTTGTTAATATTCCAGTTTTTAACGGTAGAGGGCGGCATATCACTCTTTGGCACATTGAAAACATGGTTTGTAAGAGAATTTTTAAGGCCAAGTAGAATATGGTATTATCTATGATGGAGAATAGTATTTTGCTAATTTTGCTTATTTCTGTGATACTGCAGGACATTTTATAGTTTTATCAGTATATTTGGGGCAAATAGTCTGTAATTTTTAATTTTCATTAATATTTCATATTGCTGGGCTGAATCAGTAGCACAGTAAGGCCTTGCACGTGGGCAACCTGGGTTCGATTGCTCCATCCCTCTCCGAGAGCCTGACAAGCCCACATGGCAGAGCCTGCCCACATGGCAGAGTATCCCGCCCACATGGCAGAGCCTGACAAGCTCCCCATGGCGTATTCGATATGCCAAAAACAGTAACAAGTCTCACAATGGAGATGTTACTGTTGCCCGCTCGAGCAAATCGATGAACAATGGGAGGACAGTGCTACAGTGCTATTTCATATTGCTATTTTAAAAAAATTAAAAATGCTGGAATATCCCAGGAGATAGAATATCTAAGTCAAACGCTTTTGTTCTTTCAGGGTATAGGAAAAATCCAAAGTATTTAAGTATTTCATTCAATATGAATGAGAAATGCCCTCATTTTAGTGTGACTTTTGATTCTGATAATTTCATAGCAAAAATAGGTTTGATTGAATCCTTTGTTTTCTTATTACTTTATAATAGCAACTTTAAAATTAGTTTTAAAGGGTAATATTTTGTGGAACTGAGAAATGGGACAACAATCTGGGTTGAATCCCCGGTACCAGATTCCCCTACCCGCAAAGGCCACTGAGCATGGGTGAACCACAGGGTGGTTGGTGGGATAGCGTCGGGAAATGAGGACCACCTCTCCTGTCCCGCAGGGCTTGAAATCTCCCACACCGCCCTCTTCCCCCAAAATGCCAACTAATTTGGTAAAGAATGTTGAAAAATATTTCTGGTTTTAACTGTAGAGTGCAGCCTGATTTTCACATTCTAGAATTATTCTCTCAGTAAATGTAATTTGAATTTTTTTACTTCTTATTGAACTCCAACATATTCAAAGCATGTTTGAAGGGAATGGCCAGTTAATATAAGCAGAAGGGCCAGATAGATAATATAAAGTAGAAAAGGGCCGGAGAGAGATCTCCTGGCATTAAGGCACTTGATTTGCATGTGGCTGCCCTTGTTGGTACCTTGCCCGCAGTGATGCCTGACACAGGCAGGAGTAAGCCTAGCCCGTAGTCTGGTGGGCCCCCAAAACCCAGACAGCCCCTCCCCCCAAAATCAATGAGGAAGCATATTAAGTGGATATGACTCTCTAGAGAAAGTAGGTTATTATCAGCGTCTCGTCTGTGTTTACAATTAGTGCTATCTATGTTTCCTAGAAGAAAAGATAAGTATATTTTGGATGTATTTTGTGTTATGGTGGTTATAAGAACCGCTCATACCCAGTCATACTCGTCAGACTCCCCAAGACAGGATTAATTTTCACTCTTTGTGTCTCTTCTTTTTCTGGGGAGGAAGCCGGTGCCCGACCCCGATGCAGGCGCGTGCTCTCCCACTGAACGGCATCTCACGCCCAGCTTGCCTTTCGTAACTCTTAATTTTGCTCAGAAATCTTGATCCTTCCTTTTAATGCATTTGAGGTTTTTCCCTTTCAAAAGGTATATTTAACATCCCTGATTTTATTACATTAATTTTGCTGCGTGATTGCCGTTAAGTTTGTTTTTATTTATAAAAAGTTAAGTAGTAGAAGGGATAAAGGAAACATCATATTTGGGCCCTAACTTTAGAGAAGTTGAAAAATTGTGAATTCAGTTTCCATTGTCATTTGGCCTTGGGGGTATTGCACTTTGGGTTTGTGTTTTAGAAATCTTTTGCCTGAGAAGTTCGGGACGGGGTTGTGGGGGTCGTGGGGAGGAAGGAGTGATGCTGTACTTGGTGGTATTGGGTCAGGTGTCAGGAGCTACCCAACCCTGTCCTCAGGGGACCCAGCTGGGGCTGGCCACATGCCATGCAAGTGCCTCACCCCGGTAAAGCTTCTTTCTTTTTAGGATAGTCATGAAAGCTTTTGTATCCCTTTCACTGACCATTTTCCAATGCGTTGTTACAGCAAACCGTCCACACTTTAATACTGCATTTTGACATGAGACAGCAAATTGATGCAAGGCAGCAAGTGCTTCTTGACCACAAAGCCCTCTCTGGATCTTTGGCTATAGTTGTCTACAGGTGCTAAGAAAATGTTTTCTGTACTGATGAATTTTCTTGGACTTTATTTATATTTTTTATTTTGCAGGCTTAGAATAAGAAGTAGCAATAGAGGGACCGGAGGGATAGTACGCGGATAAGGTACTTGTCATACAAGCATTTATAAGACCCGGTTCAATCCCTGGCATCCCATATGGTCCCTCCAGCCCACTAGGAGTGATTCCTGAGTATAGAGCCAAGAGTAACCCCTGTGCATCACTGGGTGTGACCCAAAAAAGCAAAGGAAAGAAAAAAGAAGTAGTAGTAGTAGATACCTGTAGCATTTCATATTTAATATCTAGAGGCACTTTTTGCGGTTGCCTTTCATATAACACATCTCTGCAAGAACTTTTTGATTGTATGTTAAACATTGCCGTTAGGTACTGTAGACAGAGAAATGGTGCCTTAGGGGCCTACTCTATTTTTCTGTTTGCTTTCTAGGAATTAAAGTGTACGTGTACTCATAGATACTTCTTCAGAGGTGAATTAGACAGATGCTTTCTTTTCCATCTTGAGCTGTAATAATGAGGGGAAACATTTAATGATTTAAAGTCTAATGAGAGGAAATTTTGTAATGCTGAGTTATACACCTCTCAGAATGAGATGTTTACTCTGCAGAAGTAGCCCACTTCCCAGAGTTGTTGGGAAGGTCCAAGGATACGCCAGTATGCCTTAGTTTTTAGTCAGACAACTCCCTAATTTTTTCTTCTTTCTCTTTTTTCTTTTTTTCAATTGAATCATCATTAGACACACAGTTACAAAGTTGTTCATGATTTGGTTTCCATCATACAGTGTTGTCCTTTTACTAGTGTATATTTCCTTCCACCAATGTCCCCAGTCCACCCCCCCACCCCCGCAGCCTGCTTCTATGGCAGACACATACTCTGTCTCTATCTCTGTCTGTCTGTCTCTCTCTCTCTCTCTCTCTTACTCTCTCTCACACTGTCATTTGCAGTATTGTTACTGAAAGAGCATCGTGTGTACCATTTTACCATCCTTTCAGCACTCAGTTCTTATCCAGAGTGATCATTTCCAATGATTATTGTCATGGTGGTCCCTTCTCTATCCTAACTGCAATCTGCAATTCACCACATCTTATTGCACGTTTCTTACCATAGAGCTGTCTTCTTGGCTCTTGTTTCTGCTATCTTTGGTTAATATTCTCCTACTAGGTTGTTTTGTTTTTATATCCCACAAATGAATATAATCATTCTATGTTCGCCCCTCTCCTTCTGACTTATTTCACTCAGTATGATACTCTCCATGTTCATAAAGAAGCAAATTCATAACTTAATTTTTATTACTGGTTGTGTAGTATTCCATTGTGTAGATATACCATAGTTTTTTTTATCCCCTTATCTGTTCTGGGGCACTTGGGTTGTTCTGGGGCTTGTGAATTGTGCTGCGCTGAAGGGAATAGTCGGCAAACAGCTCTGTTTCTCTTCCGTGTCCCTGTGGCCAGTGCCTCACTGTAGCCTTTTTTCATCTTTGGTCTCTCTTCTCAGTAGTTACGGTCTTTCCATTGGTGACCCCTCCCTGCTCAACCTTGCAGAATACTGCAGACAATTTTTTTCCCCACAGTGTTTGAATTTTATCTTATTTTTATAAAGTTGTTCACAATAATTCATGACATTTGATATTCCAACACCAACCCCACCATCATTATATCTTCCCACCAACGTATTTCGAATGTTTCCATCCCGACCCCTAAGCCCTGCCCCCAAAGCAGGACCTAAATGATTTATTTTGTATTGCTTGTTATGATGAATCTGTTAAAAATGATCCAAAAAAAGTTTCCTTAGAGGAAAGTGTGAAGTTTATTGTATTTCACCATGGAGCCGTTAAGCCCTTGCATAAGGGATTACTAATGTGTTGTTAAAGGTTGAGCCTTGTGTGCTTTTATCTATGTACACACATATATATATTCCCTGCCCTACCCCCGAGATGGGTTGCCTTCTACTTTACACCCCATCAAATGTGGTGTGCTACTCTTGGCACATCAGTGGTGAGAGGCCAAAATTTTCTCTTCAGAACAAAGAACAAGTGTTGTAACTCCTTTAAAGAGAAGCCTCTCAATTCTCAGTATGGGTTATATGTAGCCCCCTTAACCTTTGGTTTGGGGCTCTTCTGCAAAATAAAGAGAGAATAGCAGTTGTTTTTAGCAGTTTCTTGGGCCTCAGTCTCAATTGTCTTATCTGCTTAGCTACATATTCCCTGGCCATTCACATTTTTCTGCCAAGTCTCGAGCAGACTGGTATAGAACAGGCAATATTCAAACATATTTGATGACTGAATTAATGTGGTACTGTTTCTGTATCATCCCCCTTTCGAACTGTGCAGCTTTATTCTATTTCCAGGTGTCAAAGAGGAAAAATGGTATACTCCGGAAATCTAAGCTCTAAGACAAATTCTTTTGTTTGTTTGGTTTGGGGCCACACCCAGCAGTGCTCAGGACTTGCTCTTGGCTCTGTGCTCAGGAATCTCTCCTGACAGTCTTAGGGGACCATATGGGATACCAGGAATTGAGTTCTGGTCAACCATGTGCAAGGCAAACGCCCTCTCTGTACTGTCTTCCTGGCCCATCTATGACTAATTCTTAAAAAAGAGACAGTCAGTTCTAAGGTACCTATCTTATAAACAGTAACGGTTCTGTGAATGTGCTTTATACTAACATTTTCTATAACCAGTGTTAGAAACCAAGATCCATGATCCACACCCACCAGCCAACCCAGAGAAGAAGCTAACATTACAGGTAGCAGTATGGATCGAGGACTTGACCTTTATCATTGGGAGTCTTATGACAGATAAATGAGGAAATCAGACATAGTTTTAGACTATGTATTTTTTCCTAGACTATAATTCTTAAAAGAGGACTTTGGCTATTTGATGCCATTTCCCAAAATAATACAGTAAACATAATTTTAAAGAAAGTTCAGATGTTAATCTAGGGGACTTTTGCTATGATAGGATAATTTCTTTCAAAGGAAATACATTAACTCCCACTTTATTTATTTTTTGCTTTTTGGATCATACCCAGCGATGCTCAGGGGTTACTCCTGGCTCAGCACTCAGGAATTAATTCCTGGCAGTGCTTGAGGGACCATATAGGATACCAGGGATCTATTAACTAGAAAGCTCAGTTATTTTCTAATACGGGTAAGTACCATTTACTGTCATCCGAATCTTAGCCCAGGCATCTCTACACACTTACAAAGAAGACTCTATTATTTGGGAGATGGGTTTGTGTTGCTTGTGATGGCTGAGAATTATCTCCAATAAATGTTCAACTGTTGTAACTGAAGTCTACATTTTCCCGGTATCTTATTTTAATAAGTGACCTTGGTGTCATATGGAAATCTGTGTCCCTGCTCCAGTGAAAAAAGAAGAGTGGCAGGCCTGCGCAGAAGAGGGCTGATGGGAAAGCAGATAGTAGGATAGAGCTCACGTGTGGGCCAGGACTCTTCCCCCCCCCCCCCCACCTCCTCCCCCCATTGCCTCTCCCCCCCACACACACACACCCACACACGATGCTGTCTGCTGTTCACTGCTTTGATGCTTGGTATAGTTGCTTGTGGCGAATAATTTTTTGCTCTTTCCACCACCTCCAGAAGGCAATGCATAACCATGTCTGTGTTGAGCCCATGAGTTGTCCTATAAAAGTCTTGTCTGTGGCTTATCACTTGTTTCTTAAGGTGCTTTTTTTCTTTTTAAAGGACCTTGAACAATATAACGTGCAAATATCAACCTAGTGTTATGGTTCAAAATATAATGAGCCAGGCTAGGCTGCCTCTTCGACTCTCTGTGAGGTCTCCCTCTATACCACCTTGTCTTTGGGTTAGTGTATCCACATGGGCTCAGAATTCCCTCCTGGTTGTCTTTCAGCCCATCAAACCAAATCCGTCTCCATTACGTCCTTCCAGCACGGAGGACTGGACAACATAGGGAGCACAAAACAGCTAAAGGGTTTCACTGAGGCAAAAGCTGTAAACTGGTTCATGGGCCTAAGTATGTTTTATCAAATTTTCAAAATTGAAGAATTTTAAAAACGTATCAACGCTTAAGAGCTGTAAAATGAGCAGCGGGATTTGGGTTTTGGGCAGTTCTTAGTATATTAAAAAACGCAGTGTGCTGGGACTTGAGTTGTGACCACAGCTGGCGCCAAACAGTGGACCTGATAGGCTGATGCATTCTCTGCTCATGGGTCTCCTACCTTGCTTGGCATTTGCATTTATTTGTAGTCTCTGGAGTATTATATGCTTTCGAAGTCAGCCACACTTGGCTCTCACAAACAAAAGCAGTACTTCCCTTAAGTTTAAGCCAGAGTATATGCATACACCACACCCTACATGAATTTAAAAGGTGTGTAGGGATCTTTGCTGATGGATTTCTGTAAAAATACAGGCTTGGAAAAAAATCTTTTCAGGTTAGAAAAAGTCAGTGTATATTATTTCTTGTTATACTTGAAGTGAATTTAGTATTTATAAGACTGAAAATGGGCAGCACAGAAAGCTAGATCCTTAAAAATTCTTTGAAGAAAAAATGTTTAAGAACGTTTAAAATTTTACTTTAGGAAAAAGAAAAAATTGTAACAGTCAAGCCATTTAAAAGTGTTGCACAGCAAAAACTCATGTTCTGACTAGTCAAAACTCTATTCAAGTTAGTATATTTAATATTTTACGTTAACATTTTAAATTTATATTGAAATGGTCACTCTCACTAACTCTGAATTTGAAGTCTTCCCACCCCGCCCCCCCCCCGGGGTTTGGGGAACATACCCAGCTGTGCTCAGGGTTTACTACTTGCTCTGTGCTCAGGAATCATTCATGGTAGTGCTCAAAGGACTGTATTCCATACCCTTTGGAATAGAGAGTAAGAATTCCATTCATGTTTCGGTCTGCTGCATGCAGGACAAGTATCTTCACCACTATGTGCACAGTCTCTCTCTAGCCCCTTTTCCTTTCTGTTTTGGCAGATGGTCATTGCCCCCTCTGTGGATGCTCTCTTCAAGTGCTCATGTCAGCCCCCTGCCTCTTTCCTCATACTGGGATACTTTGTTTAAAACACGGTGGCACACTCTTGAACATGCTTTAATTAATGCAGAAAGTGCTGGTGTCAACACGTTAAGGACACTCACTCTACTGGGAGACCGCATTCCATTCTGGACTTCTTCTGATGCCTTCTTTTCTCAGGTTCCTCTTGAGAACAGCAAGGAAGGGGGAAGTTGGGAAGTGTACCTGGCTTCTTCAACCAAGATACTAAAGTATTTTTTATCACTGCTATGCAATGAATGTAATTGTACAGCAAAATAAACATTTAAAAATTTTAAATTTTGCCTTGAAAGATTTTATTACTCCACCCTCATTATGAATTTTTTTTGGTGGGGAGTCACACCTGGTAGTACACAGCACTTTTGACTCTGCACTCAGGGATCACTCTTGGTGGGGCTTAGGGAACTATATGGGCTACTGAGGATCAAACCCAGGTCAGCTACATGGCAGGGCAAGCCCCCTACCCACTGTACTATTGCTTCAGCTCTTCCCCTTATTTTAAATCTACGTGGAAAGTAAATGCATGTAAAATATCTCTTTTTATCTTTAGCGCTCTTCAAAAAATGTGGAGTCCTTCGCGTCTATGCTGAGACATTCTCCTCTTACACAGATGGGCCCTGCCAAGGATAAGCTGGTCACTGGACGCATCTTTCACATAGTGGAAAATGATCTTTATATAGATTTTGGCGGCAAGTTTCACTGTGTTTGTAAAAGACCAGAAGTGGATGGAGAGTAAGTAGATTCATTTCCAAATGTTTTAAGAGTGCTCATGCCAATTGAGATACCTTAGAAGTATTACTGGACTTAGAACGTTGCTTAATTTGAGCCAGTGTGTGATTTTTGAAGACGGGAAATGTGCTTATTTCTCTTGATAGTGCTTCTTCGTTAAGGCCAGATTCATGTCATGTCATGTTATGTTAGCCTAGTCAGACCAAGTACATGTCTTTTCAAAGAAGTGAGAGAAGTTTCAGGGAGGATTTAAATAATAAGCCATTCCGTACTGAAAACTCCCATCAGCTTTTCATAATGCATGTGGCTCCGGCCATTTTACATGACCCTGTTTTTGTCCCATCCTTTGTTCCAGTCACTTCTCCTCAGTCTCTCATTTTAATTATATGTGCTCTTTTTTTTCTTCACAAAATTCTGGTGCTTTATAGTTTTGCTGTTATTTTGTATCTATCCTTAGGATTCTGGATTTTCCTAATTAGTTTTAATTCTGTGTGTATAATTCATTGTTTGCAGGTTGTATAGATAAAGATCTTTGTCAATATAAAGTGGAAACCAAAACCACTAAGGTGAAAGACCAAGGCATTAAATACAAAGAATGAAAGGAAATGTGGAAATCAGATTCTGAGATTGGACATCGGTGGTACACAAAATAGAAATGACATTTTTCAGGTCCAGAGAGATAGTCATAGTGGATGGGGTGCTTACCTTGCAAATGGCCAACCCAGGGTCAATCCTTGACACTCCATGTGGTCCACTGAACCCCATCAGGAGTGAGTGATCCCTGAGCACTTGGGAGCCAGCCCTGAGCATAGCGAGGTATAGTCAAAAGTAAAAAAAAAAATGAAGTGAAAAAAAATTAAAAAAACTTTTTCTCATCAGGGCTGGAGCGATAGCACAGCAGGTAGGTTGTTTGCCTTGCATGCAGCCAACATGGCCGAAGCGAGTTCGATTCCTCTGCCCCTCTCGGAGAGCCCGGCAAGCTACCGAGAGTATCTCACCTGCACGGCAAAGCCTGGCAAGCTCCCCGCAACGTCTTCAATGTGCCAAACACAGTAACAACAAGTCTCACAATGAAGATGTTACTGGGCCTGCTGGAGCAAATCAATAAACAACAGGAGGACAGTGACAGTGACATCAGTTTTTAATGTTTACTTTTTTTTTTCTTTTTGGGTCACACCTGGCGATGCTCGGCTTACTTCTGGCTTTGCACTCAGGAATCACTCCTGGTGGTGCCCAGGGGACCACCAGGTGCATATGGGATGCTAGGAATCGAACCCGGGTCGGCCGCGTGCAAGGCAAATGCCCTACCTGCTGTGCTGTTGCTCCAGCCCTAATATTTGCATTTTATAATTTAATATCAAAATGCATCTTACAGTTGGCTATATGAGAATGTTTTAATTGAGAATGTTTTTATTCTTTATAATGCATACTCATGAATCAAGTGATTTTGAGAGTATATTTTGAGATAATATTTGAGATAGGATGAATTATAATGATTAAGAAACTTGTGATATTTAGGAATAAATCATGTTATAAAAATTCATATAGAAAAAGTTAAAAAGTTTAGTTTAGACTTAGGGGAGCACTTCTGGGGTGTGCTAGAGAAAGAGAGTCCAAAAGTTAAGGCTCTTTCCTTGTATGTGAATAACCCCAGTTTGCTCCCTGAGCACAGAGCCAAGAGTAGGTCCTGGGTACCGCTGTGTCCCCCAAACAAAAAACTCAAAAAAAACCAAGATACACTCTGTGCTGAGGGATCACTCTTGGAAGTGCTTGGTGGACCAGATACAGTGTTGGGGACCAAGCTGGGGAACAAAACTGGGGTGAACTGCTTGTGCAAGGCAAGTGCCTTATATCTTTGCCTTTTTTTTTTTTTTTGCGGGGGGCGGGGGGCGGTTACATCCGGTATAGTTACTCATGGCTCATGCACTCAGTAATTACTCCTGGCGGTGCTCGGGGACCATATGGGATGCTGGGAATCGAACCTGGGTCGGCCACGTGCAAGGCATACACCCTCCCCGCCGTGCTACTGCTCCAGCCCAAGTGCCTGTTACCTTATATTATCTTTCTGGCCCCTATCTTTTGCTCAGTATTCTGTAGTTTTCTGCACATAGACACTGTAAATGTTTTATTAAATGAATACCTAAGTTAATAAAAAATAAAAACAGAATTGTTTTGCATTTTGCATTATTAAAATATAAGTATTGGGGCCAGAGCGATAGGACAGTGGGAAAGGCGCTTACCTTGCATGCAGCCAGCTAGACTCAATCCACAGCACCACATATGTTCCCTCAAGCACTATTGTGAGCGAGCACAGAGCCAGGATATATCCCAGGCCCTGCTGGGTGTGACCCCGAAACAAAATAAAAAACCCAGACTTGTAAAAACATATTTATTTTAAAAAGGAAAATTTGGAAATAGGTTGCCTCTGCTTACTTCATTAGGATAAGTTTCTTCTACCTGAATCTGAAGGAGCATCAGCAAACATAACGGAATATGCATTTCCTCCATTTAATGTTGTATGAGGAAATATTTAATAATGAGAACTCTCATTTTAAAAAAAGACTATGATCTGTCAATTCCTGTGGTATAAAATAGTCTCACAATGGTCATTTTTAACTTACTAGAGTAGCATCAGTGAAGGCAGACTTGATCATGCCTACGTGTACTCGGTCAGGTCTGACATGTTCATACGTTCTGGCTTCCACACACGCTCCACCAGGTAATCGGAAGCGAACAGTGTCATAGCACGATGAGGAGTGCAAATCAGGTGACACCTGGAAGAGAAAAGGGCTCATCTGCTGCCTGGTGAGAGAGGGAACAGCTCAGGGCTTGCCTTGGTATGTTCAGCACTACTCATGCTTCGTCCAGAAGCATGCAACATCAAAAGAAATTTCTATGTAGGATGTATCTGTCCAAGTCTTAATACTGTCATCTGTGTTCATTGTATAATGTATTATTAAAGGGATTGGACTAGAGGATATGTTAAGATATGTAAACAATGTAGTATAAAGAACTGTGTGTTTGTATTTGTCGATGAAATGTTTATGGCATATCTCTCATGGATATTTATTTCTTTGTCAGTGTTCTTTTATGTATTCGGTTTGTTTTCCCATTTAAGTTTTAAAACAGTAGTTTTGCCATTGTTATATTCTTTAGCATCATAGTCCACTGAATGTCCTAGAGACCTAGAATTTCTGATTTCGTTTTTATGCTTTATTGACCAAATCCTGGAATGTTAAGCCTCAGTGCTTTTGACCAGATACTTCTCTGATCAGTGCTAGATTATGATTTAAATTTATGTATTGCATAACTTTTGATGCCTAAAGGTTGGAATCTGTTTTTACAATTTTTTATTTTTAAGATTATTTTTAAAATAACTGTTTTAAAATTTAATTTAGTTATAAAAATACACAGCATAACAAACACGCTTTCTGTTACAGAAACTGTTTGTAAAGCTCAAATTTCCATCCCCGTGCTTATTCCTTCCAAAAAAGTATGTAATATTTTTCCTATAAATTTTATCTGGGAGAAGGATAATTTGAAAATCAGTTTTTTTTCTCTAGAGCAATAACTATATTAGAATCTTTGTATACTTAGAGGTTAAATTTCTACATTTCTTCCTGTAGTTTCCACAATCACATGTATATGTGTTTTGGTGGAGGGGTACCCTAAGGGGAGGTTTGGCTGAAAGTTCAGAGATCACTTCTGGTGATGCTTGGGGGACCTTTCGTGGGCTGGGGAACAAACAAGTTAACCACATTCGGGGCAAGTGCCTTAATCTTCCTGCCCTTCCCCAGCCCTCAGAAGTCGTTATCGTAACTCCTGCTTCCATGTGTCTGCCTAGTATCCAGTAGCACTCACCAGAAATTCCCACTCAAAACACTCACAAAACCTCTATGTTCCTGACGAGGATTAAGAAGAGATGCTGGTGCAAGGAAAGGCGTTTTAATATTTTGCAGGAACCCCATAAAGTAGATGCCATAAAATAGAGACTCTTGTACTACAGTGAAATTATTATTAAATTCATTTGAGCAGAGAAACTGTAAAGATTGTGAGTTCAGGATAGAATCATACAAATCTGGGGGGAATTGCTTTCTTTCTCAGTATTTTGCAGCTTCTGATCTACTTCAATGTGGCTGACCCTGGCCAGCCCAGATACTGCAGTTCTGGGCACTGGAAATCAGCGCAGAGCTCCAGTGGAACAATTTCTGTTCAGTGAGATGGCAGAGGATTGATTATTTGTATTAGTTGCTTTCAGTTCATGATTATACTGTGTGGGTGTATACCCTTTTTAAAAAAAATAATGCCGCACTTTGACCAACTTCTTCATGTATTAATTAGTGAGTCACATAACTTGTAACATGATATAAAAATCTGAAGCACTTCTTTTTGTAATTAATTTTTTTATTTACATTTTTTTAATTGAATCACCTTGAACCATGGTTGCAAAGTTGTTCATGATTGGGTTTCAGTCATACACTATTCCAACACCCGTCCCTTACTCAGGTAAAGTGCTTTTCTGATCATATGAACCTGCCTGCTTTCTTTTGAACGTATTTTTCTTTGGTGTCATTAATCACTCTCATACCATTGTTCATCAATTTACTCAAGCGGGCGCTAGTAACGTCTCTATTCATCCCAGCCCCGAGATTTTAGCAGCCTCTCTTTACTTGTCTTTCCCAATGATTGGAGGCTCTTTCAGGGTCAGGGGAATGAGACCTGTTATTGTTACTGGTTTTGGCGTATCGAATACACCATGGGAGCTTGCCAAACTCTGCCAGTGCGGGCGGGATACTCTCGGTAGCTTGCTGGGCTCTCTGATTTGTTGCCTACTATCCGAACTCCATCAAACATGGTGTGGTAATTATGGAAAATGAGTAGGAAATGTCTTATGATGTGTCACGGCCACATGGTTCGGAATGCAGCCTGGAGCGTGGCGGCGGTTGTGTAGTGGAAGTCAGCTGCCGGGGCTGGGTCCTTTGGGGCGAGGGGGGCTCCTGCCTGCCTCCCCTCTGTGGCTCCCCGAGTAAAAACAGCCTGGTGCGGAGTCCCGGTGTCATTAATAGAGTGCGCAATCTCACCAAATTTCTATTTGTGTGTGCTAACATGGTTCTAGTCCCATATCCACATCTGATAATCATCATAGCTAGTGTTTTTCAGAGCCTTCAGTGACCCTCTATGTGTATTATCTCATTTACTCCTCAAACGAATCCTCATTTCCCAAAGGAAGGGAATGAGACTCCCAGCGTAGAATCATGTGCTACATTCTCCTGTGCTGGAACTGAGACCTAGGGTGACTTCTCCCACACCAGTGTGCCGCCGTCCAACTCCTCCAGCATATGTTTGCTATGGCCGTAAGGCCTCCCAACAGCGTAGCGCGTGTGCACCCCTGTCTGCCGGGCACCTGCAGGCAGTGTGGCTGCAAAGCTCTGTGGGTAGGTGTAGCCCTTGGCTGTAGCATCCGTTGGCTAATGTGCTTGGAGAGAGCTGCCAAGAGCCAGTGATCAGCGGGCAGCCGTTCGGGGCTTTGTTTCTGAGTGGGAGATGTCAGAAGGAGGGACAGGAGGGGCCTTGGGCATATCAGTGGTGTGGACTGCTGTGTATATCGAAACCACAGAGCCAACAGCCCTGAAGCAGCAGATCCAAACTCCAGCAACCAACCTTAAAATTGTGCCAGTCGAAGCCAGCTTGGCGGTAGGAGGCAGCCTGGGGACATTGGTGGAAGGAAGAGGACATGGGTGGGGGGACTGGTGTTGAAATGTTGCACGTCTGAAGCTCAGCTATTGAGAATTCTGTGAATCACAGTACCTTAATAGTTTTAGACGTTTAGTGTAAGACATTTAAAAATAAATGATTAATAAAAACTTTTTTCTGAAAATGATGGAAAGTTGACTCCTTTATACATGTAATAATCATTAGTTCTGTTTATAAAATAGCATCTACTTTCTTTGAACCACTTTATTTTATTTATTTATTTGCTTTTTGGGTCACACCCGGCGATGCACAGGGGTTACTCCTGGCTTTGCACTCAGGAATCACTCCTGGCAGTGCTCAGGGGACCAGATGGGATGCTGGGAATCGAACCCAGGTCAGCCGCATGCAAGGCAAACGCCCTACCTGCTGTGCTATAGCTCCGGCCCCTCCTTGAACCACTTTAAACCTGAAGTTGTTTAAGCCATTTGGGAGGAGGGGACTTTGCTTTTAGTCGCCCAGGGTCATGGTCATCAACATTGTTTTCTATACTGTTTCATAACTTGATAAACAGAATTAAGATATTTTTAGACACATAACCCCCCGGGTCTGTTTATGTTCTATTTCCTCTCCCTGTGTCATCTGTCTTTTCGTTTTGTGCCTGTTTCATAGACCTCCTGATTTTATTCTTCTCGTCCCCTCATGCCTGGGAAACTGGTGACCAGATTTAACTTATTGTTAAGTAGGATCAAGGAAGAACAACTAGGGTTTGAGGAAGGCCCCCACAGCCTCTCCTGCAGTGCAAGTGAATGTGCTTTCCTACGCGACGTCAGCATGTCTCTTCACAGCTCCTAAACTCATGCTGCTTCATCCTCATTGGGTTCTGTGCAGACTTGGTGTCACCAGATAACAAACTCCTGATAAGTGAAGTTGTGACTGTGTCGGGAGTTTGCCCGTGTCGGTTGCCGACTCTGAGACCCTGGGTATGGATTGTCACATATCAGGACAGCATTTGTTGAGCCCCTCAAGGTGCTGAGTGTCTGGATGTGAGCAGTTATCATGGTGGAGACTTTTACACCCCCGGTAGGAGCTGTGGAGAAAATGAGATAGGACTGTGGCTTCTCAGATACTCAGAGGTGTTGCCACCCCTTAACAGTGACTTTGTAAGTGAGTGAGTAAATTCCCTAAGAATATTGCTAAGCCTAAAGGATTGCTTTTTGGCGTTAATTTAGTTCATTTAGCTTGAAATATACCTGTAATACATGATAACCATTCTCAAGAATCAAATTTATTATTAAAAAAATAAAATGGGGTGACTGATGACGCAGGACTTTTCAATGAGTTGATACATTTAATAAGTAGCTATTACATACCACCTTTGTGTTTAGTGCTAGCCGTGTACAGTGCAGAAACAATTCCTTCTTTAAGGGCATTGAAGATTTAATCAGGGACACAGAATAAACCATATAGCCATAATGCACATAGAGCTATTTAAGTTCTAGTTATTATGGTTTTTCATTACACAATATGTAAACTGTGAGATATATAGTTACAAAGTTGTTCATGTTTGAGTTTCAGTCACATGGTGTTCCAACACCCATTCCTTTCACCGGTGCATATTTTCCACCGCCAAAGTCCCCACTTTATATCATATTCTTGAGGAGTACAGACAGCAGGAGGAGTGTGATTCAAGATTGCAAGTGTGATTCTGCGTAGGAGATACACAGTGCAGAAAAGGGAGGGAGAGGATGGCCCTCCGCAAAGGTTTAAAATGACATGGAGCCTGGCCTTTTCCGGGAACCAAGGGGCTCATCCCGCTGAAGTTTAGCGGGAGAGGGAAGGCAGAAGCAAAACCCAGATCTTCGGGAGACATATTATATCCTCTGAGAAATTGGGGCTTTATTTTGAAAGTGATAGAGTATTAAAATGCTCTAACAGGTCACAGGGGCCAGGTTAGTATTGCAGCACGATGGCACAGACAGCCGTGAGGAGCTTGTCTTAGAACAGTGAACCTGGGTTTAGGGAGGCCAGTAAGAAGCTACTGGAGGCATGATGAGCCTGGGGGACTAAATCAGAGGGTCAGGAAGGGACACTTTCATCAGCAGTGGAGACAGAAGAAAGAGACAGAAGGCCTCAGTAGCGGAGTAATTGCATGTTGTGAAGCAGAAGAACAAGTTTCAAACGATGTTTCATTCCGGACCTGAATGACCAGGTCGAAAGTAAGTTGGGTTGTATTGAAGTGAAGAAAGGGATTATATTACAATGATTTTTTTTTTTTGCCTTCTTCAAGATTTGAAATTCAGATGTCCAAATTTAGATCAGCATGATTCTCTCGTCCCCTCTCATAGCAGAAAAACTTCTGATTAGTCTCAGTTAAATAACATCTCTTTACAGAAATGTAAAAGCTTATGGTTTAGCCATTTTGCTTAGAGTCAAATGCTCTAGATATTTTTACTTTATTAAGTTAGGTTTTAAACTTAACATTTCAGAAATTGCCAATATTGCTATGAAAATCCTCAAATGCAGCTTTTTACAATTCCATTTATTAATGTGTTAATGAAGAGCTATGTCTTTTAAAGCAGCATTTCTGCACTGGCGTCTCACAATACACATGATTGACAGCTCTGAAAATCAAATGGTTTCAAAACAAGCATGATTGGCAGTTCGAAGGTAACTAGCACGTGCACTGAATATGATTTCTACTTTTGTTTGACACTAAGGTGGAATAAACAAGCTAATTTCACAGTCTTTGTTTCTATTTTGGGTGGTGTGATATATAGGATTATATAAAGAGGAGGAAGGATACTGAATGTTCAAAAGCTGAAAGTTTTCAAGGTGTGCTAGTGGGGAGAAAGAGAAAAGAATTTGAATTAAGTGGTTCTTTATTTTCCAGTGTATATAGTACATAATTAGAATCCAGCCATGTTTTTAACTAGATTGGTGATTGAAAATTATAATTTTAGCCTTTATTTATTTATTTTTGCTTTTTGGGTCACACCTGGCGATGCTCAGGGGTTACTCCTGGCTCTGCACTCAGGAATCACTCCAGGCGTTGCTCGGGGGACCATATGGGATGCTGGGAATCGAACCCGGGCCAGCTGCATGCAAGGCAAATGCCCTATCAGCTGTGCTATTGCTCCAGCCCCTGTTTTTATTTTTTATTTTTTATTTTTTTCAAAAAGAAAGAAATAGGCACTACATCCAGTGGAGCTGGTGTTATGAGATCGTTCTCCACATGCTCCACCTGGTTTGGGGGGCCTGATAGTCCATTTTCCAATGTGGTGACATGTGAACCTCTGCCCAGTGCTGCTTAAGGCCTGCCCGGCTCCATCCAGCGGAGTCAGGGACTGTAGCAAGGTCTTCACACATATCAGGTCACTTGGACTATCTCCTGGACTATCTCCAGTGCACTTTACCTAACAAATATTTAATTATTCAGTCAAAGAGCATCTGTATATTTAATATTTGAAATAAGAAACCTTAGGAATATGTTTGAGTCATAAAACAGGATCTCATCATAGTGATTTGATAAAAATTGCAATAGCACAGGAGGTAGGGCGTTTACCTTGCACAAGGCTGACCCGGGTTTTGATTTCTCCACCTGTCTCAGAGAGCCCAGCAAGCTACCGAGAGTATCTTGCCCACACGGCAGAGCCTGGCAAGCTACCTGTGATGTATTCGATACGCCAAAAACAGGAACAAGTCTCACAATGGCGACGTTACTGGTGCCCGCTTGAGCAAATCGATGAACAACGGGAGGACAGTGCTACAGTGGTATACTCCCATACATGGAGTTATTAGTAGATTTTTAGTAGATTTACAGTGATATATATATATATATATATATATATATATATATATATGATAAAATACGATCTGAGAGCCAGAGAGATAGTATAGCAATGGGACACTTGCATGTAGCTGACCCCGGTTTGATCCCCGGCATCCCTTATGGTCCCCCTGAGCACCGCCAGGAATAATTTTTGAGTTCAGAGCCCGAAGTAACTCTTGAGCACCACCAGATGAACCAAAAAAAAACAAAATAAAAAATGATTTTTTAAATATATAATAAAATATGATCTCAGAAATGCTCTGAATTCAAACACATGTAGTTCAGACTTTGGATAGCATTGGAGGTTTTCTCCCCCTCAGATCAGATATGGTAGTGTTTTATGGGATTGATTTTTTTGTTTAATGTGAAAAATTGATTTACTCTCTGTAGCATATTCCCGTAGTGTAGCAGTATTAGTCTAGAGTTGTGTAAATGTATACGTCTAAAAAAAATAAATAAATAAAAATGTATATGTCTAGTGAAGTTTTTTCTGTATGCTTTTCCAGGACTGTAAAGGTTAAAAGTGAATCTGGAAACTACTATGGTGTCTGCTCGTTAAGGAATGCGAGCAATTAAGTGTTCCCACAAAAGCTTTGAAGTTAATATCTTAATAGGACGAAGAGGAGGAAAGTCAAGGCTGCATGCCTACAATTGGTTCAGGCTGGAGTTCTGTTGATTCAAGAGTGGAGTTTAGAAAATTAAAAAGTTATCTTAATAGAAAAATAGGAATTCTATTTTTATTCATGAAGTTTTGTATGAATTTAGATTGCCACTGGATAATGTCTAGGGACTTTTGGGAACCCAGAATTTCACATGGATTCTGTAATTTGTGATTAGAATTAATATAATAGCTAACATTTGCCGAGTACTCTTTGTCACAACACTGAAATTTACATGCATTATTTTCTTGAATCTTTTTATTATTCTTAGGGATATGTTAGAATCCTCAGTTAAAAGTCCCGAAGAAACAAAGGTTTACAGAGATTTTTTTTTAAATTTTTTTATTGAATCACTGTGGGATAAAGTTACAAAGTTTTCTTGTTTGAGTTCCAGTCATACAGTGATCAAACACCCATCCCTCTACCAGTGCACATTTTCCACCACCAATGTCCCCAGTACCCCCCGCTCATCCGAACCCATCCCCTGCCTCTATGGCAGACAATCTCCCCCATACTCTCTCTACTTTGGGGCTTTATGGTTGCTTGCAGAGATGTTTAAGTAACCATCCCAAAGACAATACTTGATATTGGGGCTGAGACCTTATGTTCATCACTGATCCATACACTGGTCAGATACAATCCCACATGTATTTGTATATGTCTGATATGTTCATTTCCTCAGCAGGTATCTATTTATAGATTTTATTAATTTTATTCTGGTTAACATAGTTTAGAAGAATTGCATGACATCTTTGGGAGGAAAGATATATAGACACAGTACAACAGGAATGCAGAAACAAATGTCTAAATGAACAGTTCAAAATTCTCAAATAGTTTTGTCAAGGCTAAAGATGTTTAGAGAAATCAGAGAAATGATAGTTGGAATATTTTTATGAGTTACCAAACAGTTGCAACTTGAGCTAGATCTTAGTAGTTGACCGAGAGGTGATGGTTAATGAAAGGACAACTATAGGCAGAACAGCATGGACAATGGCACGGGACAGAATGAGCTAGGAAAGGGTGTCGTTATCTGTGCATGACATAGTACTCCAAAAGTTAGTGCCATCAAACAATAAACAGTCTCTGATTTGATTGCTCTGTGTCAGCAATCCAGAAGTATCTTACGTGGTTCTAATTCAAGGAATTTCATAAGGTTTGCTCAAGATAGTAATTAGGAGGCCTGGATTATGGCTCAGTGGTGAGTATATACCTCAAATGTAGGAAACTTGGGTTTGATCTTCAGCAGTATAAAAATATAGTAATAATAAATATACTGACATGGACTAGAGGATTTGCTTCCAAGGTGGCCACCTCATCTGAATGGGCAAGTTAGTGCTGGCTGATGGCTAGAGAACTCAGCTCTGCCTCAGCAGAAGGGCTTCGCTCTTGTTTGATTAGTACCCTGATATAGTAGTTAGCCTTCCCCAGAGTGGACATCTGAGAGGAAGTTTGAGGTGGTTGTGATGTATGTATTTTATGACCTAGACACATCTTGTCTCCTGCCATATTGTATTTATTAGAACCAACTGCTCTGCCCAACTGATTCTCAACAGGAGGTGAAATTAGTGTCTATCTTTCCAAAGCAGGCACACCGAAAATACATGTACATATTTTAAAGCCACCAGAATGGTCAAGATCCTGAGGTTTGATTAAAGTTTTAGAGAGCAGTGGAACATTTGCTTCCTAAAACTCCGAGATCCATATAGGAAAAGTCTTCATTTCAGCATGAAAGTTTACAGCAGGGGTGAGCTCTGCACGGCTTTGTATTTTTGGATGATGACACTAGCAGTCACGTGTAAGATAAATGGGATGTTTCCAGCTGGATTAGGAGCTAGAGTAGAGTAAGAGACAGGAAAGAGAAGCAAGGAGAGACTGTTCAAAAATATGGCCGATAGATGGCCAACAGACATACAAATGAAAGCTCATCATCACTAGATTCGGGAAATAAAAATCAGAACAATGAGATACTGTCTCACGCCAGTGAGAGTGGGACACGCCAAGAAATCTGGAAACAGCCTTTCTTGGTGGGATCGTAGTGAAAGAACCCTCATCCTCTGTGGTGGGAATGCCATCTGATTCATCTTCTGTGGAAAGTAATATGGAGGTCTTTCCAAAAAATAGGAATAGGACTCCCATATGACCAGTGATACCATTTCTTGATATCTATCCCTCAAACAAAATAACATTAATTTGAAATGCTTTATATGCTCCTATATTCATTCCCACACTTAATATAATAGTGAAGATTTGGAAACAACCCAAGTGCCCAGCTACAGATGAATGGGTCAAAAAGTTGTTGTTTATATTCATGACGGGATACTATGCAGCTCTAAGAAAGAACAAAATCAAGTCATTTTCTGTGACAGTGTAACTAGAGGATACCATGCTGAGTGAAGTCAGAAGGAAAGATCCTGGATAGATATTTTGGACTTAAGGATACACAGCAAGGAAGTAGCAAGGCACCAGAGGCAGCACAAGAAAACTGATTTGTAAAATTCCATTGTGGGTGTGTGGTTTGCCAGGAAGGGGCATTAGAATCCTTGGTGTAGAGGGATGGGCTCTTTGGTGATGGATGTTTTGTTGGATTTATGTACACAGGAGCTCTCATTAACTAATTGTATTGTAAATCAGTACCTCAGTCAATTAAAAAAAAGTAAAAAATATTACTGATAGAATACCAAAAGTATCCTGCCCACACAACAGAGTCTGGCAAACTCCCCGTGGTGTATTCAATATGCCAAAACCCAGTAACAATGATGGGTCTCATTCTCCTGACCCTGAAAGAGCCTCAAATGTGGCACTTTTAAAATCTCAGGGCTAGGACGAAGGAGACGTTACTGGGGCCTGCTCGAGGCAATCAATGAACAATAGGATGAGAGTGATACAATGACAGAATTTAGTAATAGATGCTTGAAGTTTCTAGCACTGGTGACGAAAAATAAAGGTCACAGCAGTAGTGAAGTTGGGGGATGACACGCTTAATTGGGTGGGACATGGGGCTTTGTTTTAGATGCATTGTGACTATTCTGGACCATGTGGGATTGGTACTGAGAAAAATTTGGTTGTTGAATAACAAGAGGCCTAAAATTAGCAATTTTATAGTGGTTATAAATGTGTATATATTTTACTTCTATCAGAAAAAAGAAAATACACAAAACCAAAACCAGAATACAAAGGCAGCAGCATCAGTATCAGTGTAACACACTAAATGAGAGGGTCACTGAGAAAGACCTGACTGTGTGCTGGCCCAGACATCCTATTAAAGGTGAATGGCCAGATATGTGAAGGTAAAATACAAACTTAAAATCAGCAAAGGGGTCCTTCTGCAGAACCCGTGTAACTTACCAGGGGGGCTTCAGACTAGCTTTCATCAGCATTCTCAAGATTCTTCGATTTATTTCTGGTAGATTTCATAGTACTTCACCATTCTTATTCCGAGGCCTCTTCCTTTTCCTTAGCACTAAACCTTATCTTCTTTTTAGGTGAAATCAAGTTCATACACTAATGTGAATAAAATTGTGTTTGTTAAGTAGGAAAGAGTTGAGAATCTGAACTATTGATTCAGTTATCGTTGAGTCAATCATAATGATTCAACTTAATACTGCCTGAATTTCCTATTGTTCACTACCTCACCTTAAAAAAAACACTTTTTTTTTTAAAGGAGAATTTGGTAAGATGTAGAGTATTTTATGATTCCCCCTTTCTCTTCCCCACTTCAAACTATTGTTCTGGTTCTCCCTGTCCCCCAAATTACCCTTATTTCCTAAATTTCCCTTCATTCCTCAGTTGAGCTCAACCAGCTTTCTCTCAGCATTTAAACTCCGCAATCTCTGAAATTTCCTGGTGATCTTGTCACTTGCCCAAAAGTCCTTTGCTGAACTTCTCTGCAGTATTGACACGAGTATGACACTATCTGCTCTTCCTGTCTTTGAAACTGTTATATATTCTCATTTCCCTGGTTTTCCTTGTGCTTAACTTTTCCTCCCTTTACATTCCTCAAAAAGTGCCTTATAAAATTGTAGAGGATACAAATGTAAGACAGATACAGTAGTTCGGACCCTAGGGATGGGTGGAAAGTTGAGTAGGCCAACTCTCAGGACGAGCTCTGGGATTGGAAGGCAAGAAACCTTACTTCTAAACCTGTATCAATCCATATGTGCTATGAAATTTCACCATGAGTCCAAACCCTAAGCTTATTAAACCCAGAGAATTCTTCAATAGGAAACGTACTCACCTATTTTAAAACTACAGCATTACAAAAATTAAAAAACACTTTGTGTCCTCTAAATGATGCTTTAAACTGTCCCCATTTCGATGGGTCTCCTTTGGTAAATTAGGAATGTGGTTTAATATAGGCCTGTACATAAAAATACGATGCCTTTTCCTCAGCTTGTTTTAATTTTTAAGAAAAGGTTTTTCCATAAATATATTACAGTTTGGTTTCTTTTATACTTTTTATTCAGATCTTTAATTTGGGACTTAAAATAGAATACTTTGTGTTTCTTTTTTAAATGCAAATTAGGTATTAAATAGGTATAATTAGATCCTTAATTAGTACTGATTGAGCATATTATAATGTTCTTGTGGATTTTATGCTATTGCCCCCGTGTCACTTTTGAATTTATTAAGCAAATGTATGTTTCCTTGATGTATTTTCCTTGAAAGCATTGTCTTTTACTCATGGTGCTTTTTCATATACAGGGCTGTCTGCTGTTTATTATTATATATGATGGAGAGAACTCTACATTCTTTCAGCCTGGAATATTTGGAATTATTTGTCTTCCACAACATATTGCTAGGAATGGATTTTTATAGACTCCTTACTTTTACTTGAGTGATGACTTCAGAACTTTTTTTAACCACCAGTAGTTTGTATAGGCCTATATATGACATTAAAAAAATTTTTTTTTCAAAAGAAATGCCAAACCATTTTTGATAGTTTATAGATAACAGGGGCACTGAGGAGGTAGCTTAAATGACAGAGAACATGCCCTGCCTGGGTGGGGGTCACCAATACCATATTCTCCCACACCCACGCACCACTTGGTGTACCTCCTATAAATTAGTCAAGTACAAAAGCAGCTATATGTAAACTCTCTTTGAAGCTCAGAATCTGTTGCAGAAACCAAATGTCTTTTCCTAATTGCCGTTGCAAACATTTGATTCTATATCCTGAACATAATCTATTTGGAAACTTTCATTTTGAAATGAGCTTGTTTTACAAATACTGTGTCTTCGGCATAAATATTCGAGTTCTTCCTTTCATTTCTTTTACTGAAGAAAACATCTGCAGTTTGAAGCAAAACGGTCCACAAGTAAACTTTAGCGTATGCTGGTCTGTGATCTAAGCTCTCTGGATATTAGTGATGGTGAAAGTGGTGATTTTGATGAGGATATTAAGGACAGGTTGGAGCCATAGCACAGCGGTAGGGCGTTCGCCTTACAAGCGGCCAACATGGCCGACCCGAGTTCGATTCCTCCGCCCCTCTCGGAGAGCCCGGCAAGCTACCGAGAGTATTCAATATGCCAGACACAGTAACAACAAAGTCTCCAATGGAGACGTTACTGGGCCCGCTCGAGCAAATCGATGATCAACGGGAGGGCCTGATTTATTTATTTATTTATTTATTAAGGACAGGTAATAGCAGGCACCAGATATGAGTGTCCTGAAATTCTCCCTCAGGGCCATCTGAAGTCAGTTTGAGAATGTATGCTTTTGGAAAATAATTTTAAAATGTCTGACTTTGTGCTTTGCACATTGTAAGTTCACCATAAATATTCATTGTTTAATTGTTTTAGTAGACAGACGTGACAAAAACAGTTAGCTAACAGTAGAGTGTTGCAGTTACTGGTTGAGATAGTGTTTCTGGTTTTCCACTGGTTGAAAACTGATGGTATAAAGAAGCAAAATTACCTAGGTTGAAGGGGATTGAGAATTTTTGTTTCAGTGAAGAAACAAGAGACATCTCAATTTGAAGAGGAAAAATAAAATCAGTGTTCAATTCAATAAAAATTATTTTCTAGAATAAAAATTTAGGTCTGTGTTATCTTTATAGTTGTCTAATATGTCATAATATTATAGTTAACATTTATTAAGTTCTTACTATACTTAGTTTTCTAAACTCTCATGGTTTAATTGAACATTTAATTAAGTTTATCACCCTGAAATGAGAATTCATTCATTTGAATTCCGGCTCTGTTACTTAAAATTGGTGATCTTGGGCAAGTTTTCAAACTTCCTGGGGCTCTGATTTTCTTTTAAAATGAATGAATTGATGCACCTACCCCAGATGTTTAGTATGAAAATTTAATAAGGTCTTCATCTTCATCAGTATCCATAGCTGACATTATATCACAGATATTGTCCTTTACATATTATCATTATACCTATCTTACAGGTGAGGAAGATAAGCCTTGATGAACTCAACTTTCCACTTAGACATTTCAGTTGCAGAATATAAGTAAACTTGACAACTTGTGGCTTAAATGTACAGAGATTTATTTTTCTCACTTAGAAATTCTAAATGCCGATGGCTTCTGTGTTCTTCCAGAGAGCTTGACAACAGCCGTGTTGATTTTGTGTTTCTCTCCTCAAGGATGTAGAAAGGCTGCTGATTCTCGTGGACAACCATCTGTGTTTGAGAGAGAAAGAGAAAGGGGAGGGCACGTCATTCTCTCAGCCTTAGAAATTTCCTTCAGAATTCACCTGCATTTCCTTACCAGGAAAGCTCAGAAAACACGCTTAAAAAAAGAAAAGAAAAGAAACAAATAGAAAAGAAAAGAAACTTTTGGGCTTTTACTTGTGGAGTGCTGCTGGGACCAGGGTGCTAGAAAGTCCTGTCCTCTTGTCAGCTAGCTGACTACCACTTTGTGCTCTGGCACTGTTCAGTGGCAGAGGTGGGTGTGGTTCTAACCCAGTTGTTTTCTCACTGCAAAGGCCAACTTCTGTTTATTTTTATTATTGAGTCACTGTGGATTGCAGTTATTCGTGATTGAGTGTCAGGCATGCCGTCTTCCGACGCCAACCCTTTGCCGGTGTCCATTGCCCTCCACGGATGCCCCCGCGTCTCTCTCGCCCTCCAGCCCGCTTCGGATGGCAGGCGTGCTTTACCTCCTCTGCCTCCTTTCACTACCGCCTCTTTCTCCAGAGTGACTGCTTCCCTCCACCATTGTTATAATGTTCCCCTCCCTGTGCTGTTCCTTCCCATTCGCACCCCGCCACGGAGGCCCCCAGTGGTGAATTTCCTACTGAAGGCCAGTTCTCTTGGTCTTTATATTTTCTTTATGTTCTATCTTTGTCTTTATATCTCAAATGCGAGAAAAAGCATTGTCTGTCTCTCTCCCTCTGACTAACTTCACTCAGTACAGTACCCTCCAGATCCATTCATGTAATGGCAAGTTTGGACTCGATCTTTTCATAAGGCAGAGTGTAGTGTGTGTTTTAACATTTTCCCATTATATCCATGACCATACTTTTTTAAAATCCAGTTATCTGTTCTTGAGCACTTGTGTTGTTTCAGATTTTGACTGTTGTGAATAGCAATGCAATGAACATACGGATGCAGATATATTTTCTGATTGTCCATTGGGACCCGTTGGAGTAGATGCCAAGGAGTAGAATTTCTAGATCATATGGAAACTCAATTCATAGGGTTTTTTTGGGGGGAGGGCGGTGGTGTTTGTTTGGGTTTTGGGGTCATACTTGGCAATGCTCAGGGGTTAGTGCTGGCTAATCACTCCCAGTGGTGCTCAGGGGACCTCTGGGATGCCAGGGTTTGAACCCAGGTCGGCCGTGTACAAGGCAAGCATCTTACCTGCAGTACTGTCTACCTGACCCTGCAATTCCGAGTGTTTTGAGGAGTATCATATTGTTTTCCCAAAACAGCTATACCAGTTGACGTTCCCACCAGTAGGGAATGAAGGTCCCTTTTTTTCTGCACCAACTCCCATACTGGTTGTTTTTGTTCTTTTTGATGTGTGCCAGTTTCTGATATGAAGCGATAAAATATCTTTGTTTTTATTTGCGTTAGCCTGATGACAAGTGATACAGAACATGTTTTATATGCCTTTTGGCCATTTATGTCTTTGAGTAAGTTTCTGTTATCACTTCTCCCCATTTTTGATTGCATTGGGGTTTTTTTTTCTTGTAAAGTTCTTCCAGTACTTTATATTGTCACTGTCACTGTCACTGTCCTCCTGTTGTTCATCGATTTGTTAGAGCGGGCCCAGTTACATCTCCATTGTGAGACTTTGTTGTTACCGTGTTTGGCATATCGAATTCTTCACAGGTAGCTTGGCAGGCTTTGCCGTGCAGGCGAGATACTCTCAGTAGCTTGCCGGGCTCTCCAAGAGGTGCAGAGGAATTGAACCCGCCTTTGCTGGGCTGGCTGCGTGCAAGGCAAACGCCCTACCACTGTTCTATCGCTCCTGCCCAGTACTTTATATATTTTGGCTGTTAATCCTTTGCAAATGAATGGTGGGCAAATACTTTCTCCCAGTCTATGGGGTATCTTTGTGTTTTGGTTACCATTTCCGTGTAGGTGCAAAAGCCTTTTAATTTAATGTAGTTATTTTTGTCTGTCTTTGCTTCCACTTGCTTGGCCAGTGGCATTGAGTCCGTAAGGATGCCTGTAGCTTCAGTGTCATGGAGAATTCTGCCTAGTGTAATTGAAGGATTCGTGTCTGATATCCAGCTCCTTAATCCATTTTGACAATTGACTTTTGTGCATGGTGCTATAGAGTATTCTCAGGTTGTTTTTTTGTTTGTTTGTTTTTTGCATGTGGCCAGCCAGTTTTCCCAGCATCACTTGTTAAAGAGATTTTCCTTGCTCCACTTTGTATTACCTGCTCCTTTATCAAAGATTAACTGCCAGACACCTGTGTGTCTGTCTCTGGTGTCTTCTATTGTATTCCGTTGATCTGATGGTGGCTCTCATTGGTACAGCTCTGTAATACAGTTTGAAGTTGGAGTAAATAATGCCTCATATTCTTTTTTCCCCTAGGCTTGGTCTAGCTGTTTAGGTTGGGGAGCTTTTCATTTCATTTTTCTCCAGTTCTTGCCTCTTAAAGGAATACCCATAGGAAAAGCATTTTGAATAAAAATTAGACATCTCTGTTGGTATAGTTTCTCTTCTCAACATTGTGTTATTTTTTCAAAATAAAAACTACCTCTTTAGGTTGGCTGCGTATAGAAGTTATGTTCATGTAGATCTCCTTATTTTCAAATGAAAATATAGAACGAAACAAAATTTAGTGGCTGAATGTTGATTCTCTAAGAAATAATGACACTATAATTTGTTTCAAGGAATGTCTGGTAACGTTTTTTCAGATCTCTATAGTTTAATAATACTTAATATATAACTTAGGTAATGAGCTTTTGCCTCTTTCCCATTTTAATTCTTGTTTAGTTTTTGATCCCTGAGCACTTCTGCATGTGGCCCCCAAATAAGCAAAAATAAAATACTGAAATAAAATGCTTATTAAGCAAGACACACCTCTCTAGGCATCATTTTTTTATGTTTCAACAACATTTTGTTTGCGATAATCTTTTGTAAAAGAATTGAAAAATATTTAGTGGAAACCATAGTTTATTTTAACCACATCTTTGGATTTCTGTTTACCACTTTATCAGAGATGTTATCAAGGAATATTTATCTTTTAAGCTAAATTTTGCCACACTGACAACCATAAGCAGTCATTCACTATCAGAATGTTCCCATGTTTATCTTTCTAGTCTGGATTTTAAGTAAGTCTTTTTAACCAATGAAATTGTCATGTGGTCTATCCGTATTTCTGAATGCATAGCTTGATGTTCTGACTCATTTGTTTCTGATTTGAATAATTAATCAAGCTTTTAATATTTATAGTTGTATTTTGTAAGGAAAAGAAAGTTGGGCAAGAGAGAGAGTACAGTGGGAACGCTCTGGATCCTGGTCTGTCTGGCACCCGGCACAGTCTCGACGACGGCCTTGAACACTGCTGAGGGGCTCAACCTTTTCCCGCCTCCAGCCCCTGCCAAAAAAAAAAAAGTAGAAAAACCGTTTTTTTTAAATATTGTAAATTCTGTGCTGTATTTATGCAAGTGTTCTCCTTTTCCTACATATTTGTTTAGTTCTCTTTTGGTTTGGGGCTACACCCTGCAGTACTCAAGTCTTATTCCTGACTCTGTGCTCATGGATCACTCCTGGCAGTGCTTAGGGGACCATATGGGGTGCTGGGGGTCAAATCTGAGTCATCTGCATGCAGGGCAAGCATCCTACCCACTATACTCTCACACCAACCCTTCTATATATTTTTTACTCCAAAACTATAGTACCCTATTTCATAGCATAATTGTTGCAGCGTTTTGTTTTGGAGAGTGGGGGGCACACGTGGCTGTGCTAGGGCCTATCTCCTGGCTCTACACCTAAGAATCACTCCTACAGGACTGTGGGAACCATATGAGGTGCCGGGGATTGAACCTGGTCAGCTACATATATAAGGGCAAGCGCCCTACACGCAGCACTATCTCTCAGGCCCCTTGCTGCAGATTTTATGACACTTTTTTTTTGGTTTTCAAGAGCAGGGTGCAGTTATTATGTGAAGCTTTGTATTTATTTATTTATTATTATTATTTTTTTGCTTTTTGTTTTTTGGGACACACTTGGCAATGCACGGGGTTGCTCCTGGCTCTGCACTCAAGAATTACTCCTGGCGGTGTTCAGGGGACCATATGGGATGCTGGGAATCGAACACGGGTTGACTGCGTACAAGGCAAACGCCCTACCCGCTGTGCTATCTCTCCAGCCCCTATGTGGAGCTTTTTCAAAGGTTATAAACCAGTTGCAACAATTATGTAGTGAGGTATGGTACTGGCCAAATCCACTATTGAGTTTTGTTGGTTTCCTCATTGTAGGTTAAGGCTTCATTCAGGGGCCGGGGTGATGGCTCAGAGAGCTGGATGGAGAACATGCTCTTCAGGCCCTGGCACTGCCTTAGATCCCCAGTACCACGATCAGGTATACTGGGGTCCTCCACTGCCAAGTTGAATAGCGCCAGGAGTCACCCCAAAGCCCCAAATCACCTGTGGGGGGACCTAACTTGTATATTGTTATCCATTGACTGTAGTGCCATAGCTAATGTTCTTCAGTGATCTCCTCAGACTGGTAAAAGTATCTTTATGTTGCTAGTTATGTTATTAAATATTTCTTTTTGTTTTAGTACAGTACATTTCTTTTAAAAACTTAGTCAAGTTGTGAAAAATTCAGCTTGTTACTTTGTAGTGATGGATGTCAGATTTACTGCAGTGATCATTTTGTAACATGCACACACATATCTATACCACTGTCATCCCATTGTTCGTTGATTTACTCGAGCGGGCGCCAGTAACATCTCCATTCGTCATCTTTCCCAACGTTACCGTATTAGAGACTCTTTCAGGGTCAGGGGAATGAGACCCGTTATTGTTACTGTTTTTGGCATATCGAATATGCCACGGGTAGCTTGCCAGACTCTGCTGTGTGTGTGTGTGTATATAAATACACACACACAGATATATGTATGTATTATATTATTATTCTGTGTAAACATATGTATTCTGAACTATGTTTTCTGGACACCAAGGGCTTTTGCCTCTACTTAAACATTGCATTTCCTACACAATGTTTACATGGAATAATTTAGGCTTAAAGTTTATTGATACTTTCTAAACTTATGCAAAAAGCTTGTTTGATGTATTATTTATTCATAGAATCTCCTCTTATGGAAATTGTTAGTTTCTTTTATCATTTGGAATAGTGCTGGTGTGATGATCACTTTTGTGTATCACTTATCCTTATCTTCTTAAGATCTTCACTCTCCTTTCTGCTCTCAGTCATACTTACCTCCTGTCTGCCTGACTCTCTGGACTCTCTTCCCAAAGTCTTGGACTTTCCTTGGTAGACACTCACGTGAGTTGGAGCTATTTAACTAATTTTTACCTTAATATCAACTTTGCACTTCTAGGTTCAGATAACTAATTTGTTCTAAGCTTTCTGTGTAGGAAACACAACCTCTGAGTAGAAGGAAAGGTCCCTGGTGTTGAGAATATATGTAGTTTGCTACCTAATTTATAAAATTGCTTTTCTGACTGCTTACTACAAACCTACTATACAAGTAACACTTTGTTATCTATATTATTGGTTCTCAAGTCTAGTTTTCTTTTCTTTTCCAGATTAGCATGCTGCATTTACTTTGTTGATTAATTTTCATCTTATAGTTTCTTTTGGTGATTAAAAGTACATTGTTGTTACCAGACTAGATAAACTATTTTTTAGTTCTAGAGAAATTTTTGTCTCTTTTTATTCATGTTTAAGAAGTCCAAATAAGTTCAAGTGTTTCATATACATTTATAGCCTACATATAATACTTACATGTGGTTTAAGTATAAAGGGACTATTACTACATGGCTTAAATTTTTCTAAAAATAATTCAAAGCTCTGTTCTGAACTGTACATACAAATTTCTGAACTGATTATAGTTTAAAAAAATTATACAGAATTTTTTCAGTAGTTGTCTAGTAGCCAAAAAAAAGTTTATTGGTGTTCATGATCTGATTAATAGTTACATTTTTAAAAGCAGGGCATTCTGATGGGTGCGGATGTGTCATAGACAAACTTGCAAAGTAATTTGATACTTCCTTAAATACTTAAACAGTATTTTGTAATACAGAATTACTGTGTTGCCCTCCAATTCCACTGTTAAGAAATGAACCAAAAAAATGAAAAATATCCTCTCAGAATCTTGTACGTAAATTTTCATAGCAGTATTATCCTAATAGGCCAAAGATGGGATTTGCCCACATATCCACCAGCTTATAAGTCTTAAACAAAATGTGTGTGCACGCAAGTGTACATATGTGCTCCATCCAGTGGAATATTATTTTTACTTATTCAATCATAAAATATAATGAGCTGCTGATACGTGGTACCACATGACAGAATCTTAAAAATCTGCCGATTGAAAGACGCCTACAGGATGACAGGGCTACAGTTCTGGTTCCATACCTAGGAACTGGCTGGAGAAGGCACATAGTGCAAAAGGTAAGGAAGTGGATTTGTCAGTTCCTCAGAATGGGAGAGTCAGGGTAGAGCTGCCTTGTGGAGGGGAGAAAAAGTACAAATGTTGACTGAGGTGATAGCTGCCTAATATTTTTTAACTTTAAAAGGCATCATAGGGGCTGGAGCAGTAGCATAAGCGGGTAGGGCATTTGCCTTGCACGCGGCCGACCCAGGTTCGATTCCCAACATCCCATATAGTCCCCCAAGCATTGTCGGTAGTAACTCCTGAGTGCAGAGCCAGGAGAAACCCCTGTGCATCGCCAGGTGTGACCCAAAAAGCAAAAAAAAAAAAAAAAAAAAAAAAAAAAAAGGCGTCATAGTGCTTCTTCTAAGTGAAAGAACTCTATAATGGGTTTGAATTCAGCTTAAATTTTTCCCAAGAACTTTTCTGAGTCAGAATAAAGGCGTCGAGGAGCAGCATAAAGGAGTCAGGAGACTTAGTTCTGATCTCTTCTGTGTGGTGAACTTGAGCAGGTCACACACCCTCTTGTGTCCGCAGTCCTGTTTACCTTTTGGTCTTTTTAAGAAACTTCTCAGCTCTAAAGCCTTATTCTTTTATTTTTTAATTTTTCGGGGGCTGGAGGGGATGATCTGATTTATAGCCTTATAGCCATCAACAAATATGGAGACACACTGATTGCTCTTACTCAGTAGCCCCCCAAGATTACAGAATGCTAATCCCGCCGGCCCTCCTCTCTCTTATCATAGCTCCTAGAGGCAAGCCCACTGTTTGTTTATATTACAGGCAGCCTTTTCCCAAAGTCACTGTAGTGCAGTTCACCTCAATTCTTAGCCCCAACAATGCATGTGGTGCCACTGAGTCTACTGCCAAATAGCTTTAGTTACTCCCTTATAAAACATGTTAAGAGTAGCCCTTGTCAGTGCAACGTTAGTCAGAGAATCTCAGCAAATAAGCACCAGCTTTATTTATAGCAATGTATGTTTTGGATTTATAACATTTTATCTGCTGTAGACATAGTATATTATTTGCTTGGTTACTTTATAATTGTGATAGTTTCATGCCACCCACTGTAAGTTGTTCTGCAGTGGTGATTCTAACCACAAATTAAGGAGTTATTTTTCTGTGGTTCAGTTATACACAAGAATTATATCGCAAGAGTTGCTGGAGCCCGAGTTCTATAAACAGTTTTTTTGGAAGAAGTCTTTGTCTGACAGACTGACTAGGTTGTTGGTACTCACAGCATTGGAGGACAGAATCTTGATGAGTAAAACATAACTTGTCCATCATAAAATTGTGGAACACTGAGCTATAAAATGTCAAGCGAGAATGTGCCAAGTGCCCTCGGAGCTGGTATTTGGCAGTTGCCTTTTCAGTAGGAAGAACTGTAGAAATTTTCCTAAGTCCAGAAAAGCGATTGCTTTTTGGAGGCCACGGGCCCAAACTCCTTCTCTAAAAATGTTGTATATGCACGTACACAAGTACATTTTACAGGTAATATTAGTAAGTTCACAGATCCCCCTTCACTTACACAGAAGGCTTTAGGGACATATGTACATAGTTTAAAATTTAAGAACTACGGGAAGTTTGGTAATGATGATGATTTTTTCTAACTGACTTTTATCATTTTTTTTTTTTACTTTTTTTATTGGTTGAGGGTCTGTGATTTACAGTACTGTTGATGATGTTTCTCATGCACCTAATTCGGCACCACACCCAACTCCACTTTACCATTTCCCTCCTGCAGGGACTTCAGTGCCCCTCCCTTTCTCACCAACTCGGTTCTGCGAATCGGTTCTCCCATTGTGTTTTCTTTGCCTTTTGTGGCTACCTTGCTGTGTATTTTTAAGCCCCACGTGTGATGCTTGGTTTTTGAAGTACATCCAGTTGTGTTCAGAAGCTCTTCCTGGCTGTGTTCAAGAGGGTTCCCAGGCTGTGCTCAGGGAACCCTATGTGCTGCTGGGAATTCAGACTGGAGTCAGCTGTCTTGACTCCTTTCCTGTCTTCTCCAGCCCATCGGAGTTCGATGGGTTTTGTCTTCTGGAGTTCTTGTGGTGATCATTTGAAAGTGGAGGCGTTCATTCCTTAGGGTCGTATTTAAGGTATCATGAGCTGGTTGGGACAGGGAGGTGCTTCTCAGGGTAAGCTCCAGAGGAATGCAGCACACGTGCCTGACTCTTGTTTACTTCGGTATCCCAGCAGGTATAATAGTATGTACTGGGTAAATGTTTGCTGAATAAATGAATGGCTCAGGAGCAGTGAGTGTCTGCAGAAGGCCTGACTCGTCTCTTCGGGTTTCTCTGTATCTTGTTTCTACCCTTTCTATGAAGTAAGAGAAAATACAAATGCATCTGTCATGACATTACAGAAGCAGGTCGCTTTACATCTAGGATAAATCTGGTTTTTCCTTTTGTACTTCTTTGCCATAACAGTAGTTTATTTTCCTTTTGTGTATGTGGCCAGGTTTTTCTGTCTGTCCGCCTTTCCATTTTATTTTGTACAGTGTCTAGATGTTTTTGTAAAACCTACAAAATTTCTTGACATCTGTTTTGGCTCCAATTGTAGTTTTATAAGTTAGGAAAATTTTGTTTTATGAGATTGCATTCCAGATTATGTATTCTCTCTACATACACTTAAGAAATACTAGCTCAAAGCTAAGTTTGGTATTTGCTTTCTACTCTAAAATTCAAATAGATATTTAAGATTTTCAAATTGTTTCTGCTTCCTTAGTGACTGACTTCAAAATTTAATCCTTCCTACATAAAAGCCCTTTTTTTAAAAAACAGGTTTAGCACATCATCCTCTATTTTGTTTATTTGTTTTTAGTTTGGGGTCCATACCTGTTTGACTCAGGGTTTACTCCTGACTCTGCTCAAGAATCACTCCTGGTGGGTTCAGGGTGCCAGGGATAGACCTAGGCTTGCCCCATGCAAGGCAAATGCCCTACCCACTGTACTATCCCTCCAACCTCCCTCGGTTACTTTTTAAAGAAGTAAAATGAAAAGATATATATATTTTTCCAGTTTAAGAAAGGGAATCATTCATATAACTGCCTAATATGAGAGTAGTTCATAGTCCACAAGATAGGGGTGATTTCTAAACAGGATGATTGTAATATTTAATAACCAGTTCCTAAGATCCATGCAAATACTTGATATGTGTTCATTCACTAACCCTCATGACAATTATACTGGGCATGCTATTCCTGGTCCTGTTTTGCAGCCAAGGTAACCAAAGATACAAAGAAGTTCCGAATGACTTGCCTAATGCCACTTCCTCAGTAATTGTCAGAGCCTGGGTTCAAACATTTGCAGTTTGGCTGTAAAACTACCACGTTAGACTGACTCTTAAAGCCCTAAACTAATTGTGAATCACTGCTAGAGGCAGTCAAGAAAGGCTCCCCAGAGGAGAAACCATTTAAACAGATTCCTAAAGAATAATTGTAAATTCCCCAAGTAAAGAGAAGGCAGATGGCTGGGATGCATGGATGCCTGGCCACGTGAAGGGGATTTGTACTTGGAGATGGATAGGAGGGAAGGGCTCGGATGATGCTGGAAGGAGAGTGACCAGGATCAGATTGTGATTTTATTTGTGTTCTTCTCAGGGATTCTAGGTCTTATATTGTTGAGTGGGGAGCGTTTGTTGTTTAAAAGGCAGATTTTGAAATCATTCCAGGGTTTGCAAAGTCTCTGGTGAGGGTTCTTGGTGATTCTGATGTAAGTGTGCATGGGACTTCTGTATAGTTTGAGGAATTGTTGAACCTTTCAAGGAGGGGAATGAAGGACAAGAATTTGCTATGAAATGCAACTTAGTGAACATGGGCACTCTAAATAAAACATTTTGAGGATTTAGAGGCAAAAATATCAATTAGGACACCATTTAAAAGATTCAGGAAAGGCTGAGATCTTGAATTAGCACTAAAGTGTTAGGGGGCAGGTGACAATGACCTAGGGACTATAGTGGAGGAAATTGGCACTTCAGTGGTGGGTATCGTTGCATGCCTAAAGTATAAATATTAATACTGTCGTAAACTGTGCTACTCAATTAAATTGTTTAAAGTAATGGTATTGTTGAGGGACTGGCGGAGACAATTACGATAACTATGCAGAGTTGGGTAAATATTCAGGAAAGTGATAGAAAAGAGATACAGGGGTATTGGGATTTGTAGACTGAGCAGATGGGCAGGTAATCATGAGTTACCTGCGAGATGAGCAGAGTCATTTGCCCTGAAATTAGTTTTTTAAATCTTTGTGGTCAAGAGAATGTGAATAGTATGCATTATTTCGTAGGACTTGAGGACAGGTAGATTGTTTAGTATAGGAAACCAAAAAAAAACTTAAAATATTTAGTAAGGGAGGGCTGGATCGATAGCACAGCGGGTAGGGTGTTTGCCTTGCACGCGGCTGACCTGGCCGACCCAGGTTCGATTCCTCCGCCCCTCTCGGAGAGTCCGGCAAGCTACCGAGAGTATCTCGCCCGCATGGTAAAGCCTGGCAAGCTCCCCGTGATGTATTCGATATGCCAAACACAGTAACAGTTGTCACTATGGAAACATTACTGGGCCCGCTCAAGCAAATCAATGAACATCAGGAGGACAGTGACAGTGATTTAGTAAGGGCTTTTGGGAGAAGAGTCTTAGAAATCCTGAGAGGAGAATTCGGTCTGTCCAAATGATGAAAGGATGAGAAGTATTGACAGTTACATTGAGGGATGACCTACCAACTTCTTAGGGCAGAGCCAAGCACACATCTCTCTGCTCTTGAGGAAATTGGCACTCCACCTCTTTGTCTGAAGCCAAAAAGATTTCTATCCCTCTGCCCAAACCCTCTAGCAATGCCTGCACCTTGGTTTCCTCCGTGGCATTTTGCTTCTAGGCATAGGGCAGAATGCTGATCCCATCAGAAAGCACGTGAGTCATCAGAGCCCTTATTCCTTCGTCCTGCACAGCACCCTTCACACCTCCCAGCAGAAGAGCACCTGACAGCTTGCCTTGACCACACAAACAATAATCTGTGGGCAGCCGTGATAACATCATGGAACCATTACCTCTTAAGTAGATCAGAGCAGGTAACTAAAACCTCGCTGGGTCCAATCCAGTTTCCATTCTTTGGAGTTGGGAATTGGGAACAAAGATACTAGCCTCTGAGCAGTCATATTGTATGCCATGTAGATTGGAAAACAGAAAGTTGGCTCAAGGAAAGAAGAAGTATGTAGGCATTGTGCAGAGAGAGAGGTAGGAATCAGGAGAGACACTGCCCTTCTTGCATGACTTTGAAGTTTGAAGTGACATCTAGGTTTCTCAAGGGTCCCAGGTGTCTCTGTAAACAATTGATTTTCTTTTTCTTAAGTCAGTGTGAGTTTGTTTCTGTTTCTGGGAACCAAGAGTCTATCCCCATATCAATAGTTTTGCTCTCATTCTCTTTCTTTTAACTGTCAGTTTCAAAAAAGTTAGGCTACCAAATGATGATGTAGCCCTCCATGGTTAAAAAATGTTTGGCCTCTACACAATATATTTGAAGTCAGTGATTGGAAATATGAATCAGGACTCCTTATTTTTAGTTCAGTTTAGGCATCTGTATTGAATATTACTAGAAGGCTGGAGCGATAGCACAGCGGGTAGGGCATTCGCCTTACAAGTGGCCAACATGGCCGACCCGAGTTCGATTCCTCCGCCCCTCTCGGAGAGCCCGGCAAGCTACCGAGAGTATTCGATATGCCAGACACAGTAACAACAAAGTCTCCAATGGAGACGTTACTGGGCCCGCTCGAGCAAATCGACGATCAACGGGAGGGCCTTTACCTTTACCTTTAGGTCTTTGTAACAGTGGTTTTTGATCCAACAAAATGTTCCCCTATCTTTAAACATTCAGTTCAGGCTTCTGAATTTCACTGTTGTCTTTCCTTCTGTAAGCTGATTTTTGGTTCAGTTTTCTAACCAATTTATGAATGCATTGATAAAAAGTGAACTTAGTCGATGTCTCGCAGCATAAACTCAAGTCAGTTCCTGAGTCAGGGAAGATCCATGATTTAGGCACTGGCAGGTTCTGTATCTCCTTAGGACTCTTCCTGGTTCATAGACAGTGGTCTTTACTGGTGCCAGGGGCAGTGCAGCTTTTTTGGGTTTCATGTATAAAGTCACTAATCCCATTCATTCGGAAGAGTTCTTGTATCCTCGCTACCTAATCACTACCTCCCAAAGTTTCCCCTTCCTTGGGCATTAGGCACTGTAACGCTGTCCTCCCATTGTTCATTGATTTGCTCCAGCGGGCTCAGTAACATTGTGAGACTTGTTACTGTGTTTAGTATATCGAATACGTCACAGGTAGCTTGCCAGGCTTTGCCCTGCGGGCGAGATACTCTCGGTAGCTTGTGGGGCTCTCCGAGAGGGGCGAAGGAATCATACTCGGGTCGGCCTGGTCAGCCACATGAAAGGCAGATGCCCTACCCATTGTGCTATCTCTCCAGCCCTATTGGGCATTATAATTGAACATAAATTTGGGGGTGGGAAGATGCAAACAGGCAGACTGTTTGAATCCGGATTCAGGAGTCAGGATTATTTTTAATTACCTCTCTGCGGTTGCCCAACAGTCCCTTTTATTTTTTATTTTTTAAAAAGACTGTACATCGAAGTCAAAGAATTGTAAATGTATACTTTGAGACTGAAAAATTTTAGATGTCTATCCAACTCAAATTATACCTCGGGATTGTCCAGTGAAGGATGTTTATTAAAAAACATAAAGTAAGATGAAAGAGAATTGATTATAATGAAAAAGTATTGGTCACATTTTTTACATAGCTTTCATAATTATACTGTGCTAATTAGGTATTATTGTTATGAGTCATAGGATTCATTCATTTGTCAGATTTGACTAACTGAAGCTATTAAATTAATCCAAAAGAATTAAAGCACTTTATTAGTGTATATTAAGCTGTTATGTAGTACATTCCAACAAATTTGCTAATCTCATACTTGATGTAATGCTTTTTTCTAAGTTCCACTGCTTCTTCTTTGACTCAGGGTTTATTTGTGTTTAAAATTTCCAAATGTGATGCTTTTGTTATTAATTTCTGGCATAATTGTATTGTGATCAGAAGTGGTGGCAATATTTAAAAGTTGTTAAAAATTCATTTTTAGTGCAGCATTGGTCAAGTTTTATAAAGGTTCTATTTATGAAACATTTTTGATAGTGGATTTATTTTTTCCTGCTGATACTTAAATTCGACTGTTAATAACTTGAGGCTATTTTATCACTTTTATGTAACAAACACTGTCAAACACTGTCCTCCCATTGTTCATCAATTTGCTCGAGCGGGCCCAGGAACGTCTCCATTTTGAGATTTGTTGTTACTGTGTTTGGCATCTCAGTAGCTTGCCAGGGTCTTCGAGGGGTCGGAGGAATCGAACCCGGCTAGGCCAGGCTGGCTGCGCGCAAGGCAAACACCCTACCGCTGTGCTATCGCTATGTAGGTTTAAATTTTTTTTTCCTTTTAGATTATTATCTCCCTTTTTCCACCACAAAGTGACTATTAATATCTGTCAAAATAATGACACATACCCAAATTTTGTCAAACTTGGCTTCAGTGCCATGTTTATTCTTTGGTTCCCAGACATATTTTGTATTTTGCTTTCCCATTACCAAATTTTAATTGCCAATCTCAATACAATTAAAGACATTGATATTTGAACCACTCTGTCCATTTCTTTTTCCCGAAAGCTTTGATCAGTTTGCTCTTTCTAATGTAGTGCTGGCTAAGGATTTCTATTACCTCTTCCGTTAATCACAATAAAAGTCACTCAAAGATATTTATGCATGAGTAAAAGTTTGTATTTTGAAGAATAATTTTCAGAGCCATATGGAATGAACTTTGAGAGGCAGAATTTTTCTTAAGCTTCTATTTGGGAACTGATGCCAGTGACCAACACCATGAGAGATTGAAATGGAGGGGCATTCTGAAAGTTATTGGAACAATAGGTTTTTCCCTCCTTTCATTATCACTTGCATGCTTACAGTTTCTAACCTTGAGGCACTGCTTCTCATTAATTAACTTTTTTGCATTCTCAGAATCACTGCATGTATAATTAACGTGTACAATTAAATTCATAAACATGAAAGTAATTATAATTGTGTGTCGATGAGGCTTTATGAAAGCAATTCAACAAAGCATTTTGCTTTTTGACACTACATGTGGTCAGAACTGCCCGTTTTTCATAAACAAAGGGGGATATATCTTAAGTTCATTTTAATTCATAGTATATTAACATTTACAAGGCTACTGCGATATATTGTTTGATTTTAGCGTAGAAATTTTAAAGAAAGCAAAATGTTTCCTTTCGAGGCATAAGAATAGGAGAATACAATTTAACAGGTTGTTACAGATGCTTCTTCCATAGGAATATTAATGAGAGCTCAAGGCATAGAGTAATGTTTATGAGCGCAGGATGGAACTCAAATTACTTAAGTTGTTTACTAAATGCTCTATCTTTCCATATCTTCATTGTAATAATAATACCTTAGATTAATCATTATAAAGAGTATTGGGGCCTTAGAATAACAGGCTCTTAATTAATGCTTGCTATTGTTCCCTCCCCCACTCTGGAAATAATTGTTGAGCTGTGCATTGATGTAGAGTTGGGGAAGATTTAACTTTGTGTGAGTGTGAGTTTTCCTGGCTTCCTAAATAGTGCTCTGGGAGTATAGGCACCATTCCCAGTTATATTTGACCAATCAGGTTCAATGCAAGGGCCCAAGAGGTGACACTTGACGCCTGGCGACTGTGTGTGATGGTGGGAATTACCTGCCCTAGGACCACACCCAGTGGTACTCAGGAGACCGTGTGTGGATAGAGCCAGGGTCACCCATATGCAAAGCATGAATTATAATCCCTGTACTCTCCAGCCCCCAAATTGAAGTTTCAGTATGTGTGTCTTATATATAGCAGTATTATATAAATCATCGTTAAGGCTTGACCTGATCTATTTATTGAAAATCAGTGAAAGGAGTCTCTAAAGATAAATCAAGGATTCAAAAATCAGGGGTTAGAAATCCGAATGGCTAAAAAGCACATGAGAAAATGCTCTACATCATTAATCATCAGGGAGATGCAGATCAAAACCACAATGAGATACCATCTCACACTTCAGAGACTGGCCCACATCCAAAAGAACAAAAGCAACCGATGCTGGCACAGATGTGGCGAGAAAGGGACACTCCTTCACTGTTGGTGGGAATGTCCACTGGTTCAGCCCTTCTGGAAAACAGTATGGACGATTCTCAAAAAATTAGAAATTGAGCTCCCATTTGACCCAGCAATACCACTCCTGGGAATATATCCCAGAGAGGCAAAAATGTATAGTCGAAGTGACATCTGCACTTGTTTGTTCATTGCAGCTCTCTTTACAATAGCCAGAAACTGGAAGAAACCTGAATGCCCAAGAACAGATGACTGGTTAAAGAAACTTTGGTACATCTACACAATGGAGTACTATGTAGCTGTTAGAAAAGATGAAGTCATGAAATTTACATACAAGTGGTACAATATGGAAAGTATCATGCTAAGCGAAATGAGTCAGAAAGAGAGGGATAGACATAGAAAGATTGCATTCATCTGAGGGATATAAAGTAACAAAATAGGAGATTAATACCCAAGAATAGCTGAGATCAGCACCAGGAGGATTACTCCATAGCTTAGAGACCAGCCGGGTGTTCTATGGGAAAGGACAGCTCAGATAGAGAAGGGAGCACCAAATGGAGGGTGTTTGGAGGATCCTCCCAGGAGGGGAGATGCATGTTGAAAGTAGACTATGGACTGAACATGTTTGCCACTCAATGCCTCTTTTGCAGACAGACCACAGCACCCAGGGGGGAGAGAGAACAGAAGGGAATGCCCTGCCACAGAGGCACGGTGGGATGCGGGGGGGAGGGATATTATCCATGGTGGTGAAAATGGGCACTGATGGAGGGATGGGTATCTGATCATTGTATAATCGAAACCCAAGCACAAAAAATTGTAAATCTACAACTGTACCTCATGGTGTTTCACTAATAAAAAGAAAAAAAAAAACCAGGGGTTGCTTGGACTAGAGCAAGAGTACAGCGGTTAGGGCACATTCCTTGCACGAGGCAGCACAGGTTCGATTCCTGTACCCCCATACCCTGAGCACTGCTGGGTGCGGCCCCAAAACAAGACAACAGCTGCACCAGTTTACTTTCCCACTAATGGTGTTCATGGTTCCTTTCCTCCACACCCTCACCTGCTCTTGTTGTTTCTGGGCTCTCGGATATAGGCTGTTCTTGCAGGTGTGAGGTGTTACTGCAGCTTTGATGATCTCTGATAATCAGGGATCATTAGGATTATTTTCATATGCTGTTGGCCATCTTTATGTGTTTGGTGAGGTGTCTCTCCAGCTCTTTTGTGATGGGATTGTTGCTGTTGTAAGTTTTGTGAGCTCTTATGTTTCGAGTATTAAGGTTAGTGACTTATTGTAGCGTACAGTTATGGTTTTACTAGTGTACTGGTTTTACTAGTGTATGGTAAGTACAAGCTGCACCCCCATTCCACCACCAAAGTTCCAAGATCCTCCACCCCGCCCGTATGTTACTTCTTCAACCTCTCCTCCTCCTCCCCCTCCCCCCAACTACTTGGTAATCAGAATTTTGTGTTCCAAAGCCAAGGTTTTGTTGTCATCCACGCTCTTTATTCCCTTGTTTTGCCTCCCTGTGCCACGGATGAGGGAGATCATCTGTTGTCTGCCCTTTCCCCTCTGATTTACTCCTCCTAACATGCTGCCTTCCAGGTCCACCCATGTTGTAGCAAACTGTAGTATTTCATGGGTTGTTTTCCACATCAGTTCTTTGTCCAGTGTGCGATATGCTAGTATTTTCCCCCACTCAGGAGCGTGCCTTTTTGTTTTGATGACAGTTTCTTTAAGTCGTGCCGAAGCTTTTTGTGTGATACCATCTCCCTTGTTTGTTCTTGCAACCGTTCCCTTCATTTTACTGACTTCCAAGTAGTCCAACTTGTGTTCTTGGCGTGAAATAATGATCCAGTTGCATTCCTTTGCCTGTGACTATCCATTTATTGAAGAAACTTTTCTCCATTTTATACCTTAGGCGAACCAGTCTTCAGTACGTGGAAGCTGCTTGTTTGGTTTCTCCTAACCTTAGAATTCTACTTTATTCCTGTGTGGTGTTCTGTGTTGAGGAGTAGGCATAAAAAACATAGACGGGGCTGGAGCAATAGCACAGCAGGTAGGGCATTTGCCTTGCACGCGGCCGACCCGGGTTCGATTCCCAGCATCCCATATGGTCCCCTGAGCACGCCAGGGGTAATTCCTGAGTGCATGAGCCAGGAGTAGCCCCTGTGCATTGCCAGGTGTGACCCCAAAAAAACAAAAAAAAAAGAAAAGAAAAGAAAAGAAAAAGACATAGACTATCAATGAGAAGCAAAATGCCCCTACCAGCCTTGCTCGTGCCTTTGACCCTCTGCCAGGGCTCTGCTATCTCAGCGGCTTTCTGAACTTACTTACAGTGATCTGTGTTGAATCCTGGCCTCCATTCATGTCCTTCCCTCTTTGGGGCCAGAACTGGCATTTCTGCATGTAACGCGGGCGCGGGGGGAGGGGTGGAGAGGAACGAGAGAAACGAAAAAGGCAAAGCCACAATAATTCTCTCAATAGCTGTATTCATGTCACACGTATGGTGACTTCTCTGTCCTTGTCTAGGCGCCCTTAATAATACCTTCTTTGTGTCCTCCCTTAAGAACTGCTTTCCTCGCGCTAAGCCGGGCCAGGGTGAGTTTTATCGAGTGACTTTCCAGTTCTCACTTGACCTGTCACGGGCACACGGATGCGACCGCTGGCTGCGGGGAAGAGTGTGGGGCATTCTTCCCCCTTCACTTCCTCGGCTCTTTCGCCCCCATTGAGCTGTGAACAGTGGCCGAGGACAAAAGCTGTATACACTGTACAAACAGAGCAGCAAAGCAGCAGTACACTGAGTCATTCTTCGCTCTGTGTGAGAACTGAGGGGGACTCTATTCACTTCCTTTGTGCTGGTGTCTGTCAACAGTGCTGTTTGAGGCCAGCCCCATTGTGCCGGCCAGTGTTTCGTATTGACCTAAGTCTGTGCCGGCTATGTTCCCAGGGTCGAAGTTGCGAGCGAGAGAATGTTTGAAAAGGGGTAATCATAGGCTAAATGCATTTTGCTGCATTGTCATCTGACCTATTAAATCTAAACTGTGGTCTGAGTTAATGCAAACAGGTAATTATATAGTCACAGCTGCAGCTATTGACATCTGCTTACCACCTCTGGGGGAGGGGGGAAATGAAGTGGGTTTTCTTTGGGGTTTGTGTGGGGGGGGGGTTGTTGCTCTGTTTCTAGGCTCTTATATGCTGGACATTGGTGATTTTTTTTTTTCTTCTTGGGTCACACCCAGCGATGCACAGGGGTTACTCCTGGTTCATGCACTCAGAATTACTCCCGGCGGTGCTCGGGGGACCGTATGGGATGCTGGGAATTGAACCTGGGTCGGCCGCGTGCAAGGCAAACACCCTCCCCACTGTGCTATCATTCCAGCACTGACATTGGTGATTTTTAACTAAAAATAGGTAAGTGATTAGGAGGACTCCAAGATCAACTTCCGCTTGCTCTGCCACAGCTCTCTGCGTGTATTTCCCATCATCCCCCGGATTGAGGCATTTTGGTGCCGTTTGGTTCTGAGCTGTGTCAGGGGAAGATCATTTTCAGGTTTCCCTTCGGCGCAAACCCAACTTCATTCCAGTGTGTGTTGCAGAGTGGCCGTTCCGAGGCTGCCCATTGCTCCTTTGCCGGCTCTGCCAGTGTAGGCCAGCCTGCCAGGACAAGTACTTGGGCCCTCCAGCTCTTAATCCTCTTAATAAAATCTGTGACCGTCTCTTTCCGTTGCTTTCTGAGGAACAAAAGTTACAAATACATCAGTCCTCGTACCTGCCATCCCCGAGTCCTTTGAAGAACTATTTTTATATTAGTGGAAGGAGAAATTGCTTGGTGTGTTCTTACCAACCGTAGATAGTCCCTTACACAGTTCTTTTGCTAAATATTTTTATTCACCTTCATGATTCATTATTTCATGTTATTAACTAAGAGTCTAAGAGGTGATAGAGTGTGCCAGTATTGGGGGTCTCCTTTTAAAATTAAAAAATGTTGCCATACTTCTTCCACTGCTTATTCATGTGGAGTATTTCAGTGTGTCAGGAGTGGGACTGATGCTGGAGAGAGCAACGGAGAAGAAACCAGTTCTAAGAATTTTGTTTTGTTTGGGTTTTTTTTTTTCATTTGGTTGCTTTGGGGGCCACACCTTCCAGAGCTCGGGACTCACTCCTGACTTACTCAAGGCAAGAGCCCTGTCCGCTGTACTAGCTCTCCAGCCAAGAAAGACTGGGACAGCCAGGCTTTTCTGATATTTTGACTTCTCTCTCTCTCTCTCTCTCTCTCTCTCTCTCTCTCTCTCTCTCTCTCTCTCTCCTCTTTCTCCAGCGCATAACAGCGTTCAGCCACACCCTTTCCAAGGTCCTGGGCCTGCTCTGAGCTTGTGCTGGTTCTGCAGAACTGGGTGATCTGTTATCACCTCCTGTTTCCTAGGTCCTGGGGCACCCAGAGAAATCTCTCACCATCAGGGAACTCCTCTTCCCCACAAGCACAGTGTTGGATTTCATCACTGTAATTAGATTCAATGAAGTGAACAATAAATTGTTTTTAAAAATCCAGTGTCACATATATTCTCCCTTTGGAAATGTGAGTAGGGACTGAAAAGATTATTCCCCCCCCCCACCTTAAAAATAATTTCCCAGGGGCTGGAGAGATAGCACAGCAGGTAGGGCGTTTGCCTTGCACGCGGCCGACCCGGGTTCGATTCCCAGCATCCCATATGGTCCCTCCTGAGTGCAGAGCCAGGAGTAACCCCTGTGCATCACCAGGTGTGACCCAAAAAGCAAAAAAAAAAAAAATAATTTCCCAAGGGCACCAGCAATAATATAGTGGGTAGAACACATGCCCTGCAGGGGGCTGACCTGGGTTTGATCCCCAGCGACCCGTGTGTTTCCTGGTGCCCTTCCAGGAGTGATCCCTGAGTCCAGGGGCAGGTGTGCCCCCCCCCCAAAAAAAACAATAATACTAATTTCCCATGAGTATATAGGTAAAATTGGTCTTGTCTGCATGGAACATTGTTTGGAATTAGAATGTTTACAAGATCAGTTTTAGTCACTCTCTTCCCTCTTAGAAAGAACACCTTTTCAGATTCTTTTAATGAAACTACTTTTACAAATGGTTCTCCCCCCCCCCCCCCACACGCTCATGTGTGTGTATGTGTGTGCTGTTGGCCCATTTGCAGAATTATTTTCACAGATACTAAGTGGGATCACGGCAAAAGGCTTTTCATATTTGAGAGAAGTAACAAACCATATGCCATCTTGCAGAAGTCTCGATTTGGAAATAAACATGGCTCTTGGCCAGCAATTAATTAAGCCCCTCTTTTGTTTGAGCCGTTTGGTGATGTTGTATAGGTGTGAGATTTTCTCAGTTCACCAAATAAGAATCTATGCCCTTGTGTCTGCAGCGGTTGGTAGGGAAGGCAGCCACCGTTCGTGGTCTTTTCCCTCAAAGTAGCAGGAATTGTCAGTGCAAGTACTTGACACCACGGAAGAAAGAGAGGCGGGCTCAGGGATAAAGGGGGATTACGCATTTGGCCCTGGAGAGCTGCAAAGAGACTCCTCTCACTCGGGTCCATCTGAAATGGTCTCACTCGCAGGAGCACGGGAGGTGAACATCTGCAGCAGATGCCTGTTGCTGGAGAGCACGGACTGAGCAAAGCTTACTTACTGGGGCATTGTGCAGAGCAGACTACCCTGCCGTCAAAAAGAGAAAATAATTAGCCTGACTAATCGATTTCCTGCACTTCTCCCGAATCCAATTTAGATATCCTTAAATTATCTTCAAGTACAGATCTGCGGTGATATCAGCTTGTATGGACTCAATTAGGTTAGTCAGTGTTCTCATCGTGCTACTTTCCTTGCTTCTCATTAGGGCAGAATTAACTTTTTATTCAGGATACAGTCGTTAAACAGAGTTATGGGCCTTTGGGTCTAAAGATTGCAATCAGGGAAGGCTGGCCTCCACAGAGGGCTTCCTTTCACCCATTTTGACCATTGTCACCGCTTCCCCTTATTCATCTTCTTTGCTGTTGATCTTAGGGAGCGACCCAGAGACACTATTGCTTTGCTTACAAATAAGATTTTATGTTTGATCTTTTCTTTTTTGTAAAAGATAAAGCACCTACGTTTTAAAAGGGTGCTTTCTTTTTCTAATGAAGGGCAGTGGCTCTGGGAATTTCAGAAGCTCTATAAGGTTTTGTTTAGATGGTAAAAAGGATTTCCAGCAGACGTTGGGATCCAAATACTTGTGTTATTGCCCCCCCCCATACACTGGAAAATTATTTCTCTAAGATTAGACGCAATTAAAGTGTAAAATATTCTTGCACTTTCCTCCAAACCCTAACAAATACAACAAACCGTGCATGTTTTGAAGTGGATTCCTGTATTTTAGCCTCAACTGTTGAATTTCTCTTCCTTCACCCTAAGTACTGGGAGCGAGCAGGGACTCTGCCGTGGCTACGGTCTCGTGCACCTATCTTCATCTCTGGGAAAAGTGAAAGCATATAACGGGACGCGTTTCGCAAATAACTGGACGTGGGGAGAGGGTTAACCACCGGGCATTCTCAGTCGCTTAATTAGGCCCTGGCAGTGAGCCAGGGTTGGTTGAAAATGGGACAACTGCAGAAAGTAGTGGATTTCAGCATTTTGGCACGATCAGGAGCTTTCCAGTAGTCTGTGTTTGTGCCTACCTGTTGTGGGAAAATTAAAGTCCATCCAGACAAAACTCAAAGCAGCCAGGCGTTTTCCCATCAGTTTTTCCTATTGTTTTTTTGCCTTTAAAAAAAAAGGAAGCAAGAGGACCTGCAAGGAGCAACTTCAGTGGTGATTCACTGCTTGGTTGCAGGCGCTCTGCAAGAAGGGGCTGGTGTAAGCCCACTGAGGAAAGTAAAGTGTGGTTGAGGCCACGCTGTGTGGGAAGGAGTATGAGGATGTTATCAGGATTTGAGGTTTGGGAATGATCCATGGGGAAATTTGGCAGTGCTGAAAGTTTCAATCAGTCAGTGTTTAGATTCAGTTCTTTCAAGAAAGCAAAGTACTGCAGTTTTATTATTGTTGTTATCGGTAACTTTAATAACTTTATGAAGTTTTGAAATAAAACATTGTTAGGAAATATGTAACTAAGTGATCAAGGATTCTCATTTAATATTTTCTACTTAGCATCTAAAAAGAAATGGATTTATTCTTGGGTGGTTCATAATTCAAGTTTTGGAGAAAAAAACATTCGCTAGTAGTCTTCCTTTTATTCCAAAAATCCCTTAGAAATCTGTTTGAATTTCTAGCTGCCGGAAAGTTTCTCAAGGTAAGATTGTTTTATGTAGGAGACAACGTTTTGCATCAGAAACCTTTTTCTGTTCCACTTAGGGTTGCATTTTTAAAACATTTAGCATGAAATTCAACCATAAGGAATGGTTGGAACCAGGAGTAATGCTCAGGAGTCAGAGGAACATGCCTTTCATCTGAAGAACCAAGTTCAATCCCTGTCACAGCATCATCCCCTGAGAAAATTGGAACTGAAAACTGTTTGTACAGTTAAAAATTCCCCCCAAATCTTATCATTCTTTAGAAGTCTCTATTATAATTTTTAAATGTATAAAGTCTGTTTTCCTATAACTGTTAAAAATAGATCAACTACCTCCCTGAGAATAACAATTCTGTGTGCTGATCTTTCACAGCCTTTGTATAACGAAGCTCTTCAGTTCTCAGACTGGTCTTTGCAGCTCTACTTAATAGAGTACTATTTCATTACCACGCGAAAATAATAACCTATTTTGCAGTTGGTTTACAACTAGAATTAAAATCTGGTTAATAGTAGAATTCATTAGTCCAATCTTTGCTGCAATTAAAAGTAATATAATTCTGCATATGCTAATACTTTATAATGCACATATGAAAACAGGAAGCATGCCATTTGGCAATCCGTTGTGTAGTTCCAGCTGTTTAAGGGTATGCCGCACTAGTCTCTGCCATGTATTTATGTTGGGATTCATTCATAGGCATATTTGTAGTATTTTCTCAACTCATGTTGTCTCCAAAACTCAACTGCAGCCCATCTCTCTGCTTAAGGCAGTGTTGGCACCCTCCCCGTGAACCCTTTATTAACGTCAGTTGTATAACTTCCTTGATTGCGTGAATTGAGCAAATCCAAACTAGTTGTGGTCTGCTTGGGGGGGGCGGTGTTAAATTTGAAACCAGTCTTATAAGTTTCAGAACAGCCTGACTCTGCAAGCAGGAGCCAGTTCCGTAGTGCTGGGACACAGCATTTCGTTAAGCATTGCAGTTGGACGGACAGAGCAGAGGTGCAGGTGGCTGTCACTCTCTTACGTCGTTTTGGGTGGTTGATGCCCAGCAGCCGTCTCTGACTCCCGTTTCTTGTGTGAAAGGAAAATAACGAAGCCTATTAGTAAACAGCTTTTTAAAATGATGCTTTACTGCGAACACTAATTTGCAGGAGAACTCATCTTAAAAGAGTCCCTGACGGTTTTTGAATATCAGTGTTTTTAGCTCAGCCAGCTCTTCCTGTCATATGTGGTAGGAACTATTCAGAAGTGATGGTAATATGTTTCTCTTTCAGTTCTTCCTCTTGATTTCATTTATTTGAAACATCCAGAATAGGCAAATCCTTTAAGACAGAAAGTCAGTTTGCCTGTCAGGATCCAGGAAGAGGGCAGTGGCAACTGACTGCCAGTGGCGACAGTCTTTCTCTTTTGGGTGGTGAAAACATTGTGCATTTCTGTTGTAGCAATAGTGGTACAAATTTGAAAATCACAAAATCACAAATCATCCTGTTATTTGAAAGCATACTAAAAATTTCTGGATTATATGTTTTAATTGGATAGGTGTCATGTTTATTTATACATATATATCAAAAAAAATTAGAATGTTATAGTAATGGGAAATGTTAGGGACCTTATAAAACTGTTAATACTCTTTGTTTACAGATCACCTGTCCCAAAGTACCCACTTAGGAATAATAAATATAGTAAATGTGAACTAAGCCATTAGCTAAGTTCAGTATAAGTTTATCAACTTATAGCAGTACCAGCAACTTAATAGTATTAGTTCATACAGTCCTAAAAGTTGACTATTGGAAAGATTTTGTGGCATCTTGGGCCATGTTATCACTAGAATTAAACTGTTTTTGTTCGGCAAATTATTTGTTGATTTTCTAGTGTCTACCAGGAACTGTCCTTTATGTTAAGATACAGTGATGAAGAGAGAATAGTTCTTGCCTTCTCAAGACTCACCCTTTGCAGACAAAGCCTCCTCTTCCCCACACACCCCAAAAATGCTTAAAAAATACTATGTTTTAATATTTGCTTTAATATTAAGATATGGCCATTCTTTCATAGCAAACCAGGGTTTAGGAAATAGGAGAAGAAAAAATCCTGAAGATGTCTTCAGAGTTCTGTGAGGACAGGAATTTAGTCTCTGCTGCCTTTTAGCATAGAGATAACCAACTTATACTGAGCACTGGCACAAGGGCGAACGAGAGAGAAGAGACACAGGCCGTTGGGAAACTCCAGGAGCCGAGGCCTGTCTGAGTGAGTTGGAGGCTCCCGCTGGAGGAGGGGCGCAGCTGAGGGTGTGACTCCCTGAGTGGCACAGACGTTCAAGGACAGCCCCAAGGGGTCGGAGTGATAGCACAGGGGGTTGGGCATTTGCCTTGCACACGGCTGACCCAGGTTCGATTCCCAGCATCCCATATGGTCCCCTGAGCACCGCCAGGAGTAACTCCTGCATGCAGAGTCAAGAGTAACCCTTGTGCATTACCAGGTGTGACCCAAAAAGCAAAAAAAAAAAAAAAGAAAAAGAAAAAGAACAGCCCCGACAATGCCTCATTTCTTGTTATAATTTGGTATCGTGAATTTGCAGCCACGTCTATAAGCACAGAAAGGAATCAGAAAGCATTCAGTCCAACATTGTTGTTTTATATCGAGGAAATTAAGATCCAAAGCACTTGTTCTGAGCCAGACAATATGAGCCAAGACCAGGACTGAAGCCTAAACTTCCTGACGCCCAGTGCAGCAGCTTGTGGCCTGTGTTGTTTGCCTTTGAGAGACCCGAAAGGCTCCACGGCACACAGTAAATGTTTGCTATTGTTCATTTTCACACACGTTTCTAACGCTGCCTGCAGTAACTAGGAAGAGTGAATGGACCAGGGAGGCATGTGTCACAAGTAGGCGCTGGCCTTGCACACAGCTGGCCTGGACATGACACACAGCCCCCCGTGCTGCGCCAGGAGTGATCCGCGAGTAATCCCGAGTACTGCTGGCCGTGGCCAGAAACAAGTACTAAAAAAATTGTCATCCTACCTTATTGGCCAATTGTCTGCTATACATGTAGAAAAAGTGTTTCAGTTAAAACCTTAGTTTTGAATTTTAATGAGAATCATAGATTTTATAACTGTGATTGTTTTTTATGCACTATGTCTTGAAGTGATTTCTTGTATGCCAAGAAATGATGATATATAAGTATAGATTTTAGTACCTCGTAATGGGATGCTTCTATAAAATAACAATAACAAAAAGTATGGTGTTGGTTTGGGACCAGGCAGTCAGTGGACGCTCTTAAGAAAGGAGAGGAAGCACCTAAGAGATGCTTGGTGAATCCCTCAGAATGATTTATTATGATTTATTAGAGTGTAATGACTTATTACAGACCCTTTAAACAGACCTCTTAAGATCTGAAGGCTGTGCCTCACATATCTTGTTTCATTTAATAGAATTTCTAATTGTAATGCAAACTATTATTATTCCATGCCAGTTTTAAAGGGAGAGAAGCCCTAATCTTTACAAAATTTCTGGGCGTGACTTTCATCTACTGGATTAAGCTTTTACACAACTCAGAGAAAACTCACAAAGTTTTAAAAAGGATTGTAGTGGATGAGACACTGACAACTTTGACTGAAAGGAAAAAAGAAGACTTTAACTGAATTATTTGGACTTCTGGATTTCTCAGGAGAGGAGCAGGCTAAGAAAACGAGTCAAGTTCAAATGCAGACTGTATCATAAGGAAAAGGAAAGGCTTTTGTCATGATGGAATCAAGAACCTAGGAAGCAGAGATGAGCCTTGGTCATTCCCAGGGGGTTGGAAGCTAAGGACAGCATTGGCTGGATTTCAGAGTCGGTACGGAAGAGACCCTACCGTATATTTCTTGCATCCCTCTTTTTTAAAACAGAGGATCTAGAGCAGTTATTCAGTGCCTGCCCCGTTATTGTTGTTGGGTGTATTTGTATAAAGGCTTAGCTCATATTTTTGTATGGCCAGGTAAATGGCTATCATATCTTTCCCCGTGCAACCACATTGATGGAGCTTCATTGGCACCTAGACTTGATTTTGATAATAAGGGCTTGTCTCTGAACATTAATCTGAGTGTAGACCATTTTGATAGAAAAGACTAGAGATTTGGGGAGGAGATTTGTTTTTTTACGTGTCTCTTGAAGTCTGTAAAACTTATAAAGGGCTGAAATGGCTGCATTGTGGATATGTATTTGTTTTAATTTCAAAGATAATTTTGCACACAAAATTGTTATCAGTGTCTGAAAATTTTTAGCTATTGGATAGGAGGTGTAACTTTACATTAAAAGTATAAACATTGACACTGTTGTAAACTATGTCACTTCACTATTAATTTTAAAATAGTAAAAGTTAAAAAAAAATCATTCTGATGAGTAGTGTGTGTGTGAGAGGGGGGAGAGAGAGAGAGAGAGAGAGAGAGAGAGAGAGAGAGAGAGAGAGAGAGAGAGAGAGAGAAATTGCCTGCTCATTCTTCTCTAGGATTTTCTATTATGTGGGGGAGATCATTTGCAGAATTTCTTGCATTTTGGATAGTTGCCCTTTGTTTCTATACATGTAAAATAGTTCCATTCTGTGACTTGCCTTTTCAAACACTTTTAATGTCACCTTGATGAAGACATAGAAGTTCCTATTGTTTTATAATTGCTTTTTGGAAGGGATCTTATTTCTTTTTTTTTTTTAAGGTTTTTCATTGACTACCTTGGTTTTTACCTAAAGTTTACAAATAAAGTATAGGAATATTGGTGCTGGAACGGTAGCACAGCAGGTAGGGCGTTTGCCTTGCACGTGGCCAACCCGTGTTTGATTCCCAGCATCCCATATGGTACCCTGAGCACCGCCAGGAGGAATTTTGTGTGTGGAGCCAGGCGTAACTCCTGTTCATCGCCAGCTGTGACCCAAAAAGCAAAAAAAAAGTATAGGAATATTTCTGACTAAATTTAATACAAACAACAGTTTCTGATGTGAGATCACTCCAGATAGTATATAGGATGTGATCAATGCCCCCCCCCACCCCCCAAATTTCAGTGTGTGGGCCCAGAGAGTTAGCACAGGGGCTAGAGCACATGCAAAATTGTACCACCAGGTGTGCTGACCCCTTCCCTCGCAAATAAATATATACATTTGTGCTTTTGGAGTCACACCAGACAATGCACAGGGGTTACTCCTGGCTCCGCGGTCAGTAATTACTCCTGGCGGACCATATGGGATGTTGGGAATCAAACCCGGGTCAGTCGCATGCAAGGCAAACGCCCTACCCGCTGTGCTATTGCTCCAGCCCAAACAAATATTTTTCATTCTTAAAACTCAAGATTAAATTTGGTCATACTGTGCCTGTTTTTACTGAAGTGGCAGGCGGTAAATCAGTGAAGAGGATTTCAGGCACTCGCTAGATGCTTCGCTCTGCCTGTAGCTGTGCACTTCACCTCCTGGGGGCATCCGGGCCCTCTCGCCCCTGATGGCAGCGGACTCGTGTGCTTGGACGCTCCCCGTGGCCTCTGCAGCGTTGGCCAACTGCGCCCAGCCTCGGTATCAGGCACTGTGTGTCTGGGGCAGCGGCGTGTTTTCTCAAAGCTGCTGAGCACAGCCAGCTGCTGCTTGCTGTCTCCTCTGTGAGAGCACCTTTCTGACAGGTTCTCAGGCTCAAGTCTGAGGTCAGAGCAGGATGAGGACGGGACCCGCTGGCACCGACAGCTGCTCGGTTAGTCAGTGCACTGACTTCAGCCCCGTGGCCTCCGAAGAATGTTTGATTAATTTTCTCACTACCAAAAGTTATCTCTTCAAAAAGCTCTTACCCCATGTTTTAACTGGTTTGTTTGTTCTCAGGGGATTATGGTGTTGCCCCAAATCAGATCTGTTCATGTTCCCCAGGTCTACCCTTGGATGCTTTACCTCACGCAAATGCACGAAGTGGTTCGGAATGGTGGTTATTACTATGTGATCTTCTTATTGTCAGCCAGGAGTAGAACTTGGCAACTCTTAAGAGACCCAGTCTGTTGGATATCCGGTTTTCTGTAGCAGAGAGGTGCCCCCCCCCCCCCCCCCCCGGGGAAGAAAGGAACTCCTGTGAGGGTGAGCGGCCTTCCCTATGACCAAGGACCCCGGGATGGAGCGTGGAAGGGCTGGACTGACGAGAATTGGAATGCATTCTGCTGTCCTGTCCTATCTGCGGTGGCTCTTCATCAGAGGCTGGGGCAGTGCCAGCCCATTTGGATCTTGACTCAAGAATGCTCCACAAGGGGCTGGAGCGATAGCACAGCGGGGAGGGCATTTGCCTTGCACGTGGCTGACCCGGGTTCAACTCCCAGCATCCCATATGGTCCCCTGAGCATGGCCAGGAGTAATTCCTGAGTGAAGAACCAGGAGTAACCCCTGTGAATTGCCAGGTGTGACCCAAAAGGAAAAAAAAATGAATGCTCCATAGGAACATCGTTTTTGCCTCTACATGAGAAAGACATGTTTTATGTCATTCTCTTGCCAGGTAGCATAAAGGTTGGTGTACCATATTCTTGATGGGTTTGATTTAGGAACTCTGAACTATGAGAGAAAGGAGGCTTTTCTAGAAACTTAGCTTCTTTCCTAGTTTTCTATCCTGATGATGCATCTCAGTTTGCCAGGATAAAATTAGTTCTTTTGGTGATCATTGAAACCACCAAAAATACTCCAATACATTTTGGCATGACTTGGGTGGGGCAGAAATAGGCTTGCACTGAAGTCCCTTAGAGCGCGTACCAGCCCCTGCCCTTCTTATGCCCGTGCCCAGGCCCATGCAGGTGGCAGTGGAACAAGTGTTTCTCAGGATGGTAACTGAGAATATGTCATGAAGAGGCAGGGCCACACGATTCAACCATCATTCCATTCTATTTCACTTACAGAGAGTTCTATGCCAAAAGAAATCGAATAAGAGTTCAGGTTAATGGGTCCAGAGAGTTAGTTCAGGAGCTCAGGAACTTGCCTTGCATGCAGCTAACTCTGGTTCAGTCCCCAGCACCACTTAGATCTCCTAAGCATCTCCAGGATGAGGTCCCTGAGCACTGCCAGGTCTAGCCCAAAGACCTAAGTAAATAAATAAGTAAATAAAAATCAGGTTAGTGGGCTGGAGCGATAGCACAGCAGGTAGGGCGTTTTCCTTGCACGCGGCCAACCTGGGTTCGATTCCCAGCATCCCATTTGGTTCCCCGAGCACTTCCAGGAGTAGTTCCTGAGTGCATGAGCCAGGAGTAACCCCTGTGCATCTCCCATTGTGATCCAAAAAGCAATAAATAAATAAATAAATAAAAATCAGGTCCGTGACTGAAAGCATGAAATTCCAGGCATTGAATCATCTGCATGTGGGCCTGTGCTGGTCACACACACTCACAAACTCCCCCTGGGGATAGGGACTGCAGTCAGCCTCCCCCCATAACACATCAGGGTAGCTTTGTGAGAGAAGAGAAGTGAATGTAAGAGATAAGAGTCGGTGTAAGTTGCAAATCAGTAATGTCCACTGTGGATGCCGCAAGTCCAAAGTGAAACTTCTGTGGTCTTGAATTCACGTCAGAAACTCTAGGCTGGCTTGCAGCAGGCTTATTCATTTCACATCAGCTAACTCTTCTTTCGAATCGTGGTTGTGACCTCAACTAGCATTTACACCCGAAGTAAAACCTGTATGCTTAAAAAAGTTTTAGGTAGCAGAAGCATTTATTCATAAAGAATTATATTGGCAAAGATGCTTTTAAGCTTTTGAGGGATTCTTTATCTTTCCAGCATATCTGAAGTAGTTATATTTCTATGTGATAGCTTGCAGATCATTCTTAGCACTCGATTGCATCTTTTTTTTTTCCTCCCCCTTTTCTTTGGATCGAGCTCTGGTCTCATGCATGCAAGAAATATCCTTTACCACTGAGCAACCCCTGGCCCCTACCTACATCATCAACAAAGATTTTACTGGAGAATTATGCCCTAATGTGCCAAGGAACATTACATGTCATGAATAAATTCTTATCATCCTTGGGAAAATTGAGAAAATAGTCATTGAGAACATTTTCTGAAGGGCTTAATTGAACTCTGACTGAACCCCAGCCGAGAAAGGCTGTGGGGCATACATTGAAGCTGGAGAATTTTGTTACTGTTTAATCCAAACCTCTCAGAATTAAAGATTACTATCAAGAAAATTAGGTAAGCAAATGTGGGTTTTAATTATTTTTTAATCTCATTGTATTTTTTAGCAAGTTTCATTGATAACCTGAGCGTATTGCGCCTCTGGATAGATGGGAAGCTTGCTTCATGGTGCCCTTGGGTGGAGGTATGAGCGATGGAGGATGAAATGTGGAAACGCTGTTAAGGTTTATGATTACATTCAGTATTTTATTTTCAGTCAGTGAATTGTTAAGCAGTCTTCCTCCCATCCCGCAGACTTTCTTCTTGTTTATCATTAAGTCATTGTTCTGTCAACAATGTTAAGTCATAAAAAGTGATTTTTTGTCATGTGGGGGGAAGCAATAAATATTATGAACTAACCCTCCATTTAGAGAGTTATACCAGGAACTATAATAAACATCTTCATGATGTTGTACGGGATCTGATTATGATACCTGGGGAGATAGAATTCGGGATAGTATTTTATAAAATAAAATCACGATGACAAAATCCATCCCATTTAACTTATTTTTGCTTCTGGGATTCAGGCAAACCACTACTTTATATTGAGCCACTGATAATAATTTATTTTTATTCATCTAATAATTGTCAAATGAAAGCAAATAGCTCCCATCCTACTTGATTTCCTCCTTTCCGCCAGCTCACTGATTACAGAAGATAAATATCATGTACCAAAACTAGAAAAAAGTATCAGAAGCAAAGAGAGCTATAGGACCAACATCTCATTAGTAAAAAGCAGAAATCCTTAGCAAAGTGTTAATAAAAACAAACTTTAAAAAATACTTTATAAAGGAATAACATCATGAGTTTTCTCAGAAACGAAGTTTTATTTAATATTCGAGAAACATCAGTCTCTTTTTGGGTTTTTGTTTGGGGGCCACACCTGCCAGTGTTCAGAGCTTCCTCCTGAGTCTGAGCTCAGGGATCACTTCTGGTGACTCTGGAGACCATCTGAGGTACCAGGAATCCACCCCTCATCAGCCTGATGCAGATTAAGGGCTCTGTTGTCTCTCTGGCCCCAAGAGCTTGTCATTTCTATTGGAAAGTAATTCTGTTGGCAAAAGTTTTTTTCTGTGATCTAAAAGGAACATGGTTAGATCCCTCTCTTTAAGTCTTTTCTGCAGCTTTTTCAGGTAACAGGCATAGTTGATAATTTTCAGATGGAGAGGTAGGGGAGATGAGCCCCACAGAGAGGAAACTGAGTATTCTTATAGTCAGGGTGTGACATTTTGGTGATTTTTGACTTCTGTCATTGGCATTAGGTACATTAGGAAAACATGAGTTCATGAAAGATTTAGTGAATTGTAAACAGTGGAAGTGGGATTTGAAATGGAGCATAATTGTCTAGGAGAATTTCCAGATTTCCATCTTAAGAAACGTCAGTAAGCAAAATTTGGTCTCAAAATCGGAGTAGACCTTTTTGATTGGTCCCTAACACACATTGTTTTAGGAAACATTTTTACCTCTTTGGCTCTCATTTTTAAATGAGACTTTGTAGTCTGTTTTGATGAGGACTGTGTTCATGTGAAGAATATTGACCTAATGGTAGCACGTGTCACATATTAAGCACTCAGTTAACATTAGACATTTTCTTCTGATCTACCCAGGATCATTAATATAGGCCTGTTTTTTCTTTTCATTCTCTCAAACCTTTAGACAGTTTCCTTCTAGGCAGTTTTGAAACTTTTGAAGTCACTGAGTTAATAAATAATAAGATTTTCACTTACTTGGATAAACATGGAAGTAAAGGAGAAAAGGGGCCAGAGCTACATACATGCAATTAAGTTGGGTCCTTGACATGGGAACAATATTTACAGTCTGGAGAAAATGAAGGTAGCTACTGCAGAAGGGAACGTAACTTTTTAGTAGCATGTCTCAGTGGAAGTGTAACTGCAGTGAACATGCTGGCATTTCTATAAAATAGTAGAGGAAAGGGGGGCTGGAGCAATAGCACAGCGGGTAGGGCGTTTGCCTTGCACGTGGCCGACCCGGGTTCAATTCCCAGCATCCCATATGGTCCCCTGAGCACCGCCAGGGGTGATTCCTGAGTGCAGAGCCAGGAGTAGCCCCTGTGCATCGCTGGATGTGACCCAAAATGGAAAAAAAAAATTAGAGGAAAGGCCATCTTTCTGTTCTTTCTTTTTATTCTTTTACTTGAACCACCGTGAGATACACAGTTACAAAACTGTTCATGATTGGTTCCTGTTCACGATGGTGTTCCAACACCCATCTCTCCACCAGTGTACATTCCCACTACCACTATCCCCAGTTCTCTTCCCGCTTACAATGGGAAAAAATGGAAACGGAGAGTATCACGCTGAGTGAAATAAGTCAGAAGGAGAGGGACAGACATAGAAGGATTGCACTCATTTGTGGGATATGAAAAAAACAGCATGAGACTAATATCCAAGGACATAAGAAACAAAGGCCAGGAGAATTGGTCCGTGCTGGGGGAGAAGGCAGTTGGGATAGAGAAGGGATCACTATAGTTGGAAATGATCACTCTGTATCTTTCTTTTTGAATTAAACCTCTTTTACTATAAAAACTACAGTAGTGGAAATGGTGCCTGAACTTTATCACCCAGAATGAGCAGAGGCTCACATTTGAGTGGTGGTGATGACCGCGATTTTGTTATTGTTGCTTTCAGACTTTTATAGACATCGACAGGTTAAACAGTTGAAGTCCCCCTCCTCCTTTTAATAGATGGTCACAGCTGAAACAGAACATGAGAGCTCTGTTGACTTATGCATTGGCATGTGACTGCCGTATAACATGTGACTGCTTCTGGCTGACATTTTCATGTGACAATATAAAGTCTCAGAGCCCTCACATCTTATGGCTTCAGCACCTGGTGTCCAGTCACAAAACTAAGGATACCAAGGTAACAGAAAAGGAAAGAGAGACTGTGGGATCACTTCCGTGACTCTTAAGTCTCTTGGTCATCATGCCACGCCTTCATTTCTGCACTAGTCCAGTGGTGAGAAAAAGTCACAAGACCCCCAGCAAGTTACAAGAGTGAAGGGCAGTTTGACCCATGGTCTCCTAGCAACAGTTGTGAAATGTGAGCATAGCTTTGGTGAGGAATTACTTTCAGCTGGTATATTTACACTTTGTTCAGCTTCCTGTATCATTTACCTTTCCATAGATAACTACCATTTTGGATATGTAATATAAACATCACATTTTTATCGTTTTCACTCTGTGTAAAGAAAAGTATATGTTGTTCTGTGTATTTTTCAATTTTAAGTTGTTACTTGTAAAGTTTTACTTATACCATTATAACTTTTTGATTTGAAAATGTCTTTGGAATCTGACTACATTGAGCTTTTTCATTCTCTTCAACTGCTGTATAGATTCTATTCCATAAATAAGAGTACAGAAGTTATGCATACTTTTCCCTATTAATAAAACTCCAGGTTAATTTATATTTTTGTTACTAGGAACACTATTACAAACATTCTTGTATGTATCTTCAGGAACAATTGCATTTGCTTCCCTGTTATCTGGAAATTTAATTCTTGTATTGAAGACTGTAAACATTTTCTCTTTCATTAGGCACTGCCAAATTTTTCTATTATTATGATTATTACAATGTATATTCAAAACTTTATTGTAGTTTCCATTTTCTGATATATTTATGAAACTTCAGGGAGGTTGTTTATTTAAATTTTTATCTGTTTACTGTGAAAATCTTATAAATCTTACATTTGTATTTGTTTTTTTCTCATCACTTTAAAGTAACATTAAATCTTTTTAGCTATCATTGTTGAACAGGGTAAGGGAATTTCAGGGTATAGTTTTACTCCTTTGTGAATATGTCTTGCTCCACCCATCAACAAAATTCCAGTACCAAAAAGTCCCCTCTGCCCATCCCTTCCGCCTCCTCTTCTGCTTTCCTCTGGTAACTCAACACGCAGTCGTCACTGAGTCTAGGAGTTTGCTTTAGTTTTCCCTTTCATTTTTTTTTTCATTAGTTATTTTTATTCTAGATAAAGTCATACTATCTGGTAATTGACTTTCATTTCTTTCTTATTTCACTTAGCATAATCACCTCAAGTTCTAACCATTCTGCCGCAGTTTCATCTTTTTAAAATGACAGATTACATTCACATCTGTATATATACATACACATAGCTTCTTTTGACTATGGGCATTTAAATTGAAACATTTGACTTAAGTTGAGTCATATGACTGTAAGCATTAAGTTGAGTCCATGTTTTGGCTACTGGGAATAATGTTGTTAAGAACATAGAGGTTTAAATATTCTTTCAAATTAGTTTTGTCTTTTTTTTTGTTTGTTGTGGGGGTCTACACCTGGCTTACTCAGGCTTACTCCTGGCTGTGTGCTCAGGTGCTCAGGACCATATGTGGGGCCAGGAATTGAACTGGGAGTCAGAAGCAGGCGAGGCAAACACCTTAACCCCTGCATTCTCTCTCTCTCTCTCTTGTCCTCGAATTAGTATTTTCATACCCTTTGTATAAACATGTAGTGATGCTATTGCTGAATCATATGGAAAGTCCATTTCTATTTGTTCATTTGTTTAGTAGGTTCATGCTTGGTGCTTGAATGCCAGCAGGGACACACGTCACCTAGTGGTGGTCTGGCCCCTGGGATAAAACTCAAGGCCTTGTTCATGCCAGTCATATAGTCTACAGTTTGAGCCATAGCCATTGCTATTTTTAGGGATTTGGGAGCCACATCCAGCAGTGTTCCAGAGTCATTCTCATCAGTGCTCAGGGGACCGTGGGGCCAGATATCAAAACCAGGATCAGCTACGTGCAAATAAGAGCCATAACTCCTGTACTATCTGTCAGCCCTCCATTTTTATCTTATTTATTTTTTATTTATTTACTTGGTTAGTTTGCTTGTTTGGGTCATACCTGGCGATGCTCAGGGGTTACTCCTGGCTTTGCACTCAGGAATTACTCCTGGCGGCACGTGGGGGACCATGTGGGATGTTGGGAATCGAACCCAGGTCAGCCGCATGCTATCACTCCAACCCCTCCATTTTTATTTTTTAAAAGGAATCTCCCAATCAGTTCTTGTCCTATCACCAGTACTTCCTATTGCATATACTGATGTGTTACCAGATAGAGGGAAAATATTGGAGATAGTCTATATTTTATATGTAGGTTTATGTACTGTTGGGGGTGTTTTTATTGTGCTGTTTTGGACATAATAAAGAATTAATTCTCTGTTAAGGCAAAAAAAAAAAAGGAATCGCCCTATTATTATCCATAGAGCTGTACCAGTTTACATCCCTGCCAAACGTGTACTGGAATTCCTTTTTCTTCATACCCTCTGTATCACTTGTTTCTAATCATTTTGCCTTGACCACCCTCACTGGTATCTCACTGTGGTTATCATTAGTATTTCCCGATAGTAATTAATGTTGAGCATTTTTTTTTCTTGTGTCCAGGCCAGATCAATATGGAGAATCAATATGGAGGAACATCTCTGTATATTATTATTAGAGTGATTTTTTTAAATTGTGGTTATCTTGAAGTAATAATATTTTTAAGTCTTCAGTACATACCTTTCTATTGTTCCACACTGACCTAACCCAGTGCAACCTCTACAGAAGGTTCCTCTTTGGTAGGTAACTGTAGCTTCTAAAAAGAATTTGAAATGTACACTAGTGAGACTGGAGAGGTAGTCAAACAGGTGGGGTACTTGGCCTTGCATGCAGCCAACCCAGGTTCAATCCCCGACGCTACATATGGTCCCCAGGAGTGATCCCTGAGTATAGAGCTAGAAGTAAGCCCTCAGTACTCCCAGGTGTAGCCCAGAAAGCAAAAGGAAAGAAGGAAGGAGAGAGGGAGGGAGGAAGGAAGGCAGGCAGACAGACAAAACTCTTACAGTTTTCTTATCAGGTTATAAAAAAAAGCAAATTTCAGAGCTAGGTCAACTGTACGTAAAGACACAGAGCCAGAGAGATTTGGTAACTGAATATTAACCAACATGGGCACAAGGCTGTTCTTGGAACTTCGGGGAACCCTCTGAAGTTCTCAGCCAGGCTCTAATCAGCACCTTTCAGAAAAAGAATAATTTGTTGGGGAATTCTGTGTCCTTCATACCAACAACAAACAACCCTCCACTGTCAGGCTAGACAGAGGAATGTTTAAATCACTTGAGGGCATTGTATTAAAGGGGAAGTATTCATGCTCCAGTGGATTCCTTGGTTCTATTCATGAAGGTCCAGGACAAGTGTATAAATTACGATTTAGCTAGGACCTATTTCTTAACTTATTTTTTTAAATAAAATGTTTATTTTTAAATGATTCTTTTTAAATGTTTAATGTGTTTTACTTAAAAAATTTTCAAATGAAGCCACCATGATTTACAGAGTTATTCATAGTTAGTTGAGTCTTAGTCATACAGTATTGCAGCACTGATTCCTCCAATGTTCAACTCCCCTCCACCAATGTTCCAGATTGCCTCGCACAGTCTCCCCAAACTCCCCCTGCCAGCCAGGCCTCTAGACATGCGCCTTTCTAAGTTCATTTGTTAAAGTGTGGGTCTCGTGATTTCAGCGTTATTGACTCTTGGGATATTGACTCTATCATTCTTTTTTCGTGGGTGGGGGGTGTGGGGAAGGGGGTTATACCCAGGGATGCCCAGGAGTTATTCCTGGCTTTGCGCTCTCCTGGCGGTGCTTGGGGTACTGCCTGGGATGCTGGGGATCGAACCCAGGTCGGCCGCATGCAAGGCAAACACCCTACCCACTATACTACCATTCCAGCCCCAACTCTGTCATTCTTTAACAGCACCTTTCTACCTTAATCCCCCAACCTGGCCCCGATTGCTTTTCATCTCTCACTTCTCCCCCCTCTCTTTTTTTTTTTTCTTTTAACCCCCTCTCTTAAATGATTTTTATTTCACAAATGGGAATCTAGCAATAGCACAGCGGTAGGGCGTTTGCCTTGCACGCAGCCAACATGGCCGACCCGAGTTCAATTCCTCCGCCCCTCTCGGAGAGCCGGGCAAGCTACCGAGAGTATCTCGCCCGTACGGCACAGCCTGGCAAGCTACCCGTGATGTATTCAATATGCCAAACACAGTAACGACAAAGTCTCCAATGGAGATGTTACTGGGCCCGCTCGAGCAAATCGATGAACAACGGGAGGACAGTGACAGTGACAATGCTAGTTATAGCCCACTATTTTTACCAATGAATCCTTTCCTAGTAATCCACGTGGTGATTAGAGAAAGATCCATTATTCACTGAAAGCACAGTTAATAGAGAGGCTTTTATACAAGCCACTTCAAATTTATGGATTTTTATTACAACTGCAGTTGACTACCTCCTGGATTATACAAATACATAGAGATGTATGTTTGGGGAGGCTTCGGGACCATACCCACAGTGCTCAGGGGCTAAACCTGGTTCTGTGCTCAGAGGATGCTCTCAGCAATGCTTAATGCTGAGAGGCTATTTCGTCAAGCCCAGGCCCCCTGCCTGCAAAGCATGGCACAGATCTCTAAGCTAGCTCTCTGACCCTGCAGTGTGATTCATGTTTTAGACATCATGATCAAATACAGTTAGTGTTTCCTCACAGCAGTATTTTTATAAGGGAAATATAAATATTATTTCTACTTATTATTTAGGTGTCAATCCACATTGGCTACAGATGCAAAAAAAGATTATTTTAATGAAACACACGCTCTTAGAATTATTGGTTCTCACCCAATTGTCAGCCTCAAATTTAATTCAATGCTTGTGTGATTCTTTTCTCATTGTGATTCTTCAGTTATAATGCTTAAGTAAGACAGTGAATCACTTGTTTCTAACCCTTACATTTTTGGACACAAAGATATAAGGTTCTTGATCACCTGTCACTCTGTCACTCTCCTCCCGTTATTCATCGATTTGCTCGAGTGGGCCCAGTAACATTGCTAGACTTATTACTGTGTTTGGCATATCGAATATGTCATGGGTAGCTTGCCAGCCTTTGCCATGCGGGTGAGATACTCTTGGTAGCTTGCCGGGCTCTCTGAGAGGGGCGGAGGAATCGAACTTGGATCAGCCCTGTTGGCCACATGCAAGGCAAATGCCCTACCTGCTGTGCTATTGCTCCAGCCCCTGCATTATTGAAATTAAAGTGAAAATTAAGACTCTCTAGAATAATGAGGTTTGTTTTCTGTGCTTATATCTATGCAGTGTTAAGGGAACAAACATTCAGTTTTCCTAAAGAAAAAAAATAAGCTCGTCTAAGTTGCATAAGGAAAACCATTTGGAATATGACATCTGTATAGGTGAAACTCCATGTGTTCATTCTTTCCTTGTCTCCTGTGGCTGTTGTCACATAGCAAACTTTACAGCAGTGTGTAGCGGGCTAGCAGCTGCCTTTACAGCCATGGCTGGTCCAAGCGCCTTTCCTAGGCCTGTAGCGCTCTTTCATCTGTCAGGACAGGCAAGGCAGCTGTCTTTATTGTTGGGGGAGTGTTGGCATCGTTCACTCAGGCAGCTGCTAGTCTGACTTCACAGCTGGGAGAATAGCACTTGGTATTATCGACAAAATTTAGCCAACGTATTAAAAAGACAATTGGGAAGGGTAGTCTTTTAATCTTAGATCACCGCCAGTTCTGATGAAGAGGAGTTATTGATTCCTCCTAAAGTATAGATAATTTATAGAAGGATATTGACATAGTTTTAATCCAGTTTCCTTCTTGAATTTTTTTTTTTCATTCCAGAATTCCTATTCCTGAGTGATTTAGGACAGTGGCTTCCACTGCAGGATTATTGCTTTATTTACAAGTGAACCACATATTCAAACTTCCTTTTGTCTGTAGATGGTATTTAAGGTTTCTTCTTTGACTAGCCATAGTGATAATAGCTTATTAGAAGTTTTAGAAATAATTCATTAACGATTTTTAGTATTTTAAAAAGCAATTTTAAGACTAGCTGAATTTTTTAATGATAAAATTGCACAAATAACTAGTGTAGGCTCCAAGATGTTTGGATATTGGATAAATTCACATAGACCCCATCAATATCTCTGACTGCTTGCTTCTGGTCCTCTTAGTTTTGTTTACAGAAATTTCATGAGAGAAACTAGTGTTGCAGCATCAGATGGATATAAATATTGTCTAGGATTGTCCAGCTCAAAATCAGGGGGATAATCTTGGGGATTTTGAATCTCATCTTTAAAATTCCAGAAATGTTATGCCTTCATTTTGAACAGCCACTTCTTGAAACTGAGCCCTCATTGCTCAGGCTAATGTCAATTTCTGGATCTGCTGAAATGGTGACTTTATTTTCACTCTTGTTCCTAATATACTGCATCTTTGAGTGCAGCCTGAATTAATTGGCCAGAGAGTCAGTGCAGTCTCCATTGCCATATTCTTACCGAGTTCCTGTGTGATTAAACTATAGTGCTAGTGCTTAAGCCTCCTTGAGTAAATCAAAAACGTTCTTTTTTACTCTTCAGTTTCAGATTCACTATGTTCAGATTTCTTGTCATCTCTGTTAGAAACTTTTTGTGCAGGAGAGGACTGAAATTGAGCCTTAGGTCTCTGGGTACCTCCTCTGATGTAGCTTATTTATTAACCACTTCCACAAATCTCTGTGGGATTTGACCACATTAAAATAATTCACACCAATGACTATAGCTATAATGCAATGAAAGGTGTATACACCTATTTTCTCATCAAATTGGAATAAATTGTTCTACATTTTTCACTTCCATTGTGAGTGACATGGATGGCCATGAACTTTAAAACATTTACAACCAAACTTCTCAAATTCTCAAAAAACGCATTGGTTTGTGCTGCTTAATTTGCCTTTTAAAAAAATTGAGCTAAAGTCTTTGAAGATCTATGTTTCAGGGCATGTAACATGTTGAGTTTGTACTGAGACCAGAGGAATAAGATTCAACAAGGTGGCTTCTCAACCTTGAAATTATATTTTTAGGGGCCAGAGAGATAGTTCTGTGGGTAAGGCTTGCCTTGTATGTGTCTGACTCAGGTTCAATCCCTGGCATTCCATATAGTCTGCTTTGCAGAGTTAGGAGTGATTCCTGAGTGAAAACCAAGAGTAATCCCTGAGCATCAAAGGAAAGAAAGAAAGGGAAGAAAGGAGAGAGGGTAAGGGGGAAAGAAGGAAGAATGGAAGGAAAATGGTAGTGTTTTTATTGAGGTATAATTGACACATAATATTAGTTTCAGGTGTACAATATCTTGCATATAGCGTGAAGTTATCATCAATATAGATCTAGTTAATATCCATCCCAATGGTTACACATTTTGTCTTTTGATGAGAACTTTTAAGGTCTACTCTCAGAGCTTTTAAATACACAAGGTAGTATCATGCATATGGCCACTGTACTGCATAGTACACCCCCATAACTTGTTTTAAAATTGGAGCTCTGTATTTTTGTAATCACCTTTGCCCATTTTGCACACTACCCATCTCTGGCAACCATTGTCAAAATGTAATTTTTATAGTATATTTCATTTGTTTTGTTCAGAAATGTCCTTATCGATAATTGCTTAGTGTGCAGAAGTAAACATTGATGACCTCTGCTCTAAGACTGTACAAACACAGTATGTTCTACAGAGAATAGTGGCCTTATAGGATGATAGTTACATCTTTGTGCTATTTGGAGTATCTTTCTTCACCTGGTGATCTGGAAAAACACAAAGAGCAGTGCATCAAGATGGAATCTGCCACACTGGGGGTTGAGAAAGGGCTGTGTAATTTTTATTTATTACTGGGAATGGTTAAACTTACAAAGTCACTACAAAGACTCTGAATTTTTTTTTTAATGAAGACATCATTTTCTGTGGTTGAGACTGGCACTCCACAGCTCTGAATTAAATTTAAGATTTATTTTTGAGCACAGGCTTATTATCACTGACAAGTCTAATAGAGTAGAGAAGATTATACCTATTCACAGATGATCAGGTGTACAGATACGTAGGTTTTTTTAAAAATGAACTATAATCAATGTCGTTTGCTTCACTGCTTTTTTGTGTATGAGAAAACTCCTTCAACAATTCTTTCTACCCCAAGGGTACTATAGATTGCTTGTACTGTCAATACTTTTCTCCAGTTCTTTTGTCCAGTACAATACACCTCCTTGTCCCTTTTTTTTAAAGACTGGTGGTAGAATTTCACCTACCACTTAAAATGTAGATGATGCATTGTTTGGAAAAGTTGGCCTTGAAAAAAGTAGTTTAAAATCTAAGTGAATTATCACCTAGGTTGTGTGTGTACCTCGACCAGCAACCTGATACTCTGGGAAAGGAAACTACACACACAACTTTGGGAGATGGTGGGAAAAGGAAGCCGCTGCTGTTCAGTTCCTTCTGCTGTGAAATCAAGTCCGGGCTTCATAATCGATTGTCTGCTGACTGACATCAAAAGCCAAATTTTCAAGAGAAGCTTAAAAAATTTAAATTGTCTAGAATAAGTCTCTTACAGTACACCTTTTTTGGAAGAGAGCAGAGATCCTAAGAATGAGATGAAGTTCTAAAAACAGTGACTGAAAAAAAAATAATCCTATTTAAATGTGGTGTCTTTCTATCAGATGTTTCACGTAATCCATGAAATCCATCTCAAATGTAAAGGATAAAGTTATTTGGGGACAAGGCCCAGAAATCAGCCTTCAACACATCCTCTCTTTGTTTCAAAAACTTAACTAAAACTGGAGAAACAGTGTCTACCCTTCACAAAGCTCTTCCTCAGTCTCATTAACATATTTTAATAAGATTGTTTGGTTCCCCAGCTACAAGGAAATTAGAAATGATATATCCCAGACATTCAGAGACATTGAGGCAGATACCAGAATATCATGTGTAATAATGATAACAGAAGAAACTAACCAACTACAAAATATTCTCTTTACAAAAGAATTTCCTGGGGGGTCTGGAGAGAAGGTCCTGGTGTGTGCTTTGCACGTGGAAAGATTTTCTGAATGATGACTTAGACCAGGATGATTCATTTTTGCTTTATTTTGTATTACACTGCTTTGTGATTTTTTTTTAAAAGTTGTGATTTATTCACAGAACAGAAAAAGACAGGGAAATGAGTGTCTTATCATAATTACAATGCTGTCTGCTTTAAAACCATTGTATAAGGAAAGGATTGAAAAATTTTTATGGACTGACTAATGGCAGAAAATATTTGATTGCACAACTGAACCACATTATGAGGAGACTTTCGGAATCAATATTCCCCCTCAGCAAGCAGTGCTTTTGTCAAAGAAATGTCCTGATTTCATAAGCAAGAATGTGATATGACCTTCAAAGATGGGTTTGTTTGTTTTCTTTTTTCTTTCATTGTGAACAAAAGCATCTTGAGGGGTAGGATAAAAAACCATTCAAGTTAGTTGAATTAACAGAATCCAGTTTTAAGGAGTTTTTTGTCCTAATCTTCAGTAAGTCTCTGAAAGAGTAATTTCTAGTGTATTTTGATAGAAACCAGAAGTCTAAGCAGTGGTCACCCAAACAGCCCACCCCCTTCTCTCCCCTTCTCTCCCATAGCCAACTTCACACAAGTAAGGAGTTCTCGTGTAATGGAAGATGTTATGTCAGCTATCTGGTTTCACTTTATCATATTTGTAAATGTATCTCAAGATTAATTTTGTTGGTTTTGCACTTATGTGATCAAATCAGAGTTCCCTGTACAGAAAAGGAAAACTCATTTATGCATCACTCATCTTACTGTCCAGTGTCACTAAAAGTCAGCTAATGATTTGACATTCTTATGTACTTCTTTTAGCAGATCAGAAAGAAAAAAATTTTTTTTACAAAGTCTCTTGTGTCCATTCACCTGGGTAGGTTTAAAGTTGTATAAAATAAATGAAATGAAAATGGGTAAGAACAAATGAAATACAACATAAAGTACAAACAATGCATGGCAAATAGTAGGAGTTACCTAAACTCCATAAATGAAAGAAGTTGTATATTCAGCACAGGTATATGTATGTTTTTAGTATCACCTACCTATGTCTTAGTAATCTGGCATTTGCATTTCACTGAGAGACACACATTCTCCTCCTCCCCCCACCACCCACACACAGTGTTTTTATTCTGTAATTCATCAGAATGAATCTGTATATCCTTTAAAAGTTGTATGATTTGGGACGAGAGAGAGGACAGCAGCTAGGGTATTTGCCTTGCACATGGTCAACCTGGGTTTGATCCCCACCACCTTGAGCCCACCAGGAGTAATCCCTGAGTACCACTGGGTGTAGCCCAAAAACAAGTTGTATTATTTGCTGACAGGTATTCATATGTCTGGCTTACTGTTCTGCCTTAAATTTATGACATTAACTGGAAAAGACATGCATATCTCTATTCACTGCCATAATAAGTACAATAGCCAGATTACAGAAACAACCCTAAAATGTCCAGTGACAGATGAGTGAATCAAGAAGTTCTAGCTTATATCCACGAAGGAGTACTATACAACTTTAATTTAAAAAGTAATATATTGCAGTTTGCTCAACTTGCATGAAATTATAGGGCATTATGCTACGTGAAAAAAGTAGGGGGGAAGGGCAAAACCTGGGACTTTACTCCTGCTATGGATAGAGGAACAGATCAAGGGAATAGATAATGACAAATCTTTGGCTTTGAATTATAAAACTGAAGTAGTTAAACAGTCGAAGAAGGGAACTAGAAGTAATATAAGGGCCATGGTGAAGGATCTTGGAACTGTTGGTGGTAGTTTAGGTGCAGTAGCCTTGTACAATTAAACCATAAGTGATAACGCTATTGTAACATGTTAACTAAAATAGAAATTAAAACTAAAAAAAGATTCTTATTTATGAACATGAGTTGGTGGTACACTAGTGAACATCAAAAAAATGTTGAAATCATTTGCTTCTAGTTGAAATTGTTTTTATTTGAAATCATTTGCTTTTAATATGAAAAACAAGGCAAAATGAACTGGATTTGTGTTCACTGAGACAAAATGCATATCACAACCAGAATGGTTCTAATATTTTACTGCTGCTTTATGAACACTTTTTCATGTGTGTTCATTTTAAACAGATAACTGTATCACTGTATTACTGTCATCCTGTTGTTCATCGATTTCCTCGAGCACGCACCAGTAATGTCTCCTTCATCCTAGCCCTGAGATTTTAAAAAGTGCCACATTAGAGGCTCTTTCAGGGTCAGGGGAATGAGACCCATCATTGTTACTGGGTTTTGGCATTTTGAATAGATCACGGGGAGTTTGTCAGATTCTGCCGTGCGGGCAGGATACTCTCAGTAGCCTGCCCTGTTCTTTGAGAGAAAGAACTAGATAATAAGATGTCATGCGGCCGCAAATGCGGCCGTGCACTTCAGGGAGCTGGGTTTTATAGTCCCTGGGTCTTGGCCGTTGATGGGATAACACAAGCCGGGGGCAATTGGTGGGTGTAACGCCTACCTACTAGAAGATGGGGGATCTGGGTGGAGGAGGCCCAGTCCCAATCCAAGCAGGCTTGGAGATCTCAGCCCTGGGTCCCACACACCTGGGTTTCTCTGCCGGTTCCTCCATGCATGAGGCTCGTTCAAATGTGTGGAGAGTGATCTTAAGCATGGCTGTGGCTGGTTCCAGAGGTCTTCGGCTGCTGGGGCTCTGCTCAGGGCAGGGAGGGAAACTCAGCCCACCCCCCTCCAGATAACTAAAAAACAACAATAAATACCTGGGTTAATTGTGGCAGAATCACTAACATGTACAATTTAAAACAAGTATGTACAATGCTTCATTGAAGTGTTCTGCATGGTGATGAGACCAATGTTTTTCCCATTTCCAGAACTCAGATCTTCTGTATGGAGATTTCTTGACTCATACGTAAAATAGACAAGACTCGTAAGACATGTGAATATGAAGTGTTGAGTTACTAACCTTGAAAATAGAACTAGGTGGTGGTTTCCTTATATGATTCACTTTGCAGTATAAGGTAATGCTAAATTGTGCAATTTTTAAAAAATAAAATTTATATTCAACTCAATCAATGGCTGAATGAATAGCAGTGCTCCTACGTTATAAAAATAAAATGTTTATTAATTTCCATTTATTTCATTTATACCAATATTACACATAATATACAAGTTATGGTTAATGTGTTGTTTCAGTTATAAACAAAAGTTATAACAAAGAAATTATAACAAAAAATTTCACATGGATTTGTTTTTTAGTTTTGTTTGAAAGTTTTTGTTTTGAAAACTAACGTCATTTGGTTAAAGCAATCTTCATTAATTTGAGGTCTAATTTTGTGATGGCCTGCTACTACTTAAAATGATCAACCTAGGAGAGTTTTATATTTACAGTCCCTATTACATTGACACCTCCTCCTCTTTTCCTACTTGTGTCTTGTTATAGTTTCCTCTTACATTGTGCATAATTTTCAGTGAAACCAATTTTTTTTTTAAACTTAAAAATGTTACTCTTTGGGAAGAAACATGACTCTTTATTTCTTTGGTGCCAATAAAATGTTTCTATCCATTCCAAGACATAGCAGTGCAGTGGCCTTTTTCTAACTCGAAAGGTATGCTTATTACATGATGTAGAAAGGTATTATGTCACCCTGAGTTAATGCTTCCTAGCATATTTTTTCTAAGCCAGCACATCATTTTTTAAAAATTAATTTTAATTAAAAACACCGTGATGTACAAACATACAGTTGTTTCAAGCATTTAGTATTCCAACACCGCCAGTGTGACTTTCCCTCCAGCAATTTCCCCGGTTTCCCTCTCAGTCCCAACCTGCTCCCTTAGGCACAGAACAAATGTACTTTGTATTGCTTATTCCAACAAAACTTACAGAAATGGCAGATAAAATCATCAAAAAATAAATAAGTAAGAGCCAGTTTGGCAAGCACATCATTTTTGAAAGGTGAGTTGCTATCATCTGTTTTCTAATTTGTTTTTTGTTTATCAGCTGTGTAGTGACATTTTCATCTTGGTAGATTTTTTTTTAACTTTTTTAGTGGCTAAATTATTTTAACCTTTTTTCTTGGCAGTATAGTGTTCCATTTAGAGATACAGCGTTATTGGATATTTGTTTGGATATTTGGCTATTTCTATTGTAAATAAAACCACAGTGAACATCTTTAGTTTCAGCTTGTTGTTTTGAATAAAATCTCAGTAGTACAATTGCTGAGCAAATGGATACACTTACGTTGCTAAATTTGTTCTCTCTTAACAGTAATAATCAAAAATATTAGAAACATCCAGTCAGCCAGTGCTTGAAGACCAAAAATAGCCCTCAAACACCACCAGGTATGGCCCCAAAACCCAGTACACCCCCCCTCAAAACATGTAAATTATTAGGTAGTGAATCCCTAGATATGTGCATATATTTGTTGGTGGGTTTTACTTTATTTCTTTAAGCCCAATATTAATTTGAGGTAAAAGTAAACATAATAGAGAAGTCTTTCTTGGCAGAAGATTCCAAAATGTAATATTCTCATGGAAATAATAGTTATATTGTAAATTTTCTACTAGGAACATGCGATTTCAGTTCCCACCCTCAAGATTATGTTACCATACTATAATTCCATAAAAAAGGCATTTCATGTGTGTCTCTAAAAATAGTTCTAGAATAGTCTCAGAATTGAATAGTTTCCTTTTATTGGGATACCTTTAGGGTTCCTCATCTCTAAAGTCAGCACTCTTCAGAGGATCGCAAGTCTAAGCTTCTGTGAAGCCTGAGAACAAACCTGATCGCGTTTGCAGGGTTTGGACTTGGAGTAGTAAAAGATGGCAGATGTAGTGGACTGTTATGTTAAACCAACAAACATGCATACAAAAGGGAAGAGGAAGGGAATGAAAGACCATTTCCTTACCAAGCAATCACACAGTTTATTATTTAGGAAACAGAAAAGAAGAAAAGAGAAAGCGAAAAAAAGAGAGAAACAAGAAAAGAGGCAGTTTTGTGTACTGCGGAGCGCACAGATGTTCTCCTTGGCAGCCTCACAGTGCTGGTCAGGATCGGGGTTTGTGCAGACGAAGAATGTGAGGCTTCTTTGTTGGAGACAAAGTGTTGCCTGTGGTGGGAACTGCTGCAGTGATGGGAAAGTAGCGTAATGTATTGTTGGATTACTGTGATTTTCAATAGAGACAGTACATTAAAGTAGCTTTGTGGGCAGCGGATTGTTTCAGCCAAGTCTGGCTAATAACACACTCATCTTGGCAAACTCTATTTAAAAGGTAGAGCTGGCATCGTTTTGTGGTCATGGAGTCTGTGCCATATTTGGGTATCAGAACTACTTCTGCGAGCACTCGTGTTTCGCAACCTATTTTTTTCATGCAATCCAGCAAAGAATTTGTGACCATAAAGTTAGATTTGTAACTACCTTCCAAGTGAAGCAGTTTCTTTTTGTGATTGAAGTAATTATTAAACTAGCCTTATTTTAGATTATATAGAAAAAGACTTTTTAATTTAATTCATTCTTAGCCAACTTCATTTAGGTTTTTTTTTTTTAAGGAAAAAAAAGGTGTATTATTTACATGTTTTGTATTTCAGCAGTCTGTATGTACCTGGAATATTTTTGTTTAAATACAAATACTCCTTTTGTTTGTTTTGTTTTGTTTTGTTTTGTGAGCCACACCTGACAATGGTCAGAGATTACTCCTGGCTCTGCATTCAGGAATCACTTCTTGTGGCGCTATAGGGTGCCAGGGACCCAACCTGGGTTGGCCATTGCGAGAAATACTATCCTTTGAAGCGTCAAAACTGTACATTTAAATCTATCCAATGTAAAGCAGTTTGTCAGTATGAAGCATCTTGGTTTCTTCGTATGGTTTCCTCAAATTAGAGCAATTAGGTATGTTATATTAGATGTTAATTGTATTTTTATTTTATTGTTATTATTTTTGCTTTTTGGGTCATACCTAGTGATGCACAGGGGTTACTCCTGGCTCTTTACTCAGGAATTACTTCTGGCGGTGCTCGGGGGACCATATGGGATGCTGGGAATCGAACCCTGGTCGGCCGCGTGCAAGGCAAACTCCCTACCTGCTGTGCTAACTGCCCCAGCCCCTTAACTGTATTTTAAAGGTTAAAAAACCTCCCAGTTCTCACATCTGAGCTTTGCCTTTTGCATCCTTTATCTCCTCCAATCTTTTACTGACCTCTTTTGAAAGAGCCATCAAATACGATTTTTATCTTGAAGAAACCTATACTTTAGATGGGAAATACAGGGCATAAACTCTTTAAAACCTGTTAGCAGCGCAGGGAGGAGAGACAGTACAGCAGGCGAGGCGTTTGCCTTGCATGTAGCTAACCTAGTTTCAATTCCTGGCACCACATATGATCCCCTGAACCTGCCAGGAATGATCCCCCAGCACAGAGCTAGGAGTAAGCGCTCAGTCCACCAGGTGTGCCAGCCCCCCCAAAATTATTGTTAATAATGAAAAATTTAAAATACAGTTTAGAGCAATCAGAGTAGAAACCTTATCAGAGCATTACTTTCTACCAGTCAAATGGACAGTAATTAATCTTGAAATTCGGTAGAACAGTCTTCAGATTTGGTAGCAGTATCTTCATACTGGGATTATCATTTTCCTTTGAAATGGCATTTTAAGGTGGGCCTGGGTATTTTCCTGGTGGATTCCTACCCATTGTATAAAATTTAGCAAGTGTCAGCTCTATTCTTTGCATTTATCCCTTGTATAGCGTCCCACGTTTCATTATCATCATTTGTCTTCCCCTTTTGACCTCTAAACTCTCTGAAACTTATTCTTTAACTCTTGAGTATGTGCTTGTTCCAAAAAGGGTGAGCTGTGGTACAACGAAGAGGGCGCTTGCCTTGCTCACGGAGAGCCTGGGTTCGATCTTTGAATCCCATATGGACTCCCGATAGATGGACTCCCGGGCTGGAGCAATAGCACAGTGGGTAGGGCGTTCGCCTTACAAGCGACCAACATGGCCGACCTGAGTTCGATTCCTCCGCCCCTCTCGGAGAGCCCGGCAAGCTACCGAGAGTATTCGATATGCCAGACACAGTAACAACAAAGTCTCCAATGGAGACGTTACTGGGCCCGCTCGAGCAAATCGACGATCAGCGGGAGGGCAATGGACTCCCGAACCCAGCTAGGAATGATCTCTGAGCACAGAGCCAGGAGTAAGCCCTGAGCGCATCTTACTTTCAGTAGTACAGTGCATGGAGACCCTGAGCGCGTGCACACACACACACACACACACACACACACACACACACACCCGTGGTGGCCCAAAAACAAAACCCAAAATAGCGGGGAGGGTAACCAAAACATATTTCAAATTAATTGGATATTTGCCTGTTCTCACCCACATAGGAACACTGAACGAAAATGACACGTTTTGTGGATTGAATTGTGTTCCCCCGAGTTCATATGCGGAAGTCTTACTTTCAGTAGTACAGTGCATGGAGACCCATGATAAAGGCAAGTGAGGTTACAGGAGCTCAGTCCGGCTGGGCTGGTGTCCCTGTGGATGGAGGGAGAGACAGGAAAGCATTTCCCGGCCGTGTGTTCACCCCGAGCGGGCCACGGGATGACATAGCGAAGGGCCAGCCAACTGCATGTTGAGAAGCACCCCACCCCAGAGACAGAACATTGATCTTGAACTGCAGACCTCCAGAGAACCGAGAGAAAGTACATTTCGAATTGTTCAGACTTTCAGTCTCGGGTGTTTTATTAGAGCAGCCCAACATAGGCCATGGCTAAGGAGGCAGTTGCGGGCGTAGCTAGACTTGGCTTTGGAAATTCGCAATGCCTCCCCCATTCCAATCACAGATCTGGGAAACCTTGTCAGCTCCTGTCTGGCTTAGGGTCCCCATTCTGATGCCGACAGAGAGAGAACCCCACCGGCCCCAAGGAGCCCAACCGCCAGGCCACTACCCATTTTGACAGGAAGTGGGTGTTTTTCCACTTGCAGAGTTGTTTGTTAAACCAAGAATATGTATCTATAGTAATGGAGTACATAACCAAATTAAAGGAATCCCTCCCTTGGTTGTAAACAGGTAACCTTGTGAGTGGGATTAGGTCTTGCTGCCCTGAGCCTGGAATGTTCTGTCTCACTGCAGTGTGCTTGCCCTGTGGGGTTCCTGACAGGGCTTCCATCCTCCCACTCAGACTCCGTTCTCACTCCTTAGTGCTAGTGTCACACAGAGTAACCAAAGTGGGCTTAAAGACAGAAATGTAATCACCCACTTCCCTTCCCTAGGCATTGGTGAGCTTCTGAAATCTACAGTAAACCTTTCATACAATCACACAGTTGTATGAACTAGCCCCTGACCGGCCTCCTGTCCTCTGACCACTGCTCTTCCCAGCCCCCCTGTCACCCAGCATTTTTCTTCACTTCTTTTTTTTTCTTTTTTGTCACACCCAGCCATGCACAGGGCTTACTCCTGGCTCATGCATTCAGGAATTACTTCTGGCAGTGCTCAGGGACCAAATGGGATGCTGGGAATTGAACCCGGGTCATCCGTGTGCAAGGCAAACGCCCTACCCACTGTGCTATCTCAGCTCCTCACTTCCTTCTTTCTACTCTGTCTTTTTCCTACCTTTGAAACTTTAGACCAGTTTGCTTCTAGCTGAAATACTTTGCTCCCATCTCCCACAGAATGTTCCCTACACACACACACACACACACACACACACACACACACACACACCTTTTTTATGAAATAAAATATTTCCACAACACTATAGATGTTTTAGGAGTGCCAGTTCACACCTCATCAAATGTATGTTACCTCACTATAACCAGCACCAAAATATTCTTCCAACACAATTCACTGACTCCTCTCCACCTTCTTCTTCAGTCCTCAGAGCTCACGCTTTGTTCTCATTTGGTTGTGTCTGTTCCCATTCTGTGATTCTATGCTTCTCTTATACGAGATCATCCAACTGCTCCTCCTTCTGAAACCCCTGCAATTCCATCCCAGTTATCCAGGGAGACGTCTTCTTGTTTTTGTGTTTGTTTGGGGTTATACCCAGCAGTGCTCAGGGTTTAGTCCTGGCTCTGCACTCAGCAGTCACTCCTGGAGGGGCCCAGGGAACCATATGTGGAGCTTGGGCCAGCTGAACCCAAAGCGGGATCCCTACCTGCTGTACTATGGCTCTGGCCCTATTTCTGCTTTTTCTTGTAGCTTATTCGTATCCACTGTGTATACGTACCACATCTATATCCACTCATTTGATCTTGGACTTGTATTGTTTTTATATCTTAGATATTATAAGTAGCACTGCAATGAATATAGCTATCTCTCTCCTCCCGTTGTTCATCGATTTGCTCGAGCGGGCTCAGTAAGTCTCCCTTTTTTTTGAGACTTTGCTGTTACTGTGTTTGGCATACTGAATACATCACAGGTAGCTTGCCAGGCTCTGCCATGCAGGCGAGAGACTCTCGGTAGCTTGCCGGGCTCTCCGAGAGGGTCAGAGGAATCGAATCTGGCTCAGCCAGGCTGGCTGCGTGCAAGGCAGACGCCCTACCCGCTGTGCTATTTACATAAATATATAAATATATAAATAGCACAGCGGGTAGGGCGTTTGCCTTGCACGCAGCCAACATGGCCGACCCAAGTTCGATTCCTCCGCCCCTCTCGGAGAGCCCGGCAAGCTACCGAGAGTATCTCGCCTGCATGGCAGAGCCTGGCAAGCTCCCTGTGACGTATTCGATATGCCAGACACAGTAACAACAAAGTCTCCAATGGAGACATTACTGGGCCCGCTCGAGCAAATAAATATATATAAAATATATAAATGTATATTTCCTTTTGTGTTCTTCAGATAGATTCCTAGGAGTAGAATTGCTGGATCATATTATAGCTGTTTTTCCTGCTACCTTCATACTGTTTTTCAGGGAGACAGAGCCAGTGTACATTCCCACCAGGAAGTGTCTGCAAGACTGACACTGGCTCCCCAACCTCACCAACACTTGTTACTGATCTTTTTAATATAAATCATTTTCATAGGTCTGAGGTGAACTCACTGGGGTCCTGATCTATTTTCCCTGTTTTTTTCCTGGTTCAGGACTCCGCTTCAATGCCACTTTCTCAGAGAGGCATTCCTTCACCACCTTCTGTGTCATGCACCTTATGTTATTGTGCGCGTAACATTCAGTGCTCTCTGATTTTGTGTCTTTTTCTCCCTACCAAAGTGTGATCTCTGTAAACATCGCTGACTCATAAAGCAATCAGCCATGGCTTTTATGGGAACTATGCTTTCCTTGGCAGGTTAAACTCTAAAGGAACTGGAGGGATACCTCAAAGATCTGAGTTCACATGAGCTGGGGGAGAAGGCAGCTGGGATAGGGAAGGGATCACTAAGTCAGTGATGGTTGGAGGGATCACTCAGGATGGGCGATGTGTGCTGAAAGTAGATAAAGGACCACGCATGAGGGCCTCTCAGTATGTGTATTGCAAACCATAATGCCCAAAAGGAGAGAGAGAGTAAGAGGAAATTGTCTGCCATAGAGCCAGGGGTGGGGTGGGTGGGGGTGGCAGGAGGGTTACTGGGGACATTGGTGGTAGAAAGTGTTCACTGGTGGAGGGATGGGTGTTCAATCATTGTATGACTGAAACTCAATCATGAAAGCTTTGTAACTATCTCACTGTGATTTATTTTAAAAAAAAAAGAGGGTGGGGGGAATTAAAAAAAAAAGTCTTGAGTTCATGCTCCGCATACAGTTGCCCTCGGCTCCATCCCCAGCACTGTGTGGTTACCGCCTGAGCACCACTGGGAGCAACCCCAAATGCCGAGCTAGGAGTAGTCCCGAGTACTACCAGGGCATCCAGTTGTAGATTCAAACTCAGACATTTAAAAAGGCTCAAGTCTCATGCGTGTTTCTGGCTCACTTTGCAGGCATTGCTTTTAAAGTCATTACCCGGACCAGGAATGCAGGATAGAGATGACTACTACAACAAAAGTGAGCTGAACATGGGACATGAAAATCAATCACTATTAAGTTTCTTTTCATTATTATGGCTATAGTTTAGGCAACATGGTTACAGTAGCATTAATATATTCACGTCTGATGTACAAAGGTATGTGCATCACCACAAAACGCCCACAACCCTCTGCCACTTTCTTAAAAAATTATTATAGTTTAGATCCTATATTTCTATTGTCCTGGCGTACAGTTACATCACTCCACCAGCACCAAAGTGCCAAGGCCCCGTGCCTGCGTGTTCCTTCCAGCCCACTTCATTGTCCCCCGCCCCCCCACCATCCCAACCTGGTATCTTATTAGAGGTTACTGCTTTTTAGCAGTAAAGAAAAAGAAAATTCCAATCACTATTTTACCCTATTTTAGTTCACTTTAAAAGCATTACGGTTGGGTTTTTTTTTTTTTTTAAGAGATCTTTACAATGGTCAAAAGCCCAACCAAACACTCTTTCTTTGGAATTTCAGTTGTTTTTTTTTTTAAATGTTACTTTCTGGGTCATAAGAGCTTAAAACCGTATAATCACCTCATCCCAGGGAAATAGCTGTAGCCTCCTACAAACGATTTTTTGTTTTCCTAAAGACAAACACAAATTTTTACTTGGAACTTCAAATCAGAAATACATGTTTTGACTTTGTTCCAGTGTCTCTGGAGGTCATAAAAATTTGGGGGCGGGCATGGGGTGGAGGTTTGGGGGGAGCTCAGGCAGAATTTGATTCCAAAGACAGCTGACTTGTCGGGATTTTGCTTCCTTCGCCTCAATAGTATGGCCCTGCTCAAAATAGCTTCTCCCAAAACGATTTCCTCCATCTCCCCAGAAATGATTTCCTCCCTGGGGCTGGAAGCAGAAGCCCCCGAGACCTTGTGGAGGCGTTTGACACGGATGACCCTGGATGGCTCGGGGCTGCTTGCAGCATTCTGGGTACCGCCCTGTCGCCATGCAACTGCTGCTCGGGATTTAAAATCAGGCCGAATGGAGAACGGAGTTCAGGCGCCCAAGCACGCGTGACCCGTGGTGGAAATCGGTTGCCCAGTGTCCGCCCCAAATTTTGCAGAACCAGTCACAGAAGTTGTGTGGAAGGAGCATTTGAGAATCTTTTATTTATTTATTCTTTGAATCTAATCTGTGCCGGTATCAAGTGTGTATTGTGCTTGGTGCCCTGAAATGCATGCAGCCAGGCAGAAGTTTGGAAGTACCGCACAGATGTATTCAAGGGAGCCCTTGAGGCTCTAGGCCTCTACCTACCAAGGCGTGGAGCAAAAGGGACGGCACTGTACTTGCCTTGCACATGGCTGACCTGGGTTCAAGCCCTGGCACTCCATATGGTCCCACGAGTGATTCCTGAGCGCAGAGCCAGGAATAAAAACCCTGAACACAGCCAGTGTAACCCAAAATCTATAAGTCAGTAAATTAATTTAAAAGAGACCAATTCCAGGTTTCTACATTTCACATCATTAAGTTATTTTTCTCATTGAGACTAGGACTGACTTAGAATTTGCTTAGTATTCATTCTCTCCAAATTGTATCCTGTGATCAAACCTGCAGCCATGTTAAGAATGACTATTGGCTTCAGTCTTGAGCCAGATGAAAACTCATCATGTGTATCAGATACACCAATCAGGAAGTCCTTAATGAGAGCACTGTGCTCTGTGTTCTGGAAGGGTGAAGGATGGAAAGGTAATCTGAAAGGTAACCTGGCTTTAACGTTTGGGCATACTCACCTACATTCTGCCCTCTTTTACCTGGATTTCTACCTTTTGTGTTTCCTTCGTTTATTTCTACATCATTGGAAGTTTTCATCACATCATAAACACGGCATTGACCTATTTTTGAAAAGTTCCTATGATTTTTTCCACTAGTAGGATATGATTCCACATCCTAATTATTGTGCTGAGTGCTGCATTGGGTAATGGTGTGTCACCTTAAGAATGAATGTTTTTATGTCTTGGGTGTAGATAATCAAGAAGTGGAATTGCTGGATCATATCAATTCCTTTTCCAGTCAGCTCTGTTATGGAAGTTCGCCCTCCTTGCTTCTGATCATCCGAGTAGGGTAATTTCCAGCTATTTACTTATGTTGGCTTCTGAAGACACATGAAGTAGATGCCAGAAATCTTGCCTCTTTTAATAGCAAGGCCTCTTGCCATTTTCAGACAGGTATAGAGTTCTCTTCCCACTTCTTTTTATCCTTTTTAAGAAAATATTTATTTTCATCAAGGCACCAGGATTTACAAAGTTGTTCGTGATAAAATTTCAGGCATGCGATGCCCCAACACTAAGCCCACCACCAGTAGTGACCATTGCTCCACCAGTGCCCCACCCTCAGCCTGCCTCCATGAGAGGCACGTTTTTAAGTTTAGTTATCATAGTTTGGGCCCCCTGCTTGCAGTGCTGTGTGGTTCACATATAGACATTTGCCTCGCCTCTGCACCACTGATGTACTAGGACCCCGGGCCCCTGCTCCCGTATCCTCCCATCCCCCTCTTCTCACTTCCACCCTTGATTTCTTCTCATTTCTCTCCCTTGCATTCCCTTGTCTTGTTTTCTATATACCAGAGATACATGACATCATCCAGTGTTTGTTTTCTTCCGACCTACTTTACTTCACACGATACACTCAGTTCCTCCCAAGTTGCAGCAAATTGCATGATTTTATTCCCTGCAGCTGCACAGTGTTCCCTCGTGTCTGTGTACCATTCCTACATTTTCCACTTCTCTGTTGGACACCTGGATTATTCCATATCCTAATTATTATGCGGAGTGCTGCAATGAATAATGGTTTGGTATCACCTTATGAACGAATGATTTTTTTTTTTATTAGTGAAGCACCATGGGGTACAGTTGTAGGTTTACAAATCTTTGTGCTTGGGTTTCGGTCATACAATGATCAAATACCCATCCCTCCACCAGTGCCCATTTTTCACTACCATGGATAATATCCCCCCACCCCCATCCCCCCATCTCCCCTGTCTCTGTGGCAGGGCAATCCCCTGTGTTCTCTCTCTCCTTTTGGGTGTTGTGGTCTGCAAAAGAGGCATTGAGTGGCAAACATGTTCAGTCCATAGTCTACTTTCGACATGCATCTCCCCTCCTGGGAGGATCCTCCAAACATCCTTTATTTGGTGCTCCCTTCTCTATCTGAACTGCCCTTTCCTCTAGGATACCCGGCTGGCCTCTAAGTTATGGGGTAATCCTCCTGGTGCTGATCTCAGCTATTCTTGGGTATTAATCTCATACTTTGTTACTTTATATCCCCCAGATGAATGCAATCTTTCTATGTCTATCCCTCTCTTTCTGACTCATTTCGCTTAGCATGATACTTTCCATATTGTACCACTTGTATGTAAATTTCATGACTTCATCTTTTCTAACAGCTACATAGTACTCCATTGTGTAGATGTACCAAAGTTTCTTTAACCAGTCATCTGTTCGTGGGCATTCAGGTTTCTTCCAGTTTCTGGCTATTGTGAAGAGTGCTGCAATGAACAAACAAGTGCAGATGTCACTTCGACTATACATTTTTGCCCCTCTGGGATATATTCCCAGGAGTGGTATCGCTGGGTCAAATGGGAGCTCAATTTCTAATTTTTTGAGAATCGTCCATACTGTTTTCCAAAAGGGCTGAACCAGTCGGCATTCCCACCAACAGTGAAGGAGTGTCCCTTTCTCGCCACATCCGCGCCAGCGTTGGTTGCTTTTGTTCTTTTGAATGTGGGCCAGTCTCTGATGTGTGAGATGGTATCTCATTGTGATTTTAATCTGCATCTCCCTGATGATTAATGATGTAGAGCATTTTCTCATGTGCTTTTTTGCCATTTGGATTTCTTCTTTGAGAAAGTTTCTGTTCATTTCATTGCCCCATTTTTGGATGGGATGAACGAATGATTTTATGTCGTGGGTGTAGATAATAAAGAAGTAGAACGCTGGGTCATATGGCAGCTCTCTTCTTTTCTGAGAAATTTCCATTTTTCCTCCGGGAGTGAGCAGAACAACATTCCGACCAGTTGTGGATGAGAGTTTCTTTTTCACCACATCCTCACCAACACAGATTGTTTCTAGTTTTTTGATATGCACCATTCTCACTGGTATGGGATCATATCTCATTGTCATTTTGGTTTGAATTTCCCTAGTAATTAGTGATGCTGAGCATTTTTTATGTGTGCCCATCAGCCATTCATCTATCTTATTCAGAGATGGAGCCATAGCAGACAAGTCCTAAAACTATACCAAGTCCTCTGCGTATAAGGGTCACTTCTCAATTTGACATTTGAATTGTATAATAGTATTTCATTTAGCTAAAAAGGTCTTAAAATTTTGCAAATGTAATTTATATGCTTTATTCTTAAAATCACCCTTAACTATACCAACTCTCAAGCAGTTTAAATGATATAAAATTGGATTAAATCATGAAAATGTAAAAGTTCTTAGATCTAGGCCGGAGTGATAGTACAGTGGGGAGGGTGTTTGCCTTGCACGTGGCCGACACGAGTTCAATTCCCCGGCATCCCATATGGTCCCCCCAGTACTGCCCGGACTAACTCCTGAGTGCAGAGCCAGGAGTAACTTGAGCATCACTAGATGTGACCCCAAAAACAAAAAAAAATGTTCTTAGGTCTGTTCTAATTGTGCTTTCTAATGCTGAGTACATTGACACTTAAACAGTTCATGAAAATAAAAATAAAGTGGGACCAGAAAGATCAGGTAGTACGCTTACCTTGCATGGTCCCCTGAGCACATTGGGGCTTGGTATAACCCCAAATCAAAACAAAACCAAAAATAAAAGTATAAACATTCCCCTCTGTGTATGCGCTCTCTCTCTCTCTCTCTCTCTCTCTCTCTCTCTTTCTCTCTCTCTCTCTCTCATATGCACACAAGTTTCTCGCTTCACATGTAGATCAATCACTGAACATTTGTACAAATTAGAAAAAATGAATCTGCGTTAAATTATTAGAAATAGTTTCCTTTTCCCTTAAAAATTACTTAAAATTGTAAGGAATTGTAAAAAATTAGAAAAACATTTTAAACTAGTTTAACTTGTTACAATGAAAACATGAATGGTTAATGTTTGGGAAAGAACTGTTTTTAAAACCTCTGTGAGTGATGATTACAGATTTATGTTTACTCTAGCAAGACAGCTAAATTGATTCGCAGCGCCTGAATTCCTCACAGTATTCCCTTGGAGACTGAGATGTTCAGTCGATGTCCAGTCCAGATCTTGTATTTATTGACTTCGTATCTAACATCCTTTTAGCACAGGACTAGTAAGAGCAACGTTGTGTCTAAGGACCAAGAACCATCCCCAGTGTGCAAATGGGAAAGAATGTCACAATGTCCTCGCCAAAGGAAAAGCCTTTAAACTGTGTCTCTAGCATAGAAATGCAAAACCAGGTTTAATTACCCTTTTCCTCAACAACTAGACGTGCGGACTCATTTCCTACAGCGGCTTCTGGTCGGAGCTTTGTCCCGGAGAAGAGAGAAGGGAGCAGTCGTGGGAAGGGCTGGGAAGGAGTCCATCTAGGCTGGGGTTCACAAAGATCCGCCAGAGACGGAGTTGAAGCTCAAAGAAACACACAGTGAAAACGAGGTTATTTTCGATGTGACTAAGCTTGTGGGAGACGGCTGATTTGCCTTCAAGACAGCAGCATTATAATGAACTAGAGTATTTGAATAATGAACCGGAATGTATTTGAAAAATATTTTCTGGTTTTTATTCCCCCATAGCTTAAAAAGGAAAAAAAATGAGAAAAAAATCAGTATTACATAAAGTTATGACATTATGTTTCCTGATAATTTCATTCATCATTACCAGTTTGAGAAACCATTTGTTGAAAGGGACACAATTAAAATAGTAAGCTGGAGGGCTAGAAAGGCAGTACAGGTGGTAAGGAACTTGTGAGGTGGGTTCAGTGTTGATCACCACATGTGGTGCTTCCCCAACCCCGAGCACTGCCAGGAGTGAACCCTGAGCACAGCCTGGAGAGTAAGCCCAGAGCACAACTGGTGTAACCCTAACCCCATCCCCCCACCCCCCAAAAAAAGAATTTGACACTAAAGAGCACAGCAGGTAATGCTCTTTCTTTGCGTGTGATTGACTGATGTTTAACCCCCAACACCATATGTTGTCCCCCGACCCAGCACTGCCGGGAGTGATCCCTGGGCACAGAGCCAACAGTAACCCTGACCACCTGGAGTCTAACTCCCATCCTCACATTTGCAAGGCCGCACTTTAGCCCCTGACTTCATATTTGAAAGTTGAAAGTCTGGGATTCAGGAGGAGCTAAAAGGACTGGAACGATGCTTTGCATTCAAGAGCCCTAGGTTCAGTCTCTGGCACTGCACATTCCCTGAGGACTGTGCCAGGAGTAGCCCCTGCACCATTGGGTGTAACCAAAACTAAATACCAAACGTAAATAAAACAAGGTTGAAAACGTACTACATCTGTGCACCTGATTCCCTAAGCACATGTTCTTACTATTTTGTAATAGGGTTAGACTTGAGTTTGACCAAAGGTAGTGAAATGAAATTTTTCTTCTTTACATGCATTATGAAGTGTGGTTCTAGACATCAGCAAAGAAGAGTGGTGGCTTGGTGTGTGGCCCAGTGAACTGGCTCAGTGGAGTCCTGTGTTTCCTCAAGAAGCATATTAGCAATAAAGCAAAACAATAGAACTGATTGTTGGAAGGCTACGATGTTGGAAGGATGAAGTGATAACCCATTTTATTTAAGTCAAGAAAGGTAAACAGGCTTAAAATTTAGAACAAGATTTCTTTATCTTGTTTTAAATTATCAGATAATCTAAGCCCCCTGGAGCAAAATTTTACTTATGGAAATGTGTGCTTTATTTTATTTTAGAGCAGAGTGTGTTGATATGATCCATGGCATTCAGGAAAGCTAAGTTTTTTATTTTTTTTTCTGGGAAACAAAAAAAAACTAGCAGAAGAATATTTAAAATCTAAAATCCCATTATTGAAAGAAAACATACATGAAAGGTGATGGCTGACTAGGCTAGAAATCTGCTGTTGAAAAGAAGCTACGAATAATGCTTTTTGGAAGTTCAGTGAACCCATAGAAGAAAGCTTCCTCCTTCTAGAAATGGCATTGCTAAAAATGCTATTTTAGACATGAGTGGCTTTATCAAAAAATAAATGAAGCACCAGGAAAGTGCCTCAGTAGTAGAGCACGTGCCTTGCATGTGTGAAGCCCTGGGTTGGGCCTCTCATACCGCCACCACAATGGTAGAAGATTGAAAAGTGATCGCAGTCAGGTGAAGTTAGAGGGCTCTTTCTCAGCCATCCTTGATCCAGTGTTGAAGAGAATACTACAGTAGATAATCACTGTGACCCTTTGTGATGAATTATATAGTCCTACTTTCTTATTTCCAGCTAATGTATTAAATATTGAGAAATGTGGACTGTTACTATGTAATTTTCTGCATTTCACTTGTGTATTTCGTGGCTATTGTATCAGGCACTCCCAACATAAACAACATTTATTTCAAAGGAAATTGTTTTATTTATATAGAACATTTATGGCATACTTGGGGGGAGGAATGCTTGTGACATTAAAATAAGTAGGATTTGAACCAAAGCAAATCCTGAAAGAAAATGCACCCCCAGACTTCCTTCCATCGGGATTCCTTGTTGATTTAGTTATAACTTGGAATTACACCGAGGAGAGCTCTTGTGCTTCCTCAGGAGTCGGAGGAGGTGGTTGGTGATGGTAGCTAACATTTATTGAACTTTATAAGGACTTGGAGTGTGGTAACTCATTTCATACGAGAATCGAAGAGACAATCATAAATATGTTCATTTTACAAATAAGGATGCTGCGGCAAAGATAAAGTAACTGACCCACTCGGAGTCCCCACTCTTAATCATGTGTTGCTTGCCTCTTCAAGCATTTTGAGGGTCAGGGAGAGAGAGGGCCATACTTGTTAGTGCTCAGGGCTTAGTCCTTCCTCTGAGTTTAAGGATGACTTCTGGTGGGGTTTGGGAGATCACGTGCAGTGCTGGGGGTTAAACCGGGGTCATCCACATGACAAGTGCTATATTCTCTCTCCAGTTCTTCCTGTAAGAATCTTTGAATACGGTGACAGTTTAAAGACCACAGAATCTGGGGAAATAATTTACTAGCATGTTCGTTTTAAATCTTGTCATGTGTCAAAAGGGATGAGGAATAACTGCTACCCTGGATCCAGAGTAGGAAAATTGGACCTGAAAGAAAAGAAACAGGGGGGAGGAAATGAGAGGTGGACAAGGAGTAAGAAGGCTAGGGACCAGAGGCCTCGGACACATTGTTGGTGTAAGGATGCTGTATATGTAACCCACAGCACCGACGCTGCAGCACCAAATTAGAAAATATTCCTGTCCGGGAGATATGGTGGGGGTTGGGGACATTGGGGGTGGGACTGCTGTTGGAACAGTGCGTGCCTGAAATTCTGCTGTTAAACAACTTTGTAAATCACAGTGCATTAATAAAATTAATGAGTTAATCTTATCAGGTGTAACAGGCAGGAAGAGTAAGTAGTGAAAGCGATTATCAGAGATTACAGCCCTGAAGGTGATCACAGTCACCTCAGACTGCATGGTAGTAGCAGACTTCTCAGAAATACATTCATTTTTCTTTGCCTTTCATATTTCAAAATTAAGACAAGAGGGAAACGTCCACTCTAACTTAATGACTACTGGCGCCTCTTGAGGGAGAGATGCCCCGACCTTTCCATGACCTGGGTTCCCCAGAGTGAGCTGTGCTGACAAGGCAGTCGACACCAGGCTCTTGGGGCCTCTGATTCCGGGGCCAAATTCAGTGGCACTCAGAGGCTGCTCGCAGCTTAGTGGTTGGGACTTGTTCCTGGCAGAGCTCAGGGGGATAGTGGGGTACCAGTGGTGGGGCGTGGGTGAGGCATGCACACGCTTCAGTAGACCTGTCCCTCCTGCTCTCAGACTCTTGTTAAGGTATTTCTCCTTTCTGTCTTCTTTGCGCTGACTTGGATCGACTTTTTATTCTTGGTCTGTCTAAACTACTCAGAAGTCACTTAGGAAAAACATCTCTTACTCTCAAAAGTCGGGAATGGTGGCCAGGGACTTCTTGGGTCCTCTTCATACTGGCCTTGGTGTTAGTGCAGGGTCTCCTTTCATCCCTTCTGTAGTTGATTACACGCAGTAAAGGTTGATTCTAAGCCAGATTTGCTCAAGTGGTACCATAGCCATAGCAATATCACCTACGGGGTTGTTAAAACAACAGATTTCTAAACCCCACCATAGATTTGCCAGGTCATCATTTGAGCTTGCTTCCTTTGATTTACGTCGTATTCAGAACTGTGGAACTGGCGACATGGTGTAGGGGTTAACACTGTATCCATCTTGATATTGTGAGAAACGTAGATGTGATTGACTCTTACCCAGAATAAGATTGCAGTCCACTTGGAAATATAGCACAAGTACCATAAAAATCAAGTTATTCCGAAGTAACTTCAGAATCAGAATCTTCGAGATTCTGACATGCCAGAATCTTCTCAAGACCTTTGTTTCATGCACAATATTTGCATTTAGAAGAGTCTTCAGTTATTCAACACACAGGAGTGACCTGTACCTTGCCTTTCATCTTCTTTGCCAGCTCAGTGGGACCTTTCCATGAGTTTTGGTAAGGAAGATGGAGCGTTTCTTAGTATTGGCTGCTACTGCATCTCATAATGTGGAGAGAGTACATTCTGCATTAACACAAGGATCACTGTCCTCCCATTGTTCATCGATTTGCTCGAGCGGGCCCAGTAACGTCTCCATTGTGACTCTTGTTACTGTGTCTGGCATATCGAATACGTCACGAGGAGCTTGCCAGGCTCTGCTGTGCGGGCGAGATACTCTCGGTAGCTTGCCGGGCTCTCCGAGAGGGGCGGAGGAATCGAACTCGGGTCGGCCATGTTGGCCGCTTGTAAGGCAGACGCCCTACTGCTGTGCTATTGCTCCAGCCCAACACAAGGATAGAGAGATAAATTTACCTTGGGGTGCCTAGAGTCTAATGAGAATTCAGAGGTTGACTTAAGTGAGGGGCGCTGACATTACGTTCACTGTGCAAACCTACCAAGTGATTAGGATGTCTTACATAGAAGGGAAAGTTATGTTAAGAAAGTGGGCTGGCTACTCAGGGTTCCCCAGCTAACTTACATAGTAAGGCTCAGATTTGCGGCCTGAATCTTTATGACTTCAAAACCTCTTTCTTCCCGGGAATTTCAGCAAGAGTCTTTATTCTGGAATGGGGGGGGAGGGGGAAGGGGTGTTGAGGCTCTTTGGACACAAATGGACACATGGCCATTTCTACTTAAACATAGGAGGTACAGAACTTCTCCTGAGGAATGGATTGGAAATTTGAGCTCTAGGAAGATTACAGTGTAACTCAAGCTGTGAGAAGGGGTAATAATACTTGAAGGGCTGAGTCCAAGAAGTATCTGCTAATAAATGAACAAAATTGGAACACCTAATTGGATATTGCAGAGGAAGTGAGAAGGAGTGAGAATACTAAAGCTGATCAAATAAATCACCATCATTTGTGTGGGGGCCAATAAGAGAATTAGAATACTAGTTACAGATCCAAATAATGGAGAAAATGGTGTTTAGTTTTGCCTTTTTTGTGAGCTCACTTTATTTCCCCAGTACTTAATACACATGAAACATTTTCTTTAATTTTTATATTCTGGGAATATAAAGTATGCCTACATTAACAGTGTATTCTTAAATTTTTTTTGATCTGTGCTGCCAAATACATATATGAAACATGTTGTGAATATACTTTTAGGACTAGATGTTATGTCTGACAACTCTTCATTTTTTACAGAAGAACCTTTACTTCTACAGTTAGAAAATAACTTTTTTTGAAAAGACAACCTAATGTCTTTGCCTGTACATTTATAAATTCTTGTAGAATGACTAATCAAGCACTGGAGATATTATACATTATTTGATCTGCAAAAATTATCAGCACCATGAGAATTTTGTTTCGTTTTCTGTTTATATAAAATTATTTTAGTTTTAGATTTAACACATGAAGGATATATTTGGATATTTAAAGATTTTTGGTTTTTCAATCAGTAACTATACTTTTCCTAATGATCTTGAATGAAAATAATTGTTCAAGGAAGAAACATAGATATCAGTGTTCATTTAGCATTATAAAATACTTGAATATATTACACGGTAGTACAATTTACTTAAATTTTTTTTTAATTTTAGAGGGAATAGATTTTCGTAGAGTTTTTTTCTTTTTGATATTCTCTGACATTAAGAAGGCTGGAGTGATAGCACAGTGGTAGGGCGTTTGCCTTGTACGCAGGCAGCCTGGCCAAGCCAGGTTCGATTCCTCTGCCCCTCTCGGAGAGCCTGGCAAGCTACTGAGAGTATTCAATCTGCCAAACACAGCAACAAGAAGTCTCACAATGGAGATGTTACTGGGCCCGCTTGAGCAAATCGATGAACAACGGGAGGACAGACATTAAGAAAGAATGATATCTCTGGAGCCAGAGTGATAGTACAGCAGGTCGGGTGTTTGCCTTGCACACAGCTGACTCAGACTTGATCCCTGGCATCCCAGATGTTCCCCTCACACACCAGGAGTGACCCTGAGCTCAGAGCCAAGAGTATACCCTGAGCACTGCCAAATATGGCTCAAAAAAGAAAATAGAATGACATTTTAAAAAAATAAATGTCAGTTTGAAGAACTGGCTTGTTTGAATTTCATTCGAGGATGCTTTTTAATTTTGGCATAAATCATTAACGGTGCCTTAGATTCTAACTAACAGTTTTTTTCCTGTCAGTCTCTTAGATTCTAGTGCCTGCCTTTTTATTTTTGCTAAATTCATGTCATAACGTAACAGATTAATAGGCATTTTCTTTCTTGCCACTTAGGAAATACCAGAAGGGAAGCAGAGTTCGGCTGCGGCTGTTAGACCTTGAACTCACATCGAGGTTTCTGGGAGCGACAACAGATACAACCATACTAGAGGCGGATGCAGTTCTCCTAGGACTCCAGGAGACAGAGGCTCAAAGTCAGAAGAGGAATACCGGGAAAAAATAAGTGAATTTTGCTTTAGCATAGCCACTCCTTTCTGACTGAACTAAAATATTCAAGAATTCAACTAAAAACCTGAATGCGTGACTGAAAGAAGAACTAAGTGAAAACCATCATTACAGCTCTGTGTTAGAATTTTCCTTAACTGTATCTTCCTCCATTTCCTGTTTTTAGTTGTCACTGAGATGGCATAAACTGTTCTGAGAAAATGTATCATTCCCTAAGTAAGGCTTGAATGTTCTCATACTCTTCTGAATTCCAGAGAAACAGCAGTAAACAAATTGGATAAACTTGCTTACTTTATGGAACTTCTCTTTGACTGGGGGGAGAGGAATACTAGACAATAAAGAACTAAAATCACTGTCTTCGACCTTGATGTGGGTGAAGGATAATACCAAAGCAGAGATTTCAGTAGACATTCAGTAGACATTTCAAAAGACATACCAATGGCCAACCCATACGTGAAATGTGATCATCAGCACTCATGAAAATAATCAACATCATTAATTATCAGGAAAATGCTAATCAAAACCACATCGCTGTCACCTAACACCTGTGAAATGGCTGTAACCAAAAAAGATTTGAAACAAGTGTTGGCAACATGTGGAGAAAATGAAACCTTGTACATTTCAAAAAATGCATGACCCTCCTCTTTTTTATTGCATTATGTACAGTCGACACAAGCCATCCTAATGGAGACATCATTGGCTTCTGCTTACTCTGACTGTGATGAAGGGTCAGAGAATTCTGAATAGAGGACAGAGATACACCAACATTTTAGCCTGATCCCTCTGGGGATGGCAGATGAACACGGGCATGGGCAGTAAAAGATCTGTAAGGAGACTTGTAGTGCAGGGGATAGATGGTGGCAGCTTGGGCCAGTGTAGTGTGAATGGTGGTGAAAAGTCAAAATCTAGATGTAATTGGAATATACTGTTCTCTAAAATAGTGGCTATAGGATAATAAAGAGACATGAAGAATGACACCAAGTTTTTTTTTTTTTTACCTGCATAACTGGAAGATTTAAGTTGTTTTTAACTAGAACAGGGAAGAACAGGGCAGAGGACACAGTCATTTTGGGACATATAAATTTGAGGTACCTCTTAGTCATCTAAGTTGAAATGTTCTAAAGGCAGTTGAATATATCATTCTGGAGTTCTCGGAAGAGGCCCAACAGCAGAGAAACTGGCAAACCTGGGCTGAAGGTGTAACGTAGCCATAGAGAACTTGCCTTCCATGTATGGGCCAAATCCTAGCACTGAAAACAAACAATAACTTTGCAAAACAGAAACATTTCATACTAATTTATAAATTAGGTAGCTTAAGAAATCCAGGCACAAAAATTTGTAAGTCTACAACTGTACCTCATGGTGTTTCACTAATAAAAACTAAAAAAAAAAAAAAATTCAAGTGGGCAATTGGACTTCTTGTGGCACCAAGTCATTCAGATACTGGCTAGCTTATCTTGTAGGGTTTAGACAGCTTCATTCATCTGGAACTTGGGTGGGGTGGTTGGGCGAGAGGTTCATCTAGAACTGTTAACCAGAGCCCTCTGTGGTCTTTCCAGAAGAGTAGCGTGTGGTCGTTAGACAGCTTGTGTGATGGTTGATTTTCCCGAGTGAACATTCTAAGGGAGTCAGAGAAAACAACGTGGTCTTTTCTACTCAGCATTTTCCAATTCCATTCATTTGAAATTTTCTCCTGCTAATGGAAGCTTGGCTTATCAAATTGAGAAGGCGAAGTGGAATTAGAATTAGAAAATCTTGGAGAGAGGTAACTCGAATATAGTTTTCCTCATGCCTTCATCCCAGAGTCACACACAATAGCCTACCTCCAGAAATATCAAGTCTGAATTGTAAACCTTCCAGAGTCTTCCTGCCCCTTTGACATAGCATGTCCCATTGAACAAAATTTTTTTCAAATCCTTGCAACTCCAATCCATTGGCTTCCAATTTTCCACTTGCTTATTATCTCCTTCATGTTTAAACTACATCTTTTCCCCCACTTTAAAGTCCAAGGTACATTATATAATTATTCCTTTGCTCTTAAGTCCCATCACCTCATTCCCTCCTTCGCTTACATGCCAAAACTCCAACCCTAATTACACCTAAATGTCTACTTGCTTCATGCCTGTACCTGAGCGTTACAGGAGAAATCTCGTCCTTGTCATGTCAGCTTCTTCAGGAGGGTGCTTCATCAAATCAATGTGAGAAAGAAGTGGAGAGAGACAGACAGAGTTCACAAGATGGAAGGCACGACCTTACATAACCCAATCACAAAAGGGCTATTCCCCTCAAAGTTGTTCTCTATTCAAAGGAAGCATGTTACTCAAGAAGATAACACAAGTCCATGAATACCAAGAGATGGGGACATTGGGAGTCATCTTAGAAGTTGCTCTAGATATGTAGAAGATAAGATTCTATTTTTAAAAATTCACTTGAGTGTATAGGTCTTGAAATCGAGTAGCAGGAGTTATACTGAGGTTTCTTTTGGCATATACCATGATCAACTTTGGTTCATGCATTTTTCTTGTTTTGTTTTCTGGAGGTGGTGTTTACAGTGGGTGAATTTTGCTTGTGGAATAATGAAAATGGTTATGACCAATAGAACTGTGATAGATTGAATTACTCGTCCCAGTGATTTACTCCCTTATGGTCGAACCCTTGAAATAAGTGTCATGATGCATGGGATGTAGTATCCTTGCCTGAAGATTTGGTTGTTTCTTTTTTTGTTTGTTTTTGGATCACACTGGCAGTGCACAGGGTTTACTCCTGGCTCTGCACTCAGGAATCACTCCTGGTGGTGCTCAGGGAACCATATGGGACGCTGGGGATCAAACTTGGGTTAGCCATATCTAAGGCAAATGACCTACCTGCTTTACTAGCTCTAGCCCCAGGGACTGATTGTTTCTGTAGTTGACATAAACCGAAGGTACAAACAAGTTAAAGGTTTAGATGAATCTATGAATAATAAATCCACAATTGAGTATTAAAGGAAATTAGGAAGCTTGAGATAAATACCCAAACTCTGAGGCCAACATTAATGAAATGCTACGAGAACTTGAAGCTACAGGCGGGGTAAACCATTGATTTGAAACCGTATAGCATTTCTTATGTTCATATCATTTTGTTTTTAAAAATAAATACACATTTTAGTATAAATTCCTAAGGGAAGCATGTTGTTTATTTGAAAAGACTGACTTTCCCCCATGCTTCGTTTAAACTAATTACAAAGAACTCAGAGATGCTCTGAAACAGTGGATGTAGGCAACTCTGAGCATATGTGTCCTATTTCAAGTTCTCACACCTGCGTTCAACATGTGCGAAATTAAAAATGGAATTTCAGAATACGGGGCTTTAAACTTCAGGTAAGAAATTGCATGAACCCTGAAATCATCCTGTGGACAAATGAAATCTTTAGAAACCAAAAATGGCTCAGATTACTACCATGGACTTCACAAAATTGCCAACTTGAAAAAACAAGCAGTTCTTTTACGCTACTCTATAAGTCTCAAATCATTATGGTTTGGGAAAAATGCACATGAGCCTGGGATAGCAATAATTACTCTGAATGAATGAATAAAAGAAAGCAAGTTAATGTACTTTTTCCAGACAGCAGTTAAATGCAGAATCTTTCATTTTAGATGCAGAAAATACCACAGAAGCCAGTAGATAAAGATGCTGTCCCAACTCCCAAAACCATACCAAAAGTAGTGGGAATTTCACTCAGGCAAACAGCTGAGACAAGGATTGCGTGCAAACACTGCAAGCTTAGTAGGTCAGAAGTAATGGTGTATCTGTACTCTGTCACTGTATAATTTACATACATTAGTACAATTGACTGGTGAATTTTCCAGCTAGAACCAAAAAATGGATGACAATTTCTTTTTTTTAATTTTTTTATTTTATAAGGTGGTTCACAATATTTGATTACAGTTAATGTCCAAACACCAATCTCATCACCATTACCCCTTCCCACCATCAAATTTGGGATGTTTCCATCTCAAGCCACAATCCCTGTCCCGAAGCACAACCGAAATGATATATTTTGTATTGGAATGACAATTTCTCTTTTTTTTTTTTTTTTTTTTTGCTTTTTGGGTCACACCCGGCAATGCCAGGGGTTACTCCTGGCTCATGCACTCAGTAATTACTCCTGGTGGTGCTCGGGGGACCATATGGGATGCTGGGAATCGAACCTGTATTGGCCATGTTGGCTGCGTGTAAGGCAAACGCCCTACCCACTGTGCTATCACTCCAGCCCCTGGAATGACAATTTCTTAAATCGTCATCCCATACCAGTAATTTTGCTTTAAAATTTTCTGGTCTGTTCATCATTTCTATCTTTGTTAATACTTTTCCCTTAACCACTCTCCGTTGGTGCAAGCATTAACACAATTTGAAGTGACTAATGAACCATAAAAAAAAAAAGTTCTGGAAAATCTACCAGGTGAATATTATAATCAGCCTCCACATAATCTAACTTAAATGTTACCTGATACATGTGGAGCAAGAACTAGAAAAACCAGAAAAGACATTATTCCACTGAGAGCAAAGAGAGTGATTATAAACTTGAGTCCTCTGGTAAACCAGAAATTAAAGCCTTACTCATGTGGGGTGAATTAGCTTCACAATGGTTATCTAATAATTCTCTAAGCCTGCCTCTGGAGGTAGGAAGTAAACTGGCATGGGTGTTTACAGTGTGGCGTGGGTGCCCATTTGGGAGAGGCTGTTTGTGCAAAGAACACTCTACAAAGGCCCCGTGGTTATTAAAGGAAACACACAACTCACCTGTGACTAAGAACTCAGCCTACTTAAATAAGACTTGTTTTCCTTACAGGTACCCAGACCATGTTGTGACACCGTTCGTGTCGTCCTGTTCCCAAGAAAGGCCAGCCTCTGCTCTCGCTGGGGTGTGACCTCAAATAATATCCTCCAGCTCCAGGTCAAGACCCCGGGAAGTGAGGCCCGTTAGACATTCCCTCTGTCACCTGTGTTGTGGCATGTCATTTCCTGTTCCTCGAGATGACAGTCGGGAACTGTCCACAGAAGTGTAGCCCCTCCCAGGGTCTGGAGAGGATTTTCAAATTGGGTTGAACCTTCATTTCGATTGAAGAGAGTCCTCGGGATAATGGGTCATTCCTTATGTTCTCCCAACTCTGTGGCCTCACCCGTTGGGCCCTGCACGCACCTTCCACTACACAGATTCTCAATTCAATTCTAGTATTAGCCACTGTCACCACCATCTCCTCTCTTTCCACTTCTATCATCTTCCTACCATCTGGATAAATTCCACACAAAATGCTTTCCCCCATTGTAAACCAGGCTTAATGTTTTTATTTGTTTCTTTTTGCTTTAGGACAATATCTGACTATAATCGGGGCTTACTCCTGACTCTGCCCTCGGGAATTACTCCTGGTGGTGCTCAGGGGTCCATGTGGGATATTGGGGTACCAAGCCCAGGTCAGCTGAGTGCAAGGCAAGCACCCCACCCGCTCTACTATTTCTCCAGTCTCAGGTTTAGTTTTTAAAAATTAACTTTAGGGGTGAGAGACTAACACCTAAGAATAGTAGAGATAAGTACCAGGAGGATTGCCCCACGGCTTGGAAGCTGGCCTCACATGCTGGGGGAGAGGTCAGCTCAGCAGAGAAGGGAACACCAGGTACAGGGTGTTTGAGGACCCACTCAGGATGGGAGATGCGTGCTGAAAGTATAGACCAAACATGATGGCCACTCAATACCTCTATTGCAGACCACAACACCCAAAAGGAGAGAGAGAACAAAACAGAATGCCCCGCCACAGAGGTGGGATGGGGAAGGGGGTGGAAGGAGGAGATAGAGTGGGGGTGGTGGGAGGGATATTGGGATTATTGGTGGTGGAGAATGGGCACTGATGGAGGGATGGGTAAGCGATCATTGTGTGACTGAAATGCAAGCAAAAAAGTTTATAACTCTGTTATTACACCTCACAGTGATCCACTAATAATAAAAAAAAATTTTTAAAGAGAAAAAAAACTTTAGGGACTGATGGAAAATATTCATTTTCCAAATCATTTCTGATAAGATGCTAGCATGTAAACATTTATTAGAGGAAAAAATTGTAGAGATCAAAAACATGGTAAACTCTTATTTTGGGGGTATTGATTGTTTTGGGGTCACACCCAGCAGTGCTCAGGGCTTACTCCTGGCACTGTACTCAGGGATCACTCCTGTAAGACTTGGTGGACCATATGGGGTGCTGGGGAATCAAACCCCGGTCAGCAGTGTGCAAGGCAAATGCCCTACCTACAGCACTATTGTTCTGGCTCCCCCAAACATGGCAAACTCGTGATTAACTCAAGAGAATTTGGTTGCTAGGAAATATCTACAAAATCAAAATGTCTATAAACTCTAAAATGCATTACTCAGCTGCTTGCCCCTAAAACATTTCCTGCTTTTTTTGAAAAATAGAATACTGAATAGGATTTAATATTTTCCTTGATGACTCAGGGTCACCATTACAGAGAACAATTTCATAATGATGTGATTTCCCGGGGATTATGAGGTAGGTAGAACTGCTTGGTCACTACTGAGTGCTCTGGGATAGATGCATTCTTTAATATTTTAACTTGGGAACTATCATCCATCTCCCTTGCTGCCAGCCGGGACCCTTTATTAGGGTCAATATGCCTGCTTCTAGTAATCCCACACTGCCCTTAATATAATTGTGGGAGCTGTTTGGTTTTTCCACTGACTGACTCTCAAAGACCATCCTGAATTATTCTGTTTGCTATTGACATTTTTGCCACTTCCTTTCCCTGCTGTCAGCTGTCATTTTTTTATTGGAGTCATTGTGCTATTCAATTTCTGATTTAAAAGCTTGTTTTACAATAGTCTGTAAGAGGATTAAGGGCAATTTTGTAGAATTATTTTTTGTTCATGATTTCCAGAACTACATTGTGTTATCTGTTATTAGACTGAAATTTCTTTTGCCACACTCAGTGGTGCTCAAGGTCTACCCCTCGCTCTGCACTCAGGCATCACTCCTGATGGACCCTGGGACCTATGTGGGGTGCTTAGAAGTCAAACCCGGGTCCGGCGCATGCAAGGCAAGTGCCCTACCCTGTACTATCACTCAAGAAAACAAACAAGATCACGAGCCTACCTCTGAATCAGTGTTCTGATACCATATCTACATCCTTCAGAATCTCAGTAAAGAAATGTTGGAAAGATTGATTAATTGTTTCTGGGTCAGAGAGAAAGTACAGAAGTGAGGTACTTATCTTATATGCAGCCAAATGAGGTTTGAGCCCCAGAATCACTTACAATGCCCCAATTACCATAGAAGTGATCCCTGAACACACAATCAAGAGTAAACCCTGACACAGTCAGATGTAAACCCCAAACCAAAAATATTATTATTATTATTATTTCTGCTTTTAGGATAATTTGTATTTTGTAGATTTATCTCAGAGTTATTAAATTGATAGCCGGCAGCTGAAGACCTCCGGTTCCAGCCATAGCCATGCTTCAGACCACTCCCCACACGTTCGGACGAGCCTCACACATGAAGGGACTGGCAGAGGAACCCAGGTGTGCGGGGCCTGGGGCGTAGATCTCCAAGCCTGCTCAGATTGGGACTGGGCCTCCTCCACCCAGATCCCCCATCTTCCAGTTTGTAGGTGTTACACCCACTAACTGCCCCCGGCCGTGTAATCCCATCAACAGCCAAGACCCAGAGACTATAAAACCCAGCTCCCAGTAGCACACGGCTGCATTCGTGGCCACGCAACATCTTATTATCTAGTTCTTACTCTGGAGAACCTGGCAGGCTACCAAAAGCATCCTGCCCACATGGCAGAGAAACTCCCCGTGGTGTATTCAATATGCCAGAAACCAGTAACAATGATGGGTCTCATTCTCCTAACCCTGAAAGAACCTAAAATGTGGCACTTTCTAAAATCTCAGAGCTAGGATGAAGGAGACATTACTGGTGCCTGCTCAAGGCAATTGAGCAATAGGATGACAGTGATACAGTGATCTCAGAGTTATTTCTGCTTTCTGAATAATAATAAATATCTTCTAAATAGAGTTGGGGTTTGTTTGATTCTGGGAGGGTTTTTGGGTTTTTCTCCCTTTTTGGGTCACACCCATTGATGTTCAGGGGTTCCTACTAGATCTGCACCTAAGAATCATGCCTGGCAGTGCTAAGTGGATCATGTGGGATGGCAGAGATTGAACCGGAGTCAGCCTCATGTGAGGCAAATGCCCAACCTGCTGTACTATCTTTCTGGACCCTGGAATTGTGTCTTTTTTTTTTTTTTTTTTGATTTCCTGTGACCCTCAGAATGTCATATGTTTCAAATACCCAATAATATTTGTTGAGTATAATTGAGCTGATTCAGTGATCATAATCATGCAAGATTCTCTAGCACAAAGATAGGTGAGATGATCCGAGAGATGGGAAGCAGATAGTTTTAGTAACAAGATTGGTATAAATAGTTGGGGCTGGAGCGATAGCACAGCGGTAGGGCGTTTGCCTTGCACGCAGCCAACATGGCCGACCCGAGTTCGATTCCTCTGCCCCTCTCGAAGAGCCCGGCAAGCTAACGAGAGTATTCGATATGCCAGACACAGTAACAACAAAGTCTCCAATGGAGATGTTACTGGGCCCGCTCGAGCAAATCGAAGATCAACGGGAGGGCCTTTACCTTTACCTTTACTCTCCATTTTTGCCCCTCCCTCTTATCCCAGCCTTCTCCACCCCAACTTCTCACCTCTATTGCTACCTCGTGCTTTCTGAGTGAATGGCATTTCACCACTTTGCTTCCATGGCTTTTAACAAAAAATGGAAAAATCCATTTTCCCATTATCACATGAACTAATTTTTCTGCACACAGATTTCAAGTACTTGTCTGAATTGGGTTCCTATCTGCAGGTCACTTTCTAGAAAAAGGCTCGTGGCTGCTCTGTGGCTCCATCTTCAGCCATTTGCTGACTTGCAAATGAACAGAGGCGATAACTGTATATGGGTGTCTCATCTAAAAGTATACTACAGACAGTTTTATTTTTATTTATTTATTTTTAGTCATTTTTACCGAATATCTGTGAGATAGAGCATTACAAAGTTGTTCATGATTAGGTTTCAGTCATACTATGATCCAACACCCATCCCTCCACCAGTGTACATTTCCCACCACGAATGTCCCCTGCTTCCCTCCCATCATCCCCCAACACAAACATCCCCACCCCCAGCATGCCTCTATGGCAGTCACTTTTATTCTTTCTCTCCTCTCCTTTTGTGCATTGTAGTTTGCATTTCAGATACTAAGAGGTCATCGTATTATTTGTTCAAGACGGTCAGTAGTTTTATCAGGAGGGTAAAGCTGGAGAAGCTTTTATAACTGGGTGGCAACTTTGGAGTGTGGACATGACTGCCAAGGCATCTGGAAGTACAGGGAGGCAGAGGGAGGTAGCCCATCCCAACCCCAAGGAAGCTTGGGGATTTTTGTGACAAAACCCGCATGCCCAAGTTTTCAGCAGATTATATCTCGGTGAGGTCCATCCCAGCCGTGAGCATGGCAGCTATTTTGGATTATGAAAGCAAGCAGCTGCCAGGGGCTCTGTTTGTGCAGGAACAAGGCTGATCCACCTCCCTCCAATTTACCCTGGTCTGTTCAGCCTCGAGTGGGTCCAAGGTTAACAGACTTTTGATCTCTTCCGAGATTTATTTATGAGTCTCTGAAGCAAGGCTGATAAATAAGCTTGCATAGCTAAGCTGGAGATGGTTTGTGGGCCTGGCTCCCATATACCTAACTTTTGGCCATTTAATTTCTCGGGAAAGTTGGTTCTGAGTTTTTGGGGTCTGGCCAGAGGCACGCCAGATATTTGGGGGTATCAGTAAGGCACATTCAAGCTGCTGATGCACTCGCCCTGCGGTGCAGATTGTTTTAGGTGAATTGTGAGCTTTCAGTTCTCTATTGGCACAAATGTTGGATTATTCACTCTAGTTATTGCCTGCCAGGATTTCTTGACCATTGTGATTATAGGAAGTTCGAGGGGGACCAAATAGGGGAAGGCACAGAATTCCATTCTTTTTCCGAGCATTCTGATTCTTTTATGAATTTCAGGCAGATCTGGTAGGTTTTCAATGCACTCTGCCTCTGAGGTCTTTTCCCTCTGTCACTTAGAGATATAGTTTACCCGAATTGCTGACAGCAGCGTTTTTTCTCTAAAAGATACTGGAAATATGGTTATATTTGGTTCCCTATTCAAAAACCACAAAAAGTGGACAAGGGTTGCCTCTTAATCAAATTTACCCTCAAAAAGAGATAATCTCTGCCCTTGGTTGGAGTACCACTCATAAGCTCCCATTCTCATAGTAAATGATGGCTTGTTAAACTTTCTCTGTGTATATATACAGAAAACAATGCCATTCAGAGTGAATAACCACACTGTCCACACAGTAAACCTTCCATAAGTTCCATCTGTCTTTCTCCTAACCCAAGCTCCCACAGATTAAACTGTGCAATATTCCCATTTACTTAAAGCTGTAAACACAAGCAGGGGAAGATAGGAAAGAAACCCAACTAGCCACAACCCTACATCAGGCAGCCATTATACATCTACTTTTCACAGGATGGTCAGAGGAGTTACTCATTGACTTACCTATTAGAACTTCAAACCAGGTGAGCAGAACTTCTCTTTGCTGTATGCATTCCTAGTGGAAGGTAGAGCAAACAAAACAGCAATACCATTAAATAAAAACAACCACGTAGCACCGAGGTAATCCATATGCCAGAACTCTACCTTTCTTATCTGAAGTTCAGTTTTATGAGACTAATTTCCCCAAGAAGTAGATAAAAGTGGGCACCAGTCCTCTGTGATTTTAAGGACTTGAATGTGACTTTATACAGTTACTTCTTCCTGATAAATATTCTGGCCTTGTTTTTTTTCCTGTTGGAATAACATTTACAGATAATAATTCTGTCCCTGGCAAGGCAGCAAGTAACTCTCTACCTCTAAACCTATCATCCATAGTACTATGGTACAGAAACCATAAGAGTATGTAATTCTCTATTTTAGGTTTGTTAATTCTACAAGTCTGGTATTTTCTGGTACATTCTTCATAATGGGTCACCTTGTTTAGTATTTGTAAAATTTCAAAATTCTTGTGTAAACGTCACTGAGAGCATTATTAACTAAAAATAAATGTTATTTTTCTCAAATTCTCAAAATACTTTTAGCATATTAAGGTTAAATTCCAATAAAAAAGAAAGTTCTCTCTTCAAATGATTATCTCTTAATAACTGAGGAATAAAAAATTGAATGATATGACTCCTACGCACCCGATCTTTAAAGTTTTATTTAGTAATTTTAAATATTATGCACCTGATCTTTAAAGTTTTATTTAGTAATTTTAAATATTAAGTTAATAAATAATATTAATTTTTTTTTGAAACCAAAATGAAACAAGTTACAAAGTTGCTCGCTTTTTAATTAAATTACTGTGGAGTCAGAGAATTTATTTGATAAAAATAAAATAACTGGCTCCTTTGGGACCTAGATAATGTGGATATAGAAAGACCCAAGTATTCCAGAACTCGTATCTTGAGCTGATCTGCTGCTATATTAAGATTAAAGCATAACTTATATGTCGAGCTAAGTCTGGAAATGCAGCTTCTGAGAGACTACCTCCTCAACTCTCATCCTTCTTCTTGTCTCATAGTCTGGCTTCACTCGCCTTCCTGGACCCAGGACTCACGTAGGCATGAAAAGTGCCTTGAAGCATGGCTATAGGTGCATCAAGGAAATAAATAGAATTAGCAGCAAGCCATCAGATATTTTCTGAACAGGTATTACCGTTTTGATTTTTTTCTTATGACTTTTTGGATTCCTGCCTAGTATTTCCTGGACTTTTCACTTTGGTTTACACATGTTTTAATATCCTCAAAATAGCTTATCTTGAAATCTTGTCTTGCCTTTTGTATAGAACCCGGAAGAAAACGGTGCCTTTCTGAAATGCCAAATAATTTGTTTGACATCTCACGATAACAAACAGAACTTTTGCTTGGGAGAATTATTGCCATCATTAAAATGCTCTCCCGAAGCCTACTTTGAAACCAAAGTGTAAGTAGATGTTTTCTGCTATGTAGTTTACCTATTTGCCTCTTCAAAACACATGCCTTAAAAGAAAACCAAAACAAAAGAAGAAAACACTGAGTCTCACCTTTAACCTGGATAATTAGTGCTTTCCCCTTTTTAGAGCTATTAGAGGCATTAAAACCAGGCCTGATACCTTGAAAACTCTAGGATTGACTTGATGATGCAGTAACTGGCCTGTCCTTGAAGGTGATGGGCCCCTGTGCCTGGACACAGTTCTTCTTCCTAGAAGCCTTTGGTGACAATCAAAAATGAAGTAAGAGGTAAAAAAAAAAAAAAAAGGAAAAAGAAATAAAAAAGACTTAAGTATTTCAGTGAGCAGAATCTAGTATGGGATTTTCCTGTCTAGCTTCCATAAGAATATTGGAACAAGAGCACTCCACGTGGTTTGCTGTGGATTCCTTGAAAGACAGAGTAAGCACAGCATTATCCCTGGGCACAGGCGTACGGGGGGCGGGAGGGAAATCAACCGTGTGGCCCTGGCCTTATGCAGTTCACCCTTTAATTGGAAAACATTATACGCATATTCTCAAAAGTAAGCATTTGAACCTAAGTTTGGTAGTTTCAAAAAGAAAGTTCAAATGGCAGGGAGAAGTAACTGTATGACTTGGTGAAGAGAGAAGGAGCCTCTGCAAGGAAATGTGTGCAGAACTGGGAATGGGAAAGAAAGCAGCATTTAGAAAGAAAGGCTCTCCAGAACAATGGTTTTCACAAACTTAACATCTATGGTACTGTTCCTGTGCTGATACAAAGAATTTTAAAATGAAACAATCAGGGGCTGGAGCGATAGCACAGCAGGTAGGGTGTTTGCCTTGCACACGGCCAATCCGGGTTCAATCTCTGGCATCCCATTTGGTCCCCTGAGCACCGCCCGGGGTAGTTCCTGAGTGCAGAGCCAGGAGTAATCCCTGTGCTTCTCCGGGTGTGACCCAAACAGCCAAAAAAAAAAAAAAACAGAAAAGAAAAAGAAAATGATCACACTCAGGGATGATCTGGGAAATGTGCAGAAAATCAGAAAAACAAAATGATCACACTCAGGGATGATCTTGGAAATGTGCACTGGTGGAGAGGTGGGTGGAGGGACAGGTGAAGATCTGTTGGGAAGCATTTTCACTATGGTGATTTACGAGTGAATGTATGACTGAGACCTAATCATGAACAGCTTTGTAAGAGTCTATCTCACAGTTATTCAATAAAAGTAAATAAATAAAAGTTTTGTGTAAGTGAGTTGTATTTGATAGAAATTGAAGTTTAACTGCATGTGGGGCTGGAGTGATAGCACAGTGGTAGGGCGTTTGCCTTGCATGCAGCCAACATGGCCGACCCGAGTTCGATTCCTCCGCCCCTCTCGGAGAGTCTGGCAAGCTACCGAGAGTATCTCACCCGCACGGCAGGGCCTGGCAAGCTCCCCGTGACGTATTCGATATGCCAGACACAGTAACAACAAAGTCTCCAATGGAGACGTTACTGGGCCCGCTCGAGCAAACTGCATGTAAGAGACAAACCAACACTAATGGCTATAGACTTAGAGAGGTTTCCTTTTCTCACATAAGGACAGAATTACCAGTGGTTGGGTGTTGGGAAGCTAATTTCATTGATCTTTCCCTTGTTAAAGGAAAGAGCTCTTTGGGGTCCAATGACCATGATGACTTTCCAGGCAGGGTCAAGAATAATGTGCACATGAGGAAAGCAAAACCTCAGGCTCATGCACTGTAACACAGAGTTCTTGGTCAGAGTAGAGTCATGTGACCATTCAAGTTTGCCAGAGAAGATACAGTATTGAATGTCTGGATATCAAAGTTGAGTTTTATTTAAAAAAAAAAAAAAGGAAGAGTGAATTTTGGGTATGCTCTTAGTTTTCTTTTTTTAATGTTAATTTTTTAAATGTTGCAATATATATTTTAATTTTTATTAGTGAGACATCATGAGGTACAGTTGTAGACTTACAAATTTTTGTGCTTGGGTTTCGATTATACATTGATCAAATACCCATCCCTCCACCAGTGCCCATTTCCCACCACCACGGATCCTAGTATCCCTCCCACCCCCCACCACCCCTCAATCCCACCCTGCCTCTGTGGCAGGGCATTCCCTTTTGTTCTCTCTCTCTTACTGGGTGTTGTGGTTTGCAAACCTGTTCCGTGGTGGAGATGCTTTTTTGCTGTAGGCATGAAAATATATTTGCTATCTGTGTTTTAATAATCATGTTTTGGCACATGCGTTCTTCATCCTTTATGTCTCTAATAATCCTGGTGGAGTTTGTTGCAGTATTAACCAAAATGAATCTTCTGTTGATTAATGCCTTTGACCCACATGTTTCATATTTATATATATATATATACACACACACATACATATATGTACCTATTCCATAAAACCAGAATATCTAATATATTCTGTTTCTGTTGTTTAAAATATTGTCATGTCTTAATTCTGTAGTCTGTCTGCTATGAGACCAACTACAGAACCCAGAAAGCCCCCTGGTTTTCTTAGGGTGAAAAAAAACCAAAATAAGCTTTCTAATGTATTTAAGCATCCTAAGATGAATGTTATTTTTAGGTAAATTTTTGTGCTTGCATTTAGAGTTGAAGATCGGCTTTTCCTTATTTGGGTTGAATTTGAGAAGCTAAGGAAATTATAAGACATGAATGGTAGAAGACAAGAAGGAAGCATAGGTCAAATAACGAGGCATCTGAATGGCATGATATACATCATCATGGCCTCATGTACTATTTCAGCTATGGGGTAGACAGTTTTGTATGAAACTTGGAACATTTGTTATCAACAGTTATCTTAAGCAGAGACCCACATGTGGTAGGTGTTCTGAATCTTTCTGGAATTCAATTTCATTTTTTTTTGTTTGTTTGTTTATTTGTTTTTGGGTCACACCCGACAATGCACAGGGGTTACTCCTGGCTCTGCACTCAGGAATTACCCCTGGCAGTGCTCAGGAGACCATATGGAATGCTGGGAATCGAACGCAGGTCGGCCACGTGCAAGGCAAATGCCCTACCCGCTGTGCTATCACTCCAGCCCCTGGAATTCAGTTCTTAAATAATCCCTTTCCCCATGTGCCAGCTTGATCTATGTGGCCAATCGCGTAGAGTTATTAGTTACATGAGCTATTCACTGTGGAACACACAGTGGCATATTCATTGCTCTCTCTTAACTAGCCCCTTCTGGGAGAAGCTAGCTACCATGCCATAAGGACACTCGAGCAGCCCTATGAAGGGGTTTATGCGAGGACAATTGTTCGCTGGCAAAGAACTGAGAGCTTCCCTGAGCCAGTGAGTGAGCCATCTTGGAAGCAGATCCTCCAGCTCTGGTCAAGCCTTCAGATGACAGATCAAACTGACATTTTGACAGCAATGTCCTATGTGCCCATGAGGTGAAATAGCCTCACTTCTCCCACATTTCTAACTCACAAAAACTGAAAGGATACTGGGCTATTTAGCCACTAACTTTCAGGTTTGGGGAGGTGGGGGGTGGTATCTTATTGTATGGGAAAAGATAAAATATAGCCTATTTTTGCTTTCTGCCTGGGGTCCCTAGAGATGCTGTTGATTGTTCCTTCTTCCCCAGCGCAAGTGTAGATCAGGAAGTTAATATTCCTGAGGATGACCTTTGGGCTGCGGCATGGGAACTGAGTGATATGTGAACCTGTTTCCTGTCTTTCAAGTAGAAAATTTGGAAAGCACTGAGTGAGCTTTTCAGGTGGTCCCCGAGAAGAACCAAGTCCCGAATTCCACACTAGTATGCTTAGCTGCTTCCCTTACTCTACTGCTCTCTCACTCCCTCTCACTCCCTTCCTTTTTAGGGTCACTTCCCAAATGATCCATCTACACCCAAACCCTGGTGTCAGGCTCTTCTTTCAAAGCAACTCAAGCCGAGACAATGAGAGAATAAATACCACATGCCCCCAGGACTGTTCCACACAAGAATGCGAATGTCTACCTTAATGGAAGAGAGCAACAGGCTTTGCCTAGTTTGAGTGGAATGTACAAATAAGAAACTCACTTTATTAGTGGACTTCTGCAGCAGGATGGATGATGATAAATTCTTTCTTCTTTTTTCTTCCCTTTAAAAAAATGTGAGCATTTTGGATGATGTCAGCTTTGAAAGCTCCTAATTAGACGTTTACATGGCAAGCACCCGTATAAGTGCTTTCTCTTGGCATTAATGAGGAATAAAATAGAGCCTCGGGGAGATAAAAAAAAAAAGGTAAATTGTGCATATTGCATTCCTTGCTCCTCAAAAGACAAAACTTCTTCTCAATAGGCATGATTACCAAGTTCAGGCACAGTTAAGAAGTTCCTCAGGGCTTGGGTTTGCACAAAGGGCCCAGCCCACCGGCCTGCCTGCATGGTGGTCCCTTGGAAGACTGAAGGCTCGTTGAAAAAGGATTTTCCTGAGGATGCGGAATTCAACTGTCTTTCACTGTGTGGGGGTATCTTTGTTGGCTTCCGTCCACACACAATCATTTTGTATAGGGCATGTTTCGAGTGTAACAATGGAATGAGTTCTTTCAATTGAATTTTATCAGGGAGCAGCAAGACAATGGTAGAAAAAGTATGGTAGAAAAAGATAGACTTTTAACAGATGTTTCAGTCCATTTGTTTTTTGTTTTTATTTTGGATGAAAATAATGCCATTGTTCCCTCTCTCTCTCTCCCACCTCTCTCCCACTCTCCCTCTCCCCCCCTCATTCATCCCTTTCCCTTCCTCCCTCCTTACTCCGCCTCCACTTCCCTCCCCACACTGGGAATTAAACCCAGAGCCTCACACCTAATAGAAATATACTTTAATACCAAGCCAAACCCCAAGCTATATAATTTCTTTTCCTTAAGTGAAACAGTTATCTTGCTTGAATCTAATTTCATTAAACACAGGAAGTCCCAAGGAGTACACAAAAGCCATTTGACTTCAAAACTTAAGGGGCCTATAATGGCTATGTTCCTCTGACTACTCTCTATCTGCTTGAGAGATGGGCAACATAGGAGGGCAGAACTCCAGTCTAAATCCAAGACATTTTAAACTGATTCAGGCTTTTATAGTACCCACATACTTTTTTTTTTTCAGCACAAATCCACCACACAAGTTCATCTTCAGAGCTGTGGTAGAGCTAAAATTATTCTGACCACTACAATGTTTTTTTTTTTTACTGGTTGAGCCTCAACATAAGGATTACAGAATGAGAGAGGGGAAGTGTGAATGGAACAGAAATGAGGACCACAAACAAGGAGAGATGACATTGTAAATGAAAGAGCAGAAAGATCTGGTGAGAGGTTATAATACCTACCATTTAACTCTTATAAAATGTCATAGGAACCTGATGCTATTTGAAATGTGGAAAAAAGATGAAGATAAAAACCACTTCCTCGGGGGTATGGTGCTGCCAGCAGGTCAACCTGTACCTGTGGGGCGAGTGCATCAGCAGCCTGATGGTGCCTTCAGACTTCCAGATACCCCAAAATTGCTCCTGTGCCTTTGGCCAGAACCCAACAACTTGGGGTCAAGTTTACCAAAAAATTAAGCAGCCGAAAGTTAGGTATGTGGGAGACACAGCCACAAACCACCTCCAGCTCAGCTATATAAGCTCATTTATTGGCCTTACTTCAGAGACCCACAAGTTTCAAAAGAGATTAAAAGATGCAGTTAGGGCCTGTAGCACAGAGGTAGGAGGGAACCTATGACTGAGAGCTCCAGGTCCACTTGGATCGGGACTGAGCCCCCTCCCCCCAGGTCCCCAGTTTTCCAGTATCTTGGTAGTCACACCCATCAACTGTCCCCAGCGTCATGTAATCTCATCAATGGCCAAGACCTAGGGACTATCAACTAAAACTCCCTAAAGAGAGCACCGAAGAATGTCCTGACCCCATGCCAGGCTGTTTTCACACGGGGTGCCCCAGAATGGGGCAGGTGAGAGCCCTCCCTGTCCCAAGGGATCCAGCTCTGGCAGCCCAAAACCTCCACAACCCAACCACCACCATGCCCAAGGTCATTCCCCACAGACTCAGCCCGAGCTTCAGGCATGAGTGAAGTCCTATGGAACCCAAGTAAAGCAGAACTTTGTGACCTTGAATTCTGGGTTCAACGGGATCAGGAGCGGAGATCCTCTGCCCGCTTTCCCCAGTCTCCAGCGACCCAGGGGTCATGACCATAAGCCACCTCCTGCCAGCGCCAGATAATCTCACCGTCGGCCACTTCCAGATCACATGGCTACTTGTCCTGAAAGGGAGCATAACATGAGGTCCCCATAACCATGCCACTGGACTCCATGCCAGGCTTTTCATACAGGAAACCCCAGTTGGGGGTGACTGAGAGCCCTCCCTGCCCCAAGGGACCCAGCTCCAGCAGCCAAAAGCCTCCACAACACAACTACCACCACACTCAAGGCTGCTCCTCATGCGCTCTGGCCAAGCCTCACATATGAGTAAACATATTCCTGGACCACGTGGTCACACATCATAAAATACTCCCTACCCATTCTCCATAATTACCACACCACATCTGATGGGGTTAATATAGTAAGCGACAATCATAGAGGGAAATATAAATGCATTTATTTATATTTTCAGATATATATATATATTTATAAATATATCCCAAGCTCACATCACCCAAACTTTAACAACATGTTAGTGATATCCTATAGAATGTCTTAATGGCTCCTGCCAAAATAGAAAAATCTTCACTGTTTCCTATATGAACACTTTTTTGTAAGCATGTTCAGCAGTTCTTCATAACAGACAATATGAAATATATTATTTCGGTTGTGTTTTGGGACAGAGATTGGGGTTTGGGATCGAAACATCCCGAATTTGGTGGTGGGAAGGTGTAATGGTGATGGGATTGGTGTTTTAATATTGAATGTAATTAAAAATTGTGAACTAACTTATAAAATTAAAAAATTAAAAAAATAAAGTAGGGGCTGGAGCAATAGCACAGTGGGTAGGGCCTTTGCCTTGCATGCGGCTGACCCGGGTTCGATTCCCAGCATTTCATATGGTTCCCTGAGCACCTCCAGGAGTGATTCCTGAGTGTAGAGCCGGAGTAAGTAACCCCTGTGCATGGCCAGGTGTGACCCAAAAAACAAAACAACAACAAAAAAGTAATGTGGAGTTCATACCCAATTCCATCAGTTTAATCAATGGCAGAATAAATAGCATTGCTATGTTTTGTTTTCCCTCAGGGGACTATATGGGATGCTGGGAATCGAACCCAGGTTGACCGCATGCAAGGCAAATGTCCTGCCCCCTGTGCTATCTCTCCAGCCCCGCTCCTACGTTATTAAAAATTTTAAAAAAGCATTTCCTCAAAGAGCTCAGTCCATTAAGATGTAGTAGTTTGTCTTTGTTGTTTTTGGATCACACCTGGCCATGCTCCGAGGTTATTTCTGACTCTGTGCTTGGGAATGACCTTCTGGCAGTGCTCAAGGAACCATGTGTGGTGCCAGGATTATTCAGTGTCAGCTGAAGCCACCACACACGAAGGCGAATTCCTTCCCTCTTATACTTTCTCACTGGCCCAGAACTTTGTCTTTTAGAAAACAAAACCAAGATTCTTAATTGGCATTAGTTTTGAAGTTTTTCAAAGGGAATGTTCGCAAATAGGATCCTTGTAAAGTTAGAGCTTGAAGCAATAACAACAATAACTATGATTCCTATACCACCTTCCTTTCTGTGTAACATAACTGTAAGACATTATAATTGGAATATGTTTGGAATGTATCTGAGAACTAGCGTCTCCTCCAAATTATGTACCTATCAAGATCCCTGATTCCAACACAGTTATTTTTTCTAACCACTCAAATCCTAGTTTCCTAGGGCTTGTTCTCTTCTCCATATCATGCACTGTTTTCATCGTGACCCTCCTTTCTGAGGGCAGGCAAGAGAGAGCTGCCCTGGAACTTGCCCTTGCACTGAGTCCTATTGAGAGCAGATCCTTTAGACCAAAGTATCAAAGCAATCCAGCTGCAGATTAAGGAAAAAGAAGGCTCTGAAGCTTTAGTTTAAGAGTCAGGTCATGGAGTTCTTTGAAGAGCTTGAGCTTTTGGAGAGGGGTGGGGGGAAGTGTGAGGAAAGTTCCAAATGTGCATGCTTTATATTTAGATAGAAGAGGCAGGAATATGAAAGCAAAGTGATGAATTCTTTATCATATATGCACAAATATATATAAATAATATGAGCATATCTCCTTCATTGCAAGTTACAGGGTAGTTAAAATATTTATTCCAACTGCCATTATTTTTGCTCAAATCAGTTTTTTTTTTTGGAATGGCCTTCAAAGTTGGCAGAGTATGTTTTCTGAAAATCCATAGCAGAAGATATTTTATCCATCAAAAAGAAGATTTAATTTTTCAGTGGAGTTAAAAGCTATGCAAAGTCAAACATGATTTTTTAAGAAAAGGATAAAAGGATGGTGATTTAGTGGAGTATTATTGTTTGTGAATATAAGATAACAGGATGGTATTGGTGTATGGACTTAAAACTGACTCAGACAATTTCACAAGAGCATCAGATCACAAAATACTGCATATTGGATAGTTGAACAATAGGAATGAGTATTCTCAAAGTTCCAGAGTTTGGAAATCCAGGACCAAGTTATCAGTAGGCTAGGTTCTCCCAATGCCTCTTTCCTTGACTTGCAGATAGTTGTCTTCTTGCTGTGTACTTACATGGTCTTTATGGTCTTTCCCTGCACATGAACTCTTTTTCTTTGGTCAGAGAATGGGAGTTAGGGCTCCAAAGCTGTGCACAAAATGTCTCAGAGCTACTCCCAGCAATTGTTGGCCACCTGAGTGAGTGGTTCAACACATGGGCTTGAGACTGCTGTGCTGTTCCTGCCCTGGACTTCCAGAGAGATCTGGGCCACCCTGGTAGTGTTCAGGGGCTCCAAAGCCATCCTGTCCATCTTAACGGTCCTTCAGGGCTGCAACTAGATGCTCCAGGGACCTTGTGATTCCAGAGATTAAATGGGGGTCAAATCATGCAAGGCATTCTCCCTAACCCCTGTACTATCATCCCTGTTGATTCTTTGCATATCCAAAAGTTCTCTGCTTATTAAGACACCAGATTAGATTAGATCCGATCCAATAGCCTTGTGTTAACTCAATAATTAAGGTCCTATCTCCAAACACAGTCACATCCTCAGGTATTCTGGGTTAGGACTTCAGCATATAAATTTGGAAAAAACAGTTTAACTCATAACGCAAATGTCACTATTTTTACATGCAAGTACTAGTGTGCTTGTTTAATGGTAATTACTTCAGACTTGGACTGATACTCAGTGTTAATGTAAATGATTCATATGTATGAGGTTTAAACTCTAGCATCATGATTTTTATTCTATGTAAGGTAATTATTTCACAGAAATAGAAAAAATCTAATGTTTATATGGAACCATAGAAGACCATCAATAACCAAAACAATCCTGAGAAAAGGAACAAAAATGGAGGAATCTTGTTTCCTTTCTTCAAACTACATCACAAAGCTATAGCCATCAACACTGTAAAGTGTTAAAATCATAACAGACATACAGATAGATGAAACAGAACATAGAGTTTAGAAGTAAACCCAGTCATATATGGACAGCTAATTCATGACAAAGAAGCCAAAATAGCATAATGAAGAATGAAAAGCATCTTCAATAAATGGCATTGGAAAACTGGACAACCACATATAAAAGAAAAAAAACTAGATCATATCTTATGCCCTAAGCAAAAATTAAACTCAAAATTAAAGCTGATAAAATTCCCAAGACTGTATAAAACATGTGGACAAAAACATAGGCGGTTAAGTTATTTGACATGAAAATTATGTGGACTAGTCTCCAACAGCAAGGTAAACAGAGACAAAAGTAAATAGCTGGGATATACCATAGCAAAAAGCTTCTTCACAGTGAAAGAAACCATAAAAATTTCAACATTAAAAAGCAATGTACTGAATGCAAGTAGACACAAATTATACTCTTAGCCAGGGGCTAAGACCCAAAATATATAAAACTTATACAACTCAACAACAGTAACAAATTTTAATTTTTGTTTTGAATGGCAACAACAATTTGAAAAGACGTGTGGAGGATATCCAAAGAAAGATATATATGGTCAACAAATATAATCTGTCATGTTTCTTAAACAAGAAAAGTTGTTTATCATTTATGATTAGAAAAATTCAAATTATAGATAAAATATATCTAACACCTGGAGGATGGCTATGATCAAAAAAGAAAAGAAAACACGTGCTAGAGAGTATGTGGAGAAAAGGAGTCACTTGGATACTACAGCTAGGAATGAAAAATGATGAGGCCATTATGGAAAAGTGTAGAGATTCCTTTAAAAATTAAGAAATAGAAATACTGTATGCATTAGCTATTTCAAATCTGAAGGAAATACAAATTCAAAAAGACCTACACAGTGGGGCTGGAGCGATAGCACAGTGGGTAGAGGGTTTGCCTTGTATGTGGCCATCCCGGGTTTGATTCCCAGCATCCTCGTATGGTCCCCCGAGCACCGCCAGGAGTAATTCCTGAGTGCAGAGCCAGGAGTAACTCCTGAAGGTCACCGGGTGTGACCCAAAAGGAAAAAAAAAAGATCCACACGGAAAAGAAGTCACACTGCTGATCCAGGTAGATGGATCTCCAGGCTGGAAACTCTAAGGCGTTCTCAGAATGGGGGTAGGAAGATGCTCATCCCTTCCAAAGAGACCCTACACCTCACTCTTCTGCCTTTAATGGCCCAACTCAGCCTGGCAACACCTCCTCCAGACTTCAGAGTTCAACAGCCGAGGAGGAGCACAGAAAATTTGTAAGGAAAGTTGCATAGAAGCCCATGAAGCGCAATGAGTGAAAACAACACAAAAGGTCCAACCATCCACCAGCTTATTAAATCCTCATACAATGACTTTAGTAACACCGTTGTGAGATAGAACAATTATCACAAATTGACTTTTAGTGGTCTATTTTCTGATAATTACATTTGCCGGTCTGTTGTAACCAGCAATATCAAAGTAAATTTAACAAGCAAAATCAAGTAAATTTATTTGTGTTTGTGAAGGGGGCAGACTTGGATGTGGGAAGGGAAACTGGGGACACTGGTGGAGGAAAGGTCACTCTGGTGGTGGAATTGGTGTTGAAACATCAAATGCCTAAATGCCTGAAGCAGCTGCATTATAAACAACTTTGTAAATCAAGGTGTTTAAGTGAAAAAAAAAAAAAGAATCTGTAACTCTTTGTTCCTTGAAGCATTTAAAATAACAACTTAGATATGGAACCAACCAAAGCACCCGTCCGTAGTTGAGTAGACAGAGATGTGGTAAGTACACATAATAGAATGCTACTTTACTATTAAAAAATATGAAATCTTGCCATTTGAGAGAATATAGAAATTGTTTATGTATTAAGTGAAGCAAATCAAATGGAGAAAGAAAATGGGCTGGAGCGATAGCACAGCGGGTAGGGCGTTCGCCTTACAAGCGGCCAACATGGCCGACCCGAGTTCGATTCCTCCGCTCCTCTCGGAGAGCCCGGCAAGCTACCGAGAGTATTCGATATGCCAGGCACAGTAACAACAAAGTCTCCAATGGAGACGTTACTGGGCCCGCTCGAGCAAATCGACGATCAACGGGAGAGCCTTTACCTTTACCTTTACCTTTACTCCCAAGTAAAAGATACAGGAAACAAACAGTGAACAAACAAAAAACGTTTTCAATATCTCTAGTTCAAATAATAAAGAAAACAATAAAACAAAGTTTTTTTAAAAAAATCCTCTTAGATTACAATAACAAAGGGAGTCTAGAGTAAAGTTGTGGATGAAAACTGGACTTGTGGGGGATCCTAATGTAATTGAATGGTGTTGAATTCTAATGCTGCATACATGAAGCCTGTGAATATTATAAAGTAATATTAATTCACTAACTTTAAAAATAATTACTTGCTACTTTGAATATGTAAATTGGTAATATTTGTATACAGAGAATGGAATATTACTCAAACCAAAACAAGGAATGGAATTCTGACATATCGCAACATAGATGAAACTTGAAAGCATCATGTAAATAAAATAAACCAGACATAAAAGGACAAATATATGAATCTACTTGTACAAATAAGTATAATAAAGTAGAATAATCAACGACATAAAGAAAGATGACTGTCAAAGAAGGAAATACCTGCCATAGAGGCAGGCTTAAGGGGGAGTTGGGCGGGGGGGGGCGTGTTGCAGTGGGTGTGGCAGGAGGGATATGGGGGATTTGGGTGGTAGGAAATGTACAATGGTGGAGGGATGGGTGCTGGAACATTGTATGACTTTGGAACTGTATCTCATGGTCATACCGGTTTTTAAAAAAGGATTTTAAAAAAAGACAGATCACTGAGAAGTGATGCCAACAATCAGGAAGTAGGGCAAATGGATTTATTGTTTAGTACATAGAGCTTCAGTTTGTAAGCATGAAAAAAATTCTAGAGATGAACAGTGTTTTATTTATTACAGAGTAGCGCTGTAGCACTGTCCTCCCCTTGTTCATCGATTTGCTCGAGCGGGCCCAGTAACGTCTCCATTGTGAGACTTCTTGTTACTGTGTTTGGCATATCGAATACATCACGTGTAGCTTGCCAGGCTCTGTTGTGCGGGCGAGATACTCTTGGTAGCTTGTTGGGCTCTTCGAGAGGGACGGAGGAATCGAACCTGGGTCAGCCGGGTCGGCCGAGTGCAAGGCAAATGCCCTACCTGCTGTGCTATCGCTCCAGCCCAATTATTACAGAGTACATACTGTGAATTTCTTTAATGTCACTGAATTTGAAAAAGTGGTAAAACCTGTAAAGTTTATGTTTTATAAATATTTTATATATTTATATATAAATATGTTTTATATATTATTTTTATATATAAAAATTGTGTCACATCCACCACCTGGCCCCCTGGCGCCGTGTAATCCCATCAGCGGCCAAGACTCAGAGACTATAAAATCCAGATCCCGGACGAGAACAGTGCAATCTTCTGCCCCCGCGCCTGGGTGTTCCTTCCCAGGGCCCCTTGGAGGGGAGCGGGTTGAGCTTTCCTCCCCGCCCCGACCAGGGCTACGGCAGCCGAAGACCTCCAGGACCAGCCACCACCATGCTGAGACCACTCTCCGCACACATGAAGGTACTGGCAGAGGGACAAAGCCACGCGGGTTCCGGGGCCGAGACCTCCAAACCTACTCGGATTGGAGTCGAGCATCTTCCACCCAGATCCTCCAAATTCCAGTAGGCAGGGGTCACACCCACCAACTGGCCCCCTGGCGCCGTGTAATCCCATCAGCGGCCAAGACTCAGGGACTATAAAATCCAGATCCCGGAACCGCGCGGCCGCATTTGCGGCCGTGCGACATCTTATCAGAACTTTTTTTTTTTATGACATCTTATTGTCTCATTCCTACTTTGGACAAACTTGCAGGCTATCGAATGTAGCCTGCCCACAGGGCAGAGTCTGGCAAACTCCCCGTGGCGTACCAAATATGCCAAATACCAGTAACAATGATGGGTCTCATTCTCCTAAAGAGCCTTGAATATAATCTCAGGGCTAGGATGAAAGAGACGTTACTGGGGCCTGCTCGAGGCAATCGACGAATAACAGGATGATGAAATGAAATGAATGAAAAATTGTGTCATGAAATATATATATGAGACCCAGTAAATACAATGGGTCTAATATATATATATATTTCATGACACAATTTTTAAAGCAATTACCTCATAATTATTGGTCTAGAAATTGAACTAAAATTTCTGGAAAAGTTGGTTTAAAATGTCTTGTGTATTCAGACAAGCAAACACAAAATACTGGGGCCAGAGAAATAGTACAGTGGATAGGGCTCTTGCATGCAGCTGAACCAGGTTTGATCCTCTGGCACCACACATGGTCCCCTAAAGCCCCACTAAGAGTGATCCCTTAAGTGCAAATATATAAATGAGAATGTTACTGGATCTGCTCGAGCAAGTCAGTGAACAACTGGAGGACAGTGACAGTGACAGTGGTATCGATAGTTCAGGAACGCTAGAAAATTGGGGCAAATGTGGATGTAATATATTATTTTTGAGCAATAGTTGTCTCAGTTATATATGGTAATAGCAGTTTTATCATTTGTTTCTAACTGAATAGTGCTGTAGTCCACATGAAACTTCTTTCCAAGGGTTTATCTTGGATGTATGAGATTGTTCACATGCTCTGATGTATATTGAATTTAACTAGGAAGCAAATTAAGTCTATTTTCTGATTCTTTTTTTTTTTTTTTTGCTTTTTGGGTCACACCTGGCGATTCACAGGGGTTACTCCTGGCTCTGCACTCAGGAGTCACTCCTGGCGGTGCTCAGGGGACCATATGGGATGCTGGGAATCGAACCCGGGTCGGCCGCGTGCAAGGCAAAGGCCCTACCTGCTGTGCCATTGCTCCAGCCCTCGATTCTTTTTTAGTGCTCCTTCTCCATTTGCTAAAATCTTCGTTCCCTTTCCACTGGCAGGAGGTGCCTTCAGTCCTGAAGTTCTGAAACCTTTACCCTCTTGCCATCCATTATCCAACCCCTCACCACAGTTCTGCCATTCAGGAAGTGTACCACAACTCTCCCTGCCATCACCTCTTGCTACATCTATCAAAATTTCCAGTAATCTAATAATATGTTTTAAGAGGGGCCGTAGGTTAGGGGAAGAAACTCTATCAATATGTAGTGAGTGATTTGTAAAATATTAAACTCTGGGGAAATGTACTCATTCCATTCAGCAATTAATCTGAGGGGGAAAAAAAACTCTTACTAAGATGTAAGACCAAAGGATTACTGGCAGAGAGGAACAATTATTTAGGCCAGTCTGTAGCAGTCATTTCTTGTAATGCTTGGCCGCTTCAGGTCTAGTTTTTTGTTTTTTTTCCCCCCTCCCCCCCTTGAGGTCAGAGTCCTAACTTCCTAGCTTTTTATCACGATCAAGTGAACCAGCATAAATGTCACTAGAAAGAGAACAGGAAATCATTGCTTGTGCCATCCACATACCTGACCAAGATAAGCCTCTCAATAGGATTATTCTTCCTCTATATGTGGAGAAATATAATCAGGTTCCTGATAAATGTGGCTTCCCTGGGTTTGTTTTTACAAATCCATGCATTCAACTAACCCCAAATGGCATTCTGCTGGCACACTACTAAGAAACAAGACCCCAAAATAACTTTGTAAAAATATTTGTATCTATTGCTTCTAGCTATGAGCTAGCTTTTCTTTAACTATGAGAAGGTCTAATATTTGAAGTGTCAGGGACGTTGTGATATAATTCCATCTTGAAGTTGGCATCGGACCCAATCTCATGGCATCAGACCCTGAAGATGGCATCCAGCTTCACTTTTTATGTAGATGCCAAACAAGAAGTATTAAGTCAAATATTCTAGAATTTAAGATTTTTCTTTCTTTTTTTTTGAATAAAACAGATTTTATTTGGAGGGCTTTTGAAGGGAAGGAAGAAGAGAGAGCGGGAGAGAGTGGAGAGTAAGAGACAGAGTAACGTGCTCAAGAGAGAACTCGGACTTCTCCAAGGGCGGAGAGAGCCCCTACATGCATCCCAGTGTTAGACAGGAAAGCATGAAAGTACACATCTCAAGAGGGGAGATGCGGGCGACATATGTGCTCAGGCACCGCATGTGCTTGGCCACGTGGGCACAGGCAACACACAGCTCAAGCAGCATATGTACCTAGAATTTAAGATTTTTCTATGGCAGTAACAAAAGCATAACTTCTGCTCTCTTCTTGATTCTCCTACCCCATTTCCATTTATATCAGTCCATATCTGTGTATTGCTGGTGAGAGGACTGTGTTCAAAAGGAGTTAGCACTACTGATTCACATCACAAGTGGTAAGGAGTGAATTGTGTCCTCCTGAAATCCATATGTTGAAATCCAACCACTACTGTGACTATATGGATCAAGATTAAATCCTTATGAGGTCATTAAAGTAAAATGTGACCAGAAGAGTGGAAACTAATCTGACCCTGCAGCCTTATAAAACTAGGAAATGTAACCTCTTTTTTTTTTTTTTTGCCTCTTAAAGGACATTAAAAGAAGGCAAATGTCAGCAAACCAGGAATGGTTCTTTCCAGAATCCAACCATGTTGTCACCTTGATCTTGGACTTCCAATCTCCAGAACAGTGGGAATAAAAATACCTTGTTTAAGCAAGCCAGTGTAAGAAATGTTGTGTTGGTGGCGCTAGGTTACTTACACACTTTGCTTTTCCAGTTTTCACTAGCTTCTCTAACAAAAGCTGGGATGTTCCTGTTGACCACTTAAGAAACAGACAAATACTGTCCATGCTGGTCAAACTCTCAAGCCCATTCACAATAACCAGAATCTCACAACAACCGGAGCGCCTGAGAACAGACGACTGGATAAAGAAACTATGGTACATCTACACAATGGGATACTGGGCAGCTACCAGGAAAAATGAAGTCATGAGATTTGCTTATAATGGATGGACATGGAGAGTATCATGCCTAGTGAAATAAGTCAGAAGAGGGACAGATAGAGAATGATCACATTCATTTGTGGGATCTAAAACAGCATAGCATGACACTAATACCCAAGGACAGTAGAAAGAAGGGCCAGGAGGATTGGTTCATGTTTGGAAGCCTGCCACAAGTGGGACAGGGGTGTGGGGGGCAGTTAGGAAAGAGAAGGGACCACTGTGACAATGATAATTGGAAATGATCATTTTGGACAAGAACTGAGTGCTGAAAGTATGCAAAGGATTAAACGTGATAACTTTTCAGTACCTGTACTACAAGCCATAATGGCCAAAGGGAGAGAGAGGGGTGGGGGGAGGGTCTGCATAGAGGCAGGATGGAGGGGAGAGAAACTGGGGACATTAGTGATGGGAAGTGTACACTGATAAAGGGACTGGTGTTGGAACATCTTATGACTGAAACCCAATCATGAACAACTTTGGAACTATGTATCACATTGATTTAACTAAAAATATATCATATTTTTGATTTATCGAATATACATCATGTGATATATTGTATCATATTACATCATATATGGGCTGGAGCGATAGCACAGCGGGTAAGGCATTTGCCTTGCATGCTGCCAACATGGTGGACCTGGGTTCGATTCCTCCGCCCCTCTCTGAGAGCCCAGCAAGCTACCGAGAGTATCTCCCCTCTTCGGCAAAGCTTGGCAAGCTCCCCGTGATGTATTTAATACGCCAAAAACAGTAACAAGTCTCACAATTTATTGTGAGATGTTACTGGGCCCACTCGAGCAAATCAATGAACAACTGGAGGACAGTGCTACAGTGCTACATCATATATATTATTTACCAAATATATATCCTATATCATATATATTATATATCCTAAGCCTTAAGGATAAGGAATCCTTGAGAAAATAAGAAGTCCCTCCCGAGAGAATGTGAACGCAGCTCTTCCAACTGAATTCTAAACTACCATCCAACTAAATCTAAAGCGGTCTCTACCTTCCTTCTCTTCCCCGTTCCCTGCGGAATTAAAGTCAACCTCACTGACTGCGCTCTACCTAGCATTAGGCTCTGCAGCCAGTGTGAGGATGGACCCCGGACTCTTCACTGCACCTACCGCTGGGGCACTGGGCTCTGAACCTCCCCACGCCTGTCTTACTTTACACACACACACACACACAGACACACACACACACACACAATCGCGGCAGGGAGTCAAAATGAACCTCCAGGCACCCGCGTGGGCGCTCAGCAAGCGCGCGCGGGCTGCGAGGTGGTGCAGAGCCCGTCCCGGGGGTGGCGGGCAGCATCCGCGCCCCGTTTTTGCTGAGGTCGGCGCCGCGCTTAGTAACGCCGCTATCTCACAGCAATTAACCAGAGACCTAGCGACGCCCAGAGAAACGGGCCCTTCATCCTGTCTCCCCCAAGCCCAAGCCCCCTCTCTGGCGAGGGGGGGGGGGGGGCGGGGCAGAAAAAAGGCCCGGGGGCCGGGGAGGAGTCTGCGCTGCAACTCCGGAGCCCCGCGCTTGGATGCTCGCGTCTGAGGGAAGGGGGAGGTCGGGGGAGCTGGGCCAGCCCGTTTGGGCCCGTCATCTCCACACGGTTCGGGCCGCACAGCTGCACGGTGCTGTCCTGACGGCTCCGTCGCGGCCTCGGGGGCTGCAGACCCGTTGCTGACCCGTCAGGAGACGCGTGTGCGGGCTGTGGAACCGCCTCACGGCGGGAGCTCGGAGCATCTGCAAACTGTGCAGTTACCAGGCGCAGGGACGCCTTTCCCGGGGCAGCCGGGAGGCAGATTCTTTTTTTTTTTTTTTTTTTCTTTCTGGCTTACATTCCGGAATGCACGGGGGTTACTCCTGGCTCATGCACTCAGGAACCACTCCTGGCGGTACTCGGGGGCATCCTATGGGATGCTGGGAATCGAACCCGGGTCAGCCGCGTGCAAGGCAAACTCCCGCCCCTCTGTGCTATCGCTCTAGCCCCGAGGCAGATTCTTGTGTGAAGCCCACAGCCGCCACAAAGGCCGGGGGGTCGCCTCGTCACCCCTGCCGCCGTGGGAACGCGGGGGCCCCCCGCGGGTCTTCCCTCGCGGCGTTTCTCAGGCCCTTTCCCCTCGCGCCTCCCGCCCCCTCAGCCGCGCTCCTCTAACTGACTCTGTTCTTTCTGTTCTTCCCTTTTCTTGAAAAAAAGGAAAGCAGGAATGTGCTCCTGGCGTTTGAGACTGCAGAAAGGAGGGTGGGCTTGGTAGGAACGCCCACGAGGCTGGAGGTCGGCCTTTGCTCGAACCCTGGACCAGCTTGGAGCTGCCCCCGACGGTTCCCTGGGCGAGTGGCACTGTGCATGGGGCGGGGGGGGGGGCGCACCCACCCGTGGCGACCTCACGTGCTGTCGCTCACGCCCACCTCGGCCCGGGTGGGAGCGCGCCCGTTCCCCTGGCGGTGCTGGGGGGAGGGTCCGCCCCCCAACACACACACACACACACACACACACCAACAGCGACCCTAGCTGCACGTCCACCCCCGCTGACTCCGTAACATTTATTTATTTATTTGCACGGGGGTTACTGCTGGCTCTGCACTCACTCCTGGCGGTGCTCAAAGGACCCTATGGGATGCTGGGACTCGAACCCCGGTCCGCCGCGAGCAAGGCAAGCGCCCTACCCGCTGTGCTATCGCTCCAGCCCCAACATTTTAATATGAATAAGGAAAAGCTACATTCCACCAGTGGACTTGCACGTAGGCAGGAGGCGTCCTAATCACCAGATCAGCTAACCTGTTTACCAGACACCTGACAGGAAGGTGGCGCGGTGAATAGAAAGGACAATGGCCCGTGCGTCAGGAGCCCGGGGTCGTGTTTCCAGCCTCGCCGCAGACCTCGCCTCCTCCTCCACCTCCTCCTCCACTTTCTCCTCCTCCTCCACCTTCTCCTCCTCCTCCTCCCAGCCGTGCTTCACTTTCTCCATTCAGAGAACCTGGATAAAGCTGATCTGAGAAAGCCCCGTTGAGGATTAGGGAGATAATATCTGTGTAGAGCTCAGCGGTTCTTGGAGGAAAACGCTGTGTAAATACAACTGGCGGGGCTTGTTAGAAGCATCAGTATTCCCGTCGCTGTTATAAGTCTTGACTTCCCTTCCTTGTCTGTTTTGGCATTATTACATAACTGGATGTGCATATGCGTGTGACTGTGAGCGTGTGTGTGTGTGTGTGTGTGTGTGTGTGTGTGTGTGTGTGTGTGTGTGTGTGTTTGGGGAGGTGGGGGTGGGATCTGGGCTCAGAATAAGAGTCAACCCCTTAAGAACCATGAGTGCCAGGTAAATTCCAGGCTGGGAACCCCCTAAAGTTTGACAATGGTGAAAGTGATCTTTCCAACTCTTCTGCCCCAAGGTCTGACTTCTTTTCTTTCTGTGTTAGGTTACTTCGCAGAGCATTTCACCACGTGATCAAGAACCTCATGTGAAACTTAAGGGTCTTTTCGCTTTCTGCCACACACGGTGGTGGTACGTGCACAGGGTTTTATCCTGGCTCTGAGCTCAGGGATCACGCCTGGTGAAGCTCTGGGGACCCTTCCTGGCGCTGGGGTTGAACCCAGGTCAGCCATGTGCAAGACAAATGCCTCGCCTGCTATCTCTCTAGCTCCTGAAATTTAAGGATTTGGGGGTTGTGGTTCTTTTGGCTCACTTGCCCATCTCAATGAGTAGGTCTGTGTTTTAACAATTAATAAGACACAACATAAATTACTGGTACACTCAGAAAAATACCAGGGAGAGAGAAGGGAGGTGGAGCAATGGGTAGAGAGATGAATTTGATAACGTGAATGGCAGTCGGTCTGTAAGAACGAATGCCTTTGTGGTGTAAACACATTTTGAAACATGAAGCTTTACTCCCCCAATGTTTACAGTGTTCTAAGCTAATGGCAAATCAAGAAAACTTTTCTTGAAAATGGTAAGAGGCTTTTATATTTTTTTTAATTTTTATTAGTGAGACACCATGAGGTACAGTTGTAGACTTACAAATTTTGTGCTTGGGTTTCAGTTATACAATGATCAAGTACCCATCCCTCCACCAGTGCCCATTTCCCACCACCATGACTCCCAGTATCCGTCCCCCCCCATCCCCCTCACCCCACCCTGCCTCTGTGGCAGGGCATTCCCTTTTGTTCTCTCTCTCCTTTTGGGTGTTGTGGTTGATTGAGTGGCAATCATGTTTGGTCTATAGTCTACTTTCAGCATGCTTCTCCCAACCTGGGAGGATCCTCCCAATACCCTTTATTTGGTGCTCCCTTCTCTACCTGAGCTGCCTTTTCCCTTAGCATGTGTGGCTGGCCTCCAAGCCATGGAGCAAAGAACAAAAGCAACTGGTGCTGGCGCGGATGTGGGGAGAAAGGGACCCTCCTTCACTGCTGGTGGGAACGCCGACTGGCTCAGCCCTTTGGGAAAACAATGTGGACGATTCTCAGAAAATTAGAAGTTGAGCTCCCATTTGACCCAGCAATACCACTCCTGGGAATATATCCCAGAGAGGCAAAAATGTGTAGTCGAAGTGACAGCTGCACTTGTTTGTTCATTGCAGCACTCTTTACAATAGCCAGAAACTGGAAGAAACCTGAATGCCCAAGAACAGATGACTGGTTAAAGAAACTTTGGTACATCTACACAATGGAGTACTATGTAGCTGTTAGAAAAAGATGAAGCCATGAAATCTACATACAAATGGTACTACATGGAAAGTATCATGTTAAACAAAATGAGTCAGAAAGAGAGGGATAGACATAGAAAGATTGCATTCATCTGGGGAACATAAAGTAACAAAATAGGAGACTAACACCCAAGAATGGCCAAGATTAGTACCAGGAATTTTGTATCAAATTTAATGTGCGGTAAATGACGACACAGAGTGAAGTTAAAACTTCACTGGATTGACTCTACCTTGTTCCTTGCAGGCAACAAGGAGTTAACGATTTCTTTCTGTCCATTGTTAAAAGTTTAGAAGGAGACTAGAGACAATGAGAGTCTCTGATCCAGGGAGAGTCTCTGGCTGTACTCTCAGTAGTCCCTTGCTTTCAGCCATCCTCCCACATCCGTAACCTGATGTGCTCCCCACCCACTTCAAGCCCAATTCATGTAACTGCATAGCAAAGGATAAAGTAGAAACCTCGGGGTTAATAGTGCTTTTGGTGGATTTCATGTCGTATCCTATGTTGCTGTCATTTGCTTTTCTAACAAATACATTAAGATAACATTGTTTTTCATAGATACTGTTTTATTTCTAATTTTCAAACCCTTCTATTCTAAATATTAGGTTAAGTGGATTGTTGACTTGCTCACAAGGTTTTCTGTTTCTAATAATCCGTCAATGTAATGCTGTCTACATAGCCAGGTAGAATTACTGATGCCTGATAAGAAACACATTTCTCTTTTCATTTTTATTGTATGTATCACGAACAACAGGGTGGTCGTGATCGTGATCTGAAGGACATATAAAAACTGATCAGAAACTGAAATTGGAAGATGAAATTTTTGGTTCTACCTCATGTCACTCACCTGTGTGTGTCATCTCAATGCTCTATTTCCATTAATAAACATAACACAAAGTCAGGACTTGGGGTTTTTGTTTATTTTGTTTCATTATAGGGCTGGAGTGATAGCACAGCGGATAGGGCGTTCGCCTTACAAGCGGCCAACATGGCCAACCCGAGTTCGATTCCTCCGCCCCTCTCGGAGTGCCTGGCAAGCTACCGAGAGTATTCGATATGCCAGACACAGTAACAACAAAATCTCCAATGGAGACGTTACTGGGCCCGCTCGAGCAAATCGACGATCAACGGGAGGGCCTTTACCTTTACCTTTTTGTTTCATTTTTAAAACTTCCTACAGCAGATGACAAATCTTCGTAAGAAAATGTTCTGTATAGTAGTACCACACTCAAACAATGACTTCAACACGGAGACACACTTTAATCACAAATTGGGAAGTATTTTTAAATACTGGAGAGATAGGACAGCAGGTAAGGTGTTTGCCTTGCATGTAGCTGACCTGGGTTCAATCCTTAGCATCCCATATAGTCCCCCAAGACCTCCAGGAGTTAGCTCTGAGCATCACTGGGTGTGGCCCCCAAACAAGTAAAAATATTTTAAGGCATTTTTAAAAGGGGCTGGAGAAATAGTACAGCAGGTAATTCACTTGCCTTGCACGTGGCTCAGCTAGGTTAGAACCCTGGCACCCCATATGTTTCTGAGCACTGCCAGGAGTAATTCCTGAGTATAGAGCCAGGAGTAAGCCCTGAGCACTGCCAGGTGTGGCCCCAGAACAACAACAACAAAAATGTTTGTGTTTCACCCGCACGGCAAAGCCTGGCAAGCTCCCCGTGACGTATTCAATATGCCAAACACAGTAACAAGGAGTCTCATGATGGAGACATTTCTGGGCTCGCTCGAGCAAATCGATGAACAATTTCAGTGACAGTGACAGTGACAGTTTTTGTTTTTGAAGGAAAAGTTCAAGAAGGACATGCACTAAAGGTTATATACCTCACATTTAGGATATTTTCACAAGCTTTCACTAACCCTATTTACTTTTTCTAAAGGAATAATTTTAATGACACTGATTTTTAAAAAATTATTATCAATCACAATAGCTAACTAGAACCAGAAAGACAGGATACTCTCTCTAACAAATAACTTGGAAAAAATGTTTAAGAGACCTCTAGCTATCTACAGCCTTTGTGTGAACAAAATTTTTAGCACAAAAGATGTGAAAGTCATCAAGATCTATCAGTCTAAATAAACATGAGTGTGGACTTAGTTATTAGAACAAGGTGTAATGATGCGTATTGCATTCTGTTTGGATCTGTTTAGATAGTTATGGAAGCAGATTGTAACGTGTATAAATATTTTGAATTAAAATAGCAGGATTTAGTACTTAAAGGAATAAGCTTCAACTAATTGTGAGATAAATGAGTAGAATTCCTCATTCTCAAGAATATTTGTCTCAAGACAAATAAAGCATTATACTAGGAAATAAAACAGATAGGCTATTCATTGAGTATATCATTTTAATGGCTACTCTACAGTTAAACTTCAGACTATGAAATATGGCTAATTCAGTGTTGTTTGCAGATGATCATATACCAGATAATTCAGCTCACTTCCTCTTTTCCTCTGGTTTTCCATTCAAGAAGCATCAAGATCTGTTTTGTTTTAATATTTTTTGTTTGGGGGGGGGTGTTTGGGGATAAACCTGACTTTGCTCAGGGTTTACTCCTACCTCTGTGCTCAGGTGTCAGTTCTGAGTGAGCTCAGGGGACCATATGTGGTGCCATGGATCAAACCTGTAGGTCAGTTGCAGACAGGGCAAGTGCCCTACCCATTTTACTATCTTTCTGCCCCTCAAGACTTGGTTTTATTTTGTGAGATTTCAATCCAGAAGAAGCTGATTAAAGGCCATGAGTTCTAGGCATGTTAGATTTGGTTGAAGTTATCTTTGCAGCACTTTAGGGTTGGGGAAACAGTTTGATTAAAATCACAGAAAATACTGGAAAATGCAAAATTATAATATTGGGCAATGCAAATTAAGAAATGACCACAGAAACTCATGGAAAGTTACATTCAAAGTGCACAGAACATAGGAGACCACTACTGAAAATAGTCCAACAAACATGGAAAAAGAATATTTGGAGTTCTCTTGAAATCATACACCACATAACAAAATGAGATCAGATCTTCGCTGTTCTTGAATCATACAAAGAAGACTTTTTGTAAGTGGTCAGATAGCTTTCAGAAATGAAAGTTGGAGATTAAGATATCAGTTGGCTTAGCTCAGTTGTAAAGATAACTGATGGATGGTTCTAAAAGCAGATGCTAATTTTTCAATTAAAAAAGAGGAGGTGGTGGATTTTCATCTGACTTAGAATTTAAAAGGAAAAGGATTCATAACTTAAAATCACAAAGTAACATTAATAGATCTGATAATGCAAAGGTTTCCCTTCTTTAATAAAATTGACACAAATAGCAATATGTAACCATTGAAAAATGAATATGTGCTTTTCCTCTAATAGGTGATATTTATATCAAAGCATACCTAAAATTTCTCCTGGCTCTGCTATTGTTATATTGGTCTATTTCTATTTCAAAGACATGTTGTCTATCTCTCTGCATCGGTAATTAGAGATATTATTTTTAGCAGCAGCCCTATTATAGATGCGTAGCTGAATCTTGGTTAATATTAGAATAATCTAATGATAAATAAATTTATTATTTTCTTTTCCAGACAAGGAAACTAAAGCTTAAAGAGATAAGAGAGCTTGCCCTCGGATGTATAGGAAGTAAAAAGAGACGGAGTGTATTTTCAGATCCAGACCTGTATTTTTCCAAAGCTGGTGTTCCTTGTGTGGTTTTTGAAAGAGTTGTACTCCAATATCTTGTATTGGCTTATTTATTTTAAGGTTTGAATGCACACAGGTCTTTAGGCATCCAAGAATTTATGAACTACATGCTTTCTGAAAAAAGTAAAGTGCTAGAAATTTGTAATACTTTTTTCAGCAAAGATCCAGCCTTTTCAAAGTATATATCCAGCTAGAAATTGAGGTTGCTGTCTCACAAAGTTATTTAAAATACAATTAGAAGTACCTAATAAATCTAAGTAGAGAAACACGATTATGTTCCTTCTGTACGGAAGAGAGAAGAGGAATGGGTCTGATGTAATTGGACTAGGAGCTGGTATTGTATTCAGACACAAAAAAAGGATTTGAATTCTTTTGTAGTTGTGTACTTTCTGCCCATTTGTTTAGAGGTCTGAGAAATTCTGAGAATACAATAAGTGAGTAACACAAAGTTTAGGCTAGTGAAAAAAGAAAATTAGGAGGCATTTAACCCATAATATCACATTTCTTTTAAAAACAAAACACCCTACATTCTCCATGACTTTTTTTCCCAGATGATAGTGTTTACTCCTCAATGAGCTAACATTTTAACTATTCATGCATCAGAATAAATACGACTTCCATTCTCTTCCCATCCATCCCCCCGCCCCCCAACTCCCACCCCTTACACTAGGTGGTGTGGAAGAGAGGGCAATCAGAAAATAGTTTTAATGAATTATGTGATAGAATTTTCATAATGGAAAATTCAAACAGTAAAGACCTCAAGAACCAGGATAAAATGCACCAAAAAAAGCTGTACATTTTAAGAGGCTTCCTTTTAAATAAGGAAATTTCTGATTTGGTTGGGTTTGAGCAGGGCTCAAATGTTTAATTTTTCTTCAAAGAATCCAATCAAAAGTAGATGCGTTGGACCTATTAACATCTTTCTAAATAAAAGTGAAGAGTCTTTTAGAAAAATGAATCACCTTGAGATATAGTTACAGATGTACAAGCTTGTGATTACATTTCAGTCATACAATCATCTAGTACCCATCCCCCCACCAGTGCCCATTTTCCACCACCAATGTTCCCAGTATCCCTCCCACCACTCCCACTCCACCCTGCTCCCTGCCTTTAAGGCAGGTACATTCCCTTTTACTCTCTCTCTTTTTTTGGGTATTATGCCTGGCAAGCTCCCCGTGATGTATTCGATATGCCAAACACAGTAACAACAAAGTCTCCAATGGAGACATTACTGGGCCTGCTCGAGCAAATGGTTTACAATACAGGTAAGTGGCCATCCTGTTTAGTCCATCTTCTGCTTTCAGCACTCAACTCCCATCCCGTGCGAGCCCTTCAAGCATCATTAATTTAGTGGTCCCTTCTCTATCTCAGCTGTCTTTCCCCCCCAGCATGTGAGTCCAGCTTTGTCCTGGCCCTTATCTCTACTATCCTTGGGTGTTAGTCTCCCATTATGTTAAAAAGTGAACAACCTTCATTAATAAGAATAACTTAGATCTCTTAGAGTTTAAACATGCATAGTGTAGTTGAACATTTGAGAAACAATTTATGTGGGGAATATCATTGAAGGGATCACATATGCCCTTTCTAATGCTCTTACTTTGCCCTCAAAAACAACAGGGTAGGCTCATGGGACGGGGTGGGAGGGGGCGTTCCGGCCCGTCCTTCACGCCCTACTGAGGTCACCAGTTGCCCCCCACAAGTGGCTCTCCGGCACGGCCATGGCCCCAGAAGCACAGAGACCAATCTCTTAATTATCTGACTCTCAGTAGAAATACTTGCAGGGTTAATAAATAAAATAGCAGAAATCCAAAACCATTAGACATCATTTAATTCTTGAACCCAGCTGTAGAAAGCAAATCATTTCACAATGCTTTTTCAGCATGGCTGAGTTTGGGGGGGAGGGTAAAGTCTAAATAATAATGGTGCAACTTTTATCAAAACAATGAAGCTAGTCAAAGTAGACAGAGTGTTAACTAGAATTCATCTACCCCACAGACATTGGGGGAGGGGGCTGGGGGTGGGGGTTTATTGGGGTTCTTCGTGGAGAAAAATAAGTATTGGTAAAGGGAAATGTGATTGATATTTGCATGACCGAGACCTAAACCTGAAAGCTTTGTAACTTTTCCCACAGCGATTCAACAAATAAATAAATAAATAAATAAATAAACAGGGTAGGAATTGGAATGTAGGTCCCATTCCAATAAAGCCATTCTTCAGATGATGTTCTAGAAAAATTTTAGTTAGCAAGTTTCCAGGAAAAATTCACCTGCAGAAGGGTGATATTGTGGATTTAGTCTAAAGGAACCCCAAAACACAGAAACAGATTTATAACATTGCAAGCTTGTTTTTAACTTCTTACTTGCCCTCTTAAAGTTGGAGTAAACAGGAATTAATCTTCCATCTGGTTTTTAATGTACACGTATTTCCCATATGATCTCATATGGCCTAAGGGCTTAATCGCAAATTTGGGGTTTTAGCTGAAACACTTCTGGAACTACAAGCGGATGGTGTGGAGGGAGAGATCACAAGGGCATACCGGTTTGCCAACAACTTTGCTGATGATGGAAAGAGACACGTTTAAGGCAAAGTGGTAGCTGAGGAAAAATTAACTGCATCAACTGGAAATCTTTTCCTGAAAGTATTCTGTGTCGAATCTATCTTAATCTCCTATCTAGATAGAAGATGGGTGGTCAATGCAGTTTTAGAATAATAAACCTAATTATTAATATTTAGTAATAGTAATAGCTTAGAGATTTCCTATTGTTACAGTGACTAATTTCGGGTTCTGTGGGCTGCATATAAGATTAGCATGTTGACCACCCTATGTCTTTAGGTTAAAACTATTTTACAGCTCATGGAGGTACTCTCTGTGGATTGACTCTTCCATCTAATCTTTCGCCACAGCAGTAACAGCAACAGCTGTATCACAGACAGCAGCCACAACCACCACCTCTTCCCCACACCTCCTCTCCTTTCTTCCTTTTCTTTCTCTTCTCCTATCCCTCTTCCATTATTCCCTTGTCCATCTTCTCTTCTCCTTTCCCCTTTATGCTCTTGACTCCTCACCTCTCTGCCTTCTTCCTGTGCCATGACCTGTGTTTATGTATATATCATACATCTCCATCCCTTGGTTGTTTCTGCTGATTATTTACACCTATATGGTCATCTGATTAGAAGAACAAACCAGGTCAAATATGTAAATGTGGGGGATGACTGGGGGACGACCAATCAGATTGCATATGCCCATATAAGGGTTTTTAAGAAGATCACACACTCTCCGATGCAGATCTGGACTTGTAGAAAGCACAGTTGGATTGCATATGTTCCTACAAGGGTTGTAAGACTAACCTTTAGATGTCTTGATTGTCCATACTCTCCCCATACTCTCCTCCCTAATGCTCCCTTCCCTTGGATTTAATAAAAGTCACAGCTAAAACTATATTGTAAATTAGAGGCATCATACAATATGTCTGAAGCTTCATTTATATATTAGTAGTTTCCATCCCTTTTTGTGCACTCATCACTAGCACTTTATTTCATTGGAAGAGGTAATAGTGACCAGCTAGTCCAATCTCCTTCTCATACATAGGAAATAGAGGTATTAGGCAGAGCAACTTTTCAAAATAGGAAATAGATAGATAGGTCAAAGGGCTAGAGAGACTTGCATAGGGTAGGACCCGCATTTATCCCCAACTTAGCAAGATCCTCTAGAGCACCGCTGAATGTGGCCTAAGGATGACTGGGGAGCCCCCCACTAAAACATGCAAAATCAAATAATCAACTCCCAGGTGTGAACTCACAGTCTCTGACTCCAGTCCTCTGCAATTTCCCCTGCATGGCTCCACAGAACCTCCTCTTAGTTTTCAGCCATTGTCATTTTGCATTCCACTTCACAACATGCATTTTTAAAAAATTTTTATTAGTGAAACACCATGAGGTACAGTTGTAGACTTACAAATTTTTGTGCTTGGGTTTCAGTTATACAATGATGGAGTACCCATCCCTCCGCCAGTGCCCAATCTCCACCACCACTGATCCCAGTATCCCTCCCACCCCCCATCCCCCCCAACCCACCCTGCCTCTGTGGCAGGGCATTCCCTTTTGTTCTCTCTCTCCTTTTGAGTGCTGTGGTTTGCAAAAGAGGCATTGAGTGGCCATCAGGTTTGGTCTGTAGTCTACTTTCAGCATGCATATCCCATCCTGGGAGGATCCTCTCAACACAATATGAAAACAATATATTAAGAGAAGGGGTTTTCCAAGGTGTATTCAGCAGGCCCTAGGGCTACTCCCTCCAATACTTGGCCTGGCTATGCATTGCTGTGCCTCAAGCCCGCACCTGGCAGTGCTTGGGAGGCCAGATAGTGCCAAGATCCAAGTCATCCCCAATACAGTTGAGGCATATGCCCTTTGAATGATCTCCCTAGCCTCCAAATAATAATTTTATTGACTTCTCTAGGAAAACTGAGGCTCATAAAAATTCTGTGTTTTCACATCATTTCAACACATTGCTGCTTTAGATCCCAGTTTGAGAAGCCGAGCATAACACTAGCTCAACACCAAGACAGAGCTTCCTGTTCTAGAAGCAGTTATCATTTGGTGATCTAGGCTCTTAAAGTCTCCATGAAAATACAAAATTGTCTACATGGTGAACTTCAGTTTTCATGATACCTGACTTTACTTTTTATGAGAGGAGAACCTTCTCTTGTCTCTGTTCCTGGGCTTTCAGTTTTCAGTTCAACAGGTAATTATTGGGCAACTGTGATGGATGGGGCACAGAGACAAGGTATGCACACGCTGGTCAAGAGGGAGATAATGTCTCAAGAGCCATTTCTGTCTTCTCCTCTGACTCCAATGAACTCCATGTCCTGAAGCATAGTAAAGCCTCAGTTTGGCAGTTTTGTTGGAAAGCAGAAATTGGTTGGTCAACTGAATTCCTTTAAAGCAACACTGGATCTGGATAGACCAAGAGGAGAGACTTCAAGATATCCCACCCCATTCTTTCTTTCTTTATTTATTTTTAATTTTTATTAGTGAAACACCATGCGGTACAGTTGTAGACTAACAAATTTTTGTGCTTGGGTTTCAGTTATACAATGATCGCCAGTCTGTTGGGAATTAAAAGAGAAAATCAAATCACAATGATCGCCGTCCCTCCACCAGTGCCCATTCTCCACCACACTAATCCCAGTAAAAGGTAAAAAAGTATAGTCGAAGTGACATCTGCATTTGTTTGTTCATTGCAGTACTGTTTACAATAGCCAGAATCTGGAAAAAACCTGAGGGCCCGAGAACAGGTGACTGGTTAAAGAAAGTTTGGTTATGTCTACACAGTGGAGTACTATGTAGCGGTTAGAAAAGATGGCCCTCCCGTTGCTCGAGCGGGCCCAGTAACGTCTCCATTGGAGACTTTGTTATTACTGTGTCTGGCATATCGAATACTCTCGGTAGCTTGCCAGGCTCTCCGAGAGGGGCGGAGGAATCGAACTCGGGTCGGCCATGTTGGCCGCGTATAAGGCGAATGCCCTACCCGCTGTGCTGTATTCGATATGCCAAACACAGTAACAACAAAGTCTCCAATGGAGACGTTACTGGGCCCGCTTGAGCCTCGAGAAAAGATGAAGTCAAGAAATTTACATACAAGTGGTACTACATGGAAAGTATCATGTTAAGTGAAATGAGTCAGAAAGAGAGGGACAGACATAGAAAGATTGCATTCATCTGAGAATATAAGGTAACAAAGTAGGAAACTAACACCCAAGAATAGCCGAGACGAGTACCAGGAGGTTTACTCCATGGCTTGGAGGCCAGCCACATATGCTAGGGGAAAAGGCAGCTCAGATAGAGAAGGGAGCACCAAATAAAGGGTGTTGGGAGGATCCTCCCAGGATGGGAGGTGCATGCTGAAAGTAGACTATAGTCCACCCCATTCTTTGAGATATTCCATTCCATGATATCTAAAATGAGCCAGTTGAGGATCAAAGCTTGCTCAAGGTCACTCGGCTAAGTTCTGCCAAAACTATGACTAAAACATGGATTATTTGGCGTCCTTTCACTTGTATCTGCTCTTAGAGTTCTATGGCCAAGCATTGGCTTGGGACCCTCTTATATTCCACGCTCAGGCAAGCAGTGAAGGACAAGCTGGCTCGGGGATGCAGTGTACCCCAGGGAGAGTCTGCCATTGCTCTTATTTCTTTATGCAGCAGGAAGACTTCCTCCTATGAACCAGAATCACAGCTCCTCCTTCTGTCTTTTGAATCCTGCCTTTTCCTGTAAGAGAAAAGAGAACAGAAGCTGGCTGTGTGCCTCCGGGTCTGCTGTGTTAGGTGTCAAATCCATCACCAAAAGTAAACAGCTACAGTAGGTGAAGAGGGATTAAGATAGCCCAGGCAAATCCCCAAACCCCAGCACTTTTAATGGGAGAAAAGGAGAAGGGAAAACACATTGCCTCATGCTTTATTAGCTACCTAATGCTTTATCTATAGACCAATGCTTATCTTTTCATCACAGTGTGGAAGATAAGTGTCTCCAAGCACAGAGTCCAGCCTTGTGCCCAGACACTCAAAAGGCCAGTTATTGTCAAAGATTATGTAAAAAGTCTGTTGGGAATTAAAAGAGAAAATTAAATCACAGCGTTCTGTTTGTTCCTGTTGACAGACAACCCTATCAGCCAGGAAAAGAAGGAAGGAAAGAAAGACAAACATCACACACGAGTACTCATGGACAAGCCAAAGCTGTTTGATCCTTCCATTACCACGCAAAGGAGAACTGAGCGTAGGCGTATATCTCCAAGCCTGCTCCGATTGGGAATGGGCCTCCTCCACCCAGATCCCCCATCTTCCAGTATGTAGGCTTTACACCCACCAACTGCCCCCGGCGCCATGTAATCCCATCAACGGCCAAGACCCAGAGACTATAAAACCCTGCTCCCGAAAGCAGGAATGCGGCCGCGTGACATCTTATTATCTAGATTTTACTCTGGAGAACCTGGCAGGCTACCAAAAGTATCCTGCCCACACGGCAGAGTCTGTCAAACTCCCCATGGCGTATTCAGTATGCCAAAAACTAGTAACAATCATGGGTCTCATTCTCCTGACCCTGAAAGAGCCTTGAATGTGGCACTTTCTAAAATCTCAGGGCTAGGATGAAGGAGACGTTACTGATGCCTGCTCCAGAAAACTGATGAACAACAGGATAACAGTGATATCTCACAGGATAACAGTGAGAACTGAGACTGGGGAACTGGCCTGGGATGTCCAGGCTCATGAGCTTCTGCCTCACGGCTGTCTCTGTCTTCCTTCATGGCATCCTTCTGCTCAGCAACGTTCAGTGTCTCCGTTCTCCTGCTTCTCCACCTCCTGCGTGCTGTCTGATGCTGTCAATTCTTCCTGCTAATGCTATCTCCCTACCCATTTGCTCTGAGTTCGCTCTGAGTCCAAGTCAATTCATTACTCATGCAAGGTACTAAGTGCCCTCCCAGCACCCCAGCATTAAATCTGGACCTCCTCTGCAATCCGTTCCCTGTTCTGCTGTTACTTCCTTTTGGTGTTTGGGCACACCTGGCAGTGTCCAGAGATTAGTTCTGGATCTGGTGGTGACTAAGGGGACCATATATGGTGCCGGGGATTGATCCAGGCTCAACTGAGTACAAGCTTCTTACACTGTACAATCTCTCCAGCCCTGCAGTTACTTTTTATTTATTATTATTTATTTATTTATTAATTTATTGCATTCTGGGTCACACCCAGAAATGCTCAGGGATTACTCCTGGCTTTGCACTCAGGAATCACTCCTGGCGGTGCTCAGGGAACCATATGGGATGCTGGGAATCGAACCCGGGTCGGCAACATGCAAGGCAAATGCCCTACCTGCTGTGCTATTGCTCCAGCCCCTGCAGTTACTTTTTAAAAGTGTTCAATTGTATCTGTTTACAACCATCAGTGCTTCCAGTGCATAGGCTCAGGATCAAATCCAATCGTAGTAACCTGATTTACACAGGTCTGCAAAAGGCCTTCTGCCTCTTCAGCCTTCATTCAGCTCTGCCCGCTGGTAGTAAGGTACCAGCTACATCCTTTTACTTTCTCAAATGCACTATGTTCTTCTGTTTTGGAGTCTTTAATAGGTATTTTTGTCTACCTGGAAGGCTGCTCTCGGTACCCTTAATAATCATTTACTAATCACTTAAATAGTTCCTTTTTTATCCTTTAATTTCTGGGAAAGGTTTCCCCAATCTCCCTGGCAAGGTCTGTATGTGTTCTTCAGCACTCAGACTTGTGTTTGTTCAGATATAAAGCATCTATACAGCATATATAAAGTTGTCATTGAAGAACTGATGTTGGCTTCATAGCAGGTTTTTCGAAGTGGAGTCTTACTCACACTGAAGGCCTAGACTCTCTCTGTCTACAACACCGAAGACAGAACATGTGCACACAGCAGCCAGGACTGTGGAATGGGAGGACATTCGCTCTGAAATGCCACCGCTAGTCTCTGCACTTTTGGGGGATCAGAAGGCGTATGCTCCCCCAGGCTTCACACAGCACCTCATAGATGAGAAAAGGTCTAGATAAATTTTCCTAAATGGATTTTAAACAATCCTTTAAACAATTTAAACAATTTTAGACAATCCTTTTGGTCTCTAATCAACAGTGATATGGAGCTTGGGAGACGTTTTCAACTTTGAGTGGAAAGATATTTTCTTGAAAATTTTGGTGAAATGTTGTTGTTTCTTTGAGAGCCATGACTGATGGTCCTCCAGGACTAGTCCCAGCTCTGTGCTCTGGGACCCCGCTCGGCAGTACTTGAGTTATGTTTGATGCTGGGCTTCCCACATGCAAGAGATGCTCAGTGCATTGGTACTTATTTGGAATTAGAACTTGAAGAAGTTCCTTCTAGCTAGCTGCTTGTGACTTAGGAACACCAGTGGCGACGTTTTCTTAACTACTGCTTCAATCTGATCTCATGGTTCCAGTTCTTGAATTTGTCTATTTGTCTAGATTAACTCCTTATGTGTACTTGCATCAGTGAATGAAGACGGGGAACTTTTGGGTGAGGATAACAGAGAAGCAACACATGAAGAACTTTACAAACTAGCTTCACTTCTGCACAACTCCTTTTCCTACCACTGGCTCCATCAACCTTTCCCTCCTCAAGGACTTCTCTTCATTTTACAGACAGCAAAAGCTGCTTAAGAAAAAGGGAAATTATGATCGCACTCTAGCCTACTTATTTCCACTTGGTTTTATTTCCCGTAATATCTTCTTTGTTTCTTCCTGTTCATTTCTTCCTCTTTTCCTTCATTCTGTTATTGAAGAATATGTGACATGTTATTTTATTATTTTAATTAATAATTTATAATTATAAGTGATAGCACAGTGGTAGGTCATTAGCCTTGCATGCGGCCGGCCCAGCCGAGCCAGGTTCAATTCCTCTCGGAGAGCCCCGCAAGCTACCGAGAGTATCTCGCCCGCACAGCAAAGCCTGGCAAGCTACCCATGATGTATTCGATATGCCAAACACAGTAACAACAAGTCTCACTATGGAAACGTTACTGAGCCCGCTCGAGCAAATTGATGAACAATGGGAGTACCGTGACCATGTATCATTTATAAAATTAATAATTTTAACCCTCCATTACTCCAGGAGTGTTGGAGTGGGTTCGGGGCCTCCTCTAGTGATGAGGCCTGATGACACAGTGTTGCCAAGAGAGGATTCTTGAATGAAGTGCTCCCTGACCTAACTTCTGAAATATGCAGCAGACATATTTTTAACAGACAAATGGTGTCAAAGCTTAGATCTGGTCTCTAAACAATAGAGACATTTTCAACTTTGAGTGGAAAGATATTTTCTTGAAAATTTTGGTGAAATGTTGTTGTTTCTTTGAGCGCCATGACTGATGGTCCTCCGGGACTAGTCCCAGCTCTGTGCTCTGGGACCACGCTCAGCAGTACTTGAGTTATGTTTGATGCTGGGCTTCCCACATGCAAGAGATGCTCAGTGCATTGGGCTATCTTTCTGGTCCTGGATTTTTAAATATGTACACACACACACACACACACACACACACACACACGGGCTACACCTGGCAGTGCTTGTGGGTCAAGAGCCTTTCTTGTGGTTGGGGGGCATGTGGTGCCCGAGGTCTAATTCATGGCATTGCACATACTGTGAGCTATCTCCCTCACTTTTGAACCCAATGATTTAAAAGAAATTAGGGGTGATATAGCAATAGCATCCATACAAACATTGCTTCCAGGGAATTATTGATGGATTAGATGCCTTTAAAATTTTTTTTCCCTTTCATCGCATGATTTAAGTGTTGCAACCTGGATGGAGAGACACACAACCAAGTCTGAGGAGGAGTTTTAGGTGTTGTCGGTTATTCTCCAGCAAGCTGTCTCCATCTGCTCCGTGCGATTTGATCTACCTGAATGAGGAGGGACCGATGTAACCTGACAAATCCTTTTCCCTCTCTGGTTTGTGTGTGGTTTACTTATAAACCCAATCATTTTGTATACACCCTTTCCCTGTCCTATTTCTTAAACTCTCCCTCTCCTCTCCCCTTTCAGTCTGTGGGCCGAAGAGAAAGAGAACAATATTCTATTTGTGAGTGAAAAGCGCGGACACACGATAGAATGGTTTAGAAATGGAAACAATGCCCCAAATAAAAGACATATTCTTGGCTTCGCCCTACCTGTACCCTGCAGAGTTTTCCTGTGTCAGGACAGTTCTCTTCACCCACTCACCCAGGGAGCCAGGAATGGTTTCTGGTGAGTGGTTTTGAACTTTTGGCCAATATCATTATCAGTTGGAACATCACAAATTAAAAAGCATGATGGCCAGCCTAGGGAAATATGGAAAGCTAAGGGTTTTTAACAAAAGCTGTGAGGAGAAAAATGATCTGGATTTTTACTTTCTGCTCCCAGGACTGAGAGTATGAGTGTAGGGGAGGGTTGTTGTTTTTATTAGTCATATTGTATTCGCTCTTGGATCAGCAATGAAAACATTACTGAGTGTTGAGTGAGACTTAATCCCTGGGGGGAGTACACAGAGCACAAGGGTTTGCCTTGGGCTGGCAGCGGTAGATAAACAAGACAAAACAATAAACAGTGGAGGTGAGCAAGGCCTGAGAAGGAAGAATTTAATAACCTAGGGCTCTGCGGCCTAAGGAGAACGGCTGCTTCGCAGGCACCTGCCAACTCCTTTTCAGTCACCAGTTGGCAATCACCAAGAAGGAAGGTCAAAGGGTTCTTTATGCCTTAAAGACTTCATCCACTCCCGCAGTTTGCAGTTTGTTGTGGATTGCACAACATGTTGTTTGAATGAACTAGACTTCACGCGTACTCAAGAATTGAAACTTCATTTCGCTAATAATATAATGGAGCTATGTCTTTTGTCCTCAACACAGCTGTGAACTTTGCAAGGAAGCTAGGGAGTCACGTGCCATTGTGTGTGTACATTTTAACTGAGTTTTTAATGAACTGATACGTACAGATCTTCTTTGTTCAATTTGATGAATTTCAGTGACTGCGTACACACTTGTCACTACTTCCACAAACAATATATAGAACATTTCCTCTATTTCCCAAAGTTTTCTGGTTCCCCCTCCATCTTTTTTCCCCAGGCCCCAATCCTGAACAAAACACTTTATGACTTATATCTCCACAGACCAGGTTAGTCTGTTCTTGAATTTCATTTAAATAGAATCGGCCTTTTGTCTGACCTATTTCCCTTTACATGATGCTTCTGAGATTCATCCAGATTGTATTTTCCCACAAACTATTATTGCTTGTTATTTTATGAGTTGTATGTCACTGTATGAATGAGTCAGTCATGATTTATCTGTTCTTTTGGGTGGTGAAAAATTTGCTTTGATAGATACGACTATTATGAATAAGGCTGTTTTGGTGGGCATATGTTTTCATTTTTCTTAGGTAAATATCTGAAAGTAAAATTGCTATTTCATTGGATGAGTGTAAGTTTAACATAAACTTTCAAGTAGTTCTCTGAGACAGTTGCATTAGTTTACACTCAGATTAGTGCTGCATGAGCGTCCCAAGAATTGGACATCCTCAACAACAAATCCAAAGTTATTATTTGGTCTTATCATTCTAACAAGTGTGAAATGGTATCTCATTGGTTTTGTTTGTTTCAGCCTTGCTTTAACGATGCCACTGGGAATTCATTTCTAGCCTCTCTCATTGTGACTTTAATTTGAGCTTCCCTGATAACTACGATGTGCATTTTTTTTACAAGTGCTTATCAGATGGTCATACTTCTTATTTTTTGAAGTATCTGTTCAAGTCATTTGCCCTTTTAAAAGTAAATAGCTGGGGGTTGGAGTGACAGTACAGTGGGTAGAGAATCTGTTTTGCAAGCAGCAGACCCAAGTTTCCATCCCTGGCACCCCAGAAGGTCCCCCAAGCACTGCCAGGAGTGATCCCTGACTACAGAGTCAGGAATAAACCCTGAGCACAGCTCAGTATGGCTCAAAAACAAACGAGAAAGGGAAGGAAAAGAAAGAGAAAAAGAAAGAGAAGAAAAATAAGAAGGTTCCACTTTTATTGGTAATTTGTTTTTCATTATATATTCTTTTTTCAGATATAAGTATGATCTTACATTCATTATTCTGTCTTATTGTTAATTTCTTAAAGGTGCAGAATATCTTAATTTCAATGTAGTATAATTTTTAACTTTTTAATGATAACGCTTTTTTATATTCAACATAAGAAACTTTAGCTTACCTCAGAAATTTTAAAATATTTTATTTTTTACATGCTTTATGAGTCTAGATTTTAGGTTTAGGTCTAATGTCCTTCTAAAATATATTTCCTATGTGGTATTAAATAGGGATGGGCTGGAGCGATAGCACGGCGGGTAGGGCGTTCGCCTTACACGCGGCCAACATGGCCGACCCGAGTTCGATTCCTCCGCCCCTCTCGGAGAGCCCGGCAAGCTACCGAGAGTATTCGATATGCCAGACACAGTAACAACAAAGTCTCCAATGGAGACGTTACTGGGCCCGCTCGAGCAAATCGACGATCAACGGGAGGGCCTTTACCTTTACCTTTTTATTAAATAGGGATTAAGGATTTTTTTTCCACATGGATACTCAGTTGCTCCAACAACATGTGTGTGTGTGTGTGTGTGTGTGTGTTTCTGGACTCTATTCTGTTTCATTGATCTCTTTACCAATTCCAATTTTAGTGCGTGTGTGTGGGGGGGGGGAGGGGTGGAGGATATTCCCAGCAGTACGCTACCATCTACCAACCAGCAGAGTCCAGTAATGTGATGCTTCTCAGCTAATAGATATGGGAGCCCCCCCCTCCCCCGGGGCACATGAGGCAGTGCTCAGGGGGCCTCCGGGACTGTACCCTGCATTTATGGGTGGGGACACACAGTGCTGGAGATAAAACTCAGGATCACTTGAATGTATGGAGTGCGCTTTTTTCTATTTGAACGGTTGCCCTGACCCGTGTGGATTTAAATTCAGAACTACGGCTCCCTCACATTGCTCTTATCTCCAGCCCAATCACAGGGTCTTTAATAGTGTTTGCCTTTGAGTTGGATATTTTTCAAAGCCTTGTCCAGAAGCTCTCAGATCTCCCTTGTTTTCTTCAGTTCCTAAATGACTCTAATGAGGCGAGAGGTAGGATTTTTTTTTTGCTCCCTAGAACCACTGACTCTTGGGCTTTTATAATTACGTAGTCAATAGATATCTCCGGAGAAGTCTTCAGCAGTTAGAGAAAGGTTCATGCATGATCAAGAGTTTGCATTTTTGTCTTCTTTGTAAGTTTGGTTGCTAGAGAAAGCTTAGCCACCTGAAGACTCATCATCTCCGTGAAGAAACAGCAGCTCAGGGGCCGGCTCACACCTCTCAATCAGTCCTCAGCAGCTAAGCAGGCCAGGGGTCAAGTGCACAGAAGGAGAAAAACCAACCTCGTCCAACTAGTTTGACTTTTTTAAAGAACCTGGATCATATGTTTCTTTTCACTTTGAAAATATTCCTGAGCTGTCATTTAAATATCACCTCAGACTGAGGAAAGTCTTTGGAGCGTCCAGGTTTGAATAACATAGACCAGATGCTGGTTTCCAGTGGCAATGACATGTGTTGGGCTTTCTCTTCGTTCATTGATTCGTGTGTTCGTTCCTCAACAGGAGTGAAAAACTACCAGTTTTATGCAACATGCCACCTGTTGATTGTCTGTAATTTTGTATTATTGTTCAGGTTATATTGTACTGCCTTTTCTTTTTTTTCCATTTTTTTTTTATTAGTGAAACACCATGAGGTACAGTTGTAGACTTATAAATTTTTGTGCTTGGGTCTCAGTTATACAATGATCAAGTACTCCTCCCTTCACCAGTGCCTATTTTCCACCACCATAGGTCCCAGTAACCCTCCCTCCCACCCCCATCCCCCCATCCCACCCTGCCTCTGTGGCAGGGCATTCCCTTTTGTTCTCTCTCTCCTTTTGGGTGTTGTGGTTTGCATAAGAGGCATTGAGTGGCAATCATATTTGGCCTATAGTCTACTTTCAGCATGCTTCTCCCTTCCTGGGAGGATCCTCCCCACACCCTTTATTTGGTGCTCCCTTCTCTATCTGAGCTTCCTTTTCCCCTAGCATGTGTGGCTGGCCTCCAAGCCATGTAGCAAAATTCCTGGTATCAGCTCTCATGGAGTTCTCCAACAGAACAGAGGACGGGAGAGGTGGTAAATCACAAGATGGTTCAACTCTAAAATGCTTGTGAAAGCAGAATATGTTGTCGTTGTTTTCCAGTGGTTTTATTTCAATATTAAGTTTGGAATAGTATTCCATGGATAAATGACATTTCCTTTTGGAAATGAACCAATATTTTTCTATTAAGCAGATTATTTTTCAGTGTGCTTTCTATTAATCAGATTTCTTACTATCCCTTGTGATACACTTTTGTATGTGTCGCAATCACTTTTTGCATTATGGTGAATATTAAGATACTGCAGGAAATTATTTTTCATTTTGGGTTTTTTGGGTTGGTTTTTAGATCATACTCAGTGATAATTAGGGGTTATTTTCAGTTCTTTGTTAGGGTTCTGTTCCTAGCAGTGGTACTGGGGATCGAACCCTGATCTCACACATGCAAAAACTTGCACTCAGTCCATTGAGCTATCTCTCCAGCCCCATACTTCATCTTAAAATGGAAATATTATCAGTATAGAAGGGAACCTGACTTTCAGGGAGGAGAGGAGGAGAGGAAGAGGCAGGGGCAATATTTAACATTTTTATAAAATCTCTCCTAAACTTCATGAAAGAGATGTTGCTGGGTCCGCCCCTCAGCATTCTCATCTGTGGAAGTCGGTCAGCATTACTGGTTTGTGGAAGTAACTCTACCCTCTCCTATCAGCAGACAGCGTTTTTTTTTTTCCCAAAATATGTTTAGATTCCAGTTAAAGTACTGTTGCCCTGCCAGGACCCTGAATTATGGCAGATAGCTGAGGCCAGGACCCAGGCTGGCCAAGACAAGGCTGGGAATGGAACAAAGGGAGAGAGCCAGACCCAGGATTGGCAAGACCTGACGGTGCTTAGAAACTAGATGTTAAAGACCGAGCCGGGGAGGGGGGGTGGGGGGAGCAGCAGCATCAGAGAAAACGCAACTGTCAGCAGTGCCCTTAGTTCTGCAAGTGGTCAAGAGAACAGGCAGGAGGAGCTGGCTGTGAGAGAAACCCGTGGACGGGGGCACGTTTCTTCCTCTGATAGCAAGCCTTTACTGCGCTTGTCTTGTCTCTTGGGTGCGGTGGTGGGTGGTGATTCCCAGGTGTAAGGCACGGGGGACCTGTGGAGGGGTGGGACGAGAGAGCCCCTCTCCAGGGGAGGAACGGATGGTGGGGACAGACCTCGGGTGGGAAGCGGGAATCTTGCTCCCGTTCTGGGCTCCTTCCAACCGGCCACACTGCTGCTTCTGATCTGGAAAGCTTTTCTGCTACAATGGTGCCCCTCATCTTCTTCCAGCTCTAAGTAGATTAGTTAGTTACAAGGCAGGAAGTTGAATAGCTGCGGGCTTTAATCTCCTGGTTATTCTGAGGCTGTTTGATGTTAGCCTTTCCTGCAGACGGGAGCTTTGAAAAGGCTTATTCTTTTGCTGTGACAGAGAAATGACCAAGACACAGCTATATTTTAAGTTCCAAGGCCCCTCACATCTGCTCCGTGCGTTCTGTGTACAAATAAACAAGATGGCTTTAAGGGAGGGTTTTTTTCCCCTTTTATTCTGTCCATCTCTCTTCTCTTTCTAATGCTTCCCCCCTTCCCCCAACACACACACACACACACACACACACACACACACACACACACACACTCACACCCTTACTCTTGTTTTCTTCTAACTCATTTTTATTCCATTAGGTTAAATTGGCAGATACTTCAAGTGTGCTTACTCGCCCTGTGGGGTGAATGCAGGATTAAAACAAAGGCAGAGGCTGACAGCTACTTTGTTTACTTTTTATTGAAGTTACTTAACACTGAACTTCAGACTTGCTGGCGGCCTGAGTGAGAGACAGCCTCAGCTGTGGCAGAAACCCTACAACCACAGCCTAACTTGGGCAAATCCAATCTTAATTGTCTCCTTTTTTTTCTCACAATGCTGGAGAGCTAATCCAGGGACTGACGTATTTAAGGGTCTTCCTATGGGTCACACTACCAGCGTAGGATCTTTCTGAGAAATGTGTTTTAGGGCCAGGAGATAATACAGCACCTAGAATAAGCCTAGGGCCACATGGTTCCCCAGTATCACCAAGTGCAGCCTGAAAGCCCTGAGTCCACGAGGGTGGGTGGCCTGGGTATTCCTGCCCACAAGGTCTGAGCAGCACCACATTCTCAGGCCCTTCCGGGCTTCTAACCACCAGCCGGGTTAGCCAAACCACATGGGAGCACTTAGGACTCTCTCCACCAAATATCCAACTAGAAGAATAAAATATTATTTAGGACAAGTTCTTAGAAGCTTTATTTTGCAAAAAAAAAGAGAAGAAAACAAACTTTATAGCATAATAATTGCACTTAAATGGCACATTGAAGAAATTCAAAATAGAGATAGTTTTCAAATAGAAAACTTCATAATTTTCTTTGTAAAGTTATAGACCTTCTTTTTTTGGGGGGTCACACCCGGTGATGCTCAGGGGTTACTCCTGGCTCATGCACTCAGGAATTGCTCCTGGCGGTGCTCAGGGGACCATATGGGATGCTGGGAATCGAACCTGTGTCAGCCATGTTGGCTGCATGCAAGGCAAACACCCTACCCGCTGTGCTATCGCTCCAGCCCCTAGACCTTCTTTTATATCATTTGTCTGCTCAGTAAATGCTTTTCTCACTCATTATGCAAAGTAAGATTTATTTCTGCTTCTTTTCACGTAATACGTCATTTGGCTATAATTGCAATTGTGTCTGTCTTGTCTGGATTTGTATCAATCAAGGTTCCTTCATAGTAGGTATAACAACATTTTTTTTTTGTAGACAATCATACTGTGGAATAATATACGAAATCTTCGTGTTGTCTAGCAAAAGTGAACTCAGCACTAGAACTTCATCTTGGTTGGGCAAAAGCAGTAGAATGCTGTTCACAGGAAGCTGAGTTTCAGTTTGCTAGTCCATTCTTCAAACTGCTGATCGGTTTATAGTTCTGAGTTTGATGTTCTCTATGATGTGATGTTTTTCTCAGATGCTAAGTAAACCCCAATCTTCACATAATGGAAGACCCAGAAGTCCTTTCCATAACTGGGGCTCAGTGTGTAGAAGGCATTTTAGAAGGAGAAGGAAATTCAGACAAGGATAAGAATCCAGAAGAGAATAAGTGAAGAGTGGCTATGGGGGAACATGTCTTCCTTGGGGGTCTTCTAGGGAAACGCGGCAAGACCCACCACAAAAAAAAAAAAGCACGCATCTCCAAAGCCTCCAATTAAGCCTCGAAGCACAATCAATTTTCCTCTTACCCAGGGAGAATATTATATCTTTCGAAGGAAGCAGCATATGGGCGCTACCGGGAAGGCCTTCCAGTCCAATTAGAAGGCAGATAGATCAGAGAGCACGGGACTCCTGAAGCTGTCTGATCTTCTGCCTGTGATTTGTCTCCAGTACAATTGACAGTCCCAACCAGCAATTAGAATGCAGAGACTGGCAGAGCTGGAGACTGGTCCAACAAGGAGCGAAGGTTTGACCATTTACGTGCAGTTAATTATTAAGGGCTGTCAGATGTCAGAACGGGAGTTGGTAATATTGTGGTTAAACGCCCACCACATGTCTAATTTGAGTTATGCCCACTACCTCCAGCACCAGTTCAAATTAAGTCCACATTAATGTCTGATGACTCACAGCTGTGCAGCATGCAACTTGGTGCTCTGTGGGGGGAGAGGGCTATTTGCATATCAGTTAGTGCCAGCCCATGAGGCGTGTGCTCTCTGCTTTGATGGTATCGGCCTCCGGACAAGCCAGCATCAGGGTTCGGAGTTGAAACCCGTCTTCTTGCTTAAGGTAATGTGGATCTGTACGTGAGCATCAATGAAACTATGAATCCAATTTGAGAAATGTAATTCCAGGTGAGGCAGTATGCCTGTGGCAGTGGCTTCCAAAGAAACATCCCGAGAGGACAGACTTGGCCAAGTGAGAACTGAAGTCAAGCTCGTCTCCATAATCATTCTTTTTTTATATATGTAGGAGTACTGCTATTTATTCAGACACTGATTAGCTGATTGAATTGTGCATGAACTCCACCTTTCTTTTAAAATTTTTTATAATTTTATTGATTGAATCACCATGAGAGCAGTTACAAAGCTTTTGGGTCTAAGTCTCGGTCATACAATGAAACACCCGTACCTTCACCAGTGCCCATTCTCCACAACCCAAAACCCCAGTATACCCGCATCCCACACCCTCCCTCTACCTTTGGGGCAGATGATTTCCACATTACTTTCTCTCTACTTTGATCACATTCAATATTTCGACACCAGACCCACCCTTATGATTTGAGATTTTACCCCAACACTCAGATCTGCTGAAAAGGCAACAGTAGACAATTTGTGTTCTATTGCTGGGACCGTAATAATTCTTGGTTAAACTCAATAGGAGCTTTTATGTTGGGCTGTCAAATACATTCTTTTTTTTTCTTGTTTGGATGGTGTGGATTTTAAATATGATGTTCCAAATCTGCCCCGGAGCCATGGCCTTGGTCCCCACCTGCCTAGCAGTTGGTTGCCAGTGAGCTCGCAGCAGGCTGCCCCCATCCCGACAGGCAGAGAGCAGGTGTCTCTTGGCTCAGAGGAGGATGCTGTCCAGGGCCTTCAGAAGCTTTGAGGGGGATGGCTGGTTTCCAACAATCTGAAGAGCTGTATGGGGAACCCCTCAAGCAGAAATAGCTGGGGGTCCCATGTAAACATGGTTTTCTGATATGTGGGGTAAATTGTACTTGTGTGTGAGGGCAAGGGAGAAAAGAGAACTGGTGGTAGCAAGAGGGAGTCATGGATATCTTCATATCCCTCTCATTAGCCAGTACAAGAAACGCAAATGCAGAGTGAAAATAGCTCTAGGCACTATCTCTCCTCTCTCTCGCTCCCTCCTTCCATCCTTCCCCCCCCCCCCCATTCATTTCTTTCCTTTTGGTTTTGGGGCCACTTGGCTGTACTCAGGGCTCACTCCTGGCTCTTCTCTCAGGGTTCACTCCTGACAGACTCGAGGAACCATATGGTGCTGGAAATCGAACACGGGCCAGCTGTATGCAAGGCAAGTGCCCTCGCCTCACATTTACTTTCCCCATAAGAAATTCTTGTGAAAGTGGTAACACCTACAAACACATATGTAGTTAAATCTGAAATTCCACAAAGTTGTATACTCAATAAGTGAATTAATTTTTGTTTTCAAAAACTGCTTATATTTCTCTTATAAGGTATAACGTAAACAATTCATAGTATGAATACTTCTAAATTGATACATTTTATTTTATTTTATTGCTTTTTGGGGTCACATCTGGAATGCTCAGGGGTTACTCCTGGCTCCGCACCCAGGAATTACTCCTGGTAGTCCTCGGGGACCATAAGGAATACTGGGAATTCAACCGGGTCGACCACTTGCAAAGCAAATGCCCTACCTGCTGTGTTTATCGCTCTGGGCCCATTGATTCATTTTAGATACACAGTTTTGTAAGAATGAGAAGAGGAGAATTAAGACAATTTTAAGGGAAAACCTAAATAGTGGGCACTATTTCTTAAGAAAAATGTGTCTGAAAAGTCCAAATAACAAATCATGATTTATAAGAATAGATGTTATAGATGCTTTACTCTAACCAGAAGTCAAACCATCACACCACTTAGAGGCAAAGTGGCATAAATCCAGTTTACAGAAATCAGAACTTGGGCAAGGGGGAATTGCGGGGGTTGGGAGGATTGCCTCCCCAACCTGGTCCACACCCTCCTCACCCCACTCCCTGTCTTGAACCTGAGGTGCGTTGTTTTCATTTTACTTTAAACAAAGGAGATTTGGAAAGAGAGATGAAGGGAGAAAGAAGGCTTTAATTAGTCCTAAGCGTTCTCAGCTCTGTATTTAGGAAATATAAGTAGAGGTGAGAGAGTCACACGTTTGGGTTTCTTGTTCAAACAGATAAGGAGGAGCTGTGGAATGGAGACCTTGCTCAGGGGGCCAAGAGACTATCTCGGGGCCAAGAGACTATCTCGCTCTTTCCAGGGGAGTGGCTAAAAAAAGCCCTGCGCGGGGAGGGAGGTGGCGTCCTAAGGGAGCAGGGGCCAAGTGCCGGCCACCACTGGTCACTCTGGTTACTGTTCTCTTTCTCTTCTCCAAGTGGGCGATTAGGAAGCCCATACATAATAATCTGTTACAGACACAGATCACAGCGCGATCACAGCGTCTGTGGTTTCCAGAAGCTGCCTCTGACATTGTCTTGACAAGAGTCCTGTTCAGGGGTCACCCTGCTTGGAGCTCTGGGCTTTGTGTCCTGAGAAAGCTTCAGAGGCAGGGGCGTTGGGCACAATGGGAAGAGCGAGGCTGCTGCCTTTCATGGGGGTTTGTGTCGGCGCTGGCTTGAGGCTGCTCAGTGCATTCCTTAGTGGAAGCAGACTGACTTGGCGTCCATGCCCAGAGATGTGGTCACGACTGCGGAAAGTGTCCTTGTGCCCTAAATTCTTCCCAGAGCTACTGACTCCATGGTAGTAATTCTGCCTTCAGGGACCCACAGGACGCCAGCTGGGTGACGAAAACGACTAAAACGCTCAGATGCTATTACAAATGGGCTTGCAAAGTAGTTTTTTCCTTTCCTTTTCTTTCTTTCTCTCTTTCTTTCTTTCTTTCTTTCTTTTGTTTTTTTGCTTTTGGGGTCACACCCAGTGATGCTCAGGAATTACTCCTGACAGTGCCTGGGGGACCATATGGGATGCTGGGGATCGAACCCAGCTCTACTGTGTGCATGGCAAACACCCTACCTGCTGTACAATCCCTCTGGCCCCAGGAGGTTTTCTTTTTGATCTATTCCCCTGACTTCCTGTTTTCAGAAATGATAAATAGGCTCTCCGAAAGGCTTTGATAACAGTTTTGTTATCTTCCCAAATCATAAATTGGTCCCTTGTTCTGTGTTCACTGTCACACTGCTTAAAGACCCTGGTAGTAAGTACAGTAGGAAAGTTGGGATAGAAATTTTATTTGTGCTACGATGTCTGCCAGTGTTATGAAAAGGGTCTTATGCTACACTCATCCCATGATACAAACTGAAAACTCTTACAAAAGGAAAAGGTTGTTGGTGTCTGCAAAGGTCACAGAATGTTCCAGTCAGGTTTTTCTCTGGCCATGGGACATGGTCCAATGTCTGGACTGGCCTCCTTCCCCAGCCTGAAGAAAGAATTAGCTGAGGTGTTGATGGAGTTGCTTTCTTGTGGATTAGGGTAGGGCTGTTTTCTTAGGTTCAGGCCTTACCATTTCCTTCTTTTTCCTTTTTGGATCACACCCGGTGATGCATAGGGGTTAACTCCTGTCTCATGCACTCAGGAATTACTCCTAGTGGTGCTTGGGGGACCATATGGGATGCTTGGAATTGAACCCGGGTCGGCTGTGTGCAAGGCAAATGCCCTACCCGCTGTGCTATTGCTCCAGCCCCCCATTCCCTCTTATACTTGATGAATAGCTTTAAGCAGCTGACTTTTTTAGGAGTTCAGTAATTTTGCTTGCAAAAAGAGGGCAAATTATAGCACCTTTGGAGATTTATTATTAATGACAATATCTAGTAATGACACAGTAGATACAAAACACTAGCCCGGGACCAGACACATAGCAAGAATTCAAATCATATACCCTTCTTTCCTCTGCCCCACCTCCACAAGATATCCATGAAGAGAAACATCAATAGTTTCTCTTCATGGATATCTTAGTAAATATATCTAACTCTAACCTTAAGATAAAGATAAATATCTTTTATGTTATTTATATAGTTTCCAAAATAGCTCTGTACAGCTGAAGATTTTAATTAATCTACTTTTTGTTTTGTTTTGTCTTGTTTGGGGTTCATACCTGCCAGTGTCTAAGATTTACCTCTGGTTGTGCACTTAGGGGTCATTCCTCCCAGGTTCTGAGGATCATGTGGGATACCAGGGACTGAACTCAGGTCAGCTGTATGCAAGGCAAACGCCCTACCTGCTGTACTATCGCTTCAGCCTCTATACTTGCTAAATTTTTTTTCTTTTTTTTTTTATTGTCTTCTCCAACTGCACTGAATTTTTTTTTATTAGTGAGACACCATGAGGTACAGTTGTAGATTTACAATTTTTTGTGCTTGGGTTTCAATTATACAATGATCAGATACCCATCCCTCCACCAGTGCCCATTTTCCACCACCATGGATAATATCCCCCCCACCCCCAATATACTTGCTAAATTTTTAACGTGTAAAATTATTCATGCCACTTACTTGTTTCCTATCCAGTGGTTTCAAATCAACCTTCTCTTGGCATATTCTAGTTCTCCAAAGGCCATATTCCATGCTTGCCTATTCTTCCCAGTGTGCTTGGTGCTTCCCATTACTTGACAGAAGACACTCTCAAGATTTGTTGGAGAAATAAATGAAATCTTAAGAAAATCCAGACTCAAGTGATGGAGGAAAGGAAGGACACCACTGGAAAGAGAAGTGGTTGGCAGGTCAAAAATTGTAGCTGTCCCATCTCTCAGATCTTCTGCTTCCTGTTCTAATACACACCCTTTAAGCCTAGTTGGGTGTCAGTGCTAGGACTGGGGTCTCCCTCAAATCATCTTCTCCAGTTTTTTGCTAATCTAAAAGTGAGACAGTTTGGATAAAAGGGAGGATAGCGAGGATGAATATCACCAACCAGCTTGATGGCCCTGCTCCCTCCTTCATGCATCTGTTGGTGGCGCCTGCAGGCCTGTGTGGGGAAGTGACTCATGGCTCTTGGCAAGAGAATACTCACTTACTGAATATACACCTTATATTTCTATCTGGAAAGCCTTAGGATGAATTAACGTGCAGCCCTGAATATCCTCATCTGCATCGTAGCTACCGTAGGGTGTGTGTTTATGCTATTTAGGCTGTGTGCATATGCCACTTCCCTTTCCTTTTCTATCCTTCACATACACACACACACACACACACACACACACACACACACACACACACACACACACACACACCCCACTTTTGTCCTTTAGCCTTCCTTAACTCCTGCGCTTTCAGATCTCAGCCTGTCAGCCACTTTTCTGTACCAAGCATGTTAGAATAGGTACTGCTTGGTTTCCAAAGCTTGTATTTCAACATTCATAAAGTATATCCTATTACCTGCAATTTTCTTTTCCTTGTCACTTCTCTAAAACTTAAGATTCTAGGAGCTGATATTCTTATATGTCTAGCTTATAGACCTGGGACGAAGCACAATATCTAGCATAAAGCAAGTGTTTGAAACTATTTACTGACTGAAAAGAAAACCTTTATTTGGAAAGTCCCACATTAACCCTTCTTCTTCCATTGATAACCACTTTTATATTTGTCAAAGCTGATCACCTTAAAGTCAGGAAGCTTATGAAATAATATTGATACTCTATAAAGATTTCAGAAAGCATTTTGTCATGTATTTAATTCCATTTGCAAATTAATCCATTTATTCTTCTTTGCCAATAAGGAGCTGCGTCTTGGGAAAATGGAATGAATGAATGAATGAGGTTCATTTTTCCGCTTTGAACCCCTAATAACGACTTCGACCGAACGTACAAAGGGAAATGAGCCCCTCCTCACATTCTGGAACACTGACACCTCTCTCTCTTCTCCAGCATGGAGCGGGGGACCACACCTCATATCAGGTCCCAGAGTCTCTCAGTTAAATAAAGTACGAAGAGTACTTTCAGGCTTCAGACGCAACCTACCAGGAACAATCCCCCACTGTTTTCAGTAAGTCCAAAGCGAGGGTGGGGGTGGGGGGGCGGTGTGGATGAAGGGGAGGAAGAAAAACCCCTGGGTCTCTGATAACTAACCTTTCCATAAAAGTGCACATCAGTCTGACACAAGTAATTAGCTGTCAGGTGCCAGGCCCTGCTGTCAGAGGCCAATTTTCAGATTAGTGTAAATTGCAGGGGGGCTTGGTGGCCTTTGCTCCCACCCCCTCACCCCTCCGGGTGCCTCCCTCCCCCAGCCTGCTGCCAGTTTGACTGGAGCTGAGAGTGATGGAGCTGGCAGGGTGGAATCAATTACTGGCCAATGAAGATTTTCCCACAGGTCTGGCCTTGGGAAAGGAGGCCTATTCCTGCCGCCCTGACAGCTGGCCTGACTGTCCACTGGGAAAGGAGCCCGCAGAAGGGGAGAGTGGGCCGTCCTGGTGATCAGCCACTGACAGCCTATATGTTATCGACAGGATTTGGCAGAGGGGCTGCACCATGCGCTCTCTCTGTTTGTGCGCCTGCGTTGACGGCTGGTTCATTCCAACAACTTGCACAGACACAGAAAAATCTAAACTCAATTTGCTTAACGAACTCAACTCAAAAGAAAACTGAAAGGGACGTGCTTATTAGAGTCTACTATGAATATCTAGACACAGCACTGTAGCACTGTCCTCCCGTTGTTCATCGATTTGCTCGAACAGGCCCAGTAATATCTCCATCGTGAGACTTGTTGTTACTGTGTTTGGCATATTGAATATGTCACAGGTAGCTTGCCAGGCTTTGCAGTGCAGGCAAGATACTCTCGGTAGCTTGCCAGGCTTTCCGGGAGGGGTGGAGGAATCAAACTCGGGTTGACCGGGTTGGCCGCGTGCAAGGCAAATGCCATACCTGCTGTGCTATCGCTCCAGCTGTGGCCAGGAGGCGTCAGAATCTAGACAAAATCTTGAACAATTTGGGGATTGGGGTCTGTGTCTTGCCCGGCAGTGCTCAGGACTGAATCTTCCTAGTTCTATGTTCAGGGATCATTCCTGGAAAGTGCTCAGGGGACTGTATATGTTGCTGAGGGGTCAGCTCCATGCAAGGCAAATGCATTGCTCTCTGTTCTATTTCTCTAGCACCGGTACCATTTTTTCTAAATTAAAAAAATTTAAATTACTAGGATTGTATCAGACTGGAGTGATAGCACAGTGGGTAGGGCCTTTGCTTTGCAGGCGGTGGACCCAGGTTCAATTCCTCTGCCCCTCTCGAAGAGCCTGGCAAGCTACCGAGAGTATACCACCCACATGGCAGAACCTTACAAGCTCCCGATGGCGTATTCGATATGCCAAATATAGTAACAACAAGTCTCACAATGGAGGTGTTACTGGTACCCGCTCGAGCAAATTGATGACCAACGGGAGGACTCTGCTACAGCTCAGTGCTACAGGACTATATCATTATGGTTCAGTTGGGGTCACCATATATAATTCTTCCTCGTGGGACCTGTACAGGGGTCACCTGGATATTGGAAGTGACACTAAGTCACTTTGGGCTTCATGAACATGGGATACATTTGGAGTCTTTGTTTTCAAAATATTTTTGAACTCCGCCCCCATTATTTTTTGTTCAGCAATAATAATAAAATCTACATAAAGAGAGTTTGCTCTCAATCACCTATTCTGGCTTATGCCTTTATCTGAAATTGTGAGCAAGAATAGTTATCTAGATGCTGAAAATGTGTCATCTTTTCCCTCTTCTGCTTACTTTTTTGGGTCACTCCCGGCAGTATTGAGGGCTTACTCTTGTCTCTGTGCTCAGGGGTCATTCCTGAATGTGCTCTGGAGACCATGTGAATTACCAGGTATAAAACTGGGGTCAAATGCATGCAAAATAAATGCCTCTTTTTTTCTTGGGGATCACACCCAGCAATGCTCAGGGGTTACTCCTGGTTCTGCACTCAGGAATCACTCCTGGTGGTGCTCAGGGGACCCTATGGGATGCTGGGGATCGAATCTGCGTTAGCTGCATGGAAGATAAATGCCCAATCCACTGTACTATCACTCTGGCCCCGAAGTAAATGTCTTGATCCTTGCACTATGTCTCCAGCCTATAACTACTTTAATTATGTATATTAATCAAACAAATAATCTAGTATTAACAGATTCAATGACAATTCAAAAGCAAAATGTTCATATTAGATTATAAGCTAAAATCCATTTGCCGAGCGATAGCACAGCGCGTAGGGCGTTCGCCTTACAAGCGGCCAACATGGCCGACCCGAGTTCGATTCCTCCGCCCCTCTCGGAGAGCCCGGCAAGCTACCGAGAGTATTCGATATGCCAGACACAGTAACAACAAAGTCTCCAATGGAGACGTTACTGGGCCCGCTCGAGCAAATCGACGATCAACGGGAGGGCCTTTACCTTTACCTTTAATGATAAAACATTTTCAAAGACATGTATTTTTCCAAAAATACACTTAAATATTCAATTTTTCTATTAAAAGTGGTGAAAAAAGTATACTGAATGATGTAGAAACCAGTCTCATAGTATAAAAATTTAAAACGTTTACACATGAAAATATTTTCTTAATAGCATCTTATTTGATGTGACTTTTATTGTTTTCTTTTTTGTTTTAAGGAACTAACAGACTGAATTCTCTCTGTCTTGTGCATTAAACGTCTGTTCTTTCAGGGAATTTAACTGTATAATTTAAAGAGTTTGATTACAACATATCAGTAAAAAATTAAGTAAGAGTGAGAGTAAGAAGGAAAGTGCCTGCCATAGAGGCAGTGGGTAGGTTGGGGTGGGAGTGGAGGGAAGGATACTGGGGACATTGGTGGTGGAGAATGCACACACTGGTAGAGGGATGGGTGTTTGATTAATGTATTACTGACACCCAATTGTGAAAGTTTTGTAACTGTGTCTCACTGTGATTCAATTAAAAATAAAAATAAAAAATAATGTACAATTAAGTAAGAGTGGATAAGTAAGCATGGGTCAGGATGTCCAAAAAAATACGTGAGATGTTACAGTTCAATAAGTTCATATTCCTTCTGGGGTAAGTGTCAGATACTAGGCCTAAGTGTTCTCTGGAAATTAAATAATTGGAATGAGAAATACAAGCCCGAAATTCACCTGGCCATGCTCCTATAATCAAGGAAACATAACTGCAGTCCAACTCACCTTCTTTCTGTTATTCCTGCTCTATGCCCTGGAGGAAAATGTACCAGAGGATATAGTCACTGAGTCTGACAACATGCTTATGCATAGGGAGAGATGAGGAGGGTGATGGGGGGTGGGGGTTGGTGCTGACATGGCCATGCAGGGCTTCAAGTGCTCGCCCCACCTGCAACTTCCTGAGCAGGCACCAGCATGACCTAGAACCCCCGGCCCATGGCAGCACCTCGCACTGCTGGGAGTGATGCAAACCTCCTTCCCCAAAAATGTAGGATTGAGGAGGTAGCACTGTAGCACTTTCCTCCCATTGTTCATGGGAGCGGGCATGATTGCTCGAGCGGGCACCAGTAATGTCTCACAACAAATTGTGAGTCTTATTACTGTTTTTGGCATATCAAATACATCACGGGTAGCTTGCCAGGCTTTGCCATGCCGGCGAGATACTCTCGGTTGCTTGCTGGGCTCTTCAAGAGGGTCAGAGGAATTGAACCCGGGCCAGCCGAGTGCAAGGCAAACGCCCTACCTGCTGTGCTATTGCTCCAGCCCAAGAGAGAGGAGGTATAGGAAAGAATTCCTCTCCAGAAATATTGAACAATTTAGGGAGAGCACTTTGAAGTAGAAATTATTTTTTCACTGAAGATTTATGTAGATCTTTTATAGTTCAGACATCAATTTTACATATGTATGTACAATAAGTTTTTAAAAAATGAATATGAGGAAGATACACTTTCATTTCCTCCTTTGAATTTTTCACTGTCTGATAACTTCTCATCCACAAACCAAACCTAGTTAAATATAAAAAGTCAATTCCTCAACAGCAGGCTTTCCAAGAGGAAAGAAGGACTGTTCTGAGGTGTTCCATGGAAACTAAACCAATAGGATATTGATGTAGATATATTTGTGTATATTAGAGAATTATCTTATAAAATATATATTTAAGAGAATTATTTTCAATAGCTCACATAATTATGGAGGTGGAAAGTTCCCAGGATGAGTTGGCAAGCTGGAAGTCCAGGAGAACAGATGGTTTCATTCTAGTCTGAGCCCAAAGAACTGAGACTCAGGAGAGGGGCTAATGTAAAAATTTTCTATAGGAAACCCGGAATAATATTATACAGATTATCTGGCACTCCATGACCTAGTCCAAATAGCACATAAAATTGCCCATCACAGTTCCTTTGATTTCCCCCCTTCATTGTACAAAGGATTTTATTTATTTATTTATTTATTTACTTTTTTTTGCTTTTTGGGTCATGCCCGGCAATGCATAGGGGTTACTCCTCCTTCTGCACTCAGGAACTACCCCTGGTGGTGCCCAGGGGACCGTATGGGATGCTGGGAATTGAACCCGGGTCGGCTGTGTGAAAGGCGAACCCCCTACCAGCTGTGCTATTGCTCCAGGCCCGTCCAAAGGATTTTAAAGTTTGCATTAAATTATCATCTCCTGCCTAAGGACCAAAATGTTAAATATAAAGAAGGGGTCAGCCTCTTGAGGGTCAGTGAACTTAGGGAGGATAAGAGAGCGACAGGATGAAGAGTTAAGACCAGTGTCCCCATCTATCTTTCTATTTCAGCCTGGAGACTCAAGTTAAAGTAGGGGACCACAAATGCCTGGGATATCTTTTCCTGCTCTGCTTCTCTGCTGGGACCTAGAGCCATTGATAAGCATATTTTAGGCAGCAGAGCAGTGCAGGTAGCTCGAGCAAGGACCTAGGGTGCCCCGTGGAGCTGCGTTGCTTCACATGTCACATGGATACTCGGCGTGTACAAGGTGGGCTTGCAGCAGATCGGGTGAGGGCAGGAGCTCTAGGCAACCAGATGGATGATGGGACAGACACTCAGAAGGGTCAGTCGCCAATGAAAGTCTAAAGGGAGGTCCAGTCAGCAGGCAGGGGGCCCCATGCCCTGACTGGCCTGACAAATTATAGACTGCAAGTTCATCAGCTGCAGGATGTTAGCAACAGACACCAGCTGAACACTCAGGAACCACTCAGGCCAATGATTCCCCAGTGGGGTTAAGAGGAGCTATTCTGCAGCTGGTCGACAGAACAGCAGGCCGGTCCTTAGACCCAATCACTCAGCCTCCACTAGGTCACTGGCCCCCCACACAACACCCAATAGTCTTCCTGGAGAGGACTGAGGCAGGAGACACAGAAAAGAAGAAGCACCATCTAACCAACTGTTAGCATTGTCTAACCAATTGTTAAAGTGTGTAGCGTTGGATCAAATCAAATGCAGAGCAAAGAAAGAACTCAATTTTCTCTGCGTAGCTGACATGCAGCTTGAGCACTCTTGAGGTCCCTTTATAGCTGCGACTCTCTCAGTAACAAAACCTTTAAATCACGATCAGGCACATCGATTTGGGTTGGGGAGCAGGGAATCACTTCTGTGGGAAAGGGAATAAGACCTCTGGGGGTGTCATTTTCCTCCTGGTGAGATGACAGTGGAGGTAAAAATGTTCCCTGGGATTTTTCCCCCCATCTTCCAACCCTTGTAAACAAATAAGAAAGAAAAATAAGCTTGTGGTCCTCTGTGGACTCTGGCAGTCCTTTAAAAATGTTCTATCAGTTTTGTAGCAGCAAAGAGAGAGCTGCTGGTACCTTTGAGGTCCCTGGCACAGCTTACAACCTCTTGTCTATTGTCTTTGGAAAAAAGTACATGTCAAGTTTGTCATATGTCTCATACTATGTGGCTTTCATATATAAGTATCACTTTTCATTATTTACCATTAACTAAAACCGATGAACTGTAAGAGTTTCCATGCTCATCCTGGGGCTTCAATTACTCCCTGGCAAGCTGCTCAGACCCTGGGGAGTCCTTGTTAGAGGCTGAGAATGGGAACACGGCAAGGACTTATGGAGGCTGGCATATGTTCCATTGTGGAAGCCTGAGTGCCCGACCAGACCATAAAGAATACCCTCCCCGCCTCCAGACCAAATGAGAGACTTCAGTTTCCTCCTGTGAATCCGAGTATCTCGTTCAAAACCACAACAAGATATCACCTCCCCCCCCCCCCCATCGGGAGAAATGTGCTCAAAAGAATAGAAATGATCGTTGTGGGTGGGTCCGTGGAGATGTCGCAAACCTTAAGCACCGCTGTTGGGATTGTAAAATGATGCTTCCACTATGAAAAGGCATCTGGAGGGCCTCCAAAAGCCCCAAACAGAATCATCACCAAATTCAGCGATTCCAGCCTCTGGATCTCAGTCTGAAAGATTGCAAAGCAGCATCTCAGATATTTTTGCACCTGTATTCATTGTAGCATTATTTACAGTAGCCAAGAACCGAAAGTGACCTAAATGTCCATAAGAATGAAGGTGTCCACACAATGGACTATTATGTAGTCTTTTTAAAAAATTTTTTTAGACTTCTTAAAAAAGATGGAAATCCTGTCAGATGTGATGACAAAGATGAACCTACAAGCATTAAGTAATAGATTCCAGTAGTGAAAGAACATAGAACAGATGGTTTCATTCACCTAAGTATCTAAGGGAGTCAAATGATGCAAACAAAAAGTAGATAGTGGTCAAGAACAGGTAAAGTTTGGGGCAGGGAAAGTGAGGGTACAGAGCATCTGTACTATAAGATGAAGACTTCCGGGGCAAATACTGTTGCCCAACTACTGAACTCTCTCTGCACTTAAGATGATTAAGCTGGTAAGTTAATTTTATTTTTTTTAATTGAATCACCATGAGATACACAATTACAAAGTTGTTTATGATTGGGTTTCAGTCGTATAACGTTCCAACATCTGTCCCTTCACCAGTGTACATTCCTCACCATCAGTGACCCAATTTCCCTCCCACCAGCCCCAACCTTCACCCTGAGTCTATAGCAGGCTCTCTCCTTTCTCTGTCTTTTCTTTGGGGCATTATAATTTGCAATACAGCTTCTGAAAGGTTATCATGTATATCCCTTTACCTTTCTGAGCTGGTAAATTTAAGTTGCATGGTTTTTTATTTATTTGTTTGTGTTTACCACAAGAAGTAAATAGAAAGTTCCTGTTGACAGGTAGGGTTCCTTTCGGATTTGGTTTGGGGGCCACACCCTGCAGTGCTCAGGGCTTACTCCTGGCAGTGCTCAGGGGAATATTTGGAACAACCAATCTAACCAACCAAGGTTAGACATGAGCAAGACAAGCACCTTCCCTGTACTATGTCTGCAGCCTACTAGGGCTTGCTTGGAGGAACAGGCTGAGACCTCATCCAATAAACGTCCAGGTGGTGTTTCCTCATACCTGTTGTTCCCTACTTCTATTCCAGTGAAGCCAGGGGATATGATCCTCACCTTATGAGTGTTGCTGCCAGCCCCAAAGGTTCAGACATCTGTATGAACTAGGTCAGTGGATTGGTTAATGAACTGTAGAAAAAGGGTTGCCAATTTTGGCTTTGTACTTTTCCCTTTCCAATTTCTTTATTTGTGTTGATTAAATTTGAATCACTAGAAAAATACTAGAATGAGTAAAAATAAATGTAGGATCAGAGCAATAGTACAGTGCATAGGGTACTTGCCAACCCAGGTTTGCTCCCCTACATCATGTATGATTCTCTGCTAGGAGTGATCCCTAAGCCTGTACAGATAGAGCCAGGAGTAAGCCCTGTGCGCCATGGGCCGTGACCTCCCACAAAAGAAACAATCTGATCTTGCAAGATTTTCTCCTGGGTGGTGTAAATGTCCTCTTTAGGAGATAAATGGATGTGAAGGCATACTCATGTGTGTGTGTGTGTGCGTGCGCACACACACACACACACACACACACACACACACACACTACTTGCATTCAGTCTCATAGCCCTTATCACCACCCAGTCTCAGCCCACTGCAAACACGATGAATTCACATCCTGAGGTGAGGGGTGTACCACCAACAAAATCTGACCGGAGGAAACAATTTCAATTCAATCAGAGGCCTCCCGCGGTTGAAGTTTACAAGGAGTGCTGCCAAATCCCACTCTCTTGGCGGACAAACTGTGCAGACTTCGGAGCCTGTCGGGAGGGTGAGGTGAGTTTCTTACTTTGAAAAGAGGGTCGATCCAAGATGTTTGTATTCTTTCAATACTGTTTTCCTGAGGGGAGGTGGGGGGGAGGGGGACGGATTGTGGGGTAGGGGTGGGAAGTTCTTTCCTTGTTCCTGATATTTTCCAGAGATCAAAATTAAAATACAATGCACCAGGACTAATCAGCAAGATTTCAGAAGAATTGCATGTACTTTTGATTTCTATAAAAACCCACATGACACTGCTTTAACCTGTAATTATGTGCCGAGGTTCATAGCTGCACAGATATCAGACTTCCTAATCCTTCCGCATATTTAGTGGGTATTTGGGACGAGCGTCAACGCCAATAATAATTTCCTTTGCCCCTTTCCCCATTTGGTTCTCTACCGGTCCCAGTCCTGAGGAATTAACAAAAGTCAACTCCTGCTCATGGAAGTTCCTGGGTCAGACATACAGCTGAGAGGCACATCCACGGATAGGACATTTCCATATTTATGTGTCCTTTCCATATTTATGTATCCTTTCACTTCTTCACAGAGCAAGTACCAATGTCCGCTTTGGCCCAGGCACTGCCTCGGAACAGGAATCCAATCCGTCAGAAAACAGCCTCCAGTCTAGACAGAGAGAAGCGGATGCAGAGAATGACAACCCAAGGTGGTTATGTTGAGGTGGTGGGTGTGCGGGGTCCCTAGGTAGCAAGGAACAGAGCGCCACTCCAAGACCGTCCAGGAGGACAATAAGAATCCGGGGAAAGGAGAGCAGCTACCCCTGTCGGCCTTGGGGAGTTAGAATATGCAGGTGAAGAGCAGGATCCTGAAGAGCTACATGGACAGGTGCGACAATGGTGTTCCTCCCTGCTTCTCTCTCTTCTGCTCTATCATCTCCCCATATGACGAGTGTCTTTCTTTACTTCAAGGCTCTGACTTACTCACCGAGGCTGCTTCCGAACCATCTCCACTATCTGCCTCCGGAGACAGGATTACCCAAACTCTCTGTGTCTTCCTGCTTCTTTGCCCAATATCGAATGCCTACTCTGCAGCTCCGAATGACGGGGTAGTTCAGGCTAATACAGGCATCTCTCTGTGGGTCTGGGCAGACAGCACACAGCCCACCTGGGTTCTATCCCTAGAACTCCACATGGTCTCAAGGAGTGATTCTGAGTGCAGAGCCAGGAGGAACCTCTGAGCATCTCCAGTTATGACCTTAAAACAAAAGGAAATAATTTCTTTTTTGGGGGGGTCATACCCAGCGATGCACAGGGGTTACTCCTGGCTCTGTACTCAGGAATTACTCCTGGCGGTGCTCAGGGGACCATATGGGATGCTGGGAATCAAACCTGGGTCGGCCGCGTGCAAGGTAAATGCCCTACCCTCTGTGCTATTGCTCCAGCCCCCAAGAAAGTCATTTCTATGTGTGAGGCAAAACTCATTCCAGTCCACTTACAGATCACCTAAATTCTGAACCTCTTTGATTGCATATTTCCGGGATGTTGTTCCTTCACAGACAGCATTGGCATCCAGAGTAAGAAACTCTGGAGGGGCACATTTAGAGCAACTACGAGTGCTCCAGGACAGAAAATTTCAGGGTATTGTCATCAGCATAGAGAAATAATTGCTGAGCAAATAACCAGAAGTAAACCTTGAGAACTAAGGGATATAACCTAACCCCTCATCAGCCAAAAGATATAACCCCAAAGAAAGTAAAATGTCATATTATTCTTAATAATAGAAGAAAATGATTCAGTGTCTGACCATAAAATATTACACCAGTATATATACATATATAAAACATGATATGTGTATGTGTATTTGGTAAATATTCTGAATCAGGTTGAGGAAGTTTTCTTCACTTCATAGCTTCTTATGAGTTTCCTTTTATTATAAGCAGGTATTGAATATGTCAATTTTTCTATTTTAATTTAGATGATAATAATTGCTTTTTAAAAATATTTTGATATAATAAGTTCAATTTAGGGCTGGAGCGATAGCACAGTGGTAGGGCGTTTGCCTTGCGCACGGCTGGCATGGCCCAGCAAGGTTCGATTCCTCTACCCCTCTCGGAGAGCCTGGTAAGCTACCGAGAGTATCTCACCTGCACAGCAAAGCCTGGCAAACTCCCCACGACGTATTTGATATGCCAAACACAGTAACAAGAAGTCTCACAATGGAGATGTTACTGGACCTACTCGAGCAAGTCGATGAACAACGAGAGGACAGTGCTACAGAAGTTCAATTTATTTTCTTTTTTATCTTCTGTGCACTGGTCCTGGAAGGACTGCAACACTAAATCAATATATGGAATGGATGGAACAAACTCCTATTCCATATCTTAGCCCCCCAAATCCATTTAATATATTCTCCTCAGATAAAGGACATATCAAATGTTGAACTAATAAGAACAGATACTCTTCTTGATCTTAGCCAACAGGTGGAGAAGCGATGCTGATCTGTTTGTGGTTTGTTTTTTGTGTATTTTTTTGGGGGGGGTGGTCATACCCAGCAATGTTCAGGGATTACTCCTGGATCTGCACTCAGGAATTACTCCTGGCAGTGCTCTAGGGACTATATGGGATGCTGGGAATCAAACCTGGGTTGGCTGCATGCCAGGCAAATACTCTACCTGCTGTACTATTACTCCAGCCCTTTTCCTGATTTTCAAATGTCCAATTAACGGGCATTCCTAAGAAAACTTTCTACCTGGTCATGATGTATTTTTATTTTAATATATTAATAGATTCAGTTGGTTAACACTTGTGAAGCGGGCCTTGGGCCAACATGGTGATGCTTTGGGGTTACTAATGATTATACATTCAGTAATCATTCCTGGCAATACTCAGGAGACCATATAGGATGCCAAGGATCTAGGCCCTGTGCAAGGCAAGTGCTTGGCTGTCATTTTCATCCACTTCAAACTATTTTTTAAATTCTCATACATTTTGGAGAGGGGTAGAACTGTAAGATATCTATGAGTATGCTGATAATTTTCTAAATATTTGGTTTTATATATTTTTTTACTGTAGGTTTATAATTTATTTCCATTTTTGTCAGAAAATTCTTTTGTTGATGTGTTCATTGCAGCTCTATTTCTCTTTTAAAATGATTTTCCTTCATTTTTTCCCTTTTCTCTCTGGACTGATTTGTTTAGCCTTAGTTCATGGTTGATATATAGACTGCCACAATCTTTCCTCTGCATGACCTATCAGTTCTAGGGCCCAGCTTATCAAGAGAGTGTCTGATTGGATCAACTCAGCTCAAATTCAATCAGCTGTAGTCAGGGCAGCTGGTGGCACATAGATAAAATTAACTCTGATCTATCCATTAGCAGAACTGTAAATAAAAACAGCTTCAGGGAAAGATGGCATGGGGACTGGAAAGTGCCCCCAAATTTCTAGAGCATCTAACAGTAATATTTGTCAGATTTAATATCAATGGGCCAAAAGAAAAAGACCAAGAATCAAATTGTAACTCATATCTTCATGGAATATTGCTCTTTCAAGGGTTGCTTTGATGGCTAAGTATGATTCTCATATTGATACAAGTAGTGGTATTTATAGTCAAAGAGCCAACATAGTACAACCTGCAGAATTCATTCTCTTGGAAGTTTGAGGGCCCCCAAACAAAACAAAACAAAACAAAACAAAACAAAACAAAACAAAACAAAACAAAAAGAACTCCCCTGGGGAAAGAAAGATGGTGGCCGCATGGGAGCCTTGTGGAGAGCAGGTATGAGCGGGGGGTGTGGGGGCGACTAAAACCTCATGGGAAGGGGGGCGTTCTGTCCCGTTCCTCACGCCCTACTGAGGTCATCAGTTGCCCCCCACGAGCGGCTCTCCAGCACGGCCACGGCCCCAGAAACACAAGGACTTAATGCAGAACCCAGCAGCTTGGAGCAGAAAAGTTAACAGACTATGCGTTAATCCATGCCACCATGTCTGCCCGGAGGGGAAAGGGTGTTGCTCCCCTCCACCCTCTCCCCTCTGGAAAGAAAGATGGTGGCCTCATGGGAGCCTTGTGGAGAGCAGGTATGAGCCGGGGGTGGGGGCGCGACTGAAACCTCATGGGACAGGGGGGTCGCTCCAGCCTGTCCTTCACGCCCTACTGAGGTCACCAGTTGCCCCCCATGAGCGGCTCTCCGGCACGGCCACGATTCCAGAGCACAGAAACCAATCTCTTAATTATCTGACGTTCAGTAGAAATACTTCCAGGGTTAATAAGTAAAATAGCAGAAATCCAAAACGGCGTGGCTGCTATCACAGCTGCGCGACAACATTTAATTCTTGAACCCAGCTGTAGAAAGCAAATCATTTCACAACGCTTTTTCAGCATGTCTGATTTTTGGGGGGTGGGGGGTAAACTCTAAATAATAATGGTGCATCTTTTATCGAAACAATGAATCTAGTCAAAGTAGATAGAGTGTTAACTAGAATTCATCTGCCTCACAGGCATTGGGAGGGGTGGGAGGTGGGGTTTTATCGGGGTTCTTCGTGGTAAAAAATAAGTATTGGTAAAGGGAAATGTGTTTGATATTTGCATGACTGAGACCTAAACCTGAAAGCTTTGTACCTTTTCCCACCGTGATTCAATAAATAAATAAATTATTAAAAAAGATGAATTAATATGTCAAATAAAGGAAGCAATTTTGCAAGGTTACTTTAAAAAAAAAAGAACTCTCCTAAAGAACAAAAGGGAATGCCCTGCTACAGAGGCAGGGTGGGATGGGGATGATGGGGGTGGGAGGGATACTGGGACCCGTGGTGGTGGAAAATGGGCACTGGTGGAGGGATGAGTATTTGATCATTGTATAATTGAAACCCAAGCACAAAAATTTGTAAGTCTACAACTGTACCTCATGGTGTTTCACTAATAAAAATTTAAAAAAACAAAAAGAACTCTACTGGCAGAGCAGGTGACAACAGACCTGCATTGAAAGGGAAGTTTAGGCAAAGAGTTGAAAGGTTATGGACTATCCAGGCAGAGGTCATGCGTAGGGAACCGGAAATAAGTGTGCAGGGCCAAGTTTAGGAGTTTAGGAAGTTGGGTCTAGGAGTTATTTATATACTTCCTGTAGTTGGTAGCCATGAAATCCCAATTGGAGAAACATAATAATGATGTATTTGAAATTCACAGACTCTGCAGCATAAACCAGATGCTGTGGCATGGAATTAGGAAAACTCTTTTTTTGGGGGGGTAGATGTGTCTCAAAGTTTAAATGTGACTGTTGGGGCTGGAGCGATAGCACAGCGGGTAGGGTGTTTACCTTGCACGCAGCCAACCCGGGTTCGATTTCCAGCATCCCATATGGTCTCCTGAGCACCACCAGGAGTAATTCCTGAGTGCAGAGCCAGGAGTAACCCCTGAGCATCGCTGGGTGTGACCCAAAAAGCAAATAAATAAATAAATAAATAAATGTGACTGTTGCTTGTGAACTTGCTTGGAAGGTGATGCTGAAATGAGGGCCAACTCTCTGGTGAGAGATTTGGGTTCAGTTTGTGTTTCTCATATACTCTTCCACTTGGAAGACAGGAACACTTCAGTCTTGGTCCTTTTGCAGTCGAGACAGCGGCCCCTAGTTAGTTGGAAGTGTGAAGGGCGTGTTAGGGCCTATGAGTTGTAAGCATGGGGGTGACAGACAAGCAGGATATGGGGATGGGAGGACTTGGTGCTAATTTCTCACCTCTCCTGGGGAGGTTAATACCAGGAATCTTCCTCTACATTCCTGGCTGTTCCCAGCAGGCACCAGCCTCCCTGCAAAAAGGCTAGAGCTCTCTTTGTCAGGGGCATCGGGCTGACCTAGAGATACTCAGAGATAAGAAATTGGCGGGTTCTGCCACAACCTCCTGACCCCCTTCTAGGAACCGCTGCGAAAATAAAACGACAGTGCTTTTATTTCTCAGGGTCCCTGAGGCTTGTAACTTTCATAATAACCATACTATTTGTGTTTATCAGTATACTCAGGCTGAGAGCATTCCCTACTATTCCCTAACTCTCCCCACTTGTTGCTGTCACGGCCCACTGACTGTTCAAGTTAACAACTTTCTCTGAAACCCCCTCTGGAAAACCCAGGGGGTTTTGTTAGCTGGTTACCCTGGATGTGTTTTTCAGCAACTTCTCTGCACCCCGTTTTATCTGCGCCATTGCCTACTTCCGATTCCTGCCAGGCCTGAAACTTGGGGGAGGATGGTTCTGTGCTACAGATACCTCATTCATCAATGCCGTCTTCCAAATCTCCCTCCTCACATCTATTATCGCAGGCCTTGAATAATTGTTTTCATTTAGCTATTTAGGACATTACTCTGACCAGCAGGTTAAACCGAAGCATCTCTCTGACTCCCGTGCTGTCATGAACATACTTCTAGGTTAACTCAAAACAGCTGTTCCTCCTTCTCCTCCCCCGACCTCCCAATCCAAGCCTTTAGAAAAACTTCCCACACCCTAAAACTATGGGGAGAAAGCATTTTTTATAAGCAAGCATTCTGGAAGTATCAATATCTCCCACTTTCAATATGGAAGCTTCTTTCATTTTTTTTCCTGCTTTTTGGGTCACACCCGGCAATGCACAGGGGTTACTCCTGGCTTTGCGCTCAGGAATTACTTCTGGTGGTGCTCAGGGGACCATATGGGTTGCTGGGAATTGAACCCGGGTCGGCCACGTGCAAGGCAAATGCTCTACCCGCTGTGCTATCACTCCAGCCCCAGCTTCTTTCATTTTAATGGCTGTTTTCCCAACATACATGGTTTAGAATTTCCTTCAACGAGAAAATGAGCATGATTTAACTTTCCTTGATGTCTTAGCAAAAAGTTTTACGTTCTGCTGTAAAGCACTAAAACTCTCTGGCACTAGAACTCTCTGAGTCTCTGGGGACTGAGAGCCTAAGAAGACCTCAATTTCTATGATTACAAAGTGATTTTTAGGGACCAGAGCAATGATACAGTGCATAGGGTTCTTGTCTTGCATTTGGCCAGCCAAGTTTAATCTCCAGTATCCCATATGATCTGCTGAGCACCACCAGGAGTGATCCCTGAGCACAGAGCCAGGAGTAAGCCCTGAGCACTGCCAGATATGGCCTTATTCAAAAAATAAGTGTTTTTTTTTTTTTAAAAAAAACCTCATGTCTTGGGGAGGGGTGTGGGGGACTCCCAGTAAGTGATCAGGAGGCCTGCTATTCCATCCTGTTACTTGGATCAAACACCTGTCAGCACTTGTCAGGGGACCATATGCCACGCTGGGGCTTTCTGGGGTTGGTTGCATGCAGGGCAAACTCCTTCACCCCTGCTCTCTCTCTCTCTGGCCCTCCTTTTGTAAATATTAAAATACACTCTCTGTTTGCTTTTTGTCAGGTTATTACATATCGCTTCTGGTTGTCAATGTACCTACCTTCAGAAACGTTTTTGCCCTAATGTTTATGGTTTAGTGTTGGCAGAGAAGACCATCCTCAACGAAACACTCAAGAATATGAACGCTGTGTCTACTAAAACTGTGGGTCAAAAGTCATGGAGAAGGATCTTAGAGTTTTGTATGAGTAGATTGACTCGGTTGTGAGCTTTATATTTTGGTTTTACATCAGTCATTTGTTGTTAATGGTTTTGCTCATCTTCGAAATGGAAATTTATAGGACAAATGAGTTTAACTTTTGTGAAAGCATAACATCTTTCCAGAAATTTCTTTTCACTGTTTCTGTTTTCACTCAATTCTAGAGTAGAGAATGATTACTATAAAGGGATTCCTTTTATCAGCAGTCCTTGATTCCCTAACCCAACATAAAAAATACTGTCTTTAAAAAATATTATCAAGTTAAACTGTGTCACTAAAAAAAACCTCACAGGTGCAAAAATAAACTGCAACCACAAGAGCTACACCTCTCTCTCTCTCTCTCTCTCTCTCTCTCTCTCTCTCTCTCTTCTCTCTCCCTCTCTCTCTCCCCCACTCTCTTTCTCTCCCTCTCTCTCTTTCCCTTATTGTCCTCTTTGGCAAACTTCTGTGGAAAGCCAAATAAATGAGCAGGGCAATTTGACGGAGTGTAACCTATACCGGTCCATTGTGCAATGCCTTGGACGTAAGTCCTTTTCAACTAAACGGAGGTATATTTTCTTTTATATTGTTGACTTTGACCCTGCAGCTTAGCAAAGAACATTTGTGCAACATTTTCTGGATCAATTTATCATCCACTCAGAGCAGACATGCATTTTTCTCATCATTAAAGGGAAACCAAACCCATAACCATAATCCCCTCTTCTGCTCTCTTTCTCTCGAGGCCTTCATGTTGTAGATTCTGAAATATTAATGATGGGATGCGAAAGCAATGTGGCCTATTCTCATCCCCGGCCCAGGGGGAGCACAGGCACACATAGGGAGTGGGAGGCAGAGAAATGGCCTCATTTTGCAAAAAGTAAGTGTTTCTCAAAGTTGACTTGCTGAGCGATGGGTCTTCAACTCCCCAAGGTGCTTGTTGAAAACACCAATCCTTGGACTGCCGCTCTGCTATGGAATAATGACTTCTGAAGGATGCAATTTGCATTTAATGAATTTGTTGGCAGGGGAGGGGCTGCCAAACAGTACCCTGAGTGCCAGTGCTGGTGAGTCTTGGCCTCATGGGTAAGCTGCTCAGGCCCTGCGGTGCTGGGAACTACCTGGTCCACCCAGGTATTGCATGAGGGTCTCAAGGTCTCTATGCAAAGCTCAGAGGCCCCCGTGGAGACAGATCAAGCTGCAGAGGCACCTGGAAGTCCTGAGCCTAATCTCCGCCCCCCCCCCCCCAGACTCTCTCCCCCAGACCTTTCAATTTGCATTTTTAATCGATCAAATGATATCTAGGATTTTGGTTTTGTTTTGTTTACTTACAAAGACTATTCTTCTGACTCACCTGTGGAGCCTAGTCACAGTTTCTTTGTTTAAATACTGAAGGAACCAGAGAGACAGTACAGGAGTTAAGTAGATGTCTTGCGTGCAAACAACTACAGTTTGATCCCTGCCTCCACTTGTCCTCTGAGACCTTGCAAGGTGCAGCCCTGGAGGTCCCCAGCACCACAGGGTGACTTAGGAGATTCTCAGCACCCCCTATCCCTTGGCCTCTCATATTGAACCACTGATCTGGTTGGCCAAGAACCTCTGTGAACGAATCCCTGACCCCATGAGATATACTTGAAAGGCCCCCACCCCAAAAGAAAACAAAAGCAAAAAACATCAGGAATATTAAGCATAATCAAACTTCATTGCAAGGACATTCTCTTTCGTTTGTGTAACGTCATGTTTCACCTTTCAAAATGTTTCCTAAATAGGATTCTGAGGTGGGCAGGGCACATGGATGATTTGGGCAAAGTTCACCTTTGGGACTTGGTAGCCAGGAGTCAGTTCTAGGACAGCACAGCACACATGTCTTCTGGGCACTTTTTCTGCACATTTGGTGTTTCAGGAGCCAAGGCACAGAGAAAGCTTTATTAAGGTGACCCTTCCATCTCAAGCTGAGCTGAAATCGGTGTCTTCCTAGCCAGCCCTCGCTGTGGAGCGCAGTGTTTGCACCCGAAAGATGAAAGCAGAGGAGAGCTCTGGGCAGGGCAAAGAGGGGAGTCCTTAGGACAAAGGAAATCTCCCTCCTCTTCTATTCATCCCCTTCAATTTTCTGATCTTTTATTTTTTTCTCCACTCCCTCTTTCTTGTAAAGACTCAAACTCTGGAATAATTATATGAAATTAAGTCCGTAAAAGCCAGGCTTGTTTCCTTAAGATTGATGTGTTAACATTTGGGGCAGTTTTCACAGGACTCAGAGACACAATTATTTCCCAGCTTGGATATCAGAATCTTCCTCATACCCAGGGACGAAAGAATCTCCTTCCTGCCTCCAAAGTGGATTTCTTGATTTTTTTTTGACACTTTTCTCCATAATACAGTTTGTGAACACACAGAGACATCTGAGTTTGTTTTGGGGGCTACAAGAGCAATGTTCAAAGCCGACTCCTGGTTCTGTGCTCAAGGGTTACTCCTGGCCGTGCCGGGGGAGGGGGGCATATGTGGTGGCCAGGTCAAGCCAGGGTCATCTGCATGCAAGAAAAACACCAATTCAAGATATTTTTTTAAGTTTTTTTTTTTTTAAGTCTCAACACTTCTAAAGGCAACTAGGGGAGAAAGAAAGGGGTTGTGGGGACCGGAAACCCAGAAGTCTCTAAGCTCTACATCTCACTGTCACTGAATTCAAATGGAATATTTCCCATACTAATACTGGACAGGGAAAGGTTTGACTTCCAGAGTAGCACAACTCAGAGGCCAGGAAAGACGGAAGGAGGTGAAGGCAACATTTTCCAGGTCTAACCTTGTCCTAAGCTACCCACCAAGATAAGCAAGCTGTTGCTCCGAAGGCATCTTTCCCTGCCAACTGCATCGCTCTCGACAAAATAATAATTATGGAAATAAAGGTGCGGCCTTGCCCTTCGTTTTCCCACTGTGTCTAGTGAGATGAAAGATGGCAAACCATCCCTCTCCAGACTTCTGAGCCCTGGGAAGCGGCTGGAGGCCCAAGACTAAGCATGGCCTCTGCAGACCTCCACCCCAGGCGGCCCAGCAAGCAGGGTCAGGTTCAAGAGGTGCTTGCTTGCCTTGACACAGCGCGCCTCATTAGGACGCCTTTGTAAAACCCCTTCCCTTTCGCTTCACAAGGCTTATAAAAGACGCCCGCAAAACCTCGGCCTTCCTGTGCCTCCCTGCCCCGAGGTAAAAATCCTCTTCTTGCAGGAAGCACAAAGCAAAGTTCAAAGCCTTCTCTATCCAAAGAAAGTGTGCCTGATCCAGTATAATGTGATCACATGACAATGAGGCCTCCCCCCCCCAAAAAAAAATGCTGGACCACTGTCTCGGTCACCATCTCTGGCCCCTCACCACTTCCCCCTTTCTCAAAGACGTGCACATCTCTTGTTCAGCAGAGTCCGGCATGGCCCACAGAAGAGCATTCAGGATCAAAGCCACCGGCAGCTTTGAGCTGTGAGGGGGGACAGTTATAAGGAGGTTATGATGGAATGCCCTCCACAAAGACAGAAGAGAAGGAATTGAGTTGACAGGAGAGGAGGAGGAGGAGGAGGAGGAGGAGGAGGAGGAGGAGGAGGAGGAGAAGAAGAAGAAGGAGAAGGAGAAGGAGAAGGAGAAGAAGAAGAAGAAGAAGAAGAAGAAGAAGAAGAAGAGAAGGAGGAGGAGGAGGAGGAGAAGATGAGGAGGAGTAGGAGGAGGAGAAGAAGGAGAAGGAGAAGAAGGAGAAGAAGAAGAAGAAGAAGAAGAAGAAGAAGAAGAAGAAGAAGAAGAAGAAGAAGAAGAAGAAGAAGAGGAAGAGGAAGAGGAAGAGGAGAGGAAGAGGGAGGAGAAGAGGAGAAGGCGGAGAAGGAGGAGAAGAAGGAGAAGAAGGAGAAGGAGAAGAAGGAGAAGGAGAAGGAGAAGAAGGGGAAGAGGGAGAAGAAGGAGAAGGAGAAGGAGAAGGAGAAGAAGACGGAGAAGGAGAAGAAGGAGAAGGAGAAGAGGAGGAGGAGGAGGAGAAGAAGAAGAAGAAGAAGAAGAGGAGGAGGAGGAGGAGGAGGAGGAGAAGGAGAAGAAGACGAGGAGGAAGAGGAGGAGGAGGAGAAGGAGAAGGAGAAGAGGAAGAAGAAGAAGAAGAAGAAGAAGAAGAAGAAGAAGAAGAAGAAGAAGAAGAAGAAGAAGAAGAAGAAGAAGAAGAAGAAGAAGAAGAAGAAGAAGAAGAAGAAGAGGAAGAGGAAAAGGAAGAGGAAGAGGAGAGGAAGAGGGAGGAGAAGGAGGAGAAGGAGGAGAAGAAGAAGGAGAAGGAGAAGGAGGAGAAGGAGAAGAAGAGGAAGAGGGAGAAGGAGAAGGAGAAGGAGAAGAAGGAGGAGGAGAAGGAGAGGAAGAGGAAGAGGGAGAAGAAAGAGAAGGAGAAGAAGGAGAAGAAGGAGAAGAAGGAGAAGAAGGAGAAGGAGAAGGAGAAGGAGAAGGAGAAGGAGAAGGAGAAGGAGAAGAAGAAGAAGGAGAAGAAGGAGAAGAAGAAGGAAACGGGAAGCATCGGCCTGCAGAGGCCCCGGGCAGGGGCTGTCACTTGGGTGAGTCTTGGTCTGACTGCCAGGCTCGTCGCCCTGCTCTAAGACCAGCCCAGTCCCAGCCACGTTAAAAAGGAGGTTAGATGAGGTCATAAATCTTTCCGGGCACCGAAGATCCGCAGAAAAGCCCAGCCTGATGTCTGTTACATCTGTTTCGTGTTCTCCGCCTCATCTGGCTCATCTCTGCCTTCTGCAGCGATAACTCACAAGCCCCTGAATGCAATCCGCCGAGTGGCAGGTATAGGGTGTCAGCCCTCTGCACACACGGGCTGAGGGGTGAGCGTCCGGGCAGCAGGCGAGCCCCCCTCCCCCCCAGGGCTGGCCTGCTGACACCGTAAGTCTACACCCGGGGGCCGGTGGCGGGCAGGCCGGGGCAGCGCGCACAGCCTGCAGAGGGGAGCCCGGCGGCCGGTGGGAGAGCGCAGGCCGAGGTGGGTCACACGGAGATAGAATTTCAGCTGCATTAGATCAGAGCTGTGGGAAACAGCACCTCCTGCTCACACCACACACACACACACACACACACACACACACACACACATGCACACGCACACGCGCACAGCCGGTCTCCTAGGAAGCTGTGGGAGGGCGGCTGGGGAGACGGAGGCAGGCAGCTGCGAGGAAACACCCCCAAGTCTGCTGCAGCGGCCCTGTAACTGCATCTACTCACGCGCTCGCCCCAGCAGGCGTGGGCCGGACCTTGCAGACTCCTGGACCAAAGGGGCCGAGCGTCGCGTGAGCAGCATAGCCTGAGCGGGAAGTGAGCCCGGGTGTGTGCCTCTGAGGATGGGCATGGTTAAGAAAGCACGAGGAGGGGCTGGAGCACTAGCACAGCCGGGACGGCGTTTGCATTGCACGTGGCCAACCCTGGTTCCATTCCCAGCATCCCAGATGGTCCCCAGGAGCACCGCCAGGAGTAATTCCTGAGTGCATGAGCCAGGAGTAACCCCTGTGCATTATTGCTGGGTGTGACTCAAAAAGCAAACCGGAAAAAGAAGAAAGAAAACACGAGGAGGGGCTGGCTCTCAGACCCAGGGCAGCAGATCTCCAGAAGGGCCCCCAGGTGCCTTGAACTGGGAGTTCTGGGGGGCTTGTTGTTTTGGAGCAAGCGGAACGTTCAACCCCACAGCTCTGTGTGCTGTCCTGCACAGTTTTGATCTCTCTCCTCTGCTTAATCACCTGACGCTGTTTCAGTGCCCCAGAATACCATACCATCCATCAGCCTTTCTAGGGGAGGCACTGGAATAGTGGAAAGTTGGAGGGGGGGTTGGAATTAAAAGGGGAACACGGACAGCCCCATTAAAAAGGGCAAGAAGTCAGCTGCTCTGAACCCACCCCCGCAGCAGGGTGGGAAAGCCTCTTCCAGGAGCCGCTGGGAACACATTTGTTCTGAAGCTGGCAGCAGAGCCTACCAGCGCCAGGGAGCCAGGCCCTGGCATTCTGTACACACCGTTTGAGTCAGGCGCCTGTAAATGGCCCTCTTTCTTTTTTTCTGTCACTCAACAAAGGCTGGAGGCAAAAATTCCTACAGCGCCTTGCCCAGAACCAGGCAGAAATCAACCCCCACACACCCTCATCTTCTGGTTTGGCCCATCAATTTTGAGCCCAGTGTTGCCACTGAGAAAATGACCTCAGACAACTGTTGACTGAAGATCCAGTGTTTCTTACTGGCGCGCTGGGCTTTTTGGCATGCCATGCTCTTTGACTTAGACTGAGAAACTTACAGAGTTTGCAGAATGTCTGGTTCCAAAAAAAGTGGCAGGGTGGGAGAAATAGCTCAGTGGAGGGGAGTGCATGCTTTGTATGCAAGGAGGCATACAAAGGTTCAACCCCCCAGTTCCGAATCCTCCCCTGAGCACCACCAGGTATGTCCCCCAAATCAGAACGTAAGCAAATAAACTAAAGAAACAGCTAGCATGTCCCCAGTAGGATAAACGGGGTCTCAGCTACAATAACAGAAACAGTATCCAGGGCAGAGTAGTGTCTGCAGGGCGGGAATAGACTCACATTTGCATTTTCACATGATCACCACTTTGTTGGAAATCTCATGACCCACAAAAAAAGAGAGCATTCTACTCCTGACAAGAATGCAAGTGCTCTTGGGGCCGGGGCGATCGCACAGCGGGTAGGGCGTTTGCCTTGCACGTGGCCGACCTGGGTTCGATTCCCAGCATCCCATATGGTTCCCCGGGTACCAACAGGAGTAACTCCTGAGTGCAGAGCCAGGAGTAACCCCTGAGCATCGCCGGGTGTGACCCAAAAAGCAAAAAAAAAAAAAAAAAAGACACGTGAAAATATTGCAGAAAGTTTGTGAGTCATCTGAAGTTGTGTTAAATATATAGATGTAAAAAATTATAATTATTTCTCTCAGGTCAATGTTGAAGGCTCTTTTTTGTTTGTTTGCTTGCTTTTGTTTTTGTTTGGTGGCCACACCTAGTAGTATTCCGGACTTATTCCTGGTTCTGCACTCAGGTTTTATTCCTGAAGGACTCAGGTGACTATATGTAGTACCAGGGATTGAACTGGGTCAACCACATGCAAGGCAAGTGTCTTACCCACTGTATAATATCTCCAGCTCCTAAAGAGAACTCTCAAGTCTTCAAATGGATTTTCAAGAGTCCATGACCTCCACAGATTAAACTATGTTTTTCAGTTTTATTTTAGGCACCCGAGTTCGATTCCTCCACCTTCGATTCCTCCGTCCCTCTTGGAGAGCCCGGCGAGCTACCGAGAGTATCTCGCCCGCACAACAAAGCCTGGCAAGCTACCTGTGACGTATTCGATATGCCAAACTCAGTAACAACAAGTCTCACAATGGAGATGTTACTGGTGCCCGCTTGAGCAAATCGATGAACAACAGGAGAACAGTGACAGTGACAGTGATTTTAGGCACCATGATTTGCAATCCTGGTGATGATAGGATTTCATGCATACAATGTTTCAACACCGTACTCCCCACCCTATCTCATATGAAAGGTTTCACAAAGGCAGTTTTAAAGAGCCCTCCAGCCCAGACTCTATGAGTAAAATGCGCTGGCTCCTGCATACTGGGCCCCAGTGCAGGCTAGTGAAGTGATTCCCATCACTCAGCCATGCAGAGGGAGCATCATTAACAGAACTCTAACCAAGAAGGAAAACCAAAAGCAAGCAGGTACAGCAGCTTGAAATGTGTTAACAGAGAAGCTAGGGTCTCCTGGAGATGAATTTATCCAGCTGAGACACGATTCTCAGAAGACACAGTTCCAAGGTGGTATTCTGGGATGACAAAGAAAGGAAAGATATAATGAAAATCTTAAACAGCATACAGTTTAGTTCAGTCTCGTTAAAGCTCTTGGATAAGAGGTAGATATAGAGCAAGGCTTGGATCCATGAAAGGGTAGATATGTGCACTGACCTGCAGCATTTCAAACCCCTTTTCTGCAATACAGGAAGGATTCCTGTGTGGAAAGATGCCATCAAAACACACTGTGAAAAATGACAAAGACGCCACAGGCCTTGGGACCCTACAGACCTCCATTCCAAAGTTGCTGTCTGGTTGCAAGTTAGGGCCATGTTTTGCCATTTGGGACCTGAACTATAGTCTAGTGGTAGGGCATTTGCCTTGCACAGGACCAACCTGGGATTAATCCCCAATATCCCAGATGATCCCCTGAGTCCAGAGCCAGGAATAAGCCCTGAGCTCACTAGGTATGACCCGCCCCCCACTCCTCCTCAAAAAAAGAAAATCCCTTTTTATAAATCAACTAATCTCCCCAAGCAGTTAAATTAGAAATGGTGATTATTTACATAAAATAGCTATTCTTATTGATGAAAGCTTTAAACAAAGCTTTGTGTACTCTATTTCAAGTGATCTTACAACTTGGTGAAAAAAGTACTACTCAATTTTCAGATGAGGAATTTAAGGCTTTAAAAATTTTTTAAGCAGCTTCCTTGTGATTATTTCCCAACCAAAGTGGGAAGTCAGACGAGGCTCTCTCCTCTCTTCACTTTTCTGTATGTACATGCTTGCAGGAGTGCATGAGTTGGGCAAATGTTGGGAAGCTAATTTGCTTTTTAGATGGGTGTAAAATAACTGATCAAAATGGTAACATTATTGATCAAAAGGTAATGCTGTGGGTGAACCAGAACTTGAGGACAGCAACCATGTGTAGAAGTGCAGCTTAAGAAAGCCCTGAAGCAAGTGTTACCAAATGTATTTAAAATGTATTCTGATGACTTGTTAAAGAAACTTTGGTACATTTACACAATGGAGTACTATGTACCTGTTAGAAAAGATGAAATCATGGAATTTACATATAAGTATCATGTTAAGCTGAAATGAGTCAGAAAGAGAGGGATAGACATAGAAAGATTGCATTCATCTGGGGAACATAAAGTAACAAAATAGGAGACTAACGCCCAAGAGTGGCCGAGATTAGTACCAGGAATTTTGCTCCATGGCTTGGAGGCCAGCCACACACGCTAGGGGAAAAGGCAGCTCAGATAGAGAAGGGAGCACCAAATAAAGGGTGTTGGAAGGATCCTCCCAGGATGGGAGAAGCATGCTGAAAGTGGACTATAGACCAAACATGATTGCCACTCAATGCCTCTTTTGCAGACCACAACACCCAAAAGGAGAGAGAGAACAAAAGGGAATGCCCTGCCACAGAGGCAGGGTGGGATGGGGGGATGGAGGATGGGAGGGATACTGGGACCCGTGGTGGTGGAAAATGGGCACTGGTGGAGGGATTGGGTACTTGATCATTGTATAATTGAAACACAAGCACAAAAATGTGTAAGTCTACAACTGTACCTCATGGTGTTTCACTAATAAAAATTTTAAAAAAATGTATTCTGAGAACTCTGGATAATCCCAAACTCAGGGATTCTTGTACTTAAAGATACTGAGATAGAATGTACAATGTGAATAGAGTGTAAGGGTTATGCATAGTTGTTGGGAGAGCAACAAAGAATTACACCCTGTTGGTGGCAGATAGGGCTAAGATTTCCTCAGAGGAAGTGAACTTGAGCTGAGCCTTGAAGGATCCAGGAAAAAGTTTGCAGGGAACCAAAGTGGTGAAAGGCTACCCAGACTGATGGAAACCAATGCAAAAGCGTGGAGAGATTGAGAGGAAGGGGAAGGCAAGGGAAATTGTGGCAGATGGTATGTGGAGGCAAGATAGGCAATAACGTCAGAGATGAATAACAAATGTACTGAGTACTTGCTATCTTCCATGTTCAATGACTTCATAGGTTTTGACTTGGTTTATCATTGCAAGAGCTAAATGATTTGGATGTTAGTACAATACCCAGGTTATAGATCCACAGGGAGATGAAGTAACTTGTCCAAGAGCTCCTTGCTAGAGAGTGGAGAAGCAAAGGATCCAACCCAGAAAGTTTGACTCCAGAACCTGGAAAGGGCTGTGATGGGCTGCTGCTCTGATTGCCTCGTGTTTGCACTAAGCAACAAAAAAAACAGATTCTTTCCTAAAAGTTGCCATTTGTGGGGCTGGAGAGATAGCACAGCGGGTAGGGCGTTTGCCTTGCACGCAGCCAACCCAGGTTCAATTCCCAGCATCCCATATGGTCCCTTGAGCAACGCCAGGAATAACTCCTGAGTGCAGAGCCAGGAGTAACCCCTGTGCATCGCCAGGTGTGACCCAAAAAGCAAAAATAAAAAAAAAAATAAATAAAAGTTGCCATTTGTGTGACTATTGTTTCCCCTTCCCTTTCCTTTCCTTCCTCCTCTTCCTCCCTCCCCTCCCCCACCTCCCCTCCCCTACCTTTTCTTTCCCTTCTCTCCCCTTTCCCATCCCCTCCCCTCCCCTCCCCTCCTCTTTCCTCTCTCTCTCTCTCTCTTTCTTTCTTTCTTTCTTTCTTTCTTTCTTTCTTTCTTTCTTTCATTCTTTCTTGTGTTCAGCACTTATTTCTGGCTCCGCACCCAGAGACTATTCCTGGCACTGCTTGGAGCACCATATGTGGTACTTGGGATTGAACCAGGGTCAACCACATGCAAGAAAGGTGCCTTAATTTCTGCACTATCCCTTCAGTTCAAAGAACATTGTTTTCTTACATCAGTATTTTCTCTTTAGACCAGAGTGAATGGACTGTACCTGATGTTTTAACATAAAAATGGCAACTCCTTAGGGTAAAAGTGAGAATTACTTTATTCGTAAATGTATCTTTAATACTAAGCATAGCTCCTGATATACAGTACGTACTTACTAAATGTTTACAGAATAAGCAATAAATGAGTCCATTGATTTTAGCAACTTGTTCAGGTTTGAGATTGAAATTAGCTTGAAAACAATATGTTCCACTAAAACCTAGTCACATAATATTGGGACATACATAAAATATTTAACCCCAAGTCAAAAATTTGTAAGATTACTTATCCATAGATTGTAGAGTGTGTGTGCGTGTGTGCGTGTGTGTGTGTTCCACTTGCATCATGTATATACTGCTTTATCTAATGTGTACAATCCTCATGCCACAGATTATTCAAGCTTTCTACTATCCTTCCACTTGAGATAAAATAAATCAAAAAGGTTATGTTTGCTTATGACTTTCATAAAATCTCTTGTATTACTTTTGAGAAAATCAAAAAATTGACTGTGCGAGACTTTAGAGCACCTAAGAACTCCTGGGTAAGTCATCAAATTAGTTTACACTGAGGTGTAAGGATAGATTTAGCAGTGACATTAATCGATCCCTGTATATTTAAAAGTTAAAAGTAAAATTGCTCATTCCCTTAATTTAAAAAAAGAGAGAGAAGAAAAAGAGCACCCTAGACATAGAGAAGTGTGTTTTCTTGGTCAGCAAGGCGGGAGAGGCCTTATGCTCTCTGTCCATCAACACTGATAAGCTGTGACACCAGGAGCCCAGGAAGCTCTCCAGCTGTTCCACCTACGCTGGACCCCGAAGCGCCATGATCCCATTCAGGAAGTTAAGGGGGCACAGTCAGAGAAACACGAGTGGTATACACACAAATAATCTTCTCAAATAGAGTTTCATAAATTATTGACATCTGCATATGTTTGAAACTTCAAAGGGCCTTCTTTTTCTGGATTTCCTTCTGGTAGCTCAAGATACACATTTTGGTGATCTCAGTGGGCACGGTTTTGCTATAGAAGAGTCAACGTTTTATTTTGCTTATTATTTATTTGGGGAGATTGAATCACACCCAGCAGTGCTCAGGATTTACTCCTCGTGATGCTCAGGGGACTGAGGCAGTGCGCACCAGGGATCGAACCCCGGGTGGCTATGCACTAGACAATCACCTTACCTTCTGTGCTGTTTCTTTGGCTTTTGAGTCAACATTTTAAGAAAATCTGCCAAATGAAGACAATTAACAATAATTTTTTGTTTGCTTGTGCTTTTTGTTTGTGTTTGTGTTTGTTTGTTTTGTATTTTTGTTTGTTTGGGTTTTTTGTTTGTTTGATTGCTTGGGTTTTGTTGGGGGGGCACACCAGTAGGACTCATGAGTGACTCCTAATTCTGCACTCAGGAATTATTCTTGGTTCTGCTTGAGGGACTATATGGGATGCTGGGGGTCTAACCTGTGTCAGCTGTGTGCAAGGCAAACACCCTAGCCCCTATCCTATCACCTTAGCCCCAAAATTGCTTCCTATGAAAGGAATGTTTTTCTATGATTTCTTACCTCTATTTGTGTCTCAGTAGCACTTGGAACATTTTATTTCATTGCAAAGAGCATTAATGAAAATAACAAAGTGTTGATGTGCTTTCCTGGGTTTCTCCTTTCTTTTGGGTCTCATCATCCCTTTCTGGAGTGAGGGGAGGTACTTGCTTTTATGGGTGAGAAGACTGAGGCTGAGGGCATAGAGAAGTCAAGCAATTTGTCTAAGAACACTTCAAACAGTAAAGAGCCAGAATTTAAACTTAGTTGAGATCCTAAAATCTATCTCCCTTCAAAACATCCTATGGGAAAATCAAGTGAAACAGGGACTTATTTTTGAAAGTCCACTATGGGCAAAATAACTTCAAACACTCTCATCTATCACCTGAAGGATAGGACATGTTTATTAAAGACAAGCTAATGTGAAAAGAGAACCGTCAGCTTATTGAATGCTTGGCGAGTGAGTTTTTTCAGTGAGAAATAATACTTGACTCTGTGAATTAAAGTATTATCTGAGGGGCTGGAGTGATAGCATAGCAGGTAGGGCATTGCCTGGCACGCGGCAGACCGGGTTCGATTCCCAGCATCTCATATAGTCCCCTTAGCACCGCCAGGAGTAATTCCTGAGTGCAGAGCCAGGAGCAACCCCTGTGCATCGCTGGGTGTGACCCAAAAAGAAAAAAACAAGTATATCTGTCAGGCTACTGAAATTTCTTCAAAACTTCATAGTGCAAAACTACGAAGATTATCTCATTAATAAAAGAAGACTGATTTGTGAAAAGAAAATTGAGGAGACCTTTTTTTCCCTTACCCTGAGGAATATTTTCTTTTTCCTTTCAGCAAATCTTTATCAGGCACCTTCTCTTGGGTTTGCCACCTGCAAGCAGACTTCAGAACAATGAAAACCACCGGGACCGGATAGTGATTCTAATGGAGCAAATGTTGGTTAAACAGAACAGTGGTGGGTTTTTGTTTTTGTTTTTAACTGGAAGGATTCCAGCTCTTTCCTGAAGCCTGTCTCTCTCTAGGGAAATGAGCTCTAGCCTCAAAAATCTACACAAAACCCGAGTAAGAATGAAGATTTATGATGGGAGGCGCTGGGCGGAAGCCCGCTATCTCCTAGGCTATCTGGACGCTCATCTTTGTGTTATTAGAGAAACACTCTCCCTCTCCTGACAGGATATAGCTTGGTTATCACATAATCTTCTCATGTTGCATTCCCATTCTGCGTGCAAATGCCCCCAATATAAAGAGACACAGTTCAGGAAGACAGCCTTTCAAGAGGGGAGTTTATCCCAGCTGTTGCCATCTATCTCCGACACTTACCTTTCCCCCTCGTGTTGGAGTTATGTTGATAAGGGATGGAAGAAAGAGAATCTTTGGCAATCTCGGCAAAAACACTAAAGGTTGCCTGTGGGAATTGGTCAGAAAAAGAGCCCAGGAAGCTTTAATTAAGTTCCAGAACGCTCCTCAGATAGGGGACCAGGAATGAATGCTTGCCTGACTTGGGACCCACCAGCACCCCCTCCTATAAACAATCTTGCAGTCACATCAACAAGGATTCTTTGCCTACTGTTTTGGTGTTGACTTGTCAGGAACCAGGGGCAAACAGAAAGGAAGCTGCAGGAAGAAACATTCCGCTTCCGTGATTTCATGGTACTCATGAATTTTTTCCCCCTCCCCCTGGCATTACCCATCCCGTCTGTGGCTCATTCTCCAGCCCCACTGTAACTGCATTGCATCTGTAGACCTGAAACGCACCTGCAGTGGGATTTGCTGGCCAGCGACCTGTGAGTTTTCGCTCAATCTGGGTCTACAATTCTGGAGAGAGCCAGAAGGTGCTGGGGGCTATTAAGGCAGGACTTTGCAGGGGGAGGTAGAAAATGAAGTGTCAAATGCGGGAAAACAGGAGAGGGAGCCCCAGCGCCCTGTCAAGGTCCTGGCGCAAGCCCCAGAGGTGGGAGGGCGTCCTTTGTTGAGGAGGAAATAAAGCCGGGACTCCAGTGCACCGGATCCGACGGGACGCGCTGCCCGTTTGAAGTGCGGCTGGCGGCTGGAGGAAGCTGCGGCATCAGGTTCCCATTAGCCGTCGCGGTGGCTTCACACCACGACATGGTAACAATTAAGCCTTCTGCTACTGGTCCTTCCCCTGGGGTGAGGCGCTTTTCTTCCTTACCCCAGTGATTTTAAGTTGCCCTGGTTTCCTTCTAGCTCGATTTCCTGCAGATTCCTGTTACTTCAAGTCTGATCTTCTGAGACCACTTATTAGACCACACAAACTGCACCAGTTGTCTCCAGCCCGGCAGACCCCACTCTACAATGTGTCTAGGAGAAAGACCCGAGCTCTCTGAAACGGGAGAGGGGCTTCCCCTGCCGAATCAGATTACCCAGAATCAGAGCTGTAAATATCGAGGGAAAATAAACTAATTATACATGCATGCCCCGGGGTATGCTAAATTGTTTTCTTCTTTTTTCTTTCTTTTTTTTAAAAAAAATGGTTTAGAACAATTATCTTCATCTTATTGATATTAGAGATAAGGCCCGAACGAACAAATGACTGTAATATGAAGTGGAAAACTAAAAAAAAAAAAAAGATAGGAATCTCTGATTTTTCTTTCCCAAGGAAGAAAAATATTTCTATATGGAGCAGAAGGTAGGTCACAGGAAGTATCATTTGAGCTGGTCCTTGAAAAATAAGTAGAACTTGGGTATCAGGAAGTAGAGAGGGTGGGAAGAAAAAAAGGGGGGCTTATTAGGAAAGAGAATATGACTAATAGCAGTACAGACACTCTCTTAGGGATTAATTTAAGGCACAATTAATAGTGAATGTTATGGGGAGAAACAAAGTAGAATGTAAGACTATCCAGTAGAATACAAATTCTGCCCTCAAGAGTCATTCATTTGAAGTTTGATGAACCAAATACAGGCAAATTCATTTTGCTTAATTTGATTTGGAGGTGGGGATGGAGTACACGTGACAGTTCTCTGGGCTTATTCTAGGCTCTGCACTCAGGGATAACTCCTGTTGGTACATGGGGGGCCCATAAGGGGTCCAGAATTCAAACAGGGGTCAGCCCACATACACGGCCAACACCTGAACCCCTGTACCATCTCTCTGGCCACAGAAAACTATTTCAGAAGCCAATAAAATACACAGTATGTTTAAACCACACCAGATGTAGCTAATATTTAACTGGGCTATGTGAATGATGAACGCTATTTCAAGTAGACGGTTGCTGAACTGCAATGAACTAGCTGAGTCAGGCTTGAGAAAGACAGGGACTTAGATGCTCAGGACTGAAGGAAGGACTTCAGTGGGAAGGGGAAGGGAAGAGAGTGAGAATCAGGCAGGCCCTGTGCGAGAGACTATGCTTTGAGGGGTTCTCAAACCCCAGCCAGCAGCCGAGTGGCATTGAAGCCTTTTTAAAATACACGCTCTGGGCGTCACATCAGAGGTTGAGGTGTGAGGCATGAACTGAGTTTCTAACAAGCACTATGGTGACACTGGTCCTAGCCCAAAGCACCTGACTTGAAAATTTGTCACTGTAGACAGTTCAGCATGCTCAGTACAATAACTTTTTTTTCCTTTATTGGTACTTGGAAATGAGGTAGCCTTGAAAAGTCTACTGGGAAGTATTTATTAAAAGCTTCTTTTAAAAAATTTTATTTATCCAAAAGTATTTGTTAAAAGCTTTTTGTTAATTCTATCTTTCTTACTTCTATTTCTCCATTTCATGCATAAGAATATTTTAAAATAGTGATTCATAGTCTACCTCATTTCAACCAAATAGTGAGTTGTTGCTGTTCTCAAATGGTCTCTTGGTTTAGAATAGATGACTATGAAAGGAAAATATATTGTTTCATGCCTCCAGAAGAAACTATTATAGTTAAAACTGCATATAATTTTAAAATCTGTTTATCCCTCCCACAACAAGCATACTTATTTCTTTTTTGAGGGGGTGGGCCACACCCAGCTGTACTCAGGGTTGACTCCTGGCTCCATGCTCAGGAATCATTCCTGGAGGTGCTAGAGAGACCATATGTGGTACCGGGAATTGAACTGCGGTAGATCTGTACAAGGCAAGTTAACTTACCAGCTGTACCATCTTTCCAGTCTATGAATTTCTTTTCAATTTATTCACCATGAAATTACAAAGTTATTCATGGTTGGGTTTTAGGCATCCAATGTTTCAACACCAATCCCTTCACTAATGTCTACGTCCTCTACCAATGCCCCTTCACACCATTTTTCGTTAAATTTTTTTCTTTATTTAAACACCATGATTTAAAAATTTGTTCATAATACAGTTGTTACAATATTTCAATCCCACCACCAACGTGACCTTCCCTCCACCATTGTCCCAATTTTCCCAACCATCCTACAAGCCTGTCCCCATAGCAAGCACAAAATAATTAATTTTGTATTTCTCTAGTTACAACTAAATGACTAATGGAATTATCAAAATATACCCCAGTAAAAGAAAATTTGTGAAAATTGTTATATCTCGTGAGGTCATTAAGTCCTCATCTGAGTTTTACTAAGCTGTTCATTGCTAGTTGAGCCTTCTGTGGTCTTGCTTGTTGAGCACAGTTGGCTTCTACATTACTTTCCCATCTAATTTTGGTGTGCCCCTACCGGAATGTCAGTATTGTAGAATTTGGAGAAAATCCAGAGCATGTAACTGGGCAGTGAGTTTACTGGCAGAGGTTGTGGCATGTGGGGTGACTGCCAGGGTTCCCGAAAATAGGGGGCTCAGGGGAGGTTGTCCATCCCCCATTCCAAAAAGACCCTAAAGGTCTGAGTCTGAAAACTGGTGTACCTGGAATTTTCAGCAGTTTAGTCTCTCTGCAGAGATTGGTCGGAAGCAGTGGACCTGGGTTGCTTCTGTGAGATTTGGGTGCAGCTGCCAGGGCCAACCCCTTCCTGAGGGTATTCCAGAGCTTTCAGCGGGCAGACCTGTGTGACCTATGAATTTGTCCCTGCTGTTTTCTTAAATAGCTTTGCTGTGTGCTCTGGGATTGGGATTCTGGAGCTCTAACACTCGACAGCCACAAGCTACAGCCAACATTCCTTAGAGGCTAAGAATAAAAAACATTGACCAAATCTACCCTCACCCAAACTCTCTCACCCAGTGCCTGCGCCTTACTTAGACATATGCTCTCTTTCTGGAATTTCTTTGCCAACTCCTTCCTCTCCTTAGTCAGTATTTCCCTCTTTTCCCTTAGATCTGAGATCCACAGTTTCTAATCTTCCTGTTCGTAAGAAACCAGAGAGGTGATGACTAACCTTCCTTGCTTTCTTCCTTGCTTTTGTAAATCTTGTAAAAAAGATTTACAACAGTAAAATCTTGTTGTTTCTCCCTCCTTTTCTTCACCAGTTACCTAGCTTGATTCTCTAGCCTCCACCGAGTATGCCCCAAGAAGACACTCCACATTCCCCTGTGCACACCTCACTGCACACAGCCTCAGTCTGCATCCTCCCCCAGCCCCTTGGGAAAATAAGGAGTGGTGGAATGAGAGGATTTCTGCACGTGCATTTGGCGCCAGCACAAACTCATTGTGTGATGTTGGTCACATGACTTCACCTGTTCCTCAGCTTCATCTCCTATCAAATGTGGGCAATCATACTTTTGCTGCTTAAGGAACATGATAATGAAATAATGATAATGTGATTATTGCATTACAGGATCTAGTGAGGATAATAGATCAGGAAGATGAAGAAAATGTTCTAGTAAATGAAAGGGGATTCATGCTGGACCATCTTCTGAGAATTCTCTTGTCTGTGATGTGATATGATTGCATCCCTGAAAGTCATTCTCGACCCAGCCCACTTTCTATTTCTCCCTTAGCTCTTTCCCTGATTCATTTTCCCTGTATACTTTGCTGATAAGAATGCTTGGTGCCTGCCCAGGAATTTAACAATTCCTGCCCTTGCTTATTAGTTACTTTGGGATGGGATTGGGCACAGTCCCTGCAGTGCTCAGGGGCTATTCCTGGTGATATGTTCAGGAGTGATGCCTGGCAGTACTCAGGAGATCGTATGCAGTACCTGGGATCAAATGAGGGTCGTTTTATGCAAGGCAAGTACCTTAACACCTTTATTATCTCTCTGGCCTCATTTCTCAGCTACTTTTAAGTGTGTCCAAATGCTGAAGTTTAGGGGTCTTGTTAATTTGCTTACTGTTACAAGTTTTCTCATTTTGCTCTGTTTTGTTTTTGTTTGGGGGCCACATCCGGCAGTGCTCAGAGTTTACTCCTGACTCTGCTCAGGGAGCAATCCTGGTGGTGCTCTGGGAACCACTTGTGGTACCAGGATTAAATCTAGGTTAGCTGCACCCAAGAGTGGCCTAGATTAGTACCAGGAGGTTCGCTCCATGGCTCGGAGGCCAGCCACACCTTCTAGGGGAAAAGGGAGCTCAGATAGAGAAAGGAGCACCAAATAAAGGGTGTTGGGAGGATCCTCCCAGGATGGGAGAAGCATGCTGAAAGTAGACTATAGACCAAACATGATTGCCACTCAGTGCCTCTTTTGCAAACCACAACACCCAAAAGGATAGAGAGAACAAAAGGGAATGCCCTGCCACAGAGGCAGGGTGAGATGGGGGGTGGGGGGTAGGAGGGATACTGGGACCCGTGGTGGTGGAAAATGGGCACTGGTGGAGGGATGGTTACTTAATCATTGTATAACTGAAACCCAAGCACAAAAAATGTGTAAGTCTACAACTGTACCTCATGGTGTTTCACTAATAAAAATGAAAAAAAAAATCTAGGTTAGCTGCATGCAAGGCAAATGCCCTGACTGCTGTATCATCTCTCTGGCCCCAAGTATTATGTTTTTCTAGGGCCACCATTTCAATGCTCAATTACTGAGTGGCTTAGACAACAGAAATTTATTTCCTCAGAGTTCTGAAAGTAAGAAGACTGAGACGAAGGTGCTTGCAGGTTTGGTTTCTTCTGAGGTCTTCCTTTGGCTGGCCTTCCCTCTGTCTCCTCACATCACTTCTCAGCACATGTCTGTGTCCTGTAACAATCTCCCCTTGTAACAATCTCAGTCTTTACGGGTTAGGTCCACCCATATGATCTAATTTTGCCCGCATTGCTTTAAAGATCTTATCTTTGGATAAAGATACTGGGAAATATGACTTCAACTCATAAATTCTGAGCGGCCACCATTCAGTCCACAAGATTTCCCCTTAGCACCCCACAGGATCTTACAGAGCGCCTGTCACACTTATGTCATTCATTAATTAAACAATTGGGAAGAAACTACGGAAGGGGAAACAAAGCAGGATGCAGAGTAAAACAATCCCTAAAATCTGTTTCTGATAGACTCTTTGGGAAACGGTGGAGAAAGCAAGGAAGGTTAGTCATCACCTCTAATGTTTTTCTTTCAATAACATGTCCTCACACAACAGGATTATTTTATTAGAGTTGGGTTTTGTTCTTGCAAAATGATACCCCTGGGAAGGATGACATAATAGAAAGAGAAAATGGAGTAAGACGGATGCTGCTACTATGAAGTCTTCAGACCCGATACATAGTAAATACACATTCTCTATTGTTCGCTTTATTATCTGCATCATCCTTGACCCTAAGCTCCTTGGAGATAGGGATCCTTCATGCCGTGCTCATTATTTCATTCCACGATCTGACATGAAGTTTAGCAAAAAGTAGAAGCTCAATAGATAGAACGAGTAAGTGAAGACACACCTCTAAGGCCTTCTTTTCTTATTTGTAAAAAGGACTTATATTGATCACTAATAACATAATATACACTTCTCTTGATCACTTTCATACAAAAGATTTACAACAGTAAATTCTTGTGCATTTGTTTTATGTGAATTGTTACCCTTTAATCCTCATATCAATCATCAGAAATAAGTACTGTTTTTAATCTCTATTTTTCATAAAAGGAAACTGAAGAATACTGATCAAGTTATTCTAACAAAGAGCAGAGCTCAGATTCTATTGGACTCAGACTTCAAGTACCAACAAGTTAAGTTATATTCCCTTCTTCATGTCCATGAAAGTGTGAAAAACTTTAACTTCTAGTTGAGAGGATTAAATAGAAATTTACGGAACATTATTAGAAGCTTAATGTGTGTGTGTATATATATGTACATATATATATCAAGTACCACATAATTTGTCAAGTACCCACATAATTTACCTTGCTGGGCAGAAATGGCAAGACCCTCAGATCTATAATTCTTCCTCAAATTTTTGTTAACCCAAATAGGCCATAGCTATTGATCCTTTTTTGTGAATTCCTTTATAGAAAAACCATTCTGTAGTCAAGAGACGTCTATATTTCATGTTCCCTCCATTTTTTCTTGAATCTATTCAAATCAGTCTGCCTCTCTTTTCATCTGAAGCTACTCTTAGGAACATAGCCAAATTCTCAATAAACACCAGTAACCTTGTTTTTACCTTATTTTCCCAAGTCCTTAGCCTCATTCAATGGAATTAATGACTCTCCTAAAACCACTTTATCTCAAAGCTTTCAGGCTTTTGTTTCAGTTCCTTGAGTGGTACTTAGTCTCTTTACTGGTTCCCTCACTTCCATCTTTTGTCTGATTCTAAAGTTCTGTCTCTAGTCTGACTTCTTCTGGGGTTCCAGATTCTGTGTCCATATTTCCATAGAAAACTGCTCTTGTGATTCTAACACACATCTCTAATATAACATTATCATGCGTTATTCTTGGTTCTGCCTTCTCTTCTCTTTCCCTACCCAGGATTTTCACATTTTATTCCCATTCAAGTTTATTTATTTCCTATAGCACTATTTAGCTATTTTAGGATCAAAATCTAAGAGTCAAGTTTAATTTTTTATTGTCCTTTCCCTACCAACAAATCCTGGTGAAGGCTTTCCCTCCAAAATTTAACTCAAATTTCCCCCTCTCGGAGAGCCCGGCAAGCTACCAAGAGTATTCGATATGCCAAACACAGTAACAACAAAGTCTCCAATGGAGACGTTACTGGGCCCGCTCGAGCAAATCGACGATCAACGGGAGGGCCTTTACCTTTAAAATGAAATTAAGTTTTTAAAAAATATATGTAAATAATAAGGCAGATTACTGTCTATCCCCTGCCTATCTCTGGGTATGCAATGTGACCTTGCTCATGATGAAGACTTAGTCATCAAGATGATCAAGTCATCATCATCAGACAATAACCCCATTCTCAGGGTATTTGTGTTTACTCTTTCTTTATCTGGTATTCTTTCTCCAAATCTTCACTTGGCTCTCTCCTTATCATTAGGAATCAACAGAACTGTTTTCTTCTCAAGGAAGATTTCCAGGAGCACCTGGGTTAAAGTAGCTACACACCCATGACTCCAGGCCTCTCTATTAAGAAAGCATTCGGCTGCTAATAATAAGCCTAATATAGGCTAAACCGGTGTATCTCTCTATGCCTCACATATTAAGACAGCTAAGGTAGTTCATTCAAGGCCTGGCTAGGCTTGATGATGACAAAGGGGACTTAAGCTCCGTGTCATTTTCTGTGTTGCCATTAGCATTTTGACTTTCTTCCTTATGACTTAAAGGTGAGAAGACAGATGCTACATTTTGTGTCTGTGTCTCAAACAAGAAGGGAAAGTTCAGTGGATCAAAATCTTTCCTTTTGTTTTGTTTTCTCTTCTTTTTCTTTTTTTTTGGGGGGGACACACCCAGCAATGCTTAGGGGTTACTCCTGGCTCTGCAATTAGTGGTGCTGAGGAAAGGGAAGCAAATGGGATGCTGAAGATGGAACCCAGATTGTCCACATGCAAGGGAAGTGCCCTACCCTCTGTGCTATTGCTCCAGCCCCTGAATCGAAGTCTTTTCTTTAGCTTTAGCTTTTTTTGGAGAGAGAAACTCCAATAAACTTCAGGGTATTATACCTCTAGTCCTGGATTTGTGTCACACTGCAACTACCAGTAGTTAGGGAGTTTGAGGATTCATTTTCTCTTTGCAGCATACAGATCATGAAGTGAATGTAAGGGGCTTGTGTGTTCTACTCAGGGAGTTTTTTCCAATCACCTTTTACATCATATCGCTCTATTTACTTTTTCTATAAACTTTTATAATTACATGAAATAACCTTGTTATGTATCTGTTCTTACACATGGTACATTATTATTTATTTTAACCTGCCAAGAATTATGATCTTGTCTCTTCTGATAATGACCGACTAAAAGAGTTCTTAGAATTTAGGAGAACTTCAATTTAAATAAACAAGGAACTGTTCACTGCTGCAAAATGAGCAATAAATAAAATTTTTCTTCCATATTAAAATTGAATTTCTGTTGTATAGAAGACAGTCACAACACACTAATAGTTTTATTGTCAGTGTCCTATACAGACTGGCATATCTTCAAGACATAGTTGAGTGAGCTCTCCTTTTGATCTGAGGAATAGTAGTGGTTCTGTTCACTGAGTCGCATTGATATAATAGGTAGAATCTTCTGTTAGATGCACAGTCTCCCCAACTTGCTTTTTGATAAATATGCTAGCAGAACAACCATGGTTAGAGAAAACTCACAGAACTCAGGCACTGGCCATGTTGGATGGATCACTGTCACTGTCACTGTCACTGTCCTCCCGTTGTTCATCAGTTTGCTTGAGTGGGCCCAGTATCATTGTGAGACTTGTTACTGTGTTTGGCAGATCGAATACGTCATGGGTAGCTTGCCAGGCTTTGCCATGCGGGTGAGATACTCTCGGTAGCTTGCTGGGCTCTCCGAGAGGGGCGAAGGAAACAAACTCGGGTCTGCCATGGTGACCATGTGCAAGGCAAACGTCCTACTGCTGTGCTATCGCTCCAGCCCTATGTTGGATGGATACATAATCTAATTCATTGAGATTCTTGACAACACACAAGTCCGGAATAGTAAATAAAATACAAACTGAATATAGACACTTCGGAAAGATTCATGATAACTTTCTATGACAACTCAAATTTCCCTTCAAAAGAAAGTATTTAGATGGGAGGTGGGGCCATAATGAACAAGAAGACAAAAATCTGAAATTACTCATACATTATGGATACAAAGAATTCATAGATACTGAGTTAAACACTGAATCCCACATAGGGCTTCGCAGACAATTTACTGGAGAACTCAGCCACCATTCAGGAGATTTACAGCCAAATAGCAAAAAACTACTTATCATTTAACAGCTAGAGAGCAGGAACCCATAAAAGGGGGAGGAGCCATGCAGAGATTATGAGTCTATGCAAATTATGCCTCCCCAAAACATACCTCAAACAGAAGAAGAAGAAGAAGAAGAAGAAGAAGAAGAAGAAGAAGAAGAAGAAGAAGAAGAAGAAGAAGAAGAAGAAGAAGAAGAAAAGAAGAAGAAGAAGAAGAAGAAGAAGAAGAAGAAGAAGAAGAAGAAGAAGAAGAAGAAGAAGAAGAAGGAGGAGGAGGAGGAGGAGGAGGAGGAGGAGGAAGAGGAGGAAGAGGAGGAGGAGGAAGAGGAGGAGGAGGAGGAGCAAGGTGAAAAAGCCCCACTTTTGGACTTAAATTCCATTCCTAAAAACCTGAGCTGGAGTTAACAACTAATGCAGGTAAGACATCTACCATTCTCAGCAACCCCTGACAAGCAGGTGGAAATCTACATGCTTTCAGAGCAGGGAAGCACCTGAGAGTCTTCCAGTCTAGGCTGAGGGTAAAGCAGTGGCAGGTTGAATGACATCTATCCTCATAGACCAACAAAACCAGTACCCTCCCATATAAACCACATCTGACTGATTACAGGTGTTATTGGGCACTCGTAACCACAACTGTTGAGTTGCTATCCACCTCAGGTGGGCATCCACAACAGAGCCACTTAAAGGTACCATCCACTGTGAACCTTGGCACATAGCACTGATCTTAGGGATATAGCCAGTGTAATAAACTTGTGACCACAAATTCCCAGCACCTTGTAGCTGCTAGATTACAAGTGACCACCACAGAAACTCAAGCCCACATAATCACAGAGCCACAGACACTGATAGGATGCAGCAAATATTACTCCTAATCATTGCTGAGTTTCACTAAGATTTGAATTTCCACCTGTAGGCAACACATTGCACCAAGCATGTGAAGAAAGAGGAATTCAGCCACAACTATGAATGGGACAATATCCAGAAAGGTCTTCAAATATACCAGAACTTCCTAAACTTCCGAAGGAAGACTTCAAATAAATAATACTATCTATGTTCAATGAAATGAAGAAAATGAGTGGAAGAGAACATTTATAAGCTCAGAGAAATTATGAAAAAACTCAAAACAGAAAAAAATGAATTACAAGTAGAGTAGCTGAGCAAATTCTAAAAAAGAAAAACAAGACTTTGCAGTAGAATGGAAGATATTTGAACTTTGATCAGTGATCTTGAGTAAAAGCTAGAAAATATTATTAAAGAAAAGGAAACATATATTTTCAGGGGTTAGACTATACCCAGCAATGCTCAGGGGTTACTCCTGGCTTTGCACTGAGGAATTACTCCTGGAAGTGCTCAGGGAACCTTATGGAATGTCAGGGATCAATCCTTGCCATGTGCAAGGCAAACACTCTAACCACTATACTATTGCTCTGGTCCCAGAAAAAAAATAATTTTAAAAATGAAGAAAACTTGATAGATTTATGGCATAGCATAAATGGGAGTGATATTTGCCTCATAGGAGTTCCAGAAGAAGAAAGAGAGAAAAAATATATAGTGGAATAAAAAGTAGCCAAGACTTCCTCCAATTTCATTAAAGAACCATAGACCCTGATTCAAGAGACCCAAAAAAGTTAGTGTTGATTCAAGCTCCATGAATGCAATGACACTGCGGTAATGCTGTAATCTAGATATACCTGGTAGTGGCTGGTGACCAAAGTGAGCAGTGCTTTAGTCACTGTACATCCTCATGGGAATTCTTCATTCTAAGAGTGTGCCTGGAAAAATAAGCTATATCTGTGCTTCACTGGTCCAGAAAGAGGAGATATTTTCTGTAGATGAGCTCTTCTCCATGTCTGAGTTCAGGAAGGGAAATAAAGGGCTCTAAAGATTTTGGGATTGCTGGGTCAAATGGGAGCTCAATTTCTAATTTTTTGAGGATCATCCATACTGTTTTCCAAAAGGGCTGAACCAGTCGGCATTCCCACCAGCAGTGGAGGAGGGTCCCTTTCTTGCCACATTCGCGCCAATACCGGTTGCTTTTGGTCTTTTGGATGTGGGCCAGTCTCTGTGGTGTGAAATGGGTATTCAATCATTGTATAACTGAAACCCAAGCACAAAAATTTGTAAGTCTACAACTGTACCTCATGGTGTTTCACTAATAAAAATTTAAGGGAAAAAACATAAAAATATTGATTAAATTACCGGGGCCGAGACCTCCAAGCCTACTCGAATTGGAGTCGAGCATCTTCCACCCAGATCCTCCAAATTCCAGTAGGCGGGGGTCACACCCACCACCTGGCCCCCTGGCGCCGTGTAATCCCATCAGCAGCCAAGACTCAGAGACTATAAAATCCAGATCCCGGAACTGCGCGGCCTCATTCGCGGCCGCGCGACATCTTATCAGAACTTTTCTTTATGACATCTTATTATCTCATTCCTACTTTGGACAAACTTGCAGGCTATCGAATGTAGCCCGCCCACAGGGCAGAGTCTGGCAAACTCCCCGTGGCGTACCAAATATGCCAAATACCAGTAACAATGATGGGTCTCATTCTCCTAAAGAGCCTTGAATATAATATCAGGGCTAGGATGAAAGAGACGTTACTGGGGCCTGCTCGAGGCAATCGACGATTAACAGGATGATGAAATGAAATGAAAATTGATTAAATAAATAACTTCAAAAAAAAGAAGAATTTAGGGAAGAGGTATTTTTTTTTATATCTTCCAAATACAAGAAATAAAATGGCGATTTTCTGGTGTCTGTTATTAAAGGAAGATACACTATTTCTCGTTCTTCCTGGCTCAGCAGCTGCGGCCTCTTCGATGCAGGGAGGGCTTCAGAGAACATAGACCTCTTCAGGGTGGTGAGTTCTACGAGGGTGGCACTATCCTTAATAATTTATTCCTGAGCGCTCTCCATGAACAATAAGAAATAAATAAGCAAAGGATATCTGGTAAGGCTGGAAATACCACAACAGTGTGTAGGCGTGAGAGGTCTGTTTCATTTTCATAACTGGAATTTATTTCCAGCAGTAGCCTCATTCCTCACTTTAGGTTTAGAAAATCTATTTTCTAGGGAAAATGGATTACATACATTTTAAAAAACAAATATTTATTACTAGGCACTGAGCCCGGTGCTAAGATAAGACAAGAGGAAATAAATTCTCTACTTTTATAGCGCTTAATGTGTTATAGAGGGACCGATTAAAAAAATTGTCTTCAACAGTGGAATTAATTTAAAAAAAAAGACTAAGAGTCAGGTAAAAAGAGAAATATCAGGGGCTGGAGGGATAGCTCGACTGGCCGGAGTGAGTATTTTGCATGTAGGAGACTCAGAGTCTGATCCCTTGAGCACTGCTGGGCAGTTAACCTAGCAGGAAGTAGCCCCTTGGACACCACTGGACATGTGTCCCACCCTAAAGTAAAGAAACACTGAGACAATTGAACTGAAATTCAATAATGAGGCTTAGGGGAAATCACTCTTAATAAGAAGATAACAACCATTCTCTGCTTCTATTTATTTATTTATTTATTTATTTATCTTTTTGGGTCCCACCTTGTGATGCACAAGGGTTACTCCTGGTTCTGCACTCAGGAATTTCCCCTGGTGGTGCTCAGGGGACCATATGAGATGCTGGGAATCGAACCCGGGTCAGCTGCATGCAAGGCAAAAGCCCTACCCACTGTGCTATTGCTCCAGCCCCTTTCTGCCTCCATTTACATAGCTTCAGAACATAGAGGGGCCATAGAGATAGTACAATGGGTTCAGTTCTTTGCATGTGGCCCACCCCAGTTCAATCTGGACATGCCATAGGGTTGGTTCCCTGAGCACCGCCAGGAGTGATCCCTGAGCAAAGAGCCAGGTGTAAGCCTTGGGCACAACAAGTTGCTAAAAAACAAACAAAAAAACAGAACCAAATTAGAACCGAGGACCAAATCTGACCCATTGAAATAGATGCTATTTGTACACTTACTTTGCACACATTGTCTTCACTATACAAGAGAATGCCTGGCATGTGTTTTTCCAGTCTGTTGGCCCTCCTAACTGAATTGGGAGGCCTTGGACCACGCAAAACTGTGAGCAACTGTGAGTCAGTGGCAGGAGCTGAAACTTACCTATTGTCTCTCTGTGAACGAATGAATTGAACTTTCATTATAACAGGTGAGATTTCAGTCAGACAAAAATAACTCTTGACAGGTTCACGAAATGCTAAAGCAGCTAGGAGGGGAAGTCTGGGCTGCATCGGGTCAGGCTTCACTCACAGAGGATCAAAATAGTTGCTTTTAGACAAAGTTGCTAGGAGTTGATGTTTTAGCGACTGCAAATATAGGAGCGGAGTGAGGCCAAATTGACTCATCAGTTACAGAGGGCCACGAATCGGGACAGTTTCAGAACATGAGCAGCAACATGGTTCATGGGATTCTGACGACTCTTAAGTCAAATTTCTAAAGTATTCTACCATTTGATACCTTGCCCAGAAAATGATGATGATGATGATGATGATGATGATGATAGAAGAAGAAATGTGTGTATGTGTGATCAGTTACATTGTACAGAGTATTGGGAATATTTGTGGATGGCTCTTATGCATGATACCCTGTCAGTAACTCTATTGTAAATCACAGTGCCTAAAAAGAAAAAAGAAAAAAGAGAAAGAGAAGGCAGACTGGGGAGGGGTAAGAGAGAAACTGGGGATGTAGGTGGAAAGAAGTGGACACTGGTGAAGAGATTGGCGTTTTGATCTTCATCATGAATAAGTTTGTAATTCAGTTATTCATTAAAAATTTAAAATTAAATTTAAAAAATTTTAAGTAACATGTGTCTTTAAATCACCTCTTTAAGATTGCTTTTTGTCCTTCATTTTGGCAGCCTAGTTCGACCTTGAGATTTTATCAGCCTCTCCTTCCTCATCCTTCTTAACGCTGCCTTATTGGTGGCTCTTTCAGGGTCAGGGGAATAAGATCCATTGTATTTACTGGTTTTGGCATATCGAATACGCCACAGATAGCTTGCCAGACTCTGCAGCGTGGGCGGGATGTTCTTGGTAGCTTGCCAGGCTCTCCAGGGATAGAGACTTTTAGGGTGGCCTCTAATTCACCCTTGCAGGTGTTCCAATGGTTCAAACCGTATTTGAACCCTATCAAATATGGTGCATGAGATTCGGAGACTACCGCTGGACTAGAGCCATTACCGAATGGATTCCACGGAACATCAAAAGATATTGTGGCCACCCACCTATGAGATGGTCAGACTTCTTCGTCAAGGCTCTGAACGATCAGTTTGAGGCTCTTTGTGTTCCTAGAACGAGCAGACGCCATTGGGCTATACTAGCACATGACAGGGACGAATAGAGATCTTATTGGCACCCACTCAAGCAAATTGATGAGTAAGGGATGTTAAGTGATCAAGTGAAGATTGCTTATTCAGCAGCACTGAAAAAGTAGGGTACAAAGATTGTAAAGTGGATAAAGGGAGGACTAAATAGTAATAATGAGAGTACATCTGATACTGTCTTCTTGGACCAAGATTTCCAGCAGAAATATGTATTCAAACATTTGAAATATGGTAGTGGGAAGTTATAATGGTGGTAGGATTGGTATTGGAATATTAAATGTAATAAATTATTGTGAACAATTTCATAAAATAAAATTTTAAAAAAGAAATGTATATTCATTCTGAGTCTATTCATAATAAACATGCATTACCTCTACCCACTGACCTGAAATATGTTTTTAAAACCAATACTTACCTTTACTGAATGCACAGAACCGTGGTGATTTAAAATTTCTTTTAAAAAATTCTTTGTGAAAGCTTAGTAACTTTTCCCACAGTGATTCAATAAATAAATATAAGAAGAAAAAAATAAATAAATAAAATTATGGAAAAAAAAGTAAGGTGAAGTTCATGCCCAATTCAATTAGCTAATCAGTAGCTGAATAAATAGCAGTACTCCTACATAAAATAAATAAATACATAACTAAATTCTTTGAAATTGAGTGGACTCTAGAAATCAATTTTATTTTTACATATATATTTTTAATTTTGAGGCCAAATCAGGTAGCCTCAGGGCTTCTTCCCGGCCTTGTGCTCTGGGATCATTCCTGGTGGTGCTTGGGGAACCATAGGTAGTACCGAGATATGAACCGAATCTGGTCACGTGGAAGCCAACAACCTCTCTATACAACTCTCTGGCCCAAGCATAATTGTTTTTAAAGTGACCAGTGTGTGTCTAGTGCCTCTAGTATGCACCTGTCAAGGAATAGATCTCTTCCTAGGAGGCCTATGTCTTAGAATTTTTCTTTTATATGGTTCCAGAACAGTTGACACTGGCCATATGTTCATTCTGTTCTGCACTGTGATTCTATTTGGAGATGCCACCATCTCCTCAAACTCTGCTGCATGCTCTGCAGTGCCATGAGGTGTTTGGGGTCTGGTAGCACTGGTGGGCAAGGAAGAAAGTGAATGCGTGCTCTGCCTCTCGAACTTTGCTCAGGTATCTGACATGGGGTCACCTACAGATCTCCAGTGACAGGTACAGAGACTGCCAGGAGAAAGACTTAGCCCTCTGAAAGTCCAGGACCCGCCCCCCCACTCCCCCCAAAAAGGAAAAATGAATCTGTGAGTGATGAGTCTTCAGGGAGATCCAAAATAGTTGTATTCTTGGTTGTATGGTTATCTAACTGACTTTCTCCTTCCAGTTTGCAATAGTTATCTTTAGGAACCCATTCATCAACTACCTTAAAGGTATAACAACTCCTGGAATTTCTTTGATAACATTTACACGCCTGTGTTATTATTTCTGTTGTTTTTCCTGAGATGCCGGTGATGTTTCAGAAGCGGAAACTTTCAAATGTCGGCATGTTTACTTAGCTCTTTCAGTGAAGACGTCATGTTTGGAAACCGGGTGGTGGGGTAGCCAAGATGTGCTTGTGTGTGTGTATGTGTGTATGTGTGTGTGTGTGTGTGTGTGTGTGTGTGTGTGTGTTGCACTGATAAAGTCAATGCCGATTGCTTGAAGTCTAAGGACCATCCTTTTCCTTGGTGAACTGCATAGGATTATGTATCTATTCAAAAAAACCACTGAAAGAGCGCACAGACAGCTTGTACTAATGGGTATTGTTGCTATGAATTAGAAGAGGCTCATTTCCTGCTAGAAATTATAGAATGACAAGGAATGTATAATGAATCAGTTGTGGGACATTAAAAGGTAAAGCTAACAGTCTTGTCTCAGACGGTGACTATGGCAGATGAGTGTTGTTGTTTCTCCTGCAGTTTCAACGGTATGAGGCTTATTCATTTGAATTACATTTAACTTGATAGAGGGTTTCCATGCCAAACTGTTCATAATAAAGTTAACCTGAAATTTTCACGTGACTATAGATGGGATTGCCTTTTTTATTGCCTACCCAACTTTTTTGGGGGAATGGTTTGGGATTGTACCTTGTGGTGCTCATGGCTTATTTCTGGCTCTGTGCTCAGGAGTTACTGCTGGAAGTACTCAGGGAACCATATGGGTTCTGCTGGGTTGTTCAGCATGCAAGGCAAGCACCTTAACCCGTATACTACCTCTCTCATACATGCAAGGCATGTGCTCTACTGCTAGAGAGTCATACTTTCCCAACTAGGTAAAGATGTTGCTATTTAACAAATGAGAAAACGCAAGGAAGAAGAGTTTCGAGTTCAAATTATTTTGTTACTTTTTCTGAATAGCTTTCTAAACATTTTCTTTGGCATGATCATAGTTCATCATAACCAGAATGCTGTAAGATGGTGCTATTCTTATTATTTGTAGAGAAGTTTGAGAGCCACTTATGTCTAGAAAAGGCAGAGAGACGCTAGAAGCTCAGGATTGCTCAGCCACTGTCACCAAATATGTGTGCCAAGGCCAAGCCAAGCTAATTCGAACCTTTGTTAGCACAAAGCATTTGACCTAAACACCAATGCATCTCCCAGGGAGCCAGACTGGACCGTTGGGGTGGGGAGGAGGAGGTGCTCCTTGTGACCGGGCAGAGAGCAACATAAAAGTAGGCCAACGGCCTTCCTTAGAGTTTGCCAACAAGCTGCACTTAATTCTCACTCCTCTGTTTTCCTTCTCTGAGCCCAAGAAAGGCTGGTGGAAGAAAAAGGCAAGATAAGCCAAGACAGGAAAAAGGAGATTCTTTCCAAGCTAGAGCAAACCTAACACATTTCACCCCTTCAGAGCAGATCAACTCCCCCACTAGGGTGGCCTGAGGCCTATCCCTGAGCCTCTGACCCTGTGAGATTTGTAATTCAAAGAGATCAGAATGCGAGACCCTACCCTACTCAGCCCTGTAACAAGTCCTTCATTCATCATCTCTGCCCTTACCCTCCCTGGGGAATAGGTGAGTGGATGAATGAGAAGAATAAAATAGACTTTATTCTTTACCTTCTACTTGGGCTTGAAGCAGTCTTTTTGAATTACTTCCTTAGAATAATACCTTAAAATCCCATGACACAATATTGAAGATTGTATCATCAGCGCTCTTTATATTGCAAGCTACAGAAAATGGAGCTCAAGCTATTAAAATTAAAAGCGTGCTTTTAGAACTTGGGAGGTGACTTAGCAGTCAGGGATGCGTGTTTTGCCTATGATAGAGCTTGAGATTGAAGTAGGGTAGATCAAAAAAAAATTTATCGAATCACTGTGAGATACAGTTACAAAGCTTTCACGTTTGAGTTTCAGTCATACAATGATCGAACACCCATCCCTCCATCAGTGCTCATTCTCCACCACCAATGTCCCCAGTATGTCCCCTGCCCCACCCCGCCCCGTTCTAACCCTCCCCCTGCATCTGTCACTGTCACTGTCCTCCCGTTGTTCATTGATTTGCTCGAGTGGGTCCAGTAACATTGTGAGACTTGTTACTGTGTTTGACATATCGAATACGTCACGAAGAACTTGCCAGGTTTTGTCGTGCGGGCAAGATACTCTCTAGCTTGCTGGGCTCTCCGAGAGGGGCAGAGGAATTGAACATGGGTCCCCTGTCGGCTGCATGCAAGGCAAATGCCCTACCCACTGTGCTATCACTCCAGCCTGCATGTAGAGCAGACAATTTCCCCCATACTCTCTCTCTACTTCGGGGCATTATGGTTTGCAATACAGATACTAAGAGGCTATCACGTTTGGTCCTTTATCTACTTTCAGCACACATCTGAAATAGGGCTGATTGTGGCCTCCATTTCCCTGCCCTGCCTTGGAGTCCCCCAACCTTCACCCATCCCCCTCCAACCCGTACCCCCAAGTACCACTGGAGTAGTCCCCAGCACTCCAGGGCCCAAGCCACTCTGCATTCTCGGGTCCTAGCACTGAATTGTCCTGCCTGGTTGGCTGAGCGTCGCTGTCGGGTCTGGGCCCTGTGAGTTCACTGGTGAATCCAGGTTCGTGTAGTGGACAGTTTCAGAGAGGCGAGGTCGAGCTATAGATTGTGTCCAAGCACCAGGCCTGGCTTCCAGCTTCCTTCTGTCCTAAGGCTGCTAGCTGGCATCTCTCAAGGCTTTTTCCATTTTCCAAATGCTGCTTCTCACCACCCTTTTGAGGTAGCTGTGTACTGCACACACTTGCAAGAGACGCAAGAGTTAGTCTATGCTGTACTTGGAACTTCCGTTTAACTGAAAGAACATAATCTTAGCATGCAAAACGGAGACTCTAGTGATTAGGGATATAAATGATTGAGTCCAACTCTTTGGATTCACTAGCTCCAGCACTACTAATTCTGTGACCCTGAGTCAACTACTAATGTTTTTTTCTATGCATCAGCTGCCTTTATTGCAGAATGGAGTATGATCATGATGATAACAAGATGATCCATCTCACAGAACAAGTTCATTATATCTGAACTATTTAGAAAATTATTTGGTAAAGAAGAAATGCTGGGCTGGAGTGATAGCACAGCGGGTAGGACGTTTGCCTTGCACGCCACCGACCCGGATTTGATTCCCAGCATCCCATATGGTACCCTGAGCACTGCCCGGAGTAATTCCTGAGTGCAGAGCCAGGAGTAACCCCTGAGCATTTCTGGGTGTGACCCAAAAAGAACCAAAAAAAAAAAAAAAAGAAAGAAATGCTGGTAACTTGCTTGGCTACTATTTTTGTTTCTTTGAACAAAACTTATTTAGAAAGATGTGAAAAGAGAGAGAGAGAGAGAGAGAGAGAGGAAAAAAAGGAGTCATGTGTTTAAAAGGGAACACAGGATTCTCCAAAAGCAAACAAAGATATAGAGACAAGCAAGCAAAATATGTGTTCCAGGAGGAGCACAGAGCCTGAAGAGCAAGCTGCCGGGTTAGTAATGTTAAATAAGTAAATAAAAAAAATCATACTTCCCTTTTATCAACACATTCTTGACCAAGTCACACGCTCAGGTTTTGATTAGAATGTTCTTTGGTGGCGTAGTTTGTGTAACTTGATAGGGAATCAAAGTCTGTCCCTGCTGACCTATGGCCACTGAGCCTGTCTCAGGAGCTCCCGGGCTTGGCTCCGTCTCAGTCACAGGTGGTCTATTGCCTTGTTTAACTAATTATGTCCAATTAAAGGGAAGGACTTAATTTGTCTTTCCAACACTTAAAATCAACTAAAATGTTAACATCACTTCCTGAAGAAAAGATCAACTGCTTCCTCTTTCCCATACCAGCAAACAGATATTTAGATGGAGGACTTTTCAAATCTCTCTAGTTTTTTTTTATGGAAAGATGATTTCTCCTACCTCTGACTTTGGCAATTTTATACATCATTTATGTACTAATCTGATGCAGCTTTACTTTAAACACAAATCAATTTTCTTTAATCAAAGAAGCATAGAAAATTGCATAGATATTTTAATTTGGATAGGTTAAATTTTTCCGTTACAACACAATAGCACTGCACTATCCTCCCATTGTTCATCGATGTGCTCGACTGGGCCCAGTAACATCTCCACGGTGAGACTTGTTGTTACTGTGTTCGGCATATTGATACGTCATGGAGAGCTTGCCAGGCTTTGCCCTGAGGACAACAAAATCTCCCTTTTCTTACTCCCCACAAACTCTGGCAACCAGCATCTAATTTCTGCCTCTTTGAACTTACTCCTTGATAAAAGTCATACCACGATCAGAATCATGATCATCCTGTTGTTCGTTGATTTCCTCGAGCAGGTACCAGTAACGTCTCCTTCTTCGTAGTCCTGATATTTTAAAAGAGCCATTTCAATGCTCTTTCAGGATTAGGAGAATGAGACCCATCATTGTTACTGGTATTTGGCATATTGAGGTATTTGGCAACATGGGAAGTTTGCCAGACTCTGCCGTGCGGGCAGGATACTTTTGGTAGGCTGCCAGGTTCTCCAAAGGAAAAACAAGATAATAAGATGTTGCACGGCCACAAATGCGGCCGCGCGCTTCCGGGAGCCGAGTTTTATAGTCTCTGCATCTTGGCCATTGATGGGGCCAACCTGGCGCTGGTGGCAGCTGGTGGGTGTGACGCCTACTACTGAGATGGGGGGTCTGGGTGGAGAAGGCCCAGTCCCAATCCGAGTAGGCTTGGAGACCTCAGCCCCGGGACCCACATGCCTGGGTTCCTCGGCCAGTTCTTTCATGCATGAGGCCCGTCCGGACTTGTGGAGAGTGGTCCCAGCATGGCTATGGCTGGCTCCGGAGGTCCTCAGCTGCTGGGGCTCTGCTCGGGGCGGGGGCGGGGGAAGAGAAACTCAACCCTCCCCCCTCCAAGTGGCCCCCGGTGAGGACAGCCAGGCGTGGGGGCAGGAGACTCTCACAAAAGTCATATAAGTGAGATTAATACAATCCTCTCCCCTGTCCCTTCTGGAGCCGCAGACCTAAAACCTCAGTACACAGGGGCTGCCACTCCAGCCTGACCTCTGCGAGTGAGAAGTCACCGCATTGTCTTCTTGCCCCTTGATGCTCTCCTGCATCTCTGAACTCCCCAATTATACGTCCACCTGCCTCTGATGAGTTGCTACTTGGATGCACCACAGTCACTTCTACTGCAACACGGTCAAAACTCACTCCATGTTGTCATTTGGCCTTCGGAGCCCATTGAATCATTCTAGCACATGCATGGTATAGATGCCTGGAATCATCCTGAACTTTCCTCCATTGCTTATTGCCAAAGTCAGACGGATCCCCCCTGTTCTGTCAGTTCCACTTTCTCAGGCTCTTGAGTCGAGTTCATCTCCTCCATCTCACCCTTCATCCCTGCTCTTCTGGGGATTATGCTTAACCCCCCTTTCATACCTCTATCCTAGTTCCTTCAATTCATCCTCCAAACAATCACTCAAATGATCTTTCTCAAATACAATTCCGGTCACCTGACTCTTTTGCTTAAAATGCACTGTGGCATTTGGGACAAAGTCCACGGGAGACTTTTCAGGATAGCCATCACTCTCACTTCCCCATTCCTGCCCCTTCAGCCATGGCTACTGCTTGCCTCAGCTGCTCTGTTAGAGCCAATAAGCCCTTTGTGCATGCCATTACTTCTCCGTCCCATCCAAAATGCTCTTTCCTTCTCTTGACCATTTGCTCGCTGAATCATTCTTCACCAGATTCCCTTGCCTGGACCTGGCATTTCTCCAATGACTGTTATATCCCCACTGTAGATCTCAATTTATTTTCCTTTCTTTTTCTTTTTTTTTTCTTCTTCTTTTTGGGTCTCACCCGAAGATGCTCAGGAGTTACTCCTGGCTCATACACTCAGGAATTACTCCAGGTGATGCTCAGGGGACCATATGGGATGCTGGGAATTGAACCCGGGAACACCGCGTGCAAGGCAAACACCCTACCAACTGTACTATCGCTCCAGGCCCTAGACCTCAACTTTTAATTTGCCCTTTTATTAGGGGGGTGGTCTGGGCCACACGCTGCAGTGTTCAGAGGCTATTCCTGGGTCGGTGCTCAGGAGTGACCCCTGGTGGTACCGGGGGACCACACGTGATGCCAGATGGAACCTGGATTGGTCACATGCAAGGTAAACTATCCTAACCCTGTACTGTCTCTCGGGGTCCCTGATTCACTCTTAGTGATTGACTCATTTATTTATCCAGATTCTCAACTAGATTTTTAAGCTACTTAAGACAAGTTCTGGATGTTTCAGTCATCCATATCTGGCTCTACCCAACTGCCTGGCATATTGAAGATGTTTAATATACCCCAAATATCCTTGCTGTATCCATGCTGAAAGAAGTTGCCCTTGATGCTATTGTTTCTCACCATTATTCTCCAAAGGAAAGAAAAACCTCCCTGTTGCCCAGCCGAGAAGGGTATACACTGAATCCTCATAGAAGCCAACTTCCTCACATTTCTAGGAAACAAGTTACAAATCTGCAAAGCATGAATTTCCATTGTGAGAAGCAGATCACTAAATCTTGCAATTCTGCAATTCAACACCCCCTCCCCCCGCCAAAAAAACAAAACAAAGCAAAAAACCCCAAAAACAAAACAAAAAAAATCCTAACTATAGAAAGCACTTTTTCTTCCCACTAGGCCCATTTTTATTAACCTTACTCCCATCCTCTGTCAGTAACAACTAACTCCTCAAAGTTTAGCACCAAAAAGCATGAGACTCAAGAAGTTAGGCTCCAAGGACAAGCCGCTGACTCAAAAGTCACCACTGCTTTTTCTACCTGTCGCCTGTTGTACACTGGTTCCTGGGCTCCTTTCCTCGCTGTGGAATAGATAGGGCTGGGGCTGGGGTCATTGGGAGACTCCCAGGACCAGGGAGTCAGCCTGGGCCAGGCCCCCGCTTTGAGGAGGGCAGCAATGTCAGGACTCAGGGATGCTTGGGGACCACTTCAGAGGGTCACGGTGGAGGCTGAGAATTGAATTCTAAGCTGCACACCGTGGTGTGCTCCGGGTTCCAGCTCTCGGAGCTCTGTCTCCAAGCTATTTTTTACTTTTATTTTTAGTGAGCGGGTAAAAGTAACGATTTCTTCCACAGTTCCATGAGGGGAGGATTCACCTAACAAAAAAAAAGTGTGGATGGCATTTGAAAAATGCGTGTCTAAATCAGGTTAGAAGTCACATGGAAAAGTCTTTTCTCTTTGGTGGTGCTGGTGGCGGCGGCATGGGGGTGGGGGGTAGTCGTGGGGGGGGGGGCACACCCTGCAATATTCGGGAGTCACTCCCAGCTCTGCACTCCTGGCAGTGCACGGAGAGGTCGGGGTGGGGGTGGGGAAACCATATGGGATGCCAGTATCTATCTAACCCGGGCTGGCCGCGTGCAGGGCAAACGCCCTACCAGGCTGCTCTATCTTCAGTCCCACGAATGGGAATTTCTCCTTGAATCTTGGCTCCTTCCCCCTCGAACCATCCCACACGCTCCCCGTCCCCGGCGTTTTCGGAGCAATTCGAACAGCGGCTGCTGCAAGCCGGTGGCCTTTGCTCCCGAGCCGGCACGCCTTCCTCTTTCCTTCTCGCTCGCATCCCCTGCGAGGCTGCAGGAGGAAGGAGTCCTGCGGGCGAGGGAGCGAGAAGCCGCGGCAGCATCCAGCCGGCGGGGCTGCCCGCAGGAAGTGATCTCTTCGCTTGGGGACCGGCCACACGCCTCCCAGCCGAGCCAGCCGAGCTAACTAATTAGCACACGTGATGGGAATTGGAAACAAAGTCGCTAACAATAGGAGCGTGGGAACCGGGGCTGAGCTACAATTACAGCTCGCTCCCCACCCCACCCCACCCCCACTCCCCCGGCCCCGCGCGTCCCCCCTCACCCCCCAATCCCGGCCCAGATCGCCGAGGACCGCCCAGGGGAGCCTAGCCAGGGTCCCGGGGCGCCGCGCTCCCCCGTCCGTCCCCGCGTTCCTCTCGGGGGGCATTCGCCGCTCGCCGGCGTCGGGGCGCGCCGGCCCCTAATAGCACAGGCGAAACGTGTTCGGGGGAACCTCAGCTCTGGCTCGATCACCAGGGAGGTCAGCCCCTCCTTTGTCCGGGGACAGCCGGGGAAGAAAGGCGGTCATTAAGAAGTCGCCTGGCGGCCCGGCTTCCCCGCGGGATAGCTGCAGGCTCTCCCGGGGACCAAGGGCAACGGGGTTCTCGGGCTTCCCTGGAGAAGTGCTCCCCACCCACCCTGTCCGCGTGCTGCTGCAGGCTCGGCTGGGGCACACAGAACTAGGTCCCGGGAACCCCGACTCCCTCCCTCCCCCCACATTCCCAGCCAGCCAGGCCCAGCGGGGTGAACTGAGGCAGTTCCACGCGTGTGCGCCAAGTGACTCCAGAACCCTGCCAGGGAAAGATACTCCTGACGTTTTTATTGCAGTCGGTTCCCCATGTAACCACTTTCTTCAGAAAGAATTTTCGTCTTACAATTCACCCACCTAATGTGGCTGTTTCTGTGGTTTTATTTTATTTTATTTTAGCTTCTGGGGCCACACCCAGCAATGCTCAGGGGTCACTCCTGGCTCAGGAATCACTCCCGGTAGTGCTTGGGGGACCATATGAGATGCCGGGGATTGAACCCGGGTCAGCCCTGTGCAATACAAACAGCCTACGTACTGTACTATCACTCCGGCCCCTGATTCCGTGGTTTTAAAATGTCGATTCCTAGGGGTCGGATCCATAGAGCAGTGGGTAGGCCTTTGCCTTGCATGCAGTTGACCTGGTTAGGTCCTCTGCACGCCATAGGGTCCCTGGAGCCCACCATGAGTGATTCCTGTGTGTAGAGCCAGGAATAAGCCTGAGCACTGCTGGTGTGGTCCAGCAACCAGACAAAAGCAACAGCTCCAATGCAAAATACATTCATACAAAATTGCGGCGGCGGCGGCGGCTTCTTCTTCTTCTTCTTCTTCTTCTTCTTCTTCTTCTTCTTCTTCTTCTTCTTCTTCTTCTTCTTCTTCTTCTTCTTCTTCTCCTCCTCCTCCTCCTCCTCCTCCTCCTCCTCCTCCTCCTCTCTCCTCCTTCTCCTCCTCCTTCTTCCTTCTCCCTTCTTCCTTCCTCTTCCTCTTCCTCTCCTCCTCCTCCTCCTCCTTCTCCTCCTCCTTCTCCTCTTCCTCCTCCTTCTCCTCTTCCTCCTCCTCCTCCTCCTCCTCCTCCTCCTCCTCCTCCTCCTCCTCCTCCTCCTCCTCCTCCTCCTCCTCTTCTTCTTCTTCTTCTTCTTCTTCTTCTTCTTCTTCTTCTTCTTCTTCTTCTTCTTCTTCTTCATACTGCCATTTATTCAGCCATTATCCTTATTTTTAATGAATTTATTCCTTTTTTTTGGTTTGGGGCCCACACCCGGGGATGCTCAAGAGTTGCTCTTGTCTCTGTGCTGGGGAAATTACTCCTGGCCATGCTGGGGCATTGGGGAGGGGGGGGGGTACCATATGGGATGATGGTAATCCAACCTGGATGGGCAGTGTGCAGGGCTAGTTCCCTGCCTGCTGAACTGTTTTTCTAGCTTGATCACTGTCCGTTTTAGAATTTTTCTTTTTTTCTTTTCAAAAACCATCCACAAAGAGGGGCCGGGAACATGAGTCCAGTCAGTAAGGCCTTTGCCTGAAGCAGCCTAAGCTTGAGTGGAGCACTAGGTAAGACCCCATCCGCGACCAGTAGCCAGGACACAGGAGTGATCCCTGAACACAGAGCCAGGCGCAAACCCTGAGCACAGTTCTATGCTGGCCCCCAAACAAAATAATTTTAAAATATCTGTACCTTTAGCCATCACTTCTCTACTGCCCACTCCACGCCCCTTACTTAGCATCTCTGTTACAGGGCTCCCTGTTCCAGACTGTTCGTGTACATGAGTCGATGGACTTCTCTAGGATTTTTCCAGGTTGTAGCATATATCCATAATTCCTTTTTATCGGTGAATAATATTCTATTGCCTAAGTTACCCATACTTTTAAAATGGAAATATTTTTAAGTTACTAAAAATTATTTTTAAAAAATGGAATCGCTGTGAGATAGTTACAAAGCTGTTCATCATAGTTTCAGTCATACAATGTCTCAACACCCACCCCCCCACCAGTGTACATTTCCCACCACCAATGTTCAATACTTCCAATTTCTCTCAGCCACCCCTCCCCCACCTATGGCAGGCATTTCTTTCTCTCTGTCTCTATCTCTCTCCCTCCTTCCCTCTCTCCCTTTCTCTCTTTTCCTCCCTCCTTTCCCCCTCTTCTTCTCTCTGTCCCCCTCCTTCTCTCTCTCTCTTCCCTCCTTCTCTCTCCCCCTCCTTCTCTCTCCCTTTCTCTCTTCCTTCTTCCTTCCTCTTCTCTTTCTTTCTTTCTTTCTTTCTTTCTTTCTTTCTTTCTTTCTTTCTTCCTTCCTTCCTCTCTCTCTCTCTCTCTCTCTCTCTCGGATTCCTGAGTGGAGTTCAGGGCCTGGGGGCAACCCCTGGGCCAGCGCTTGGGGGTGATGGTTCAGTGCAGGGATGTAGTGCTTCTCACAGGTGCTAGGGGACAGCAGGGTTATGGGCAGGGTGGGGTGGCATTCGATGTCAGGATTTAAACTCTGGGCCTTACACATGCAACACATGTGCTTCAGTCTCTCTCTCTTTCTTTCTCTCTCCCTGTCCCTATAGTTTCAACTACCGAGCTATTTTCTAATTCACTTTAAGTTTGCAACCAGAAATTCAAATGGGTTTGATTTCTGCAAATTTGATATTATTCACTATTGTTTGCCCTCTTTGGAGGTGGGGTGGGGGGTGGATGGGAGTGGAGTGAGTCACACTGGCAGGGCTCAGAGCTCACTTCTGGTGGTCTTGGGTCTATCCGGGGTGCTGGGACTCAGTCTGCGGTGAGCTGCATGCAGCACAAACACCGTCGCTTCTACTGTCACCTCAGCCTCTGTTCACTCCCTTTGCTATAGACACTCCAGCACCTTCTGTTCCTCAGAGGTCTACGAGCCTGAAGTTCTTTTTCCAGCGCTAGGCTTCAAAGTGTAAGAAGACTGGGTCTTGCATAATACACTTGAGAAGAGTCATGAAGATTACCTACTAAACTAAAACACAGTCGTATCACTGTTTCCGGTCGTAGCTGAAAGTAGAGGGTTGCTTTTAAACACTGATCTGAGGCTCTATCTTACTAAGGAAGCTCCAGGTAAGAGCTTTTATCCTCTGCTTCCCTGCCCAAACACACCCCCTCCCAATTCCTGAATCTCAGAGTCTGCTTCTGTAGCAGACGTTAGTCTCATACTGTGTGATCAAAAATGACCCTGTGTATTCCAAAGCTTCAATTGGCAGTCCAACTTTACTGTGGTTGTGTTGTCCAAACCCAAAGTTATTTTCCTGGAGACAGGGTGTTTGATCAGGTTTCAAGTTTATTTAGATATAAACACAAATTCTCATTTATAGGAAACTGCTTTTATAATAACAGTTATAATGTTTCTGTTTACATGACTAGTTGCGGATCACCAAATGGGAGGGTTACCATATTACACTGAAAAAAAATATTTAGTCACTAAAGTTGCATTTATAGCAAGAAGGCGGGGGGTGGGTGGGTTGTCTCCTTCTTGGTTTAACCTAGTTATTTCTCAAATTCGGAAATGAATGCCACAATTTTAAAATTTATTTTAACTTAGCGTTTATTTATAAGCAAATATTTATATATTGCATTCATTAGGAAGTATTCTAGTTAAAAGGGGCCACATTTATCCAGGCGAGGTTTAAATGATTCAAGTAAGAACTTTTGCTGAGTTTGGCAGTGGGTCTTGACTGTACTTAGAAATTGCCTGGAGAACTTGAAAAAATGTCCTTATTCAGACACCATCACAAACAAATGATGTCCCAGTACTCAGTTTTTGCTGAGTTGGAAAGTGACAGGGAGAAGGGTAACTTCATTATTATCTGCCAGACTCCCCAGCAGGAACCAGTGCCGAGACGGTTGAAGTAATCCATGATTCTTCAAGTGTAGTTATGAGATCAAGAGCATCATCTTCTGGAAACTTGATTGATGGGCCTTTTCTCAGACCTGCTCAGACTTACTGAATCAGAGGAAGTGACAGCAAATCCTCCTGATGATTCTGACACTTCTTTGTTAAACTTGGAAAATTACTGATCTAACTAGAAATTCACCACTTAGAATATCAAAATCACCCGAGAACCTAGAAAAAATGCTGATACCTCAGTTCTGTTCCCTGAGATTCTGGTTGTTTTGAGGCACAGTATAAGTAAATGTTTCTTAAAGAAAAAAAAATCAGAGCACCTCCTCAGATGGTTTGAATATGTGGTTGGAAATTAGAAAGGCAAGCCGTATTTCCAAATGCATACAGAACAAGCAACAGTATCACCTAGGATTTGTTTGAAATATGTTTTTTTTGGGGGAGGATAGGGTGGAGACTCCTAAGCTCAGAGGGCATGGGGACTCGGTGATACTCAGGGTGGTCAGGTGGCTTAATACCAGAGCCCAGCATTGCACAATTGCCCGGCGCAGCAGTACTGAGGACTACTGGACTCTCCAAGCTCAAGGTGGGCATGTGGTGCCAAGGATCAAACTCTAGGCAAAGCATGCACTTCTGATCCCAGGCCCCCAAGTTTTATTTTTTTTTAAATAGGGGCCTCTCTGGATGATTCATGGGGCAGGGAAGCCTGTGGTTATACTCAGTGATACTCAGCTGGGAGGTGCAGTCTGGGACCTAGGAGTATGGAGGAGCATCGGTGCCAAGGATCGAACTTAGAACTTAGCTCATTCTGGTCAAGTGCTCTACCTCGTGAGCTCTCTCCTTCGCCCCAGAAATAGACATCATTGTTTTTCTGTTTGGGAGCCACATCCGGCAGTGCTCAGGGATTACATCTTGCTCTGCACTCTGGGTTCACTCCCTCCTGGTGGTGCTCAGAGGACCATATGGGATGCTGGAGATCTAATCCAGGTCAGCCATGAGCAAGGAAAGTTTCTTACCCACTCTACTATCTCTCCACCACCCAGAAATATAAATCTTGAGCTCGTTCTAGAGTTACCGTTCAGGGCCACCTAGAAACCCCTTGGCTGAGTTTACTAATTGTGTTTTATGAAGTTCCTTAGCAGTTCTGAAAATTGCTAAAGTTTGAGAACCTCTGGTTTAAATAGTGTAGTACTAAGGTATGAATTAGTATATATATATATAAGGTATGAATTAGTATATATATGTGTATATATATATATATATATAGGCACATATGAACCATAGTTCAATACAAAGCTCTGGAGTAGGCCCTGGAGGAACAGTTTCACTGTTTATAGAATTAATGTATATATAATTAAGTTCTATTACTACCATTGTAAATGTCCACCTACTTTTTAATTCTTTTGCCTTTGTGGATTGGAAGGATGACCTCCCTTATGCTTTTATCTTTTATTTGCTCATTTATTTGGGTTCCAGATTCCCGAATGTCTCATTTGACAGAGGGAAACAATGGCTTCCTTTCTGCTGGATGGAGCCCTTCCCATGGGAAATGTCTGTTGAGAGTCCATAGTTTCTCAAGAGAGACCGAGACTTTCAGAAAACAAACACTATAGCATTACCATAAACAACAAAACTGTTCTCAAATTCAAGGCACTCAATTCAGAAGTTCTAATACATTGTGAATTAAGGGGGAAAGCACAAAGTCCTTGCTATTTGAGAGAACACTGTTGATTCCAAAGGCACATACCTAGCTGGATACATCTCATCATTTTTTTGGTAGACACAGTTGGGACCAAGAGATCTGCTTTCTCCTCCACTGGGTTCTGTTCGAGCTAAGTTTCTCTCGCCAAAGACAAATGGATCATCCAGAACAGTGTTTCTGGACCTTTGTTAGACCATGACCCCCTTCTGACCTTGTTTCCTTCCTGTGACCTCCTGTCCAGTTAGACCCCTAGTATCAAGTCATGACCCCCTGTTTACATAATTTTCATGTGGGGCTTTCATGGAGGTCAGAGTTCTCACATATGAATTTGATGGCAGTGTTGGCACGGTAAGGGAGATTTCAGTGCATTGGGTAGGGAGTCCAAACACTTTCACTATTTTTTTTTCCTTCTTGTAAACGGAATGTTGCCTGGCTCCACTAATGTTTGAGTAGAAACAAGGTCCTATGCATGCTCAAAATATGACTTTGAACCCTTCCTGCCGGCCTAGTAGATTGTGGGTCCTTTCTAAATTCTCAGCCTGGCCTGGCCAGTGTCTCACTAATGCTTAGGATGGAATTCACTCCGCCCAGGCCCTTGTTGGGAGGGACAAAATGGTGGGGGTGCTGTTGAGGACCCTGTCCCAACTCTGCATCATTACCTGGATGCTGTTTCGAAGGTTTTCCCCTCCACCAAGATTATCTATCACACCAACAGCAACTTTAGAAAGCCCCTCCTTCCACAGAGACTCCAATCTGTCCACTCAGATCTTTCCTTCCCTGTTGGCTGCACTGTGCCCCTTCCTCGCTGGGCTAGCCACACTGTTGCTTACTAGGTTTCCAAAGAAACTGTTTCTTCTGTGCAAACAACCAGGCAGTCTGATGGCTGACCTTAGTTAGGAGAGCTGATAGTAGACGCTGTGCTTTTCTGTTCCCCGATCACAAAGTGATCTGGTGTGCTCTGTCTTTTCTCCACCTGCTTCTAGTCCCTGTGGCTTACTGAACCACAGAGGACTCACTGGACACTCTGATTTCTTCTGGTGGAAGAAGTTCGCTAATTGAAGAGGAAGAAATGGGACTGGGTGAGGGGAGTAGATGGGCTGTTTCACAAGTCTGGGTACCAGCAGGGAGAGACAGGTGGCCTTGGACGCTGAGGACACCAAGGTGGGGAGGTGCTTGAACATTCTATGATGGCAGTAACTTCTCCACTCCCTCCTTCCCACCTCCTTCCCATTACCTATGAGCAAAAGAAATGGGGGAATATGGGGGAAGAGAGGATGTGTTTGACCTGGAGGAAACCGCTGGTGGGGTATCAGAGAACAAGGGGTTCTGAGTTGCCACTAAGAGCAAATCAGTAATGGCTGGTAGAGGGTGGGCAGGTGAGCAGAGACCAGAAGGAGAAGCTGAGAAGGTTGAGAAGGAACCAGCAGGTGACGTGTGGGGTCAGGAGCTGAATCACCCATTCATGTTCAGATGACACTGTGACCAATAATTAACAGGGGCCAGAAACCGCAGGAACCGTGTGCAAGGATGAGAACAATTGTGTCATTCTCAACCATATTTATCAAGCGTTCCCTCACTTGAAAGGACTGCAAGGGTCAGCTGCCACAAGGACGAATCCGGGCGAACACCAACTGCCCTGCAGTTTAGGAAGGGAGAAGAAGACTGGATTCTGGATTCCAAATTTCACCCTCCCCGCCCCACCCCTCCCCCGGGTACAACAACTCCTCGAATCAGTGTTAGACATACAATCCTTAAAAAAAAAAATTCCCCCAAGTCTTCAGAGGACCTGCGAAACTTCACGTAGCCCGATGCTCGCCAAGTCCCTGCAGGCCGGAGGGTGCGCGCGTGTGCGTGCGTGTGTGTGTGCATGAGTCAGACGTGCATTCCCGCAGTGCAGGCGGCTGGAGCAGAACAAGGCTCAGCGCCACCCTGTCTCCCACTGAAAATCTGGCTGCGAACGCCTGGAAACAACAGCCAACCAAAAAAAAAAAAAACCCACCAAAAAAAAAATCAGAAAGACAGTTAACACCCCACTGCGAAAATTCCCTCACCCAAGGGCAGAGAGAACGATTTTTTTTTTTTAATTAAAAACTTCCCGGGAAACCGATCGGCACCCGGGCATTCATTCATTTCCGCGCCAGGGGTGGGGGTGGGGGGCCGGCGCGCAGAAGTCCCCCGCACCCCCGATCCCCCACGGGAGCGAGCGCGGCCGCAGCCGCCCGCCCGCCGCCGAAGCTGTTCCCGGGGGATGCACGCGCGGGCGCGCGCGGCCGCCCCCCGCGCCCGGAAGCGCCCGCCGAGCCGCCGGCGCGCCGCCGGGCCAGGTGCAGCCGCCCCAGTTCCGCCCGCGGCGCGCGCGCCTCCCGCGGCCCAGACTGACCGCGGCGCGGTGCGGCGCGGGGCGGCGGCGGCTTCCGGGGCCGCGCCGGGGGCCCCGGGCTCCGGTTACAGGTTCACACCGGCCCCGCGCGCCCCCGCCGGGCCCATTCTTCTCCATTCATGCGGATGCCGAGCGCCGCCGCCGCCACCGCCGCCGGCGCGGCCGCCGTCGCCGTCGCCGGCCGCCGGGATTGGCTGGCGGCCCCGGCGCCGGCACTTTCCCACGGCCCGCGGCGCGTGCGGCTCAGCGGCGGCGCTGCAGGCGCGGCCCTGGCGCGCGGCCAGGCCAATCGGGGCGCGCGGGGCGGGGCGGGGTCGCGGCCGCCGGCGGGCTGGTGTCCCGGCCCGGCCTCCCCCGCCGGCCCGCCGCCCGCCCGCGCCGCCGCCACCGCCGCCTGGCCCGCCCCGCCCCGCCCCGCCCCGCCCGCCGAGCCCCCGCGGAGCCGACGCACCGCCGCCGGGCTGGGGCCCGCCCCGCCCCACTCCCCCAGGCCCCGCCCCCCGCCCCCGGGGCGGCTGCCAATCAGTGCGGCGCGGGGCCCTCATTGGCCCGCGGCGCGGCCGTTGCCTGGGAGCCGCCGCCCCGCCCCCCCGCCCCTCCCCGCCCGCCCGCCCGCCCTCCCCTGCGGGCCCGGGGCCGGGGCGCAGCGTGGGAAAGGGATGGTTGAGTTTTAACCCGGGCCGGACGGAGCGCGGGCGCAGTGCGTGCGGATCGCGAGCAGCCGAGCGCGGAGAGGCGCCGCCGCCGCCGCCGCCGTGAACTCCTCCCCGCTCGCCCGCCCTCCTCCTCCCCCCCTCCGGAGAGCCAGCATGAAGCGAGCCCACCCCGACTCCAGCTCGTCGGATAGCGAGCTAGACGAGACCATCGAGGTGGAGAAGGAGAGCGCCGATGAGAATGGGTGAGCTGGCGGCGGCGATCGGTGCCTGGGGCGGGGGCTTAGGGCCAGGGCCCCGGCACGCCGCTGCCCCTCGCTGACCTCTGCGCGTCCCGGGCCGGCCCGCGCCGAGCAGCCCCCAGGGGGGTTCACAGCCCTGCTGGCCGGAACGGGGGGCAGCGTGCGGGGAGGGTCGGGGACCACCCCTCCTTCCCCCCTCTCCACCCACCCAACCCCGCTCCATCACTTCCCCTTGATTAACGGCGATTTTTTTTTTCCCCTCTCCATCTAGAAACTTGAGTTCGGCCCTAGGTTCCATGTCCCCAACTACATCTTCACAGATCTTGGCCAGGAAAAGACGGAGAGGTGTAAGTCTTCTTTATCGTGTTCCTTGTGTTGTAGCGTTCTCAGAAAGAAATACCTTTTTTTTTTAACACCCCCCCGCCCCCCCCCCATGGAATTTAATAGTCCTGATGCAAATGCCCTCCTTTGTTTTGCCTGCTTTCTGCAGATCATTGAGAAGCGCCGACGAGACCGGATCAATAACAGTTTGTCAGAGCTGAGGCGGCTGGTACCCAGTGCTTTTGAGAAGCAGGTAATGGAGAAAGTAGGTAGAGTTCTCGCGAGTTGCTCTCCGCACCTTCCCGGCATTAATCTGCACCTCAGCCTGCCTTGCAAAAGAGCCGTGATGATTTCCAAACATTTTCCTTGAGGAAAAAACATTTTTACTTTAATGATTTACAAGGCATTTGAGAGCATATGCGTATTTATACATATATGGACCCACATACATAGACACATACACGTAGGCACATTTTTCATTTCCCCCAAACGGATTGGGGGCCCAATCAATCATTACCGTTCTCTCATCTAGGGGTCCGCTAAACTCGAAAAAGCAGAAATCCTGCAGATGACTGTGGATCACCTGAAAATGTTGCACACTGCAGGAGGGAAAGGTGAGTCTCATTCTCCCTGGCTAGGGCCTGGGGCAGGGTTGAATGAGCAGCTGTGGCAGGTCAGGATTGGCGCAGTGGCTGCCTTATTTTCACTGTGTTTCCAAGGTGGGGAGCAAACGGTGAGTGATGGGTGATAGCCCGTCAGTGCCTTTCAAAATGCACGTTGCATGGATTTTCGCCACCGAATTCATTACCCAGCCCCGTGCAACTTAAACAAAATGCACCTTCTTTCGGGAACCCCTTATTCTGTGTGAGGCACCCTAAAGTGACAACTGCTATTAAAATCAGGGCGCTCTGGTCACATTTGTGTATTGCCATTTTGAATAAGGGCTTTCCTTTTTTTTTTTTTTTAAAGTGTGTGGTCTTAATTTGATACATGGAAGTTGGAAAGCATGAGCTGCTACTGACTGTCCAGGTCAGGTAGAGAAAACCCAGTAGAAGGTGGGAGACCCAGGTCTGTGTGTCTGTCTCCAGCCGGAAAATGCTTTACTGAGGACCAAGTGCCTAAAAGCTCCATGATGATAACTTACATCTGTGTGTCTAATGAATTTCACTGCTCTGTGGTTTCTCTGTCCTTGATGTATTTTTTGTTGTTGTTGAGGGAAAACATTAAAGGAATGAGCATAGTTTCATCTGCTGGTAGGGTATAATTCCAGTTTCTGCTCGGCAGCTTCTAATTGGGCTTTGAACTTGCATTAGCAAGCGCATACTTCTCATGTTGATTAATGCACAGATTTTGGTCGACTCCCAAATATTTGGACAACCACCCGGCAATGCTTTTTTTTTTTTAAAAATATATATATTTAAAAATTTTTTTCATTAAGGATGTAGGTATTAGCCAGGAAGGGCAACCAACCCCTGGGTTTGAAGAACTGCGGGGAATGAGCCGAGCCCTGAGCTTTTTCCCCCTTTTGTTCAATTTCCCAGGTTATTTTGATGCTCACGCGCTGGCGATGGACTATCGGAGTTTGGGGTTTCGGGAATGCCTGGCGGAAGTGGCCCGTTACCTGAGCATCATCGAGGGACTGGACGCCTCGGACCCGCTCCGCGTGCGGCTGGTCTCGCATCTGAACAACTACGCCTCCCAGCGGGAAGCCGCGAGCGGCGCCCACGCGGGCCTCGGACACATCCCCTGGGGGAGCGCCTTCGGACACCACCACCCCCACGTCGCGCACCCGCTCCTGCTCGCCCAGAACGGCCCCGGGAACAGCGGCACGGCCGCGTCGCCCACGGAACCGCACCCCCAGGCCAGGTTGGCCTCGGCCCATCCGGAGCCGCCCGCGCTGCGGGCGCCCCCTAGCGGCGGCCTTGGACCGGTGCTGCCGGTGGTCACCTCCGCCTCCAAACTCTCGCCGCCCCTCCTGTCCTCCCTCTCGGCCTTCCCCTTCTCTTTCGGCTCCTTCCACTTACTCTCTCCCAATGCACTGAGCCCTTCGGCACCCACGCAGGCAGCAAACCTCGGCAAGCCCTATAGACCTTGGGGAACCGAGATCGGAGCTTTTTAAAGGACTGGATGCTGTAGGATGGGGGAGGAAAGCTTAACACCCCAGCTGAGCTGGGTTCTGACCAGCATCACCTTAAAGTCGCCAGTTACAGTCAAAAGGTACCCTCGCAGACCAGTCTTGTTCCCAGACGGAAGGTTTGTTGGTTTACTGAGGTTTTCCTTTTTTTTATTTTTAAAGTTTTTCTTCTGATCACGCCGTGTATTCGCAGTTTTTAAAAAACTAGGTGTTCAAAATCTTGTTCCAAACATGGAATTTGAAATAGTGAGTATAAACCAAGACTTTGGTGTTAGGTTTGGACCATGCCTGATTTGCTTTGTAAACCTGTCTAAGAATGATTTCCGTTTTTGTTTTTTTTTGGTTTTGTGTTTTTTTTTTTTTTTTTTGCCTCGGCATTTTGGGAATTCCAACATGTAGTGTTTCAGGTCTGTTTTTCTTGTGTAGTTACGATTGGTTTTTAGAGTTATCTTTTCTCCGAACCACAATGCTCGATGTTAACATGATGCTGTTTGTTAATATTTTGATAATTAAGGTGTTGTATAAATAATATTCTTTCGGGGGGGTGGGGTACTATATTGAATTTTATATTTCTGAGCAAAGCGTTGACAAATCAGATGATCAGCTTTATCCAAGAAAGAAGACTAATTATCTGCCTCCTGTAGCAGTGCAGGGCATGTACAGGCCATGAGAGGCCCCGAATCCATATGACCAACTGCTGATTTCTGCCAGGATTTGCAGTTCCGGCTTCGGGGAGAGTCCCTTATAAATTAGGTCCCTGTTCAGGGTTGACGGGGATGAGACTTGAGGCAATTACGTATAGATTATACCTTCCAACACAAACAATGCAGTCCACTTTTAATCGCACTGATCTCAAATTCTCCAATTTTAAGGCCAGAGAGAATACAGGGCTTAAGATGTTTGTCTTGTGTGTGCCAGACCTTGGTTCTGTCCCTGGACTGCATAGAGTTCCCTCCTGGATATCACTAGTTGTGCTCCCAAGTACAAACCCCCCCCCCAAAAAAAAAAACAAAAACAAATTCTATGTCACAAATTTTTACCTATGGGTAAATGATCACAGAGTGCAAATGGTCAATCCAATAGTCCAGTGGAACCTGTTAAATACATGAGCAAAATTTTTCTGGAACTGCCATCTTTTCTTTTAACTGGAATTTTTTATGTTGTGTTTTCTTTTGTGGTGCATGGAAAATGTGATTGTTAGGATTTTTAAGAGGGCTTTGCTGCCTTCTTTTTTTTTTTTTTTTGGTTGATTGAATTTGATTGGGGCTATAAATCATTATTTTACAGGTTTATTCCTTTAGCCGGGGTAGTTTAAATGACCTCCACTGAGCTGGGGTTGACCTCTCTTGTACTGATGTGTTGGACTAAATAAAAAAAAAAGCAAGAGCAAATGATTCTACTGTGTATGTCTTCCATACCTTAGCAAGAACTTCGTCTTGGTGCCCACAGGCACAAGGCCATCATCTGTTGCGGCAGCTCATCTGGTCCTACGGTGACTATCTATGGGACAGGAACCGCCAAATCACTCTGGAAGTTGCATGCAGGGTGGCAAAGATTTCATCACTCAGACGAAATCTTTGTAAACCATTTTGACTATTTGGCAAAAATTCACTGAAGCAACTACTGTGCGTTCAGGTCTATGCTGAGAAAACAGAACATTTGTTCTCTCTCTCTCTCTCTCTCTCTCTCCCCCCTCTTTTTTTCAAGCAGTAAGTCAAGAAAAGCCTAATGTTTCCTTCTCTGAGAGCTTGTGCAGGGCCTGGGGAACCTGCACCCTGATGAGCGGTGGCAGGCTGCAATTCTGCACCTGCACACCTCCTTGTCTTGTTTCCAAGAGATTTGGTTAACCCTTGCCTTGCATTTGTCTCCTGAGCTGTGTGGTTTGCTGGGCTGTGTAGAGTAAGGTCACTGAGTGTGCTCTCGTTGAAAACCAAAGGCAGTCTAGACAGGTTGAGGCTGAGGAGAACCTGCTTCTGGCTCTGAAGGAGTTTGCCTCATCAGGAGGGTGGTGCTTGAGAGGGAGAAACTCCACTCCTGCAGAGAAAGAAGTGGAACCATTTTTTTTTTTTTGCTCATCCATCATGGAACTATCCCTACCCCCAGCCTCCCCCCTCGCCCCCCCCACCCCCACCTTCTGATGAAAAAAGAAATCAAAATGCAGACAGAAGGCTAGGAGAAACTGGGGCTTTGAGCTTGCATGGCAGCTTTTGGGTTCCCCCATTGGGCATGGAGGCTGTGATGTGTTTTTTTTTTGTACCGGTGGGATTCAAAGGTTACTCCCACTCAGCCTCTCCCTGGGTGACCTCAGACTGGGTCCCTCATGCAGTTCAGCTCCCTGCTAGTGCTGCCTGCGTCTCTCAGAACACCGGGATTGAAAGTGTTGTGATCATTTCTGCCAAGTGCAGGTTAATTTTAGCAGGCACGATGCAAGGAGCATTACAGCATCACTGTACAACACAGTGCTCAGATGAAGACTGTTTTGCTGGTCCCTAGGTTCTGATGGCTGCTAGGATGGCTGCTAAGATGGAAACAAAGCCCCCCCCCCCCCCCCACACACACACCACACACACACATCTTGCTGGCTCTGCTGAAGGAGTGGTGGAATTGTAGGATACGTGGCATGCTGTACTTACCACATCATTACACTGCATTATCGACACTATCACAATCTGGTCGGTGTTTTTGTTTGTTTGTTTGTTTGCTTTTTCTCTTTTTTCTTTAGGATAGGGCGTGTAGGGTCATTTTCAAGAGTATATATGTTTCCAAAGAAACATCTTGATTTCTTCTTATTTTATTTTATTTTTATTTTTGGGTCACACCCGGCATTGCACAGGAGTTACTCCTGGCTCATGCACTCAGGAATTACTCCTGGTGGTGCTCGGGGAACCATATGGGATGCTGGGAATCGAACCCTGGTTGGCTGCGTGCAAGGCAAACGCCCTACCCGCTGTGTTATCGCTCCAGCCCCTGATTTCTTCTTAAATATCTTCCCAGTTAACCAGTTTCTGAACATGGGAAAAGAGGTAGAGCTTCCCAGGGAACAGGATGGGTGAAGGAGATACACCAGTGAGGGATATGTAGGAAAGTGAATATAGGAAAGCTCCCATTTCTCTTTGGAACTGATGCAGCTAAGAAAAATTAATACTAAGGTTATACATGTCAGCATACTATTGTAGCACTGTAGCACTGTCCTCCCATTGTTCATTGATTTGCTCGAGCAGGCACCAGTAACCTCTCCATTGTGATACTTGTTGTTACTGTTTTTGGCATATTGAATATGCCACGGGGAGCTTGCCAGACTCTGCCGTGAGAGCAGGATACTCTCGGTAGCTTGCCGGGCTCTCTGAGAGGGATGGAGAAATCGAACCCAGGGCAACTGCATGCAAGGCAAACACCCTACCTGCTGTAAATGACATATATGTTCTACACCAATAATACTTCTACCCATACATTCAAAATAGTTTAAGTGTCTGTATATTTACCTTATGAGAAAAATAATATCACTGGTCTTAAAGACTATTCAAGGTTTCAATAACTACTCATTTATTTTTATGAAGTGTATCACCATGAATTCTTGCATTTTTAAGAATTTGTAGAAGAAAAATCTAAGCTATCTGATACATTCAGATTAGTTAAGTTAAGGTGTGATTTTACTCAGTTTTTCTCTCCCCTACTCTGTTACTCTCCAAAGTCATATTTTAAATTTAGATTACTTAAATTCAAAATCACACAGGAAGTGTTCTACTTCCTTGTTCTTTTCCCCAGTACTTTTGGTCTGTATCCATGTCACAAACTTTGATGCCTTCATTAGTTTCCAGTGTGATTTATAATTAAAATGACTACAGAGCCAAGAGCATCAGAGACACTGCTTCAAACGTGGTTTGATTTCCTTCACATTCAGAGGTTGGGGACATGGGGTGTCTTGGGAAGAGGACCCAAGTTCTGGTTCCTGATCTGCTTCTGCCTACCCGAGGGACCTTGAGTAAGTCATTTAAAATCCTCTGCATCCTGCTTTTCTTATCTGTCAGATATGGTGGCTGGCATCCTGAGTGGGCACTCACAAGGACAACAGTAGGAAGTCAGGGGTAGCGGCGAATGGGGTGCTGACCCAGGAGCACACTTCTGGAGCATCAGCATCACCCAAATATGTCTGAAGCATCTTTGTTTGGGGGCCACACCCAGAGGTGCACAGGACTTATTCCTGGCTCTGTGCTCAGAGATCACTCGTAGTGGGGCCAGGGGACCGTAAGATCAAACCCAGATCCAGTTCGGATTGACTATGTGGAAGGCATACACCCGACCTGCTGTACTATTGCTTCAGCCCCTGAAACATCTTAATAATCATTTCCAAGTCGCATCCAACAGTACTCAGGGACCGTTCCTGACCTGTGCTCAGAGGGTTGCTCTATATTTGAGGGACCAGGCGGTACCAGCAGATGCATCCAGGCCTCTTGCATGCAGAGCAGGCCCTGAGCCTGCCGAACCATCTCCCTGGCCCCAGATCTAAAAAGTTATCAAAGCAACATGATTTACAAAATTATTCACAGTTGAGTTTTAGGTATACTGTGTTTCAGCACCAATTCCTTACTATGTTTCAGCACCAAAGAAAATATCACCTTTCCTCCACTAGGGATCCTAGGTCACCATAAATAACCCCCAACCTCCCCCCACCCCCAGCCCTACTCCCCAGCCTTTTCTCCTGGACAGGCATGTTTTTAAAGTTGGCTGTTGAACTTTGGGTCTCTTGTTTTCAGCGTTGTTGACTGTGGTTTCGATGTTTAGCTATCCTGTTCCTTTATACCCCCACGTGCTCACATTTCCTTGACCCCTGCTCCACATTGCTGCCTATCTATTTCTCCCCTCCACCCTTGATTTCTTTCCTTCTTTGTTTTTTCTCCTCCCCCTGTACTGTGGGGTCATCTCATCAAACATCGCTTTCTCTCATTCAATTATTCTATGTACCACATGTAAGTGAGATCATCCTGGGACCAAGCCATAGTACTGTGGGGAGAGGGTTTGCCTTGCATGTGGCCTACCTGGGTTCGATCCTCGGCATCCCATATGGTCCCCTGAGCACCACCAGGGATAATTCCTGAGTGCCGAGCCAGGAGTAAACCCTGAGCATCTCTGGGGGTAACTCCAAAATAAAACAACGAAAGAGACCTTTTGTCCCCCAACGAAAGAGACTCCAAAATGTAAGATCATCTTGTCTTTATTTGTATTCTGACTCACTTCACTTTACATGATACTTCTAGGTCCATCCATGTTATGCAGAGGATTGCATATCTTCATCATTTCTTATAGCTGTATTCCATTGGTATATATACCATATCTTCATGATTCATTTATCTACTGTTGACTGTGTATCTTAGCCATTTTTTAGGTGCTACAATGAATAATGGTGTGCATATGTCCTGGGGTAGGTACCAGAAGTTGAACGACTCGGTCATATGGCAGATTAATTCTTAGTTTTCTGAAATATCTCCATATTGTTTTCTATAAAGGCTGCAATCCCATCACCAGTAGATGAGAGTTCTTTTTTCACCACACCTTAACAACACAGATTGTTCCCAGTATTTTTGGTGTGTGCCATTCTTACTGGTGTGAGATGATACCTCATTGTTATCTTGATTTGGATTTCCCTAGTAATAAGTGGTGGTGAGCAGTTTTTCATGTGCCTGTTGGCGATCCATTGGTCTTCCTCAGAAAAGTTCCTGTTCTACTCCCCATTTTTTTTTAAATAGGATTTTGAATTTTTTTGTTGTTGATTTTTCTGAGCGCTTATTATATCCTGGTGTGTTGACTATAAATATTTTCTTCCATTCAGTTAGTTGTCTTTTAGTTTGGATTTTTTAAAAAATTTTTATAGTATTGAATCACTATGGGGTACAGTTATAGACTTACAAACTTTAGTTTGCATTTCTTTTGCCACCCAGAAACTCTTTAATTTGATGTAGTCCCATGTATTTTTGATTCTGTTGCCTTTTCCAGTGGCATGGTATCATCAAAGACCCCTGCCAATATGTCCTTTCATCTATTTTGAATTGACTTTTGTGTGGAAAGTGTGAGATATGGGTACACTTTAATTTATCACACGTGGTTACCCAGTTTTGTCATTTGTTGAAGTCTTTTTTACGCTCTCAGCTCCTTTGTCAAAATTAAGCTGATCATATATGTGGGGGTTCCCATATTATTATTATTATTATTATTTTCTTTTTGGGTCACACCTGGTGGTGCTCAGGGATTACTCCTGGCTCTGCACTCAGGAATTATTCCTGGCGGTGCTTGGGGGACCATACGGGACACTGGGAATTGAACCCAGGTCAGCCGCGTGCAAGGCAAATGTCCTACCTGCTTTACTATAGCTCCAGCACCGCTATATTATTTTTTAAAGGCATTTTTAGTTTTGTCATGCATGGTTTTGGAATATTCTTCATGGATATACGCTCACCTAACACAAAGCAAATAGTATGGTAATGAGGCAGCTGTAGATGGAATTGTGTAGAGTATCTGACTAAGAGAATGGGCAGAGTTTTTGCATTTTTTTTAATTATTTGTTTTGGATCCATATCCAGTGGCACCCAGGGCTAACTTCTGGCTCTGTGCTCCAAGATTACTCCTGATGCCAGGGATCAAACCAGAGTCAGTCACATGCAAGGCAAGCACCTTCCTGGCTCTACTATCTCTCTGGTCCTCCAGAGTAGTGTGGTGTGTGCGTGTGCGTGTGCGTGTGTGTGTGTGTGTGTGTGTGTGTGTGTGTGTGTGTGTGTGTGATGTTTCCTCAGGATGAGAGAAAACAAAATCATTGTTTTTGTTCTAAGTTGAGAAATTTCACAGGAACCTCCTTGGGAGGTTCTCTCAGTGTGGTCCTTCTTGGTTCCATCCCTGATCCTCATCCCTGGTCCCAGGCGTGCTCCCCTACTGCCAGAACTGTTTAGAGTGACCCTTAAGCACAGCGCCTGAAGTAGCCCCTGATCTCTGCTGGGTGTGCCCCTTCTCCCCTTAAAAAAGAAGGAAAACAAGCGAGTTTGCTGGTGACTCAGCACTAAAATCTTAAAAGGCGCCATCTGATTTCAGGAAGTCAGAGGTTTCAGAAGAGCAAGCTGTTTTGAACCTCAACTTGAAATCTAATGCCAGCCTTGATCTTGATGAGCTGCAGGGCTTTCCACTCAGATGCTTTAAGTGTTGTGCTCTGGGGTTGGGGGCAGGACAGGGGAGGAAGAAGTAAAGGAAGCAGAAACCCAGACCCTTATTTTTTGATCTCTCTCTAGGTACTGGCATGCATTTGCAGCATCATCTGTTATTTCCCCAGGCACCTAGTTCCAGAGAAATCTAAAGTCCATAAGTGTCCTGAGAGACGGGTCTGGGAACATTGGCAGGCTTCTGGATTTTGTGCAAAAATGGCTCTAATATCATGCTTGCTCAGAGTTCTGCTATGTGTTTTCCCATCAGATGATCTATGGCGACTTTATTTTTGGTGAAGGGCTTTATGTTGAGTTTTGACATCTATTCAGATGTCTAATTTGACCGTGCTCAAACAGAAAACTCTTAATCATCCGGAGAGCGTTGTTAGGTGGTCTACGACTTGATTTAACAGAAGAAACTTAAAAACATTATAATAGGCAGAAAGAGACTGGCTGTTACCCCTGAGAGAGTTGATTACTGAAAAATTTCTGTAGCTACTTTTAGGTCATTAAAAAGAAAAACCAGCTCCCCTGGAGCATAGTTTTGTTTCTGGTGTATAGGAATGTTCCATAAATGTAGAATCGGTTCATAAAATTAAAGAATGTCATATCTGAGGCTTTAATCATCCTCTTTGACCTACCACTTGCCGCCTCTCCATCTCTCTGTTCCAACCTCACTGGCTCTCCGCGGCTGCTGAGACATGCCAAGTATGCTCTCCCCTCCAGACCTGAGTGCTGCCTTCTCTCCCTGCCTGGAATGTTCTCCCCCAGCTTTCTGCTAATCTATCTGTAATCTGCTTGGGGCTCGTTCAAAGGTCACCTTGCCCATTTGGTTTTCCCCTTCAGCCCTATTTCACATAGTGACCTTGCTCTCACCCTTTCTTTCCCTACTTTCTTCACTTTCTTGTTCTTTGCCACAGTACTCAGCAGGACCTGATAGAATATAGGTTTAATTGATTTTTTGTTCACTGTCTGTTTTGTTCACTTCCACATTTCTATCCCTTCCACAGCAGTGGGATTTAGGAGGTACCCAAAACATGTTTGTTGAATGATTTGGCAAATCCAGCCCATCTCTTTCTGACCTCTTAAAAGACACAGCAAAATACTTCAAACAGATTCGTGTCTAATCCCTTCCACTCACCCTCATCCATAATTTTTGAAAAAATAGAAGGAAAGAATTTTTTTTTTTTTTTTGCTTTTTGAGTCAGACTCAGCGATGCTCAGGGGTTATTCCAGGCTCATGCACTCAGGAATTACTCCTGGCGGTGCTCAGGGAACCATATGGGATGCTGGGAATCAAACCGGGGTTGGCCATGTGCAAGGCAAACGCTGTACCCGCTGTGCTATCACACCAGCCCCAAGGAAAGAAAATTTTATGTTTCACTTCCATATTTTATCTTCCTTACTATAAACATTTTCTTTTAAAAATATTTCCTTGAATATTATTGTCTATTTTCTTCTCAGTGCTTAACAGGAGATTGTTCATCTTTTATATCCAAAGCCCCTTCTCTCCCCAGAAGATATCCAGTTAGCTCATCTTCACCTCTCCGTTCTCTCTAACTGAGAGCTCTCACTGATTTTGATCGAGCCGCCTTTCATTACGGCCTTTGGGATGGGAATAGGAGAGTACATTTATAGAAAAGCAGGGGACATAAATTTTATTATGGAGTAAATTACATAGCTCAGGGTTTGCAGGAGGCCAGTATGGCTAAAAAGACAGGAGTGCAACACAAATAATGTTTTTATTTATTTATTTATTTATTATTAGTGAAACACCATGAGGCACAGTTGTAGACTTACAAATTTTGTGCTTGGGTTTCAGTTATACAATGATCAAGTACCCATCCCTCCACCAGTGTCCATTTTCCACCACCACGGGTCCCAGTATCCCTCCCCTGCCCCCCCATCCCAACCTGCCTCTGTGGCAGGGCATTCCCTTTTGTTCTCTCTCTCTCTCCTTTAACACAAATAATGTTTAGACTTAAGTGAGATTAAAGGAACTAGGGTTAAAAGGAAGCTGAAGGCCAAAGGACTGATATGTAAATTATTATTTGGAACACATAAAAAGAGGGTCTTATGAAAATAGTTCCAGTGGTTCTCAAACGGAGACCAAATGCAGTGCCAGGCTTGAATCATGGTTGGCTGAGTGCAAGCAAGGCCCTTACTTGCTTTGCTATCTCTCTGACACCAAGACCCATATTATGAAATGGGGTGGAGATCAGGTAGAGTTCTGATGGGGAAAAGTCCTTCATTCTTGCCCTGTTCTAATCAAGCTTAAGGCTTGCAGCAGGATTCTGAGTGTAGCTGCATCTGCCGGGCAATGGAAGTCTCAAATTCTTGTTTGGTTTTATTTGTTTTCTTGTTTTGGGGGACACATGATGATGCTTAAGGGTTATTCCTGGAGTTACGCTCAGGGATTACTTCTGGCAGTGCTCAGGGACCATATGGGATGTCAGGGGTCAAACCCAGGTCAGCGGTGTATAAGGCAAATGCCCTACCTGCTGTATAATCTCTCAGGACCTAGACGCCTCAAATTCTAAAGACTAAAACCTATTTGAGTTTTAATACTTCCTTCAAGGTTTAACATAGAAGGCTGGGCTAGACAGATGACACAGCAAGTAAGGCTTATGCCATGTGTGTAGGCCGGCTCAGTTGATCCCCAGCATCCTATGGTCCCATGAGCACTAATGGGAGTGAGCTGGAAACAGAGCGAGCTATGAGTAGGCCCTGAGTTCTAGCAGGTATGGCCCTAAAAAAAAGTCAAACTCTCCTTGCCACGTTCAGCAAGTGGAGCCTCATAGCTGTCTCTATCTCACCCTGCATAATTAGACTGGAGGAGGAAATGAGAAATGAAATAATCAGCATCTGAGGAGACATTCTAGTGAGCTTTTCCTCCCCTTTTTTCTGTGGGGAGCAGAATAGAAAGATTCCTTGGGTCTGCAATGGCTAACTGAGATTTCAGAACTCATGCAAAGTGGGTTTGGGCTTGAGTTTCCGTTAGGGCTTCAGGCAGGCAGAACAACCTCTACAGGCGCGGGGTCTGCTTCTTGAGGTGGAAAAAACACACAGGGATACTGAATATCTGCCTCCTCAGACCCAGCACAGCATCTGTCAGAAGATGTGACATCTGGCCAGAGTGATAGTACAGCCCGTAGTTCCTTGTCTTGCACGTGACCAAACCAGGATCAATTCTCGGCATCACATAAGGTTCCATGAGCACTGCCAGGAGTGATTCCTGAGCACAGAGCCAGGAGTAATCCCTGAACATCACTGGGTGTGTCCCCAAACCAAACCAAACCAAACAGAAAATGTGATATTTTCGGACCTCTGACAGCAGATGGAAAGCAACATAGCTAGAGTGAGAGCATGGTGCTTGCTTCCTGGCTGAAAAAGTCTTCTTCCATCTTCTCCAGATTAACCTTGGGAAGGCTTGGGTATGTGGGGAGGGCTGGGGGCTCCTAGCCGTGCTCAGAGAGTCTGCAGACGACACCCTGTGATGCTTTTCCAAGTGTGCACAACAATTCAATGCTTGGGTCCGGCCATATGATGCTGTTCAGGCCCAGGATGCTGGCCAGTGCCCTGGGACCCATGTGGGGTCAGGGATAGAATTCAGGTAATAAACCTTCCTCTCTTAGGGAAGAATTGGGAAAATGAAAACTGCTCACTCCTCTTGCACAAGAAATCAATAAACCATGATACATACATCTATACTTCTTTTGAAAAGGCCTACTAGAGACACTGTAAAGTAATATTTCTGTAATTTAGCAAGCTATTTGACTATTTTGCTATCTCCTAGAACAGTAATAGAAAGTCAGCTAGATCCTGGGTGGTTAGAAGACCCAGGAACGGTTGAGTGAAAATTTTTAATGTCGAACTTGCAATCTGACATGCTTTGAAATAGGGGCTTTTTTTTTTTTTAGGTCATCCTTAATCTTTAGGATGGTTGCCTGGGAAGGTCAGCATTATCATCATTTTATACAGAGGAGAAAACAGGATGTTTCAAGAAGAAGATACTTGTCTGAAATCATCCAGTCATTAAGAGGCAATTCGAGGATACAATAGCAGATCATAAGTCCACATACACTCACTACAGTCAGTTATTTTTCCACATAAAGTCATTTCCCAGCTGATTGGTTTCTGCTTGATAAGAGGTCTTCTGTAGTATTTTATAATGACTTAAGGAGCTTGACAATAGGGTGAGTTCCTTCAGAAGATGAGTTTACTAGGAAAAGGACAGTGAAATAGAGTTTGGTTCTGTCTGTATATTATAAAAGGGCATCAGATCAGAACTAGATTAGTCTGGTTAAGACTTTCTAAGGGCAATAGATATATGGGTACGAATGTTTAATGAACATCAGTCCCCAGATGCTAGACTACCATATGTATCAATTCTTAACTTTAAGTTTAATCTTCTAACTACCTGCTCATACTATCCTTTCTGCTATATTATAAGAGAAAGCAATATCCCTCGCTCAACTGAGATGCAGAGTTGCAGAAATGTACAGAACACTGGAAGGACAATTCTACAACTTTAGATTTAGGTAACTCTTCCTTAGATGCCTAGACAAGTCTAACATCATCACTGACATCCTGTCTTACGTATTTTGAAGTAGAGTAGAGTTATGATTATTTAATGATCTTGCCTCTTCCACTTTCAAATTTCTCTTGTTAATTACATTTTTCCATGAAAACTCAGATATGAACAAGGGGCACCCTTGAGAAATATAAATGAAGGTTACATTGGTTTTATTTCCCCTCACATAGTTAAATTGGAGTAATTTCCCCCTTTATTCACAATACTTAGCCCTTTCTAGGTTAAACAGATGCTATAATCATTAATAATTCCATTAATAGAGATAGGTAAATCTTTTTGGAATACTCCCTCCCAAGTTAGGAAAGGGACTGACATCTGGACTGGGGAACAAATATTTTCTAAAATTAGGCTCTTTTACAATTTTTTTTTTTGGCTTTGTTACAATGAAGATGGACCCAAACTGTCTGCTACTTGAATTGTCACGGTCACGGTCCTCCCATTGTTCATCGATTTGCTCGAGCGGGCCCAGTAACGTCTCCATTGTGACAACTGTTACTGTGTTTGGCATATCAAATACGTCATGGGTAGCTTGCCAGGCTCTGCTGTGTGGGCAAGATACTCTCGGTAGCTTGCTGGGCTCTTCGAGAGGGGCGGAGGAATCGAACTCGGGTCGGCCAGGCAAACGCCCTACCACTGTGCTATCGCTCCAGCCCTGCTGCTAGAATATTACAAATAATTCTATGACAGTTCACCTTTGCCACTGTCACCAGCATGACCCAGAAACTGCTGAGTTCTGATCTGTCTATCACAATCACGCAACCGCTGCCAGGTATGACTCACCACAACATGAGAGACCCTGACACACGCACAGTTTGTCAGACCCACACCCTCCACCAAGTGTGACTCTCCCCGCCATGGAGAGACTAGTCTCCAAGGCACCTAGATTGGTCGACTAGAGTCTGACCAAGCCCAACTCTTCCCAATCTCCAAACTATGTTGGGGTCACAAATTTATTAAAAAGGAAAATATACAGGTAAGACACACCCTCATATCCCAGACACTCCGGGGATCAGGTCACCCTGCAGGTGATCAGCACCAGGAATGAGGGAAAAGTGAAAATTTGCTTTATCAGGGAATAGATGAACAGGAAGATCTTCTACTCCATGGACTCTTTTTATTCTGTCTGAAGAAGATTTTAGAAGAATAATTTTCTCAGAGTTGAATATTCTGAAAATAACAATTGAACAGGGAATCAATAAATTTTAAGACAGTCTGACAGAAAAATGGGCGTGCACTCAAGTAGAAATAAAGAAGCGAAGAAATGCAACAGAAGCCAGTGACAGCAGCAGAACGCATGATGTTGAAAATTAAATCTGTGATCCAAAGACAAGATACACAACTCTGTTAATGAAGAAGAGGTAACGAAAAGGAGAATGTGAAAAAAATGAAGAGAATTAAAGAAATGCTGTTCACAAAACCAGAAGGAACAGGCTCAGAATCATAGGAATTTCAGAAGGAGAAGAAAGATGAAAAAGGGGAAGAATGACTGGTTGGAATTTCCCCAGTTTGAAGACTGAGATTAATGAAGATCCAGAAGGTTCAAAGATTTCCAAAGCAAGCCTAACTGAACAACACCAAGGCACACTGTGATAAAAAATGGCAAGAACCAAATACAGAAATAAGCCTTTAAAATGGCAAGAGAGAAGCAAATCCTGATACATTCCGGAACAAACTTAAGGCTCCTATCAGATTTCTCAAATGAAACTCTACAAGAAAGAATATAATGCTACATTCAAAGTTTTGAATGAAAAGAACCTCCAACTGAGAATTCTCTACTCTGCAAGATTATCACTCAGATTTGAAGGAGTGATAAAAGACAATGCCCAAGGGCATTTGTTTCAACTGAACTAGCTCTGCTTGGGATACTCAATGGCCTCATATAAAAAGCAAAGTTGAAAGCAATGTTAATTCTTCCAATCCATGAGCATGAAATATGTTCCCATTTCCTAGTTTCTTCTGTTTCTTTAAATAGGGTTTATAGTTTTCATTAAATAAATTTTTCCCCTCCTTTGCTAATGTGATTACTGGAAACTTAATTTTTCTGGACATAGTTATAGATGGGATTGTTTTTGATTTCTTTCTCTTTGACTTGATTATAAATTTTTGTGTATTTATTCTGTAGTCAGCTACTGTACTGTATATGTTGGTTAATTCTAGAATTTTTTTGACACCTCTTTTTTTTTGGTTTTCAGTATATAACACCATGTCATCTACAAATAGTGGTAGTTTTACTGATTTTTTTTTATTTAAAAATTTGAAATCTTTTAGGTTTTCTTTCTCGCTTATTAATGCAGACACCTGAGCATATTAGCTATAATATAACATTTTCTAAAAGAAAAACAATATTTTATTTTTCAGAATAAAGCACTGTACTTTTAAAGGTGTATTCACATTTTCCCTTTAAGTTTTCTTAAGTCTCTTTAGTCTTATTAAAACTTACTTTTGTAGGCCTTACCTATTCCATGTAAACTCCAAAACATATTAGCAAAGAATAGTTTAAAAAGTTTTGTCATTAAAAAGGAATATATGATTACTACCACAATGAGACCCAAGTAGAAAATAAAATTAGGGGTTCTTTCGGCTGCACCCGGTGATGCTCAGGGATTGCTCTTGGCTCTGTGTTCAGTAATTATTTCTGGTGGTGCTTGGGTGTGTATATGGGAAGCCTAGGATTGAACCCGGGCAGGCTGAGTGGAAGGCAAGTGCCCTACCCACTGTACTATCTCTGGTCCAACGAATAAAATATAATGCAATGTATTTTAAAGGTAAAGGCCCTCTCGTTGTTCATCGATTTGCTCGAGCGGGCCCAGTAACGTCTCCATTGGAGATTTTGTTGTTACTGTGTTTGGCATATCAAATACATCACGGGTGACTTACAAATGAGAATAGGCATTATATTATATTAAATGGTTTGAGTTTCTTTATTTTCATAGGTTAATCTAATATAACAATAATTGGCTTTGTTGGATCAAGTCATATGAAGTAAACTTGTTATGTGCCTAATAAGGGAGCAGAATGGTGGGTGGGAGAGAAACTAGGGACATTGGTGGAGGGAAGGTGAAGGTGGTGGGATTGGTGTTGAAATATTGTGTGCCAGGAACAATTGTACTATGAACAATTTTTAAATCACAGTGTATTTTTTTAATTAAAAATTTTTTTAATAGTGAGACATCGTGAGGTACAGTTGCAAATCACAGTGTTTTAATTTAAAAAATAATAAATTTCTGGGACTGGGGCAATAGCACAGCAGGTAAGGTGTTTGCATTGCCCGCGGCCGACCCGGGTTCCATTCCCAGCATCCCATATGGTCCCCTGAGTACCGCCAGGGGTAATTCCTGAGTGCAGAGCCAGGAGTAACCCCTGTGCATCTCCAGGTGTGACCTAAAAGGCAAAAGTAAATAAATAAATAAAATAAAAGAATAAATTTTTGAGTAAAAAAATGATATCAATTTAGGTTATTTATTTGAGCCTTTTCTTACTTCACAATGTAAGCCTTTATTGATATCAACTTCCCTCTGAGAACAGCTTTTGTTCTGCCCACATGTTTTGTTTATATATGTTCTTGTCCTCATTTGCTTCTAGGAATCTACTTGTTGGTTTCCTCTATTGCCCACTGACTTTTCAGTGGTATGTATTTGCTTTCTAAGTGTTTGAGTTTTTTTTCAAGCTTTCTTTTTGTGGTTTATTTCCATCCTTATCTCGCCCGCACGGCAGAGCCTGGCAAGCTCCCTGTGACGTATTCGATATGCCAAACACAGTAACAACAAAGTCTCCAATGGAGACGTTACTGGGCCCGCTCGAGCAAATCGATGATCAACGGGAGGGCCTTTACTTACTTTACTTTACATCCTCATAGAATTGTGGTTTGCAAAGTTACTTGTTATGATTTCTGTCTACTTGATTTTATGGACACTAATTTTGTGTCCCAAGATATGGTCTATCCTGGAGTATGTCCCTTGTGCACTGGAGTAGAAATTATAATTGACTTTTGGTAGGCGGAGAGCCCTATACTAAGAGATCTGTTAAGAGATCTTCCATTTCAGTACTTGCAATAGCGATTAGGCAGGAAAAAGATATTAAGGGCATTCAGGTAGGAAAGGAAGAAATCAAGCTCTCACTATTCGCAGATGATATGATACTCTACTTAGAGAACCCAATAACTTCCACCAAAAAACTCTTAGAAACAATAGACTCGTATAGTAAAGTTGCAGGTTATAAAATCAATACCCAAAAGTCCATGACTTTCCTATACGCAAACAGTGAGAGAGAAGAAAGCAACATGAAAAAAACAATCCCATTCACAATTGTGCCCCAGAAAATCAAGTACCTAGGAATCAGCTTAACTAAGGAAGTAAAGGACCTGTACAAAGAAAACTACAAAACGCTACTTCAGGAAATAAAAGAGGACATGAGGAAATGGAAAGATATCCCCTGCTCATGGGTCGGGAGACTTAACATTGTCAAAATGGCAATACTACCGAAAGCATTGTATAAATTCAATGCAATCCCTATAAGGATACCCATGACATTCTTCAAAGAAATGGAGCAAACACTCTTGAAATTTATATGGAACAATAAGCCCCCACGAATAGCTAAAGCAATTCTTGGGAAAAAGAAAATGGGAGGAATCAACCTCCCGAACTTCAAACTGTACTACAAAGCAGTAATAATTAAAACAGCATGGTACTGGAACAAAGGCAGAACTGCAGACCAATGGAACAGGGTTGAATACACTGACATCTCTCCTCAATCATATGCTCATCTAATCTTTGATAAAGGTGCAAGTAATGTGAAGTGGAGTAAGGAAAGCCTCTTTAATAAATTGTGTTGGCATCACTGGACGGCTACATGCAAAAAAATAGGCTCAGAACTCTGCCTAACACCATGTACAAAAGTAAGATCAAAATGGATTAAAGACCTCAACATCAGACCAGAAACCATAAGGTACATTGAAGATAAAGTTGGCAAAACCCTCCATGACATTGAAGCTAATGGTATCTTCAAAGATGCCACGCCACTGGCCAAGCAAGTGAAAACAGAGATAGACAAATGGGACTATCTTAAACTAAGAAGCTTCTGCACCTCCAAAGAAACAGTGACCAAAATACAAAGACAGTCTACAGAATGGGAAAGGATATTCACCGAATACACATCTGACAAGGGGTTGATATCCAGGATATACAAAATACTGGTTAAACTCCACAAGAAGAAAACATCCAACCCCATCCAAAAATGGGGCAATGAAATGAACAGAAACTTTCTCAAAGAAGAAATCCGAATGGCAAAAAAGCACATGAGAAAATGCTCTACATCATTAATCATCAGGGAGATGCAGATCAAAACCACAATGAGATACCATCTCACACCTCAGAGACTGGCCCACATTCAAAAGAACAAAAGCAACCGATGCTGGCGTGGTTGTGGCGAGAAAGGGACACTCCTTCACTGTTGGTGGGAATGCCGACTGGTTCAGCCCTTCTGGAAAACAGTATGGACGATTCTCAAAAAATTAGAAATTGAGCTCCCATTTGACCCAGCAATACCACTCCTGGGAATATATCCCAGAGAGGCAAAAATGTATAGTCGAAGTGACATCTGCACTTGTTTGTTCATTGCAGCCCTCTTTACAATAGCCAGAAACTGGAAGAAACCTGAATGCCCAAGAACAGATGACTGGTTAAAGAAACTTTGGTACATCTACACAATGGAGTACTATGTAGCTGTTAGAAAAGATGAAGTCATGAAATTTACATACAAGTGGTACAATATGGAAAGTATCATGCTAAGCGAAATGAGTCAGAAAGAGAGGGATAGACATAGAAAGATTGCATTCATCTGGGGGATATAAAGTAACAAAGTATGAGATTAATACCCAAGAATAGCTGAGATCAGCACCAGGAGGATTACTCCATAACTTAGAGGCCAGCCGGGTATCCTAGAGGAAAGGGCTATTCAGATAGAGAAGGGAGCACCAAATAAAGGATGTTTGGAGGATCCTCCCAGGAGGGGAGATGCATGTCGAAAGTAGACTATGGACTGAACATGTTTGCCACTCAATGCCTCTTTTGCAGACCACAACACCCAAAAGGAGAGAGAGAACACAGGGGATTGCCCTGCCACAGAGACAGGGGGGATGGGGGGATGGGGGTGGGAGGGATATTATCCATGGTGGTGGAAAATGGGCACTGGTGGAGGGATGGGTATCTGATCATTGTATAATTGAAACCAAAGCACAAAAAATTGTAAATCTACAACTTTAAAAAAAATAAAATAAAATAAAGGGAAAAAAAAAAAAAGAGATCTTCCATTTCCCCCCTTAAAGTCACTGTTTATATATTTACTTTTTATATTTTGTTTATCCAGTGGTGAGAGGGTGGTATTAAAATCTACCATGTTGTTTCACTGTTGATATCTTTCTTCAGCCCTATTAGTATTTGGTGCAATTTTATTTATTATATGCATCATATGTGTTGATGAGTGGTATGTGTTAACGAGTATTAAGTCTAGATAAATAGATCCCTTGATGAGTATAAAATGTATATCTTTGTCCCTTATAATTTATTTTTTGGTCTGGGAATTAAATCCAGGGTCTCACACATGCAAAGCAAGTGCTGTACTATTTATCCTTATCTCCTGCTTGTCTCAAACTTTTTTAAAGGGATAATTTTGCATTTATCACTGTTTTCAAACTTTTACTTTTGTTTATCATGACAATCCAGGTTTATCTGTTCTAAGCATCAGAAAGATGAATTATGTTTTCTGATTCACCAGCCCTTAAGTCTTTTGATTGATGCATCCAGGCTGTTGATGTTAAGCAAAATTATTTAAATAAAAGAATATATATACATATATGTACACATATTCACATATTTTTTCCTAACCTTGGTACTCAAGAGATACTCCTAGTTCAGTGCCTGGGGGTTGCTTGTGGTGATACTTAGAGAACCATGCGGTACCAGAGAGTGATCCTATGTTTCCTATATCTGAAGCATATATTCCAGCCCCTTGAGCCATCTTTCTGGTGATAGTCATCCTTTTATATGATTTCTGGCTGCTTGCCAAGTTTGACTTTCTTTCTTTTGTATATTTTATTTTCTTCCCAGCTTTGATATTTGCTTTTATATGGCATTTAGGTTCCATTTGCTTACTATTGGTTTGTTTTGTTTGTCTTGTTTTCTTCTGAAATTTTGAGTATGTATCCTTTAAGTTCAAAGCTAGCAAACCTTGGGTTCATTATATGAAACTCCATTACTGTTTTCTTTATTTCCCACATTCATGTTCTTAGTGTCTTATTACCTCCTAGTGGGGCTTCTTTGCAATTTATAGAGAAACTTTTAAAATGTCTTGTGGAACTGGTTTAGTTGCTATGAACTTCTTTAGATGTTGTTTGTCTGTAAAACTACACACAGCTCCTTAAAAGGTGATAGCCAAGAAAAATAGAATATTTTTCTTTGGATGTTTGTTTCATTCAATATTTTGGCTGTACCATGCCATTTTCTTCTTGCCTGTAGGGTTTCATTTAGTACATTTAATAAACCTAAATTGTGTGAGTCTTATAGGGTTCATCTATATGTTTTTGCTTTGATTTTGCTGCTCTCAAATTATGTCTCAATCTTTAGCTTTTTTCCTTTCTAATTATAGTGTGTCTTGTTGGTTGTTTCTCTATTTGGGTCTATTTTGCATGGAATTCTTTGAACTTCTTGAGTCTTGGGTATGTGAGCCAGTTCTCAGACTGGGAAAGTTCTCAGCTATAATTTTTTAAAATAAATAATTCCTCCTTACTCCCTCTGTACTCTTATTCCAGAACTCCTATAATTCAGGTATCATTTTTTTTGGTGGTGGGGGTGCACACCTGGCAGTACTCAGGGCTTACTCCCATCTTTGTGCTCAGGGATCACTTTTGGCAGGGTTCAGAGAATAAAATAAAGTCATGGGATGAAACCCAGGTCAACTGAGTGTAAGGCAAGTGGTTACCCTTGTACTTTCTCTCCAGACCCCAAATATCATTTCTTTTGAAGTTGTTCAATAGGACCCTTATGTTTTCTTCACTCTGCTGACCCCTTTTCATCTTATCTGGTTCTAATGGATCTCATACATTTTACCCTCAATTACACTGATTTGTTTCTTGACTTGTCACTTCTGCTGAGCACATCTACTGATCTTTTTTCAGTCCCTCCCCACGGTGCTCTTTATCTCAGTGATTTCTGATGGATGTTTCTTCAGACTTTCTCTTTCCTTCTTGAAGCTTTCTCCTGTGGCTTTCCTCAGTTCAGTGCCTGTCCTTGCCACTTTCACTTTTAAGTCCTCATCAGGGAGGTTAGAGAGTTGTTGATTATTTAGGAAACTTCCTGGGCTTTTGTCTTCATCCATTAAAGCAGCTGAGTCTTTTAGCTTCTTCATGGTGTGCTGTGCGGGCTAGGGCCAGTGGGTTGGTTTAAGGCTAACGCTCGCAAGTTCCATACAGAGACTATGGTGCCCAGTTGGGTTGCTATGAACTATTCCTGAGAAAAAGCCTAGTGTGTTAGCTGTATCCCTGTGGGCACACAGACTAGTGCTGCCTCGAAAACTGAGAGGCCGCCAGTGGTTAACTATGGCTTTATTGCTGAAATCCCATATATTTGGGCAGAGTCACCCGAGAAAACCAGTTTTTCTTAGTCTTTGGAGGAGTTCTTCTTTCTCATGTGGATAAATACCAGCAGCTGTGTAAGATGCAAAGGGGAATGAGGAAGGTGGCTTTCATTTTTTTCCTGGAGCAGGCCTCGTTTTGCTTGTGCTCTGCCCATGATTTGGAATGACCACAGGCTTCCCCCCTCACTGCCTTGGAGGGGTCAAAGAAACATATTGCATTTCTGCCCCCTCCCCCAGGGAAAGGGTGTCTGTCTCTTCCGCTTTTCCCACCCCCCTGCCTGCAGCACGGTGGCTGCCGCCTCAGAGCTTATTGGACAACCAGGTATGAGCCGGTGGTGACGGGGCAACTGCAGCCTCATGGGATGGGGGTTGGAACTGGCACGTCCTTCACACCCTACCGAGGCCACAAGTTGCCCCCCACGAGTGGCTCTCAGGCACGGCCATGGCCCCAGAGGCACACAAACCAATCTCGTAATTATCCGGCTTTTGGCAGAAATCCCTCCAGACTTAATTAGTAAAATATCAGCAATCCCAAATTGCGCGGCCACAACATCATATGGTCTTCATAACCAGAAATAGAAAACAAATTATTTCACAATGCCTTTTCAGCAGTTCTGATTGTTGGGGGGAAATTCCAAATAATAATGGTGCATTTTTTTGTCGAAATAATGAATGTAGTCAAAGTAAAGAGAGAGAGAGAGAGTTAAGTAGAAATCATCTCCCTCACAGGCATCGGGAGGAGTGGGAACGGGGGTATATTGGGGTTCTTGGTGGTGAAAATATGCACTGGTGAAGGGATGGGTGTTTGATCATTGTATGACCGAGACTTAAACCTGAAAGCTTTGTAACTTTTCTCACAGTGATTCAATAAATAATTTTTTTTTAAAAAAAAGAAAGAAAAAAATTTAGACTGTACATCTTCAGGTCACTGCTTCCTTTTCCCAGGAAGGCTCTGTGTGCTTCTTCTCCACTACTTCCCTCTTTCTGGGAACGTGCTCCTGTTTACTCTGCTCTGCTGGTCCTAGTTAATAATCTCCTAGACTTGAAACTGTATATTAAGTGTTCCTGTTCTCTTCCTCTGAGGTGCCACACCTGGAATGCTGTGTTAAGTTCAATTTTATTTATTTATTTATTTATTTATTTATTGCTGTGGTTCTTGTTTTGGAGGTTCAGCCTGCTCTTAAAAGGGCATCTTCCCACCATCTTGGCCTCTGCCCTCAGGTTCTCCTTTTCCTTCTTTCTATCATGTATAAGGTTATGGTTACAAAAAATTAAAAAAAACATGAAGGCAGGGCTGGAGCAATACAATGGGTAGGGCATTTTTCTTGCTCATGGCGACCTGAGTTCAATCCCAAGCATCCCATATGGTCCCCCAAGCACTAGCAGGAGTAATTCCTGAGTGTAGCACCAAGAGTAACCCTTGAGCATCACCAGGTGTGAACTAAAAAGCCAAAAAGAAAAAAAAAGAAGCCCACATTATGGCCTATGTACATATCTCTATTTGAGAGAACTAGAGTAAGAAATCAAGAGAATACTTTCAAATATACCAAATATACAGATACAGATAGTAGTAAGATAAAATTATGTGGAAACTTGGAATGACCATAGAAATTAAAAGAATGACCATAGAACAAAAGAATGCTGTAAAATTTCTCATTGTTCAGGAGCACCTTTTTATTGATGCATGGCAATAACTTTCGTTGATTGACTTTAATGTTTTATGAGATACCAGAATTGCCATGTAAAAATTGCAATTTTTTAGCCACGATTTAAGATTAGGTAAAAATTTAGGTGTCAGTGAAAAAAATGTGATGGAGTAGTTTTTTACAAGTGTTCTGTGGAGTATACAATCTCTGATGCATGTGGTTTTCCACACTAGCAAGCAATTCTCTAACTCGCAGTGGACATGGACCAGATATTTTCAAATTTAACTCAAATTTGAAACAATCCTGTTCATATATCACGAATCACGACCATCCTGTTATTCGTCGATTGCCTCGAGCAGGCCCCAGTAACGTCTCCTTCATCCTACCCTGAGATTTTTAAGAAAGTGCTGTATTCAAAGCTCTTTAGGAGAATGAAACCCATCATTGTTACTGGTATTTGGCATATTGGGTACGCCACGGGGAGTTTGCCAGACTCTGCCGTGTGGGCAGGTTACATTCAGTAGCCTGCCAGTTTGTCCAAAGTAGATCACAATGTATTTTGGCAAATATTCTCTGGACATCATCAGAGATGAGTGTATATATTTTAAATAATACAGTAATGTCCAATTATATTATAATATTACTTTCGTGCTTGATGAAATCTGACATGAAAAAGCACCAACCCTAATCAACGAGTATATAAAGATATAAGTAAAATATTCTTGAATTTTTTCCATTCTTATGTTCCCCTTACTGGTCATATATATCTGGAGCTAATGTCAGATCTCACAGAACCCAGGTTCTAGTCCACAAGCTTGCATAACCTCTACTTACACATTCTTACTGTAAATCAAGTAGTCATACATCTCTGACAAACTGGCTGTAGATTGATGATTCTTATGACCTCCTTTTTAGTCTGATTAACTTGCTAGAATAATTCAACACTGAACTTAAAGAAGATTTTTTACTAACACCAGTGTCTTGTTGTTATTTATTTATTTATTTATTTTTTAGTTTGGTTTGGGAGCCACATCCAGCAGGAGCTTAGCTTGACTATAAAAGACAACTTTTAATATCTTTTTTAATATTTTAAAAATGTTTATCAAACTATCTACTTAGGATTTTATAAGACTTTTTGGAGTTTTGTGCCAGAAAATATAACTAAGACTAAATATATATGCGTATGTATACACACACACACATATATATATATACATTTCTTATAGTAAGTCACAAAATCACACAGTCCAACGAGCTTTAATCCCCCTTATCTATCTGAAACTCTTTTACTGTGTGTTTTCCAGAAATACATTTGGTTCAATTCCACATTGCCAGCTGAACGAGACAAGTAAGTAAAGCATTTTGAATCTCAATATTCATCTAAGAACAGGGATGTGAGCAGAGCTTCACGAGGCTGCTGAGGGTAAGAAGGTGATTTCTGCAGAGTCTGGCATCCCATAGGCAAGGAAAAATAAAACAAAGTTAATAAGTTATTAGCAGTTTGGTTTGGATGCCCTTGGAGAAGCACCACGTTCCACACAAGGGATGGTTTCCTTTAGTGGGTAGGACACATTTTGTGTGTGTTTGGTTAGGGGAGGAGAGGAATGTTGGGCAAAGTGCTTTTGATCAGTGGTTTTTGGTGCTAATCTGCAGAAACTTCCTGTCAGTCCACAACAAAGTCACTGCTGCGTAATACATGGGGTTTCTGGGGAAGCAAATTTTCATTTTATGTGTTGAACATTAATGTGAACAATATGAACATTAATATGAAAAATACTGTTATGTTTGTTTTTTAATTCCGTCTTAGTGATCTGTGAAATATTTCTCCTCTTTCACAGCCTCTACAGCAGCCGAGAGTTGAATGTCACTGGTTTAAATGAATACTTCATAACAAAGCTCACCGTTTACCTCTTCTGCTTGCCCAGCTTTTATCTTCACTTGGGCCAGGCTTCTAAGTGCCTTCGGTGGAGCTGGAATTGAATGAGGAGGTAGGAAAGTAAGGGAATAGAGGAAAGCAAGTAGGGGTGGCAGGCATCAGTTCAAAGGAGGCAGAATGTTCCTTGTGTTCTCTCTGGTCTCTCGGAGCTGGTGGAAGGAAGAGTATTGAGAGAAACTATCATCTTTTTCTATTGCCCCGCAAGTGCAAGCCAGAGCACCCAGAATTATCCACATTGATATTTTTGCAGGCCCATAGGCCATCTGACCAGGTGGAATGTGTTTGGGTGACTAGTCTGCTTCCTGGATTCCCAACTGGCCAAGGGTTAGGAGGTTCACCAGGATCATTCATTACGCACACAGGAACTCAATTCCTGCAGCCTGTGGGCAGTGCTTACCACATTCTGTCAGAGCACTGCGTACAGAAATATCTGAGTCAGAGGCACGGGCATGGCGGGGGAGAAGAGGATTTAGGGAATAGAGAGGCACCTACACTGATGAAGTTAAATTGTAGCTGGTGTTCATGTCTTTCCAGTTAGGAAGAATCTCCCAAAAGAAAAGGAATTTTAAGGAAAATTAGGGATTTTTAAGGACACAAATATTCTGCTATAATTACGTTTTCCAGTCCCATCTTTTCAGGAGGCATCTATGTACACAGTAGCCACCCTAAGGGAAAATTTGAAGAAATTTGTATTTATTTTGTTTTCTTATATTGTTTTATTGTTACAATTTATCAGATTTTATATTTATTTATATATTGTTTTTATATCAATATTTATATTTATTTTTTATATTGTTCTATTGTTACAATTTATCAAAATTGTATTTTATTAAAGCACCATGAATTGCAAGTTATTCATAATTGGGCTTATGGCATACAATGTTCCATCACCAATCCCGCCACCAGTGTCAACTTCCCTCCATCCAGTGTTTCCAGGTTCCCTCCCTTACCTGCCCACCCCAGCTCCAGACTGCCATCTTGACAATCAGCTTTTACATTTAGTTATTAAGGTTTGGATCTCATATTTCAGAATTGTTGACTCTGTGGTTTGGATATTTAGCTCTGTCATTCCTTATGTACTACTATACCCTGGTGGTACATTAGCACCACCAATGTACCTGAATCCCCCACCACCCCCCACTTTTTTTTTATTGAGCACTTATTGATTCAAATCAAACAGCAACAAATCAGATGTGGTTAGGAGTATCTCACAGATAGGCGCCAGGGAAGAAACTTATAAAGAGAAAATGCAAAACTAAGGCAAGGAAATGATTGCCATGTGAAGTTGAAAGCCTCATTGCCTGTGTACGAAGGGCTCTCTTGACTGTCTTGATTTCATAACTTTGAGGCATTTACAGGCTTTGATTTTGCTTTGCTCATCAGAACCACCATGAAATAACCTGAGTTCAATAGGGTGACCTCAGTTGAATCCTTCCCTCATTCAGTTAATTTAGTGTTATGAAATAAAGCGCAGTTTTCAAGTCAAAAGAATTAAATCATAAATAAGTTGAGAATTTTGATTGTACCTAATTCTATTTCTCTGTTATTTTTTTTCTTTCAAGTATCATGAAAGTGTATTAAGATTTGAAAAATTGTTACAATGTCAGGGAACTGGTAGATTGAAAGTGGAACAGTTGTGTCAGGATGCAAAACAGGTCAAACCGTGATGAATTACAAATGTGGCAAGAATGCTACTTGACATCAACATACATTTTCCTTTCTTCCTTTGTAAAATTGTCTCTTTCTACTTTGCCCTATTACAGATATCCTCACATGAAGTGTTGGCCATCTGATCATTTCCTGGTTACTGAGATAGAAGCCAAATGTTGGATGGAGGTCATAGGACACTGCTTGTCTGGGGCTCAGCTATGAGAGGACCCTTTTCTCTATTCACAGTTCTCTTGCTACTCTAAGTGGACGTGGTGACTGTAAAGTTTTGCTTCTCTTTTGGCTTGAGGTTGGGAAGGATGATCTGGGGTTCTCATGTTATCTTGAAGCCCTGAGTGGCCCCCCCTTTGGAATTCTTTTTTGGAAGAAGGGAATTGTATTGCCCCTATGAACCTAATTTATCTTTTCCTGTGATGTCCATCTACATCTAATCTAATTGGTAGGAAGAGGTAAACTCAAACTTTGTTTTACTGGCTTTATTCTCAGGGTTCACTCCTGGTGGAGTTTAGGGGAATACATGTGGTTCAGGAATTTGAACTGTAGTCAACCACATGCAAGGGAAGTGTCTTAACCCCTTACTTGAGCCCCTTAACTCTATATTAGAACAAAGGCATTATAACAGAATTGAAAAATTAAGATATCAACACTTTTATTTATTAGAAAGAAAAAAATCACAGCCAGAATGGTATTTCCAAAGTTATAGTATTAATATTTTGATCCCTTGATCACTTGATATCCCGTTACTCATTGATTTGCTCGAGCGGGCACCAGTAACGTCTCCATTCATCCCTGTTGTGTGCTAGCATAGCCCAATGGCATCTGCTTGTTCTAGGAACATGAAGAGCCTCAAACCGATCGTTCGGGGTCTTCATGAAGAAGTCTGATCATCTCGTAGGTGGGCGTCCATGTGATCTTTTGACGTCCCGTGGAATCTAGTCAGTAATGGCTCTAGTCCAGCGGACGTCTCTAACTCTCATTACGTGTCCAGCCCATCTGATTTTCGATGCCTTGGCAAACGAGACAGCGTCTCTGATTCTTGAGCGTTGACAGAGCTTGGAACTTGGGATTCTTTCTCTCATTTGAGTGAAGCATGATACTCCAAGCATAGCTCTTTCGATTCCTCCTTGAGAGACCCGAATAGTGTTCTCATCCTGTTTGCGTAGGGCCCAGGTTTCTGAGGTGTATGTTAATGCAGGAAGAACAGTGGAATCGAAGAGATGTGCTCGGAGCCAGAGGTTCTTCGTCCTCTTAGCTATTTCTTTGATGCTCTTGAAGGCGTTCCAAGCCGCTCTCTTCCTCCTGCGCAACTCAAGTGCCAGGTCATTTGTCATGTTGACTTCTCTTCCTAGGTACACATAACTGTTGCATTTGGACATTTTGATATAATAATAATTGGTCAATGAGCAAGGTGAGAATTTCTTTGCCGGGAGCTGGAGGTACACTAGGCATGGCATGATCTGGTTCCCCAGAGATTCAGAGACTGAAGCAGGCAGCTGCCGTTCTCCCAAGACCTACCAGGAGATCTCTGCCTGAGCAGAGAGACAAGAGTGAATTCTGAGCATTGCCAGGTATTGCTTACTCCAGTTAAACGAATAAATAAAAAGCGAACAAAGTGAGTCCATATAGAAAATAACACAGATGCCCAGCTTTTCTTTTTGTAACACGCCTGCATGTGTGCAGGAATGTGTTCAATGTGGGCTTGGGAGAGAGCTCAAGGGGCTGAGCACATGTGTTGCATGTAGGAGCTCTGGGTTCAGTTCTCAGCATCACGTGGTTCCCTGAGAAGCACTGGGAGTGAGCCCTGCGTGCTGAGCCTGGTGTCACCCAATTCCCAATCCCTGAGTAGTCACACGTACAAATATACAAATATACAGGAAACCTTTTCAGGATTACGTTTTGCTTGCTCTTTAAAAACATCTTGTATGTCGGGTGTGTGTTGATGTGGCTCATGTGTGAAGGGGGTGGGGTGAGGTGGGGGCAATAAAACAATACAGTCTCTGGGGGCCCTAGAGAGAATCTCTGAATTTCCTGGGATAGGAAGTTCCCGAAGAAATCAGGAGCCGCTGTAATTCCCACCAAACAACAAAGCACGAGCAGCCAAGATAAAAGGATAATAGGGGGGAAAGGGGAAAAAAAACAGCCCCTCCCCCCGCTTAGGGAAGCAGGTGCACCCAATACAAACAATATCATTTCTTCTATTATTTGTGGAGTTTAGGAACAAAACAAAATGAAACAAAACAATACTCCATTCCTCCCCTTTAGGGTGGGGGACCTCAAGGGATGCTCAGAGCAACCAGACAAAAAAAAGATTGTTTCTTGGCACAAGGTATGGCAAAAACTAAACTCCTAACTAAAATACAAAAATAAAAGTCCCAGATTACCTGTATGTTGGGAACACTTGGTCAAATCTAGTTATAAAAATGTGTGCGCATGAGCATATGAGTGTGTGTGTGTGTGAGTATGTGCGTGAGTATGTGTGTGTCTGTGTGTCTGTGTGTGTGTGTAGTCAACTCCTCCCACACCACCATCAAAAAAAATGAAGTGTAAACTGTTGCTTTCTCTGCAAACTACAGCTTCCAAAAGACCCTTTCAAAGATTGAGTGTTTCTATGTGCGTTTGCATGTACTTTTACGAGTGTGGGACATCTGTGTGTGCAGCAAGGACACCAGGGAAAACCAGAGGAGAACATGGGAGTGAAAATTCAGGACTCCCCACTTGTTTTATTTGTTTGCTTTTTAGACCGTATCAAACTGTGCTCAGGACTTTCTCCCTGCTTTGGGCTTGGGGATCATTTCTGGCAAGTTTGGGGGATTGTATGTAGTTCCAGGGATTGAACCCAGGTTAGCTAGGTCCAAGGCACACACACTACCCGCTGTACTATCTCTCCTGCCCAACGCACCCCATTTTCACGGGCCCCCAAATAAAGTTAGAGAGGGTCAAAGCAATATGTCTACCTATTGTGAAATTTTAATAGAGTGGGAACAGAGGTTGTTTGTGGGTACCTTATGTGGCCCCTAAATTGAATAAACTCAAGTCCTACAATGTCTTGATGTAGGCTTTGTTCAGTTTTGAATTCTGTCAAAGATGTGAGTGTGTGAGGCTCCTGACAGGTACGATTTGTCGCTGTGGCTGGAAGCCCCACCTGATAAAGTTGTCCCAGACACAAGATGCATTTGGAGAACAAGGAGACTGAAAAATTGTCACTGTCACTGTCCTCCCGTTGTTCATCGATTTGCTTGAGCGGGCCCAGTAACGTCTCCATTTTGAGACTTGTTGTTACTGTGTTTGGCATATTGAATATGTCACAGTTACTTTGCCAGGCTTTGCCCTGTGGGTGCGATACTCTCAGAAAAATTGAAATTTAGGAAATCTCTGGTGTATTTGGCTCAGAATCCTCTTGGAGAAGTGTACACGTGGTTTCAGATGAGATTTTATACTTACCAATAACCCCTGCTGGGATCTGTGGCATTGTAGTACTTATTATTGGATGATGTAGTGGCCAAATGATTCACGGCTTGAGGAACTTCTCTCAGTATTGCTGAGGAGCTGGTGAAAGACCTCAGTCAGTCCCCGGGCTGATTCCTCCAAGAATGCAGTCAGGTTTCTGCTGGTCTGGGAAACAGTGTCTGATTTATAGGAAGGACACAAATAGCATCCTGGAAAAACACAAGGGAACTGAGAAAAAAACAAGGACAACCAGTCTTGAAAGACCAGGGATTCTTCGAATACAGTGTGATGCCTGCCATTTAGATGTTTCACCAACTAACTCAGGTCCTAGCTGGAGGCTGTAAAAAAAAAAGTGTGTGTGTGTGTGTGTGTGTGTGTGTGTGTGTGTGTGTGTGGTGGGGGGGGGGGGTTAGAAAAATTCAAAAGGCATCACTAAATACTACTAAAGTAAGGACAAAGCCCTGAGGATTACAGGTTGACTTATACCACAGTGGCTTCATTTGGAAAGAAGAATATCCTCTTTTAGGTCTGAGTCTAAACCTCAGGGAGAACTGAAGAGTCACAGGCTCTAAGAAGGATTCTTCTGAGCCCGGAGCATCTGGAGAATGCAGGGAAGGCAAGTTGCTCCGTGGTCTTTGCCTCTTTGAGGTGACACAAACAACTTTGGTGGCAGCTGTTGAATATGAAGGGAGAAAAATGTTATTTGGGAGAAGAATTTGAGTCATTCCTGGGTCATTAGAAGAAACTTGATGAGGAATTTAGCTGTTGAATTAGCATCACAGGAGGAATAGAATAGCAACAGCAACATAGCAGTGGTGGTGATAATGATGAAGTTTAATCATATGTATGCAAAATTTTCATTTTATTAGTATTATTTTACAATACTTTAGCATGCTCTTGGTGATAAAAAAATGAAACAGCAAAACCTGGAGTGCTTAGAACAAAGAAAAGACATTAGTTTGGGGTTTTAGGTTACATAAATTTTCAGGACAAGTAAATTATTCAGATACTTCTTGGGTTCAGGACACAGCCCCAAGAAGCAGCTCAAGAGTGCTTGGGGTTGCCTGGGCAGGGCTTAGAGTCAAAGAGAACAGACTCTTATGCAGGGTCATATGCAAATTAGAATTCAAGTAAGTCAATTTTAGATTGGTGTAATCCTATGCAAATCAGGCAACTAGTTTGTCAAGCAGTGATTGGTTGGACTCTAATGAGCAAAACATCTAAAGGGGGCAAATGATGAAGAAAGAAGCTCCATATTTCAAACAGTCTAAAACCAGAGAGCAGGACATGCCAACAGGCAGCTGAATCTGGGAGACACAACATATCCACGGAATGCATTCAGGATGGCCTTGAGATGATCAGAGTCTCTGTAACCTTGGTAACCTGGGACCGAACACCAAATGTGCTTCTGTCCTTAAGGCTGTCCAAACCCTGCTTTGCAAGATTACATGCTTTGAAATTTCTGCCTCTGTACTCTCCCGCCAGCTGCCTGCAAAAGCCCAAACCTCTATCAGATCTTCTATAAAATGGAGCTTCTGCCTTTGTTCTGAATCCAGTTCTGGAGCATGAGTTTGACTGTGTCTGCTACCGTAATATGCTAGTGCTTTCCTACGTCTCAAGCAAGGTGCGCTGCTTGTTTCTTTGCTGGCTTTGAGAATTCCCACAACACTGTGATTGTTCTATGATTGTAAAGTAGATTCCATTGGCAAACTGAGTTTCCGAAGAGAGTTAAATCATTTGCCCAGGACTAAAACAAAGGTTGGGACTGAAACTCTAACCCAGTATGTTTGAATTGTGAACCCATCTGAATTTTTAGGTACATAGGAACCAGTGAAGTCAGATAAATGGTGTTTTGGTGCTCTTCTTAAGAATGTAATTTAACCCCAGATTGCTGATGTGACATGAAAAACATTTTTGTCACCATTAATTATATTTTACTTTTTTTTTTTAGTGAAGCAAGAAAATTTTTATTGAATGAAACTTAGGAAGATGTGAATTGGGGAGAAGGGAAGGAATGCAAGTTCAAGAGAGAATACGAGTCTGAAGGGCAAGCAGAGAGGCACAGAGACAAGTAAGTGAACTATTTGTTCAAGGGAGAACACAGGCTTGAGGAGCAACACCATTTTCCTTTTCCTTTTCCTTTTTGGTCTTTGGGACACACCGGGCTGTGTTCATGTGGTGTTTGGGACATTGTATCTGGTGCTTGGGATTTGAAACCTGGTAGTTGGCATGCAAGTTAAGTGCCCTACCTACTGTATTTGTCTCTGGTCCCACAATCCTTTCTTGAGTGGACAGTCTCCCTAAGGATGTTCAGTAAGTACTACCCTCAGGAGACTTCTGGCTAAGCTGGAGTTGGGTGGGGATGAGGTTGAATGTGAGGGCCCAAGGGTGGGATGTTATTCAGGCCCTGCAGTGTAGGAGATCACCCTGATGGCACTCAGGGACCTCTGGGACAACAACTGGTGGTGCTCAGTCAACCAAGTGGTGCCAGGGATCTCACCAGAGTTGGCCACATGCCAGGCATGAGCCTTAATGTTTCTACAATCCTCCAGCCCCATACATTCATTTTTGCTTAAGGTAAGGTAAGGTAAAGGCCCTCCCGTTGATCGTCGATTTGCTCGAGCGGGCCCAGTAACGTCTCCATTGGAGACTTTGTTGTTACTGTGTCTGGCATATCGAATACTCTCGGTAGCTTGCCGGGCTCTCCGAGAGGGGCGGAGGAATCGAACTCGGGTCGGCCATGTTGGCCGCTTGTAAGGCGAACGCCCTACTGCTGTGCTATAGAGCCCAGCAAGCTACCGAGAGTATTGGATATGCCAGATACAGTAACAACAAAGTCTCCAATGGAGACGTTACTGGGCCCGCTCGAGCAAATCATTTTTGCTTATTTGTTTAAAAATATTCTCTCCCACCACCCCACCATTTTTTCTTTTTGGTTCACACCCAGCAATGCTCAGGGGTTATTCCTGGCTCAGCCCTCAGGAATTACCCCTGATGTTGGATGATGAGAATGCTATTCCGGTCTCCCAAAGAGGAATTGAAAGAGCTATGCTTGGAATATCACGTTTCACTCAAAGGAGAGAAAGAATCCGGAGTTCCGACCTCCATCGATGATCAAGAATCAGGGATGCTGTCGCTTTTGCCAAGGCGTCAAAAATCAGATGGGCTGGTCACGTAATGAGATTTAGAGATGACCGCTGGACCGTTACCGACTGGATTCCATGGGATGTCAAAAGACCGCGTGGCCGCCCACCTACCAGATGGTCAGACTTCTTCATCAAGATCATGAACGATCGGTTTGAGGCTCTTCGTGTTCCTAGAATAAACAGACGCCATTGGGCTACACTAGCACGCGACAGGGACAAATGGAGACGTTACTGGCGCCTGCTCGAGCAAATAGACGATTAACGGGAAGTCAAGTGATCAAGTTGGATGATGATGGTCAGAAACCATATAGGATGCCAGGGATTGAACTGGGGTCAGCCACGTGCAAGACAAATGCGCTCCCCACTGTGCTGTTGCTTCGACCCCTCAAAAATATGCCTAAGTGCCTGTAGCTGAGTCCTGGGCTAAAATGACTTGTGCCCTCCACTTTATGAAATGATACATTTTGACAGGTTTCCTATTTCTGTAGCTTATCTTTCTGTTCCACTTCAATCCAGAACCAAGTTCTTTATTAGGGATTACATAATTGGACAGAAAGATAACCTTAGTTTATTTCTTGAAAGTCAAGCCAAATTGTAAAGATTGAATCATGCCGCCCTGACTGAAGGGAGGAAATTGGAAAAATGTTCTGCCAAAATGTACGCACTGATACACTGCTTTTGTATATACAAGGGTCAGATTTTATTGTTTTGCTAGAGAACTTGAGTATATAGGACTAAAGACATTGGCTTCTACAAGTAACTAGAAGCATTGGTAGAGATCTGTCGCCTTGTTTTAGCAAAAAAAAGAAGACATTTTCTCTGTAGGGGCACTGACATCCCCCTTCTCTGTATTATCCCTGCTGAGGGGAATGAACTGTTTGAAACTGTAGTGATTGACTCGGATGGCCTACAGTTCAAACCTGGAAAAGGTTCTCTGGCTGAGCGAGAACATAGTTTGGCATTTAAGTTTGCCTCTTATTTATAACGTTTCACGGAAACGTTGACTTTGGAAAGGTACACGTTGTGATTCTGACTATATATAAACTGAGATGGGGGGAAATCATACGTTTAGGGGATTCTATTCTGTTCTGGGTAAAAATAGTTCCACTCACTCTATTGCTTTGCAAGGAAAACATCAATTAGATTGAACAATGTTCCCCCCAGAACCCAGAGGCCGTGCTGTCTCTGGACACCTCCTTTGAGTCGGGTTTGGACTGCGTCGTGTCTTCTGTTAGGAGGAAATCATCAACAACAAGAGGAAATCCTGTACTAGTATTGAATAGTCCTTATTTTAAAGGGACTTCCCTTCTTGTGGGAATTGTATGTTATTAGAACAACTATAAAATATCTGAATTATTTTACAAGGTTTGACTTTCAGCCTCATTTTTTTTCCTAAAGATCAACTTATTGTGCTTGAGATACAGTCAATTGTTGAACTTGAGAGCATTCTTCTTGGACTGCATGAACTTCACCAAAAGTTGGACTGGAGGTGAAAACATGGGCTGCAGGAAGCAGGAGGCCCGTAGAGACACCCTTGTATTCTAGAGTACACAATGACTAATAAATGCTAAATTTACACGGGAAAGAATCCTGAGTCACAAACATTTACCCCGTTCTGTGCGGAGCTGACCTATCCTCAACCTGGGGGTACAGAGCAAATCAAAGGCCGGGAGGGACAATGAGGTCTTAAAGTCTAGGGGTGGGAAGAAAATGGCAAACTTATGTTTCTGCTTCTGAGAGTAACTAATTTCTCTTTCTTTCTTTCTTTCTTTCTTTCTTTCTTTCTTTCTTCTATTTTTGGGTCACACCTGGCAATGCACAGGGGTTACTCCTGGCTCATGCACTCAGGAATTACTCCTGGCAGTGCTTGGGGGACTCTATGGGATGCTGGGAATTGAATCTGGGTTGGCCGCGTGCAAGGCAAACGCCCTACCCGCTATACTATTACTCTAGGCCCCAAAGAGTAATTAATTATTATTTGTGGACCAGGAGCTGCTTGGAAGCAGACAGAATCCAAGAGAGTAATCTTTTCCTCAAAAACCTTGCTGCTCATTCTTGAAATGAGTAAGCGGTACATAGAGAGGCCTGATGCAACGTTCTAGGTTGCTCATGACAGGAGCGTTTTGCATCCGTTCCTTCGCCAGTGCTCCTAGCATTGGGATTGTTCTCCTGGAAAGCCCTGGGCTTAGCTCAAAGCAACCAGGTGCAAGCACAAATATTCATTAAGTTTTGTATGTTGTCTAAAAAAATTCAACAGACTCTTCTTTTATCCTCTATTGTATAGCAGTGTTGGCTCTAATATAAGTTGATTTTATATTAACATTCATATATTCTACTATTATATGAAGAAATCGGGCTGGAGCGATAGCACAGTGGTAGGGCGTTTGCCTTGCACGCAGCCAACATGGCTGACCCAAGTTCTATTCCTCCGCCCTTCTCGGAGAGCCCGGCAAGCTACTGAGAGTATCTCGCCCGCACGGCAGAGCCTGGCAAGCTCCCCGTGACGTATTCGATATGCCAAACACAGTAACAACAAAGTCTCCAATGGAGACGTTACTGGGCCCGCTCGAGCAAATCGACGAACAACGGGAGGGCCTTTACCTTTTACCTATGAAGAAATTGAAATTTTGAGGCATGTTTAGCAGGTAGAGTTCCTTTTAATAAGCTAGGATTGCCTAATAAGAATAAGCTAAAATATTCTATATTTCTACTGTCTGATACAGTAGTCACCAGCCAACGTGGCTCTTGAGTACTTGAAATGTAGCTGGTGAGTGATGAACAGGTTTTTTTCATTTTTCATTAATTGGAAAAGCCATGTGTGAGGAGTGGGTGTTGTACAGAACTGCAGAGTTTGAGACGGCCACCAACGTTGTGAATTTTCTGGTACAATGGTCATTATTTCTGGGAATGAACACTGCACATGTCCAATGATGACTGCCCCTAGGTAGATCAGAAGTCCACAGGACATTTGTGATTCTGGTTATCCTGTAGTTGTCTCTGTGGCACTTAGCTGCCTGGCAAGGGTGAACAAGGTGCAGTACCTACTGGGTACTGCACCTTCCTGGGGCCACCTTCCAGCCCTTGCCAGCTCCAAGTAACAAGCAGGTGATTTCAGGAAACCGAAAGACACTTCTGAGAAGCACAATAAGGTGAGCCCTCCTCAGGGTGCGGACCCCAAAGCTGACGCACCTGAGGTCCAACTTTCCATTTCGCAGAATGACAGTTCATTGACTTTCCACCCAGGAAAACTGAGAACAGTTCCTGCTGCCGTTGTCCTTTGCAGAGAGAAGCCTGTAGTTCCCACACAAGCACTCCTCCAAGCTGAGTGCTTGCCAAAATTTGACTGGCTTCTCCTTGTAGCTGTTCTGCTGAAGTTTCTTTTGCAATCTCTTTGCTAATGGATCCTGACAGTTGTTACATCACATTATCTTTAGATAGGGACGTTCTCAGGTACTTTTAGTCATACTCCAGTTTTCTTTTCTTTTTACCAGTCTCATAAATTCTGTAACTCCAGCCCCCAAGCCTTAAGTGTAGGTGAAGAATAAGCAACTCAGAGGAACTGCCTGAACCGATTCTGGTGACTAGATAGGACCGTCCAGTTTATTAAAAAATCATCAGGAAATTATTTAGACATTCTGGTTATTAGGCAATCCTAGCTTATTAAAAGGAACTCAAAAAAAAAAAAAAGGAACTCTACCTGTCAAGCATGCCTCAGTCATTTCAGAGACTACAGCACATAACAGTTATTTCAAAACTAACTGCAAACTTTCTCAGGTGTCATAGGAAGCAGGGGAGAGTCTTATAATGCTTTTATGTCACTATTGTCAACATACTCAACCCTGCAAGAGTACAGTATGGAATGGTTATATTTATTTTCATTTTTCTAGTCACTTGCGTTCAAGATAAACATTTTCTGCAAAGAAACCACATTTTTTAGGGGAATATCTTTATTTATTTTTAAAATGGAATCACTGTGAGATACACAAAGTTGTTCATAATTGGGTTCCAGTAATACAATATTCCATCACTTGTCCCTTCACCAATGTAAATTTTCTACCACTAATGTCCCCATTTAACCTCCCACCTCTCCCTTCCCAACTGCCACTATGGCTGGCACCTCTCTCTCTCTCTCTCTCTCTCTCTCTCTTTCTCTCTCCTCTTCTTCATCTTCTCCTCTCCTCTCCTTTTGGGCATTATAATTTGTAATACAGATACTGAAAGATAATCATATATATTCCTTTACTAACTTTAAGCACTCAGTTCTTTTCCAGAGTGATCATTTCAGATTCTTATTGTCATAGTGGTTCCCCTTCTGTATTCTAGCTGCTCTCCACACCACCATCCCACGCCCCCACGTGTAGCAAGCTTTCAAACATGGGCCAGTCCTCCTGGCCCCATTTTTTTGTCCTTGAATATTAATTTCATACTATGTTTTTTCATACATATCCCATAAATGAGTACAGACATTCTATGCCTGTCCCTCTTTTTCTGACTCAGCAAGATACTCTCCATGTCCATCCATTTCTAAGCCAGTTTCATGACGTCAATTTTCTTTGTGGCTGCATAGTATCCCATTGAGTAGATGTACTGTAGAAGAAATCAATTTTGAATTTCAGTTCTGGTGATCAAATTCCACTTTTGGAATTAATTTGGGGGATCCTGGTGAATTACATTCATTGAGTTACATTAACACTGTAGCACTCAAATGAAATATTAAAAAAATATGCATTCTAGAAATTAAATTAAAAAATCTAAAAACATTCTAAAAAAATCTAAAAACATTTCTAAAAAGAAGTATAGGTGCATTTTCTGTGGTATTTAAAGAAACAAAGCAAGAAATGGCCATTGGCCAATGAAAACAAACCCTTGGACTCTAACCACAGAACTGGGTTACTTAGGGGGGATTGAGTGGGGGAGGGAGAGGTGACATAAGGACACTGGATAAGGGGTTTTGGCACTGGGTGGTGGTAGAGGTACAGTTACTTTGTACGACAAATGCATAAACATGAACACTTGCGTAAGCCTTGTTACCTTATAATCACAAAAACAAGAAAATATAAATTTGACACAAAGGTAAAATCCAGAAAGTTGAGGCTAAATTCGTCATTTGAGAAATTTAACATATGTAAAAAATTATTTTATGATTCAGAAAATAATGTTATCATAATAAACGTGGAAAACACAAAAACCTAACATAAAATAATCTCATACAATAAATAACAAATTTGCAATTTTCTACCCAGTCTTCCATGTGTATATAAAATAGTTTTCTGTGTATTTATAGGGCAGAATTTTTGTTTTGTTAAATATGCTTTTAAAGGATGTATTTTTATTTAAGCATTCACTGAAGTCACTGAATGTGACTTTATTTTATCTTTGTTTTGGTTTGGGGCCATACTTAGCAGTGCTAGGGGTCACTCTAGCCCTAATGGAGTACCTGGGATGAATGGGGTGTCCCAGAACTTTCAACTGTCTCCTCAGCCCTGAAAGCAATTTTTTTTTTCTTTTTGGGTCACACCCGGCGATGCTCAGGGATTACTCCTGGCTTATGCACTCAGGAATTGAAAGCAATTTTTAAAGGAAAAGCAATTTTTAAAGGAAACTATTTTCCTTCTTCGACATGTGTTGTTTTTATTTTCTCATTATAATATATAATGATATGCTGAACACTATGTTTATCAATTTTGGAGAAAATTGATTTACTTGGCATCTATTCCTAGACAAAGATGTTAACATTAAACAAAACCTTGACAAGGCGCGCACAGACGGTTTATTCTTCCATTGGCAAGTGACAGCGTCTTCTAGCGCCCTCTGCAGGACAGCGATGTTTGGGAGCGGTATGCCTGGTGGTCAGAGACCACGCTGTAGTCTGAATATTCTTGGACCTGGGTCAGGATCTAGATTTTCTGGCCGTGGGGACCAAGCTCAACTTATTGAACTTTGCTCAATCTGTTTCTTAAATGTGAAAGGGATGACATAGGACAAATCAAAGCGATAGCAAATGACAACATATTATTCAACATATCGGAATGGCTTAGTAAATAGTAGCTCTGAATATCACTCGCAGTTAGAAGGTCTATTCTACCACTCTAGAAAGCAACGTGATATCTTATTTTGTTTTATCTTAAAGAAGTCTTAAGAAAACTAGAAATTATAAACTAGCATAAGAGTTCAGAAAAAAACTCTACTTACAACAATCTCAAATTTTGGATATATTTGCTGAGGGACTTTTTTTTTTTGGAGGGGAGTGCTATTTTATTAGTAGTTTTCTTAACTTATTCTGTAGTTTTTTTTTTGTGGTTGCTGTTATTATGGGGATCATGCAGTGCTAGGGTCAAACCCAGAGTCATGTACATGCCAAGCATTTCCACTTGAGCCACAAAAGAAACAGCTTCTCCTTTTATTGTTGTTACATTTCAGGGTTGTTCTATTTCTCCTAATTTTTACTTACAGCCTCATGTTAGAAAATGGGAGGAATACAGATTTTCCCACCTTCTTCTGTGTGGACAAGTTTACTCTATTTCAGTCTCCCTCTATGTGTTCTAGGTTTCATATTTCTTCATTCAACCCCACAAGTCTTGGAATCCCTGAAAAAAAAAAAACCTCCTAATTTTGCAATTCCTTGAATATGTGCCAGTCTTCAAGGAGGAGTGTCTTCTTCGTCCAGTTCTCAAGGAAGTAATGGTCTTCTCACCCGATCCCTCTGATTCTCTTCTCACTACTTTTCTGGAATATTTGAGAAGCTGTATCTAATGGTAGCCAGATTCAGTGTTGTAACTCCCCAACCCACGCTGTCTTGAGAAGACACTTTATAAAGAAAAAAAATGATATTGGCTTCTATTTTCCTAATTAATCCCAGATTAAATGCATTTTACTGTGATTATTGCTTTGTGGGGAGGAAAGAATGCTCTTAAAATTTTTACAGATTAGTGGAAATAAAATGCAATCCAGTAAGGAAGTGTGTAATGTAAGGGGAAAAAAATTTAGGGAAATTCACAGGGGCAGCTTTTCAAGTGACAAGGTTCAGGCGTTTCTCACAAGGAGGTGACTTTTGTATTAGACCTTGAAGGATGAGTTAACTTTGATCAAGCTGTACTTTGCAAGGGAAGGGCACGGTGTGGGAAAAGACAAGAGGAGAAAGCAGGGTCAGGATGGCGGCACATACAAAGGAGCATGGAAGATGTTCCCTATTTCAAGTAGAAGACGTTCTGCAGTTCATCTGGGAATTACTCTGGGAGTGTTTGGTTGCCATCTGCAGAGATACTAATTCCTGGGGAGTCGTATTTGGTACTTCAGCTAGGTGGGTGAGCGTTTGGTAATTTAGTTCTGACCGGGAAACTGTGGTTCATTTGGCTGAAATGCAGATCATATAAAGGAAGTGAGAGTGGAGTGATTAGAGAGAACAACATCAGGCTAGAGATTCTGGATCCCTTGAAATTTTAAGAGAAATGAGTAGAACTTCTCACCTGGAACATTACTCTGAAAGAGTTGACATGTTGTTGCAGAGACAAGAATCTGGAGCTGGGCTCTGTTCGATAATGTTGCCTGTAGGTTCTAGAGAGGCATTGGCTAGGTGAAGCTGACTGGAGGCTTGGGGGTCAGGGATATGGCTCAGAGGTTGACGATAGTCCTGTATGTCTCACACGTATTAGGCCTTGGGTTTGATTCCTGGGATCACAAAAATGCAAAAGCAAAAGCAACAAACAAAACCACATGACATTAGTTTTCAACATTCTACAAAGAAATGTTTTGCTTATTTTTTATTTGAAACAGATGGTCGTCTCAGTCTATCCCTTGACCCCCCCAACTCAATTTAGAATAGATGTGGATTGATTTTATCTATTTTCCAACCATATCTCTCGAGAGGTTTTTATTGAAGAAACATAGCATTAGGTCATTATATAAGTTTCATGATGCATCTCTCCAAATGAACATACTATGAACATACTATGAACATACTATTTTCACAACTAAATGCCCAGTCTGTCCTTTCCCATACATTTGTACCCTTTTCACCCAAATCACCCACAACTGTTCTCCTTTCCCTTCTGGTAATTAATCTTATGTTCCAAAAGTTTATTTTTGTTTTATTTAATTGACCTATTTGTGTTCTCACTACATCATATTGGAGTGAAATCATACAATGTTTTCTTGTCCGGTTTATTTCAAAAAGTATAATAACTTTGTGAAACATCTATATTATTGCAAATGGCAGGATTTAATTATTTTCTAGTTAAATATTTTTGTAAACATATCTCACATCTTTATTTTTAAATTGAGGGACATACAGATATTTCCACTTGTTGGTTATAGAAAAAATGCTGCAATAAATGTGGGGATGTCTATCTCTAACTATCATTTTTCTTTTTGAGTTTTTCAAGTAGATTCCTGAAAGTGGGAATTGTATGAAATTTCTAGTGTTATTTTTTTGAGGAAATCTTCAAACTGTCTTCTACGATGGGAGCACCAAGTGACATTCCTACCAATATCACCCAAGATTCCCATTCTCCACATACTCGCCAACACTTGTTTCTTAAGATAGAGATTTGAAAAGCTACCAATGATTGTGCTTGCTCATTGCACCACATAGATACTTGTCTAAGTGCCTTTAAAGCTTTTTATTCTGACAAATATCTTTCAAGGGAGTCACAGTTATTGTCTCTCCTTCTGATGATCAAGTTATTGAAGTGTAGTGAGGAACAGGGCTGCTTCAAGCCAAACCTACAACAAAAGTGGGAGACCCAGGGTTTGGGCTCAGTCAGTGTTGAATTCCAGAGCCCCTGACCTTCAACTCTCCTTGATGTCATCAAGGATAGAGAATAGTCTAGTAAAAGACAGTAAACTGAAAATGCACAACGTTAAAGGGCCATTGGTAATTGCTCTTCGTATCCCAAAGGGTATGTGCAAAGGCTGTGGTAAGCTGGAGTAGATGGAGGGGTACCAGCTAATATTACCAAATCATCAAAGTTTAAAAGAAGTGGAAAAACCTAGATTTTTGTGTGAAGCACCGTGGCTTTTAAAAGATGGGCTTAAACATACTTAAGTAAAATGTGATCTGTGGGCTACGTCTGGTCCCCAACTCTGGCTATTGCTAGATGAGGCTGGGGTCACAGTGAAAAGAAGCCTGGGAGGTTGGTAGAGGATCGTCTGCATCCTGATGTGAGAGATTAGCCTTATGCTGTATGCAAGAAAACGCGAAGAACTAACACCTTCTTGTTAGTCTAAGAGTTTTGCAAGGGTGAAACTGAACTGAATTGTGGCTGGAGCAATAGCACAGTGGGTAGGGTGTTTGCCTTGCACGCGGCCTACCCGGGTTTGATTCCCAGTATCCCATATGGTCTCCTGAGCTCCTGAGTGCAGAGCCAAAAGTAACTCCTGTGCATAGCCGGGTGTAACCCAAAAAGAAAAAAAAAACTGAACCAGATCCTCGTGATGGAAATTTTTTTAAAGACACCCTATGTTTTCCCCTCTCGGCTGTTATATTGATGCAATTGCCACCATGCTGGGCCAGCAAAATGGACAGTGAATATGAAGAGAACTGGGATTTGACACATCAACACTGAACACGGTTTTCTGAAGCACTGGTGAAGAGGAGTCGTATCAACAATGCTATCTGTAGGACTTGCATTTGTGGAGGCGATTAAGTGAGGACAACATGGAAATGATTTTCTTACATTTCTCAAGAGGAGGGGGCATGTGTGTCATTCAAGCCCACACAGTGGAGCAGACAGTAGAGAGAAGAGTGAGGGAAAAAGAAAGAGCCCTTAGCATGTTTTTCCAGAAGAAGGGCAAAGCAGAGCAGGGAAAGAGTTTAGGATTATTAGTTTGAATTTTTAGGGTGGGGAGGCTATGCTCAACAGTGCTCAGAGCTGACTCCTGGATTTGCACTCAGGGATCACTCCTGGCAGTGCTCAGGGATAGAGCCCAGGTCAGTCACACGCAAGGCAAGCACCTTACCCACTGTATCAGCACTTCAGCTTGGTTTGAGTATTTTTTTTTTTTAAAGTCAGGCTTAGGCCTGGGCTGTCTCTAGCAGCTTGGTACCTGATCCTGAATAGATTTTAAGTCATTCTGGGCTACAGGAATATTGGCATTGGTGTTTTAATGTTGGTGTGCTCTTAGGAAATTATTATCTTAACCACTGGCTATCCCACCCGCACGGCAGAGCCTGGTGGCTCCCCGTGGTGTATTCGATATGCTCAAAACAGTAACAATAACAGGTCTCACTTCCCTGACACTGAAAGAGCCTCCAATACGGCAGCGTTGGGAAAAATGAGTAAGGAGAGGCTGCTAAAATCTCAGGGCTGGGACGAATGAAGACATTACTGGAGCCCGCTTGAGTAAATCGATGACTAACAGGATGACAGTGATACAGTGACAGTGATACAGTGATATAGCAATTGTCTAGCCCTGGGGGAGGTGCAATCTCTTCTTAGTCAGTCTGTCTCCCCATCCCTTGAAAAAAATATATAAAAGGTCAAAACAGTGTAACTATAGAAAGTAGTACTAAGATTTCCATATAACTGCATCTGCACTCCCAAAAGTGAGGAAGGCCCAAGGACTCCTTTCTACAAGAGGCCCAGCTTATTGTGCATCTGTAGGTCCCACTCTATTAGATCAGATCATGAGAACAGAGCCCTTCTTGCCATTTGTAGTCAGCTTGGTTTCCTGCTTCTCACAAACCAGCCTGACATTGTTGTGTTTGGATTCACAACACGGCCAGGGGATGTTTACTTCTCCACCCAGACAGCTGTGCTCATTGAAATAGAAGAAATGATGATGATGTTTATTTCCAGAACACTAAAACACTGAAACCCCTGGTCTCTAAAAATAGATCACTATTCTACTTAGTGGTGAGCCAAAAGTGTTTATCTAAACTGAGAACTGTCTGATAATGGTTCCCTGAAGTTAGCTGAAGTTGAGAAAAGTTTATCACATTTGAAACATACCAAAAAAAAAATGGTAAAATTTAAGAATTGTGTGGATTTTTGTTTCTTCCCTATTCAGACTTCTTGGAATCATGACTAAAAGACGATTTTCAGAAATTGACACTAAATTGTCCAAGTCAGGGAATGTGCTGATATAGGAGGTCTTTTTTTCATGAATTTTCTAATTTAGAATTTCTAGATGATTGAATTTCGACCCTCTCAAAAAGTTTCCATGATTTCCATAATCCTATCTTTTACTAACCCATTTAGGAACAACATACAGGGTGCACAGGAAATCACTGTACTAATAAGATGTCATTTCTGGTGCCCCTTGGGAAGTGAGGTCATTCACTTTAGGATTTGTTTTTAAAATATTTATGCATTTGGGACCTAAGAGATGCTCAGAGGGCTTACGAGCATGTTTTGTGTACAGGAGCCCTGGGCCCAATCCCCAAACCTTCATGGTTCCCTAAACACCACTGGGAGCAACCCCTAGGCCTGAGCAATGTATGCCGGGAAAAACCCTCTAGCACTGACAAGTGTGATCCCCAAACCTAAACCCAAAACAATAACCCAAACCCCAGGGGCTGGAAATGCAGTTCCGCAGTAGAACATGTGTCTGGCATGCACAAGCCCCTGGGCTTGGTTCCCACCACTAAAAAGAAATTTTTAAAAAATTCCCAATGCTCACTCTCCAAATCTAAAGACAAAAATAAGTTCAATGAACATGCTGAGTTCCCATGGAAGAGTCCAGGTTGGTGATTCTTTTTTCTGCTTTTTGGTTTTGGGACCATACTCAGTGATGCTAAGAGCCTACTCCTGGCTCTGTGCTCAGAGATCTCTCCCTGCAGTGCTTGGGGAACCATATGGGGTGTTGGGGACCAAACTCAGATATGCTACATGCAAGGCAAGCACACTTACCTGCTGTGCTGTATCCCTGGCCCCCAGATTGATGATTCTTTGTGTCCAGTGTTGTCTTTTTGACTGCTTAATGTTCCCTAGACAGAGAAGCATCAGCCTTCCTACACACAAGAGTTGTATTTTTCACCCTTCATAGCACAGCGGGTAGGGCATTCGCCTTACAAGCGGCCAACATGGCCGACCCGAGTTCGATTCCTCCGCCCCTCTCGGAGAGCCCGGCAAGCTACCGAGAGTATTCGATATGCCAGACACAGTAACAACAAAGTCTCCAATGGAGACGTTACTGGGCCCGCTCGAGCAAATCGACGATCAACGGGAGGGCCTTTACCTTACATATATATGTTGCTCTCAAGAGACTACGGGCTTATACTGAAATATAATAAAAGAGAATTTTGCACATCTCAGGAAACTTAGCTCACCTTCAGAAACAAGCCTCTCTCATTACAATATCAAAAGATCAGAAAGAATTTGAAAACAAGACCTTAAAGACACTCAAATATGTAGTTGAACTTTCCATTCTCTGGGCTGGAGAGATAACCTTGAAAGGTTGAGCAAATGCTTTGCATGAGGTAGGCCAGGTTTATTCCTTGGCACTGCACGATCCTTTGAGCACAAAGCCTGGAGTAGTCCTCAAGCACTGCAGAGGTGTGAGTCAACCCCTCACTCTATCAAAAAAAAATCAATCTAACTTCTACTTTTGCTTGCAAAAAAAGAGCTGTCTGAGAAAAGACTCAGATTCCCATTATTCACATGCAAATGGAATCCTAGAATACAGCTTAAGTCTAAATTAATTTTTGGCTTCCTTGCTGATTCAGGTTATCTGAGTGGCATAGACTGTTAGTTGCCTACTCAGTATCTATTCTTGCCTTCTTCCTGATTGACAGGTTTTTTCAGCTAGTACATTTCTGCCTAGAATAAGACACATCTCAGCCCCCCACCCCCGCTCTTACAGCTTGAAAATGGCCAATGAGATTCAAATAGAATTTATCTGGAAGGATATCTAGGAAGTACATTTTATGGCAGGGACAGATGAAGGCACATCTTGCCTGTCCTCACTTCTTTGGTTAATTACCTGATCATGGGCATGATGATTAGAGCTTAAGCATCACATGAGAACCTTGAAGATGGAAGCTTTGTGTTAAGAGTTAAGAATGGTGGCACAGAAATCTAGAAGTGTGGGTGCTTGGTAATTTTGTTCTAACAATGTCATTACCTTTGACTATTTATTCCTACACTTTTCATTTAAGGGCATAGTATGGTTTTAGCTAGCTTGCACCAAATTCTATTTGTTTTAATTAGTGCTGGCCTTAAACATAGGATTGAGAGAATGTATTCAATAACTTCACTTAATTAATGCTTGTTGAGAGCAAATTTTTCCTGAATTAAAAGTAATGTTGATATAAAAGCAAAAAAAAAATTCTAGGTGCCAAATATAGAACTTGACTTTTAATGCCTGTGCTAAGAAATCATTCGTTTTGGTATTTTCTCTAAAGAGCAGAAAAACTCTCTCTGTCCTTCCCTCTGTCTCTCACTCATGCATACGTGTGTGTGCACACACATGTACACTGTTGTTGGCCTTTACCTTAAGCTGTAGGCATCTGAGACAGGCATGACCTGAGAGCTAATTTACTTGTCTGTGGTCTCTTAAGTTCTTATAAACTGGGGGTCAGGGGGAGGCAACATATGTTATATTTGTTGGGATACTTCAGTGAGGGCTGGAGCGATAGCACAGCGGTAGGGCGTTTGCTTTACACGCAGCCAACGTGGCTGACCCGAGTTTTATTCCTCCGCCCCTCTCGGAGAGCCTGGCAAGCTACCGAGAGTATCTCGCCCGCACGGCAGAGCCTGGCAAGCTCCCCGTGACGTATTCGATATGCCAGACACAGTAACAACAAAGTCTCCAATGGAGACGTTACTGGGCCCGCTCGAGCAAATCGATGATCAACGGGAGGGCCTTTACCTTTACTTCAGTGAGACAAGGTGCACAAGCAGAAATCAATACAATATTTTGGTGAAGTACAAGAGAAAAAAAAGAGTTGAATGCAAAGACAAAGTCTTAAGTATTGACACCATAACCCTTCATCATACTCCTGCATTGTCAGAGCAGTTATTCTGTCATTTCCAGTCCTTATCCTCTGTGGCCCAGCTGCTACCAAGTAACATGTCAATCCTCTCAGCATTCTTTGTTCTTCACGACCCTAGAACACACTGGGTTTAAGGCACTGCAAGATCTGGTCAATACTTTAGCTTCCAGCATCATGTTCAAGCACTTCAGAATCCAAACCTTCTCCTTTATTTTTCCTTTCCTTTATTCTCTATCCCACACACTTCTATTGCCATCGGAGATAACACAGACAAATTCTCTGTAAATCTGTGAAGCCAACCCAAGCCCATTTCTTGCATAAGACTCTTCTCTTATTCGATCCATGACTTTCCTGCCCATGAAACATGTAATTCAGCAGTTTTTGATGACTTCCATTATTCTCTGAAGTGTGACAGTTCCTCCCCGACAATCCCGAGAGCTGGCTTCACTTGTGATAATCTGCTTTAGAAACATATTAACCGTATATCTGATCTAGAAACAGCAATGGTGGAGTCCTCATTGCCAAAGAAAGACCACCAGCAGGATATTTCTCAAGGTCTTCCTAGAGAAATACCTTCTTGGAACTGTTCTTTTTGCTGACAGGATTTTTCTGTGACTCAAAGACAAACTTTCAAATGTTCAGACCTAGACACTTAATTTCATTCATCTGTTCACTGGGAAAGGCTAGTTCAGTCTATCATAGGCACTCAAGTTGTTTAGAAGACCCAGTCTCTCAAAGGCAGATGCTGTGAGTAAGATTATTTGTAAAAAAAGAAACAAAGTCAAGTTATGAGAAGTGGTTCTGCAAGGAGGTTTAGATGGTGCTCTTGGCCCTGACACAGTGCGTCTTCCTCTTGGCTTATTGAAGGATCCTGATCACCACCAGAGTCGCCTTGGTGAGTTACATTTGATTTGGGCCTTGGCCTTCAATTACCCCAAACCTAAATTTGCTGGGGTTCCGCAGTCAAGGTCACCCTCTCCCTCACTGTGATAGCTGGGCCTGCTCATAGACTTTAGGCTAGTTGGTCAATCCTGGTCCTTCTACTCCCGCCCCTGACACGGATCAGCATATCCAGGAGCTATCCTGACTCTTTAAGGAGACCGGGTCTCTTTTGTTTGGGGAACTGATTTTGAAGTTTTGTTTCTCTGAGGTCCACCTTACTTCTTTGATTTTGAGTTTCTTGGAAATGACTTGCGTCTGTATGCAAACACCGATAACAAACTCTAGCTCTGTCTAATACATATGTCTAATACATATGTGGAAGGGCAACTCAGATGACTTATACTGAAGACAATTATATTTCATCGCAAAATTAAGAAGCAGTGACTTTGAAGGTATCTATCAACCCTAAACTATTTGAATTGGACAGAGAGTGAGGGTCTATGATATAATCGATCACTCTCTGAATATTTGATTGTTCCTGGGGTGGGGGATGCCTCCCTTATAGACTCTAAGCCAAATGGGAGGGAATATGGCTTAAGCATCAAAGAGCCCCAGACATACCCTCTTGGAACATCATCCCTCTAACTCAGTTCCCTAGGGATGGTCTGATAAAGCAGGTACAGTAACAGGTGTATGTGCCATGCATGTAGCAAGCAGTTTCTCCAAAGGAGCAAGGAAGGGAGCTGTGGACCCACACCTCAGTCTCTAAATAGCTATGAAGGAAGTTCTCACAGAATTTTCTGGCCAGAGAGCATGGCAGCCTGGTTCCTGAGGGAGAAGCAACTCTCTGCTCCCTTTTCTTGTTTTTTATTTGTTTTTTTTTTTCCACAAGGGCACGACCTGCAGTCATTTAGAAGCTGTTTGGATTTCTTCTTCCTAGAGACAACTCATTCTGCCCAAGCTGGCTGAGGGAAGAGAGAGGCAGGAAAATAAAGAAAGCGGGAAGGAAGTGCTTTCCTCACACGGAGTGACCTGTCTTGTCCACTTCCCCTAGAAGGTTCAAGGACTCATTGCTGCATGTCTTTGCCCCTGACCCTCCACCCCATCCCCTGGCATTTCCCCTGAGTCAGCCTCCTCCAGGGAATGCACACAGATCTCCAAGCTCCAGCTCCATCCTGCTGCCTCCTGGATAGGGCAGTCTGGGCCGGAGACAAACACAGTTCCTGCACCCCAACCCCCTCACCACTCTTAGCTGGTCTAGCCTGACCCGCTTGCTGTTCTGCTGGTCGCTGAGCAACCATGTGATAAGGGGGATGCATCAAGTCCTCATGCCACCCCCACTTTGCCATATTTTCTCTGCCTCCTCCTTCCTGGGACCCAACATCTGCAGCTGACTTTTCCAGCTATGTCCCAGTTACAACATCTGCCTTTCTACTTTCAACATTAGACTTCTCTCAGTAAGTGACCGACAGAATTCTGTGATTCTGTTGGCAGCGGTGGCCTGCAGAATATTTTGGGAGATTTCTGTGGTCCTAACAAATGTTCCCAGTACTGACCTTTTTTTTTTAATATATACGGAAAACTGAATTTTCCCAAGTCTTATGTAAGGTGCTGTACGGATTCGATCTCTCAAGCCTGCTTCCAATCAAATTGCTCTTTAATGGAAATTCAGGAGCTGTTGTTTCCTTTTTTAAATAATTTTTATTAGTGAAACACCATGAGGTACAGTTGTAGACTTACAAATTTTTGTGCTTGGGTTTCGATTATAAAATGATCAAATACCCATCCCTCCACCAGTGCCCATTTTCCACCACCATGGATCCTAGTATCCCTCCCACTCCCATCCCCCCATCCCACCCTGCTTCTGTGGCAGGGCAGGTGTTGTGGTCTGCAAAAGAGGTACTGAGTGGCAATCATGTTCGGTCCATAGTCTACTTTCAACATGCATCTCCCATCCTGGGTGGAGTTATTGTTTTTAATCACCACTTCTGACTGGGACTTGTCTCCATGTCCTTAGGCAGCTTGGAGTGCCCTCCCAGATGTGAACAATTCCACCCAGCAGGAACTCCTTGGAGTGTGCTCTCCTGTCGCTGGACTCTGGCTGCTGTGGTGATTTCTCTCTCCGCCCCTTCCCCATTTATCAGACCCGATGGCTGTGCCAACCTCTTGCTAGTATACTCCATGTCTGTCCTGAGATTCAGGAATAGTTGTTTGTGTTTGTGCTTTTGGGCCATCTGGGTGGGACGAAGGTCAGGAACCAACGGATCCCCATAAGCTTGGCATCCCTGCATGCTGAATATCTTTAAATTCTCTTCAACATTTATTTGGCAGAGGCAGGAAACATAAAAGAGAAGAGGTTCTAAGTTTCACTTGAGAAACTTCTCTCCTTCTGTGGCCCGGGTGCCAGTTTACACTTGAACATGCTCTGCAATGATACAAGAACCGCTTTCCAGTGTAATCCAGTCCAATGTTAGCATTCCTTGTAGACGGACGCTCCAAACAGGCTCCAGACCTCTCCAAATGCCTTAGGAACCCGGCTAGGCCCCACCAGTCGCCAAGTTGTCTATAGTATATCATATGCCAGCCGTCTGTGACTCCCTTTTGTTCAGCTTTTCTCAGTTTATAACCTTGTCAACCCGCTAGAAGCGACAGACAGCCGGCACTTCAGAAAAGAACGGCAACGATTAGAAATGAGGAAAAACTCTGACATTTATTCTGCTTTGGGGACCCTGTGAAGTTTCTTCCTTAGGGCTTTTCCTAGACCAGAAGAAAATGACCCTTCAAATGAGTCTTTTCCCTTCACTCTCAGGACTTCTTTCTAAGCTCCTTCTCATTCAGGGCTAGCAGGGCAATACTGGGGGGGGGGGGGGGGGGAGGGGAGGAGGGGAATCCAATTAGGTTGATTTTTTTTTTCCTCCAGGAAACTGATTTTGACATTTCTGTCCTTATGGGATTAATTCTGAGAGAAGATTTTTCTGTACAGCTGAATGACCGTATGATGTGCCTGGGACCCCTTCAGAAAATTGATGAAGTGGCTCAAGTGTTTTGAGGGAGGATATGTTTTAAAGTAGCCATTCAGAGTTTGAAAAGGGCACGGATCTGAGCGGTTTCAGCGGACCCCAGAGGTTCCCAGACCTTGATCATCAGCTGTGTCTGGAATCATATTCCCTCAGCAGGCTGAGGGCTGGGCCTTTCAGTGCTCCGGGAACGACTTCTCCCCGGAGAAGTGACGAGACAGAGAGGAGACTCTGTGGAGTGTTCTGCCCGGAAGGGGCAAGTAGCTTTACCCTCAAATTACTCTTTCTTTTCTTTCTTTCTTTCTTTCTTTCTTTCTTTCTTTCTTTCTTTCTTTCTTTCTTTCTTTCTTTCTTTCTTTCTTTCTTGCAGCCTTACACTTCTCCCTGCTCTGTCCTAGAGCTTGTGGTGTCTTAGGGCTCTTATGCCAAGATCAGTTTTAGGGTTCTTCCTGCTCTGTTGGGGTGGGGGCAAGGGTGGGGGAAGGGGCGTCTCCCCAGCTCTCTGCTACTAGCACTAGCTAATTCATTTGACCTTAGCTGCCAGCCCCACCCAAGTCTCCTCTCGGGACTCCAGGGGTCAGTGGCTAATTTCTTTGCCCTTGAGGCTCTCTGGGCTCTAGATCAAGGGTTCTTCAACTTTTACCTCAGCCCCCTGCCCCACATTCACACCACCAGAAACACACACACACACACACACACACACACACACACACACACACACACACACACACTCTTTCCTCCCAATCCCAAAGGCAGCAACAGGTAAACTCTGTCAAAAAGGCCTTGGGGCTGGAGCGATAGTATAGAGAGTAGGGCATTTCCCATGCACTTGGCCGACCCTGCATTCCATATGGTCCCAAGCACCGCCAGGAGTAATTCCTGAGTGGAGGAGCCAGGAGCAATCCCTGAGCATCCCCGGGTATGACCCAAAAAAAAGCAAAAAAAAAAAAAAAAACGGGGTGGGGAGGGAGGGCCTTGGGTTCAGGACATGGTTGATATTGAATGACTTTTTGGTTGTTACACCTTCAAAAACCTCTTTCGGGTGCCCACTTGGGGACGACCCCTACATACCACCCACAACTGAAAATGTTTGATCGTGTGTTCTCTCAACGCAGTGACCACTTCTTCCACAATCTCCCTTCTGATGTAAGCATTTATAAATGTTTGGTCCCCTGCCCTATACGGTAAGCACTATTGAGGTGTCCTTTCAACTCACTGTGTGGGGCTGGGAAATGGTTCAAAAGGCCAGAGCCCATATTCTTTATGTAGCATGTGTGTGTGTGTGTGTGTGTGTGTGTGTTGGTTCATCCACAGCACTGCACAGTGCCCCCATTTCTGTTGGGATGACTCAGGTGTTCCCCAGTACTAACCGACCCAAGCTGCACTGTATTACTGGGTCGGATTCTTGAATTTTCAGGACTGCGTAGTGGGGCTGGGTCAATGACCACAGGGCATGGTCCCTGGGCTCCCTGAGCACTGTTAGGGAGATCACCACCCCACTCCCTCTTCACCAAGAAAGAAATTTAAAGCTTCATGGTAGTACTATGAAATCGATTAATTAACCCCATTTACAGAATAATTGATGGAGGTTGAATTCTTAGGTTATTCACCCCAATCATGCAGTTACGCGGTGGGGGAGCTGGGTTAACAAGCCACAGGAAACCAACTCCAATCTCCTTCATTCTCAGACTCCAGCCCTCAAGCCTCAAGCCTCAAGCAGTTTTTGCTTGTCTTCTCTGGAGCAGAGCCTGGGAAGTCTTGAAATCTTGGGGCTGACTGAGTGACGTGTTTCATTGTCAAAGGTAGCCTAAAACGGGCTTGCTCCATTGTTTCCTAAAGTTTCTGATCCTAAAAATATTCCTGTCTTCTGAGGCCCAGAGACTTTTTTTTCCCCCACCAACTGTATCTTTTTTTTTTTTTTCCAGAATTGCTCAGTGACTTGTAAAGGACATCTACTTGTTTTTTACTTCACGTTTCTGATGAGACTTGAGGGAAGAGAGAGAGAGAGAGAGAGAGAGAGAGAGAGAGAGAGAGAGAGAGAGAGAGAGAGAGAGAAAGCTTTGTGGAGCATTTGAAATCAGTTCTGGATAAAAATATATGGCTTCCTGAGAAATCTAGCCATGTGGGCCCCTGTGGGAAAGTGTGACTTTGGCCTCTTAGTCATGTCTGTGAGGGCCTCCGAGGGACGCTTAATGTGGAGGCCGCAGGGACTCCTGCCGCTGAAGATAAAACCAGGCACAAGCGGGAATTGTCGTGACATTATTATTTCCAGACCTCCGGGGAAGCCGAGGCCTGCCTTTATTAACGGGAAGTCTCAGGGCTGTGAGTTCTGGGAGAGAGCGTGGTGGAAGGAGGGTAGGACTCTGCAGGGCTGCGTTAGCACACCCCAATGGTACCTTTCTTTGAACGTGTTCAAGAATATTCCAATCCCTTTGCTTTGCACGTTGACATGCCCCAGGCTGAGGTGTGGAAAAATCATCCTGGCTCAGCAACTGGGGCTTTCAGAGGTGGAAGGAGACACAAAAGTCTGCTGACACAAATTGCAGAAGAGCTGGAGCTGAAAGATGGCACCGATAGTGCATCCTGGGTCAGATTTCTCCCATCCTGCAGCCAAATTTGTAGCCTATTTATAGCCAGTGTACAGTCTAATGCCATGTGTGAAGTGTGTTTGATTAAATCCCACCTCCTTTTTAGTTTTACTATCTATATTTTGTCCCCTTTTCTAAGATGTATTTACTGATTTTATACACATATGGATTTATTTAATAAACTCAAATAGTTGGGGGCGGGACCAGAGAGATAATATAACGGGTAAGGCATGTAGCTGACCCGGCAGACGCCTGTTCAATCCCTGGGATCCCAGATGGTCTCCCAAGCAACTCCAGGAGTGATTCCTGAAAGCAGAGCCAAAAGGAAGCCCTGATCATTGCTAGGTGTAGCCCCAAAATATTTGGGGACAAATATTTGAAGGGATGTAGTCGCAGATGGAAAGGAAATACCTGTAGCAATAAATATTTAGACCCAGTAGATGGCTTTCAATACTCATAAACTGTAGCACTGTAGCACTGTCCTCCCGTTGCTCATCGATTTGCTCGAGTGGGCACCAGTAACGTCTCACAACAAATTGTGAGACTTGTTACTGTTTTTTGCATATTGAATACATCATGGGGCGCTTGCCAGGCTTTTGCCGTGCAGGAGAGATACTCTCGGTAGCTTGCCGGGCTCCCTGACAGGGGCGGAGGAATTGAATCTGGGTTGGCTATGTGGGCTGCGTGCAAGGCAAATGCCTTACCTGCTGTGCTATTACTCCAGCCCATCATCATAAACATCTAGCACAAATTCTATTTTCCACTTTTTTTGTCTCCCTATTATACTTTCCCCTCCATTGTCTATCTTCTTTTTTTTTTATTTTTTGAAAAAGCCCCATAAAACTTTGATTCAAATTTCTTTCTTAAATTTATTGACTTAAGTATTATTAAAGAAATACTCGACAGATTTTTTTTCCCCCCACTCCTGATTCTTGTGTGACTGAGTTTTCAGCTGACGTTGGTTATGAGAGAACCAAGTGTTTTATAACAGATCATTTGTATAGGCACAGAAACAAATGGGATATGTTGTAAAACTGATGAACGATATTGTTGTTTTTACTTGGTTAAGAAAGAAAAAGTGCTCCGGCACGGCCATGGCTCCAGAAGCACAAGGACTTAATGCAGAGCCCAGCAGCTTGCATCAGAAAAGTGAATGGACTATGTGTTAATACATGGCACCATGCCTCCAGAGCCACAGAAACCAATCTCATAATTATCTGGCTTTCGGCAGAAATACTTCCAGGCTTAATAAGTAAAATATCAGAAATCCATAATCACGTGGCTGTGACATCATTTGGTTCTTGTAACCAGCTGTAGAAAACAAATTATTTCACAATGCCTTTTCAGCAGGTCTGGTTTTGGGGTGTAAACTCTAAACAATAACGGTGCATCTTTTGTCGAAACAATGAATCTAATCAAAGTAGATAATTAGAATTCATCTGCCTCACAGGCATTGAGAGGGGTGGGAGGGGGGTATATTGGGGTTCTTGGTGGTGAAAAATAAGTACTGGTGAAGGGAAATGTGTTTGATCATTGCATGACTGAGACTTAAACCTGAAAGCTTTGTAACTTTTCCCACAGTGATTCAATAAATAAATAAATAAATAAGAAAAATTAAAAAAAAAAGAAAAAAAAGTGGCCATCTTAACTACTGTTGGGCGTTTTTTTAATCAGACTTCTGAGCCTGGAAACCAACTGAAATTCTTTAAGTGAATGAAATAGACTCAACTTCTTCCTAAGTGACAAAACAATTATATCCACCTCCCACCAACTCAACCGCCCCCTTATTTTTGGTAGGTCAAAAGTTTGGCCCTCTGGCTGGTTCTGCCAGAATGCTGTTTTCTGCTCATTTCACCAGTGGGATGTGACAGAATGAGTGAAGCTGGCACAATGGAAGACTTTTTTTCATCTCTAAAGTTTAAGTTTTTAATAAATCTTAGAAAGAATAATTAACACATCAAAACTATTGTTATAGAGATTCAATTTTTTTTTAACTGAAGCTTAGAACATGGTTTAATTTTTGTGACATTATCAACAAAATCATCATTCTGGTGGCAACACACAGGGAAAACTTAGTTTTTATTTTATTTATTTTTTTGGTTTGGGGGTCACACTCAGCAGTGTTTAGGGCTTACTTCTGACTCTGTGCTCAGGGATTGCTCCTAGCAGGCTGTGGGGGAGGTGGGCACTAGGCTGGATGGGGGAATGGATTCTATGTGGTGCTGAGGATACAACACTGGTGGTGCAAGACATGCAGCTTCCCCGCTGCACTATCTCTGGGAAAATGCAGTATGATGATAACTAAAGTCTTAGCAATCTTGAGGGAGGACTATCTGTCTTGGAGAAATCTTGGGTAAAGAATGAAAACTGATGGATACCCGATAATTTGGTAGCAACTGAACTGCAGTTCATAGGAAGTTCCTCGTGCTTTTGCACCCTTCTTCACCTCTTAAAACTTTGCTGCTGTGGACGTTCTGTCCTGGAACATGGATATTCTGCTTGTCAGCGTCTCTCTGTGGTAGCAAATCCCCTTCAAGTTTCTTGTATCCCAGATTTTCAACATGAGTCCTGCTCTTGGTAATTTTGATTGCCTACTCTCTAACTGATTTTTGAGAATTAATCAATGTGTATTTATCTCTTTCACTTTAGTTTAAAATAGTTGTGAAGCATTTAGCTGGTAAAGTTTGATAAACATTGACACTTAAAAGGAAGTCTTGGAGCTAGAAAGATCCACAGCGTTGGATGCTTGCTTTACACCTGGGAGGCCTGAATTCAATCAATCCCCATCACCACCGGGATTCCCATTCTCTCTCCAGACCCCAAACACTGCTGAGAGTAATCCCTAAGCACAGAGCTGAGAGTAGGCCACAACAGCATTGGGTGTGACTCACATATAACAAGTGTAAATACATCTTGAACATGACTCATTTTGATGAACCAGTGACGTAGAGTCCAATGAAATTATGACCCATTACAGAAAAAAATTATATGAGCAGGTTCTTCTCCAGCAATATACATTTTTGCACAACTGCTTTTCCATGTAGATCTGTGGTCTGCTGATTCTCTTTGTATGATGTCATGTTAAAACTTTCCTTGAAGGATCCTTCCAATACCCTTTATTTGATGCTCCCTTCTCTCCCAGGATGGGAGAAGCATGCTGAAAGTAGACTATAGATCAAACATGATTGCCACTCATTGCCTCTTTTGCAAACCACAACACCCAATAGAAGAGAGAGAACAAAAGGTAATGCCCTGCCACAGAGGCAGGGTGGGATGGGGGGGGCATGGGAGGTATACTGGGATCCGTGGTGGTGGGAAATGGGCACTGGTGGAGGGATGGGTATTTGATCATTGTATAATTGAAACACAAGCACAAAAATTTGTATGTCTACAACTGTACCTCATGGTGTCCCACTAATAAAAATAAAAAAAAAAAACAACTTTCCTTGAGTATTTGTGCTCACGGGCGTGCAGATTTAATTCAGTAGATAGACTTCTTTGGGATAAAGCTCTGCATCAGGGCACTAAAGAGATGGCTGGTTCTCAGACCTGGCTCATCAAGCTGTGGTCAGGTGTATCATTGAGTAAATCCATGATACCTGTGTGTTGAACCCTACTCAAGAAGATTGAGGTAGAATTATAAGAGTCTGCCATAAGAGCCAAGGTTGTTGAATGGAAAATATCTTGAAGAATTATTCAGGCTCATTTATCATGCTTAAATGGAAATGGAATCTGCATTTTTTCCCTTCTTGTGTTTTCTGCTATGTCATAGGCTTGGAAAATGACTTAAAATTTTTGATAGGCTGTTTTATATATCATTATGTCTTAGCTAGCTACAGCACTTAAGATATTAGAGTAACAACTTATTTGTGATTTGACATGAATAATTTGTAGTCCTGTCAGTCTCTTTCTTTTTTTTGTGGGACTAGTGCTATGCCTGACTGCTTAGGGATCACTCCAGGCACCAAGGATTGTTATTCGTCGATTGCCTTGAGCAGGCCCCAGTATCGGCTCCTTCGTCCTAGCCCTGAGATTTTTAAAAAAGTGCCATACTCAGGTTCAGCTGCATGCAAGGTTATCCTATCTCTCTATCCCTGTGAACCTCCAACATTCTCCGGATTTTAAAACTTATGATCTTTATGTGTGCAAAAAGTAGATAAAGGACCCAACATGATAACCTCTCAGGGTCTGTATTGCAAACCATAATGTCCAAACGTAGAGAGAGATTATGGGGAATCATGTCTGCCATGGAGGTAGGGGGAGCGTGGGAAAGGGGGGTATACCGGGGATATTGGTGATGGGGAATGTGCACTGGTGGAGGGATGGGTGTTTGATCATTGTGTGATTATGACTCTTAAATATGAAAGCTTGTAACTATCTCATGGTGATTCAATAAAATTAAAAAAAATTTACGATCTTTAAATTAATTTCAAAGGTGCTTAAGCTCTGAATGAAGAGGAGGAAAAGGAAGAGAAGAAAATTTCTATTTATTTTTATTTTTCAAAATTGTGGAGCGATAGGTCTGGAGCGATAGCACAGCGGTAGGGTGTTTGCCTTGCACGCAGCCAACATGGCCGACCCGAGTTCGATTCCTCCGCCCCTCTCGGAGAGCCCGGCAAGCTACCCAGAGTATCTCTCCCGCACGGCAGAGCCTGGCAAGCCACTCGTGATGTATTCGATATGCCAAACACAGTAACAACAAAGTCTCCAATGGAGATGTTACTGGGCCCACTCGAGTAAATCGATGAACAATGGGAGGACAGTGACAGTGACAGTGACCATATCAGCAGGTCACAGGAGAGATCTAGAAGGACTCAATCACTGCCAAGTGGAGCGATAGCACAGCAGATAGGGTGTTTGCCTTGCACGCGGCCTACAGAGCTGACTGGAGTTCAATTCCTCCACCCCTCTCGGAGAGCCCGGCAAGCTACCGAGAGTATCTCGTCCGCACGGCAAAGTCTGGAAAGTTACCCATGACATGTTTGATATGCCAAACACAGTAACAATTGTCACAATGGAGACGTTACTGAGCCCACTCTAGCAAATCGATGAACAATGGGAGGGCAGTGACAGTGACAGTATTTTCTTAAAGCACTGTTATTTGTCGATTGCCTTGAGCAGGCCCCAGTATCGGCTCCTTCGTCCTAGCCCTGAGATTTTTAAAAAAGTGCCATACTCAAGGCTCTTTCAGAGTTAAGAGAATGAGACCCTTCATTGTTACTGGTATTTGGCATATTGGGTACGCTACGGGGAGTTTGCCAGACTCTGCCATGTGGGCAGATTACATTCGGTAGCCTGCCAGTTTGTCCAAATCTTAAAGCACTATGAATCACAAAGTCACTCATAGTTAGATTTTTGGCATAAAATGTTCCATCACCAATCCTGCCACCAGTGTCCCTTTCTGTCCATTAGTACTCCCAGTTTTCCTGTCCCACCTGCCCACCTCAGCTCCAGCCTGCTGTCTTGATGGCACCTTTTAAATTGGGTTATAAAGTTTGAGTCTCATTATTACAATGTTGTTGACTCTGTGGTTTGGATATTTAGGTTTTTAATTCTTTAATACCATCAACGTACCCTGGCCCCTGAGAAGAACAGTTTTAAAGTTAAGATACTTTAAGCTATAAGTAAAGATGACCCAAACAAAGGTACATTCACAGTTAAGAGGGTTTTTGTCTCATGTGACAAACAGATTGGAGCCCAAGACATTTATTTGGGGGTTGGTTTAGTCATAGAATGATGTCTCCCAAAGACCTCTCTCACCTTTTGATAGGCAATCATCAGCATGCCTATAGGTCTCTTCCCATGGCCATTAGTTAATGGCAACACTTGCCGTTGTTATCTGAAGATGAGACAACATGAAAGGAAGAGAACAGTATTCTTTGCTCTAATAAATATATATTTTATTAAGCAATTCCCATTGGTTCCTAGTGGGTCTCTGTCCCAGATCAAAGTCAGTCATTGAAAAAATAATTGAAGACGGAGGAGCCAATGAAGCACAAGATTGCATAATTCTTGGACAAAAGTGTCATAATAACAATAATGGAGAAAAATACCTGTTGAGTCAAACATCAAGATATCAAGTTGGTCTGTCTGCTTTCCATCTTGCTTTCCTTGAATTTTTTTTTCAGAATTGATGGGTTCTCTCTCTCTCTCTCTCTCTCTCTCTCTCTCTCTCTCTCTCTCTCTCTCTCTCGGTAACTGTCTCACTGTGTAGTAATTCTCTGGTTTGGATATACTCCAAGGTTGAACTCTTTAAGTCAGCAGTATTTTATTATCTTGGCTCAATGAATGGTTCTGGGTGTAGCTAAACTTAGTTCATGGTCATTACTAGCCATCAGGATTGGTTTAAGTTGATCTAATCAGAACAAAACTCAAATATTTGGTTACGGGAAAAGACAGTTGTCTCTTTTACCCACATTTGAAAGAGTTTACAAGAAGACATGAATGATTTTGGCAGCCATTTTGATCTTTGAAGGAGGCCAACCTGGGATGAAGCCAACATGAAGTGTGAAAGAACTGAGAGAAACAGGAAAAATTTGAGTTTGACCCCTCTAGGAATGGTGTCTAAGTCTCTTCTATCTCCGGATTTTTACATGAACCAACACATCTGTTATTGTTTAAGCCAGTTTGAGTTTTGGAATAAACTAAATATTGCATGAAAAAAATACCTAATTGTAGCCTTTAGTGATTTAAAACTCTCCATTGTCTTTAAGAAAAAGTCTGAATTATCCAGTTCAATTGTATATCCTAACCTCGATTTGTGCCTTACATTTAACAAGCCTGAAATGTGTTTATTTCCCAGGTTTTGTGACACTATTTATCATTTTCAGAACTTTGTGACTGTTTCTTTTTTTTGTATGGACTAGCCAACCACACTTTTTCCCTGATAAATTTCTACTCATCTGTAGCACACATTGTTGGTACTCCTTAAACTCGTCCTCCACACTCTCCTCTTGCCATAGAGATTGAATTATATTATGCTCATGTTGTTATCAATTTCCTTAATGGTTGAAGGAAGTCCTGCAATCTTGTTTTGATCTTTGAACAAACAATAATGAATTGATTAGGGACAGTACTTCTGAGAAATATTCTTTTTTCTTCTAACTTGAAGGAAATGGGCATACGTAGCTAGTTCAGCTCTGTCCTATTCCTGCTTGGTGTTACGCCTTACACAAAAGCAGTCATCTTGAAGCCCTGTGATAAGAAATGTGAATGAAAATCTAAAAGACTTACAGTCTGTAGTTGCATGGTTAGATGTTATTTCCTCAGACATGTTCTTCCAGGTCCCAAAGATAGTTTTAGGCTTTTCCCCTCTGGGAATTTTATTCTTCTTTTCACCCTAGCATTTAACTCTCTATGTTTTTGTCTCACTAGATTGTAATGCCCTTGAAGATAGGCCTTTTATTTGATACTTATTTAATTTTTTTTGCTTTTTTTTTGGGTCGTACCCGGCGATGCACAGGGGTTACTCCTGGCTCTGCACTCAGGAATCACTCCTGGCGGTGCTCAAGGAACCATATGGGATGCTGGGAATCGAACCCGGGTCAGCCGCGTGCAAGGCAAATGCCCTACCTGCTATGCTATCTCTCCAACCCCCTTATTTAATTCTTTAGCACTTGTAGGGTAGGTGCTATCTGTTGTTCTTACACAAATTAGTAAGAATTGCTTATGAGGGAGGGACTTTATAATAAAAGAAGATATTATCTGTATCATCAATTTAACCACTCACTCTAACTTTATAACTTTATAGTTAATGCACCAAATAGCCACTTTCAAAAATAAAAGAAAAATTTCCATGCACTAGGAAAAATTATTTTATCTCCCAAGAGCCCTGTTTGCAAACATTTGGTATTCAGTGGCCCAAATTGATGGGATTCCACCCCCCCTCCCCCCCCCCCCCCCCCCCCGTGTTTCCTCACCACATTACTGAACATTTCTTTCATAGCTTTATCAGCTGGGTGAATCTTAATTTTGAAAGAATTGTAGCTCTTTTGCATCTGAAACCAAGCCCTGAGTATTTAAATCACCATTGCTGCCCTTTTGTTTTGATTAGTAGTGCTTCACCTCATAAAATGTGTTTGTGTGTTTGCATGCATTGTATTGTGTTTCATGGGTATGCAGAAGCTTGGCATTATTTATAAAATCCTTGATAATTATGAACTAAGGTCACCTTAACTAAATACTTTCTTGTTTAATGATTTACTTTTTGCTTTGTTCTGCTCTTTTGTAAGTAACATGCAGAGGAGTAATAAGAGGAAATAGAGCCATGTTAACAATTCCACGAACAATGAGTGACATGTTGAGTCACCACAGAAATAGAATTTATAAAGTAATGTATCACCTCTAGGAGCTTATTGGACATGACTGCGGTGCCTTGGGCAGCACAGAAAAACTGGCCAGACAGCATTAGTTGACTCATTTTATAAGAACCCAGAGTTTCTTAAAATATTTCCCTCTGTGATTTCTCAATGAAAAAACCCTAATACTATAGAATCAAGACGTATGGTAGCTTCATGGGAGAAGGGCAAAATCTTAAGTGTCTCTGCAGTTCCTGGTCATCTGGAAAATGTGTAATGCAGTTTGTTCTCCAAAAGGTGACACATAAATACATAAAACACTTCATTCAATTTAACAACAAGCTTTGGCTTCTAGGCTGGTGTGTGTGTGTGTGTGTGTGTGTGTGTGTGTGTGTGTGTGTGTGTGTGTATGGAGTAACTCATGATTTAACAATGGCTGTGCACAGAAAATTAAGTGATGGCTTGCTGTTTATGCTGTTATATCTCGGTGCAAACCCCAAAGGAAGAACAATTTTTCTATTAACTATTCCTACCAGAATATCCCTTCTCCTCCAGATACTAGGGAGAGGATATAAAACATAACAGGAAAAGTAATTCTTTCTTTCTTTCTTTCTTTCTTTCTTTCTTTCTTTCTTTCTTTCTTTCTTTCTTTCTTCTTTCTCTCTCTCTTTTTAATTTCTTTCTTCCTTTCTTCCTTTTCTTCAAAGCTATAAAACTTTTGCATCAATGAAAATCCTTCCTGTTAGGTTGCCCAGCAACCCCTGGCCCTCAATAACTGGGGGACTATTTCATAACGGTTATGAGAAAAATTCTGTGTAGAATGCAATGGTGCTTTTCAAGAATTCTCTGTTTTCTGTGTTTATTCAAATTTTTAGCTTTAGCTTTATTTGAGAAGCAGAAAGTCTGGTCAGTCCTGGTCTTCTTCTCTGATTTCATTGTGAGAAGACACATTAGGGTGATGTTGGGTCATTGTTATCTTGACAGTTTAACTAGTAAGGGCAAGTTTGTTTCTATTTTCGCCTGCGACCTCTTCTAATAATTAATTTTTAATTACATGGTAAGATATAAATACTTTTTCTCTACTTGTAAAAATGAAATGATCTGATGTATCTGCAGTCCACTTGACCACTCCCCTCAAGACCACCCCATTTCCACTAGTCACTGTATTGTCCGTGTATGAGAATCCTGTTAGAAGGATTCTCATACACCAATAATTTCTCATCACTGTCACTGTCACTGTTACTCCCATTGTTTATTGATTTACTCCTACACTGATCATTTTAAAAATTATGTTTACTATGTATATGAACAGGTTATGGAGCAATGCTGTGCTTGATTTGTAAGAAAGAATATCATGCTATATGCTTCGCAGGGTCATTTGCTTTAGTCAATGAATAATATTTGCTGAAAGATATGGATCAGACACGGAAAGAGTATATTTATGTACATAAATTCATGTACACATCCAAATCTGATTATATGTGTGTGTATGTATGTACAGATATCCTGCTTTTTAACTTTTGTGTACATTCTAGTGAGGTGTAAATGCTATATTTAACAGCCCTTCTGCCTTCCATAAAGAGGTGGGAGGTTTGCAGTATTCCTCTTTCCTATCTCCTGTTAGTCACTTCCTTGTAGTTCTTGGGATCCACGCATGTTCCCACAAACCTGGAAAGGACTCTGGGTTGGTCACCTCCTTTTAGGTAAATATCCCTTTCTATCCACTGATTGAAAACTGACAAATTTAACTTTCGCTGGGGGCTTCCTCTATTTCACCACTTAAGATGGCTTCGTGCCTCATGCCACGGTGATGATCCAAATTCAATGAACTTAAAAACCATCACAGGTGCATATAAAACATGCGTATTCTCAGGTGTCAGTTCCAGAGAAGCTGCTTCAGGAATTCTAGGGTGGGTTCTGATTCTACTTCAGTGATTCTGTTGAAAGAGGCTCCTCTGAAAGGATCTTGCTGAGTTCCAGATGTATGACCCACGCCCCCCTTATCGGGACTAGTTTCACTCGCTTCCCCTCACTTCCCGGCCTCTTCTCTAACCTAGCACTGTGCGGATACCTCTGCACCTTGATTATTTGTCCAACCTGGAGTCCCCATTCTTCTTCCCCTACAGGCCTTCCATTCCTCCTGGGACATTTATATTCATTATACTAGGTTCGATTTCAATGACTTTTTCTTCCCACAAAACCTTCCTTCAGTCTCTTCCAGCTTTCACTTGGTTGCTTAGTCTGTTACTAATGAGATGTGTTCTGCACACAGCCGGCTGCAAAGTGTGAATGTGTGTGCATGTGTCTGCACAGAAAATTCTCGTATCCATTTCTACTGGGTTTCCATCTATGGCTCTTAAGTGTATTTAATGCACAAACCCGAGGGACAAATCGTACACATTATTTTTATTTTTAAATTTTAGTGGTGTGCAAAAATGGTGATCCCACTGGGTAAAGGCTACTGAGTCTAAAGGGAAACAAATTTTCTTGCTTAAGGCCATGCGCTAAAGACATTGACAGTGATGACCCAGGGCGGACCCACTTACGGCCTCTTCCTCACCATAACTCATTTTATAGAGAAGAAAACAGAAGCTCAGAACAATGAAGGGCTCTTCTTACCTTATTGATTCAATTTATTCAAAATTAAATAAATTGACTGTTAGTTGAGCTTAGAATTGGAACCCAAATTCTCTAATTTATTAGTGAGTCACCATGAGGTACAGTTACAGACTTATAAACTTTTATGCTTGCATTTCAGTCATACAATGGTCGAGTACCCATCCCTCCACCAGTGCCCATTTTCCACCATCACTGATCCCAGCATCCCTCCCACCACCCCCACCCCGTACCTTCCACCCCACTCCGCCTCTGTGGCAGAGCATTCCCTTTTGCTCTCTCTCTTTCCTTTTGGGTGTTGTGGTTTGCAGTAGAGGTATTAGGTGGCCATCATGTTCGGACTATTGTCTACTTTCAGCCTGCATCTCCATATGCTCTAAATTTTTAAAAAGTGAAGTTAGTGTCAACACTTGACAGTGATAAAACCACATCTTGCAAGCAAGAAGACTGGGGCTGAGAGAGCTCCAATGACTTGCCTAGACCATACCAAGGAACTGGCTCAGTTGCAACCTGAAGCCAGTGATTCTGGCTTCATATGTATCATTGATATATTTGGTTCAATTCAATTCAATTCAATTCAATTCAATTCAATTCATTCATTCATTGTGTTTTTGGTCAACCAATGCAATGATCAGAAATTATTCCTGATGGTGCTCTGGGAGCTCTACAGAATGCCCAGAATTGAGCCAAAGTTGGCTGCAGGTATAGAAAGCACCTTGACTCCTGTACTCTGTCTCTGAGGTAGGAATGTAGGAATCCAACGTAGGAATGGTAGAAAGCCCCAGTCTTTCCCTGAGTCACACTTTGAAGAGATTCTCCAGAGCTGATGTCTCCATCAACTTTCAGCAGCCAAAAATGACATGATCCTTCATGAACTTACGTTGTGAAAGGAGATACCTAGTGCTGTTCACCAGGCAAAAATGCCTGCCTTGCCCAGCTGGCTGAGATATGTACAGATTTATGTACATAAACTCATGTGCAATACAAATCTTCTGTGCGTATTCTGGGAGCTTCTGGTGAGTGAGTGGGATCTGAGCTGTGCATGGCTGAACTTTCTGGGACCCAAGAAGGATAAGCATTATCCTATCTGTGATTGAAGATTCTGGCCCCAAGCCAACGTATTTGCACTGGCTCTGCAGTTGTCTTCAGTTCATGCAAGTGATGAACCAGAGCTGCTTGAACTGGTGCAGTGCCTGCGGCTGCCGAACCAGCAAGGCTGCATCCCTGTGGAGCCCTCAGCTCACCATCTCACTTTCTACTTGCCAATTAACGTTTAGCGAGGTTTCAGGCATATTTTAAGAGACAACCTCATGGAACCTTGGAGATAGGCTAAGGTTAGGTCTAGAGGAGACTGTATTCTTTTTTTTAAAAAAATATTTTATTAGTGAAACACCATGAGGTACAGTTTGTAAGTAGACTCACAAATTTTTGTGTTTGGGTTTCAGTTATACCCATCCCTCCATCAATGCCCATTCTTCACCATCAATGATCCCAGTATCCCTCCCACCCCTCCCACCCCCCCTCCCATTCACCCCGCCTCTGTGGCAGGGCATTCCCTTTTGTTCTCTCTCTCCTTTTGGGTGTTGTGGTTTGCAATAGAGGTATTGAGTGGCCATCACGTTCGGGCTATAGTCTTCTTGCAGCATGTATCTTCCATCCTGGGTGGATAATCCCAACACCCTTTACTTGGTGTTCACTTATCTATCTGAGCTGCCTTTCCCCCCAGCAAGTGCAGCTGGCCTCCAAGCCATGGAGCGAACCTCCTGGTACTTGTGTCAACTATAGAGGAGACTGTATTCTTTACAGAAAGAATACCAGGCTGGCATTGGTGGGAATTCCAGTCTCTGAATGCAAGATTGTTTGACTCTGAAACCCTGTTGCTTCCTTCAAATTTCAGTACCCAAGTCACCACTGAATTCCCTAGCTGGACATCATTTGAAGCCTTTTCGTAAAGAGGTAGTGGGGAAGAAGACCAGAGGGTTTCTGTGATAAGCTCACACACTAAGGACAGGAATTTCTCCACGATGTAGTGGCTTCTGGGCTTAATGTTGCAGTTCTAATCAATGGCCTTATTCCTGCTGTTTGACTCATTTCAAACGAACAAATGAGCACAGACTCATTAGTTGAGGATTCATCCCCTTAGTCTATCAGGCTTCATCTGTCGTAGCACGAGATTCAAACACGGTGCTCCATGGCAGTACTGTGGGGTGAAAGGCAGGTGTGAGGCTGCAGGTGTGACTGTGGCAGGGTTCCCAGTGGCTTTGCGCTCTCTGCAGGGTGTGCAGCGAGTAGGGGTGTGATTCAGCCTTTCCCCACTGAGGGAGTGTCTTGGCCCTTTGGTGGGTTGTGTGCCTAGTGAGCATCTGTGAGCACTTTCTTGCTGAGGCCAGTGTTTGAGAGTCTGGGTGCTAGGATGGGGCTCATGGCTCTAGTGGACATGGGCAAAGTTTCTGCTTAGGGGACAGTCACTGTGGAGAATGAAAAGCACCCAAGGTTTGTAGCTCATATAATGAGCGCATAATATTATTTGTAAAGAAAAGAGAGCTGGGAGCAAAAATCATCAGAACAAGATAGGACAAGAAACAACAAAAACAATTCTTACCCCAAACAGACACCGTCACCCCCAACGCCTCCCCCCCTCCAACTAGATAACACAGTATGTACTTTGGGAACATGTCCAGAGGCATGGATCTAGAGAAGATGGGCATCACAGAAACTTGTTATTGCGATAATCATGTAAAGCAGCATTTTAATTTTATGTTTTATTTGGGGGCCACACCTGGCAGTGCTCAGGGCTTACTCCTCGCTTTGTGCTCAGGGATCATTCCTGGTGGGTATTGGGGGCGTGTCTATTGTGACAGGGACAAACCAAATTGGGCCACACACAAGGCAAGCAAGTACTATCTCTGCGGCCTGAAAATCAGCATTTGAAAAGATACTGGCTTTCCCAATGGCCATTAAGGCCAGGAGACAGAATGAATCCAGGAAGACAGAAGAGTCTACAAGGAGGATTGTTGGTGTTGCTCATCCCCTTCCTCTGATGGGGAAGACGAAGCTGAGTGAGGAGAGAAGAGGGGCATCAGATTCAATATATACGGGCGATAGAACCCACTGGAGGATGCTTGTTTCAATGGACTGGAATCTATGGAAAGCGTCTAGCACTTCACCAAGATTCATTTAGGAACACTTAGGAATACCTACTCAGAATTATAGTGATTTTCATCTTCTAAATTTGCTTCTTGATTTCTGGCTTAACCCTGAACCAACATTGAGGCTCGTGCTCTTATCTACCTGTTTCCTCAGTCCTTCCTATCATCCAGGTAGACTTGGTGACATACAGCTCTGTGATTTGCTCCCTGACTCCCTGGGTCCCCCTGAAATAGCTGGAGACATTTCACTCTTGACTGATGGCCCTACAAGGCATCTTATCTCCAGAAACTAAAGTATAATCCGTGGTCAGAGTGTTCCCATATGCTTCTGCCACTACAGCTGCTGAAGCCATGCTATTTTCTTGATTAATTGGAAAGAGAAATGTGGACTCCATGAAAATCGCATGTGAAAGGAAAGTATGTTTTTGTTTTGCCACATACAGAGACCAATTTGGAGAAAAGGAGATTTGGTGCACAAAAGGCTCTCCAGGCCTGGGTTGTTTACGCTCAGATTCTTCATTGTTTAATAACTAAGACATCTCTTCCATTAGGAATGCCAGGCCATGAAGATTTTTCACTCATGAGCATCCCATACATTTGGGGTGGTATTAAAAAATCAGGCAGCTACTTCTATAAAGTTGAGAGTTGAATATAATACAGCCATAAAAGCCAGTTTTTCCTCCACACCTTTTCTGTCAATTTCACCTATAGAAAAAAATATTAAATACTATTACAAAGTAGAAAGGTGGGTAATAAATTACCTCCAAAGTATTAAGTCTTTGAGATTTCACTCTCTGGGAGCCAGTGCTGGGAGGTCAGATAGTAGAACAATGGTTTTTGAATCATTTGAGGAGATTAAAAATATCTTGGAGGCCCAGACTATGTCACAGGGCAGTTGAATCAGACTTCTGAATGAAATCTCAGCATTGGTAATTTGGTGGTGGTGGTGGTGGTGGGAATGGGGATCTCACCTAAAGGTGCTCAGGGCTTATTCCTAGCTCTTTGCTTGGGGGTCACTCCTGGCAGTGGTCGGGAATCATAAGTGTTGCTGGGATGGAACCCAGGTTGGCAGTGTTCAAGGCAAGCACCTTACTATATTTGGGACTCCTGGAATTGGTAATTTTGTGAACATACCCCAGGGGTCCTTGTGAGCAGCTGAGGCTGGGACCCATTGCTGGAGAGAAAAGCAAACTCTACAAGGCCAAGTTCCTTCCTTCCTTCCTTCCTTCCTTCCTTCCTTCCTTCCTTCCTTCCTTCCTTCCTTCCTTCCTTCCTTCCTCCTCCTCCTCCTCCTCCTCCTCCTCCTCCTCTTCCTCCTCCTCCTCCTCCTCCTCCTCCTCCTCCTCCTCCTCCTCCTCCTCCTCCTCCTCCTCCTCCTCCTCCTCCTCCTCCTCCTCCTCCTCCTCCTCCTCCTCCTTCTTCTTCTTCTTCTTCTTCTTCTTCTTCTTCTTCTTCTTCTTCTTTCTTTCTTTCTTTCTTTCTTCTTTTAACTGAATCACCATGAGATAGTTACAAAGCTTTCATATTTGAGTTTCAGTCATACAATAATTGAAAACCATCCCTCCAGCAGTGCAAATTCTCCACCACCAATGTCCCCAGTATACCCTCCCCCGCTTACAACATTCCCTCTACCTCCATGGCAGAAAATTTCCCCCATACTCTCTCTCTACTTTGGGGCATTATGGTCTGCAATACAGATACTGAGAGGCTATCACATTTGGGTCTTTATCTACTTTCAGCACACATCTCCCATCCCGAACGATTTCTCCAACCATCATTGTTTCAGTAATCCCTTCTCTATTCTAGCTGCCTTTTCCCCCAGCACATGAGACAGGCTTCCAACTATGGGGAAATATTCCTGGCCACCAAGGCCAATTTCTACATTAAAGCAAGGCACAGGATCTTGACCTTCTTAGCCCTAGGTATACAGAACACCTGAACAAGACACACCATCTCTGGCCTCAAATCTCTTCATCGAGGTTGCAGACAACCAGGATAATTTCCTTTCAAATAGGCTGAGAGCACCTGGTGGTCTAAAATCATACCTTCCATTTACAGGAAGTCAGCATGAACGCTATCATGCCACATCAGTGAAGGCTGGGTGCTATTTGGGTCAACCCTGTAGGCTGGCAGCTTCCAGCTGAGCGCGCCCGCTGGGTAGGTGCTTCATTTCCCTCTTCCTCTCATCTCTCTGTGCCTGCCTGTCTGCCAAACTGCCAACCTGTCATTCAATTTCCTGATTTATATTATTATTCTGAAGATTTTCAGAAGGGGGTCCTAGGAGTATGGTATCATAAATCTTTAATTAGCAGAGTCCATGAGTTAATTTCTTTACCTGGCCTCTTCTTGGAATTCTCTACCTGTTCACTTTCTGGTGTCTCAGAATTGTCTCATCCGTTCTGTCCCGGGAATCCTTTACCTACAGTTCCTGTTTGTGAACCATTTTCTTCTCCATTTCCTATTACCAAGGCTGTCTTCTCTTAGCACACCCCTGTTAACAGAAGTAGAATCTTATGCATTTTTATCCTTGCTAAGTAAACCTGTAAGTAACCTGTCAGGTGAATAAGATTGCTATTCTTAAGCCACCAAGTCTTGGGTGCTTTGTTATGACAGATCATTAGGAAACTAGATCATTATTATTCTTTTTTTTTTTCAACACAATCTCAGCTATGTTTTTTCCCCCAGTTCTGGGTGTGGTAGGGAACTTATTTGGTCTAAAGGTACTTTTGTCTACTTGCCAGTGATTGTTTCAGGATTCAATTCAGACTCCAGAACAAGAAGAAAAGGTTGCTGGGAACTTCTTAATACGATCTTTTTCTGTTTTCTGGGAAGACATCTGGAAACTATATAGATTTACCTTCTCCCTTTAGATTTTTGTCTAGTGCAGATGTGAAGTCCAGAACCACTATACCTATACACTAATGGTTGAGGGAGATGTGACTCCCTGGAGATCAGAGGTCAAGAGTACCACTGAGGAATGGGACCAGAGCCTCTGGATCACACTATTCCTAAAGCCCACCCTGCTGTAGAACTTCCCATTTTATGAAAAAAAAAAAACACTAGGGACAGGTTTTTCTGAGTGTGCCTAAGTAATAAAAAGATAAGCAAGATGGATATTTAATTAGTGTTCATTATAATAGTAGGAATACAAGTCAGGGCTGGTGTGAAGGCTCCATTCTACAGGTCCTCAAGAATATAAGATTCTTCCATTATTTCACATCTCTAGCATATGGCCTTTGTCCATAATGGTATCCAGTTTACAGGCAGCAAGAAGGAAGGCATAAGGATGAAGATACAGTGTATGCGGCATATGTCTCTCTGGGAAAATTGTTAGGAGCTGCCAAATATACTTCTGCTTATATTTTGTTAACTAAAACTAACTTACAAGGATAGGAAAGCAGTTTTCATTTTGAGTGTTTTATTTATTTAAAACATTTTTATTTTTTATTTTTTTGAGCGTTTTATTTTATTTATTTATTTTGCAATTTCCAGCAACAGCATTTATTTATTTATTTTTCCATGTTACCCTGCTTTGCCTTTTTTTGGTTGTTGTTGTTCCCTTCTCTGTGTTGCTTTAGATTATGCCTGATTGTCTTTCAGAGTCCTGCGTCCTCAGGTGAAGGAGGAGATCATCTGCATGATTCAAAACATTTTCAACTTTAGTCTCAAACAGTCCAGCATCTATTTCAAATTCTAATGGCGTGCATGGAGCACAGAGATTCTGTGAATCCTGCTTTACTTTCAATGTCTTAAGTATGTGCTTGTTTTTCCATTTCTCTTTCTCTCTCTCTCTTTTTTTTTGACAGTGATTAGTGAAACACCATGAGGTACAGTTGTAGACTTACAAACTTTTGTGCTTGGGTTTCAGTTATACAATGGTCGAGTACCCGTTCCTCCACCAGTGGCCATTCTCCACCACTAATGATTAGAGTATCTCTTCCACCTCCCACCCCATCCCCCCCACACCACCCTGCCTCTGTAGCAGGGCATTCCCCTTTGCTAACTCTTTCCTTTAGGGTGTTGTAGTTTGCAATAGAGGTATTGAGTGGCCATCGTGTTCGGTCTATAGTCTACTTTCAACACGCATCTTGCATCCTGAGCGAGTCCTCCAAACATCATTTACTTGGTGTTCCCTTCTCTTTCTGAGTTGCCTTTTCCCCCAGCATGTGCTGCCAGCTTCCAAACCATGGAGCAGACCTCCTGGCTTATCTCAACTATTTTTGGGTGTTCGACTCCCATTCTGTTACTTTATATTCCCCAGATGAGTGCAATTTTGAGTTTTTTAATCCTCAGGTAAAAATGGGAGCTGTATGATCATGGGGGAAGGGCCAATTTGTCACTGATACACTGAGAAAATGAATTTATTTATCATTTAAGATGTGTTTACATGGGATTTTTTGACAAGTTGCAACCATAGAGAGCATGAGTAACTCAGCCTCTTTCTAGTGTATAATTGAGAATATATGTTCTTCACTATTCTGTTTAACTATAAATTCAAGTTCTCGAGACCCCAAGTTAACATAGTAATGTTTTTTTTATTTTTAAAATTGTTTTATTTTATAAAGTAGTTCATAATATTTGATTACATTTAATATTCAACAAATTGGAGTGATAGCACAGCGGGTACGGCATTTGCCTTGCATACAGCCAACCGGGGTTCGATTCCTCAGCCCTCTTAGAGAGCCCAGCAAGCTAACGAGAGTATCCTGCCCACATGGCAGAGCCTGGCAAGCTCCTCGTGGTGTATTCAATATGCCGAACACAGTAACAACAAGTCTCACAATGGAGACATTACTGGTGCCTGCTCGAACAAATCGATGAACAATGGGAGGACAGTGCTACAAACAGTGCTAATATTCAAGTACCAGTCCCACCACCATTACACCTTCCCACCACCATATTTCAGATGTTTCCATCCTGAACCCCAACCCCTGCCCCAAAGCAGAGCCTAAATAATTTATTTTGCATTGTTTGTTATGAAAAACTGCTGAAAATGCTACAAAAAGTTTCCTTAGAAGAGTGTGAAGATTATTGTATTTCACCCGGGGACCATTACCATTAAGCCCTTCTATAAGAGATTGCTAACATGTTGTTAGAGGTTGAGCCTTGAGTGCTGATATAGATAGATAGATAGATAGATAGATAGATAGATAGATAGATAGCACAGTGGTAGGACGTTTGCCTTGTGTGCGGCCAACCCAGCAGAGCCGGGTTCGATTCCTCTGCCCCTCTCGGAGAGCTCAGCAAACTACCGAGAGTATCTCGCCCTCACTGCAAAGCCTGGCAAGCTACCCATGACGTATTCGATATGCCAAACACAGTAACAACAAGTCTCACAATGGAGACATTACCGGGCCTGTTCGAGCAACTCGATGAACAACGAGAGGACAGTGCTACAATGATATATGTATATATACATATATATATATCAGAGGGATATATATATATATATATCTAAGATTGGTTACTTTAAACCCCATCAAATGTGGTGCAATACTCTTGGAGTATGGGTGGTGAAAGGTATGAGTTCTCGTATGGCTGCAAATGTGGATGCATGGTCCAGGAACAGGTTCATTTATGGGTGAGGCTCGGCCTGAGCTTGTGAAGAGCAGCCATGAGCGTGGCAGTGGTGAGTTCTGAAGGTTTTTGGCTGCTGGGGCTGGGACTTTTGGGGCAGGGAGGGGTCTCACCCATACCCCTTCATGGCGCCCTGAATGAAACATGCAGCTCCAGCAGCATGGTTATGGCGAGCCAGAGTAATGCTGTCCTTTTGGCTCTCTCTTTTTTCTTTTTCTTTTTTTTTTTTGCTTTTTGGGTCACACCTGGCGATATACAGGGGTTACTCCTGGCTCTGCACTCAGGAGTTACTCCTGGCAGTGCTCAGGGGACCATATGGGACGTTGGGAATTGGACCCGGCTCGGCCCCGTGCAAGGCAAACGCTTACCCACTGTGCTATCTTTCCAGCTTCCCCTTTTGTCTCGCTTATCTTTTATTTTCTAAGGAAGATGGTGTAATAACATGTGAATAGTATAAATCAGCCTTGCTTTAGTATTTTGTTATGCTAACTACAAAAGTAATAATGTGAATTTTATGATGGAAATAACTTTTATATTAAATGCCCTCATTATGGTAGTGGTCCAGGGATTATATTTAGATTGTTTATTATTACAGTCAAATATTAGTCGTAATGTCCCACAAAAGAGTAAGTGTTCACTACTTATTTGTTGAATAAGCGAATTGTTCAGTTGGGTTCCCATAGATTGATATAGATTGAATAAAAAGCTGTGCTTAGGAAGATTTCAGGGTTTTATCTTGGCTGAACTATGATTGATAACTGATATCTTCTGTGAATGTATGATGGCAGGTTATTTGCTATTGCTGGTTATTGATGAGGAAATACCGCAGATATTTCTTTTTCTTTTGTACTGGGGCCACTCTAGAGGTGCTCAGCACTGGGTTTGTGCTTAGGGATTTCTTCTGGCAGTGCTTATGGGACCATATGTGGTGCTGGGAATGAATCATTGCAAGCACCTCCCTCCTGTGTTGTGTCTCTGCCTCTCACGTGATTTTTTATAGCAGCTCTATGTTAATATAAAAAATAATTTTTTAAAATAAAGTAATTTTATTTATATTTAAATTAAAACCCAACTCTTTTCTTAAAGTTATATTTTTGCATGTATAAAACCTGATTAATTTGCATATGGTAGAAATCAATCAATATTTATTAAGTATCAATCATATTTTCCAGGGATAATATTTACTTGGCAATCAATTGTCCATTGCCTGATGTCTATTATTAAATATTTTACATATGTATTAATGTAGATTCACTGCCTTAGAACCTTTTTTAACTTAAAAAATATAATCAGCACATTACAGCTTGGAGGTTGTGAAGGACTTCAGCCAATAAAAATCTGATGTGAAGATGGTTCTGGTTTACTTTCAAGGGAAATCATTTAAAGTATATATTAAGCTCTAGGAGCAAGGACAAAAACAGGAATGTCAAAGTAGTCACGGTGATAATGGGAAGCTAATGAGACCCATGTGTGCTATGTGACCTCCCAGTGGGAAAGAACAGGGTTATTTTAGATGGAATGCTTCATAGAAGTTGTGTGTGTATGTGTGTGTGTGTGTGTGTGTGTGTGTGTGTGTGGAAGGGGGAGTGCGAGGAACATTACCCCAAGAATATTTAGGTATCAGTGCAGCATTTTGAATGCCAGGTTCAATTTTTTACACTCATCTGTCCAATTCTTAAAAATGGCTCATATGATTGGAATAATAAATGAAACAAATAATTGTTGAGAATAGTTATTGATAGACATCTCTCGATGTTATGGGCAACCCTCCAAGAATTTCATATTTATGCCTTAGTTTTCATTCAAGCCATGAGGTGTCTTTTAATACTCTAAGGAAGCAGGGATTGATTTATGGTAAAAATATAAGGAGAGTATCAAGCATAGCTCAGTTGAGAAAGATCAAGGAAGAGTTAGGGTTCTTGACACTAGGACATGATGCAGTTATTTAAAACCAAACTCAGGTTGTTCCTATAGTAAATACAAGGAGAATAAAGAAGATTTATAGCCATGGAGTCTTCAGAAAAGGGACATGGGTTTCACTTTGAAGAAGGCTTTATAGCATTAGTGGGATAGACCAAATATTCTGCAGTGTCCTACTCTGTGCAGTGCTGGACTAGTCTAAGAGGAGATAGACTAGAAAATCTCTGGGGTGTTGAATTTTTCTTCAGTATCAGTCGCACATGGTCGATATATCCATATCCATATATCCACATATCCACACGACTACTAAGCTCATTGAGGTTTCTCAGGAGTTCAAGATGCCACTCTGTCTAACGTTCATTGATTTAAAGAAGGCCTTTGATTTTGTTGAGACGGAAGTGGTCATAGAAGCCCTATATAATCAGGGCGTACAAACTCAATACATCAGGATCCTTCGTGAGCTCTATTACGGATTCACTACCAGGATCTCACCATTCTACAAAGAAGTAATCATCCATGTCAAGAGAGGGGTTCGGCAGGGTGATACCATTTCACCAAAACTCTTCAGTGCCACCCTCGAGAACATCATGTGACGACTGGAATGGGAAAGAATGGGAGTGAAGATAGATAGTCGGCAACTACACCACCTCTGTTTTGCTGATGACATCGTTCTAATAACACCAAACATCAGCCAAGCGGCACAAGTGCTGACCGACTTCGACTGTGAGTGTGGAAAGGTTGGACTACAGCTGAATCTTACGAAGACAATGTTTATGAGATACAGCCTTGTTCCTGACGCTCCATTCGCTCTCAATGGAGCCACCATCTCCGAATGCAACAGTTATATATACCTAGGTCGAGAAATCAACATGATGAATGACCTGGCACCTGAGTTGCGCAGGAGGAAGAGAGCAGCTTGGAATGCCTTCAAGAGTGTTGAAGAAATAACTAAGAGGACAAAAATACTCCAGTTACGAGCACATCTCTTCGATTTCACTGTTCTTTCTGCATTAACATATGCCTCAGAGACCTGGGCCCTATGAAAACAGGATGAGAACGCTATTCGGGTCTCTCAAAGAGGAATCGAAAGAGCTATGCTTGGAATATCACGATTCACTCAAATGAGAGATAGAATCCAGAGTTCTGATCTTCATCAACGCTCAAGAATCAGGGATGCTGTCTCATTTGCCAAGGCATCAAAAATCAGATGGGCTGTCCCTGATGAACACAGATGCAAAGATCCTCAACAAACTACTAGCAAATAGAATCCAACTACTCATCAAAAAGATCATACACCATGACCAAGTAGGATTCATCCCAGGGATGCAAGGATGGTTTAACATTCGAAAATCAATCAACATAATACATCATATCAACAAAAGAAAAGATAAAAAGCATATTATTATATCAATAGATGCAGAGAAAGCATTTGACAAGATCCAGCACCCCTTTATGATGAAAACCCTAGCCAAAATGGGTATAGAGGGGACCTTCCTCAACATAATTAAAGCCATCTACCACAAGCCTACAGCAAGCATCATCCTCAATGGGGAAAAACTGAGAGCCTTCCCTCTAAGATCAGGGACGAGACAGGGATGCCCACTCTCTCCACTTCTGTTCAATATAGTACTGGAAGTACTTGCAATAGCGATTAGGCAAGAAAAAGATATTAAGGGCATTCAGGTAGGAAAGGAAGAAATCAAGCTCTCACTATTCGCAGATGATATGATACTCTACTTAGAGAACCCAATAACCTCCACCAAAAAACTCCTAGAAACAATAGACTCGTATAGTAAAGTTGCAGGTTATAAAATCAATACCCAAAAGTCCATGGCTTTCCTATATGCAAACAGTGAGAGAGAAGAAAGCAACATGAAAAAAACAATCCCGTTCACAATTGTGCCCCAGAAAATCAAGTACCTAGGAATCAGCTTAACTAAGGAAGTAAAGGATCTGTACAAAGAAAACTACAAAACGCTACTTCAGGAAATAAAAGAGGACATGAGGAAATGGAAAGATATCCCCTGCTCATGGGTCGGGAGACTTAACATTGTCAAAATGGCAATACTACCGAAAGCATTGTATAAATTCAATGCAATCCCTATAAGGATACCCATGACATTCTTCAAAGAAATGGAGCAAACACTCCTGAAATTTATATGGAACAATAAGCCCCCACGAATAGCTAAAGCAATTCTTGGGAAAAAGAAAATGGGAGGAATCAACCTCCCGAACTTCAAACTGTACTACAAAGCAGTAATAATTAAAACAGCATGGTACTGGAACAAAGGCAGAACTGCAGACCAATGGAACAGGGTTGAATACACTGACATCTCCCCTCAATCATATGATCATCTAATCTTTGATAAAGGTGCAAGTAATGTGAAGTGGAGTAAGGAAAGCCTCTTTAATAAATTGTGTTGGCATCATTGGACGGCTACATGCAAAAAAATAGGCTCAGAACTCTGCCTAACACCATGTACAAAAGTAAGATCAAAATGGATTAAAGACCTCAACATCAGACCAGAAACCATAAGGTACATTGAAGATAAAGTTGGCAAAACCCTCCATGATATTGAAGCTAATGGTATCTTCAAAGATGCCACGCCACTGGCCAAGCAAGTGAAAACAGAGATAGATAAATGGGACTATCTTAAACTAAGAAGCTTCTGCACCTCCAAAGAAACAGTGACCAAAATACAAAGACAGTCTACAGAATGGGAAAGGATATTCGCCGAATACACATCTGACAAGGGGTTGATATCCAGGATATACAAAATACTGGTTAAACTCCACAAGAAGAAAACATCCAACCCCATCCAAAAATGGGGCAATGAAATGAACAGAAACTTTCTCAAAGAAGAAATCCGAATGGCAAAAAAGCACATGAGAAAATGCTCTACATCATTAATCATCAGAGAGATGCAGATCAAAACCACAATGAGATACCATCTCACACCTCAGAGACTGGCCCACATTCAAAAGAACAAAAGCAACCAATGCTGGCGTGGATGTGACGAGAAAGGGACACTCCTTCACTGTTGGTGGGAATGTCCACTGATTCAGCCCTTCTGGACAACAGTATGGACGATTCTCAAAAAATTAGAAATTGAGCTCCCATTTGACCCAGCAATACCACTCCTGGGAATATATCCCAGACAGGCAAAAATGTATAGTCGAAGTGACATCTGCAATTGTTTGTTCATTGCAGCACTCTTTACAATAGCCAGAAACTGGAAGAAACCTGAATGCCCACGAACAGATGACTGGTTAAAGAAACTTTGGTACATCTACACAATGGAGTACTATGTAGCTGTTAGAAAAGATGAAGTCATGAAATTTACATACAAGTGGTACAATATGGAAAGTATCATGCTAAGCGAAATGAGTCAGAAAGAGAGGGATAGACATAGAAAGATTGCATTCATCTGGGGGATATAAAGTAACAAAGTATGAGATTAATACCCAAGAATAGCTGAGATCAGCACCAGGATGATTACTCCATAACTTAGAGGCCAGCTTGGTATCCTAGAGGAAAGGGCAGTTCAGATAGAGAAGGGAGCACCAAATAAAGGATGTTTGGAGGATCCTCCCAGGAGGGGAGATGCATGTCGAAAGTAGACTATGGACTGAACATGTTTGCCACTCAATGCCTCTTTTGCAGACCACAACACCCAAAAGGAGAGAGAGAACACAGGGGATTGCCCTGCCACAGAGGCGGGGGGGATGGGGGGATGGGGATGGGAGGGATATTATCCATGATGGTGAAAAACGGGCACTGGTGGAGGGATGGGTATCTGATCATTGTATAATTGAAACCCAAGCACAAAAAATTGTAAATCTACAACTGTAAAAAAATAAAAAAATTTAAAAAAAAGGAAAAAAAAATCAGATGGGCTGGACACGTAATGAGGTTTACAGACAACCGCTGGACTAGAGCCATTACTGACTGTATTCCACGGGACGTCAAAAGATCGTGTGGACGCCCACCTACAAGATGGTCAAACTTCTTCGTCAAGACCCTGAATGATTGGTTTGAGGCTCTGCATGTTCCTAGAACGAACAGATGCCATTGGGCTACGCTAGCACTCAACAGGGATGAATGGAGATGTTACTGGCACTCGCTCGAGTAAATCGATAAATAACAGGGGATCAAGTGATCAAGTGATCAGTCGCACATAGGATATGGGCTCCCTTGGTAGAGGGAATGTAGACAGAAGGTAGGTGTTGTTTGGGAAGATACTCTATTTTTTTCCCTCTCCACATTTTTAATTTTTTTATTAAAGCACCGTGATTTACAAAGTTATTCATAGTTGAATTTTAGGCATACACTATTACAGCACCAATCCCACTCCATGATATTTCTAACTCTTAGAGGTGAGATATCTTTAGACGAGAGAATATCACCAGCTCCAAATAGTTTACGAAAGCCTCTTCTCTCTATCCTCACAGATGATATTTTCTTCAAAAGAATTGGACTTAGTGCTGTAAAGAGGAATGTGCACTTGTTTAGACAAATGCTCGATCTCTACGTTTTCTAGATTTCATAGTTTTGTAGCCTCTGAGTTACTGGGAAGGTACAAAGGGCGATTGTAACTTAATTTTATAATGGTGATAAACAGAGAGAGCAAACAATACTCATTATCAGATGTGTTTTCATTCCCGCCTACTGATTTGCCTCATCATCCTTCTGTCTGGAAACTACGTGGAGGAACAAAGCTACCAGCCCTAACTCTGTGAGGGAGACTTTGCCCAAGAGAATGGGAAATTTCCCAGAATTATGACAAGGATATGGGCAAGGCTTGCAAGTTTGTATCCTTTAGTTTGAGATAAGGACTTGGCAGGGCTAGTGCTTAAAGTCCAGTTCTTTCTTCAGAGAAGCTCTGGGTTGCTCTGGGTCAGGGTCTGAGAGTCTTTTGAGAATATCCAACTCACTGCTGTTCATGAGATATTAGACTATGAAGGACACTCCGAAGAGCCTCCTCTTCAGAATGTTGGAAGAAAATAGGGTGTGTATGAAAAGGAATAAAAACATTCCCATAATGCCTAGGAGTTTCACCTTGAGGGACAAAATAAAATTCCTATTTTTATACCTGGCTATCTTGGTCCAGTGTTCTAGCATCAGTTAAATTACCTGACAGAGGGATTGGAGCAATAGCACAGCGGGTAGGGCTTTTGCCTTGCACGCGGCTGCCCCAGGTTTGATTCCCAGCATTCCATATGGTCCTCCGAGCACTAGCAAGAGTAATTCCTGAGTGCATGAACCAGAAATATCCGCTGTACATTGCCGGGTGTGACCCGAAAAGCAAAAATAAATAAATAAATTAAAAAAAAATACCTTACAGAATAAGGACAGGCTTTTCTCTCTCCTGATTATTACTTGTGCTATTCTCTTGCAGAGATAGAAATTGAAACAAGAAGGTATTTGTTCCACACTTTCACAGGTATTTGAACTAACATTTCAAAGTTAAACAAGAGATCGATTGAAAGAACTTCTGAGGTTCCTAAATGATAAAAGGACTGTGTTTGGTACCCATAGGAATTAAGTAACAGAGATTTAGGTGGGAGACAAGGACTGCAACTGTCACCCCTCCCTCCGCCCCCCAAGAGATGTGAAGTCTGGAATCCAAGTGAGAATCCTAGTGGCTGCCTAACTTCTTTTAGGAAGAACTCACCCAACACATATTGGGATGTCCTCTGTGCTGTCATAAGGGCCTAATCAATCAAGATAAACATCTCAAAAGAAATAGAAAACCCCTCCGGTTTCTTTAGGACTCCTTGACTCCCAGCACTGGTGGCACTGCCACCAGACACGAAGGTGTGACCTTTGGCTCTTTGTCCAGGCCTTGATGTTTATTGATACTTCTGGTGCCAGTCGGAAGTATTGCTCCGACAGTGAGAATTCCATGAGGAATTCCATTTGGCAATAAGCCCACTTCTATTTCCTGCTTGCTCATCATCCCCCTTCCATCCCCCACCCCACTCACTCCCAACTTTCCCAATGCTAGAGGAGAGCTTCTGTGCTTCAGGCAAACTCTTTTTTCAAAAAAATTTTTATTAGTGAAACACCATGAGGTACAGTTGTAGACTTACACCTTTTTGTGCTTATGTTTCAGTTATACAATGATCGAATACCCATCCCTCCACCAGTGCCCTCCACCAGTGCCCATTCTCCACCACCAGTCATTCCAGTATCCCTCCCACCTCCCATCCCCCGCTCCCCCCCCCCCCCCACCATACCTCTATTCAGGGCATTCCCTTTTATTCTCTCTCTCTCCTTTTGGGTCCTGTGGTTTGCAAAAGAGACATTGAGTGGCAATCATGTTCGGTCCCAGGACAGGCAAACTCTTTAGTGGTTGGAACTTTCGGGAATAAAATCAGGCCCTCTAGCGGGCTGCACTGCTGTCCCTAGTGATGTCAGCCCGGACTCCTCTCCGCTTCCTCACTCTCGCCTCTTCTCTATCAGGGGACTCATTGACACAGACATTTTAATTTAGGAATAGTCTGCGACGGGGGTGGGGGTGCATGGTAAGCGTCAGGGGTCCCACGGGCACTGCCAAGCTCTGTTTGATCCCCTGTCTGCTGTTGGAGGCTGGCCCTGCAACAGCTGTACTTGTAACAGAAGCTGTTTGAAGAGGCGGCCAGGCATACTGCAGACTATTCTTCAGGCGCAGCTGCGGTTCTTCAAAATCTAAACGCCACAGCACACTCTGCCTTTCCAACCAGACAGCGACACGTTGGCGAAACTCTGTGTGTGTGTGTGTGTGTGTGTGTGTGTGTGTGTATTTCATAGCACTCCCAAAGTCTGTATGTCTCCCACGTTCCATTCAACCAGGAGTCTTATTTGTTCGTTTATTTATTTATTTTCTCCCGCCCCCCCCATCGTGCCTACTATAGTCAATTTGGGTTCATATATTTTATCCACCTTGTACCTGAAAGTTGGCACCTTTTCACCAGCCTCTTCCTAGCAAACTCTTATTCTAAATTTAGTTGTGAATGGGTCTGTTTCAAACTAATTTCATGTCTCAAACAGCTTCTGAACTTAACCAGGTTTCCAAGACACTGATTCTATGACATTGGTGACAAGGTAGGCAAAGCTTTCTCTGGGAGAAATCCAGAGACTTAGAGGGAGAATAGTGAATTTGAGTCCTTGGAGGGTCCTCTAATCTCAAGGACATTTTGATTCTAGGAACTGAATGATGGTAGCTCCAAAGTAAGCAAAGGGATGATTTATTTCTGCTGGTAATCACACATTAAAAAAAATTTAAAAGAAATGATTCAATCTTCAAAACAACAGAATGCCTCCCTCCCTCTCTCCCTCTTTCCTTCCCTCCTTCCTTCCTTCCTTCCTTCCTTCCTTCCTTCCTTCCTTCCTTCCCATTCCCTCCCTTCTTTTTTATTTTCCCTTCTCTTGACATTATTTTCTATTGTAAAGACTCTAAAGAAATTTATTCCTTTATCAAAAAGTTGACAGTATGTGTAAGTTATCCATCCCATTTTAAATGCCTTTGAAGCTCTATTTATAACACATTGCTATTTTATGACGATTATCAAGGATTATAAAAACCAGATCCCGGAAGAGAAGAGTGCAGTCTTCTGCCCCCGCGCCTGACTGTCCTCGCTTGCTGGGACCCCTTGGAGGGGAGTGGGTTGAGTTTTCCTCCCTGCCCTGACCAGGGCTCCAGCAGCCAAAGACCTCCAGGACCAGCCACCACCATGCTGAGACCACTCTCCGCACACCTGAAGGTACTGGCAGAGGGACAAAGCCACGTGGGTTCCAGGGCCGAGATCTCCAAGCCTACTCGGATTTGGGCCGAGCATCCTCCACCCAGATCCTCCAAATTCCAGTAGGTGGGTCTCACACCCACCAACTGGCCCCCTGGCGCCGTGTAATTCCATCAGCGGCCAAGACTCAGAGACTATAAAAACCAGATCCTGGAACCGCGCGGACGCGCGACATCTTATTATGACATTTTATTATCTCTTTCCTACTTTGGGCAAACTGGCAGGTTACTGAATGTAGCCTGCCCACAGGGCAGAGTCTGGCAAACTCCCCTTGGCGTACCCAATATGCCAAATACCAGTAACAATGATGGGTCTCATTCTTCTAAAGAGCCTTGAATATAATCTCAGGGCTAGAATAAAGGAGACATTACTGGGGCCTGCTCGAGGCAATCGACGAATAACAGGATGATTTGTGATTGATTGTGATCAAGGATTAAGGGTACACCATTTTTTAAGAAAATTCTTTTATATTTATGTGCTAAATACTACCATCTATTCTCTTAAATTCCATATTTAATAAGCAATAAACACAACCTGGAGAGATATGGTATATCAGGCATTTAACAAATCACATATATACACATACATGTACAGATCTATGTATACATATAACTTCTCATCAGGACTGTAAGTCCTGTTTGTTACTACAGACTCTTATATACATCTTACGCCCTCTACTATGTATTCTGGTGTCTTGTGTGGGATTGATACTCAGTCTTAATCTTGGGAATCAAAGATATTGGTCTAATCTGTTTTTCTCCCTTTCTTCTGACCTTTTGGAAGTGAACTATGTCTGTTTGGTTTTGGGGTCACACTTGTCAGCACTGAGGCGTTACTCCCAGTGGTGCTCAGGACGCCCTGTGGTCTAGAGCTGGAAGCTAGGGCTCCATCATCATGCAAGGCACGTTTCCAGCCCAACGAGCTCTCCCTTGGACCAGGAGCCACGTCTTTAAATTTTAAAAACAGACCCAACTTTCAGATTTCATATGCAGATCAGGTGTTACACAACACAGTAATCTAACACAGTACATGGTTTGTACTCAATAAATTAATAAAGTTCATTTTTAGTTTATATAAAACTTTCATATTGTATTTTGAATATATAGAATATATTTATTTATTTACTTGGCTTTTCAGTCACCCCTGAAAATGCTCAGGAGTCACTCCTCAATCCTGGTAGTGCTCAGGGAACTGTGTGTGATGCTGGGGATCAAATCTGGGTTGCTACGTGCAAGACAAGAGCCTTAGCCTGTTGGACTACCTCTCTGGCCTCATATTTTTTTTCTGTAAGTTTTAATAAATGAGTAAAAGTTATGTCCTTTGTTTGGTCTATACTCATTTAAATGCGTGCTACTCGCATGAAAATATTTTAGCTGTAATCTCGTGTTTGAATTCAATGACTATTGCTTATTTGATTTTCCCTGTTAAATGCTTCTCCAATTATTCTATGAATAACACGTGTGCAAACATCAACAGGTCTGTGAGTCTGTGTTAAGCTCTGCATTAGACTCCAAATGCTCAGATTAAGCAGGGCAGGAAGAAGGACAGACTTCAAATAGACAATTCTAGGAAAGGTCTTTTGACTGTAAGAACTTACCATATTGCCAAGTGAAAAGAAAACTGCAAGCAAACCAGGCTCTCTCGCCACCTTAACCTACGAATAGGACTGGCTACTCATTCTTAGCTCCTCTATAACCCCAAGGAAGCCAGAGAGGATGTGAGAATTTATTTTCCTGATGCAGTGAAGGATTAGCTGCACTTTCCACATGGAATCAGTGCCTACAGGTTTCTGCCTGCAAGACTATATTTGGTATATGCAGACACACTTACCGATTTCATTGGCAAGCGTGGATCCCTTTTGGCGTTGCCTGAGGTTTGCCACATTCTTTCACACACACGGTGATGACTAACGATATCGGGTTTTCCTAACAGCTCTTGCAGCCCAGCAGTTTTCAGCAGGTGTGGTTTCAAATTATATTTATTCTCTTAGACACTCTTAGTGGACTTACTTGCACCATGAGGTGAACGAGGGTGGAAAGTCCATGCTATAAATCATCTTGGTGAACACGGTCCCAAGGAACCACATCTAAGAGAATAGAATCCACTATAGTATTTTCTATTAAGAAGTTCAAAGCTGTTGCGGACAGAGCTCAATTAATGTCTGCACACATTTTCTTTGGAGGAAAGTAGGGTATCCTATTTAGAGAGAGAAACTGAGACATAGAGGTGAAGTTAACTTTCTTGTGGTCTTGGGAAACTTGTGATAGAAATTGGGCACCCCCACCCCTGTGTCCCCCAGGAAGCTGTCTTTTGTGGACATTCCTTATATTCAGCTTGGGGACAGTAGGACTCATTTTTTTACTTGCCTTGATCCAGTCATGGGAGTGAGCCTCTTATCCAGTTTGTTTTTTCTTGGGGTCCAGAAAGAACGTTTGCTCTCTGGGCTTTTTATTGTAAAAATAGAGGGATTTGACTCAGGATAATTGATTACCAGGGAGGGGTGCCTTTTCAGTACATGGGAAGGTCTTGGGAAAGTCTCAGTGCTCTTGGAGCATCAGTTTCTTTGTGTTTAAGATGAAAATAGGGGCTGGAGCGATAGCACAGTGAGTAGGGCATTTGCCTTGCACGCGGCCAACCCGGGTTCAAATCCCAGCATCCCATATGATCCCCCGAGCACCGCCAGGAGTAATTCCTGAGTGCAGAGCCAGGAGTAACCCCTGAGCATCGCCGGGTGTGACCCAAAAAGAAAAAAAAAGATGAAAATAAAATACCAATGACAGGCGAGGGTTTCTATAGGGTCCAAGCAAAAACTTTGTTCTTATTATTGTGCTGACTGGCTTTATCTTCACACTCTTTTTTCTGGAAGCATGTGACTTTTGATACTTCCTAGGTCTTAGTTATTTATGTTTCAAATTACCCACAAATATATGCACATCACAAGAAATCAAACTAGACCTGAAACATGTCAGAAAAACTTCACCAGTTTCTCTTTTCTCCAGTCTATCACACTCCGGAACCAAAGTCAACAATTTGGTGCATATGCTTTTATTTCCTTGTGGCTATACAAAGGTATTTAGCTGTAAAGGCATAAAAGTAGATTTATCTTCTTTACTTTTTGCTTGTTTTGAGGTCATACCTGGCTGTTATCAGAGATTATTCCTGGATCTGAGCTCAGGAAGCACTCCTGGAGTTGCTTAGGGCACCATAGCTGTCCCAGGGATGGACCCTGGACCAGTCATGTTCAAGGCCAGAACTTCACTCACAGTACTTTCTTGCTAATCCCTATATACTTTCTATAAAATAGGTATTAGGAAACTTTTTTTATAGGATGATGACCAAACTTTTTTAGGGATGGAGATTATATTGAAACATTATGCTGAAATACACATTTCCACATTTCTAAAAAATATTGCATATTCCCTCAGGTTAAAAATATTTATACTTTTAAAATGGATATGCAGTATTTTGTGACATAAATTTGCTTTTAGGACAGTGGTAGGGCTTTTGCCCTGCACACAGCCACCCCGGCCGAGCCGGGTTTGATTCCTTCACCCCTCTCAGAGAGTCTGGCAAGCTACCGAGAGTATTCAATATGCCAAACACAGTAACAAGAAGTCTCACAATAGAGATGGTTACTGGGCCCGATCGAGCAAATCGATGAACAACGAGAGGACAGTGACTGTATTCATTCAGTTATTTTCTTATAAATTTGAAAACAATTTTTCAAGTTTCCCTTGATCCACTATAAAAATATTGCATTAATAATCAAACATAAGAATCTTGAAGTATGATGATGCTTTTATTTTTATGTGGAAGATTTTCAAATGGAGTGTATTGGGCTGATGGACATGTTTTACATTTTAAAATTTACTAGATGGTGTCAGATGATTATCAAAAGGCTGAGGCAATTCTAGTTGCAACATATGAAATAGCCCAATACCCCACCATGGATGTCATTAACTTTTGTGATAGATTTGAATGTATGTTTTCTTTTCTTTTTCATTTTGGGAGGGCGCACCTGGTGATGCTCAGGAGTTACTCCTGACTCTACACTCAGGAATTATTCCTGACAGTGCTCAGGAACCATATGGGATGCTGGGGATCAAACAGGGTTAGCTGCATGCAAGAAAAGCATCCTACTCGCTGTACTATCTCTCCAGCCCTCAAGCATGTTCTCTTGATTAGCAATGAATATAAGTTTTTTTTCATGTACAAACTGGCCATTTTAAGTTAAATTTTTAAAGTTTACCATTCATATTCTTTGCTCATTTTCTTTTTTTAAAAAAATTTTTAAGGGTAGTTCACAATATTTGATGACATTTAATATTCAAACATCAATCCCACCACCATTACACCTTCCCACCACCAAATTTTGGATGTTTCCATACCAAGCCCCAAGCCCTGTTCCAAAGCACAACCGAAATAATATACTTTGTATTGTCTGGTATGAAAACAAACAAACAAATACTGTCCTCCCGTTGTTCATCGATTTGCTCGAGTGGGCCCAGTGATGTTTCTATTTTGAGACTTGTTGTTACTGTGTTTGGCATATCGAAATCGTCACTAGTAGCTTGCCAGGCTTTGCTTTGTGGGAGAGATACTCTCGATAGCTTGCCGGGCTCTTTGGCTCGGCCGGGTTGGCTGTGCGCAAGGCAAACGCCCTACCACTGCCGCTGAAAATGCTACAGAAAAGTATCCATAGAGGGAACAGTGTGAAGATTGTTCCGTTTTGGCAGGGGCCAATAAGACATTCTTTAGGATATCACTAACATGTTGTTAAAGGTTGAGTGATGTGAGCTTTCATATATATGTATATATATCTGAAAATATGTATATATGCATATATATTTCCTTCTGTGATTTGTTGCCTACTATTTAAATCCCATCAAATGTGGTGCGATACTTATGGAGAATGGGTAGGGAGTGTCTTATGATGTGTCTAGAAATGCGTTCATTCGTACGCGAGGCTTGGCCTGAGCATGAAGAGAGCGGCCTTGAGCATGGCAGCAGTTGGGTTCTGGAGGTTTTCGGCTGCCGGAGCTGGGTCCCTGGGGGCGGGGAGGGCTGTCACCTACCCCTCTGGGGTGCCCTGAGTGTGAAGTCCGGTGTCTTTGCTCATCTTCAATGGAAGATTCTTTTCATTTTTATATAAAGTGTTTGCCATATGTAGCTTAGTTGTTTTCCCCTACTTTATCACTTGTTTTCTGTTCTTATTTTTGGCAATTTTTTGCCACACGAGATTTAACTCTGCCCTGTTTGCCTTTTTCTCCTCTTAACTAGTCTTTCATTCTTGCCTCTTTTTTCTTCTTTATTTTCATTCTCTCCCTATAGTTATGAGTCCTATACATGTATCTTACTTCTCCTCTTCTCAGAATTCAGAATATTTTTTCAAATTTTTGCAATTTCTTGTTGGGGAACAATTTTCCCCAATGTGGCCAGACATGTTGTGCATCAGGTCCTGGCAGATGTGGGGTGGAGAATGACTGGCACCCAGAGAAGCAACTCTGGGAGATGGCCAATTGCTGTTCACTTTATTGCAAAATACACACATATTTTATAGAAGGTTTTGGCTTAAGAGGATTGTCTAATCACATAAAATTTAGCATTACGAACCTATTATCTTTCCAAATCTGCTTTGTCCTGGACCAATCCCAATTAGGGCTAAATGCTGCAGTTAGGAATGAGTCGCTAAGATAGTTCTTGGGGGTGTGGGGGGGTTGGGTAAGACTCAAGTATGGATACCTGGTGCTTGTAAAATGCGCTCAGACACTCTCTACTGGGTCACTATGCAGGGACAGGTCTTATCTGCTCTGGCACCTCTTGCCATACTCCACAATTTCTCACCTGTAAAAAATGGCATAACCTCTAGCCATAGTTAACGAGTTTCCCATCACACATCAGTGCTGAGATCTTTCCTTTCACCTCAAAGACCAGTTGAGTAAGAACAGAATTTTTCAACCACCCCAGTCTCCCCACCCACTTCACAATACAATTAGTTCTCTGTCACCTGCACTTTGTAACCTTGAGTTCACCTTCAACTTTCATATCAAGGCTTTGTCTGAGTTTTGTGAAGTTTAATTCTGTTCTCTCTCTGCTTGATGTCTCCTCTCTGATCTGACAGCCGTCACGGTGGGGGGAAATACTCCCATGTTAAGGGTGTGTGTCTGGACACAGTGTTCGGGGGAAATGCTCTTGTACTTGGGAGAATAAAGACACAGTTCAGGGGAAAGGTTGTAGGCAATGGGTCTTGGACAGACAACCTCTGTGGGAGAACGAAGTTGTGTGTTATGTCAGTCACCTGGGCAGCAGATGGAGCTCCGGTAATTTCGCAAGTGAGAAAATAATTCTACTAAAATATCTTTAGTCTAGACATTCAGCTGCTTGCTCCATATTTTAGTTATTTATTTTTCCCTCTGAGTGTGAGGCGGGTGCAAGTGGGCAGTCAGGATGGGGCTGGGAGTAGGTTTAGGGGACAGGGAGGAGTGAGGAGCTCAGGGCTTACTGTAGGCTCTGTGTTCAGGGATCAATCACTTCTGATGGTGCCTGGGATTCTACATGTGGTGCTGGGGATTGAACCAGGGCTGGCTGCATGCAAGACAAGCACCTAACGCGTTGTACTGTCTCTCCAGCCTTCCATAAATTTTAAAGCTGATTTTAGCATGAGGAGCTGACTAGAATGGAAGGTCTCCAAAGAGGCAGGGACGGGGGTGGTGGGGAAGGAAATGTTAATCCTTAAGATGTTGCAGTATTCTGATGAGATCGCAACGCAAATTTATTACAGCATTAAAATTTTGAATTTCACCTGCCAGGTTGTTTGTTATGAGAACTCTTCTTGAATTTCTACTTAGTTTCCTTTCTAGTTGGCAAAGAATGGCTATATATATATTGACTCGTGTCAGCAAAATTGTCAATTCTTTGCAAGAGGACACAGAAGATGCCTTCTGGCATCAGCACATGGTGGATGGATTCGCAGGCACGGTGCTTGCCAGAGAGATAGCATCTGACTTGTATGTGGCTGAGCTCAGGTTTGATCTCAGGCACCGAATCTGGTCTCCTGAACACTGCCAGGAATGATCTTTGAGCACTGCTGGGTGTGGGCCTTCCAGAACAAACAAACAAATCCAGAGAGAGTGTGTTATGTCAAAGCAGCTATAAAACTTGGGAGGCAAGGTAGGGTCGTGGGAGAAGCTATGACTGTCCATTGCCTCCTCCTCTCTCTCTTCCCAGCTGGCATACGACTTTTGTCAAGTAACCAGATTCTTCTGTGCCTTGAGTGTTTTTTTTTTTCCTTTCAGGTATATAAAGTAGTAGTAATATCAACTCAATGCAGTTACTGAATGATTAAATAAATTAATATATAAAGTATTTAAGACAATCTCTGGCATGATGAAGATTTTATCAATTTCTCATTTTCATTAGGAAACCCAAAGTTGGGTATATCCCTCCAACCCCTACCCCTGCATTTTACTTTGCTAAAGGAGATATCTTATTTCACGTCCCGAGAAATATAGTAACTTCTACTATACCATCATCATTCACATTTTTCTTGTCTCTAAACATTTCATTGTATTTCATCAGCCCCAACATCAGAATTCTCTTCCTTAACATAGCGATGCCACTCTCTTTTATCATAACCTTGGGCCCGCCTCTGTCTATGGTACAGGACTTTTCCCAGACACTTTGCTATATTTAGGTGGTTCTTGTATGTTATTTTTGTTTCTACCTCTTTGACCTCATTATAACATTACCTGGAATGTTTTCCATTTCCAATACTTTCCACCTACCTTTCCTCTCCTCTACCTTAGATTAAGATTAATCAAAATTTTTGAATTTAATGTTCAACTACTTATCAACTCTGCCATATGTTTCACAGGTATTGAGCTCAACATACTTCGATTTGAGCTTCTTATTTCTCTACTCCTCTCATCATTTTGCTTGTAGTCCCTCAGTTGCTGTCAACTAGAGTGTGCATTGAAGACACACAATCATGAACCAATAGAAGTTATGAACACATGATGAAGATATATTTTATTGATATTTCTCATTCTTCATCCCCAACACCAATTGGCTACCATGTTGTCTTGGTTCTACACCCTAAATAAATCTTTATTCAATCTCATTAGCTTTAATCCTGGCTACAGAAACAAATGTCTCTTTATTTACTTGCATCTACTGTTTTCTACTCCAAACCATCTTTTTCCTTTGTTTGCTTTTGTTTCGGGTTCACACGCGGTGATGCTCAGGAGTTACTCCTGGCTGTATGCTGAGGGATCAGTCCTGGTGTGCTCAAGGGACCCTTTGGGTACCGGGGATGGAATGCAGGTTGAACCCATGCAAGGCAAGCACCCTATCAGCTGTACTATCACTTTGGCCCCTCCCAATCATCCTTTATTCCACAATTCAAACGAAGTTTGTAATATGCAAACACAATGGGACTGTTTTCCTTTCTGAAATTTCAAAGACTTTCTATTGCAAAACTGAAACCATTTCTGTTTTGCTGCCTGGCTTCTGACATTCTCATCTCTCATGCTCAGCGTTTACTCTGAGTTTCAGTCCTTTAATGCACCATCAGGTCTGTCTCTGAGTCTTTGCACACTCAGTTCCTTCTACCTGGAAGACAGTTCATTTCCAAGTCTATTTAAGAAAGTATTCTCAAGGCTATTCTCAGAAGTCATTTTTTTTTCTAGCTCCCAAGCCATCCTCACACTTTCATGACACAAAGCACATGGCAGAACCTTCTACACCCTCTTGCATCCCAGTTCTGTTGGGAACTTAGTAGCCCTTCAATGGATATATTTTGACAATCTCTGTTGAATCCTGCCACTGAGAAATAAAGTCTGCTATATATTATTATTCACAGATGTTTTTCTTCATAGCTGCCATATGCTCATAATTAGATTTAAGTTTCTTTAGAATAAGGACAATATTTTATCTTTTGCAATCCCCACAGCGACTCCTGAAGAGTTGTTCTATGATGATCCTTAATCAAATAACCAGGTAGCCAAACCTAGATTATTTTCATCCAAGTGTTATGGCATTCTATTTTTTGGAATACTATCTGGTTTCTCTCATTAATGGTTCCTATGTAGATATTGCTGAGGCCTTTGGGAACTAACTTCTTTGGACCTAGTGAGGGCACTAAAGTTACTCATACACGTCCTAATGTGCCCTGACAGGAAAAACTGCTCTTGGTGTCTCAAATATCATACTCCTGAAAGCACCTGGTCATTGATAGTTGCCAGGAAATGTCAGTACTCCAGGACTTGTTCATTCTGGTAGGCAGTGAGTTGAGTGAATTATGGGCAGCTTGTCAAACTTGGGTGGCCATTTTCAATTCTGCCCCAACCAGCGGAAAGCTCCTCTGGGCTTCGTTATCTGCCAAGCAAAAATGATAATTGCCTCTCATCTATCTAAATGAGTTATGATGAGACTAAACGAGAATATTCACTCTGAAGAAAGGAGTGCTTGGAAGTGCTTGAACAGCAGAAAAACTCAGTTAGAAACCGGAAAACTCCTTCTCCCCTGATAATACCTGATGTGACCTATAGTCGAATGATGAAAATTAGAAATTTTGAGGAAATGGATTTGTTCCGTTAGATAAGGACAATTAGAGAAGTATGACTATGAAATATTCCCCTTCCATTTTTAATGTACTGTAATGTAATTAGGGTGTTCATTATAGTCAATGATTATATACTTTATTAGTGCTAACAGGGAATGAATAGGATTTTATATCCAGAAAATCTGTATCTTAACAGATATAGGTAACTGGAATTCCTACTCCATACAAAATAAATTACCTGCTTTTCAAGAATTGTGGTCACATGCGATCAGACACTGCCCCCTGGTGGTACAGAGTGATTTTACACTCTTTTTCAATGCAAATCCATCCTAGTTTGAGGGTACTTAGATGTGCCTCTCTGTCTCTCTCTCTTTTTTTCTCTTTTACACACACACACACAAACACACACACACACACTCACGCACACACGTTCATCCATTACTTCTTTCCTACTTCCATTACTTTTCTCCAACCATCTTATTATTTTACACCATCAAAACCAAGCTGCTCTTTATCGTTATTGTAGGCTTACTCGTTTAACGTGATAAATATTTTTTGTTTGCTTTGGGACACACTAGGAAATATCCAGGGGTTATTCCTGGTTATGCATCAGGTGTTACTTCTGGTGGTTCTCTGGGTGCCATATGGGATGCTGGAGATCAAACCCGGTTGTCCGCGTGCATGGCAAACACTTTACCCGTGGTCCTATTGCTCCAGGCCCTCTACTGTGACATTTAAGGAAATGTTTTCTGAACAAGCACTATGCTCCAAGAATTTTACACCACCTAAGACAGAAATTGTAGATGATTTTAGTTAGTTTGTTTTCTTTTTTCGGCAACACTCGGCCATGCTCAGGGGTGTTACTCCTGACTCTGCAACCAGAAATAACTCCTGGAAGTGTGTGGGGGACCATATGAGATGCTGGAGATTGAACTCAGGTTGGCTGTGAGCAAGGCAAGCATCTTATCCACTGTACTCATTCTCTGGCCCCAGGAATTTTAGATCTTATCTTACAATTCTATTCTTTTATTCTAACATAGCATTCATAATTTCTATGTCCATTTCCTCAAATTGTAATGAATGTAGTTGCATGAACACTTGCATTTATTTGTCATTGAGTTCCCCTCATAGTCACATAAGATCTGTGAAAGCAAGGATCACGTCTGCTTTGCTAACAGTCATGAATTTAGCATCTAACCAAGTGTCTGGTACTGAAATGTCCTTTAATCCTGTTTGTAGAGCAAATGGGTACAACTTAAGGAACTCACGTCAAAGTGGTAATCAGAAGTGAACTCTGAGGGGAGCCGAGAGGGGAATTAGGCAATCTAGGTAAGAGGGAAGCAATAGAGGTGATTTAATATCGATGTAGGTATTTATTTTTAGCTTTTAAATCTTTTTGTTTGTTTTCGTGTCACACCCGGCAGTGATTTGAGATCATTCTCAGCAACGTTTCTCTTGGGCCTAACTAATGTTGAGGATAGAATCCAGACTTCGTGCATGCAAAATCTTCCTGCAAGCCCTTCAAATATATCTCTGTGACCCTCAAAATAGAGTCTTAAGGAACTATTATAGATGTGTGAGCTGTGAAAGGTGGCGGGCAAGCTAGCAGAGAGGATGGCATGTACAAAGAGGGGCTTGAGACAGAATGCCTAGAGCAGATGAACGGTGATGATCAGCTGAGCAATGCTTTAGGATTAAGGACTGTCCTGGGTAGATGGTAGCTATTGGAACAATACGAGGAACCTATAGATTTTTTTTCCATTGACAGATTACTGTCTGGATGGCCTCAAAGATGAGGGACCAAATGGTTTTATTCGTTTATATGCAGAACCGAGTGCACAGGAAGAACTCCATAAATCTAAAATAGAATAACAAGTAACAGCCTAGAGTAAAAGAAGGGCAATCCTGAGGATAGTTGATGTAAGTAGAGGGTGAGTGAAAAGTGGGGACAAATATTTGTGTGTAGAAGAAAAAGCAAAGAATAGAGAATGAATTGTAAGGGTTATTTTTCCTGATTGTACCAACACCATGACAGATATTTTACAAATGTTTGCTAAATAAATCAATGAACCTTAGAGCCCGTTACCAGAGAAGTAGTGACTGAACGTTGCAGGGAAATTCTGCAGATTCCGCAAAGTTTTATTCAGTGTTTACCATGTCCTGGGCGCTATGCCAGTTTGGCATCAATCAAGATCTACTTTTGTTCTCAACTGAAGGCTGTACTGCTTATTATGTAGAGCCTTAATTACATGTGCCATTTCAAGAAGCAGCCATTGATTTGCTTATGAGATAGGCAATCAGGTAGGGGGTCTCTTGGGGATAAAAATTTAGGGAATCATAAAAACCAAGAAATGTTTCTAGAGATAAGATATCTTCTAAAATGGAGTTTTCTGCTAGCTCACGGTAAAGGCTAGACCCCACCAGACCCACCAGAACAAAAAGTTCTTCTTGATAATTCTCTAGCAATAATAATTTTTTTTTTTTGCTTTTTGGGTCACACCTGGCGATACTCAGGGGTTACTCCTGGCTTTGCACCCAGGAATTACTCTTGACAGTTCTCAGGGGACCATATGGGATTCTGGGAATCGAACCTGGGTCAGCTGCATGCAAGGCAAACGCCCTACCCACTGTGCTATCACTCCAGCCCCCTCTAGCAATGATTCTTAAGCAGATGGGAACAAAAGCAAATAGAAATCAGACCATAAAATCAGTTTCCCTGGGGTTGAAATCATAGTACAGTGGGTTAGGCACTTGGCCTTGCATGCAGCCAACCAGGATGCCATTTCTGGCATGCTGTATTATCCTCTGAGTACTGCCAGGAATGATTCCTCTGTGCAGAGCCAAGAGTAACCCCAGAGCACCACCGGGTGCGCTCCCACACAAACAAACATACAAACAAATCAAGTTCATAGTATCAAAGGAAGGCAAAATATTGACTCTAGATAACAGAAACAAGAAAACAAAATACCAGGGAAGGAGAAATAGAGGGGAGAAGCAAGAAGAGGAGGAGGTCCGATATCACACTGTGTCAGAGGTTAGTGACTTTGGACTCATTTGCAGTATAGAGAGGAGATAACTGTATGTATATATAAATATAAATATATATGCACTTATATATGTATGTATGTATATCACTGTATCACTGTCATCCTGTTGTTCATTGATTTCCTCGAGCAGGCACCAGTAACGTCTCCTTTGTCCTAGCCCTGAGATTTTAGAAAGTGCCACATTCAAGGCTCTTTCAGGGTCAGGAGAATGAGGCCCATCATTGTTACTAGTTTTTGGCATATTGAATGTGCCACGGGGAGTTTACCAGACTCTGCCGTGTGGGCAGGATACTCTTGGTAGCCTGCCAGGTTCTCCAGAGTAAGAACTAGATAATAAGATGTCCGGGAGCTGGGTTTTATAGTCTCTGGGTCTTGGCCATTGATGGGATTACACGGCGCCAGAGGCATTGGTGTGTGTAACGCTTACATACTGGAAGATGGGGGATCTGGGTGGAGGAGGCCCAGTCCCAATCCAAGCAGGCTTGGAGATCTACACCCTGGGTCCTGCACACCTGGGTTCCTCTGCCGGTTCCTTCATGTGTGAGGCTCATCCGAACGTGTGGAAAGTGGTCTTAAGCATGGCTGTGGCTGGAACCGGAGGTCTTCAGCTGCTGGGGCTCTGCTCAGGGTGGGGAGGGAAACTCAACCCGCCCTCCTCCAAGGGGCCCCAGTGAGGACAGCCAGGCGTGGAGGCAGGAGACTGTATGTATGGAGATATATATATATATATATATATATATATATATATATATATATATAGTGTGTGTGTGTGTGTGTGTGTGTGTATAATGTTAAATTTGACATTACTAAAAGCATGGACACTAACTACAACAATTAAACTTAAGAAAATATTTGTCAAAAAGTAACATGCAGTGGGTGCCAGATGGGAGGGAATCTGGGCTTATTTCTAGCCCTGTGCTCAAAGATCACTCCTGGCTGGACTTGGGGAAACTTGAGGAACCATCTCTGGGGCTCAAACGCAGGTCTTTATGTGCAAGGCAAAGAACATTATGTGCTGTCCTGTCTCTCGGGCTACTTCCCTGCTGACAGTTAAAGGGAACAGTGTTTCAAAGTTTTAGAATGTCCATGGGTAGAGTTTTTTTTGGTGTTCACTGTTTTGCATTTAGTTGGCTCTTTTTATTTGTCAGCTTTTCTTGGTTAATGGTGCTAGAACGCTTTCTTCTGTTATTTGTTTCTTATGTAAAGTCATTCTCCCACTAACCCAAGTAATCTAGAAGTGTTTTGTTTTGTTTGTTTGTTTTAGAGGTGTCCAGGTGGGTCACAGCTGGTGGTTCTCAGGGTCCTATTCTTGCACTATGCTCAGGAATATTCTCTGGCAGTGCTTGGGCGACCGGATACGGTGCCTGGGATTTGAACAGGGATTGGGCTCTGTTGCCCTCGCAAAGTTGACTTCTTAGATCAATGTTAGAACCCTCAAATATTTTTCTTTTAGCTTTCCTTCTGTTTGTCTTTTTAAATATTTTGTATAACCACACAGCAGAAATGTCACCTGCACTTGTATGTTCATTTCAGCACTAATCACAATAGCCAGCATCTGGAAACAACCCGACTGCCAGAGAGCAGGCGATTGGATAAAGAAACTATGGTGCAGAGGTCATTTCTACTATACTTTTTTGCTGCACTGTTTACAATAGCCAAAATCTGGAAAAAAAAACCCGAATGTCCAAGAACAGATGACTGGTTAAAGAAACTTTGGTACATCTACAAAATGGAATACTATGCAGCTGTTAGAAAAGATGAAGTCATAAAATTTGCATGAAAGAGAGGGACAGGCATAGAAAGATTGCACTCATCTGTGGAATATAAAGTAACAGAATGGGAGATTAACTCCCAGGGGTAGTAGAGATAAGGACCAGGAGGTATGCTCCATGGCTTGGCAACTGGCCTCATGTGCTGGGGGAAAAGGCAGCTCAGATAGAGAAGGGAACACCAAATAAAGGGTGTTGGGAGAACCCATTCGAGTTGAACGATGCGTGCAGAAAGTAGACTATAGACCGAACACGATGGCCACTTAATACCTCTATTGCAAACTACAACACCCAAAAGAAGAGAGAACAAAAGGGAATACCCTGCCACAGAGGTGGGGTGGGGTGTGTGTGGGGGGAATGGGATAGGGGAGGTGGGAAGGATATTGGGAACATTGGTGGAGGAGAATGGGTACTGTTGGAGGGATGGGTAAACAATTATTGTATGACTGAAATACGAAAGTCTGTAAGTTTGTAACTGTGCCTCATGATGATTCACTAATAAAAAAATTTTTAAAAAAGAAACTATGGTGCAGCTACACAATATTATTGTTATTGTGGAATATTATTACAGCTGTTAGGAAAAATAAAGTCATGAAATTTGTTTATAAATGAACGGACATGGAGAGTATCATGTTGAGTGAAATAAGTCAGAAGGAGAGGGACAGATATAGAATGACTGCATTCATTTGTGGGATATTTAAAAAAAAGTATGAGACTAATATCCAAGGCCAGGAAAAACAAGGGCCAGGAAGACTGGTAAATGATTAGACGCTTACCACAACAGTATGTTTGTGTGTGTGGGCTAGGGTGGGGGAGAAGGGGGGAAGGGAAATTAGGATAGAGAAGGGACCAATGACAATAATAGTTGAAAATTATCATTTTGCACAGGAACTGAGTGTTGAAAGTAGGTAAAGGATATACATGATAACCTTTCAGTATCTATATTGCAGATCATAAGGTCCAAAGGGGGGTAGGGGAGAGAGAGACAGAGACAGAGAGAGACAGACAGACAGACAGAGAGAGGAAGAGAGAGAGAGAGAGAGAGAGAGAGAGAGAGAGAGAGAGAGAGAGAGAAGTGCTTTCCATAGAGGCTGGGGCAGGCAGGGGTGGGGGAAGGGAAACTGGGAACATTGATGGTAGAAAACATACACTGGTGAAGGGATGGACATTGGAACATTACATGATGAAGTAAAACCATGAGTAACTTCATAACTGTGCATCTCACTGTGATTCAATTTTAAAAAGTAGAGACATCTGGGTAGTAAAAAAAATTAACAGTATTTTGGGATGTTCTTTTAGCTTGGCAGTCTAACTCCTTAATTTGCTTTTCGTTTTAGCTATTGTGCTATCAGATTTACTAAGGTTTCTTATTTTTTAATTATTATCTATAATAGTGCTTTAAGTTTATAAGTAGTATTTTTAATATTTATTATTTCCTTCATGATAAAAGCTATTATCACAGATGGGAGCTAATATGCTGATGTAGTTTTGATTTGCAACTCCCTGAATCTTAGTGATGTTGTGAGAATCTTGAATTTGTTCAAAGGCTTTTTCTGCATTCATGAAGCTGATCATTTGATTTCTTCATTTTACTAAGATGGAGTATCACATTTGTTGATTTGTACATATTGAGGCATATTTTCATCTTAGGGATACATTCTTTTTTTTCTTAATATAGGTATATGTAGTCTATTTAAGGTCTTACTTTTTTCTTAGTATAGGTATATATTCCTGTCAACTCCTTTCTGAAATGTTTTTAGTATTCCACACATCTTAATATTTTGTGATGAGATTTTCATTTCTTTCAAGGCAGGTTTTTCCTCTATTCCTCGGACTCACTGTCTTTGATTTATTCTATAGATGAATAACTATTGGCCTAATGCTTACCAGACCTGGAAAAGGAAAAGAAATCAACTAGCTCACAAACTGGAGGTCTCTGCTCTCAATTACACACTCTGTTGCCTGGCTGCCCTCACACCTGCTAACTCTGCATTCTGCATTTTCAAGCCTTTTATTTTTTGAGCTCTCCCAAGTTGCATTTACCTTTGCAATAAACACTTTTCTCCATATCTCTACAGATATGAATTCATCTGTTCTTTGCCTTTTAAACACTGCCTACAATTTATGGCCCACTTTCAGCACTTCTATTCTCCAATATTGGATTGCCATTATTTTCTTTTAAACACATGTCATTTCACTTATTTAGGATAGAAATAATGATGAATCTTGACCGAACTGATGACTTCTCAATTATGTGTGAGTGAGAAAGAAAAATTATTGGGTAACTCATTCATATGTAAGATAGAAATATTTAAAATATGGAAATAGTCCTTGGATTCTAAGTATCAGTGGGGAAAGTGAAGAAAATTGAAAGGTTGGAGAAAAAGTGCGCTTCGGTGTTGTGTGCACGTAGTAACATATAATTCAAGAAGGATGTCCCTGTATTCCTCAGATACATGCAATCTAGGAAACCAATGTTACCTTAATAAAAATAAAATTAAAAATTAAGGTATAAGTTGCATATATTAAAAATTATTTTCATTGGCTTACAATATGCAAATTAAAAATGTTCTATCTGTGCAGGCTGGAGTGATAGCATAGCAGTAGAGCATTTGCCTTGCATGCGACCGACCCAGCTGACCTGGGTTCAATTCCTCTGCCGCTCTCGGAGAGCCTGGCAAGCTACTGAGAGCATTTTGCCCGCACGGCAAAGCCTGGCAAGCTACCTGTGATGTGTTCAATATGCCAAACACAGTAACAACAAGTCTCACGATGGAGAAATTACTGGGCCTGCTCGAGCAAATTGATGACTAATGGGAGGACCGTGACCATCCTATCTGTGCAGATATGCCCAGTCTCTGAGGAAGTCAAATTTTAATTTAATTGCTTCTATTTATGTAAAAACCCACTTTCTCCATACTCTATTAGATGTCCTCCATCTTTGCTCCTATTTCTCACCCCTTCTCTGATATCCTTAGTTATGTTTTCGATGTCTACTGCTATATTTTTAATTTTTCCCATTCATCTGCTTTATTTCTTTAGATTACATCTGTAGCTGACGTCAACCAATTGTGTTTGTCTTTCTCATTATTTTTTTATACAGTACCCAAAAATACTCTTAATTTTGATGCAAATGGCAAAATTTTATCTTTTTTATAGTTAGGAGCTATTCCATTGCATATGTTACATCTTTTTAATGAAATCATTCATGAGTGTGTACTTAGGTAGTAGCACTGTAGCACTGTCCTCCTGTTGTTCATCAATTTGCTCGAGCGGGCCCAGTAACGTCTCCATTGTGAGACTTGTTGTTACTGTGTTTGGCATATTGATTATGTCACCGGTAGCTTGCCAGGCTTTGCCGTTCGGGTGAGATACTCTTGGTAGCACAGCTGGTAGGATGTTTGCCTTGCATGCAGCCAACACAGCCAACCCCAGTTCCATTCCTCTGCCCCACTCGGAGAGTCCGACAAACTACCAAGAGTATCTCGCCCGCATGGCAAAGCCTGGCAAACTCTTCGTGACATATTCGATATACCAAACACAGTAACAAGAAGTCTCACAATGGAGATGTTACTGGGCCCGCCTGAGCAAATCAATGAACAACGGGAGGACAGTGACTTAGGTAGTATATCACTTTTATTGTGCTATGTTCCTCAGTAAGAGTTTTCTATTAAGAGTTTTTGAAAATCATCAATGAATGCTGAATATTGTGAAATCTTTTCTCTGCATCTACTGATATGATCATTTGATTTTTTCTCTTCTTTTGGGTGATATCAAGTATTATGTAAATTGATTTGCATTTGCTGGACCATCCATGACTCTGTTTTTGAAATAAATCCCAGTTAGTTATGCTGTAAATGATCTTTCTAGTGTATTGTTGAATTAAAGAAATATATCTGTTATACACTATTTTTGGTACTGAATTTTTGTTTCAAATTTACTTACAGACTATTAAAATGCTATTATTAAACATTAAAGATGATTAATTGTATTATTAAGAAAATAAGAATACTCCTTTATCTTATCCAACCATTTAGTCAGTACTCCACAAGTATATTTTTAGAGTTAGACTATAAATTTTTTTTTCTGAGTCATACCTGGCTGTGCTCAGAGACTACTCCTGGATCTGTGTTCAGAGATTACTCCTGGATCTGTATTCAGAGATTAATCCTGACTCTGTGTTCAGAGATTACTCCTGACTCTGTGCTCAGACATTACTCTTGGACGTTTGGGAGATCAGGGAGGCCATAGGTGGTACCCAAGATTGAATCAGATTCAGCTGTGTGCAACACAAGCTCCTTTAACCCCTGTACAATCTTGCTGGCCTCTAAACTGGTCACTTTAAAATGTTGAAAAGAAAGAATCATTTTATCTCACAGAATCTAGGAGGATGTTATAAGATTATAGGGCTATAGTGATGAGAGAGGAAAGCAGTGCAATCACAGTTTTTAAATTCTGATAAGGAATTTAAATTCCCTCTCTTTCTCTTTCACCAAACCCAGCAGTGCTCAGGAATGGCCCCTTATAGTGCTGGGGGACAATATATGGTGCTGGGGATTGGAACTGGAAAGCAAGGCAAGTGGCTTAATCCCTGGATTATCTCTGAAGCCCAATTGAAACTCTCCTTTGGGAAATCAGAAGCCATTGAAATATTTTGACTTGAAAAGCAACCAAAATTAGAATCTTTATCTTGGTTGGAATATGTCTAGCTGTCTAGAAGATTTTTCTCTTCTAAATGTTGTCTTATTTCCTGCTCTTCTTTTGCATTTGTGTTATACTCACCACATTTAACTTGGTGAATGTTAACAACTTCTCAGATAGATATTACTAAACTGTTAAATTCTGGGAAATCCTTACCTTGTTACTCTGTTGATCCTTATTATTTCTTTATGGTATATAATTTGGTCATTAAGGTCCATCTCCCACTAGATAGTGAAATGTTTATATAAGTAAAATGTCACAAAAATTTGCTTGATAATGACTAAGCAAAATAAGCAAATACAGAAAAGTGTTGGTAATTTCTTGAAATTGTGACTGATTTTTATTTATTGGCTAATATATTCACTTACCAGGGAAAATGTGTATGACTAATATATTTGGGATTTGTAGATCTGTGGCTACAGACACTCCATAATTATTTTTAGCTCACTTTGCTCCAAAAGTATTTTAGACATATATGTAAATATACATTCTCACTGCAATATACATAGATGTTTGAAAATGAAATCTCATAAAATTTATGGGAATTAATATGAATTATATAGAATCAGAACTAAGTTTAAAAACAATTGTTTATGAATCTATACCATAAACCCAATGATATAAAAGCCTGCATTTCAGTTTCTTCTAAATAGTACATTTCTGTTAGTATGAAACACTTTTAAGTAGTATGCTCTATTTTCTGAGCATCAGCCATCTTTTTAAGGTTTAGTTATTAGTTCATCTAATTTTTACTTGATGTTATGAGGTCAGTCCTGATATTGCATCCCAAATTATAGCTAAGGAAAAATATATAATAGTATTAACTATTTTAGTAAATAATTTAAATCTTAAATACTTTAATAATTTAATACTAAGTCCCATGACTGAAAAGTAACAAAGATGGGACTTTAAATCAGTACCTTGACTCCGAAGTTATTTTTCAACACAGCACCCTGCTTCTATAGGCTTATGAGGCTTTCTGAGTGTCCAAAGAAGAGCTGATGATAGATTATCCTAAGGTTATAGGGCATATACATATGTAGGTAGATAGGAACGGTTTAGTGATGGTGTCAACAGAATGTTTGATCTTTGTTTGTCGGGTGAGAGGATGAGGAAAATAAAAAATGTCAACCTGACTGATAAGGAGAAAAGTGCCAGAGAATGGAGGGGACAGGATTAGGAGAAAATAACAGAATTTTGGACAAGCTGAGATGTAAATTTTGTAAGTACAAAAATGTTGGTGTGTACAATATGTAAGAATGAGATGTTTAGTGGTCAGTTGGCTATGTAAAACTTGTTCTCACATATGCCCAGGTGACATACCTGAAGGTGAAAGTTTTTGATCAACCAATAAATAAATGATAAAACTATAAGATATGTGTAGACCACTGAAAGAAGTCAGAAGTAAAAATAAAAGAAGTCTAATGCTGGTGCCTGGGGTACCAATACTCAGATGTTGGGTAGAAGAATGGAATCCAAAAAAGGAGATGGAAGAGCAATGGTACTGAAATAAGTGGAAAACCAATAAAGTCTGAGAGTAGGAAAAATCAAGTCTAGAAAGATATCTTTGGACATTCATTCAGCTACATTAAGTAATTTGCATGTCATCCCTGTGCAGGGGCCTTGCTAATCTTCCCTGTATCGTTCCAATTTTAGAATATATGCTGCCGAAGGGAGCACATATGGGCTGGAGCAATAGCACAGCGAGTAGGGTGTTTGCCTTGCATGCAGCCGACCCAGGTTTGATTCCTCTGTCCCTCTCGGAGAGCCCGCCATGCTACCGAGAGTATCCCCCCTGCACAGCAGAGCCTGGCAAGCTCCCTGTGGCGTATTCAATATGCCAAAAACAGTAACAACAAGTCTCACAATGGAGACGTTACTGGTGCCCGGTTGAAAAAAAATTGATGAACAATGGGAGGATAGTGCTACAGTGCTACATTAAGTAATAATTTGGATGAGATGGGTGTTGAGAATTTTCAATTGACTCGAGCAGCATGGAAATCTTGGAGAATCTGACAGGAACAGTATAGGTTTCCTAGAAAGCTGTTAAATATTATTATAGAAGATTTATGAAAAAAGGGGAAGCAGAAAATGGTTTGAGTCAAGACCATGCTCCAGGAGCTTTACTAAAAACAAACTAGAAAAATGTACCAGCACTTGATGGTAAAAAATGGAATAGAAGAAAAAGTTTTCTTTTTCTTTTATTTATTTAGATAATTTTGAATTGGGAACACACCCAGCAGTGCTCAGGGCTTACTCTTGGCTCTGTGCTCGGGGATCACTCCTGATGGTGCTTGGGGGACCATTAACTGTGTCAAATGTTGAATCTGGGTTGGCCACGTGCAAGGCAACTGCCTCATCTCTGTACAATCTCTCCAACCCAGAAGAAAATATTTTAAATGGAATGAATGATAGCGTGGTCTAATTGTATCATTGTAGAAAGAAAAAAAAAACTGATGGAAAGTTAGGAAGATGAGATAATTCCTGAATCTGAGTTGGCGAAAGGAGCGGCATCCAGTGTACAAATGGAAGGAACTTAGCTTGCTCATCTGCAGTGGGAAGCAGGAAGGACAGAACATGAGTGCGGTGGGCAGGTGTGTTGGTGCGTCGGGCAGGTGTGTCTAAGAAAGCAATTTGATTATTTTATTTGTTCAGAGAAGTAGAAAGAAGTCTTTAAGAATGAAATAGGTAATTTGGGAAAAAAATTGCCTGTTAGGAGCTGAAGAATGATTGTCTTCTGGTGGTTGGGAATGCAAGAGGTGAGTGATTACTTGTTGTTAAAATCAAAGGTGCCATGACTATACCCCCCTCATTTTCTTCCTTTGTGACCTGGGGCAAAAGAAGTCTTCCTCACTGTGCTTTACCTAATTTGCTTGACTTACTTCACTTTTGAGAATGAGGCAGTTGGGCAGTCGGTAGTTGTAATCAGAGACCCACAAGCAGCAAGAGAAGGTGATTGACTCCTTCTCATGTTACATAACACTTCATGAAAATTATGTTTTCTTTCAGCAATGCAGCCAGGCCTGATAAAAATAACCTATTCCTTACCCCTGGGCTAAAATTAGCTATTCCTTATGAACTTCCTATCATTGAATTTCATGTTTCCAGACAGTCTAGCCCCACGGAAGTCCTTCAAGTTAAGTACTTTTCCCCAAGATAGCTAAAACTTCAGTGTTACCGGGTTTTTAAATGCTAACCAGATGCTCTTACCACTTCCCAAAGGAAGTGCATATGTACTGATCCTTGTGGCATTAGACTCCCAGAAATAAAGGGTATTCCAGAGAGAGAGAGAGAGAGAGAGAGAAAGAGAGAGAGAGAGAGCAGGTGGCTATCACCCTCCACATGGCTTATTAGTGCTCCTATGGACCAGAGCCCGGTTTAGTTTACTTATTCATAAATCTGTGTGGCTTCAATTATTTATGACTTTCTGCTAAAATTGGATGGGGTTCCTTTGGTCCTGCAGGACCCATCTGGGTCACTGACAGGCCCTGCTGCGTCCATGTGTGCAGTATGTTCACTGGCAATGCAAAATTCAGTGGGATGGCAGGAAAATCACATTATCGCAGGCAGGGGAGGGAGTCCTGTGGCCTCCTGGGAGTGGGCGAAGCTTCCAAGTGAGCTGAAAGGGGCTCTTTTCCTCAGAGTGCTCACTCTGAACCTCTGGTATCTCCTTCAGCCCTGAATATTTTTAGGGGGAACAGATTGAAGGCCCTTCCTGCTGTGCTGGCCTCAGAGGGAGAGAGAAAAGACGACTGTTGCCCGCTGTTCCTGAAGGGAAGTGAATCAGCAGGGAACTGCTCTCCTTCACACCCTAATTGTTGTCTCTGCCTTCGAGAGAGAGAGAGGGAGAGAGAGAGAGAGAGAGAGAGAGAGAGAGAGAGAGAGAGAGAGAGAGAGAGAGAGAGAGGGTCTAGTTCAATGGACGTCCTTCCTCAAAACTGAACTGCAGGGTCAGCTACAGAAAGGGGCAAGAGAACAGACCAAATCTTGATTAGTTCACAGAACTCCAATTCTTTATTAATCACAGCTTGCTCACAATGACATACAGGAAAATAGCACTAATGAAGAGTAAATATGCAGGCAGCAACCTTCAGGAGTTGGGATTTGGGGGAGAAACGACTTCAAAACTGCAATAGGTACTAATGGTGGGTATCTGGTGATTCTCTTAGTTGGCACAAATGGCCTGCCTAACCCCCCTGAACCGTGTCAGCCCTCACAGATGGAGTAATTTTTTTTTTAAATAGGCAGGATTGCCTCACACTGGGGAAGAAAGACCAGCTTGAGTGAAAGTCCGCAGTGTTTTTGATTTTGTTTGTGTTTATGTTTTAATGCAACGACCGGCTCACAGTTTCCGAGTGGAAAATATTCAGTAGTAATCATGTACTTGTACTATAGGTAAGAGCTTAAAATGAACATTATCAATCATGGCATCCACAAATAAGCCACCTGACACATTAATTCATTCCGTCAAAAGAACTGAAACTAGAGAATTAAGCCCACTTCATGAAAAGCAATTCCACAGCTGCTTGAGCCAGTTGGATTTGGATCTGTGTTCAGCAACTTCAAAGATTCCACTTTTTTATTTTTGCTTCTACCCAGATTGATCTCAGATCTGTCTTCGCATCCATCCCTCTCTAAAGCCAAAGACATTTGTAGCACGTAATCCACTAGATGTAGAAGTAAATGCGGATGGGTGGCTTTCCTTAGACTAGTTTTTACAGGTTTTAGGCAGTTGGCAGATTATGAGCAACAAATGTGGAGGTTCGTGTAGAGTTAGTACCTGTGATCTAGGTATGGTCTTACTCGAGTTCAGAGATTACCAAGCCTTTCAGGTCATTAGGCAATGGTGGGTTTTTAGCACCATGGACTGTCTACTGACCGCATTTTTCTGTTGGAATGAAAAAGGGCAGGGGATGGAGGCAGACACTGGGAGCTTCCAAAAGAACAGACCTAGCAAATTCATTTGAGTGGTAAGACACAACATCAAAAGCCTGTTACAGGACATGTAAGATTATGAAATAACTTGCATAATGCAATACTTGTATTTTTTAACAAAAATGTAAGTATTTACAAAATAAGATCCAAGGTATTTGTTTTTAAACATCAAGCAAAACATTCTGCAAAGAGACCGCATTGATTTTTTTTTTATTTTTGATTCTTTTTTTTTCTTTTTTATATTGAGTTCTTTTTAAACCATGTCATACATTTCCCAAACTGATATCGCATGATCCATTATAATATAGGCAGGGGGATTTACTAATGTTGGGGCGTGCCATACCCTCCATCACTTCAGCCAGACAGCTCGATCTGGAGTTCCTTGTTCCTGCGCACCTCCGCAGCGTGCCTCTCCTGAAAAATACCAAGGGGACAGAAATGTCACTGGGCCTTGCCATCGGGTCCCCAGGGAGCCACAAAAGCTTATTCCTTTCCATATCACGTGTTTTACTGGAAGGGACCCACTTTGGTGTCTACCTTTAGGAACTTTCCTCATTTCACCGGATAGAAAAACATGGGCGTTCATCAGTGTTACCTTACAGAAGAGCTGAAAAAAACGTAAGTGTCTTGGAAAATAATTGTGCAATCAAAACCACAACCAACAGTAATGGGATTAGAAGAATTTTGAATATTTTGACAACAGTCCCTACCCAGGGAAAACAGCAAGAAAACATCACACCGTAGTTTTTTGGGTATCAGTTTTAAGAGCTTTGTAGTGAGAATGGGAGGATTAGATACAGGAGAAATAGATTATGTCTGCTTTCTTTATTATTTAGTCAAATCCTTCTGAAACCTAGATCAAAATGACTGTTCCAAGCCTGTCCTTCATCCTTCTTCTGCACTTAGTTGACACGCCCGTTCTATGAAATTGCCTTTTCATGCAATTTTCAACAATTCATCTTCATTTGGCCAGGACTATAAATGTCCTCTTTAAGTTGTCTCTTTCTCCACAATGGTTTTCACGAGACTGTGAGTTAAAAATAATCTCATTTTTCATGTAAGCATTTGCACAAACCTATTTTTTTATACCATCATTCAGTGTAATGTACAGAGGGCATTTCTGTTAATTTCTGGCCTATTGTACTAAGTGGATGTGTATATGTAAATTCACCAGGGGCAATATTTCCTTACATTTATTCCACTTGCAGAGTGTAGCAGAGTATTGTGTAGATAGTACATGACTGGCAGGTGCCTATTTTTTTAAATAAGAAATTATGCATTAAATTAGGTTTGGACACTTACTAAAACACTCTAAGGGGATAAACCTCTGGAGGGAAGCTGCCAGATGTCTCTATAATATTTTAGTCTTACTTTGAAGGACTATAAACATGCTGACTTTAATGCGATAAATGTCAGGTTGAAATGAAAATTTTAGAATGCTAACTGCCATTAGCAACTTTTGGTTAGCAAATTTGGGGTGGTGTTTTAGTAATTAGTAGTATTTATTTTTTTCGTAAAGAATTATTCATGTGGGGCTGGAGTGATAGCACAGCAGGTAGGGCATTTGCCTTGCATGCAGCCGACCTGTGTTCAATTCCCAGCATCCCATACAGTCCCCCGAGTACGGACAGGAGTAATTCCTGAGTGGATGAGCCAGGAGTAACCCTTATGCATCGCCGGGTGTGACCCAAAAAGAAAAAAAAAAGAATTATTCATGTTGCTGTTTCCCTTCTGGACTTTACACATTTCTTTGACTTAATGATCCTGATCAGTTTTAGTAAAAATTATCCTTTTTTTGGGAGGGAGGGGTAAAACTTAATCATGAGCTATTAATTTCAAGGAGTCTCTATTTATAGTTTTTTATAATATTCAACATTTATTAGGTGTTCAATATGACCAGATCTACGTAAAGACAGATTTTGCTTATCTTATTCCTCTGTTCCTCATAACAGCTTTATGGTAGAGGCTATATTACAGCTCCCATTTGGGGGATGATGAAACTGAGTCTAAGTAAGAAAGTAAGTAAGAAAGGTGAAGTAACTAGGTAAATTCACTAAGAGAATGAGCTGGGACTCAAATCTAGAGAATGAGCTGGAACTCAAACCAGTGTGGCTCTGTACTCTTAACCACTGCCACAACGTTCTTAATATTACTAGGAGGAGCAAACTGTACAGTTGTTGGGGCATATGTGTATTTTAAAATATAGGTTCTGAGGAAAAGGAATATCTACTTTACACTTCATTCAAAGAGAATTCTTATGAGCAGGAAGTAGACTCTAGAGTAAGTTTAAAAGCAGTTTTATTTAATTGGTTTAAATGAGCTTTTTGTGTATGATCTAAAGCCATGAGGAGAAAGAAAAATGGCATATAAAGAAAAGTCATATCCTGTTGGAAATACAATTACAGGGGAATTATCATGGATGCAGCTGACTTTTCTTTCTGATCTGCAGCAACTCCTCACACGGAGTAAAACAAATACCCAGTTGGTGAAAACTAAATTCTGATAAAAATTGCGGAAAAGGCCAGATCATCAGTAATTAGTTAAAAAAAAATCCAGAACTTCAAGTCTAAAGATTCAGATAAATTCAAATTTACAATGAACAGGAAACATTATAACAACTGTTAGATTATTTTGGAGAACATTTTGTAGTAAGCTCAAAATGAGTTGCAAAGAAATTGATTCTAACGCTGTGAGTGAGAAATAAAGTAAAAAAAAGGCGGGGGTGAGACTTTAAGTGGGAATTCAGGGACTTAACCACATGCTTTGCCAACAGGATTTTCTTCTTTATTGCAATAAAAAAAGATTTTATTTTTTACTGCAATGAAAGATGACATAAAAATGAGTTGTGAGAGTCAAAAAAGGTAATTTGAATATAGCAAGATGATAGTAGTTCTTAAATAGACAGAACTGTGTATACACAAGGCATTGCTCCATCATTGGGCCACACATCAGCCCAGGTAAGTGAGTTTCTATCAAAATATGTGAAAATTAAAATCAGGTATGGCAGGAAGCATATAAAAAGTTTTTTGGCAGGGGTGGGATGCCCTGTGCTTCCTAGGGTATCAAAATAGGCTCTGTGCTCAGGGATCATTCCTGCTGGTGCTCAGGAATCATCGGCATGCAAGGCAAATTCCAGAGCCCCCATACTATCTCTCTGCTTATACATCTTCAATACAGTCTGCTTTGCTTATCAGTGTGGTGTTTGCAGTTGTCAAAACCTTGAGACTAGAGATTGTTGAGGTAGCAGAGATGCTTTGAGAGACTCATTAAATAGTCTTTAAGATCATTTATTTCATTACTAACCTACTAATATTTATCAGGCACACTGGCAGACTGGAAGCAGATCTAAATTTATGTTCTCTGCAATTCACTCCTTCCCTCCCATCAACTTTAGGGAAGTATTTATGTCTTCCTTTGTTATGCAAAAATGTATGAAATGTGGTTTCTCTCATACATTGATACATTCTCTCTAAGAAAATGTATATGAAGACATTTCTCCATTAGAAGCCAAGAAATAAATATTAGGTATTTTCATCTTTTTATCTTTCAATGTCCCTTGACCTCCTTAGGTATCAAATACACACCAGGAGTTTGAGCTAAATACTTAGGGTATTAATCCCAACTATGAAATGTTATGAGTTTGTTAAAATGCAAGATGAAACCAAAATGATCAGGAATTTTTTTATACTAATAACTCTGCCCACACAGACAAAAGAAGGACTGGAGTGAGCTGTGAGTTCTAGAAAAGGTAATTTTCATATATAAGGATGACAGTAGTTCTTGAAATAAAACTTCTGAATGATGGGGTCAAACTTTCCTTGTAATCTCTGGTGATTGACAGCTACTACTATTTTAGTGTAAGAGTTTGGCATCAAAAAGACATAGGTTCAAATGTAGATCCTGTAATTTATTTAACTTTCTGATTTTGGCCAAATAAATTAGTTTCTCTTAGGACCATTTTTCTTACATGTGAATTGGGGATAACAGTATTTTCTTTTATGATAGTTTGGTTAAGTATACATGTAAAATGCATGGCCTATAGTGAGAATTAAAACCAATATCTTAAATATCGGTTTTAATCTTTTTTCCCCTTTCAACAATTTCACTCAGTTGAATGTTACATAAATAGCACTAGTGAATTTAAACGACCCAAGCAGAGATTCAGGAAAAAAATCTCAGAATCTTATGATCTGAATAAAATATATTTATATTATTTGAGTTATAATGTATGACATGACTGCTATTGTTACAAAAATAATCTTTGTAGTATTTGCCCTTAACATCCTACATTGTTAGAGGGGAAATTATTGAAGACTGGTAAATGTCTTTTATTTTCTTAATATTGAACTTCCTTCCTGTTGGAGAGGGTGAAACAGTTGTCAGAGTTCTCTTGGTGTGTGTGTGTGTGTGTGTGTGTAACATTTTTAACTTCTGACACCACTGATAGCTGCTCTGGTAATGGTTACAATATTTTGAGCAGGGCAGGCTTGGAATTGGCTAGTGGGTGTTGTGGCCGAAGTATCAAAGCAAGATGTGGCACAATCTGGATTAAAAGGAGAATTCAACACAATTCAGTAGAAAGTCTCTTAAATGAACTGCTGGTTTAATTAACATTCTCCGTTGCCTCCATCCAGCCATCTGTTCCTCTCCAGTTTATTTTGTCTGCACTCAATTATAAAATCAAAACTACAAATCAATAGCTAAAAAATGAAATTGTAAATTGTAAGTATGATAAGTATGATTAGTAAAAGACATAGGATCCAACTAATCCTTTCCTTTAAAAACTTTCCTGGTACCTTAAGTTAACTGGTAATTCAAAGTACGTTTATATATTTAACACTAAAATTAAGGTAAAGGTAAAGGCCCTCCCGTTGATCGTCGATTTGCTCGAGCGGGCCCAGTAACGTCTCCATTGGAGACTTTGTTGTTACTGTGTCTGGCATATCGAATACTCTTGGTAGCTTGCCGGGCTCTCCGAGAGGGATGGAGGAATCGAACTCGGGTCGGCCATGTTGGCCGCCTGTAAGGCGAACACCCTACCGCTGTGCTATTGCTCCAGCCCAACACTAAAATTACATGGATAAATTTATTTTATGATAATTATATCGACTTGATTCGGTTTGACAGATTTTCCAATGTTAACCACCATTTCTTGTTGGTCTAAGGTAACTGCTACTACTCAGGATTTCTATGGGTTAGGAGAATTTTATGCTCGATTCTGCTTAGTGTGGTGTTTAGGGTAAGAAGGGCATGGGGGAGGTAAAAAGGGTCTCTTTAATTTATCCTGCATGACAAAGACAGATCTCTCTCTCTTTCCCTTTCTTTCCTATCATCTGTTGCTCTTTAGTATACTATTCTATTCTAAGAATGAGAACTTTTTATTTATTTATTTATTTATTTTACAGCAGAATTAAATTTATTTGAGACTGATTTTAATTTCTGTGTTAAAGTAGCCTTGAGAAATAGTCATGCAGTTAAAGAAAAAGAAATTAGTAAAGGTCCATGGAAGTGACTTAGCGCTACATGGAGGCCATGTCTTGTAGGTATAAGGAGGGAAGGCAGAGAAGAAAGGAAGGGAGGGAAGAAGGAAGGAAGGAAGGAAGAAAGAAAGGAAGGAAAGAAGGAAGGAAGGAAGGAAGGAAAAAAGGCAGGCCTAAGAATGAGAACATTTCAAACTTCAGTAGAATGTCAATCATAATCCACTGGCTATAATTTGGAATCCTAGATAGGACTATCATATCAGCTGGAGTGACGTAAATAGAATAGCTGAATGCAGGTCTTATGGCATAGTCATCCTGCTATGGATGAACATTTGGTTCTCTTCTATAGAATTCATGGAGCACCGAGAGGAGGGACTGTGGAAATCAAGACAGGAACAAAAAGAGCAGTGTAACATTCTTCTTTGAAGGCAGCAAGAACATTTTACTGAACAAAGGCAAATATAATTTATGACAGCATGAGGACACATCTTCAAGAAGCCTTTAATTCATTGATTCTCAATTCCCAATTCTGGTTGCATACTAATGCCAACCTATAATAATAATGATTGCTGGGTTTGATCACCGACAATCAGGAGTATTTATTCTAGCATTTTCTCCAGTAAGGTGTAAATTGCAATCTCTTCTGCTTTTGCTCTAGGCTTTTAGTTTTATCTAAAGGCTTTGAGCTAACATTGAGCCAACTGAGTCTTTGAGAAGTACTCAGTTGTCTGAACCGAGGAAGAAAGGACCAAGGACCAATGGCTGCAGAGGTCAGCAAAGACACTTGGTATTGCACTGCATCTCTTGACTAATGGGCAGGACTGGTGAGGGGTGGCCAACAGGATGGACACTTGGTGTGTTAGCCTTGATGTGGATTTATTTTTGCTGAGTTCATCAGTACTTTGATATTTACTCTGTTGGCCCACATCACATAGTGTCTTATTCTCTCATGTTGGTTGCTCTTTTGTCACTGCATGCCATGTAAGAAGGCTTTTTATATATTTGAAAAGCATGCTCAGTCTCCTAGAATCCATCACCACTGAAAAATTTGACAAAATTTCACATTTAATTTTGGCTCCCCAGTCCTCTACCATGTGGCAGTCTGTACCAAGTCATTATTGCAACACTGGAAGACTGGACACAGAATTAGCTGTCATCTGTTGCAAGTTTTGACTAAGGTCCCTTGCCTAGAGCATTCTGAGCGTTCCCGCAGCTGGGCTGCCTAGGAACGTAGGCACCTGCTGGTATTCCGCTATGATTACCTTTTCCTGCAGGCGTTCGATAATAGCAGCTAGATTAGCCTCACGGTTTTCCTTAATTTGCTCCATCTTCAGGATCAGCTTTTCCTCCGCCATTTTGCTGAAGTTGTTGTTCTCCTCCAGAGCCTTCTGAAGGACTTCTCGCTCATGCTCCCGCTTCTCTGCCAATTGTTTCAGCACCTGGGCTTCCTGAGACTGGGGAAGAAAAACATCTTAAGAGTCGGCCCAAAGCAAACCCCCCAGAAGAATGGCCCACTGATTTAAGAGACTTTTCGTTCCCAATCAATAGTTCTTCCAGCCTGTTGCACTTCACAGCGCTATTGTCGGTTGAGGATTCACTGCAGGGCTTAAGAGTGTTCTACAAAGGGGGTTAGTTGAAAAAAATATGCTTAGCTGAATTTTCAGCTGCAATTTCTTGGCCAGTGAAGCATTTAACCCTCATTAAGAAGTTTTTCTTACATTTTCTTTTTAAAAGGAAGTTGCTTTTAAGTAAACATGGGTGTAACAAGGAACGCTACCATTCATCACTAAATGAATGAATTTATTATACATTCATTGAAGCCTAAGGAAAACAGGTGAGGAGCAGAGCAAAATACCTTTTTGTGTATTGCTTCTTTTTCTTCTGAGCAGCCTTGATTGGGTCCTGCAAAAAACTTTTTTCTTTACCTACTTATTTATTGCATGTACTTTCTCTTTAATAAAGAGAAAGTGCTTGGACCAAACCTGGCAGTGCTCAGGGACCTGGTGGTGCTCAGGGACCCATACATGACTCCAGAGATTGAACCAGTTGGGTTGCATGCAGTAAGCTTCTTAATTGCTAATAAAATCACTAAATTCACTTTCTTTCTTTTTTATTCCATGCCTGCCTCTGGCCACCTTTTCTTCTGTGATCCTGAACCAACGTTTCTTTGGAAAATTATGAACAAGGCAAATGGCATTGTTGATGGCGACAAACAGTTGAAAGATCCTGGTTCTGACTTCCTATAGTCACCTGGGTAAACTTTGAAACCGTGCAGTTAGTCAGTAATCGTGAGCAGAAATGTGAGTCAGCATTCTGCTAATGGACTGTTACAAGAAAAAGAGACAGACTAAACCTGTGTGTGTGTGTGTGTGTGTGTGTGTGTGTGTGTGTGTGAATTTTGTCTGAAAAATATTTTCATAGAAATTTTCATAGAATTTTCATAGAATTATTATTACAATTTTTGACCAGAATTCACCCCCTGTATTCCCTCACATTTTGTGCACTGTAATTCTGCTACAGCATCTGAAGGCTGCGTTGCTCTGCAGTGTTCCTGAACCATAATGGGTGCGTAACAATAATGCAAATGCTTGAAGTCTCTAGAGCATCAGGAAATAGCTTAGGAATCTATCTTTGTTTTTTTTTTAATTTAATCTGATCTTAGAAAAATTTTTATTATTATTCTTTTATTGAATCACTGTGAGATACATTTACAAAGTTTTCACGTTTGAGTTTCAGTCATATAATGACCGAACTCCCATCCCTCCACCAGTGTACATCTTCCACCACCAATGACCCCAGTATCCCCCTCCCCCATCTCAACCCTCCCCCTGCCTCTATGGCAGACTATTTCCATCTTACTCTCTCTCTACTTTGGAACATTATGGTTTGCAATACAGATACTGAGAGGGTATCACATTTGGTCCTTTATCTACTTTCAGCACACATCTCCCATCCCGAATGATTCCTCCAACCATCATTGACTTACTCATTTCTTCTCTATTCTAGCTGCCTTCTCCCCCAACTCATGAGGCAGGTTTACAATTGTGGAGCAATATTCCTGGCCCTTGTCTCTAACTGTCTTTGAGTTTTAGTCTCATATTATGTTATTTTATTAGGAATATATCTTTGATAAACATCTCTAGAGATTCTAATTCAGGCAGTTCACTAAGTATCTTTTGAAAAATAGACAAGCATTGTCTTTGGTATAAGACCTGTATTTGAGTCTTAACTGTTTCTCTAGCTTCTTTGTTTATGCATCTTGTCTTCTACAATAGTCAACTAAGATAGATAATCTAATAATAAGATGTTTTGAATAATAATTATATAACTCATGGTTCCTGGATAATTCCTGGGGATTGGCTGATGTTCATGGGAGCAATTGCAAAATGTGAACATCTAAACAATGGTGGCTAGAAAAGCTGTTCTTGGCTTTATAAGCATGGATACCATCAAAAACATCAATAGTTAATTATTTTAGTTGATGGTAGTGGTCCTAGAGCCACACTGAGGTGATGGTGATGTATTAATTATACCTGACAAAAGAAGAAACTTCCCTTCAAATAAAATTCTACAGTAATGCTAAAACCAGACAGGGTTTGGAGTCTTGGGTAATTTGTGGATTCTGAAATTTATCAGAAACAGGTCTAGTGACTCTATGGAGCTTAGACAAAATTCGGAGAACCAACCTCTTGTATTGTTTTAGTCCCATAATTGTTTTATTGCTACCTTTAGTCAACTCATAACTTGCTCTGTCTCCTAGACACGTAAAAATATGAAAAAAGAGAAAATAGCTCACCAGGAGTGATTCCTGAGAGCAAAACCAGAAGTGACTCCTGTGCATCGCTGGGTGTGGCCACCAACCATAACAACAATAAAAAAATAAAAAAGAAAAAAAAAAGGAAAAAAGGCTAAGTGAAACTTAATTCCTCAAATATCTATCTATAGCAGTATTTTGAGTTTTTCCTTAAAATAACACACGCCACAGGTAGAGTCATGAAACTTCCGCTCATTTTGTCCGTAGATCCCCTATCTCCTCCCTCACTCCCTCACAGGGATGTAGGAAGTGTCCCTGGATTTTAACATGGCCGTTGTTTTTATTAGCCTTCCCAAGGCAGTTCCTGTGGCACAGTGAAAACAAGGCCAATCTGCCATTCCCAACTCCTGGGGCTGATCCTGCTTTGTTGAGTGCAAGCCAGCTCTCCGGGATGGCATTCCTGCCCTTGAGGTGCTCACAGTTACCAGGGAGAATGGGCAAGAGGCAAATGCGAGGGTCTGGAGCAATAGCACAGCAGGTAGGCCGTTTGCCTTGCATGTGACCTACCCGGTTCGATTCCTAGCATCCCATATGGTTCCCCAAGCACCACCAGGAGTAATTCCTGAGTGCATGATCCAGGAGTAACCCCTGTGCATTGCCAGGTGCGACCCCAAAAAAGAAAAACAAAAAGGCAAATGTGAATTTTACATGTTCAGAAGCACAAATTACCATTGACAGTTGGTTGTGTTTTAACTTAATTGCTTATACCTGCAATCTTAATTTTTGTTTGTGAAAAGGGTGAGCAGGAGACAGCAGAGAAAGGGCTTTAGAAGAGAAGGCTTTGAAAGGAAAAGCCTTGTATAGCAGCAAAGACTTTTCTCGGTGTCTGGCCTGCGTGGACACATGTGGTCTATGGAAGCACCATGGCCCCACAGATACCATTATCAGTAATGGAGCGGCCACTTGCCTGGATTGGAGTCAGTCCATGGCTAGGTTTAAAATGCTTCAATTAACAAGGCTGCTACTTTTGTCACCATTGAGCCAAATGGAATCACCCATCATAGGTGTCAAGGGCATTGCTTTAGCACAATTAATGGGGTGAAACAGAAACAGAAGGCAGTCCAGAGCCCTTTCAGATGCAGCCATTGCTAAATGACAAAGATTTGCCAAAGGTGCTTCAAACCAGACTTCAGGCTTTCTCTTGCATGGGATCTTTCATCACATGTAACCATGTCATACTCATCACTACTGCAACAAATGCATTTTGGAATCCAATTGTTGTCTGTGTTTCAAATATGTAAAGTTCAAGTCCAAAGTGGGAAAACAGAGGATGGGAAGTTCGTATTGGAAAATTTCTCACTTCCTTTTGGCTCTACTCCTAAGTTCTTAACTCTTAAATGCTTCTATAAAGTAAGTGGCCATAGTGCTTCTAACTAGTCCTGAGGTCTCTCTGTAACTCTATTCCTGAAGAAAAGTCATGATTCTTCTTTCACAATCTAGCATTTGGGATATTGCTGTCTATGATGACTCTAATATTGTTCCTGGGGAGAACTGGAGTGTGTGTGTGTGTGTGTGTGTGTGTGTGTGTGTGTGTGTGTAGCTATGAAACAGAACTCAGGGGGGTTGGGCTAGTCATAAAATATGGAAAGAGGGCAAACCCTTCTCTCTGATAAGTGCTCGAGTCTGAGAAGGTGGAACTACTCTGACTGATCGCGTCCTTGGGGCCTCAAAGCCACATGGAGCAACGCTCTGGGACTATGTGGAGACTTCTAGTCCTGAAGCTTGTTTTTCTTATGAATATAGTTAGTGTCATTGTTATCACCACAAGGAAAAAATATTTGATTTTGATATTTTTTTAATCAATGAAAAAATAAGTATTTCACTCATATAACACTGAAACATGACCTGAAATGAGTATGAGGATGTAGAATAAAAAACTTGTGATATACAGAAGTAGAAAGATCTTTCCTTCACCTGCATATGATCGAATCAGTATTTTCACCTTGTTTCATGCTGGGGCAGATTATCGAAATGAATCTTGATAGGGAGGAGGGATTTGCTAAAAATTAATTGCTTGAGGGGAAAGGATCTGACCATAGAGGAACATTCTAAATAACATGAACCCAATATTAAATGCTTCTGGAATACTGAGATGAGAAAGTAGGGCATTATAATGATCCATTTGTAGAAAGAAAATATCTTGGCAAGGTATCTGTAGGATTTAGATCCCACATTACATTTTGGAAGACTAAGGAACTCTCCATTTTTGTTTTTATAATAATAATGAAGACTCATTACTGGTGAACACCTTCTCCAAGTATAATGACAGTGAACTCATGACAGTGAACTCTCTGAAATAATTACATGAGAAATACATGAAGGGAAAAAAATGATGAGAGAAGAAGAGTTATTGTACATTTAGGAACACTTTAACATTTTCTAAAGTGGTTCATTACCATTTCTTATATTACTGAGTATGAGAGTTTAATTATAGTGCAAATGAAATGGAAGATAAATTTAAGTGGTATATAAAACTCAGTGTACTTTATGTACACATAAGAGACAAGACTATATTTTATATAGTGTTAACTTTTTATTTCAGAAGTAGACATTTCTACTCTTTTATCTTCTTGTCCCTTTTCATTATCCGGCTATATTACTTGCCACCTACACCTATCTATCACACACCAGATGTTCTAGTACCGAAGTGTCCTTACATTAGTAGTTGTGATCATGAGTTTCTGATTATTTGACTTAACTCTTAATAAAAGAAATCATTATTGCCCCAGCTATGTCTAATGCCTTGTTAAAATATGACAGTTGATACCTAATTTACCAATGGTTGGAAGTTATCACAAGTGTGTGTGTGGGTTGGAAGGTAGTTCAGATAGAGAAGGGTCCAGTATGACAAGAATAATTCGAAATGATCATTTTGGATAAAGATAAAAGTAGGTAAAAGGATATCTATGATAATCTTTCAGCATCTGTATTGCAAACCATAAAGCCCAGAAGGAGAAGGAGGGAAGGAGAGAAGAAGGGAAGAGATGGGGAGAGGGGAGGGAGAGAGAGATGGAAAGAGAGAGAGAGAGAAATGGAGACAGAGACAGAGACAGAGAAGTGTGTGCCATAGAGCATCGAGGCAGACTGGGGGAGAGAGCTGGCGGTGGAGCAGAGGGAAACTGGGGACATTGGTACTCGGAAATATACACTGATGGATGGGTATGGAACATTGTATGACTTATACTTAATCAGGAACAGCTTTGTAATGCACTATCTCCCGGTGATTCAATGAAAAAAAAGAAAAAAAAAGACAATTGAATAAATGATAAAATGGGTGCAGTATTCAAGTATTCACTTGGTTTTAAAGAGTCACACATGAATAAGAAATTTAAAGTGATGAAAATGAAAACAACGTTTGAATGAATCCTCTGCTATAGCCAATTACTTGTTTACTGCAGTTAACTCCTAGAAACATAGTCCCTGTTGTCCTCTTTATACATGTCTGGATTCTGGGGACCGTGTGTCACATTCTCTAAGGAGCAGAATGCTTTCCAAATGCTAACTTAAATGTTAAATTAATATGTAATGTTAAATTAATTCATGTGGTAAATTCACAAGGCAATATTAAATTCACATAATTAATATATTTGTATAACTCAGCACTTCAGTCATAATCTACTGCTGTATAAGTCAAAATCCCCTTTCAGAAATGGGTAGAAAAACAAAATAAATGACTTTCCCAAGGTCATAGAGCAGTAAGTTGTGCAGTCAGGTTTTGTTCATAGAAGTTCTTTTGACCATATTTTAATATTATGCTTTTAAAAATGTTCTTAGTCTCTGTGCTTTGCTTAGGATGATGATAGAATTTATTTTCATCATGAACTAAAAACACTGAAAGGAAAAATCTAAACAGCATGAATAAGCTGAGATTGTCCTTGGTCAACTGAGATGTGTGGTTGGTTCCACTATGCTGTTTCTCGCTAAGGAAATGTGGAATGAATGAATAAAAGGATGGATAACTAAGGTGCTCATATTGCTTCACTCAAGTGGGTCCAGTTGTATTATGGAAATTTTGGTTTCAAAATAAGAGCTTGAGCTCATGAAACAAAATAGTCTTATGGGGGTAACAACGAACCCCCTAGAAAATCAAAGAAGGGGAAAAAAAGGTAGGATAGCTTTTCTACCTTTCATAACAGACTTTTACCATTTAGTCAATGGACATTCATTCAGATTTAAGGAGCCCAAGGGAGGACTGTCTAATGTCACCAGATGGACAGTTGCTGCAATCATCAACAGATGGAGGAAGGGTTGGGGAAAGTGCCAACACATTAACAAAAAGTGAGTTGAAGCCCACAGGGAGATGGTGCCATAGCAGTTTTGTGGCCATCAAATTCAGAGCCCCTCCCCCCGCAACACACGCAGATCACTGGGTTCAGACGTAGCCCCCAAACTCCCACAAGGGTACTTTCAAAGCTACTAAGGAAGGGGAAAAGAATCCCCTGTATTTTAAAGAAAAATATTTATAAAGCCCTATCAAAAATAGTATTTTACATTTATATATTTTAAGTTAGAACTGAGTTGTGTCAACAGAGAAATGTTTGCTATTTTATGATTATCGGAACTATTAATTGGTTTTTACAGATTACCATTCTCTTAGTCTAGAACACTTTCATACCTTTTCTATTTAACTAATGCTATTTTTCTTTTTTTTGGTAGTCACTAAGCTTTTTTAAAAACAGATATTTCTCTGAAAAGATAGTGAACTTCACATCAAGTTGAAAAACTGTTATTTTCCTTAGTGACCTTCTGTTTCATTTCGAGTCCAAATTCTTAAAATGCCATCTTCTCATCTCCATTCCTAGCAGCTTTACCTTGCTTTCTCTGCTTTATTTACGCCAGTTCCTGTTATTTCTCAGTCCTAGAATAATTCCTACCCCAGGGTCTTTGCACTTTTTCATTTCAAATATTCAACCTTCCCACCCTCAACACATCATTCATTCCTCACTTTCATGTCCCCCTGCCCACAAGCATTCTTTTAATTTTTTATTTTTTCCACTCAATTGTATTTTATTTATTTTTCAAAAATTTTTATTAGTGAAACACCATGAGGTACAGTTCTAGATGTACAATTTTTTGTGCTCCACAAGCATTCTTTCACTAATTTCATATTTCCCTTCATTTGTTGTTATATTTATGATACCTTTTCTGACCACATTAGATATGTAATATCTTTCATCCTAATGTTAGCAGTTTTCTTTGTCTGTTTTTACTTAATAAAAATATTACATATAAATATAGCTAGTTATTAATTAGTACGGGTGACCCTAAACCTTAGAATACTGCCTGTCAATTAATAGATGCTCAATTTCTTTTAACTAAGTCATTTCCCCCAAGACTAGAAATTCTTTGGATTATGGAATTTATTTAATGCTAATGTAGAAGTTTTCATTTGGACACTAAACAGATACATTTTTATTTTATTATTAAAGGATAAGATAAAATGTTAGATTATTTTGTATTTTTTTTCCTTTTTTGGATCAAACCCAGCGATGCACAGGGGTTACTCCTGGCTCATGCACTCAGGAATTACTCCTGGCGATGCTGGGGGGACCAAATGGGATGCTGGGAATCGAACCCAGTTTAGCCACGTGCAAGGCAAACACCCTAACAGCTGTGCTATTGCTCCAGCCCCTCATTTTGTATTTTAACATGACTGAAGGTTATTTGTGTAATATTAACAAAATGCTCTTTCATTATCACATATTCACTTAAAATACTTGCAGTGCTCACTATGTCCAGGTCCTCTTTTTAAAAACACTTTTTGGCTCATACTCAGCAGTGCTCAAGTCTTACTCCTGGTTCTGCGTACAGGGATCACTTTTGGCAGGCTCAGGGGATCATATGGGGTGCCAGAATTTGAACCCAGGTCAGTTGTGTATAAGGAAAATGCCCTATCCATCTTGTCCAGGCACTACTAAACGAAAGACACAATATCTATGGAGCTGCTGGGTTATATATAATAGGATTAAACACAAAGCCAGGTGGTGGACAGACAGTTCAGGAGGGATGTCGCTTGCTTTGAGCAGCTGTGACCTGGTGACCCTGGTTCAAATCTCAGCAGCACTAAGCATTAGCACACACGGAACCAAGCACACACTGAGCCCGGCTCCCAAACAACAAATCCATGTGAAAACAAACGTACCCTGAAGATTGACCAAAGTGCCAGGAAAGAAAAATATATCAGAGCACCATGAAAAGGATGAACAGATGAGAATGGAGCTCAGGAGACCATTCTACAGTGTGGCACTGTCGCCTGAGCTTACCAGGCAGCCAGGAAGAAAGTGTGGGGCTTATACGGCCTGAAGTTCACCTGAGTTGTTTCTAGTAATGATTGAAATCACCGGGAATTCCTTTTAAACTTCATTCTTTTTAAAAAATATTAATGTCATTTTTTTTCAGAATGCGGGGAAAAAAAGTAAAGTTAACATCTAAATGATCTCAATTTGAGACTAACACCCAAGGACAGTGGAGACAACGGCCAGGAATATTGCTCCATGGTTGGAAGCCTGCCTCATGAGCTGGGGGAGAAGGCAGCTGGGATAGAGAAGGGACCACTAAGTCACTGATGGTTGGAGGGATCATTCCAGATGGGAGGCGTGTGCTGAAAGTAGATAAAGGATGGCCAAACGTGATGGTCTCTCAGTATCTGTATTGCAAACCATAATGCCCCAAAGTAGAAAGCGAGTAAGAGGGAAATTGTCTTGCCATAGAGGCAGGGGGAGGGTTGGGATAGGGCGGGAAGATACTGGGGACATTGGTGGTGGAGAACGTGCACTGGTGGAGGGAAGGGTGTTTGATCATTGTATGACTGAAACTCAAACATGAAAGCTTTGTAACTGTATCTCACGGTGATTCAATAAAAATTTAAAAAAAAATCTAAATGATCTGAAAAGTACCTCTCTGTAAAGTTTTCTAGCGTGATAGCTGTATCTATGCTATCCAGTCAGGATCTACTAGTGGTTATAATAACACTAAACATTCACAGCTAAGAATTGTAGCCAGGGCCTGGAGAAATACTACGGCAGGTAGGGTGATTGACATGTGGCAGCCACCTGGATTCAATCCACGGCACCCCATATGGGTACCCAAACCCACTGGCAGTGACCTTTGATCACAAAGCCAGGAGAAAGCTCTGAGCACAGCTGGATGTGGCCCCCAAACAAACAAACAAAAATCCCAAACAGAACCAAAAAAAAAAAAAAATTGTGGCTTTTGTACTGCTCTTATTTAAGATCCATTTCCCCCTCTCCTGGTGAGGTGAGGGAACTACACTTCCGCATTTCTCCGCACAGACTCCTACAGTTCCTGCGTCTAACCACTTCAAAGAAGACACGCTAGTCCACACTCTTTTTGTCGTAACTAATTGGTTTGGATTTTGGCTTATGCATGTTCTTGGTAAGGCAATTACTGCGAAAACATGCATGTAGTTCATCTTTTTAAATGAACACGACCAGTTCTTAAAAATGACCCCTGTGTCAGTAAAATCTGAGGGAATAAAATCAAATAATAACTTTTAAAAGTTGGCAGTTTTTGTTAATTAGTTGTATTTCCTTCTAATTAGAACCCTACTGTCAGACCTAATCTATATAATTGCTTTTGCCTTGAACATTTTAATAAGTAATACCAGGAATGTGAAGGAATGATTATTTTAAAGGGAGCTAAAGAATATATATATATTTTTGGTTATCAATGCAGAATTGTTACTCATGCAAATATCTTTTATCCACGTGGCTAATTTCTAGTTTAATTTAATGGTGTAAATGTTTAAATACTGGTGTGTGTTATTGTCAGGGTGCAAGACATTATTTACCAGAATTAATTATTAGTTTTATGAGATTTATAAGAATTAGGTTTATAAAGTCAGGGAGTTTTATAAGATTGTTCAGTAAATTCCAATCATCTCTGTACTTCTTTTTCTTTTCACAATTTCCTTTGGGTTATATACATTACTGGGAGCACTGACAACATCCTGAACCTTTATGTTGAATTTTCATTTCTAAGATTCAGACTCCCCAGTAACAGAACTGGTACAGATCTATTCGAATTTCTGTCCCATTCCATAGTCTTTTGTATTTCTGACTGCTTTCCAGTTTTAATACTCTTAGATTTATCTTAATCATCTGGTTTTGGACAATTAAAAATTTGATAAAAATGGGGAATTTTTGAAAAAAAAGAGGGGATCAACTTTTGATATATGGGATTATTTTTGATATGTGGGATCAACAGGCAGGATCAATAAAAAAGGGGGGGGGAAGTAAAGCCATCAAGGCATAGAGGAGATAGTAGCAAGGGTTGAGGCACTTGCTTTGCCTGCGGTTAACCCGCTTTGATCCCTGTCATCATGTGGTCTCCTGATTCCTAAGCACAGACTTGGAGTTAACGAGTTTCCCCTGACTCCTCCCCTCCCCACTAGCAAAAGCAGAGGAAGATGTTTATAGATCTTGGAGATCGCCCAGAGTTTGGACAGCCCAACATCAAGGGTAGGCTGGGAGACAGGGCAAGCTCCCACTGACTGGGGACAGGATAAGATGTAAGAGGTAGACATCTCATTCCTGTTCCCCCAGAATTGTTGTCCAAGAACATGCTTTACTTGCAGTGCTTATGCATGATGGATTAGAATGAGAAACATTTTATAATAGAAGTCATAGGTGGGGGTGTACCAAGGCATTGTAGTTCTCTGAGGGTAGAAAAGCTCCGGTTTAAGCTAACCCTGAAAGCAGCATTTTTACGCTCACTAATCTGGTTCTATGAGTCTTGAAAACATACATGTGATGGCATTCATGGGCAACTGTACTGAAATCTCTACTGGGATAGAAGCTGAGGGAGGGAGGGATGGACAGACGGACGGAGGGAGGTGGGTGAAGGGAAACAAGAGCAAGAGGAAAAAAGAGGAAAGAATGGGAGGCTGAGTGGCGGAGAGGGAAGGAAGGAGGAGGGAAAACAAAGGGGGAAGAGGCACATTTGAGAACCCCTGGGAAGTTACCTTTCTTCTTTCCTCTGCAGCCTCCAGTTTTTTCTGGATCTCCTCCAAGGACAGATCTTTCTTCTTTGGAGAAGCTAAAGTTCGTGGAGCTTCAGAGATGGGAGATGGTGGCTTTAAGATCAGCTCAAAAGCCTGGCCAGAGGCACGTTTGTTGATTTGCTTTACTTCCATATCTGAAAGATAAAGTTTTTTGAGAATGTTAGACATATGCATGAAGTAAGAGCTAATTTACACATTTGAGTTCTTGCAAATGTCATTCTGGCAAATATGAATAAAACAATGTATGTGATGATTGGCTCTTATTTTAATCATGTAAGACCTCTGTATTTAGCATAATTATTACTATATTTTAATGGAATAGCTATAGTTTTGTTGGGAAATTCCAAAGTATTCAAAGAAGTAGAATACCGGTTGGCATATTTAGGAATGGTCTGCCAAGTACCAGTCCAGGTATTTGAAAATCAGTAAGATTCTCCACTCTAAATTCCTTCGCAGGCGAAATGTCCTCAAAGTGCTCTAAAGTCACATTATAGGATCTTTATCAATCCCTGACCTCAAAGTGATTTCTAACTTGATAAAATTCTTTATATCTGGCAATCAGTTTTGTGGTATTTTTAGGCATGTGATGACTAGTGCCATAAGGAAAAAAAAGAGAGAGAATTAGTCCTCTAGATGTGACTATTATGATTCAGTTAATGCTCTTTTAACAGCTTTGTTAGTGCACATTGAGGTCATATAAAATCCAAGGTAACAATAGGAAATTACCTCAACCCTTAAATGCTGACAGAGAATATAGGTAAAATTGATTCAAGAAATATAGTGAAAATGCTGTGACATTTTCACAGACATCAAAATGTTTAAAATTTTCTGCCATCAAAATTTATATTTAGATTTAAAAACAGTTTTTAGAAAATAGAGTGGGTTTTAGATCATAATATTTAAATCATTATTTTTTCAGTCAAGCAAAATAGTTTTATTTAAAGACATTTACTTTGAGAACTGTGAGGGAAGAGAAAGAGAGAGAGATATGTGCTCAAAAAACAATATGAGGGTTGGAGCGATAGCACAGCGGGTAGGGCATTTGCCTGGCACGCAGCTGACCCAGGTTCGATTCCCAGCATCTCACATGGTCCCCTGAGCACCGCCAGGAATAATTCCTAAATGCAGAGCCGGGAATTTCCAGGTGTGACCCAAAAAGCAAAAAATAATAATAATAATATGGACTTCTCTAGAGTGGAAAAAGCTTAAGAAAAGTTTTCATAGAGCTTCTATAAACCTATGGAAAAGAATATCAGCAAACAGAAAGAGCTTATTTGATACGATGATGGGCTTTTAAGCAGATTGGGTCTCTGTAATCAGAATTGCTTATGTTTATATCCAAATAGCAAATATTTCTCATTGACGGTGCAAAACTGATAGTTTATTAATTTCTGAGTAGCAGATACAGTTTATTTACTAGACTGATACAGTTTATTAATTTCTTATTTATTAATTTTTCATTGCTTTGTCTAAAATACGAGATAAGAACATGTTTTTCATTGTGACAAGTAAAAGATAAACATACTTGCCTAAATTTGTCATGTTATAAACTTTAAATATGAACTCTCTGAACTGTCAGTTATACCTCAACAAAACTGTTTGTAAAATTTGTTCCAAAAACTAACAAAGGATACTAAGTGTAAAGCACAGGCATGGTACTTAGTATTTGTAAATAGAAACAATTTTTCATAATGTTAAAAATTTTGCTAGTAATATACTTTTCAAATTATTTCTTAATATAAAATCCAAGTCAGAGTTAAAGACTTCAGAAATTTGAAATTCTCAATATAAATTTTAGAAATTTTATATCAGCAGTGTTGAATTGTCTCCATTCAGCTTCCATGACAGCTTACACAGAACTTCTGACTTTCTTCTTTTCCCTGTTCAATCCCTAAACAAGAAGAAATTGCCATTGTCTTCTCAATCCTATAACTGCTCTTTGTAGGAATTCTGTCTTAGAAAGCACCCACACTTTAACTTACTATTTGTATTATTTGTATATTGTATATTGTCATTTGTATGTTGTCATTATTTGTATATTGTCAATCTCTTCTACTCCACACTATGTTTCTGGGAGATTAGGCCTTGTCATGTTTATTTTTGGGCCTTTAGTGATGACACAGAATGCAGTATTAGAATTGTGGAAGAAATGTTGCTGCGTTACTTGTCACAGCTGCATCGAGCAGATTAAAGATCCCATCTAGTTCATTTGTGGAGCGCTTTAACCAAAATAGGGTTGGACTTGCATTCTGATAAGGGTTTGGTTGGAAACAGAAACCATCCATGACATTTCCTTACAAAACAGTCTATTCACAATTATGATGCTTGGTTCAAGATAGAATGATGTTGGAAAGAAAATAATCCTGAAATGGGCTTTAAAGGCACAGAAAGTGTTAACTGCCACACACTCCCTTGTCTTCACATGTGAACATATGTGCATGTCTTCGACACATATAACTGAGCACATGTGGATGTCTTCTACATATATAACTGAAACTAAGATTTGTATTGAGTTGACAGAAATTAAGAGGATATTATTGATAAGGACAGTGATCATATTTGAGAATATTCATGGGGCCAGGCTTGCTTGCTATCTGACTTGCGTTAAATCAATCAAACCTCAAATTTTGTCTGGAAGGAAGCTCCTGGGTTAACTAAGGCTCAGAGAACCTAAGGGAATTGTCTGAGGTGATGCAGAGCAAAGCAGAGACCAGAAGGAAACCAAACTCACAAAGAATTAGGATAAAAGGAACCTACAGCACTGCTCTGCTAGTAAGTTAACAGCCAGGCCAATTCTTTAGGGTTTTCTTTAAAAATTCCCTTTATCTGGGGCCTTGGTCGTAAGTCAGGTTTATTATTGAACTGCAGTCCTTCCTGACGTGCAAAAATGTAAACATCATAACTTTGCAAAGACGACATTAAAATATAAACAAGGATGACTCTTGATTTTCTCTCCTGAGTTTTCTAACTATACAGCATTTTCTGGCGAATTACGGTCTGCTGCAGTTGCCGCTTAGCATATACTATTCTTTTTCAAAGAAAAGCCACGAAGCACTGGATGTCACCACTAATAGCCACTGAGGCTTGTTTCTTAAGAGACATTGACGAGCGGCGAGTAGCATCCAACCCAAAAGGCTTTGGAGCAATAGGAAATCAATAAAATCTAATAGCTCGACACAGTTATGTCGATAAGTGAGATCTACAAATTATTGATTAAATTCTATCAGGAACTGCGAGACACGATGGCACGCCAGCTTTTCCGCCCAGTCGGCGAGCATGAGCAAGCAACTTGTGTTGCAAACAACTCACCATCGTAAGTGTAGATGTTGATGTTGCGAGGTTCTGGGTAGAAGCAAGAGCAGATCAGCGAGAGCATGGACAGCTCCTTCATTTTTTCCTTGTAGGCTGAAAGAAACGATTCGAGGTCAGTGTTTGTCATTTTCTGAATCTCACACCAAAATGCTTCTTTCCCCTAGAAGCATAATTAGAGTCTCGGCAGGATGACGATTGCTAGAGGCATGAATTTGCTTTCACAAAATCCAATGAGGGGCCAGAGCGTTAGCACAGCGGGTAGGGTGTTTGCCTTGCATGCGCGTCTGACCCAGGCTCGATTCCCAGCATCCCATATGGTTCCCCGAGCTACTGCCAGGAATAATTCCTGAGTGCATGAGCCAGGAGTAAGCCCTGTACATCGCTGGGAGTGACCCAAAAAGAAAAAAAAATACAAATGAATAAAAAGATCGAAACAGAAGTCTGAGGGGTGCATATCTAGCTTTAGGTGAAAAGTAATAGAAAGGGAGTTAAAGAAAAAGAAAAATCTTCCTCCAGCAGAACAGGAGGAAGATTAAGCAAAGACACCAGAGGTGCATGCAGGTCTGTGGTATAGATGCTGGAAGCATCCTGGCTGATTTAGTTAGAATGAACACGCACATTCATTTGCAGAGGGGCAGAGAATTCATCGGGATAGTTATGCGGATCCACCCAGCAGGGCACTATGTTTGTTGCTTTTTCTTAATAAGAAAAGTCTTATCTCTCCCTCCTTCCCTATATACCAAAAGCCTGGATCTAAGGTCTTGTGAAGAGATCATTTCCTTGATGCATAACTCAGTTTAGGGGGCCACCTCACCAAACATCTACAAAATTTCACACAGTGACTTCTTTTCCTCTTCCCCTCCCTTCCCACTTCATTTCCCCTTTCTCCTCTCGGAGTCCTCCTGCGAAGGTAATATTGGAAAGCATCTAATCGGTTATCATTGGGACAGGTGACGACCAGATGGAGATAGGGAGGCAACATCTTCTCACTTCCGTTGATTAGTTAGTGAGACCAATCAATTAAGGAAAATGGAAGGAAGTGATAGATGTTAAACACGAACTTGTGAGCTAGTGAGTATAAACAGATGGCGATAGAACTACATAATGAACCTCATTGGTAGCATCTGCCTCTTGGCAGGGTCCTTTGATCATTACAGTGTTCCAAGGGCCTTGGGAAGACAAGGAATTCCCTGAAGATTCATTTAGGCTTTATTGACGGGAAACTAACTCAGACATCCAAAGCTTTAATGCTATAGACAGTTTAATTAAGGAGGTTCTAAGAAATCACTGAGTCACCTGCCCACCTACCATATCATTAATTTTGTAAATAAAATTGGCCCACAGAGCCTGTCAGATGTCACCAGTGATAAAACTGAAATCTCTGGAAAAAATGCAGGAAATCAGGGATCTGAAGTACAGTACAGGGGTTAAGGTTGACTGGCACACAGCTGACCCTGGCTTGATCTCTGCCACTAATTACGGTCCCTAAGCACTAAGAGGAATGATCCCTGAGCACAAAGCCAGGAGTAAGCCTTGTGCACTACCAGATGTGTCCCCAAAATAAACAAAAAAAGGCATAAAATGAATCTATGTCACCAATGCCAGTGGGCCTTGTAAGTCTGCTTCCAAGATAAAGTTCTCCATGTAAAAAGGCTTTGATATGCTTGCATATGTTGAACCACATGCAAAAATCAAACACGGTCATATTACATAGGATTCAATTTAGCACTTCCAAAGGGTCTCTCTAAAGGAATCTACCTTCACACTTCCCTTATTTCCTTAGGATAAGCAACACAATTTACCTTGTGCTATAGTAGTCCGGCCAACACACATTTATATTTTTATCAGATACTTTTGGAATATTAGAAAACTGAAACCTTTGTTTTTGGGGTCTTATTTGTCTCTCTCCAAAACCATGTCTCTTATAAATATTCAAATACACTTACATGACAGTTCAATGTGAGTCAGCTTCATCCAGAAACATGTTGTATTTCAAAATATGACATCATATGAATCAATTAGTATCAAGAAGAGCAAGGCTTTGTAGTCTGGTACTTGTTTTTTAATGTGTGAAAGAAAGCATTATGATATTCAAAATATTTTGCAAACCTAAGCTCATATTAGAAGCACACGGAAAAGGTAAGAGCTTTATTAGTCAGGACCACTTCAAAAGCAAATACAAAGGAAGGAAATTTCCATCTCAAAGAGTAACTTTAAAGAAGAGGTATCAGAGCTATCTCACTGTGTTAGAATGAGTGCTATGCATCCAGGAAGCTCGGGTCCAATTCCTGGCACTGCATGATCTTGTGAACAACCGCATGGAATGACCCTCAAGCACTGAGCTGGGACTAGGTCCTGAGCACCCTCTACTCTAGCAAAAACAAAACAAAACAAAATAAGCCCTTTAAACCCCTGAACGTGCATTTTTCATTCCTTTTTGGAATTGCCCACATCAAAACCTGGGGTTTTTAATTCTTTCCTTTTACTTTCTTCTTCCTTCTTTTTCTTTTAGCTCCTTTCAGACTTTCTAAATATAACTCTCTTATTCCTAAAAAATTGGAATATGTTATCTTTTGGGATTGGTATTGGGACATAACTGTCTGTGCTCAGGTATCACTCCTGGTAATGCTTGGGTGATCATATGTGGTACCAGGAATCAAATTTGGGGTTAGCAGCATGCCAGGCAAGAGCTGTTAGCTCTGTACAATCTCCCAGGAAAGAACAAATCTTCCTGCTGCAGCGAACACTCTCATCTCTGTCCTCAATTTTTTGAATTTAGTAATAATTTTCAATACTGTCACTGCTTGCATTGTAACTATGTTTGGTCTAATGAAGAGAGGGGTGTATGAAAATTGACAATGTGTGATAACTGTTCTTTCCTGCCCTACGTGGTCCAGGAACCAAAAAAAAAAAACCCTATTAATCTCTGAATTATTTCTGTAATAGAGTCCTTACTTTGTTCTTCTTCTTTTTTAAATCAATGACAATGACCTATTCACTAGTAGTCATTGAAATTTCTCATTGATATAGCTGATCATAATCTTGAAACCAAGGTTCTTGATACCATGCCTTCAAAGAAATCATGACAGGTTCCTCTGTAATTAAACTAATTAAATTAAGCTTTGTCTCTTCTAGGTGCCATATCCCAACTCTCCTCCAGGTAGTATTGCCTCTTCTCTGATCTAAATCCTACCAATTTCTTTTATTTTTTAGTGCTTCGCTTGTTTGTTTTGTGGCTAACACCCAGTTGTGCTCAGGGCCAACTCCTGGACCCGGCAGTGCTCAGGGAACATTTTGAGATGCAGGAGATAAAACCAGTCACCTAAGTATAAGTAAGTCCTCCATCCCCTCTACTATTTCTCAAGTGTTCAAGTCCTTATTAAATTTGAATCATAACTCTTGCCCTTCTCCTCTTATATGTGTTCTGTTCTTATATGTGCTTATTACTCACATCAATCTCTTAACTGGCTGTACTCTAAAATCTTGATTATGTATTGTTTTACTTGATCATTTACTGCTTTGGGTCATTCACTGGGTTTTGACAGGCCCTGTTCTCTTTTCTAAGGTATAAATTATTCGAAATACTTTATTCATCCGTGAAATATTCACAGCAAAATTTTGGTTGAACAGAAAACAGTTAATAAATATTGCTGGAAATCTTACTCATTGACTTTAAAGCGGTGCTTTTTTTTCCTTTGGGGTCACACCTGGCAATGCACAGGGGTTATTCCTGGTTCTGCACTCAGGAATCATCCCAGCGGTGCTCAGGGGACCATATGGGATGCTGGGAATCGAACCTGGGTTGGCCGCGTGCAAGGCAAACGCCCTACCCGCTATGCTATTGCTCTAGCCCCTAAAGCAGTCTTTCAATTGATAAGTATTTATGATCACAATCATCTGTAGACAGGATTTTCTTTTTTTCTTTCCTTTTTGGGTCACACCTAATGATGCACAGGGCTTACCCCTGGCTCTGCACTCAGGGGTCCCCCCTGGAGGGATATGAGGAACCACCATAAGGAATGCAAGCTCTTTACCCACTGTTCCCCTTAAACCTTCAGTTTTGACTAACGTTGAATTTAGAAAATTAGTATTATTTATTAGACTTCCCATTAACAAGGAAAAGACAGTCATGGATATTTTGGAAATGTTGTCAATGTACTTTGGAAGACAATGCCTTCTAATCTGAGTGGGTTATTTGTTATTGCTCTGATACATCGATTTTCTTAATGCACTTAACAACACAGTCCCTCAGAGGACCGGGTGGCTGACTTGCAGGTTAGTTCGCATTTCCTCTTTCCTCCTTTCTTCATGGAAATATATGCATTTCTGGGGATGGAATGGGTCAGCCACAAGCGTCTTAACGTTCCAGCCCCAATATTCAACTGAACACAGCCCAAATTTCTTCATTTAAAAGATCTGAGCAGAAAATAAAGAAAAAAAACAGATGATATAAAGAATGCAGGAATAAAGGTCCTTTGTATTTATTATTGAATTTTTTTTACAGCTCCTAGATTTGTATTACTTTCTGAGATTTCATTGAAACATGCCAAGTTGTGTAAATATTAGCTAAAAGCACTCCTTTTTGTAGGGAAAGAAAATCAGTCATTTTCAAATAGGGACATTTTTAAGATCTGGGAAATTGAGGGCAGTTGCTGTGGAGCTGGTGTCAGGATTTAAATGGACTTTAGAGAAGGGAGAAATAGGGGATTCTGCTAAGTGGTTTGTAAAAGACCTGAGACTTACAATCACAATTATTAAACTGAATCCCACTGCTCTCCAAACTCTCAATGCTCTTTTCCTTCCATTTCTGTCCTGCCCTAGAAGGAAATTAGCTGCTCTTTAGCCCTTAAAAAAGGCTTCTTTTTCCCTATAACTCACCCTCCTGATATTTTTCTTAACTTTATCCCAACTACATCATTGAATAAATGTGAGTGTGTATCTCGATGGTGGGGGTTGATCTGGGTGGCTTTGGGGTCCTGAGACTGAGGTCAGACACTTCTAAAAGTTTAGTCAGTGATCTCATCAAGGAGCCTCACAGAGTGACTTTCTCCTTGTAAGATGAAACAAAATCAAGATATTTCTACTTGAAATACTTGCATACTACACTGGTTTAAATTTGGACCTTAAAAAAACTTTTTGTGATGAATAGGAAATTAAAAATTCAATAACTAAATGAAGGATAACTCTCAGGTTTAAAGATCTATTTTAACAGCTCAGAAAATCACTCAAATGAGATAATGTTCTGGATATTTTTGCTAAGATGATGTAATGCTAATTGGTATGGTATTAAAATGGATTCAGTCAGTATACACTCATTCTACTCACCGTTCCTCCTGAGAATTATGACCTCCTAAGCTAAAGTGACCAGGGAAGATTTAAAGATTAATATTTTGATCAGCAAAGCAGCATACTTTTTCTGTAGGAATGCATATCAAATCAAATAAAGGGACATTTAAGAAGGTCAAGGCTATATCACCCATCATTGGGTTTTACAGAAATATATGAGGCTTTTAAACGTCAATGTGATTGATTCTTGGCAAAGCAATTATGACAAGGAAAAGGAATTAGATGACATGAATCAGCCCCTGTGATCAAAATTGTAATAAGAGCAGTAAATTGTACCAACCTAGCACCTCACCATACTCTTAATTCCATTTAAAACTATTGCTGAGTTTAATGAGAATGCATCCTATATCATTTAGGACCTAGTCTTTTTTTTCCTTCCCCCGATAAGAGCAATTATTACAGTCCTATGTGGGATCCAAAAGATACTGCAGTTTACGGGAGTAATGAAAGTACTGCTTTCTGTTTCAAGGTACTACATCAAGTTAATTCTGAAGACTGGTATTTTTTTCTTAAGTTCCCTATATTATTACTTTTTCTTTCTTTTTTTTTTTTTTGCTTTTTTTTTGGGGAGGTCACACCCGGCGATGCTCAGATGGTGTGCTCTTGGCTCTTCACTCAGGAATTACTCCTGGCGGTGCTCGGAGGACCATATGGGATACTGGGAATCGAACCCGGGTCAGCCGCGTGCAAGGCAAACGCCCTACCCGCTGTGCTATCACTCCAGCTCCCTATTATTATTTTTTCTTAAGTAGGAATAATCCAAGATGATAGCTAGATTGTTTGAAACTTAAATGATACAAAACCAGCACATCTTCCCTCTGACTTAAAGTTCTAAGTAAAATGACTTCTCTTGAAGGACAAAAACCACATGATCTCAGGCATATGTGGTATATAAAGAACAAAGCAAGGGAATGTACAGTGTCCAAGGAAAATGAAACCTTGGGCTCTGACAATAGAGCAGAGGTTACCTACCGCAAGTGTGGTGTGGTGTGGTGTGGTGTGTGTGTGTGTGTGTGTGTGTGTGTGTGTGTGAGTGTGTGTGTGTGTGTGTGTGTGTAGCTTTATCCCTTTGGTCACAGTGAAGGTGTAGCCTTGTACACCAAAAGCATAAACATTAACATAATTGTAGTCATGTTATCTTGAATAATAAATAAATAAATAATGTTAAAAAGACTCCTTTTCATTCCCCTGCAGTCTCCTAAGCTGGCAACTGTCAGCTGAGACTTCCATGATGTTTCTTGAGTTCTATCTCTCAAATGATTCAGTGTAGCACTTAGATCTTTTACAATTTTTGTTACTTGGCTACATCCGGTGGAGCTTGGGTAACTTGGGGCCAGATGGTTCAGTGATTAGACCCAGCAATGCACAATGTACCAGGGTCACATACACAGCAGTGCTGGGGGAAGGACATGCTACACTGGGAGTTCAAACTCAGAATCACTCATGTGGTGGACGTGTCTTCTACTACTTGACCTATCTCCACACCCTCCCCAGCCCCATATTCATTTTTGGGAAGAAGAATGGAAAAAATATCAAACATTGTACTCATTCTTTATTTTTCCAAGGGGGAAGGGATTGGGCCACATCCTATGGTGCTCAGGGACTATTTCTGGCTCCATATTCAGAAGGGATCCCTGCCGGCGCTTGAGTGGTGGGTGCTAGGGGTTCAATGTGGTGCTAGGGGTTCAAATTAGGACTGCCCTTTGGCAAGGTGAGTGTCTTACCTTTCGTATTATCCCTCTGGCCATGCATGTATTAGTAATTCAGCAAAACTAGCAATACTTTCTATGCAGAATGATTATTACATATATATAGGGTCAATTTCTAGAATTTAAGTAAGTCTCAGTCACCAATGATACTTTACTATTTTCCTACTTCACGTTGTTGCTTGTTTTCTCTAGAAAGAAAACCGTGATTTCTATTTCACAGGTATTTTAGAATTTAGTCTGGCTTTACCTGGTGTTTTTGAATTGAATAAAGTGACCAATGACTGCATACGTGATGAATTTTTTTTTCAGTGAAAAGATGGGCTTTCAGAAACTGAAAATGCAAGCTACATATTGCAAATTAGAAATTGAAAGAAAAGTAAGATTCTGACTATCAGATAGATTTCACTTTGAATAAACCAGTGTTTTAGATACTGAGAATATAGATACAAGAATCTTAAAGGATATAAGAGATAGAGATAGCCTATCTTCATATAATGGAATATGTTACTTTATATAAATAACAGTAGAATTGAACAGGAACTCGGCAGCATTTCATGTGAAGAGTTCTACAATCATATTGTGATTTAATTCTTCCATAATAAGAAATTTGCTAATCTAAAATTTATTCAAATCTTATTTTTAAAAGAGAGACATAAAGCACTACTTTCCTTAGCATGGGTAAAGTTTCAACATGTTCAAATAACTATTTGTTGTTTAAATCTGGGTGGACCTCAGAAAAATCAATACTATTTATAATAGCTACTATCATCAATGGTGAATGAAAGAAGCATTTTAACTTGGTATTATTTCCAAATGACATATAAGGTTTAATTTGAATAGAATCCTTACATGGGTTATACATAAATTATACTTAGAGAAATCTCCCAAATATATTAGGAAATGTATGGCATATAAATAATAAAGACAAGTATTTTAATCAAGGTCCTGAAAGTTTCAAGTAGGAATAATATTTTGATTGCTTCTAAAAATCAAAGGAGAATTTCAGTCTCACTCAATGAAATTTTGTAAAAAAAAGTATGCAACATTGATTCAGTAGCTCCATAAAATTTGGATGATCAAAACTCATTCACAACAGTGTTCATCATCCATTGAAACAACTGCATTATATGCTTATATAACTGGTGCAATGAAATAAAGTTGAGCATTCAGGTATCTCCCCTAAAAGAAAATAAGACTTGCGGCTTTGGTAGTCATTCTTATGTATTCAGACAAATTTTATGTTTATATGTTAAAGGTTTAAGAAAACAGGATATATAGACAGTGTCAAGGTTTAGAACCGAAGCTATTAAAAAGATGATTGTAGTAGTATTATTTGTTAGAACCTCTGGGGAATATGCATGGGAATAACAGGAGGTCTTTCCAACAAACAAACGGGAAGCATTCTAATATGACTTCACAGCATGGTTATCTTCAGCAGCTATTTTCAAGGAAACTAAACAGCATGAAAGAAACCCTTCAGGTTAACCTAGACATGCTATGAAAATTGATTTTGTTTTGGAATATGAAGGCTATTTCCTTAAGCTATTTTATGGACTCATTTTCTAAAATTGGATTCATCAGATCATATGCTAGAATTTTAATTAGTGTAATTTTCTGCAAGAAATGAAAAGCAATGTTCAAAACAAGGAATGTAATGTGTCTGAGGCCATAACATTTCACAGTCATTTTTGTCTTACTACCATTCCAAATAAGATTAAAATATAAAATATTTAAGATCAACCTATAAAAAATAATAACTTCAGCCAGGAGTAGTTTTATAAAATTTTTTAAAAAATTATTTTTGTTTCTTCTGGGTATTTTGAAATCAGAGTTCTTCTAAGAGTAAATTTTAATGGCATCAATGAATTTTTTCTTATGCTATGAAAAATATAGATTTGTTATTATATTTATTTCCCTGCCAAACATATAAATTACCTTGTATAAATTATCTTAATATAAATTAAACTGTATATAATTAAAGCAAAGGCTACTAAGATAAAGATATTAAAATGAATATTGAAATTGATAATTAGCACAAAAATTCAGGAAAGATGTATAAAATTAATGTGTTCTTTTATAGGTAGATTTTGCTGCACATTTAACCTGTACATAACAAACAATAATAATAACTGAGAGATCAGGAGAATTATTCACACCTCAAGGAAACATACTGAGATGGATGTTTTGACTAGTTTGTTTTGGTTATTGCATTTTGCATTCCTGTTTTCATGAATTGGTGAGCATCATTTCTCAAAAACCTTGACTTAAGTTCACTACCACAGATATGTTTAAATGAATCAGCTTCCATTGTGTCTAATGCAAATGGTAATCATAGCCATAATATTTTGGACTTTAAAGGAGCTACTAACATTTCCTAAATTATTTAATATTATTTTTTATTTTAGAGATGAAGGAATCAGATCTAATCACCTTATTTCTTTTTTATTATTATTATTTTTTGCTTTTTGGGTCACACCCGGCGATGCACAGGGGTTACTCCTGGCTCTGCACTCAGGAGTTGCTCCTGGCGGTGCTCAGGGGACCATATGGATTGCTGGGAATCAAACCTGGGACGCCCGCTTGCAAGGCAAATGCCCTACCTGCTGTGCTATCACTCCAGCCCCATCACCTTATTTCTTTAAAGGCTCACTCTGGGAGCACGTAGTGAGGTGGTGGCCGGGTCAAAATGGAAAAACAGAAGTAGGAAAGGTGCTGTAATGAATATAAGTCAGAGGAGGGCTTTTAAAAACTCAATCTTTGATAATTTTGTGCTCCAGTTTCCAATTCCTGTGGCACATATTTTGTTGTTGGTTGTTGGTTGATAAAATTTATTTTCACTGCTGCCATCATTTTTCCTTTTGTGCGATTCAGAAAGTCTTCAAGTTCTTCTTCCAAAGTACTTAGGGGTAGTCTTTCAAGAGATCACATATTTTACTTCCTTTTGGGAAGCAAATTCTCCATGACCTACAGGAGACTAGACCTACAGGAGAGCAGGTTGCTGGGATATCTTCAGAGGGGTGATCACTGTTAGTGCTTTTGTCTGTCAGTCCTATGTGTGTGTGGTCTGTAATACTTTCAGAAGTCCCTCGGCTATGGGATTTTCATTTAAAATGACATTTCTCTTTTAGTTCTCAAAATCATGGAATGTTTTGCGACTCTTTCCATCTAAAACATGTTCATGTATAGTAGCAAATCCCACATTACTGATTAGAAAGTATCAGATGGCTCTTGGGGTTATATATTTAAAGTCTCCTCAGAACTTTAGGCTTTTAAGTTTGAGAACTTAAGCTTAAAGTTCTTAAAAATAAAGATTAGCATTATCCTCCTGTTGTTCGTTGATTTTCTCAAGCGGGCACCAATAACGTCTCCATTGTGAGACTTGTTGTTACTGTTTTTGGCATATCGAATACATCTCGGGTAACTTGCCAGGTTTTGCCGTGTGGTCAGGATACTCTCGGTAGCTTGCTGGGCTCTCCGAGAGGGGCGAAGGAATTGAATCCAGGTCAACCGCATGCAAGGCAAATGACCTACCCATTATGCTATAGCAATAAATTAAATAAATGAACTTCAGAGATCTTTTAGCCTTCTCTTATCGGTACTTTCAATTTTCATGTCTTGGAAGTTTATGACTATAAAGGTTTAGTTAAATATGACTTCTGTTATATGTTCTTTTGTGGTGCTATGAACTGAGTCTGGAGGCACATACACAAGAAGCTTGCATGTAGTGAGCCATATTCTTACCTTTATTTGGTTTTGCTTTATTTTGGGGTCACAACCAGCTGTACTCAGGGGTCACTCCTGGCAGGACTCAGGGGACCATATGTGATATCAGAGTGAGACCCACATTCTCACTTTCTTAAAAAGAAATTATTTGAAGCCATTGCATTTTTCAATAAAAGAAAATACTTTTCATATTTAAATATTTTTCCAATTCAAAGAAAATACTTGTCATACTTTTGTTTTGCAAATTTTCATTTTTTTAAAACCTTGGAATTTAGGCAGAGTAAGTGATGCATAAAATATAAGCTTTAGGGAAGCCATCTGGAACTCTTTTTAAATTCATGACATTCTCTCAAGGTATGAGGACTGTATGTTAGTACCACAGTCTGTGTGAGATTGCAATAACCTATGTGCTTTATTTTATTTGTGACAACAATTACCATATGACTTGGTCACGAACATTCCCAACTAAAAACTGAAGGCAAAGATAGAATTAAATATGTGAGCTACATAGGTGAATATGAATTTGAATCTGGTGTTGTAAGTTGCCGATATTAAAAAAATAAACCCAACTTGTTACCGACAGAAGTTACAAAGTTGGTTTTAATTTTTCTTCTATTTCTCCAGATTTATCCAGCATAAATATTTCTCATAAAAAGAAGTGCTTTAGAATATGTTCACAATTTCAAAAAGTTTGCCAAATAATAGAGCAGGGCAAAGCATCTCAGATCCAGAAATGTGTTAAAGATTGGTGCAGGAATATCTGATGGTGGTGATCCAATGTCCTTAAGGCTGACTTGTATCTTCCTAAAAACAGAACTAAATCAATTTTTTTCATTTCTAGTGGCCTTTGAATTTATCCTCCTTTCAAAGATTCTACCTATTTATTTCACATAGTTTAACCCTTAATTCTGCTATTTTTATTGACTGTAATCATTTGTTCCAAAATATATGTAAGACTTTTCAGGAAAATGTCTTAGTTAGTATAGTCAGTATTTTCTCCCAAGTGTTGGAGCATGTGGGAGTGATTTTTCTTAACTGGTACCCAGGCAGTGATGGGCTTCCAACTGCAAGTGATACCTGCAGTCTGTGTGTGTGATTGTGGTCTATGTGGCTTCACCAGTGAGACTACATACGTAGGGGGGAAGTAGACCAGATGCTGGAGCCAGGTTGATAGCAAATCTTCTTTCCACTAAGTTTTCTAGCTTCATTTTATGCTACATCTGAATATTTCTGCAAGCTTTTTCCTCTTAGTCCTTATTCCATAGTGACAGCTCTGCCAATCATTTCAGAATGACATTAGCAGTAGCTTTGTTCCCAGGTAAAAAAAATAAGAAAACCCTCCCATATTTACCTCAAAAACTTATACTCACAATACTAACTCAACTCTTTGTACAAAAGGGAGCAACAAAAGAAAGGAGACAGGTTGAATGCTTCCACTCTGTCGTTTTCTCTTATTTGATTTATTACTACTAAATTTTTTTTTTTTTTTTGCTTTTTGGGTCACGCCTGGCAATGCACAGGAGTTACTCCTGGCTCTGCACTCAGGAGTTACTCCTGGCGGTGCTCAGGGGACCATATGGGATGCTGGGAATCGAACACGGGTTGGCCGCGTGCAAGGCAGACACCCTGCCCGCTGTGCTATCTCTCCAGCCCCATTACTACACTATTTTAAAAACAAATTTTTGATTGATAGAAGAGATGCATTTCTTTTTCTCACTATCTTTTTGCTTTAGTGAGGCAGTTCTGAATTTTTTTTAAAGGGAATGATGTCTGCTTTTTCCTTATAGCTGAATTCTTTTACCTAGTGCAATATATTATGACCATGTAGAACTGAGATGTTTTTGATGCTTTCTTATAAACCTTTTTCTTTCTCATAAACCCTTGTTTATGAGAAGTAGGAGCCTATTTTATCATCTATATTTTATGGCATATAAATGTTAAAAATATCGAGAATTTGGTTTGTAGATTGTTATTACCAACTGTGTTGAATCTGAGCAAGGACTATGCTAGTAATTGTAAGCACACATCTCTATTAATATGCCTGCAGTTATGGCATAAATTCCTAGTTTATGTGCCACGCTTTTATATGCATCAGTGATTTCAAGGCAAAGCAAAATAGCTAAAATGCTGCTTTATGCTGGCAGCCAATTATCCTCCCTTAAACCTTCATAAAGTCAGATGCAAAGTTAGAAGTCACAGATGCATGCTATGTTCCTTTGATTTCTCAGAATAGAAGAGACTGGACAGGTTGGTATGGAATGCAGTGCAAGGTCCACATGATGTGGGATTTGGGTGTAACTGGTGGTGAATAAACTTTTATGAACATGAAAATCTGTGTGTTTGTATGTGTTCCTATAGCTCTCCTTTTCCTATTCTTCAAAAGATCTCAGTGCAGACTTTTCGCATATTGCTACTTTAGAAGTTAATTTTCACTCATACTAAATGTGATATTTTATGGTGATAAGCTTATGAGTAGGCAAGAAGGGTGAGTTTTTATTGAAGATTAATATGTATATGAAATAGCATGAACTATGAAACATGGCAGAGAGATCTGAGAAGACAAACACAATCCTGGTTAATTCTGACATCACTCAGGATGGACTGCTTAGCAGGTGTTCTACATTGGCAAGAGTTCCAGATGGCTTCCCTAAATGCAGGTGTACTACATATACATATAAAGCATATATATTATTTATATTATTATTATAATATTATATTTATATATATCCTTTATACATAATGAATTCTCCCTCCACTACATAGAACTACGCATAATGACCATTTCCTAAATTCTAAGTAAATCGAGATTAGTTATTGCATGTAGAAGTTCACTAAGTGTAAGAACTTAGAAGCTAGATATTTTTTATTTAACATTATTATCATCCACCTAGCAGGTGAAGGAAGAGGATTTAACTTTTGGTCTGTTTATGTTTGAGCCACACCCAACAGTGCTCAGGGCTTACTCCTGGCTTCGTGCTCACAGATCACTCCTGGCAGAGCTCGGGGGACCGTATGGAGTGTCGAGGATTAAACTCATGTTGTGTGCAAGCAAGTACCCTACCTGCTGTACTATCACTCCTATCCAATATTTTTAAGGACAAAATACTAACATTCGATTGCTTCCTTAATCTCCTTAAAAGATTAGGTGGCATTATTTTTCTTATTTCATAATTAAGAAAACTGTGCTATAAAATTATCATTAGTTCAAGGGTAACAATGGACCTGTACTCAAAACCGTATGCATCTAATGCCAAGCAAAGACTCACCTCTGCTCAGCTATACCTCTCTTCATATCTAACAGTGATGTTTCCTGGCCCAGGAAGATTTTTTGGAAGTTTTTTACAGTACTACTTTTAACATTCATAAAAAATTTGCTGTTTTAAGTTCTACTGACAAACTGGTTTTCTTGTTACACAGAGCTCCACTTTTTTATTAGTAGGGGCCAAGCCTGGCAGTGCTGAAGAAGGCGCAGGCAGTGATGCTCAGCCAAGGCTGATGGTCAAGTGTCGGATGGTGCCAAGAATCAAACTTGGGACCTCTTGCCTATTAGGCATTTGCTCTACTAATTAAGCTATGAACCCAGTACTTTCTTTTGTTTGACATTTTTTGTTTTGCTTTCTTTTTGGGTTACACGTGGCAGTGCTCAAGAAGTCCTCCTGACAATGCTTGGGGGACCATGGGATGCTGGGATGGAGCCCAGGTCAACTCCGTTTAAGGTTAGCACCATCCCTGCAGGACTATCACCCTGGCCCCTCCTTTCACTTTCGGTTTTTGAAGACAGCTTAAGCCCAAGTAAGCTTGGCTTGTTTTTGTCTCAAGTGGGCTTGTAGAATTACTCAAGGAAGTGGACTAAGAGAATAGAGAATGTCAAGGTGGTGCCAGCCAAAGGTAAACATGGCACCAGAAGAAAAATGTCTACTGCGTTTCACTGCTGGCTGGCTCCACATTTTCTGTGCCTGTTTGCTGAGGCATTCATTTACCCAAACATGTCTCTCAGCTTGGAAGCTGCCATCGAAAGAAAGTAGGGAGGAAAATGGTTGTGGTTGGATGCTAATAAAACTTTGGGTGATATACTTAATTCTAAACCAATATTCATCCATGGAGAAAAAAATCTGAAATATCCACACATTTCACCTGAGCACAAGCCCTTCTAAATGTCAGACATCTTGTCTTCAGTCAAAATTTTATTGATTTAAATTATTTAGTAGCTTTTTAAGGAGCAAAATGTCCCAGTTCCTGACTATGCTTCCTGTTCTCCCTTTGCTCATTCTATATGCATCGGCTGATATTTTCATAACTGAAACATCCACCTTTACTTAAGGACAATTTAAAATGAACCTCTTACATTTATATAGTACTTTACACATATTCATCAGCTCCACATTGATTCCTTCATTTGGAAAACGACTCTCTGATACACATCAGGCAGTCGGTCTCACCATTTCAGGTCTGCTGACTTAGAAGCACAGATGGGAAAAGGAACACGGTGAAGGCCGCTCAGTGAGAGAGTAGAGGCCGGAAACGTGGGCGTTAGGTCCTGCTCCCGGGCTCTTCCTGTAGTGTGGCAGCCAACTGCTTATGCAGAAGGGAAGCGATAGGGGCTTAGGTACCCTGTTCTCCTCTGCCCACGTGGTAGACCCAACTGTCTGGAGGCCCACTCTTGGCCCAGATACCCCACTAGTCACTGAAGTTAGGTTTAATATAAATATGATTCTTGTTTTGGGGGGTATCACACGCAGCGGTATTTAGGAGACGCTCCAAGTTAAGTTCTTGGCGATTTGCTTCCAGCAGTGCTCAGGGTAAATGTGGTGCTGGAGATTGACCCAAGCCTGCATTACAGCCCTTTGAGCTGTCTCTTAGGTCCAGCCATGTGGTTCTCTTTGAGCTGTCTCTTAGGTCCAGCCATGTGGAAGTTGGCAGAAGTGAAAATTCCAGAGGCCATTCAGTCAGACTCATAGAATTTGGAAGTGCACGAGTGGAAATTCACGCATATTGGTGAAGCTTAGAAAAGCTATGCATACCTTGGATCTCCTAAATGTTCTTAGTATACATATCTACTGTGTACTATTTTAAAATACTGCAGCACTATCCACAATAGCCCAAATCATGAAACAACCCAAGTGTTCAAGAATACATGATATGGATAAAGAAACTCCCGGTACGGAGACATGATAGGATACTACTCAGCTCTCAGAAAAGATGAGATTGTGCAATTTGCAGCTATGAGTGGAATGGGGAGGATCAGAGAGTATCACGCTGAGTGAAGTCAGCCGGGAGAGGGACAAATACAGAATGATCTCTTTTATATGTGGGGATATGATAAAGCATAGCAAGGAAATAACAAATGGCTCAAAGCAACAGAATCTGTAAACCTATCTTCAGAACTGAGTTGTCCATAGTGGGCGATGGGGGGATTTGAGAGGGGAAATATCGAAATAATGGGGGAGGGAAATAGACACTTTGATGGAGGGTGGGGTGGTGGAAGGTTATATGAATGAAACACTATCACTGAGGGTATTGTAAATCGCGATGAGTAAAATTTTTAAAAAGTGAAATGGGAAAGACAACTATAAATCACTACTGTGATATTTAATTTTGGGGGGCATATACAATTTCCTGTTTTTTTTTTCACAAGAGCAAATTCCTGAAGGTGAAGTCCATGCATATTTATTTATTTATTTATTTATTTATTTTAATGCCTTTTTTGGGTCACACCCAGCAATACACAGGGGTTATTCCTGGCTCTGCACTCAGGAATCACCCCTGGCGATGCTCAGGGGACCATACAGGATGCTGGGAATCGAACCCAGGTTGGCCGCGTGCAAGGCAAATGCCCTACCCGCTGTGCCATCACTCCAGCCTCTCCATGCATATTTATAGTCTCACAATATCCTCTGTAGGCTTCAGAACAGAAAGGGTGCTCAAATATATATATATTTTAAGTTAATAACATTAGCTATCAGTGACTTACGCCTGAAGGCAAAGATGCCTAGGGCATTTATCTTTCTTTTAATTTTCTCTGTATTATATTATTATCACACATATTATTGTCGATATTTAGTTATTTATTTTTGGTTTTGGGCCACACCTGGCTATTCTCAGAACTTACTCCTGGTTCTGTGCTCCCTGGTTGAACTCCAGAGACACATGTGGTGCTGGGTATCAAGTATCACTTAACTGCATGCAAGCAACTGCCTTACCACTGTACTACGTCTCTAGCCTCTGTTCTCCCATTTTGGCTTCTGTTTAGAGACCAGACCCAGTGGTGCTCAGGGATTACTCCTGGCTCTATGCTCAGGGAGGACTTGTGGTTATGCTGAGGACCATAGCTCTTGCCAGGATCCAAACCAAGCCATTCTCATGCAAGGCAAGAGTCTTCCATGCTATTCTATCTCTCTGGCATCTATACGTGCCTATTAGACCTTTGCACCAAAGCTTACCACAAGTGAACTTGACTGAGTAAATTCTCTGAGTCAAAATTTACTCATTAAAAGAAGAGAATAATATGTATGCTATTCCCATTTCATAAAACTTACATTAAAAAAAAAGGATGGGAAAGATGATTATTTCAGAAGCATTGCCTGAGTAGGTAGGCTCTGTAATTTTTTCTTTTGACTATTTCTCCATCTTTTGTGTTGGTCTACTCTTTTTTTTTTAAAAAAAAAACAAGAAAATATTCAGTCTCAAATAGGATGAAAAATTACTCTTAAAGTGACAGGGATCTTGGATCATGTCATCTGCATCAAAAGAGCAGAATTAACTGTGGTAATTTTTCATGTTTCTGAAGAATGATTATGAGAAGAATGCTAATTGGCACTTCTCAGATGAAGCTGCAAGACTTAAATAACAGCAGTCGATATGAGCGTTGGGAATGGAAAAGAACTGCACAGCCATAAAGGCAATTATTTATGTTCAGAAGCAGGGTTTCTGGGGGCTATAGAACTCCAGCCTCTGTTCAGCTGCCTGACGTATCCGTGCCCCTCTCCTCGGCATCTGAAAGTAAAAACAAGTGACATCTTTTTTTCTTTTCGGGTTGCACTGGCGATGCTCAGGGGTTACTCCTGGCTCAGCACTCAGGAATTACTCCTGGCAGTGCTTGGGGGACCATATGGGATGCTGAGAATCGAACCCAGGTCGGCTGCGTGCAAGGCAAATGCCCCACCCACTGTGCTATCGCTCCAGCCTCACAAGTGACATCTTGATGAGAATCTCTGGCATCAGTTTTTCAACTGTTTAGGTAGTTTGAACTTTATAACACATGGGTTAGGTTTGGTTACTACTTCTGGTCACAAAAACAACAGTTTTGAATATTGTCACTTTAAATATTAAATATTGTCACCTAGAGATCCATGCCATTATAAATGAGAAATGTCTTAAAATTTTTGTTACACTATATAAATTTATGTTATAATGCGGCTTCTTAAGTATAATTTCTTGAGAAGCTGTATTTCCAGATGACTTGCAAAATGATTGCTGAAATGTATTAATTAACCTTTACATCCACATAAAAATGTTTTGTGAGGAAAAATGTACACATAATGTTATCTTTAATCATGACTAATAAAAATGGGTTATATAAACAGAGGTTTTACTACTGCAAATGTCTCCTTGACAAATGACAGGACCTAATTCTTTCATTAAAAGATAATTAAAAATATTTCACAAGGGAACGACTCTTTTCCCACAGACCTCTTCTATCTGCCTGCATCTGAGGTACTAAGATGAGAGTCTTGAAGTAATACCTGCTGATTATACTAAATGTGGATGTTTGGGCAGTATTTTTTTAGCTGCAGGTTTGTTTAATTAAAACAGCATAACAGTTATTCTAGGATCTTTGAATACCTAGGATCCACTCTGAAATATGCCAACCATGCTGCTGCGAGTTGGGCTGGAGTGATAGGACAGCGGGTAGGGCGTTTGCCTTGCACGCAGCCAACGTGGCTGACCCGAGTTCGATTCCTCTGCCCCTCTCGGAGAGCCCGGCAAGCTACCAACAGTATCTTGCCCTCATGGCAAATCCTGGCAAGCTAACCATGATGTATTCCATATGTCAAACACAGTAACAACAAGTCTCACGATGCTGTGAGTTATATATGCTAACCCCCCCTCCCCCAACTGGTCATCATATCCACACTAGAAGTTGTTGCTGTTCTCTTCCCTGGTCTTCAGAGAGCTGAGTGTTCCATTCATTACTACTCTCCACCACTCCCCCCTGCAAAGCCTAAATCAGGGCAATTATTTTAACAAGCCCCAAGTCAGCTATTAAAACTAGTCATTAATTTGAAGGTATTTCCTCTACAATATCAGTCTGCTCTCAGAAAGGATAAGACCATCTTGGGCCATGAAACAAAATGGCGGTAACATTGATTGGATCCTCAAGATAGAAACGTTTCTGATGTGGAGATGGTACTACTTTTACATCTTCTCCTGAATCCAAATCTTTAGATGGCTAAAGGCTTAGACTCTGGAACCAAATCATCTGGCCTCAAATTCTGGATTCCATTCACAGTGCGATTTTGAGCCAGTAACTTCTCTGTGTCTCAGTTTCTTCATTTATAATAATACTGTTATTAAGGATTACTGCATTATTAAGATAATATATGTAAAATGCTTAGAACAATGAATAGATGTTACATATGCCATAAAATTCTATCAATAAATAAAAGTCATTTCATTTAGAGACGATAAATGTATGTCAACGGCAGAAAAATGATTCTTGAAAGAAATCAGTGAGTGTCACAGGATTAAAGGACCATTATGACCATTTTTTTTGTTTAGCTTCAAAGCCCTCAAGTTTTTATTTTTGTCATATCCATTATATAATCCATGGTCACAATAAATAATTAACATTGAACATTTCAAACATAAACTACCTTTGTAATATTGTTGTAGTATTGTCTTCTTTTAATGCATAAAGACTTTCAAACATTGATATGATACCTGCTTTTGAGAGACCCTGAAATGAAGTTAAAGTCAATAACAAAAAAATGTATAACCTAGAGGCTTTCACTAATATTATGTTTAATAGTACCATATCTGATCATCTGTGTGGTCAGTTTTATTTGGGATCATGCATTGATGTACTATTTGGGAAATGTCACATATCTAATTTGTGTTAGTTTGTGTAGAGTATTATTTTATTAGGAGACCATTTACATAACTGTGATAATGTTTGCTTGGTCAGCCAACCATTGCATGGAAGGACCAACATATGATATCTTTGATAATATTCCTTAAAGGTCCATGCTTTCCTCTGGGTTGACTTTCTTAAAAAGATAGTATTCAACATATTGGTGTAAGTAAGCAGAAAATAAATACACACAGTTTCAAATAAATAGCTGAGTTAAAATTATTATTTATAATAATTATTAATAATTATTAATAATATCTCATGTATTAACAATTATTAATCATTAATAATATCTCATGTGGTATCCAGTAAGAAGTACTTTGAGTAATTTGGCAAGTAGTAAGCATGGAACATTATTGAGAGATAATTTAAGTGCTATTCAATTCTTGTCTTAAATTCTTCAAAACATGTAGTATTGGCTTTGAATTGAAAGGTTTTGAATTGAAATTCTTTTGTCTGCAAAGTTTTATTTATTGTTTTTATAAAAAAAGTAAGCTAGTATTATAGATTTATCATCCCTCCCAACTGTGTCTCAAGTCACATTTTTTCCCTTTAATGCACACACACATACACAAATTTTCATTTTTCATATTTCTCTTGAAGTTCTCCTGTTGAGTATGGCAATATGAATGTTTTTAAAAATCCAATTAAGAGAGAGCAATGGCTTAGAACACACAACTCCCAGAGGAATCAAATCCCTAAGTGTTGAGTTTGGAAGTGAAATATTTTGTAAAGATTGCCATGGATTTGAAAATGTTAACACATGTCACCAGAACTCCTGGGAGGTAGATGTATGCACTTCTCTGTTTCTATAACTGATATATTTAATGGTTAAAACCAACATCAGCTGGGAGCTTGTTAGGAATAAAAAGTGTTTGACTTCAACAAGGCCTGTTGTACTAGAGTTTGCATTTTATTGAAAATCACAGGAAATTCATATGCACATTAAAGTTTGAGAAAGAAAATAACATGAAACTATTAAGTATTTATAGATGAATTAGTTATAAGAAATATAAAATTGCTTATTGTAAATATGAAAAGTAATTTTGATTCTCTCAAAATTAGCTTATGCTTATTTTCTTCTTTATTAAAATTAATTTTCTATTAACCAATAAAAGTATTACAAGATGTTTATAACTGAAAGGTGATAAAAATTAGTCTTAAATGTCTTTGTTTAGTTTACATAGAGTTGGTTCAGAAAGGTGCCTTTTAAATGAAAAATAAAGATGAACTTAAAAATGTGAAAACCATAGTACATCGGGTCAGGCATTTGTCTTGCATGTGACCAACCAGAGTTTGATCTCTGGCACCCAATATGGTCCCCGGAACCCCTCCAGAAGTGATCCCTAAGCAAAGAGCCAGGCATACACCCTGAGCATAGCTGGGTGTGGCCCAAAAACCAGAAAAAAAAAGAATAAGTGAAAGAAAGCCAGTTTTTGGTGGCCATTCTCAACATCACATTATATTTGCCTGTTTAACCTAGCAACTTACAAGCTTTCTGAAGGTGATGAACTGGCATTCAGATATTTTAATATTAAGAAAATTTAAAATGAATGAATAAGCGAAAGATTTTTGTTTAATTTATTCCTTTAAATATTAAAACATTCCATTTCTAAATAATTTTGCTGACCATTTCCTATTATTTATCCACCGCAGCACTGAAGTGCATAAATGATGTTGCTATAAAAATGCAATAAAACTGAAAAATAAGATCAATAAGAGAACAATTAACTAGGATCTGCATTACTTCTATTTTTTTGAAGCTCTCTTGATCTTGAAAAGGAAGACGAATCCTTTTAACCCACTAGCATATCGTAGGACATTCATTTACAAAATAATCCACCAAACGTTCCAGATAGAAGAGAATATTCTCCAGGTAAAAGAGAATTTTTAATAAAAAATAACTTTTTTTTTTTTATCAAATAGTATTTGGAATTGCATTTACAGCATTTACTTCTTTAGAGAGGTCGATTGCCCTCTAGTGGAGTGAAAAGTGAATGCACACTCCCAGGTTTTCAGCGTTTGTACAATGGGAAGAATCAGGGAAGAGGAGTCCCCAGATCTAAAAACATCTGGGTGATTGATTAATTCAGTATTTTCATTTTGTCTAAAAAAGTATCGTTTTTTAAAATATAGTATGACCATGGACTGTGCGTGTTTTACTACTGAGAAATTTCTCTGACCTGCCTTTAGCTGGCAGTGCTGGGCGACCACACCCAAAGCAGGGAACCAGCCAGTTTCACTCAATCTTGTGAGATACTGACAGAATTAGCAGAGCGGGTATAGATCACACCTTTTCAGCTAAAAATTTAAAAAATTGTGATTGACTTTGACATTTCTCCAAAAGCTGGTCTAGACTTTTATCAATGACAAAACATCCAATTAACTATACAATTGATTCAAAATTCCATTCCAATGGTACAGATTTAACTTTATAATTCTACTTGATAGTTTCTGATAGATAGTCACAGAATTCAATAATTATTTTCATAATGAATTATAGGGAGGAAAACCATTTTCGTGTGTGAAAAGACTTTATGTCACCCAGAGGACATTTCCTGAATATCAGTAGCATTGAACTTCTTGCTGCATTTTCATTGCTGAAAGTGAGCTATTTGGTGGAAGACATGTTGTATCTATAGATCAAACCCTTATTTCACCATCAACCATTAATACAGAAAGAAAATAACCCTGAAAGTAAGTGAAACTACTTTGAATGCGTGAAATAAAATCCGGCTGAAAAAGGATGAAAAGCAGAGGCAAATGCTCTAACAATAAAATATTTCTTTCCCCATTAGTACAGGTTAATCTGCTATAAATCTGTGTGTCATCACAAACACTGTTAATTCAGACTAAATAAACTTCTCTTTTAATATCACTAATCATCTCATTGTAACTATTACTTAAATATGCTTGCAGAGAATTTTAATATGGATACACAGAATCACCATGTGTGTCCATTTGTACCATCATACTAGTTACTTGCATCCGTTCCTGCTGGATAATAATGCTTATACGCTAGCAGCTTACTTACCTGTTACAAAATATGTATCAGATTAAGTGATAAACTGCTGCCATTTTTCTATCTTTTTTTATATATGTGAATCCTAACCAAATCCCCATTTTCTCCATTTCTAGTTATGTTTTAAAACCTTTAAAAAGTGCCCACTTCATTAAAAGAGATGACGGGATATAATATATATATATCTATATATATACATACTTGATACATCATGCAAATATAACTGTTTAATAAATCAAAAAAAAGCATCCTCCACAAACTTGAGGAAGCTCTGTAACCACAACAATTTAAAAATCCATTGTTTGCACACTGGCGAGGCTGTGCATCCTTTCATTATTTGCAAACGTACTAAAGGCGGAAACAAGTCTTGCCTCCGTCGGAGTTGGGTGGGCTTTTTATTAATGGATGATGGCTACCGTTTTCAGACCCACGTTCCTGCGTAGAATGGAGACGGTACCAAGAACCAGCCATGGGAAGAACAGTTTACAAATAAAGTTCCATTCTTGTGCATAACCTATATTTATAAACATCACCTTATGGAGTATATGTGGTGAAGACGGTAATAGCCCGACTATATATGTGTATTTTCTCCCCAATTGTAGTCACAATTCTCTATGGGGACTAGTCCAGTCATTTCTGCCACAAGGGCTTGGCAGTCGGTCGCAAGCCCTTGCACCTAGAACAGACCCACGTGAACATACACAGTCCCGACCACCGAAATGCCATTTGCTTTTTATAATGTAAAAGAGACAAAATGCCATTTGCTTTGATAATGCAAAAAAAAAAAAAAAACAGCTCTAAAGGAAAAAGGATTCTTTGGGGGGAGCGTCGAGAGAAGGGGAGAGAAGTGAGTGCAATACGGTTAATGCCTCATCAAAGACCATCATTTAAACCTTTTTGGAAAGACCCTGGGCTCCTGGCTCGGGGACGCTGCGGGTCCTGCTGGTGACGAGGGGCCAGGAGCGAGCCGGACCCACGGCTCTGCAGGGTTGGCTGCGCTCCAGGCGCCAACGCGCCACGTGCGCCCCCGGCCGGCCGGCCGGCCGCGTGGGGTGGGGTCCCGCCGCGCCCTGCAGCGAGGGTCCCTCCCGGCCCGGCCACGCCAGGGACCGCGCTGCTGGGACCTCGGGGAGAATTAAGAATCTGGATCTCAGCTGCATGGGACGGGGATGGGAGACGAGGTGTGGGGGATGGAGAAGCCCGATCTGAGCTGCTGGAGGGTGAGAAGTGGAAAAAGCAAAAAAAAAAAAAAAAAAAAAAAAAAGGAGAAAAAAAGAAAAAGCTTTGCGTGGCCCTGGGAAAGGGGTCACCTCTGCGGTCTCGGCGGGCGCGGGGTGGGGCCGCGCCTTTGTGTGGTCGGGCGGGGCTCGGGCCGCCCTTCCGCAGAGCTGCCCACTAACTGGGGGGAGGCTCTTCGGGGAACTCGGAGCACTGCGGGATGCGCAGCAGGCTGGTCAAGGGCTTGGGGTGGGGGTGCATCGGGGTTCCGACTGTTCAACACCCCCGCAGCCCCTCTCTAGCCACGCCTAATCCCTACAGCCCAGGGTCGTCTGCGCCGGGCCGGCAGGGTGGGGCAGGGCGGGGCTGTCACCTCCCCGCCCCGCATCCCGCATCCCGCATCCCGCATCCCGCATCCCGCATCCCGCATCCCGCAAGGTTTCGGGGAGGGGGGAAGAGGTCCCCAGCAACCGCGGACCTCGGGCCCCTCCCTTTCTGCTCCACCCTGGGTCCTCCCAGCGCCCAGACCCCCAGGGGCACCTCGAGGTGCAACGTTCGGGGGAGGAGGCTGGAGGCCCTGGATCCGAGAATCTTCGGTCTCGGGGAAGCGAGTCCGGGCCGGGAGATGCCGCGTGGGAACCCGGCTGCTACTTGGCCCTCGTCTGACCTACAAAACGCCAATTTCGCGCGGCCCCACCTAAGACCTTGGCCTCTTTGTATGGGTTATTCATCCCGATCCCCGCACCTAGGTTGCAGGAGCGTCCTCCCCCCACCCCCCATCCCCCCCGACAAAGGCCCCAAAGAGTTCAAAGGAGCCTTCGGGTGTGCATCTGGTACCTAGTTGGCACCGGCGGGGAGATTTCATCCCTCGGCCCCTCCCCTCCCGCCCTACCCACCCCGACCCCCACCCAAGCAGCCCGCCAGGAAAAACAATGAGGCCAGGGCGGGGCACAAGGGGGCACCGAGCAAGCCTTGAAGACTGCGAGTCCGGAGCACCCAAGAAGGCGGGGCGGGGCGCCGGGCTGCGCCCCCCCACCCCCCACATCCCGGTCTCCCCCGGGGAGGCGCCCCCCGCCAGGTGGGCCCGGCGCTGGGCTGGGGGAGGGGCGCCGCGCCGAGGCGGCTCCCAGGGCCCTGGGTGGGGCCGTCCGCATTGTGCGCCCCGCGCTGCAGGTGCCTCCCCCCGGGACCGCTCATCCTCACACAAAGAAACCCCACCCCGGCGCCTGCGAAACCCCCCGCACCCCGCCCTTCCCCGCCGGGCGCTGCCCCGCCCCTGCAGCTGCCCACTCGCGCCCGCGGGGCCCTGCCCGTCCCCTCCCTTTCCCTAAAACAAAGACCCCCCTCCTCCTCCCCGCATCCCCCCACCCCCAGCCCTTCCACTGTCACCTCCCCGGACCGCGCCCCAGAGGAGAGAGAGGTTTGTTGGGGGCCGAGACAATACAGAAAAATTTCCAGGGGTCTCCACCCGCCCCCCACCCTTTTGTCCCCACCCTTCTTGGAAGAGCCTCCGTGGGACCGCTAGGACTTTGCGTGCTCTCTCGGTCTCGCCCGGTCTCTCTCTCTCTCTCTCTCTCTCTCTCTCTCTCTCTCTCTCTCTCTCTCTCTCTCTCTCTCTCTCCCATTTTCTTTTTTACAAACTGGAGATGAAATCAAGGACGTTACGAAGCACTTTTGCAAAATGTCCCTCAATTTCACTCAAGGCAAAGTGTTCCGGTCGCCCCTTCCCCCCATCTAGTTGCGTCCCAGTTAAAAAACGTGGAAACGGAATAAATTCCCCCATCCCCAGGGAACCCTCACTTACCTGTTTCTACCTTCAAATCAAAGATTTCTTTTTAGATTTTTAGACTCCCTCTTTGCTCATCCCCCCCCCCCCCCATCATCCTTCCCCCATCCCCCCAAAAAAAATCTCCAAAGCTGAGCCTGTCCTTCCCGGTTTTCCTGGGTTACCAGGAACATCTTGTTCTCTTGCTCTCTCTTAAAATAAAATGAAATAAAATGAAATCTCAGAATGCCTTGCAAAAGCCCGAAGAGAGGAGGTAAGAGTGGGCGAAAGGCGCAGTGTCTTACCCATTGCTGTTTTAGCCATCGTAGGGATGTGCAGGTGCCGGGCGGTGGCGAAGGCGAAGGGTCCAGCTACAGCGGCGGAGAGAGCGAAAGAGAGGACTGAATAAGGCACTGAGTCTGCAGAGTGGGACCGTGCGAGAGAAAGAGCAAGAGGCAGGAGCCCATGAATAATTATCACTCGGAAGCTCAAGCAGATTGGCTCCCAAGGTCCCCTGACACGACTCCCGCAGACTCAGAATCTCTAAGCATTAAATATTGATCGACCAATGGTGCTGGAGTACAAAGTACCAGAATGCAGTTTGAAATGGAAATCAGTTCTTCCCTGTCAGCTCCCCCCCGTTCTGGGGGCCTGATAGTACAGTCCAAGTAGAGTGGCTCCTTAGCCTGGAAACCTCTGAGGAGCAGAGAACTGGGCTGTGCCTACCTGGGAGGCCAGCAGTTTCACTTGGTTCATGTATGTTTCATTGAACAAATAGACCCTGAGAAAAAAGCAAACCCAAAAAACCAACCAACCAAAGAACAACAACAACAACAAAACGCCAAGGGATCCAGAGGTCTGAGAAGTCTTTACAATAGGCTGACTATTAGGAACATCTATTTAGAAGACTCTATTTGAACTTGGTCCTGCTTGTTCCCCCTTTCTCTTTTTTCTTTGGTCCTGTCTTTGGTAGGTTCTTTCTCCCAAGGGCACGTCTTCTCTGGTTCTGGCGGCAGCTGGGCTCAGAACTGCAGTGTTATCCTTTGTCTGTGGCCAAGCTGGACTTCAATGTCTTTGGCGTTGAGGGTCTCTGGGGCAGAGCGAGGTCTCCTGGTTTCTGCTAGACACAGAAGGAACGGGGTTGGCTGAGCTTCTGGGGAATAGGGACACTAGTTACTTCCCACCTGGGGACAAGGTGGACAAGGGGGTGAGAATTAGGCTCCGGTGACCATGCCCCTTCCATCTGGTAACAGGACAGGACCAGGAGGTTGACCGTTTGCTTAGGCTGAGATTGAAGGAAGCAATGGTCAGTGGGCGTCATGTTGTCTTGGAGATATGGGTTAAATGGGTTGAAACCTCAGTAATCTTTTCAGGACTCTATGAAACTCTTTATACTCAGAGATTAGAGGAGATAAAGGATCTTGGATATGACTTTTCTGAAAATCAGAGGCTCCACTAATACAGACCAAGGAAGTTTCAGGTTGAACCACGTGGTAGGTGAGCGTATCTGAGGCCAGGTGTTAAAAATGATTCTTCATTACAGACAAAGCATTCATTAATTTGTTCCTACTCACTTAGCACATGCCATTAATTAATTCATTCACACTTGACTCATGTAAATATTCATCGAGCACTTACCATGTGTCAAGTCATAAAGATATAGCAGTGAAAAGATCTTAAAATTTAGATTCTTAAAAACACAGCATAATTTTTAGTCACTGTTAATTCAATATTCTTTGTTAATTTGATATTCTTGTTTATTTTTGCTAAATCTTCCTCTACTCTAGATCCATTCAGAAACTGTGGTTTTGATATTCAAAAGATAGGTAAAGGACTGCTAATGCATTGCATTTGAAAAGTGTAATAGCACATTGGTGAAATCACTAACATATATGAATCTTTGGCAAATTTTACATTTTACAGATATTATCAGTTTTTTTTAATGGAGAAAGTAAGTTCTTAGCACCTATCTCTCAAACCACATTTCAAAAGTTCTGTGTAGTTTCATGAATCATATGCAGTTTTGAAACCATAAAATCATTAAAAATAAAAAACAAAACAAAACACCCATGAACACTCTCCTTGGTGCTGAACAAACCTCTTTACTTCCCCGCAAACATTAAAGTATTTTAATCCTGTAATATCTTGCTGGGTGAGAGGAACCTACTGTAACTAGAGCAGCTCTGACTTGCTGAATCATACGAAAAATAAAAGATAAAGCATAGATCAATAAAATTGTTTCTTGAACAAGAAGCTTAGAAATTCTTTTTCCTCTCAGTGTACAGGTCTGTGACTATGACACAGCAGTAGAGCAATATGGGAGTTAGTGAAGCCTGGAAATAGCCATTCTTTCCCTCTCTCTCGCTCTAGAATCATTTCCAGCTTCAAGTATGAGCACTAAATTCCTTTAAGTGGAGCAGTTGGCAGTCTTGAGATGACAGACTTTCAAGATGTCTGTGTGAGTAATACTACTGAGTTTCCCTTTCTCCCCACCATACCTTTCCCGTTGACTATGTGTCATCCATATACTCTTTAGTTCATTGGATAACAAGGTCCCTAAGTTTTAGCGTTCACATCTTTAACAACTACCACTGTTAGTTGAACAAGATCCACCATATTTTTGATCATTATGAGGAAAGCAAATCAAAATACACATTGTATAATTGTTCATTTGCTCATGAACATTATTTATTGATGAACAGAAATGTAAGAGAGAAGTCAACATACACAGAAGCAAGTGTAAGATAGATGATTTGAGGGAGCATACCCAGATGTGTTTAGGGCTTATTCCTGGCCCTGTGCTTGGGGATCACTCCTGGTGGTACTCAGGGGACCATATGTGATGCCAGGGATTGAATCCTGGTCAGTCATATGTAAGGCAAGTTCCCTACCCACTGGACTATCTCTCCACTGATATATGACTTTGACTTTGAGTGCTAATGACCTAGCTCAGCCATGTATGATTTTTAAGTAATTTCAGTCAAATGAATAGGTGAGTTAGTATAACATATGATAGACTATAGTGATCACAGTCTATCCATAAACTCACAAAGAAAAATTTAAAAGCTCAAAGGTCTGAGTTATAATCAATTATTGATTTTACTTTTTGTTAATATAATCTTCAGTCATGCAACTCTGCTTGGGACTGCAGGTCTAAGGTAGAAAAAAAGAAATGATGATTTATTCATTCAAAAATTAAATTAAAATTAATTTAAATTAAAAGCAGTAATTTATTCAATATTTATTTTTCAATTAATTCACTAATTTATCCCAGTATTACTCAAAATGGGGGATATTGTCCCCTGATGGGTGCTGGGATGATGGGCAGGGTATGATGTAATCACAGGGCATTTTCTATTTGTTCACTTAAAGAAGGTAGATTTGGGAGGGGGGTATAGAGTTTTTTCCTGAGAAAAGAACCTTAGACCAAAAAAGTGTGGGAACCTCTAGTCTATCTTAGAAATAGTTATTAACAAAATTTGTATTGTGAAATAAGCCAAACATCTCTTGACTACCTAAAATATACAAAATGCAGGAAAATATAACCTCTAATTCTCTAAGAAAATATTATCAACTTAGGCTCTGGTTCTGATAATGAACCAGAGTCTCTAGAGGTTTGAAGAAGAGAAAACTACTTGGCCTGAAGAAAATGGTTTTGATGGTGATGAGTGAACATCCACATTAAAAACTAGTTACTGGACCTGAGCAATGTAAAACAAAGGACAAGGTTGTCCTGTAACATTTGGGATAGACTGAAATGTTATCACTTACAGACTGCCTAAATCACTATTGGTATTTGTTATGCTTATGGTTTCCAGAGCATTTAAACATTTTAAGAGCAGAGTCTAAGTAGTGTATATTTTTAATCGCCTTAAAGTGCCTGTATTCATGTGGCTGATAGTCAATAAACACGTGTGAAATAACAACAGTAACAACAGTAATACTGTCAAAATAATTCAGGATAATTGAACCCAGCAAAATTGTAGATGTGCTTTCAAACACTTGCTTTGCTATCTCATGTGGGGAGTAGGTACTGTGAGCTTGTTTACTATTATTTATTTATATCTTGTTCCATTCCCCAAAGAATATGGATGAGTAGAGTTCAGATCAGCAGAAGACCCTTGTTATATACTTGAAGTCATTAACAGTACTAAAGAAAGTCATAGAAATAAAAGATATTAAGAGAGACTTTAATTACTATGGATTACAATGTATTGTGTATTATTTCTGCAAGGAGATCTGAGGTGTTGGTTTCTTTCCAAACTGGAGCATAATCATTGCTTTGGAGGATTAGCTGATGTCATGGAATGATTTTAGCCTATTAGTAATCAAGCTTCTGGGAGAGAGTATAAGATCATATTATAAGATAGTGAGATATCAAACAGCATTGTCAGAATTTTATTGTTTTCATTGGATCTTAACTGATATTTTGTTGATTTTGGGCTATCCCTGGGGTATAGAGGTGAATGCTTCAGGGTTAAAGTGAACTTGGTGGCACACAAAGCAAGTGCTATTTCAAATTATTTTAAAGGAAGTTAGGGGAAAATTGTCCTTTTGTTATTCTGCCCTATTTTTATTTTCAGGGACCACCCCAAGAGGAGTCGGGTCCGCTTCAGGGACCATACCTGTGATGCTTGGTCAGGTGCTGTGGGTTTGATGATTTGATGTTGGTTCCAGTGATGTGGTGTTTCTCAGCCTTTTGGTTCCTCGTGGCACTCAGGGTACCAAGGCCACCAGGGTCAAACCTGGCAGTACTCAAGAGGTGTAGAAGATAAGACTCGTTTAGGAATTTTCAGTGTACAGGAGCTGTTTCTGGCATACTAAGCGAGTATATATTATTATTTTCCTCTTCAATAAGCTAGTTAAAATGAGGAATGCTTAATTATCATCCTCTTCTTTTTGTACTGAGGACTTCCTTTATGTCCAAGTGGGACTTTTTACGTGTTAGTAATTAGTATAATTTACCCATAAGCAAAATTACTTATTGAAATGACTAAATCCTACGAATGATTTTTGTAATTGAACTCTTCTGGCAATGAGCTTGCTCTAATCACATGAAGGGCTTAATATAAATGTAATAAGTCGAAATTTTATATTACTGTGGTGACGCTGAAGAACTCTTTACTAGCTTGGCAGTAACTCATGTAACATTTTCCCATTTTCCTTCTCTTTGTAAGTTGATTCACAGCTTGAGTTGAGGGAGAGCATTTGCGAGACACCACTGAAGCTGAGAAGATGGTTGCTCTTGGGATTTTTGCTACAATTCCTGACTGAGAACAAAATTGGAGACAATATTAAAATGCCTGGAAAAGAAGAATGAATCACTCTATTTGTTCCACAGGTCCAGTGCTCAACATTTCACTTATTTATCATTGGCTTATAATATTGCATGGTTTAAAGTTATAAAATTGGAGCTGGAGTGATAGCACTGTGGTAGGGCGTTTGCCTTGCACGTGGTCGACCTGGGTTTGGTTCCCAGCATCCCATATGGTCCCCCAAGCACCGCCAGGGTTAATTCTTGAGTGCATGAGCCAGGAGTAGCCAGGAGTAACCCCTGTGCATAGCCAGTCTGATCTAAAAAGAAAAAAAATGAGATGTTATAATTTGACATATCGCCATTCTGTATTATGTAAATATTTACAAAAGGCTAGCTTTTATTCACAGCCATACAGTTAGTGTATTTTTATCTAATTTACACAATCCCTCATACTAGAAACTACCATTTTGAACTTACAGTTTGAAGCTTATTTTGTTTTTCCCACTTGTTTTGTCTTCCACATATGGTTAATTTCAAGTGACACTTGTCTTTTTTCATTTGGTTTATTTCAGTTAGCATAGTACCTTAAGCTCCGTCTATGTTCATATAATGACCCCAGATCTCTTTATTTATGTTCTCATTTTAATAAATGACTGAGTAGTATTTTACTGTGTAAAGAAATCTTATTTATTTATTTATCTTTTTGGGTCAGAACCCGGAGATGCACAGGGGTTACTCTCTGCTCTGCACAAATCACACAAATCACAAATCATCCTGTTATTCGTCGATTGCCTCAAGCAGGCCCCAGTAACGTCTCTTTCATCCTAGCCCTGAGATTATATTCAAGGCCCTTTAGGAGAATGAGACCCATCATTGTTACTGGTATTTGGCATATTGGGTACGCCCCGGGGAGCTTGCCAGACTCTGCTGTGTGGGCAGGCTACATTTGGTAGCCTGTCAGTTTGTCAAAAGTAGGAATGAGATAATAAGATGTCATAATAAGATGTCACGCGGCCCTTCTCTGCTCTCTGTTCTGCACTCAGGAATTATTCCTGATGGTGCTTGGGGGACCATATGGGATGCTGGGAATCGAACCTGGGTCAGCAGCGTGCAAGGCAAATGCCCTACCTACTGTGCTATTGCTCCAGCCCCAACAAACCTTATTTTATCCATTCTTCTGTCCATGGGTATGCAGGTTACTTCCAAGACTGGAATGTTGAGAATAATACTGCAATGAACAGATTATTTACATATTTTCAACTTGGTGTTTTCATTTTTTTCAGATAAATATCCAGAAGTGAAATAGCATGTGAATAGTATTTCTTCTCTTATTTTTTTGGGAAGTCTCCATACTTTTTGTACTAATAGTTTTGTCCTGATTTATATCCTTTTCAAAAGTATGTGAGGGTTCTCTTTTTCCCCCATTCTTACATTCATTTTGCTTGTATACTTTTTATAGTAGTCATCCTCACAAGCACAGGTGTTAAATATTTTGAACTGTTTTTTATTTGAATGTTTTTAATAATAAGTGATGATTAGTACTATTTGATGTGCTTATTATTTATCTATGTGTCTTTGAAGAAGCATCTATTCAAATATTCTGCCTATTTTTAGATAGGAATATATATTTTGGTTGTTGTTGATTTGTATGAGTTTCTAATATATTTTGGATAGTGTAATATGTATAGTGCAATGCTCTTCCTTCCTTCTTTCCTTCCTTCCTTCCTTCCTTCCTTCCTTCCTTCCTTCCTTCCTTCCTTCCTTCCTTGTGATTGATTGTCCAGTTTTCCCAGCACCATTTATTGAAAAACTGTTCCTTTTTCATTGTATGCTCTTACTTCATTTTTATCAACTAGTTGCCCCATGTATGTTCCATTGGCTTTATTTCATTTTTTTAAGCTGAAGCTTCACTATGGTCATTGTACTACACATAAAGTTAACATTATTGCCTATGTACTTAGGTTATTTTAAATCACAAACAGAAGCAGGAGCAGGAGGAATTAAAGGAGAGGAAAAGGAAAACCATTTCATTATACTGCCTTCCAGGGATATTTTCCCATTAATCATTTATAAACTCATTATCTGACCCTCTGATCTCCCCCCAACTCTATCCTGCTTCATACAATGGAATGGAATTAATAGATCTAGGTCTTATTTTTAAAAAGCTATTTCATCAAAAATTAAATTTGATAGTAACATTAGCCTTGAGCTCAACTATAGACAATCGAATCTATTTCATTTTTTCTCATCTCTTCACATCCTGATGAGCTCTTCTCTTTCAATTGCTTCCTGAATCATAAGCTAAGAAATTACTTATAACTTTTCAGGAATTTAGTTAAGCAGTGGGAAGATTAGATAGCAAAGCTTGCTTGTTGTACACAGAAGATGTACACCGGTTCCTGATTTGGATTTACTTAGAACATGTGAGGACCATCTAATTAAGAAAGAAAAAAGATTTATCAGAGATGCATATTGGATAAAATAATTGATACATGGTATAATTGTAGTGAGCAAATGCTCTATTTAGATTTCAACAAATTTTGCAATGGATTTGGTTTAGAGATATAGTTGATGCCTAACCTGGGTGTGGGAAAATTCAACATAAGAGTGAAGCACTTTATTAGTCAAAAAGGAAGTCTCTAAAAGTAATAATCATTAAAAGAATAGAAGAGGCTTCTTAAATAGATATTAATGACCATATGTGGAACATTCTATTAATAGAAATGCAGATGCTAGAGAATGAGAACTCATTAAATAAAATAAATAAAATAAAAATCAGTGGGTATCTACCAATGTTGAATATATAAATAGAAGAAAAGGGAAAGCTATTTTTAAATCACAGACAATTAAATACATAGAAGAAATGATATACTTGTGAAAAAATATGTCATTCTGCAACTACCATAGTGATAACTGACTCAAGTCAATAATCAGTAATAAATGAGTGCTAAACCTACAGGTGATTTTGATGTTTAACAGAAAATTAAATGCACCCAGTGCCTTGACCCACAGATTATTAGTTACAAAGGGAATATTGAAATTTTTCATGGAGAATCTTTGTGGAAATCATCTGAACAAAGAAATTGTAGTTAGTATCACTAGTTGGGTAATAAACTAACAATTTTTGCCTGCTCACCTCTTTGGAAATTGCTTTCTTCAGTTGTTTTACCCAAGGTCATTTGCTTTTCTGAAGGGCAAACTGCTTCCAGAGACTGATTGATTCAGAATAAAAATCTTTATGGGCAATAGTTCTGGAATGCTATCCTATCATTAGAGCTCTCTGTGGGGCTGCCTGAGGTCTGGGTTAAGACTGCATCCTGCTCATTCTTACTTTCTGCTCCAGTCTGCTTCAATTTCACTTACCTTTTAGAGATATTGGAGTATTACTGCATATATTAAATATACAATGATAAAAAGTGAATTCAGTTTTTATCTTCTTATTTTGCAACAAAATCTCTTAATATGATTTAGTTAAGCATTTTTACTTTCTCTTAAAAATTTCTGTTCTTTCAAGTGCATAAAGGGACAGAATGTTTTTTAAATATATATATATATGTATATATATATATATATATATACACACACACACACACACACATACATACATAGGCTGGAGCTATAGCACAGTGGTAGGGCGTTTGCCTTTCATGCAGCCAGCCTGGCCAAGCCGGGTTCGATTCCTATGCCCCTCTCGAAGAGTCAGGCAAGCTACCGAAAGTATCACGTCCGCAGGGCAAAGCCTGGCAAGCTACCTGTGACGTATTGGATATGCCAAACACAGTAACAACAAGTCTCACAATGGAGACGTTACTGGGCCTGCTTGAGCAAATCGATGAACCGTTGTTCATCGAGGACAGTGACAGACAGTGATATATATATATATATATATATATATATATGTATATATATATATATTTGTTAACAGCAAATGTTGTTCAACCTATTGCCCCTTTCTTCTCCCCTCTCCTTTTTAAAGCTGAGTTCTATAGTAATAGTCCAAAGTCCATTCAGCTTTTTAGTTTCTCTATATACAACCCGAGTGAAATAATTCAACATCTTTCTTGTTTGGATTTACTTGGTTTAAGGTGATATTTCATAGTTTAATCCAAGCTGTTACAAAACAAAAGGAAGATTTCAGCTTTTCTTATAATTGAGTAGCATTTTATTTAATTCACCTGTTTTCTCCTAATTCAGTTTTGGGATGTTATAATTCCAAAAACTCATCAACTTATTCTAGGTTCTACAATTTAGATTCAATTTATGGCACCAGATTCTCTAGTAGCATAAAAGTGTACAATTCATTCTGAAGTCCCCTTTACATAAAAAACGCTTTTTGTTTTTTTAAATTGTATCTTTCTGGTTCTGAGTGGGTTATCTTGACATTTTTTAGAAGACCATTTATGATTTCTTATAAGAAATCATAAATATCTTTATCTCTTTATTACCTGATAATGATTTTATCACTCCAAATCTGAGTGATAGTTTGGTAGAGTGGAAGAGGATTCTTAATTGGAAGTTCTCTTTACTTAATAATTTGTATATATCATACTATTTCTCTTTTGCCTTTAGAGTTTTACTTTAGAAATCTTACATGAATCTTATGGAAACATTTTTGTGTATGAGCCTTTTCTTCTCTTGCTTCTTTGATGACTCCATCTTTCTCTTAAATTCTTGCCATTTTGACTACAATGTGTCTCGATGTTCTTCAGTATGGACTTATTTAGTTTGAAACTATATGAGCTTCCTGAATCAGTGCACATGACTCCCTCTACATTTTGGTGTTCTCCACCATTATATATTTTTTTCTACTGGCATTTCCACCTCCTTCTCTCTTTTTTCTTCTTAGAGAATCCCTAGTATGTAAATATTATTTTTCTTAATGGTGTATCATAAATCTGTAATGTTTTCTTGTTTTAAAATTCATTTTTACTTCCCTCTTCCTTTTGATCATGTTCTTTCTATACTCTGAGGTCACTAGTTCAAGTTTCAACTTCTTCTAATTTGCTGCTGAATCCCATTAATGAATTTTTTCGTTTATCTACTATACAATTTAGTTCATTAATTTATGCTGGTATTTTTTGTTTCATTTTGCTTTTTTGGGCCGCACTCCCTGATGCTCAGGACTTACTCCTGGCTCTGTGCTCAAGGATCACTCCTAGAGGGCACTGGACACCATATAGGATGCCAGATATAGAACCTGGGTTGGCTACATGCGAGGTGAACATCCTACCTGCTATACTTTTGCTACAGCTTCATATGCTTGTATTTTTTAAAATCTAAAATTTCCCTTTAGCTTATTGGTGGTTTTTCCCACTGATTTCTTCATTTCACGGAAAATTGATAAGACTGTTTTTCCTTGGGTACTTTAGAAAATTCTGGCCTCTCTGGGGAAATTTCTGGCCTCTGTCCCTTATTGCTGAGGGTCTGCCACTCTGTTTTATCACTATGTCAGGTGCTGTGTGAGCACTGGTGCTAGAGATCTGGGCACAAGCCGGCTGCAGTGATCAAGTGTTTATGATTTCCAAATCAAATTGTGACTGTGGCTTCGAGATTACGTGAGGCTGGATACCCATTTGGGATTTGTGGCCACACATGACCTGTAGTAGATAAAGTGCTACTGGCCAATTTGTGGTCACAAGTTTCCTGTATCAGCTATATTCCTGAAATTGGACAGACGAGTGTTGTAGGACTTGTAACCCCCAGCATCCTGGGTATCAGTTTAGGGTGTTTGCTTTTTCCAGCACTTGGCACTATGCATTACAAAGTTTAAGCCATTTTGGGAAACGTTCTGTGAACATCCATCTTGTTGAAAAGTCGATATAACAGGCAGAAGTAGGTCTGCTTCCAGCTTTACTTCATCTTTTTTTTTTTAATTTAGGAGTACTGCTATTTATTCAGCCACCGATTAGCTGATTGAATTGGGCATGAACTCCACTTTACTTTTCTTTTTTTCCACAACTTTATTTTTTTTCTTATTATATTTATTTATTGAATCACTGTGGAAAAAGTTACAAAGTTTTCAGGTTTGAATCTCGGTCATACAATGATCAAACACCTTTCCCTTCACCAGTACTCATTTTTCACCACCAAGAACCCCAATATACCCCCCCCCCCCACACACTCCTCTGTGAGGCAGATGATTTCTACTTAACTTTTCTCTACATTAATTACATTCATTATTTCGACAAAACATGCACCATTATTGTTTAGAATTCCCCCCCCCGACAACAATCAGAATTGGTGAAAAGGCATTGTAAAATACTTTGTTTTCTATAGCTGGTTATGAGAATCATAAAATGATTTTGGATTTCTGCAAAGAGCCAGATAATTATGAGATTGGTTTCTGTGCGTCTGGTGTTATGGCTGTGCTGTAGAGACACTCGTGAACTCAGTAAGGGCATGAAGGATGAGCCAGTACTGCTCCCCTTCCCAGTAGACTACAGTTGCCCCATCACCGCTGGCTCATACCTGGCTTTCCTATAAGCTCTGAGGTGACGGCCACCTTGCTGCCAGGGAGAAAAAGGCGGAAGGGAGCAACGCCCTTTCCCTCTCCGGCATGGTGCCGGAGTTTAACGCATGGTCCATTCACTTTTCTGCCACAAGCTGCCGGCTCTGGATTAAGTTCTTTTGCCTCTGGAGCCATGGCCGTGTTGGAGAGCCGCTCCTGGGGGGCAACACGTGACCTCGGTAGGGCATGGAGGATGAGCCAGTACCTCCCCCCTTCCCATGAGACTGCAGTTGCCCCGTCACCGCCGGCTCATATCTGGCTTTCCTATAAGCTCTGAGGCGGTGGCCACCTTGAATGTGGTCCAGATGCATTTCTGCCAAAAGCCACTGGGTTTCGAGATTTGTTTCTGAGTCTCTGGGATCATGGCTGTTAATCAGCTTGATCAGGAGCCAGAGAAGCCGTTTGTAGGCGGCAACTCAGGGTCTCATGGGGATGGGGAGGAAGGGCTGGTTCCACCATCTGGTGAGGCCCCGTGTGTCTCGTCACTGCACCCAAACCTGACTGTCCAGTGGTCTCTGGAGGATGGTGGTCACCAAGCCGCCAGAGGGAACAGGCCAAGGAACGAAACCTATTTCCACCTGGAGTGGCCCAGCGCCAGTAACCTGCTGCAGGAACAGGACACATTTCTGCCAAAAGCCTTTGGTTTATGAGATTCGTTTCTGAGTTTCTGGGATCATGGCCGTTAACCAGTTCGATCAGGAATCAGAGAGGCCATGCTTCCAATTATATAGCTGAGCCGGAGGTGGTTTGTGGGTGTGTCTCCCACATACCTAACTTGGTAAGCTTTGCCCCAAGTTTTTGGGGTCTGGCCAAAGACACTGCAGCAATTTTAGGGTATCTGAAAGTCTGACGGTGCCATCAGGCTGCTGATGCTTTTGCCTCACAGGTACAGGTCAACCTGCTGGCAGCACCATGCCCCCAATTTCCTTCATCTTTTTGAAAAATATTTTTTATTTATTAAGAAGCTGTGATTTATAAAGTTATTGAGAGATGAGTCTCAGGCCTACAATATTCCAACACTGTTCCCATCATCAAAGTCAACTTCCCTCCTTCGTTGCTCCCAGACTCCCCTACTGACCAACTCTAACCAGGTTGCAACAAATCGCATGATTTCATAGTTCCATGAAGCTGTTGCCAGTGGGTCCTTGTGTGACTTATGTGAAGTGAGAAGGAGAGAGGCTGCAGCATTGAGAAGGGAATCTGCTCTTTATCCACTCTCTATCCATGTGTGCCACTGGTGGGATACAGCTGGAGAAATCTAGGGCTGGTAAGAGTCTGCTGTAAGCCTTGCCAGAACTGCAGACCAATGGAACAGGGTTGAATACACTGACATCTCCCCTCAATCATATGATCATCTAATCTTTGATAAAGGTGCAAGTAATGTGAAGTGGAGTAAGGAAAGCCTCTTTAATAAATTGTGTTGGCATCACTGGACAGCTACATGCAAAAAATGGGCTCAGAACTCTGCCTAACACCGTGTACAAAAGTAAGGTCAAAATGGATTAAAGACCTCAACATCAGACCAGAAACCATAAGGTACATTGAAGACAAAGTTGGCAAAACCCTCCATGACATTGAAGCTAATGGTATCTTCAAAGATGCCACGCCACTGGCCGAGCAAGTGAAAACAGAGATAGATAAATGGGACTATCTTAAACTACGAAGCTTCTGCACCTCCAAAGAAACAGTGACCAAAATACAAAGACAGTCTACAGAATGGGAAAGGATATTTGCCGAATACACATCTGACAAGGGGTTGATATCCAGGATATACAAAATACTGGTTGAACTCCACAAGAAGAAAACATCCAACCCCATCCAAAAATGGGGCAATGAAATGAACAGAAACTTTCTCAAAGAAGAAATCCAAATGGCAAAAAAGCACATGAGAAAATGCTCTACATCATTAATCATCAGGGAGATGCAGATCAAAACCACAATGAGATACCATCTCACACCTCAGAGACTGGCCCACATTCAAAAGAGCAAAAGCAACCGATGCTGGTGCGGATGTGGCGAGAAAGGGACACTCCTTCACTGTTGGTGGGAATGTCCACTGGTTCAGCCCTTCTGGAAAACAGTATGGATGATTCTCAAAAAATTAGAAATTGAGCTCCCATTTGACCCAGCAATACCACTCCTGGGAATATATCCCAGAGAGGCAAAAATGTATAGTCGAAGTGACATCTGCACTTGTTTGTTCATTGCAGCACTCTTTACAATAGCCAGAAACTGAAAGAAACCTGAATGCCCAAGAACAGATGACTGGTTAAAGAAACTTTGGTACATCTACACAATGGAGTACTATGTAGCTGTTAGAAAAGATGAAGTCATGAAATTTACATACAAGTGGTACAATATGGAAAGTATCATGCTAAGCGAAATGAGTCAGAAAGAGAGGGATAGACATAGAAAGATTGCATTCATCTGGGGGATATAAAGTAACAAAGTATGAGGTTAATACCCAAGAATAGCTGAGATCAGCACCAGGAGGATTACTCCATAACTTAGAGGCCAGCCAGGTATCCTAGAGGAAAGGGCAGTTCAGATAGAGAAGGGAGCATCAAATAAAGGGTGTTTGGAGGATCCTCCCAGGAGGGGAGATGCATGTCGAAAGTAGACTATGGACTGAACATGTTTGCCACTCAATGCCTCTTTTGCAGACCACAACACCCAAAAGGAGAGAGAGAACACTGGGGATTGCCCTGCCACAGAGGCAGGGGGGTTGGGGGGATGGGGTGGGGGGATATTATCCATGGTGGTGGAAAATGGGCACTGGTGGAGGGATGGGTATCTGATCATTGTATAATTGAAACCAAAGCACAAAAAATTGTAAATCTACAACTTTAAAAAAAATAAAATAAAATAAAGGGGAAAAAAAAGTAAATAAATAAATAAATTCTTTAAAAAATCTAAAAAAAAAAAAGAATCTGTTGCTAGCGTGGTTGCCAAGGGGGTAAAGTTGGGAGTAGTTGATGGCCTTCTTTGATATTCCTTTCCTGGGTCTTTGTTCCTGCTGGAGCTTTCCTGAAAGTGGGGTCTAGCCTTCTGTGGGTCTGTGCTGGCCCAGATAAAGATTTTCTCAGGTGTTAGCTCCTGTGTTCACAAAGTGGTTGGTGACAGCCTTAGGGATATTGGTTTTATTACTTCCCAAGAACTCACTGTCAGGGGGATGCCCTTTCTTATCTACCTGTGGGTATGCTTCAAAGGTTCATCGTATTCCATTGTGTATATAGATCACATCTTCATAATCTACTCATCTATCGTTGGACATCTAGTTTGATTCAATATTGGACTGCTGCAATGAATAATGGTGTGCGTCTGTCTTTTTGAATGAATGGGTAATGGCTGCTCAATTCCAAGTTTACTGAAAACACTCCATACTGTTTTCCACAAGAGTTGAATCAGACAACATTCTCACCAGCAGTGGATGAGAGTTCCTTTTTCCACCATATCCCAAACAAAATAGATTGTTCTCATTACTTTTTATTTTTATTTTTATTTTTTGCTTTTTGGGTCATACCTGGTGATGCACAGGGGTTACATCTAACTCATCACTCAGGAATTAGTCCTGGCAGTGCTCGGGGGACCATATGGGATGCTGGGAATCGAATCCGGGCCAGCCGCGTGCAAGACAAATTCCCTACTCACTGTGCTATTGCTCCAGCCCCTGTTCTCATTATTTTTCATATGTGCCATTCTCATAGTGTGTCTTATCGCCTTGACTTGTATATCCCTAATGATAATTGATGGTGAGCACTTTTTCATGTGCCTACTGGTCATTTGCCTCTCTTCCTCTGAGAAGTGTCTGTTCATTTCCTCTCTCCAGTATTGTGTTTTGTAAAGGTTTTTGTATATTTTTGTTAATCTTTCTGACTACTTAATATATCCTGGATATGAAGCCTTTATTTGATGTGTTGAATGCAAATGCTTTTTACCAGTTAGCTGTCTTGTAGTTTCAGCTTGTGTTTTTTTCACCATGCAGAAACTCCTTAATTTGTTTCATTTGTTTACATTTGGGCTGGAGTGATAGCACAGCGGTAGGGCGTTTGCCTTGCACTCAGGAGCAGGGTTCGATTCCTCCACCCCTCTCGGAGAGCCAGCAAGCCACAGAGAGTATCTCGCCCGTGCGGCAAAACCTTGCAAGCTACCCGTGATGTATTTGATATGCCAAACATAGTAACAAGAAGTCTCAAAATGGAGACGTTACTGGGCCCACTTGAGCAAAATCGATGAACAACAGGGAGGACAGTTTGTTTTTGTTTACATTTGATTCTGTTCCCTTTGCCAGTGGTACCAGATCATTGAAGATACCTCTGAGGTCTACATCTTGGAACATTCTGCCTATATTTTCCTCAATGGACTTCATAGTTTCTGACTGAATATCGAGATCTTTAATTCATTTTGAATTGACTTTTGTGTAAGGTGTGAGGTATGGATCCAGTCTTAAGTTTTTACATATAGGCACCCAGTTTTCCCAGCACCATTTGTTGAAGAGGTTGTCTTTTTCGCAGCTTTCCTTATTCTTCACAGGATGTTTCCTATCAACTCACTGCCTACAAATTAGTCAGAAGTGGGTTAGGAGAAAGGACTGTAGTTTTCTGTCTTTGTTCTTTTTTGGCTTGAAGAAGGCAGATATCATCCTCCCCTTTGTTCTCTGCCCTGTCATAAAAGGAGCAGTATTTGCCTTGGGGCTGCTTCCTGCTGTTAAAATAAAGACCAAACATGATTGTCATCCATTGCCTCTTTTGCAAACCACAACACCCTATAAGAGAGAGAGAGAGAACAAAACGGAATGCCCTGCCACAGAGGCAGGGTGGGATAGGAGGATGGGGAGTGGGAGGGATACTGGGATCAGTGGTGGTGGAGAACAGGCACTGGTGGAGGGATGGGTAGTCGATCATTGTATAACTGAAACCCAAGCACAAAAATTTGTAAGTCTACAACTGTACCTCATGGTGTTTCACTAATAAAAATTAAAAAAAAATAAAATCTTATATCTGCTTTTTTGCCTGTTAAAAAAAAAGTTCGCAACCAGTTTGCAGGTTCTTACCCAAAGCTGTGACTATCTTAACAGCTTTCTCTCTTCCCTCCAGCTCAGGTTGTATTCACGTAGAAATTTGTCTGGGTGTGAGTTTTCAACTCATGCCACCACTTTCTGAGCCATTAGTCTCTGCTTTGTCTTCACACTTCACCCCTTTAGTTCTGACCTCAGTGTGATCTGCTTTCTAAAGCCTGGGTGGGGGTGGGGGGCGGGGAGGGCGGAGAGTTGGGGGGGGACAATCTTCTTGAGAAGGTGACTGGGACAAGGGATGACTGAAACCTCATCATAAACAGCTCTGTAAAGGTCCATTTCACAGTGATTTATTAAAAATTCAAACAACAACAAAAAAGAGGGAGCTCTTTTTTTTCTTTTTTTTTTCTTTTTGGGTCACACCTGGCAATGCTCAGGGGTTACTCATGGCTCTGCACTCAGGAATTACTCCTGGCGGTGCTCGGGGGACCATATGGGATGCTGGGAATTGAAACTGGGTTCGTTGCATGCAAGGCAAACGCCTTACCCACTGTGCTATTGCTGTAGCCTTAAAAGAGGGTGCTCTTAACAGATTTTCTTTCTTTTTCTTAAAAAAATTTTTATTAGTGAAACACCATGAGGTATAGTTGTAGACTTACAAATTTTTGTGCTTGGGTTTTAATTATACAATGTTCGAGTACGCATCCCTCCACCAGTGCCCATTTTCCACCACCACTGATCCCAGTATCCCTCACCCCCCCATCCCCCCCCATCCCACCCTGCCTCTGTGGCAGGGCATTCCCCCTTGTTCTCTCTCTCCTTTTGGGTGCTGTGGTTTGCAAAAGAAGCATTGAATGGCAATCATGTTCGGTCTAGAGTCTACTTTCAGCATGTATCTTCCATCCTGGAAGGATCCTCCCTTCTCTGTCTGAGCTACCTTTTCCCCTAGCATGTGCGGCTGACCTCCAAGCCATGGAGTGAACCTCCTGGTACTTATCTCGGCTATTCTTGGGTGTTAGTCTCCTATTTTGTTGTTTTATGTTCCCCAGATGAATGCAATCTTTCTATGTCTGTCCCTCTCTGCACAGCGGTAGAGCGTTTGCCTTGCACACAGCCAACATGGCCGACCGGAGTTCGAGTCGTCCGCTCCCTCAGAGAGCCCGGCAAGCTACCGAGAGTATCTCGCTAGCACGGCAGAGCCTGGCAAGCTCCCTGTGACGTATTCGATATGCCAAACACAGTAACAACAAAGTCTCCAATGGAGATGTTACTGGGCCTGCTCGAGCAAATCGATGAACAACGGGAGGGCCTTTACCTTTACCTTTACCTTCACTTAGCATGATATTTTCCATGTAGTACCAGTTGTATGTAAATTTCATGACTTCATCTTTTCCAACAGCTACATAGTACTCCATTGTATAGATGTACCAAAGTTTTCTTGGGCGAGGCTCTGCGCAGGGTTCTGCATTTAGTTTAGGTGCTGAGTGTTCTTTGTGTTGGCAGGGTGGCACTGAGATCTTTCAGAACCTTCTTCCTTTGGAGGTCTTAGCACCAAAACTCTGGGATCAGCATTTAAAAAACATTTGACTTCCCTTTGGAGTTGCTGTTTCTCTAGGTTAATTTGTGTAAGAGGTCAGCAATTATTTTATAGCCTACATAGGAATTCCAGCACTGTAACACTGTCCACCCGTTGTTCATCGATTTGCTCGAGCAGGCCCAGTAACATCTCCATTGTGAGACTTGTTGTTTAGCATATTGAATACGTCACGGGGAGCTTGCCAGGCTCTGCCGTGTGGGCGAAATACTCTTGGTAGCTTGCCGGGCTCTCTGAGAGAGGCAGAGGCATTGAACTCAAGTCGGCTATGTGGGCTGCGTGCAAGGCGAATACCCTACCCACCGTGCTATTGCTATTTTTTAAGCCCGGCAAGCTACCGAGAGTATTCGATATGCCAAACACAGTAACAACAAAGTCTCCAATGGAGACGTTACTGGGCCCGCTCGAGCAAGTATATTTATACATTTCTATAGTATGTAAAAAATAAATATACTTTAAAATATAACAATTAAAAATAATATACTAATAATTTTTTTCTTTTTTTTTCCTTCTTGGGTGACACATGGTGATGCACAGGGGTTACTCCTGGCTCATGCACTTAGGAATTACTCCTGGTGGTGCTCAAGGGACCACATGGGATGCTGGGAATCGAACTCGGATCAACCATGTGCAAGGAAAACACCCTACCCACTGTGCTATCACTCCAGCCCTATACTATTAATTTTAAATAATTATTAAAATAAAGTGGACTCCACATTAGGCTGTTTTCACTCAGGGTGCCCCAGAGGAGGATGGGCAAAAGCCTTCCCTGCCCCAAGGGACCTAGCCCCCGCAGCTGACCTGCACTACTCAACCGCCGCCACGCTCCAGGTCGCTTTCCGGACACATCATAAGACACTTCTTATCCATTTTCCATAATTACCACACCATGTTTGATGGGGTTCAGACAGAAGGCAACAAATCATAGAGAAAGATAAGAGCCCAGCAACTAAGAGAGTATCCCGCCCACACAGGCAGTGTCTGGCAAGCTCCCTGTGGCGTATTCGATAACGATAACAGGTCTCATTCCCCTGACCCTGAAAGAGCCTCCAATCATTTGGAAAGACGAGGAAGGAGAGGCTGCTAAAATCTCAGGGCTGGGATGAATACTGGCTCCCGCTCAAGTAAACTGATGAACAAAGGGATGACAGTGATACAGTGATTAAAATCTAATATGAATAATGATAAAAATAATAAGGTCAAGAGAAAATTACTTGTATATAGGACAGAGCACAAAACTAATAACATTTGGGTGAAGAAAGTATTTCATATATAAGGTCAGGCTATTCTATGAAAACTTTGACCTCTTTCCATATTTGATATCTGAAAGTTTCCATGCCTTAGGTGAATGGTCATTCCAATGCCCACAGGACTGAATAAGATGAATAACTCCCCCACAGCTGACCTGGGATGTTTAACTCTGTGGTCAATGTTCTTGATTTCTGCATGACGATTTTTAAGAACAAAATTAATTTGATTTTAAACCTTTTATGATTTTGTGGATTCAAATGGGCTTTTATTATTGAGAAAAGGAAGATTGCCATTTTTTACTTATAAGGTCAGTTAAGGAAAAATTTTACTCCTTCCAGTATAACACGTGAGATTTGAAGAACTTTTTCTCATTTTTCAGATATTGAGTAAATAAATCGGGGGATGGATTCCTGGGCAAAGGAATGACAGCTTGTTTTCTTACTAGGCAATTCATTCAAAAAGAACTGCATGTATGTGTATTTCTCTTTCAGAATAAATGTCAATTTGAGATGAACATTATGTATTGAAATACCACCTTGAAAGAGAAACAAAAGAAAGGAATGTTAAAGAGATAGATGTCTTAGCCAACCGTCTGATATGAGAAAATAGAGTGTCATATCTCAATCAATGCCATTTCTAAGTTCTGCAGGGAAGTTATTTATGGGAATTTTTTTTTGACAACTCATACATCAGTTTGATTCATACTTGTTCCCTAAGTTTGGTCAAATAGATTTATTTATTTATTTATTTAATTTTTTATTAGTGAAACACCATGAGGTATACAGTTATAGACTTATAAATTTTTGTGCTTGGGTTTCAGTTATACAATGATCAAGTACCCATCCCTCCACCAGTGCCCATTTTCCACCACCACGGGTCCCAGCATCCCTCCCATCCCCCGCCCCCATCCCACCCTGCCTCTGTGGCAGGGCATTCCCTTTTGTTCTCTCTCTCTCTCCTTTTGGGTTCTGTGGTTTGCAAGAGAGGCAGTAAGTGGCAATCATGTTTGGTTTATATAGACCAAACATGATAGGTCAAATGGATTTAGAGATTAAATAAAAAAGAAATTTCACTTTGAGCTTCCACTTTGGAATTCTTCAGTTGTTCAGATGACTTCCCAACTTGCGGTTTCATCTCTGTTCTTGCTTCCTTAAAGTCCAGTAGAGAGGAATATTGAACTTGTATCATGGGGCATGATTAAATAAGAAGAATCAGAGATGTAAAGAAATCATCTAGGAAGTATACTTTCATCAGAAGAGGCCATAGAGTCTACTACTTCTCAAGGATTTCCAAGTCAATGAGTTTTTTTTTGAAGTTGGGAGTATTTAATAGATGCAGCAAACCACAATTCTCACTTCACAGATGTGTTCATCTAAGAGGTAGAGAATTTTAAGAATTTGAATGAAATAATACATTGATATAATCTGGATTCAGGTCTATTTAGTTCCAAAGCATGTACTCTTAGTATCACTGCTGTGTTTATAAAGAAACCCAAAGTGTTTTAGATTGGAAAATGTAGACTTAAAATATGTTACAATGTTAATATGATTTTATAATAAAATGAGGTTATAACCTATAATTTGAAATTCAGGTATTAGTTTCTATAGAAACTCAATTTGTATTCATTTTGCTATGTGTCTATGAAGTAAAAGGTACTATTTAGTTTATCACTTAAAATTAGTATTTATATATATAGAAAAATGTAAAACTTTCTAAACTAATTAATGGGATTGTTGCATGCTCTAGGTTGGTTATCAAGAACTCAGTATCTAATTTCCTATAGAATAGATGTTATTCACAATTAAGTATCAAGACCAATCAGAAGTCCATAAATACCATCTGTTTATGTTAAAAACCTTAAACTAACATGCCTGGAATATAGTAGATGATAAAAATATTTTGTAAAAAAATAAAATAAATGAATGAATAGTATCAATTACATTAAAGAAATAATACTATTTATATTATTGCTTCTATTAAAAATATATTAATTCTAATGTGGGAATCAGTAACATCTCCCTTTTTTTCTCATTTCCCAAAACACAAAGATATGAATAAAAACACCTTTTTTTCAGGCCACTAATTTATTTTCCACGGTTTGAAAATAAGTCTTCAGGAGGCTTATTTTTGCATTAAGATCAAGATCTGGGGCTGGATAGATAGTACAGCATGTAGAGTGTTTTCCTTGCACGCAGCCAACCCGGGTTCGATTCCCAGCATCCCATATAGTCCCCTGAGCACCCCTAGGAGTAATTCCTGAGTGCAAAGCCAGGAATAACCCCTGTGTATCACCGGGTATGACCCAAAATGCCAAAAAAAAAAAAAGATCAAGACCTGATAAAGGACCCTCAGGGTTTAGCACTCTAGGATAAAGATTTTGGAGAGATGCTGAGTCATGGTGGTGAGATTGTAAGAAATAGTTAACATACAGAAGGAAGGGAAAGAGAAAACCATTTGCAGTGGAGTAGAAAGAACTTCTTCCAGTTCAGTTAGTATTACCATGGAGGAATTAGCTATAAATCGAAATCTAGAGTGTTTTTGTGCATTTGTGTGTATGTGTGTGTGTAGTAGGAAAAGATGATCATTAATTGTAGATTCACAGTATAAATTATTCATTCTGTAGTCATGACACAAGTATATACTTTCCAATTTCATATACCAAACCTTTCAAAAGATAAAATTCTCTAAATAGACAGAAGAGTGCTATTCTAGACTAACAGGATTTGTGAGTAAGATGATTGGATTTTCTTAAAACTGAGAAATATATAGAAGTTATTCACTTTTGATTTACACATTTCCTTGAAAATAGCTCCATATAAGCAAGCATTAGCTTGTAAGTCAAATAAACTCCAAGGACAGAAATGCCAACACAGAAGGTTGAAAAATAGACTCCACATTGCTTTTTGAATGGTCAATATTGATTCTCGAAATATTAGCTATTATTAGAGAAGTAGAAGACCTTTTATTGCTTTTCCAGTACACATATGCTTTTCAGAAGACTAAACTCTAAAGTTCATTCACTGCTGTTGTATAAAAATCCCAGGTATTGCAAAATTTGATAGAATCTTGTCTCTGGCAATAACCTAGTCAAAGCTTGTTAATAAAGCCCTTTCAGCTTACCAAGGTATAATTTTGTGAATTATAGAAGCACTAATGAATTATAGAGGCACTAATTTTAGGAAAATTGCTCCAGAAAAACCTTTAAAAAAGTGCACAAACTTAAATCTCAAAATTCTGAAGTGTATTAAATAGCTGCAAAGTAGAAACATCCCAGCTTGGATTGAAATATGGAAATAGACATGACAAAGTGACCTGAGTATTGGGCATGAAGTCAGATCATGCAAAAGTCTGGAATCATAAATGAAAAGTTATTCCAATTCTTAGTAGCCTTGCTCTGTCTCCCACTTTCTGGGTCTACATGTTATAGCTATTCCTCTATTTAATTTTCCTCTCTCCTAGCCTGTTAAGTCACTTGTGCACTTTGCTGGAAATGATTTTTCACAAACCCACAATTGTTTATTTATCTGACAGAGACAATGTAGAATAGATTAATTCCCGTGAGAGAAAAAACTAATTGTCGTGTTTTAATCAGACTTCTGACATGACTCAACCATTTGTGGTGAAGGCATTTGTCAGAAATAGCAGAAAAGTGTCTGACAAGCAAAGCTCCAGGCTAAAGTACTTCTAGAAATAAATTACATATCACAGGAAAAAAATCTTCATAACCTTAAAGCCTGGTTTACCTGAGAGACATGTGCACCAATGGCCTGAGATGGGTGATCAGGCATGGGTTGATGGCTGAGAAGACCCTCCTTGTGGTATAACACACACCAGCCATCATTTCTTTCATTGATTTGCCTGAACTGGGGGAAAGAGTGAATTCTTTCTAAAATCACCAACCTGAAGAGGGCGTAATAGTGTTGAAAACTTGTGCTGTTGGCAGAGAATGAGTTCTGGAACAGCAAACCAAAACCAAGTCTTGGAATTTTAAACCAGTAGTAGCTAGGTAAGCTAAATTCCCTCTGCCAACACTACAAGGAATAGCACAGCAATTGGGATTCACTCCAGAGGTGAACTCTGACAGGCTTTTGGCATGAATTAGGATCAGGAGTGGCTATGGAGGTCGATTGGCAGCATAGAACACTCCCTTTGGGCTGCTCTACTAACCACTCTCCCCTCTTAATAACAGCATCGTGATTAATTACGGGTTTGATATTTTTATGACCATTACCCTCCAACCCCTACCCTACCGGACAAGGGCACAGAAATAAGGAACTCAAACACGAAAGCTACAAGGTCACCTTTGGGGAAACAAAAGTAGTCAGCCCAGAAGGGGAGAAAAATTCTACAGGCAGCCACTATAGAAAGAAGATGCAATTACTAAAAGAACACAAGTCACTAGTAGGGAAAATCTTATTTTTTTTCCTTTTATATCTAGTCAGCATTAAATTAAAATGTATCTGTGATTGGATTTCAGGCATACCATGTTTCAGGCATACCATACCAAGGGATCAACACCAATCCCTTCATTAGTGTCCACTTCCCTCTACCAATGTCCGTCACATTATTCCCGTTTGTCTTCCACCCATCAATCTACCTCTATAAGAGGTGCTTTCTTTTTCTTTTTTAGATAAGTTTTTGCACTATGGTTTATAATATTGTTGCTGAAAGGGTTTCATACATAACACTTCTCCACCTTTCATCACCACTTCCTCCTCCTGGTTGAACTTTTCCATCCACCATAGTCGTTGACCCCTCCCTGTTCTATCCCTCAACCTCAAAATGTGGCATATTTCTTACTGAATACCAGCTCTCGTGTTCTTTGTTTCCATTGTCTTTGGGCATTCATTATTCCACCATTATGGTTTTTATATCCTGCATATAAGAGAGATCATTCTGTGTTGGTCTGTCTCTCAAGGGAAAACTTAGAGACTTAAGGTTTCTGTTGAAGAAGAAAGAGTACAAGACATTGAAGATAAAAATCACAGGAATAAATCAAATGGAAAAGGAGAGAGGAAAAAAGACTTAAAAAATGAAGATAACCTAAAAGTAACATGAGATTTCATTAGAACAATAGACATCTAAAATTTTGAAACTATAGAAGGTAAAGAGAGAGAAGGGAGGAGAAAACACACTCAAAGAAACAAGGAATCATAAAGAATTCCCCCAACTCAAGGAAAGAACTAATAGTAGATATCCAGGAAGCTAAGAGAACACCCACATTTCTGAATTGAAAATGACCTGCCAAAAAGACACATACTGTTTAACATAAAACAATAAAGAGAAAATAGTGAAAATGTTAGGAAAAAGAAAAAAGTTGCATACGTAGGCATCTGCATGAGATTTTCATCAGACTTCTCAGAATAGGAACTAAAGAGATATAAGAGGGACTAAGAACCTTGCCTTCCATGCACCTGATCCTGGTCCTATCCCCAGCACCATATGGTAGTCCCTTAAATCCTTTCAGGAATAATGCTTAAGCACAGAGCCAGGAGTAATTTCTGAACACTACTATGTGTGGCCCCAACCATTCCCCCCTCAAAAAAAAAAAAAGAAAGAGAATATTACAGTTCCCCTGCAGGATAGAAACATAACTGTGTATAACTGTGTAGTAAGGTAAAAAAAAGGTAAAGGCCCTCCCGTTGATCGTCGATTTGCTCGAGCGGGCCCAGTAACGTCTCCATGGGAGACTTTGTTGTTACTGTGTCTGGCATATCCAATACTCTCGGTAGCTTGCCGGGCTCTCCGAGAGGGGCGGAGGAATCGAACTCGGGTCGGCCATGTTGGCCGCTTGTAAGGCGAACGCCCTACCCGCTGTGCTAGTAAATAGAAAATTGCGTTTGAGCATGGTGCGTTTCAGAAAGGAACACTGAGCTCAGGGTAAGAAGACCTAGACTATACTTAAAGTCCATGTGTAGGAACATGAATAGGGCACTGACAAGTGGGTATCACCACTCTGCTGTATTTTAAGGTTTGAAATAGATGAATAAGCTTTGCAAGTTATTGGTTAAATCATCAGAAATTATATAGACTATTTGGCTCTTGAATATTTATCTTACTTTCACAGAGGAATCACTTAGCTTTTTTTCTCATATCTTAAATAAAATATTTACAGATACTTATTGTAAAGTATTTGACAGCTTTGGCAATGTCAGAGCTCAGATAGTCCAAGCTTAGATGCAAATGAGTTTATATTTCTCTATTGCATTTTGAGGGAAGTAATGTCGTTAAATAAAATAGGATAAATTATATCTGAAACATCCTGTTTCAAAATCTTATCATTTGGAAAAACATTACATTTCTCCACAAAAGACAGTGGTTTGAATATTTATGATAAAATAAAAGCACTTTCTTTACATTTGGGGTTATAGCCTACATGCATACAATAACATTGGTGAAGAAAATGACTTATTACACTCAAGAAGATAATGGAATAAGTCAAAAGCAAAGAAAGTCCATTGCCTTCTGTGGTATAAAAGGGGATTAATTATAGAATTGGTGGGCTGGAGTGTTAGTACTGCGGGTAGGGTGTTTGTCTTGCATACGGCTGACCCAGGTTCAATCCCCGACATCCCATATGGTCTCCCAAGCACTTCTAGGTTTAATTCCTGAGTGCAGAGCCAGGAGTAACCCTGAGCATCACTGAGTGTGACCAGAAAAGCAATATATATACATATGTATATATATGTCTAGAATTTGAAGTTAATGAAATGGGAGCCTTGAAGAAAATGACTGCCTGTTATGAACTCAAGTCAGAACTGATTAGGTCTGTTGAGACCAAGACCCACTCAAGTCTACGCATTAATATATCTGGGTCTGCACCTCTGACTGGGTGGCTTCACTTTTATTTATTTATTTTTATTTTATTTATTTTTTGCTTTTTTGGGTCACACCCAGCAATGCACAGGGGTTACTCCTGGCTCTTCTCAGGAATTACTCTTGGCAGTGTTCAGGGGACCATATGGGATGCTGGGAAATGAACCGGGGTCAGTCATGTGCAAGGCAAACGCCCTACCTGCTGTGCTATCGCTTCAGCCCCTGGCTTCACTTTTAGAAATAAAATCATTAAATCAAAGACTAAGACTATGGCTTACAGAAAAAAGGGCAGCAATTACCACCAGATATGATTACTGGGCAAGAAAACTTAGGTGACATCTATTCACTTTATGTTCAGAAAAACTTCTCCTTGGTATAGTAAGAGGAAAGTTTCCACGAGACACAAGTCTTTGGGTAACATCTCGTTTGGAACATGAGCTGTGGCATGATGCATTAGAGCCACTTAGATACTGCAAGCCTTGGTAGAGGGACATCTATCCTTTCTGCTTAAACAGACTAGCTGGTCTGGCTTCCCTTCTTCATGGCTTCCATTCTCATGAAAGCTTCTAGAGGACACAATCCCTGAGTGCTTGGGCTTCTGGGATCCTTTTGTTCCTAGATAGTAGCCTACAGAAGGCTTACCCCTGCCTCATGGCCAGACCCCTGCTTGATTCCGTTCAGGCACCTCACCGCTTGATTTCAGTAGCCAAGTCCCATTGTATCTCTCTCTGATCTGGTTCTCCTCTGAAAAACTACGTTTCTATCTGGTCCCTTATCAGCTGGCTCTGGGACTGGAGTGCAGGCACTGGGTCACAGTCACTGTGCATTTGTCCTTGTCCCCTACTGGTCTATTTACTGCTAACTGCCAAACTTCTTGGCTCCAGCTTCCTCTGGCTACAGACTCTTATCACTTTGTCCTGGAACGTAGCACCCACAAAGCAGACACTATTCCTATCTCGTTCAATATTTTGCCTCAGAATTGTACCTGGCACAAACTAAGTGTTCAGTAAGTTTTTTTTTTTTTTTAAAAAATTGCCGTTGTTGTTGTGGTTGCTCATTTTTGCTCCAGTCATCATAAGTTGTTCTAACGAATCCATCTTCTCTAGCTCCAGTCGTCAGAGGTCCGACCCTCCCTCCACTGACTGATTACCAATACTGACATGTATAATTTAGTTGGAGTATCACACTAATTATTATTCATAGGAATCTTTGGCACTTTTCATTATCGGAATGTCTTCCAATTTTAGTTAATTAATCAACCGCAGATTTGTGTGGTGGTGACTATAAAATCTGATGTGTGATGATAAATCATTGCAAGTAGCTTGACAGTTTAAAAAGGGAAGAGATAAATGTGAAGATACTTTCGGGTGAACTATTGAGGGGAATTCAACCTGAGGAGTGTGTGGAATTCTCCAGAGCAGCCACATTAGCATTACACAATGGATCAGAAAACCTGGTGTGAATCCTGAATCAACTCCTTAGAGTTCGGGTATTGTGGGTAGCTTTATTAACCCATCATTTCAATTTCCTAGTATGAGAAAGAGGAATAATGAGAGTACCTGCATCAGAAATCTGTGAAGATTGAATGAAATAACAGGTAACATTCCAAATACTGTGTTTGGCACCTAGAATCACTGTATCACTGTCATCCTATTGTTTGTCGATTTACTTGAGTGGGATCCAGTAACGTGTCTATTCCTTCCAGCCCTGATATTTTAGCAACCTCTTCTTACACATCTTTTCCCAAAGATTGGAGGCTCTTTTAGGGTCAGGGGAATGAGACCTGTTGTCATTACTGTATTTTGCATATTGAATATGCCATGGGGAGCTTGACAGTCTCTGCCCCTGTGGGGGGATACTCTTGGTAGCTTGAGGGGCTCTCCGAGAGGCATAAATTTATATAATTTTTGCACCTAGAAAGGGGATTAATAAAGGTCTACAAACCATGTAACATTATAGATCTACACTTTGTATCAGAAATATAAAATTTTCTGAAAATTTCAAGCCATAGATATTTGCTTTTGGGGGATAGAGAGAGCACACCCAGCTAGTGCCGAGGGGCTACTCCCCATCTTGGGTTGCTTTTGACTATTCTGAGTAAACTGTGTGGTGCTGAGAATGTAACTTGGACTTCCTGCCTTTGAAGCATGTGCTAAGATGCTTGATCTTTGTCTCTGTCTCCATCATGGGTATTAACTTTTTGTTGTAATACAAAGAATGAGAAGATATGAGAGCTGGAGACTAGAGTATCTCCATCTAGCTAGAACGCTGGACTTCAACATGTGCCTTCATGTGCTCTATGTGTACAACTTCTGGAAATACTGCTCACATGGAAGACAATGGAAAAGGAGCCCCTAGAATTTGCCCTCCATATTGGCAACCCAATGTGCACTGTCTTCCCCTTGTTCATTTATTTGCTGGAGTGGCACCAGTAATGTCTCCATTGTGAGACTTGTTTTTACTGTTTTTGGCATATTGAATACACCACGGGGATCTTGCCAGGCTTTGCCATGCGGGCAGGACACTCTCGGTAGCTTGCCGGGCTCTTTGAGAGGGATGGAGGAACTGAACCTGGGTTGGCCACGTGCAAGGCAAATGCCCTACTTGCTGTGCTATTGCTCCAGTCCAATATTTTAATATACAACATAATTACATTTAGCACTTACTTTTCAGGGTCATAGGATTAACTGCGGCAGTGTTTATAAATCTTGATGCCTTGTATATGGTATATGATAAGTAGTGACTATTTTGGAAAAAAATGAGTGTATGTATTGCTTAATATCATATAAAATTAGGTCACAGCCATTTTAGCCAAAGACTATTGAAATACAAACACATACACACATATTTCTCTTCCCAATGTTAGATATTTTGAGAGAAAGACCAAAGTCACACCACTGCAGTATACTGTTGTAATTGTGCCAATCTATTATTATTGTTAAATTCTTGCTATGCCTAATTCATAAAATAAACTTGATCCTAGGTATGTGTAGGAGAAAAACTATGTATAGGGTTTGAACTCTCCCTGGATTCAGGAATTCAGTGGAACAAAGACACCTGGAAAAGTGACAACTAGTTTATATTGGATCATTCTAGACGTTTCAACTGGGTCCATATAATATAAGGCCTTTTGTGACTGGCTTTTTCCACTGGTTTTGAAGGTTCACTTATATAATAGTATTTATAGGTGCTTATTAAGTGTGCAGTTTGGGTGGAGATAACTCAACAGGTTGATCACATACTGTGCATGTAAGGAGCTGCGGGTTCTGTCCCCAGTGCTGCATGCTCAGTCTCTGAGGACAGTCACATTTTTTTTTTTGTTTGTGTGTTTTCACATTTTTGAACATCCAGCTAGTGCTCTGGGCTCGCTCCTGGCTCAGAGATCATTCCTAGTGATTCTTGGATCATCACATGGAGTGACAGGGATCAAGCACACTGTCCACTGTACTTTCTCTCCATTCCTGTTTGTTTGGGAGAAGTGGATTTGGGCCACCCTCAGTAGTGCTCGGCCTACTCCCTGCTCTGTGCTCCAGGGTTACTCCCAGCAGTGCTCTGGGTTCAAAGCAGCAGCAGCGGTGACAGATGCAAGGGACACCCTTTAACCCCTGCATTATCTCTGACCTCTCACCACGTGTTTTTTTTTTCTGTATGTGTGGGGTGTTAATTTTCTTTTCTGAAAGATTATTTTCTAAAAAAAAATTAAAAAGAAAAAAGGGAAAAAAGAAAAACAATAAATTATTTTATTTAAGAAATACATATCTTGGTTTTTGAAATAGAACCATAGTGTCAAGAGCGATGAAGTCCTAGAGAACATTCTAAAATTTAATTGTGGTGCTAGAGCTTTCACTTTTAATTCATTTTTATTGTAAAGGGGATAGCACGGTTGCGGTTGTATTAGTGCTTCTGCTCTTGGTGTACATGGTCACTCCCCCTCCAGCATTCGGCACTCAGAAGCACTCAGGGTATTCTGTCGCTTTCTTCTGGTGCTTAGCCCATCTTCCTTTTGCTGCCTTCACTCTGCTTAGCAACCTCAGTCGTGTAGTTAAAGTCCAAGGGTTTGTTGTCACTAGTCACCATTCCTCTGTTCCTTCATACACCACATCTGAATAAGTTAACTCGGCATTTGTCTCCATGAATGACTACATTCTAAATTCTAACATCCCCCTGCCCACCCCCCCAGAAAAATAAAGCCCAAACAGCTAATATTAATAACAAATAGTTCTTTCCACCTAGTTCTCACTTTCTCACTTTTTAGAATATTCCGAGTCTTTAGAACCAGTTGTTATAAAACTTCTCACTCTATTGAGTATCAGTTTTATTTTGTTTTGCATCTTTATAATGCAAAAATCTTTTTTTTAGGGCAAAATCCCATTGTTCTTGAACCTAATTTGTTTCTTTTTTCACATCTATATTTCATCTGTTGGTTGTATTACTATGCTCCGTCTTTTAATTTGCAGGCTATACTCATTCTTTGTGGTTCATTTTTCTATATTTCCACTGTCATCTCTTCCTTGGCTCAATCTGCCTGTTTTAAAAAGTGCCCCAAGATCAGCCCTGACTGAGGGTGGACCAAAACCATTACATGGTGACAAGCAAACCTTTATGAAGAGTTGAATTAATGTTCCAAAAAGTCTGTGGTTGGGGCATCTGGGAATATTTTTTAAGAGAGACCAAGAACCTTGCTACCCTTTTTGAATTCCTCAATAATTCTCCCTACCACACACACACACACACGCTCACACACAAGCCAACTGCATACAATTGTCAGACTATTGACTGAAATGGTAGCAGGGGGTGAATCTAGCATAAAACTATCCCACATAGTGCAATGCCATGTGTAGTGGGATGAAGGGTGTCTTTAACACAAAAACATCACTAAGGTTATCAGAAACTAGTTTTATTTTTTGGTCACACCTGGCAGTGATCATGGTTTATTCCTGGCTCTGTGCTCAGGGATCATTCCTGGCAGTCTTGGGGGACTAAATGGATGGCAAAGATAGAACCTGGATTGGACTCATGCGAGGCAAGTGCCTTACCTCTGCACTATTACTCCTGCTGCAGAAACTGCTCTATATCGGGAGGAATATCTGAGATTCATAGGAATAATTTAATATTCTGGAATGAATGTTATATTTTCTCTTCTCTATAGCTTAAACTCTTATCTTTTCCTGGATGCAAAGCTACAAAACTCACTTCAGACATCTTCATAAATGTTTTGTGTTATCTTGTGCCAGACAAACCTTCAAGTGATACTCAAATGAAAATCACATCTTTGTTATTTTCTTCCCTTACATGCTGGTCAAATTACGATGGACTTAGATAATGGCACAGTTACTTCTGTCACCACCTGAAATGGTACAAGTCTCCATCTCGGGAGACAGGAGGGAGAGATTCTTCTATTGGTCTTGAAGAAGCAAGCTTCCATGTCGGGGGAAGGCTTATGTGAAGGTTCTGCAGCAAAGCTTTGCTGGCAGTCTCTAGAAGCTGAGAGAATCATGGCCTAGCTTCTTAATTTTGGGGTCAGCCCAAAATTAGTATATAGAGACCAAAGGAAGTCCTAGAGCTGCAGGAAACTGAATTCTGTTGACAATCACATGAGTTCTAGGTAAAAATGCAAATTCAGGCAACATCTAGATTTCAAACTGCTAACATACAGAGTAAGGATCCAGTAAAGTTGAACTGATTTTTTTTTGCTTTTTGGGTCACACCCGGCAATGCACAGGGGTTACTCCTGGCTCTGCACTCAGGAATCACTCCTGACAGTGTTCGGGAAACCATATGGGATGCTGGGAATCGAACCTGGGTCTGCTGCGTGCAAGGCAAACGCCCTACCCACTGTGCTATCACCCCAGCCCCTGAACTGATTCTTCATCCATAGAAACTGAGATAATAATATGTTTTCAGCTGCTAAGCTTGTGATAATTTGCTTCAGAAGAATAGAAAGATAGTATGTGCCTTTTTTAGGGGCACAAGGTACCCATGAATCTAAAGTCTATGACTGTCCCCCCTGGTGAGCTCCAGTGTTACTTTAGTTTTACATCCCTTTTTATATAATCACTTCTTGTATCACTTGTCATCCTGTTGATCTTCGATTTACTTGAGCGGGCACCAGTAGTGGTCTCCATTCATCCCTGTCACGTGCTAGTGTAGCCCAATGGCATCTGCTCACTCCAGGAACATGAAGAGCCTCAAGCCGTTTGTTCAGGGTTTTGATGAAGAAGTCTGACCATCCTGTAGGTGGGTGGCCATGCATTGTTTTGACGTCCTGTGGAATCCAGTAGGTAATGGCTCTAGTTCAGCTATTGTCTCTAAATCGCATTACGTGTCCTGCCCATCTGATTTTCGATGCCTTGGCAAAAGAGACACCATCCCTGATTCTTGATTGTCTATGGAGGTTGGAACTCCTGATTCCTTCTCTCACTTGAGTAAAATGTGATATTCCAAGTGTAGGTCTTTCAATTCCTTTTTGGTATAAATGAATAGTGTTCTCGTCCTGTTTTCGTAGGGCCCAGGTCTCTGAGGTGTATGTTAGTGCAGGAAGAATGGTGGAGTTGAAAAGATGTGCCCGGAGCCAGAGATTTTTTGTCAGCTCAACAACTTCTTCAAAGCTCTTGAAGGTGTTCCACTATGCTTTCTTCCTCCTGAGCAGTTCTGGCACCAAGTCATTCCTCATGTTGAGTTCTCGACACAGGTATACATAGCTGCTGCATTTGAAGGTGTTTGTTCTGTTGAGAGCAAATGGACTAGTTCGTTTTTAATGAACACTGTCTTGGTGAGATTTAGCAGTCCGACCTTTCCACAGTCACAGTCAAAGTGGGCCAGCATTTGTGCCACTTGGCTAATCTTTGGTGTTATTAGAACAATGTCATCAGCAAAGTGGGGGTGGTGTAGTTGCCAACAATCTATCTTCACTCCCATTTCTTCCCACTCCAGTCATCACATGACGTTCTAGAAGAGTACTGAAGAATTTCGGTGAAATAGTATCACCTTGCCAAACCCCTTTCGATGTCGATGATCACTTTCTTGTAGAATGGTGAGAAATCTGCAATCCAGCTTGAAGAGGATCCTGATGTATTGAGTTTGAAGGCCCTGTTTGGCTAGGGCTTTGATGACTGCTTCCATCTCAACAGAATCAAAGGCCTTCTTTAAATCGATAAACATTAGACAGCGTGACATCTTGAACTCTCATGAGACCTCAACGAGCTTGGTCACTGTGGATATATGGTCGATCATGCTGAATCCTTTTTGGAACCCAGCTTGGTCGTATGGTTGTCCTTCATCTAGTGTTCTGCCTATTCTATTCAGGATAATATATTAAGTTATTAATATATTAATATAATGTATTATATAACATATAATATATTAAACTATTTTTAATAGTTAAATATTTGTAATTATATATTTAAATATTTCAAATATGTATTTAAAAATTTTTTAAAACATTTAAAAGCTTATGTTTTTATTAAGTGACCCCAGGCTATGTAATAACACCTAGACAGAGAAGGAAGACATAAAATGCTTCTCCTTGTAGCACTGCATTGTAGCACTGTCCTCCCATTGTTCATCGATTTGCTTGAGTGGGCCCAGTAACGTCTTCATTGTGAGATTTCTTTTTATTGTGTTTGGCATATTGAATATGTGGGCAAGATACTCTCAGTAGCTTGCCGGGTTCTCCGAGAGGGGCAGAGGAATCAAACCCAGGTTGGCTGGGTCAGCTGCGTGCAAGGCAAATACCCTACCTACTATGCTATTGCTCCAGCTTCCTTTGTAAAAAACTTAAAGAAAAAGAGTCTTATGTTAAGCGAAGTGATAGAAAAGAGAGTGTGTGAATCTCAGTTTTATCATCACATAGGAAAGACGCTGAATAGAAGGGTGGCTGTTAGTGTCAGTGGGCTAGAAGTGGAAGAAATGGGGCGGGGAGATGATCAAAAAGTATAAAGGTAAAGGTAAAGGCCCTCCTGTTGATCGTCGATTTGCTCGAGCGGGCCCAGTAACGTCTCCATTGGAGACTTTGTGGTTACTGTGTCTGGCATATCGAATACTCTCGGTAGCTTGCCGGGCTCTTCGAGAGGGACGGAGGAATCGAACTCGGGTCGGCCATGTTGGCCGCGTGTAAGGCGAACACCCTACCCGCTGTGCTATCGCTCCCTGCAAACCATAGTGACTTCAGTTAACTGTTGTATTGCATACTTGGAAGTTGTTCAGAGAAGATTAAAAGATCTCACTACTCTCACAGAATTGGAACTTCATAAAGTGATTGATATTTTGACTAAGCTTTTTGTGGTAATCTTTTTGCCACATAGTCCTGTGCTATGTAATATTGCTTCGGTCAATGAGAGACCATGTGTATGGTAATTACCACTGTATAGAGCTTAGGTGTGTTGTAGACCACACCCTCAAAATTTGTGTAAGTGCACTATAATATTTGCACACTGACAAAATCACCTAACATGTTTCTAAGAATGGATCCCCATCAGATATTTCTGACTATGGTATACATAAAAATACATTTATTCATTTATCTTTTTAACTTTTTTATTGAATCTCTGTGTGACGGACCATTACAAAGCTGTTCGTGTTTGGATTTCAGTCATACATATTCTCACACCCATCGTCCAGTGTACATTTTCCAGAACCAGTGTCCCCAGGTTCACCACTCCCATTCCTCACCACCTCCCACTCCCTGACTCTATAGCAGGCACTTTTGCTCTTCTTCTTCTCCTTCTTCCTTCTTCTCCTTCTTCTTCTCCTCCTTCTCCTTCTCCTTCTCCTTCTTCTTCTTCTCTCTATCTCTATCTTCTTTAGGGCATTGTGGTTTTCGATATTGATACTGAAAGGTTATCAAGAATATACCTTACCTACTAAGATTTTTTAACCCTCAGATCTTAAACAATACTTTTAAATTTGCACAGTATCACATGCCAAATTATCCCAATAAAGCACAGATGAAATAAAATTCCCAAGGTAATGTTAAAGATCGAAAATGGCATTAGATAGGTAACTTAAAAGAAACTCTCCAACTGTAAAGAGTGCTCTTAGAATCCCTGATCCAGCTTCTTTTCTCTACTTACACTACCTTGAATAAAGCTCCATTATATCAGTTACTCTATTGTATTGCATGTCCAGTACCACTGAGAAAGGAAGTATGAGAGGTGGAATGAGCATAAGGAAGAGAGAGTGGGCTGTTAGTATCTGGATGCTTCCACCAGAAAAAAGAATTGGTATCTCAGTAATAATAATTTTTATATAGATTGCCTACTGAAATGACAGTATTTTGGATATATTGAGTTAAATCAAATGCATTATTCAAATTTCAAAAGAACAAAAGCCATGTAGGCAGTATTCATTTTCATATAACATTTTGAAAGGTTGAAGTGAGAAAAATGTCATTTTTATTTTTTAGTATATTAACTATTTATACCTTTGCTCTAGTGCACAACACTTCAATCTTAAAGTTTTTGTTTTGACTACTCTGGGTACAGTGAATGAATCTTCATTGCCATTAAAAGCAACCTTATTGCACTATAAAATCATGGAAGATTATGAATAATTATTCATTAAGCTAATTCTGCAATTAATTAGAGCAACTTACTTTGATTTTTACTATCTCTGCAACATTCCTCCTATGACTTTGGTGTTTGTTCTTCCAAATACATAAAAATAGAAATAACCTGATTATCATATGATAAAGGGAAATGATTAAAAATAAAAAATGTATAATGAAATACATGATTTCAATATATATTTTATTCTTTTTTCTATCTTTAACAGTAGTTGAGAATAAACCCAGTAAGTAAGATTAATTTGGAGCTATTTGATGAGCTAGGCCAAGGTAAAATTAAGAGTAGGCAATACTTATATCTAACATAAATTTGGAGTCCCCTTGTTCTATTCCATCAATCTGAACTGGTTCTCTGCCTCTTGGGAAGAGTTCTTCGTTGAGAGGAAACACATGGTTCCTCCTTTTTCAGATACTAACCTACTTCAGAGACATCCTCTGATTCAATGCCACGTTACTTGTGCCTAGAGTCATTTCTTCATCATTTTATTAGGCCAGAAATTCAAATAAGAAGATTTGTATGAGAAGCTAATGAATTTTTCCCACTGAAGGGAAGAGGAGATGAGGGAGAAGTAGAAGGTGCTAGAGCCACACTTTACACTAAATGAATTAAAATTTACAGAAGATGATGGAAATTTGTAGCTTAAAAAAAGTTCACTTGGTCTGGATAGATAGTACAGTAATTAAGGCTCTTTGCCTTGCATATGAGTGATTCCCAGTAGATCTCCAGCACTGTATATGGTACCCTGAGAATTTCCAGGTGTGATCCCTGAGCACAGAGCCAGGAGTAAGTCCTGAGCACTGCAGGAGGAGGCCCACCATACAATTCCCCCAAATGTCCGCTGGGTCAGTTATGTGTCTCAGTGGTAGAATGACTTTGCCTGTGCAAGGACCTAGGTTGATCCCTGGCATCATCAAAACAGAAACACACAAAAAAACAAAAATAGTCCACTGGTGATTATTATCCATGGTTAAGCTCATTAGCACAGAGGCTGATTAGTGGTTAGCTGCTCCACCCACCCGATGACGCAAAGTTAGTGGTCGTCTTGGCACCATCTTGTTCTATCTCAAAGTGGAGCCATCACGCCCAATAGCCCTACCTATGCAGGACACAGGACGGAGTGACTGTGAGACAAATGCTTTACGATGAATGGGAGAAGGAAAGCTGCTTTTTAAGGTGCCGGTCTATAGAGGTGAGATTATTGAGATCATCTTTGCTAATGTGCTATCACAGAAATATAACTATCTGAAACAATGAAAAATTCAACTGACAACTATTCTAACAAATACCACAGTGAAACAGAGTATAAAAATGAATCAAATTATTTATTCTAAGCATCAATTATAAATTTAAGTAAATAATTTCTTACTATATCACAAGTTGCTAGATTCAAAACATGTTAATTTTTTCTAGAATAGTTTCATCCACTGGGGAAGATTTTATTAAACATCATTTAAATATTTAAGCCCTGAGGCATACCAGGTCATGTATTGTATTAATTTGCACAAAATGGAAGTTTGCATAAATAGCCAAACATAATCTTCACCCTAGAATATTTTATCATAATTATAAGATATCATATTAAAATATGAGTGAATTGTTTGGGTGAACTAGAAGCATGTCACTAATTCAGTGCTTTGACTATAAAATGAGCAGTATTTACTCTTGAAAATTTCACTCAAGTAATGAGGTACATTAATTCTGAGCAGGGTTTCAGTTATTGCTCTGAATTTAATCTGATCTTTTAATTCTCCTCTGCCTATAAAAAATTCATGGACTAGATTTTGATGTATCCCATGTTGCTGGTAAGCACATATCTTGCTTCTAATTTGAGTTATATTTAAGGACAAATCAGGCAGGGAAAAAAACTAGTCTTGCTGTAAGGTGAAAAATACATGACCAATGAGAGCTCATTAAAATCAGAAAACACCCTCTGTTAAATTTTATAGGTGCTGCCTACCTCTACTCTTTTGATAGCTCACTTGCCTTTGAAATAAAATACTGCAACTATTACTTTTTTTCCTTTACAAATTTCAGACTCTGGTATTATCCAGTTCTCTGCCTCTGGGTTTTGTTCTCCTTTTTCTGCTTCCTCTATATGTCAAAATTCAATCCAGTTCAATTTATTTGATAATTCCTCCCAAGGGTTACATGCCATGTTTTACCTACTCTCGGATTCCACTTGAAATTTTTGTATTTTTACTTTTTACTTACAATTTTTTTAGGGGTCAATCTTGGCAGTACTCAGGGGACTATGCTGTTCCAAGGGGTTGAACAAGGCTCCCACATGCACCCCAGCCCTTTAAGCCATCTCTTTAAACGCAGTCTCTGATATTAGTACAAAAAATCCTTAGTGGTTACTATGACTAAGTTTAATAACTATGGTAGATTGGACTACTCATACATTAGGAATCTTGAAATCAGACATGACAAACAGAGATCCCACACCTTCATAGCTAAGTCAATATTCAGTTAGATTTTAACTTTAAAAATTAGATATTATCATTTTAAGTGAAATGTATCAGAAAGAAAGGAATAGACATAGAAAGATTGCATTCATCTGGGGAACATAAAGTAACAAAATAGGAAACTAACACCCAAGAATGGCCAAGATTAGTACCAGGAATTTTACTCAATGACCTGGAGGCCAACCACACATGTTAGGGGAAAAGGGAGCTCAGAAAGAGAAGGGAGCACCAAGTAAAGGGTGTTGGGAGGATCCTCCCAGGATGGCAGAAGCATGCTGAAAGTAGACTATCGACCAAACATGATTGCCACTCACTGCCTCTTTTTGCAAACCACAGCACTCAAAAGGAGAGAGAGGGAAATGCCCTGCCACAGAGGCAGGGTGGGATGGGGGCTGGGGGGTGGGAGGGATACTGGGATCCATGGTGGTGGGAAATGTGCGCTGGTGGAGGGATGGGTGTTTGATCATTGTATAATTGAAACCCAAGCACAAAAATGTGTAAGTCTGCAACTGTACCTCATGATGTCTCACTATTAGAAAAAAATTAAAAAAATAAAAAAATTAGATTATCTTTAGTTGGCAATGCTAAAGATACTATTGTGTTGGCTAAGAATAGCTCCTTGTGTATAATAAAAATTTTCAAAGGCTTTTCAAGGTTACTTTCTTTCCAAGCCCTGATTATTTTTATTGAGGCAACATGGTTTACAACAGTTTTCATCTTTCATGATTTTGTATGCAACCATTAGTTTACTGCTAGAAATTTTATTTTCTGACTTTTCTTCACTCTTTAAATGAAAATGTGACTTCTGCAAGTAACACTTCATATAGACATAAATACATAAAGATGTAGATATATAGATATACAGAGATTTGTAGGTAGATAAATTGTCTCCTCTTGTGATTTGTGTGATCTCAGAAAGGTTCAGCGTGTTCTTTGAATTTTAATGCATTTTGAAGTTTAATTATTTCTTGCCATTATTTCACCTGGACATTCTGTTCAGACTCTTGCTCAAATTACTTTCTTTTGATTTCTTATCAGTCTCTAAATAATTAGCAAATTAATATACTTATTAAACATGAATGTCTTAGTTCCTAATTCAATGTCCTGCTGCTGACTATAACTTCTGCCATTAAACTGCTGGTCATTCTTATATCTTGAACTATACCATCAACAAACAAACCATTTCCATCCCACAAACTGCAAGGGTATTTTTTTGGGGGGGGGGTCACACCTGGCAATGCACAGGGGTTACTCCTGGCTCTGCACTCAGGAATTACTCTTGGCGGTGCTTGGGGGACCTTATGGGATGCTGGGAATCGAACCCAGGTTGGCCGAAAGCAAGTCAAATGCCCTACCCACTGTGCTATCTTTCCAGCTCCTGCTAAGGTATTTTTATCTGACACCTGACATTTCTTTATAACTACTAGTTCTTCTTACTTTCCTCATGAGCAGACATTTTCTCTTTCTTTTTTATTTGCCTAATTTGCATAGCTAGGTGCAGCAGAGTCAGAAGGTTTCTAAGGGAATCTTTGCTGGTTCCTGAATGACATTAGTTAAGTTCTTTGGGTCTCAACTTCCTTTCATATACAACGGAAACAAAATAAAACCTATTTCACAAGCTAAAAATGAATTCATAAAGGAATGAGTTATAGTTTAGGTGGAGACTATTGAATTTATAATCTTATTCAAGTTCTATATGCACATATAAGAGTTACTCAACTACTATGTGTATTTGTAATAACCATTATACGGTACTATAAGAACAAGATAAAAATTTATACACTGTATTATAATGAATTGTCATTAAACATGCCCAGTCATATTGCAACTATAGAAGAATAGCATGTTTGTGGACATGTGGAAAGTTGTATGAGATCTTACCAATGCAGGCTGGACCAAGTATATTGTTACACAAACTGGTGAGTGTTAAATGAGCTACTATTTGGAAAAAATGGCACATGAATTCGATGACCTCTTTTTATTAGTGGGGTACCAATTCCCACTGCAGCATTTGGTTTTTCAGCTATTCTTCTGGGTCAAGGAATGTTGCTGAACAAAAGCAGTCAATGATAAATGGTAAAATCTGTTCCAATATAGGTTAATGGTCCAATTTCAAGTTTACCATCACTTTTCTTTTGTGTTGAAGATCCCTCTCTGAGTTGTCATTCCTGTCTTATAATTCATATAATTTCACAAAGTACACAAGTATTTTAACTGAACTTACTTTCTCCAAAGATGGCTGCACTCATATCATGAGACTTTTAATTTTAATTAGTCTTATATGATATATGATTATCATATATAATTTCATGTCATATATATCATATCATATATCATATATCATATTATATATCATATATGATATATATATGGGCTGAGCGATAGCACAGCGGTAAGGCGTTTGCCTTGCATGCAGCCAGCCCATGCAGCCAGCCCAGCAGAACTGGGTTCGATTCCTCTGTCCCTCTCGGAGAGCCTGGCAAGCTACCGAGAGTATTCAATATGCCAAACACAGTAACAAGAAGTCTCATAATGGAGACGTTAGTGGGCCTGCTCGAACAAATCGATGAACAATGGGAGGACAGTGTTTGTTTGTTTGATATATGATTACTGTTCCTTTCTAGGTAAGTCATAGAGGAAAATCTGAGTCTTTTGCTTTCTAATTCTTTGTACGTTAATTACTAAGTTATATTTTTTTAATATTTTTCTCTGCAACAAAACTTTTTATTTTCAGCTTTTTGGGTCACACCTGGAAATGCTCAGGGGTTACTCCTGGCTCTGCACTCAGGAATTACTCCTGGTGGTGCTCAGGGGACCATATGGCATGCTGGGAATTGAACCTAGGTCGGCCGCATGCAAGGCAAATGCCCTACCTGCTGTATATCACTCCAGCCTCTGCAACAAAAACTCTTATGAGTTATGTCCTACTTCATTAAAAAGAGAGAGATGGATTTGTAGATATCAGAGGAAGGAATGATTGACAGGAAAGTTGAAGGAAGGTGTTAAAAAGAATCAAACTTGCAGTTAGAGAAGACAAAAAGTATCAGAGATACATTATTTAAGTTGAATATTGTGTTAGAGGCATATAAAAGTTAAGTATATATCCTGAGTACTTATAATGAAAAACATGATTTAAAGTTTTTAATTATATATAGATGAGATGATAACTAAACTTATTTTTTGTATTTAGAAGTGATAACTAAACAACTTACTGTAGGAACCATGATGTATACAAGTCAAATCATTAAGCTGTACCCCTTAAGCTTAATTACTGATGTATGCCAATTATATCTCAAAACCAAGGGGGAAAGTTTTAGACCTTCAGAGAAAATTTCCACTGTTAATGTCTATATTCAATGGTCAGATTTAACAGTTTTACATTTAAATATTCTCATCTATAACTTTCTCTTTAAACATTTATTTAATGTTCCAATCACTTGTGTCCTATGCTACTATTTCATTCCTCTTATTCTTGTGCTCCTGATATTCACTTTAGCTGTAATGCCCTCCTCACATTTGTTTTTCTCTGCCAGTTAAATTTCTTTCATTTTTAACACTTAGTTGAGACATACAGTCTCAAGGAAGTCATTCTAGAGAGCTAAAATATTCTTTTCTAATGTTTTATTTACTTTTTTTTATATTTAGGGGTTACTCTATTGTATTACACATATAGTTCTTTAGGTATTTATATTTTCCAATGATTTATAAAGTTTTCAAGAATAAAAACTATGTTGTATTTAGTTTTGTGTCATAGAGATGTGACAGACACATGGTAGGTAAACTTTAAATAAATGTTTCATCATTTGGGTCATTATAAATTGATGTGGAGTTTGGTTGTCAGTTTATGGGGCTTATGGATTCTTGTTTAATCCAGGATATCTCAGATACAGAGTGAGTTGGGTGAAAATATTTTCTATTCTCCCCTAAAATGTTGAGCACTTCCTTTGTTAAACTTATTTTCAATGGTGCAACTTATATAAATTATAGTTTGAGTCCAAACTAATATAATATTGAATTATTTACTATATTGTCAAAAATGTCACCCACTTTGCTAAATTGAGAAAACAATGTCTATACTTATGTGCACTGAATATTTTATTTTATTTTATTTTTATTTTATTTATTTATTTTTTAAACTTAAAAGATGCCTTTTATTTACTAGAAGTCCTTTGTTTTAGCAATAATTATAAACATGTAAGTATGCACTGAATATTTTAAAGACATAATTTGAATATCATATTGTGGTCATCTATCTTTATTGGATCTTGCCTTAAATCATTGTTGAAAATTGTGGAAACTTGTGGAAAACGTTTTTAATGATGATTTAGCTGGTGAATTTAATTGTCTTACCTTACCTTTGAATATGATGAGATACAAAAGCTAGTGTACATACATGTTTTATAGTAAGATTTATGCACTGGAAACACAAAGCCCTGGAAATCAATGAGTCCATAACCTTGGTAAATAAAGAAACATAAATGGGAAAACAGGGAGGAAATCTCAGAGCTCAAAATTTCAACATGAGCAAGAAGACCAATCCCCAAAAGCTTGTCTAAAGCATTTTCAACCCAGCTTCGTATTCTGCTATGTTCTTCCCCCTAAGGGTCATTATATAAGTAATAAAACTTTGGTATATTGAAACAAACAAAGAAATAAAATATACAGATCAGAATTTGCTTTAGAGAAGGCTCACTGAAAGTCTGGAATTTTACCAAGACTGAGGTTTTGCTCAAATCCATAGCCTTCTTTTCTATCTTATAAAATTGCTTTTCATAATGTCCAGCAACCCGCCCTCCTTGAGGGCCCACCCCAAAAACAAAGGCTTACATAATCAGCGACTTTGGTGAATCAATTGGCTCTGGAAATAGTGGAGCTTTATTGTGACTTGGAGCAGAATGAGAACAAAATCAGTCATTAAAATGATGTCATATAGTCAAGAAGTGCTGACATTTATTCTAGTAATTGAAATGGGTAATGAAGAAATTGGAAGCTTCTCCATTTTCCTTCACTATGCAATTGAAGCTGCAGATATCTCTGTGACCTCATTTTTGGATTTTCTCATATTCTGCATGTGCTGATGTCAGTTTATGCATCTTTTGTGGAATTTTAATAGTTGGTTTCTTCAAAATGGTTAGTTACTTTTGCTAAGAAAAAATCCAAATGGGAGAATATCTCTTCTCATTAGACATAAAGCATATAAATGGAGTGCATATAATATTTGGCAATATATGTAGCTTTGTAGATTTGCTGGAATGATGTCCACTTTTCATTACTAGTTATTTTCCATTAGCTTACATGGCAGTGGGGATTCTGGAAACAATCCCGAAGAAAGTTTTTGTCTGTATACCATGAATGTTATCCACTTTATGAGAGTCAGAAACTTGAATGACTTGTTAGGAAATAGTAGCAGAAAAAATGTATCTAAAAATAATCATGTAATATAAATTAACATAGTATAAAATATGATCATTTTATACTTCAAAATATAGAAAAACATAAAAATTATTTAACATAAATTAATATGCATGGCATAGCTATATGTCTATCCTTAATGTATAAAATATACATATTTTTATATACAATTTGCATTTTTCCTTATTTGCTAACGTTTTGGGGGCCACACCTTTAGATGCTCAGGGCTTAGCCTTGGTTTGTGGTTAATTGCTGGGATAATTGCTGGCAGAATTTAGGGGATCATATGTGGTGCTGTGATTGAACCCTGGTCAGCTGCCTACAAAGTAAGCACCCTACTCGCTGAAGTATTGCTCCAGCCCTATAAATATATTTGCCTTTAAAAATAAACATATCTATAAGCTAATATACATGTCATGTAAATATACATTACTAAGCATGTACATTTATATGATATGCATATACACTCTGTGTATATATGTATGTGCACATACATATATGATATACATATACATGATATACTAAGAATAGCTATTTACACTGCAACCACCACACATGATGATGTTGTTTTCCAAACTCTTGTCAATCATCACTGAAAAAATATTTTCCACTTTAACAAGTGAGAAGAACATCTTATTGTTTTTGTTTACAATATTTTGATAATTTTTTGTGGTGAATATTTGTTTGGGGGGCTCTCAAGCAGTGCTCAGGGGGGCAGGCATCACTCCAGGAGATCGTCTGCCTGGATGTGCAGGTTCGTCACTTCCGGGTTTGTTCACTGTGTTATGGCTAGGGCTCGGTGTGGGAGGGACCACCATGGCTCCAATTGGTATTTCTGGAGGAGGAGTCACGTGTTATCTGGGATGAAATTTGTGTGGACTGAATAAACGCTAAGCTTTTAAAACTATTCTCATATCAAACTTTTAAAAAAATCTTGATGATTTACATTTTTATATTTGTCTACTTGTGTGTATTGTGTATTTCAATTTGTGATTTTTTTTTGCAAAATGTCTATGTATTCTTTAGCTTGTATGGATGCTAAGCCTTTCTCAGTCGCATAGTTCACAAATGTTTCATTAGTCTCTTTTTATCTTTGCTTTTGATTTAAAAAATTTATTATCTCAAACATATGTAAATTATGTAATTCGCTGAAACAGTGTGAAAACGCTAGTTACACTTTGAATTGGACTAAATTTTTGAGAAGAAACTTGGAGAATTTGACTTCTGAAGTGTTTTTTGAGTTTTGCAGTTACATAGTAGCATTTATGGCTTCTTATCTCTAAGCTTCCTAATTTATGATCAACCTTTCTTACACTTACAGGCAATAGTCTGAAAGTTTGAGCATCCATTTATAGTGAAATAAAAGGAAAAAGTCTAAGAGTTTTAGAAGTACATTTTTTCTTTTGGGGTGTTTTTGTTAAAGAACAGCATTCAAATTCAGTTTAGTCAACTGTTTCCACCTTTGTTAGCAAATAACGAATGACAAGTTTATTTATTTGTCTAGAGAGAGTGTCACTTATTTTTTTCAGCAAAACCAAGTTAGTGAATGCTGTGTACTACAGTGTGAATGATTGATTCATTTTAAGATAACCCAAAAATGGGAAAATAAAATTTGGATCTTAGTATCTTATTTTTTTTTTAAATTTTTCTTAGTGAAATACCATGAGGTACAGTTGTAGACTTACAAATTTTTGTGCTTGGGTTTCAATTATACAATGATCAAACACCCATCCCTCCACCAGTGCCCATTTTCCACCACCACGGGTCCCAGTATCCCTCCCACCCCCCGACCCCCCACCTCACCCAGTATCTTATTTTTTATGGGGAGGGGGAGAACATATCTGGTGGTACTCAGAGGTTATTCCAAGTTCTGTGCTCAGGGTTTGCTCCCAGAGGTGCTTGGAATATCATATAAATCCATGATTGAATCTGGACCTCCTGCAAGCAAAGCATGTGCTCAACCAATGAGCTATCTCTCTGGTCTTTTCTAGTTCTTATTTTTTTTACTATTACTCATGTTTACTACCTGGCCCAAATAGGGAAGTACTTTATAGATACTGAAAAAAAAACAGGAAATAATTTTTTTCCAGGCAAATAAAACAAAGGAAGACTGAAACTGCACTCTAGCTTTGCCATAGAGATCAACAAATTCTAGAGTGCATAAATTCTTTCTGAGTGCTCTATCAAGGGTGTGATGATAAAGATGTTTCCTGTATGGTTCCTCTGATTTTAAGACAATAATGAAGTGATTGCCAGAACGACCACCAACTGGGAGCTCTTTGGCACTATTGCTGCAACATGGGAAGATGCCATTGTTGACAACATTGACAAGGAATACAATCGACCGGTTCAGCACCTCCATGATTGATCAAGGAATGCCAAGAGAGAGATAGCCACAAAAAACCGCCTGTCTTTGAAAACTCTTGAGCTTATTCGCTAATGCGGTTTGGTGCATGCCTCAGGCAACCGCAAGTGAATGTCCAAGCTCGCAAAGCAGTGCAGAGATGCGATCAAGGAAGACCTCAAAGAGAGAAGAGCAGAAGTGCTGGTAGATGTGGCAGAAGCCAGGAAAAGCATCCGTAACGTGTGCCTGTCCTTTGCCAACTACAAGACCAAGATGACTGCCCTCCGATGTCCTGATGAATCTATCACATCTTCCAGAAGGGCAATGGAGAGGATTATCCATGACTTCTACTCAGATCTCTTCGATAGCCATGTCCACCTGCCTACATACCAAATTCCACAGGATGGATATATCATTCCCAATGTTCTCCCTTCCAAAATCTGACATGCCATTTTGGCAGTAAAGAAATGAACAGCACCCGGCCCAGACAAGGTCAGACCTGAACACCTGAAGAACCTACCATCAGTACTCATCAATACGCTGGCTCAGCTCTTCACACACTACCTGTGTGAATGCAAGGTTCCGTCCCAGTGGAAAACCAGCAGGACTGTACTACTGTACAAGAAGGGAGACATCCACAACATTGGTAACTATTGCCCAATATGCCTATTGTCTGTCATCTACAAGCTGTTCACTCGAATCATCCTGAATAGGATTGGCAGAATACTAGATGAAGGACAACCATGCGAGCAAGCCGGATTCCACAAAGGATTCAGCACCATTGACCACATGCACATGATAACCAAGCTCATTGAGGTTTTTCGGGAGTTCAAGATGCCGCTCTGTCTAACATTCATTGATTTAACAAAGGCCTTTGATTCTGTTGAGACGGAAGTGGTCATCGAAACCCTAGCCAATCTAGGCATTCAAACTCAATACATCAGGATCCTCCATGAGCTGTATTACAAATTCGCTATCAGAATCTCACCATTCTACAAAGAATTAATCATGGATGTCAAGAGAGGGGTTCGGCAGGGTGATACCATTTCACCGAAACTCTTAAGTGCTACCCTTGAGAACATCATGCGATGACTGGAATGGGAAGGAATGGAAGTGAAGATAGATGGTCAGCAACTACACCACCTCCGCTTTGCTGATGACATTGTTCTAATATCACCAAACATTAGCCAAGCGGCACAAATGCTGGCCAACTTTGACCGTGAGTGTGGAAAGGTCGGACTACAGATGAATCTTACAAAGACAATGTTTATGAGAAACAGTCTCGTTCCTGACGTTCCATTTGCTCTCAACAGAACAAACATCTCTGAATGCAACAGTTATGTGTACCTAGGTCGAGAAGTCAACATGATGAATAACCTGGCACCTGAGTTGCGCAGGAGGAAGAGAACAGCTTGGAACGCCTTCAAGAGCGTTGAAGAAATAGCTAAGAGGACGAAGAACTTCCGGCTTAGGGTACATCTCTTTGATTCCACTGTTCTTCCTGCATTAACATATGCCTCAGAGACCTGGGCCCTACGCAAACAGGATGAGAACGCTATTCGGGTTTCCCAAAGAGGAATTGAAAGAGCTATGCTTGGAATATCACATTTCACTCAAATGAGAGAAAGAATCCAGAGTTCTGATCTCTGTTGATGATCAAGAATCAGGGATGCTGTCTCATTTGCCAAGGCGCCAAAAATCAGATGGGTTGGACCTGTAATGAGATTTGGAGATGATTGCTGGATTAGAGCCATTACAGACTGTATTCCATGGGACATCAAAAGACCGTGTGGCTGCCCACCTACCAGGTGGTCAGACTTCTTCATCAAGATCCTGAACAATCGGGTTGAGGCTCTTCATGTTCCTATAACAAACAGACGCCATTGGGCTACACTAGCACGCGACAGGGACAAATGGAGACATTACTGGCACCTGCTCGAGCAAATCGATGATTAACGGGAAGTCAAGTGATCAAGTGATAAAGTGATTGCATCAGAAGCTTACTTCTTTTCATTTTTCTTTAAGACAAAAATACTTTCTTTTTTGAGGACTGTCTCTTTCTTTAATTTCCCCCCACTTTTTTTAAAACACTATAGTTTACAAAGTTGTTCAAATGATTTGTTACAGGCATTCAATATTCCAACCCCAATCCCACCACCACCGTCACCTTTCCTCCACCATTGTCACCATTTTCCCAACCACCCCTCAAACCTGCTCCCAATAAAGGCCCACAATAATTTATTTTATATTGCTTGTTACCATTTAGTGGCTAATGGAATGATCAAAAAATTATTTCCGTAGAAGAAAGTTTGTGAAATTTGTTGTATCCCACCATGGGGACATTAAGTCCTTGTCTGAGGTTTTACTAAGCTGTTGTTGCAGGTTAACACTTCTGTGTTAGTAAAGTTATTGTTTGTCATCATGGGTTGGCTTTTTTGTTATGTCTAATCCAATCTGATGTGCTACTACTGGGATGTCAGCCTTGCAGAATTTGGATGTGTCGTATGGTTGCGAATGCAGCTACCCACTCCAGAATATCCAGAATATTTAACTGGGTAGTTAAATATTTAACTGGGCATATCTGCTGGGTATTCAGAAAGTACTGGGAGGTGGGGGGAGTTACTCACCCAGACTCTGAGAAGGCCTGGAGTTTTCAGCCACAAAGACCCATATACCTAGAGTTTTCAGCAGAATCAGTCCCCTCTGGGACACTCAGTCCTGAGGCCATGGGTCCAGCTGATGTAATCATGATTGTGGGGTGTGGGAGCAGCTGCTGAGCTTTGTTTGGGCAGGAGATGTCCCACCCTCTTCTGAGATTACCCTGAAGTCTTTCTCTTAAGGAAGATGCTGCTGGTTTTAGTACTTAAGAGAAGGGTTCAATCACTGCCACAACAAAACCTTTGTTAAGGAGTGGCAGCAAAAGTTAGCAGTAAAAGCAAGGAAAAGGACAGTGGTGGATAGAAAATGTGTCAGTATTTTGTGTTAGGTCCTGGCCTAATGTAAGACTGTTGAAATCTTTTTACCTAGGATTGTGGTTCTTTCACAGATAATATCAGGATCTTTTCCCCAGGAGGGGCTGGAGTGGCTCGACTCCTCCGTCCCTCTCGGAGAGCCCAGCAAGCTACGGAGAGTATCTCTCCAGCACTCGCAAAGCCTGGCAAGCTCCCTGTGACGTATTCGATATGCCAAACACAGTAACAAGCAAGTCTCACAACTTCTTGTGAGACGTTACTGGTGTCCGCTCAAGCAAATCGATGAACAATGGCAGGACAGTGCTTTAGTTTCCCCAGGAGAGTGAATGGTTTTGTGTTGATTGTGACTCACCATCTTATGTTCCTCTTACTTAGGCTCCTGAAATAATGTCAAGGTAAGTTCTTGGTTCCTTTGATTTCTTTTTCTTTCTTCAAGACAAAGACATGCGTTTTATATTTCCCTTTAATTACAGGGCATTAATTTAGAACTAGCAGTTTACACATTACAAGTGAATTTATGTAGTAATTTTATCACCTACTTAATATATCAAGTCAAAGTTTTATTACCCTCTATCACTTTCCAGAGATTTTGTAAATTGAGATTTGGTAAAGTTGCCATCATAAAATCTAACTTATAAATCAAATGGAAAGGCCCATGATACAACTTACTCAAATTATTTTTTAATAAAGAAGCTGCTTGAGTAAGAATAATTATTATAAGATGACAGCTAGTATATGGACATTAACTGATGTATAAAATCTTTTGTCTTATTAATAGATGTTCAGGGGATAAGGTGTACCTTTACAATATTTTAAATTGCAGGCTCTTAGAATAAAGGCTGAGGGTTCGTTATACTAAGAAAACATTGTACTGTACTAGGAAGCATTTTAAAATAACCAACTAGGGTCAGGAAAATAGCATAGAGATCAGGAGCATGTGATTTGTATGCATGGGACCATGGTTTGAGCTTTTCTTTTTTTTTAAAATTTTTTATAAGTTTTTTAAAGTCTATTTTTAGTTCTATTTATTTATTTATTTAGAGGTCACACCTGGTGATGTTCTGGGGTTATTTCTGGCTTTGCACTTACGAATCATTCCTGGCTTAATCCTGGTAGTGGTTGGGGGACCATATGGGATATGGGGCATTGAACCTGGGTAGGTCGCGTGCAAGGCAAATGCCCTCCCATCCTGGCCCCTGGTTTGGTCTTTAGCATCATATGAGCACTGCTAAGTTGGTCCCCAGTCATAAACATGGTGGTTCTCAGTTCAATTAGGTCTTGAGCATTACTTTGTCCATGGGCCCTGGTATTGAGTTCTCAGGCCTGGTTGCCATTCTACCTCTGACCACTGCTTGGGAGGTCCCTCTCCACAAAAGATACCAATCCATAATGCCACTGAATTACTAATGTAAATGCTTAAAGAAATATTGGAATGGTGGTGGGGAATAGGTAATGGTGAAGGAAGAAAAGAACTGGATTTAGGAAAGTAGAGTAAGGCTCATATCAAGAAGCAAACATTTTAGAAACTGATGTGTTACATAAGCATTTAACAGAAAATGAACTATGCCTATTTTTTTTTATCTTGGCATTAAAATCACCCACAATGATCTTGCAGAAGGTGTGGTCTTCTTTATAGAACTTCTCCAGCTCCATGTAGAACTTCTCAATTTCTCCTTCATCATAATTGGATGGTGGTGTGTACACAACAAAGATAGAAACTGCCGGCAGTGAGCCACATCTGTTCAAATGTAAACGTCCGATTCGGGTTGTTGGGCATTCGAATGAATCAATGCTCATGGCCAAGTTTGTGTTGACAAGGACACCGACACCTCCAACACCTCTTTTATCTCATGTTCCGAGGAACAATTTTTATCCAGTGTCGAAAACGGCATGATGAAATTGGTGCCTTCTTGTCTCAGTCAGACCAATGATGTCGTACTTGATCTTTCGCGCTTCTACCATCAGGACCTCTATGGATGCATCTGATGCTAGCATATGTGCATTGAAAGTACAGACAATCATTTTTGTCTTCCTTCGTTGTGGCAGTTCGGCCTTGAGATTTTATCGGCCTCTCCTTTCTTATCCTTCTCAATGCTGCGGCCATATTGGTGACGCCTTCAGGGTCAGGGGAATGAGACCCATTGTAATTACTGGTTTTGGCATATCGAATATGGCCGCCCACCTACCAGACGGTCAGACTTCTTCATCAAGATCATGAACAATCGGTTTGAGGCTCTTCTTATTCCTAGAACGAACAGACGCCATTGGGCTACACTAGCATGCGACAGGGACAAATAGAATTGTTACTGGCTCCCGCTCGAGCAAATCAACGATCAACGGAAGTTGAGTGATCGAGTCATCAAGTGACCTATTTTTATTTTTTCAGAGAATACGAAGAACATGTAAGAGCTAAATAAACAGTAACAATAAAACTGCTAAGCATGTAATGCAGGCTGTGAATAGCAGTGACATATTTTTCAAATGTTAAATAAATGAAATTTTGTTAAGTGCCATCCAGCTTTAACCTTTAGAGAAAATATTTTAATGACTGAAAAATAAATTATACTTAACAAGGGTTTTATTTTTTGGTGTGCAAATGGTGCTTTTAGGAGCTCTTAAATAATTATATTGCATTATACTTTTAATTATATGATGAATCAGGACCGACTAGTAAAAGCTTAGTAAATAAATAACTTTAGGGCAATTAAATATTTACCAACAGTTACTGATTAGCATGATGAACTCAGACAGTCTCTCACCCTGTTCGTTCCATTCTAGGCCATGGGTCCCAATGTGAATTTCTTCAGCTGATCTTCTCGGTCCTATCTTGGCATTAAAATCGCCCACAATGATCTTGTAGAAGGTGTGGTCTTCTTTATAGAACTTCTCTAGCTCCATGTAGAACTTCTCGATTTCTCTTTCATCATAATGAGATGTTGGTGCGTAGACAACGAAGATAGAAACTGCAGGCAGTGAGCCACATCTATTCAAATGTAAACGTCCGATTCGGGTTGTTAGGCATTCGAACGAATCAATGCTCTTGGCCAAGTTTGTGTTGACAAGGACACTGACGCCTCCAACACCTCTTTTATCGCATGTTCCGAGGAACAATTCTTCTCCAGTGTCGAAAACGGCATGGTGAGATTCGTGCCTTCTTGTCTCGGTCAGACCAATGATGTCGTACTTGATCATTCGCGCTTGTACCATCAGGTCCTCGATGGATGCATCTGATGCTAGCGTACGTGCATTGAAAGTACAGACGATCATTTTTGTCTTCCTTCGTTGTGGCAGCCTAGGTCGGCCTTGAGATTTTGTCGGCCTCTCCTTTCTCATCCTTCTCAGTGCTTCCATGTCAGTGAAGCCGTCAGGGTCAGGTGAATGAGACTGGTTGTAGTTACTGGTTTTGGCATATCGAAAACACAGCGGATAGCTTGCCAGGCTCTTCCGTGCGGGCGGAATACTCTCGGTAGCTTGCCAGTCTTTCCGAGAGGGATAGAGGCTTTTGGGGCGACCTCTAATCACCCTTGTAGGTGTTACCATATTTGAACCCTATCAAATATGGTACGACAATTCCGGAAGATGGGTATTTAATGCTTTATGATGTGTCGCGCGGCTGCTTGCGGCCGCGCGGGTCCGGAAAGCGTCCTGGAGTGTGGCGATGGCTGGGTAGTGGAAGTAGTGTCGAGAGTGGAAGTCTGCCAGTGGGGTATTTATCTGGGTAGGATGGGTCTCCTGTGCACAATTCGATCCCTGGATGGTTGATGGAAGCAGACAGGGAGGGGTAGGGTGGGTCTGTCATCTACAAGTTGTTCACCCGAGTCATCCTAAATAGGGTTGGCAGAACACTAGATGAAGGACAACCATGCGAGCAAGCAGGGTTCCGCAAAGGATTCAGCACCATCGACCATATCCACACAATAACCAAGCTCATTGAGGTTTCTCGGGAGTTCAAGATGCCGCTCTGTTTAACGTTCATTGATTTAAAGAAGGCCTTTGATTCTGTTGAGACGGAAGCGGTCATTGAAGCCCTAGCCAATCAGGGCATTCAAGCCCAATACATCAGGATCCTCCGTGAGCTGTATTGCGGATTCACTACCAGGATCTCACCATTCTACAAAGAAGTGATCGTTGATGTCAAGAGAGGGGTGCGGCAGGGTGATACCATTTCACCGAAACTCTTCAGTGCCACCCTCGAGAACATCATGCGACGACTGGAATGGGAAGGAATGGGAGTGAAGATAGATGGTCGGCAGCTACACCACCTCCGCTTTGCTGATGACATTGTTTTAATAACACCAAACATCAGCCAAGCGGCACAAATGCTGGCCGACTTTGACCGTGAGTGTGGAAAGGTAGGACTACAGCTGAATCTTACGAAGACAATGTTTATGAGAAACAGCCTTGTTCCTGACGCCCCATTCGCTCTCAATGGAACGACCATCTCCGAATGCAACAGCTATGTGTACCTAGGTCGAGAGGTGAACATGAAAAATGATCTGGCACCCGAGCTGCGCAGGAGGAAGAGAGCGGCTTGGAACGCCTTCAAGAACGTCGAAGAAATAGCTAAGAGGACAAAGAACCTCCGGCTCCGAGCACATCTCTTTGATTCCACTGTTCTTCCTGCATTAACATATGCCTCAGAGACCTGGGCCCTACGCAAACAAGATGAGAACGCTATTCAGGTCTCCCAAAGAAGAATAGAAAGAGCTATGCTTGGAATATCACGTTTCACTCAAATGAGAGAACGAATCCGGAGTTCTGACATCCGTCGACGATCAAGGATCAGGGACGCTGTCTCATTTGCCAAGGTGTCGAAAATCAGATGGGCTGGTCACGTAATGAGATTTAAAGACGACCGTTGGACCAGAGCTGTTACTGACTGGATTCCACGGGATGTCAAAAGATCACGTGGCCGCCCACCTACCAGATGGTCAGATTTCTTCGTCAAGATCATGAACGATCGGTCTGAGGCCCTTCATGTTCCTGGAGCGAACAGATGCCATTGGGCTACACTAGCACGCGAGAGGGACAAATGGAGACGTTACTGGCGCCCGCTCGAGCAAATCGACGACTAACGGGAAGTTAAGTGATTAAGTGATTAAGTGACTGATTAGCATTTATTTCAGTGATCAAGAGTACAATATTTTCTATGTATCTTACTTTGTGATATGTATTTTGCAGATAGATACTAAGTAAATATTGTTGAGGGTCAAAGCAATAGTATAGCAGATAAGGAATTTGCCTTGCACATATACCTGGCACCACGTATGGTCCCATGAACTCGACCAGGAGTGACATCTGAGTGCAGAGTTAGGAGTAAACCCTCAGCATCATTGGGTGTGGCCCCAAACCAAAACCAAACAAACATATTGTTGAGAGTAAGTCAGATGATGTTTATAAAGCAGTTTTAATGAGATTTAGCTGACATGATAAAGCTTTAGCATTTTTAAATTGCTCCATCTCTTAAGTTTTCACATACATACACACTTATGAAACTATCTCCACAATTAAACATTAAAAGTGGCCATTACATTCAAAACTTTCATTTTATGATTATGTAAAAATTTTTGGTGTTTGGGCCACACCCAGAGATGCTGTTACTCCTGGCTCTGTACCCAGGAATTGCTACTGGTGGTACTTGGAGGACCACATGGGATGCCGAGGGTTGAACCCGAGTTGGCTATGCTCATGGCAAACACCTAATCTGCTGTATTGTTGCTCCAGTCCCTCATTTTATAACTGTTTTCTCTCTTTTCCTTCCATTAACGGTTGCTCTTTCTATAGACTATAATGCATTTTGTAAAACTGTTTATAAATAGGATCAAAATTATGCACTATTTTTTTGGTTTGGCTTCTTTTACTCAGCATGTGTGTTACTTTCACCACTGAGTAGTATGGCGTGGTTTGGATGCAGACTGTATTGCTTAATAATGGAGATAACCTTCCAAAAATGTCATTCAAAAATTTCATCTCTGTGTGTAGTTCATAGAATATAATTATACCTAGGAAGCATAACTAGTACACATCCAGGCTAATTAAAATGTATAACTTTTCATTTATTCTTATGTAGGCAAAGTTATGTACACAAAGCTATATTATATATATATGAAGCTGTTTACTGTAGAGTTCCAGACAAACAATGTCCCACTCCCATCCCACCTGAAGTATCTGCATCTCTCCGCTGATACTCTCAGGTTCCCTCCCATCCCTCAACCTGTCTCTTTGGCAGATAAGTTTTCAAGTTTATTTATTATACTCAGGGTCCACATTCACAGAAATGATGACTCTAGTGGTTTAGAAATAGTATGTAAAACTTTTAAAGAAACTTCCATACTATTTTCCAAAATGGCTATATCATTAGATTCCCACTATTTTTGTAGGTGTGTTTTAGTTGTTCTTCACAGTCTCTGCACTTTTTATGGTCTGCCCTTCTCATTTTGGTCATTCTAATAGATGCTGTTGGGAATTAAATTGTTGACACCTACCTCAGAAAGCGATCTGACTTGGAAAGGACATTTGCAGTTGTAATTTGTTAAGATGAGGTCAGCCTGGGGGCTGGCGTGATAGTAAGGCAGGTAGGAAATTTGCCTTGCATGTGGCTGACCTAGGTTTGATCCCCAGCATCCCACATGGTCCCCCAGCACTGCCAGGAGTGATTTCTGAGTGCAGGACCAGGAGTAATCCCTGTGCATTTCTGGGTGTGGCTCACCCCAGCACCCCCACCCAAATATGAAGTCAGCTATAGAAGATTGTCCTACTAATTCAATATGACTGTAATTATTACAAAAAAGAAGGGTAAAAATTGAACACAGATGTATTCACATACACACACTCACACATGAACAAACCCGGTGAAGACTGAAGTTATGCTACCACCAGATAAGAAATTAGAAATCTAGAGAGAGCTCTGGAAAGGACCCAGGTGAATGAAAATTTTAATAAAATGCCACTGTTTCACAAAGTGAAACCAGTATCATTTAAAACTATAAGTAGGACTATCTGAGAATTCTAATAGCTCAGCATTCTCACCATAAGTTGATACTGCCATCAAAAGTTTTTTTTAGATGTTTTAATAACTTAATAGTGTGTCTTGTATTGAGATCAACTTTTTTTTGTATAGATCAGTGTACCTTTGGAAAGGTATATAGAACTCTTTCATTGACACAGTTTTATTATCGATTTGTCTGTTTATTGACATCAGGATTGTTTCTACTTCTTTTCCCCCACCCCCACCCCTGTACCCTCTCCCATCTCTGCCTTTGGCTATGCTACTTACGCATTTGTTTGATTATCTATTTGAGTTACTACGGAATACTTTTGGGTATATATTTGGAAGTGGAATTTCTGGACCTCTTGGGAATTCTGTGTTTGGCTGTTTGATATAATTTAATGATTAACTTTTTATTTTATAGTTAAATGGATTTTATAGTCAATAAGGAGTTGGAATATACTTATTTGTTAATTAGCATTGTTTGTTTTATAATTGAGATTCTGTGTAAGTTTTTTAGGGAGGGTTACTCTATTAATATGCCACAATGTGCATGACTTAACAATAGAATTTATATCAGAACTCTAAAGTTAAGACATTGACAGAGCTATGCTCCGTCTGCACCTCATTTGAAGGGTTCCTTTCAGCTCCTTCAGTTTCTGAAAGTGCCAGATATTTTTTTGAGTGTGGCAGAATAACTTTGAGTTGCCTCTGTCTTCCCCAGCTAAGCCCAAAGATCCCTCATACTATTCCTTATGACCACACAAATGTCTCTACACATCCCGTGCTTAGCCACTGAAAACCACTCATCTGTTCTCTATCTCTTAAAGTATTGCTTTATTTTGATGATATTTTAAGCATTCAGCACTTTAAAACCTTTCTCCAGTGATTGTTGGAGAAATACTAGCTTCTGAGAATCCTGATTATTCTTCACTTTCCTGTATAGCACAATGTTTTTATGTTCTGACTGTTCTGAAGATTTTTTCCCCTTACCATGGTTTAAAGCAATTTTATTATGTCACCTTTTGATATAATTTATTTTGTTTGCTTGTTTGGGGGCCACACAAACAAAACTCCTGAGTATATGGATACTGAGGAGTTTATCTTGGCTCTGCACTCAGGAATCATTCCTGGCAGTGTATGGAGATGCCAGGGATTGAACCTGGGTCAGCCACATGCAAGGAAAATGCCCTACCCACTGTGTTATTGCTCTGTCCCTACTTTGATGTAGTTTTTTTTTTTTATCATATTGTAATTACTTAATTTGTGGGCTTATAATATTTTTAGCAAATTACAAAAAAATCATCAGCTGTTATATCTTCAACTTTCTTTTTTGTCTCTCCTCTCTTAGCATATGAATAGTCTCTTAAAATTGTTCACACTTTCAGAACTTTATTTAATTTTATTTATTTTGTAGCCTCCCGAGCAGTGCTCGCAAGACTCAAGGGACTACTCCTGTCAGTTGTTGGCCAAATGGGACCGAGGGTTCAATGTTTGGGAAGGCCATGTGATGTTACTAAGGTTCAGTAGCGTTTGGGGCTTTGAGGCCTACCAGTGGTTCGTGAGGGGTCCATATTGTAACAGGAATTGAACTTGGGACTTTGTGTGTGTGTGTGCGCTATAAATTTCATCCCTTTCAGCCGATACTCATGACTTGCTCTCTTCAGCACCTGTTTAACTTTTAAGTTTCTGTCATTTTTCCTTTTGTGTTTCATTTTTAATTCTTTTTATTGCTGTGCCTTAAAGTTCAACAATTTTTAGTTTTTATTATGTTCTAATCACACATGGACTATTCATCTTGGACATTTTATATTTTACTTTTATAAGTATTATATGGGTCAGTAGATACAGTTCTCTGTTTAATACATTCATTGCACATTGCACTCAGGTTTTAGACTAGCTGCATTAAGGTTAATCCTATTAGTTTCTAAATTCATTGCAATTAATAAGGCATTATGTAAGGCTTGATTGAAATTCTGTGGTTTACAATACTGTTTTGGATTTATTTTTTAGTTCTTTTTTTCTTTTAAATAGGTTTTCCCCAGGCTGGAGGGATAGCACAGCAGATAGGGCGTTTGCCTTGTATACAGACAACCCGGGTTCAATTCTTCTGCCCCTCTTGAAGAGCCTGACAAGCTACCGAGAGTATCTCGCCTGCATGGCAGAGCCTGGCAAGCTCCCCGTGACGTAATCATATGCCAAAAACAGTAACAAGTCTCACAGTTTGTTGTGAGACATTACTGGTGTCCGCTCAAGCAAATGGATGAACAACAGGAGTTGTTCTGTAGCACACAGTGCTACAGTGCTACAGGTTTTCCCCAAAATAAAGTTGAACAGCTCCAGCATCCTCAATGTTTATCAAAATAGAAAAGAAAGAAGTAGAGGTGGTTATTTTCCATGGCAAATCTGACCCTTGCAGGCTGCGGGCGGGAATGCACACGTAGTTGGTGCCCCAAGGGGCTGTGGCTAGAGAGTGACCAGCCCTGCTGCCTACGTGCTTTCCTCCTGGTGAGTGAGCATAGGCCTGACAGGGCTTAAAAGCCACACAGACCCAAAGGAAGGTCCAGATCCCTGCAAGAGGCCCAAGAGCAGCTGGTGGCAGCCTGCCAACCCATCTCCCGGATAGTCATTTCAGCACAAATACAAACACAAACGCTATGGACATGGGATGACCAAACAGCCCAACAGCCAATCCCAGGGACCCTAGTGTGACCACAAAGATGGATAGTCTCATGTTTCCGGCAGGAAACAGGGCCATGCTCAGGCCTGTACGGCAGAATCTAACTGGGCATATTTCTCCTTTCACTGTTCAAATATTCTCCTTAGCTTGTATTTTTATTATTATTTAAAAAAAAACACACTGAGTTTCGGTTAAAAACCAACATGGAAATGGATCTTAACACAGATTTGAAGCCCAGAGGAGGAGGGGCCTGGGCCTGCCTGGCACAGAAACTCCTGGGGGTGGCGTGTCCCTAAACCCCCTTCTGGGTGTGAACAGTGTGAGTGTGAAACCGATGCCATGACAAGCTGCAGCCAACATTAAGTCTCAACTAGGCCTCAGTTTCTATTTCCCCAAAGTAGGAATTCTGGTAAATTCCTAGCTGAGTAATTTCTGGTAAACTCCTTGTTGAGTAATTTGCTGAGATAAGGAATTGGGCAGTTGGGTCTGGTGGGTCATGAGGGGTCACTCTACCCTCCTTAGAAACTGTTACGAACCATTGTCTAATTGCTGACCACTGTTGTAATAGGGCCAAATGCTAAAAATAAACCAATGTATAAACTGCTCTTAACCTGAACCCTATATGAACCGCTTGTGATTTGGAGTTGGGGTCCTTGTCAAGACTTGACTATGTTGGATGAGACTTGGACCCTACCTAGAACTAGCAATGGCTTGGGTTAGTAATAAAATGACTTTGCTTTTGCATTTTCGTGTGTGGACTTGGTCTCTCCGGGAACTGGAGATCTGAAACTCGGGCTCAGCAACAGTGTTGATTCATTTTTTACAGTAAAAAAAAAAAAAAGGGCTGAGGAAGTTTGCACAGGAGTATCAGAAACCACCTCACTGGAAACAAAAAAGATTCGCATTAAATACAAACCCGGTTGCAGGCCTCCTGTGCACATTTACAGCACGGTGAAGCGCACCGCGACCAACCACGGAGACAGCTTCTGGCGCTCACACCACAGGGTGCACGTCTGCCAGCCACAGCAGAGGAAAAGCGAAGGCTGAGAGGGGGTGGGGGTGGGACAGGGAGGAGTGCTGGCTCCCTTCTGGTTCCAGAGCTGACTGGACAGCCAGTCCAGGCCCTCCTAGAGGCCATCCGTGCTGGTGGCACAGGTGGACTGAATGCACCAGCTCCCGGGGCTCAGGGCGTGCTGGCTCATGATCTCAGCTGCGTTCGTGGCATCCGGGAACTGCTGCTTATTAGGTAACAAACCGAGCAGGACTGCAACCCTGAGCTCATCTTCTGCCCACATTCTTCAGGCACTTCTTCACGCGCTCTGGGTCACTACTGTCCACCGCAAAGACCAGAGCTTTCTTGTCCTGGAAGTAGAGGCGCCACGGAGGCTGGCTCTTGTTCCCGCCACCCGCATGCCACTCGCTGACACTGATCCTGTATGCCTCAGTTTCACCTTGAAGCTGTCCTAGGAAAGGTGGCCAGAGCCTCACCCAGCTTCAGCTTGTGCAGGATGGCTGGCTGCCCTGTGGCATCTAGGTGCACAGCGAGCATGCGCCTTTCCTTCTTGCCAAAAAAGGCCTTTGAAGAGGCTGGCAAGGATATTCCTCATAGGGTAGATTGATGGGAGCAATACTGATCAGGAAAACATCTTGCCCTGGACAGCCGCAGAGCTGCTGCTGCTGCTGCTGCTTGGAGCCAGCGTTAATTTCCCTCCCACAAGCTGGCGGCTCTTAGAATAATCTCTGCTAATAATGATTTCTCTGGCACATAATTCCCACACCACACCCAAAACACAGTGTATCTTTTAATGAACTAGAATTTTACCGTGTGCTGGAATTTCTTTGTCTATAAATGCTCTCAAGCTTTCTGGGACACATTTAAGCTCTTCGGGAAATAGGTTATTGACATCATTTGGCTTGTACTGGAGGTATGGCTTCCTTCCGCAATGGAAATCGTTCTTTCTGTGTGATGCATCAGATGCTATCAGGTTTTCTACTATAACTGGTGAGAACAGATAGCAGGAGCTGGGGATATAGTTCAAAGGGTTGGGGATCCTGCTTTGCACACAGAAACACTGGGTTTGACCTCTGACAGCTTGTGGCTCCCCAAGCATGGCCAGATGCAATTCCTGAGCACTGCCAGCATGCTGTTCTTTTCTGAAAAATGAGCATAATGTTTCCAGCTTGAGATAAGCTACAAAAGTTCTTAGTTGTAATCTTTTTGGTTCTTTTCTCTTCCTTCTTTCCTTCCTTCCTTCCTTCCTTCCTTCCTTCCTTCCTTCCTTCCTTCCTTCCTTCTTTCTTTTTATTTCTCTCCTCCTCCTCCTCCTCCTCCTCTTCCTCCTCCTCCTCCTCCTCCTCCTCCTCCTCCTCCTCCTCCTTCTTCCTTTTTTGACTTGTGTCACACCCAGTGATGCTCAGGTGTTACTTCTGGCTCACTCAGGAATTACTCCTGGTGATGCTGCAGAAACCATAAACCTCTGAGATGCCAGGAATCTAACCTAGCTTGACTGTGTGTAAGGCAAACACCCTCCCCACTGGACTATCAATTTGTTCCTTTGTTTTTGGTTCTTTTTTCTGGCCCTAGGTTTAATCTACAAATCTTATTTAGATATAGGTAATTTAGATTACCTGTTGAGAAGCTTGTTGAATATTTAAATTAAGTATAAGTTTTCTTTTTGTCAGTGACAATCCAACTTCGTCATCATTGTCACTAAGGCGATAGGGCTGTGTCTCATCTAAATTCTCATCTGTACATATAAAGTATCTCATTTCTGCATCACGGTAAATTAACCATCACATTGGAATTGGCAAATGTGTTATATATAACTCCTTTGTGAGAATAACAGAAAATGACCATCACTATTGTCATGTAGACAACTGTCTGCATCCTCCTCTACATAGCATATATTCTCTTTAAGTTTCAAATTTGTGCTTGCATTTGCAGAGAAAGAAATCAGAGATCCTGTGAATTTGAATGAAAAAGTTTCCAAACCCTACGCTAAAACAAGGAATAGAAACAAAATAGTATTTTTGTTATGATTTATAATAAAAATTTTAAATAAATTTAAAAGGCAGTTGATTTGGTGATTAATCACTTAACTTCCTGTTGGTCGTCGATTTGCTCGAGCGGGCACCAGTAACATCTCCATTTGTCCCTGTCGCGTGCTAGTGTAGCCCAATGGCATCTATTCGCTCTGGGAACATGAAGAGCCTCAAACAGATCGTTCATGATCTTGACGAAGAAGTCTGACCATCTGGTAGGTGGGCGGCAACGCGGTCTTTTGACATCCCGTGGAATCCAGTCGGTAACAGCTCTAGTCCAGTGGTTGTCTTTAAATCTCATTACGTGACCAGCCCATCTGATTTTTGACACCTTGGCAAATGAGACAGCGTCCCTGATTCTTGATCGTCGACGGATGTCAGAACTCCAGATTCTTTCTCTCATTTGAGTGAAACGTGATATTCCAAGCATAGCTCTTTCTATTCTTCTTTGGGAGACCTGAATAGCATTCTCATCCTGTTTGCGTAGGGCCCAGGTCTCTGAGGCATATGTTAATGCAGAAAGAACAGTGGAATCAAAGAGATGTGCCCGGAGCCGGAGGTTCTTCGTCCTCTTAGCTATTTTTTTGACGCTCTTAAAGGCATTCCAAGCCGTCAGGTCATTTGTCATGTTGACTTCTCGACCTAGGTACACATAGCTGTTGCATTTGGAGATGGTTGTTCCGTTAAGAGCGAATGGGGCATCAGGAACAAGGCTGTTTCTCATAAACATTGTCTTCGTAAGATTCAGCTGTAGTCCTACCTTTCCACACTCACGGTCAAAGTCGGCCAGCATTTGTGCCGCTTGGTTGATATTTGGTGTTATTAAAACAATGTCATCAGCAAAGTGGAGGTGGTGTAGTTGCTGACCATCAATCTTCACTCTGTTCGTTCCATTCTAGGCCATGGGTCCCGATGTGAAGTTCTTCAGCTGATTTTCTCGGTCCTATCTTGGCATTAAAATCACCCACAATGATCTTGTAGAAGGTGTGGTCTTCTTTATAGAACTTCTCCAGCTCCATGTAGAACTTCTCGATTTTTCTTTCATCATAATGAGTTGTTGGTGTGTAGACAACGAAGATAGAAACTGCAGGCAGTGAGCCACATCTATTCAAATGTAAACGTCCTATTCGGGTTGTTAGGCATTCGAATGAATCAATGCTCTTGGCCAAGTTTGTGTTGACAAGGACACCGACGCCTCCGACACCTCTTTTATCGCATGTTCCGAGGAACAATTCTTCTCCAGTGTCGAAAACGGCATGGTGAGATTCGTGCCTTCTTGTCTTGGTCAGACCAATGATGTCGTACTTGATCATTCGTGCTTGTACCATCAGGTCCTCGATGGATGCATCTGATGCTAGCGTACGTGCATTGAAAGTACAGATGATCATTTTTGTCTTCCTTCGTTGTGGCAGCCTAGTTCGGCCTTGAGATTTTATCGGCCTCTCCTTCCTCATCCTTCTCAGTGCTGCCATGTTGGTGAAGCCTTCAGGGTCAGGTGAATGAGACCAGTTGTAGTTACTGGTTTTGGCATATCGAATATCACCATCAAATTTTTACAAACAGGCTGATTTAGTTCAAATTTGAAAATCTGAAAGAGAATTGTTTTCCAATTCTCTAGTGCAGAGAATTTGAAACACAAAAGCATGGAAAGACTAGCAGAATGTGGACTGGAGAGATAGGACAGAGGTTAAGGTGCTTGTATTGCATATGGCTGGCTTTGCTTTGAATCCTGGCACTACACATGGTCACCTGAGCATCTCCTGGAGTGTCCCCTGAAGACAGAGCCAGTAGTAATTCCATAGTACTGCCAGGTATGGCCCAAATTCCCTCGTTACCAAAAGAATAGCATGATGAACTTTCACATGCTTAATACCTAGCACAACCGTCAGCTCATAATTATAATTCATTTCTCTCCTTATCAATTTTGTAAATTTTCTTGAAGCAATTATCTACCAGGATGTCACAGGAGTGAAATATTTTGCCACGGAGATTGTAAACACCAAGATGTATGTTCATATCTATCCATATATAAATGGGATTTTTAATATTTTAACTGGGCTGCGTTTTGAGCTCAATTCCCAATTGATTCTTTGTAGTCTGCTTCATGGGCTGAAGCAATAGCACAGCAGGTAGGGCATTTGCCTTTGCATGCAGCCGACCTGGCCAACCCAGTTTTGATTTCTCTGCCCCTCTTGTAGAGTCTGGCAAGCTACTGAGAGTATCTTGCCCACACGGGAAAGCTTGGCAAACTATCTGTGATGTATTCAATATGCCAAACACAGTAACAACAAGTCTCACAATGGAGATGTTATGTTACTGGGCCCGCTCGAGCAAATCGGTGAACAACGGGAGGACAGTGCTACATTATCAACATAATAGAATTTTAAAATATTTTATGCTTTTCTAGAAAAATTCACGGTCACGGTCACGGTCCTCCCATTGTTCATCAATTTGCTGGAGTGGGCCCAGTAACGTCTCCATCATGAGACTTGTTACTGTGTTGGGCATATCGAATACGTCACGGGTAGCTTGCCAGGCTCTGTCAGTCTAGAAAAATTAGACTTAAAAAATTTGATGAATCAGAAAATTACATTTCCAAGATAAAACGTTTTTCCCAGTGTCTTCTGGAATCATATTCAATCTGCATACAGCCAATTCACACCCTAAGACAAGTATCTCATTTATTTGTTGTTGTTGTTGTTACTTTTCTACTCCTAGTTCAAATATGCTCCAAGTAGTATATTGAATCGCTCAATGCTGAGTGAAATGAATCAATCAGTTTTTCCAGAAAATAAAATAATAAGATGTTAATCTCAGATTTAAAAATTGAATTGAATTAAAATTGAACTATATTTATATTCTATTCCTGATCTTCCCACAAGGTATTTTAATGTGGTTTCTTTGATTTGGGTTCTTACATATAGTGTAGGTGTCTTCTATCTATATCTTTCCCCCTCCCTTCCTTTCTTCCTTCTTTCTTCCTTCCTTCCTTCCTTTCTTTCTTTCTTTCTGCTACAATCAGAGTTGTTTATGACTTACTCTTTCTCTGACTCAGGGATGACTCCTGGCAGTTTCTGGGGTCATCTATTGTGCCAGGTATTGAACCCAGGTTATACCTGCTGTACTATCACTTTTGCTCTCCATCTTTCCTTTTCTGCTTGTTCTCTTTGTTGAAGGAATTAATTTATTTGTTCCTTAGAATTTTTAGAAATCTGGCGTTTGCTGATCACATATCTGTGCTATTAACTCTTTCCTCTGTCCCCTGTTTTGCAGTACAGGGGTAGTTAGATCTAGAAATTTGGTCAGTTTCAGGTTTAGCTTCCTTAGCAAGACTCCTTATAGACAATACTGTGTATTTATGGACACACATACTCCCTGCTTCTCTCTTAGAATATTGGTAGTCAATGATCACTGATCTTTATAAAATTGTACTTAAAAATCTTTCGTTAAATTTTTTTTAGTTTACAACATTCTGCTGCCTGCAAAAAACACATCTCAATAGTCAGAGCAAACACAGGCTCGAAACCAAAGGCTGGAAAACAATCCTACAGGCAAACAACTCCCATAAAAAAGCTGGGGTAGCCATCCTAGTATCAGACCACATTGATTTCAGACTGAAGAAGGTCACAAGAGACAGTGAAGGCCATTTCTTATTGATCAAGGGATCTGTACAACAGGAAGAACTTACTATACTAAATGTATGCTATGCTAAATGCACCTAATTAGGGACTAGCAAAGTACTTAAAACAACTATTCATAGACTTGGAGAAAGATATCGATAGCAACACAATACTAGTGGGAAACTTCAACACTGCTTTATCACCTCTTGATAGATCAAACAGACTCAAGTTTACCAAGGACATACTTCACCTGAGGGGAAAATGGAAGAAATGGACTTAGTAGATATATACAGGACACAACATCCTCAAGAAGCTGAATACACATTCTTCTCAAGTGTCCATGGAACATTCTCCAAGATAGACTACATGCTGAGCTACAAAACATACCTCCATAAAATTAAGAAGACAGAGATTGTAGTAACAATCTTCTCAGAACACAACGCACTGAAATTAGAAGTAAATCACACACACAAACAGAAAACTAAATCAAACACCTGAAAATTAAACAGCTCACTATTGGACAATGAGTGGCTTAGAAAGAAAATCAAAGAGAAGATCAAAAGATTCCTGGAAATGAACAAAAATGAGGACACTAATTACCAAAACTTATGGGACACCGCAAAAGCTTTGTTAAGAGGAAAGTTTATAGCTCTATAAGCATTCCTCAGGAAGGAGAAACGAGCCCACATAAGTAACCCAGCCTCACAGCTTAAGAGCTTGGAGAATGACCAACAAAAGGAGCCCAATCCGAACAAGAGAAAGGAAATAAAAAAACTCAGAGCAGAGAAAACGAGATGGAAACACTCCCCTCCCCCCCAAATCCAAAATATCAATGAAACCAAGACTCACAAAGAAAGGGAGAGAGAAAACCCTAATAAACCAAATCAGAAATGAAAAGGGGGTCATTACAACAGAAACTACAGAAATTCAAAGGATCCTCAGGGAGTACTTTGAGAAACTTTCTGCCACGGAATATGAAAACCTTGAAGAAATGGATAAAATCCTAGATTCCTATAGCCTCCCAAGGCTGAACCAAGAAGACCTCGAATACCTGAACAGAACTATAACCACCAAGGAACTTGAATCAGTAATAAAAAATCTCCCTAAGCACAAAAGTCCTGGCCCAGATGGATTCACTAGTGAATTCTTTCAAATCTTTGAAGAGGACTTACTCTCAATCCTCTTTAAGCTTTTCTATGAAATTGAAGTATCAAAAACACTTCCAAACAGTTTTTATGAAGCAAATATCACCCTGATACTAAAAGCAGACAGAGATACCACAAAGAAAGAGAATTACAGGCTGATATCCTGGATGAACATAGACGCAAAGATACTCAACAAAGTATTAGCAAATAGAATCCAACGACTCATCAAAAAGATCATACACTATGACCAAGTAGGATTCATCCCAGGGATGCAAGGATGGTTTAACATTTGAAAATCGATCAACATAATCCATCATATCAACAAAAGAAAAGATAAAAACCATATAATCATATCAATAGATGCAGAGAAAGCATTTGACAAGATCCAGCGTCCGTTTATGATGAAAACTCTCAGCAAAATATAGTCAAAGCCTCAATATAGTCAAAGCCTCAATATAGTCAAAGCCATCTACCACAAGCCAATGGCGAGTATCATTCTCAATGTGTAAAAACTAAAAGCCTTCCCTCTAAGATCGGGCACAAAACAAGGTTGCCCACTTTCGCCACTGGAAGTCCTGGCCATTGCAGTTAGGCAAGAGAAAGATATCAAGGGAATACAGAAAGGAAAGGAAGAGGTCACACTACCACTATTTGAAGACAATATGATACTAAGAAAATCCTAAATATTCAACCGAAAAGCTCCTAGAAACCGTAGGTCAGTTTAGTAAAGTGGTAAGCTACAAAATCAACACCCAAAAGTCCATGACTTTCTTATATACAAATAACAAAAGAGAAGAAAGAGACATTAAAAAAATTCCCGTTCACAATAGTACCTCAGAAAATCAATTACCTCGGAATCAGCTTAACCAAAGAGTGAAGGACCTATACATGGAAAATTACAAAACACTACTTCAAGAAATAAAAGAGGACACTAGGAAATGGAGACACATCCCCTGCTCATAGATAGGGAGGATTAACATTATCAAAATGGCAATACTGCACAAAGCACTATATAAATTCAATGCGGTCCCTATCAGGATACCCATGGCATTTTTTAAAGAAACAGACAAAACACTCCTGAAATTCATATGGAACAATAAACTCCCACGAATAGCTAAAACAATCTTTGGGAAAAAGAAGATGGGTGGCATCACCCTCCCCAACTTCAAACTGTACTACAAAGCAGTAGTAATTAAGACAGCATGGTACTGGGCTAGAAACAGGCCTGCAGACCAATGGAACAGAGTTGAATATTCTGTCACAGATCCCCAAATATATGACCACTTAATTTTTGACATGGGCTGGAGTGAAAGCAGGTAGTGTGTTTGCCTTGCACGCAGACAACATGGCCTACCAGAGTTCGATTCCTCTGCCCCTCTCAGAGCCCGGCAAGCTACTGAGAGTATGCATGGCAAAGCCTGGCAAGCTACCCGTGACGTATTCGATATGCCAAACACAGTAACAACAAAGTCTCACGCTGGAGACGTTATTGGGCCCGCTTGAGCAAATTGATGAACAATGGGAGGACAGTGACAGTGAATCTTTGACAAAGGAGCAAAAACTGTGAAGTGGAATAAGGAAAGCCTCTTCATCAAGTGGTACTGGGAAAACTGGATAGGTACCTGCAAAAAAATGCACTCTGACCTCTGTCTAATGCCAGGCACAAAAGTCAGATCAAAGTGGATAAAGACCTCAATATCAAACATGAATCCACAAGGTACATAGAGGAAAATGTAGGCAGAACTCTCCACGACATTGAAGCTAAAATCATCTTAAGGATGAAATAGCACTGACCATGCAAGTGGAAGCAAACATAAACAAATGGGACTATATCAAACTAAGAAGCTTCTGCACATCAAAAGAAACAGTGACAAAATACAGAAAGAGCCCACAGAATGGGAAAGAATATTTACCCAATATAGCACAGCGGTAGGGCATTTGCCTTGCACGCGGCCAACCCGACCTATCTGGGTTCAATTCCTCCACACCTCTCGGAAAGCCCGGCAAGCTACCGAGAGTATCTCGCCTGCACGAACAAGCCTGGCAAGCTACCCGTGACATATTCAATATGCCAAACACAGTAACAAGTCTCAAAATGGAGATGTTACTGGGCCCGCTCAAGGAAATCGATGAACAACGGAAGGACAGTGACAGTGACAGTGACCCATCTGATAAGGGATTAATATCCAGGATATATAAGACACTAGTAGAATTGTACAAGAAAAAAACCTCCAACCCCATCAAAAAATGCGGAGAAGAAATGAACAGAAGATTCCTAAAAAAAAAATACAAATGGCCAAAATGAACATGAAAAAATCCTCCACATCGCTAGCCATCAGGGAGATGCAAAACAAAACAACAATGAGATATCTCACACCACAGAGACTGGCACACATTCAAAAGAACAAAAGCAATGAGTGCTGGCATGGATGTGGGGAAAAAGGGACATTCTTTCACTGTTGGTGGGAATGCCCACTAGTCCAGCCTTTCTGGAAAACAATATGGACAGTCCTTTGAAAACTAGAAATTGAGCTTCGATATGACCCCGCAATACCACTTCTGGGAATATACTCCGAGGATGCAAAGAAGCACAGTAGAAATGACATCTGTACCTATATGTTCATTGCAGCACTGTTCACAATAGCCCAATCTGGAAACAACCCAAATGCCCTAGAATAGATGACTGGTTAAAGAAACTTTGGTACACCTACACAATGGAATACTATGCAGCTGTCAGGAGAGATGAAGTCATGAACTTTACTTATAAATGGATAGACATGGAGATTATCAGGCTAAGTGAAATGAGTCAGAAAGAGAGGGACAGACATAGAAGGACTGCACTCATTTGTGGAGTATAAAATAACATAACATGAGGCTGACACCTAAGGACAGTAGATACATGGGACAGATATATTCCTCCATAGCTGAAATCCTGCCTCATGAGCAAAGGGGGGAAGGGAGCTGGAATAGAGAAGGGATCACTAAGAAAAAGATAGCTGGAGGTATTGGTCGAGTTGGGAGATGTGTGCAGAAAGTAGATAAAGGATCAAACATGATGACCTCTCAGGGTCTGTATTACAAACCATAATGCCCAAAGTAGAGAGAGATTATGGGGAATCATGTCTGCCATGGAGGCAGAGGGAGGGTAGGAAAGGAGGGATATACCGGGGATATTGATGGTGGGGAGTGTGCCCTGGTGGAGGGATGGGTATTTGATCATTGTGTGATTGTAACCTAAACATGAAAGCTTGTAACTATCTCATAGTGATTCAATAAAATTTTTTTAAAAATTTAGTTACTACTATAAACTCTTCTCATCAACTGTTTTCTACTAGTTATCTAGTTCATAGAGTTAAAGCAGTATCACTTGATCACTTGACATCCCGTTACTCAACGATTTGCTCGAATGGGTACCAGTAATGTCTCCATTTGTTCCTGTCGTGTGCTAGTGTAGTCCAATGGTGTCTGTTTATTCTAGGAACACAAAGAGCCTCAAACCTATCGTTCAAGATCTTGACAAAAAGTCTGACCATCTTGTAGGTGGGCGGCCAGGCAATCTTTTGATGTTCCGTGGAATCTAGTCGGTAATGGCTCTAGTCCAACTCTATTCCAAATCTCATTACATGTCCAGCACATCTGATTTTCGATGTCTTGGCAAACGAGACAGCGTCCCTGATTCTTGTTTGTTGGAACTCTGGATTCTTTCTCTCATTTGAGTGAAGTAAGATACTCCAAGCATAGCTCTTTCAATTCATCTTTGGAAGAACCGAATAGCACTCTCATTCTGTTTTCGTAGGGTCCAGGTCTCTAAGACGTATGTTAATGCAGGAAGAACAGTGGAATCAAAGAGATGTGCCCGGAGTTGGAGGTTCTTCTTCCTCTTAGCTATTTCTTCGACTCTCTTGAAAGGCATACCAAGCTGTTTTCTTCCTCTTGCGCAACTCAGGTGTCAGGTCACTCATCATGTTGACTTCTCGACTTAGGTACAGATAATGCTGCATTCGGAGATGTTTGTCCCATTGAGAGTGAATGGAATGTCAGGAACGAGACTGTTTCTCATAAACATTGTCTTGGTGAGATTCAGCTGGAGTCCGACCTTTCCACGCTCATGGTTGAAGTCGGCCAGCATTAGTGCCACTTGGATAATGTTTGGTGTTATTAGAACAACATCATCAGCGAAGCAGAGGTGGTGTAGTTGCCAACCGTCTATCTTCACTCCCATTTCTTCCCATTCCAGTCTTTGCATGATGTTCTCGAGGGTGGCACTGAAGAGTTTGGTGAAACCCTGCCGAACCCCTCTCTTGACGTCAATGATCACTTCCCTGTAGAATGGTGCGATCCTGGTAGTGAATCCATAATATAGCTCATGGAGGATCCCAATGTATTGAGTTTGAATGCCTATTTTCCTAGGGCTTTGATGACCTCTTCAGTCTCAACAGAATCCAAAGCCTTCTTTAAATTACTGAACGTTAGACAGCCTGGCATCTTGAACTCCTGAGAAACCTGAATGAACTTGGTTATTGTGTGGATATGGTCGATTGTGCTGAATCCTTTTTGAAAACTGGCTTGCTCACATGGTTGTCCTTCATCTAGTGTTCTGCCAATTCTATTCAGGATGACACGAGTGAACAACTTGTAGATGACAGACAACAGGCAGATTGGGCAGTATAAATTTACTTATATGAGCTTAATTAGGTAACCTGGGTACTTCTTACTCTCCTTTATTTCAATCAATATTTTAAAAAATTGTCTTTATTGATTTTCAGGCCACACCTAACAGGGCTCAGGGCTTATGCCTGGCTCTGTGTTTAGGCATTACTCCTGATGGTGCATGGGGGACCGCATGGGTTATTGGGGATCAACCTGGGTCACCGACATGGAAGACAAGTGTCTTTACCTCCTTGCATGGTATTGCGGAAGATACCTGAATTTTATTCATGGCACCACATGCATCCCTGGATTCTGCCTGGAGGACCCCAGCACTGCTTGTGTATACTGCAACATTGCATCCTTGGGACTTTGCACTGAACCACCGGTTGGCCAATGATCAGTTCAGGGGCCTTGTGAAATTAATTGTAAGGAAATGAAGAAACATGTAAATTAAAATAAAAAAAGGTTTATGATAAACTCAAGGATAAAATGCATTAAAACCATTGCCACAACCTTGAGCACAGAGCTGAGAATAGCAACCAAACCACGATCTAGTGTGCATAACCCCCACTCAAAAAAAAAAAGTAAGTAAATAAAGGGACCAGTGAGAGCTCAGTGAGTAGCATGCAGGATGCTGGAGTTCCATACCTGGCACAGCACTGTCCCATGAGCACTACGGGGAACAACCACGATTATTACCAGATGCTATCCTGGGCACCCCTGAATATGGTCCAGAAACCTCCCATCTCAAAAGTTTCCCCAATAGTCTTTCCTTTATTTTGATTTGAAAAACTAAAGATATAGTTTTTACACTTGAAAACTAAAATAACTTTATTTTTCACTTATGAGAAGGGGATTTATGCATAACATGTAGTCTGGGAAATTCTTATATTGAAAGTAAATAATCTATATAAATGACAGCAGAATAGCCAGATGGATAAATATGCAAGTCTTGTCAGTTATTTTATTTTATTTATTTATTTATTTTATTTTTTGCTTTTTGGGTGAAACCCGGCAATGCTCAGAGTTTACTCCTGGCTCTGCACTCAGAAATTACTCCTAGCAGTGCTCAGTGAACCACATGGAATGCTGGGAATCATACCTAGGTTAGTTGCAAGGCAAATGCCCTACCCTTTGTACTATTGCTCAGGCCCAAGTCTTGTCAGCTGTTATTCTAGAACTTTGACTAGTTTCTTGTGTTGCAGTAAAATATTAATACCACCTCTGAAGTAATACTTAAAAGTACATGTGAGCTTTTAATAAAAAAATTAAAAGTATCAGAAATAATTTTTTGATATTAAAAGAATAAAAATAATTGTGAAATATTTATAAAATGTTTTTAAAATAGGTAAAGGCCCTCCCGTTGATCATCGATTTGCTCGAGCGGGCCCAGTAACGTCTCCATTGGAGACTTTGTTGTTACTGTGTCTGGCATATCGAATACTCTCGGTAGCTTGCAGGGCTCTCCGAGAGGGGCGGAGGAATCGAACTCGGGTCGGCCATGTTGGCTGCGTGCAAGGCGAACGCCCTACCCGCTGTGCTATCGCTCCAGAGGATAATCTGTGATACAGCCAGACATTCCCACTTAAATAATCCTATATCCAGAATTGAATTTGTGGATTTATTTGATGTGGTTTATAATATACTCTAAGACACATCTAAGTTATAAAAACCATGCTAATTAGCTATGTATGGCTTGGTATTCCTTCCCAACGTCATTTATATTTAAGACTGACAACTTGCATGGTCCAATTACCTAGTGAAATAACTAAAAGCTAACTTTGTGTGTCATCCTTTTTGAATTAACGTCAGTTGTGCATTGTCCAGGACACCAGAAAGCCCTCTGCAGGAAACACTTCTCACATCCATGTGGTTAGCTACTATGTTAGATAACAACAGCATCAGTATAGCAATTAGGAATGCAGATTATTTGTGTTAGTGGTGGGGACACAAAAGCACGTGAACCAACAACTGCCCAAATGGAACATAACACAAACTTATCGGCACTTTTAGTTTTACTTGGATGCTTTTTCTTTCAGCTTGATTGGAGGCCTCGTTCTTACCTTCGGAATACTATTTATTAATCTTAGTTGAGCATAGATTATAGGGTCTGAGTAGCAGAATAACATGAATTTCTCTCTTGGAAATTCAAGGATGACTAGTTCCATTCTTATATAATCAAGATCACAAGAAGCATTTGTTAGGTGTTTACTGTTGTTGAGGTTTTGCACTGAGTACTTTAATGCTACTAAATTATCCCAGTCACATTCGGGAATCTGTGCACGGTCAGTGTGCTAAATAATAAAAAATATTCTGACTTCACTGGGGACCAGTTCATCTTCCTCAAACCAGAACAATGTCTGGGCATCAGTTTCTTGATCTTGAAAAATCATACAAGAATTTTATGAGCATTAAGTGTAATTTTATGCAATCTAAAATGATTATAATTGCGATGGTTCTATAATTTTTAGCTGTTATGGGAACTTCTGAAGACAAAAGTGACTGAAATATATACACAATGGAATGCTATTTCATTGTGTACTATTTCAATGAAATAAGAAAAGATGAAATCTTGCAGCCTGCTGTAACTTAAATGAAATGTGGGGTATTCTGCTATATAAAATAAATCAGAAGAAGAAAAACAAATTTCAGAGGCAACTTTGAAAGAAATAGAAACAAAAGAAGTGAAAGTATAATATCTAATGATGATAAATTCCTGAGCTTGGATTGCCAAACTGAGATTAACAAACTGTGGGAGGTATGAATATGCGGAGTCAAGGACAGAATGAGGGGTGGTAACTCTGATCATCAAAGCCATCAACATTAAGAGTACTGTAGCCATATTACCTAAACAGAGGGGAGAATAAACAAAAAGAAACTATCTCAATGACTTAAAATAGTGGACCATTACTTTGACTTGAAGGACTTGGAATAATATCATCTTTGTGGCTAGCAACCTTGATGTCTGGTGGAAGTTGGGACAATCTTCTGTCTTCCTTTTGACATTGTTATATTGACCTGTGAACTTCAATTTCTGTAGCTTCTGGAATTGCAGAGTTAGATATGGAATTTAGATTGGTATTCTAGGTGAGGTGACAAAAAAGATTTATCATCTCTTCTTTCTGGAATTCAAAGAAAATCTTTATTGGGATCAGTTGAGTAATTTTTTATAGTGCTGAATGCTGCTCTGTAATAGTCAGCAGAAGCAAGATTATTCGTTGGTAACAAATTAAACATGAAATTGCTCTGGCTTAGCCCAAAAAAGATTTATTTCCTTTGGATTATTGCCAGTCACCAAGGCAGGAAAAAAATACATGAACTTTTTACTATCTCAGCCTATAAATGGAAGATGTCATTTTTTCATGTTTAATTCTTTCAAAATATAACATGTTTAACCTGACTCCAAAAGGGCCAGAAAATATAGAGGAAAAAATAAAATACTTAGTACTGTCTTTTCTGTCACAGGTCCAAATACAGGTCCAAGAATTTTTTCTGAGTGACCCTGTAATTATTGTAGAAGAGATTGATCAAGTCACCCCTTGAATAGGCTTCATGCTACAAAGAGGTGTTACCTTGACTGTAAATTCACTCATTGATTGGAGTTCAGTGGGTATATATAGGCTGTAGATAATGAATTGCAGAACTATTGTCTAAAAGAAAAGAATGAGTTTTTGTGTTTTTTGAGACATTTCCCACTATATCCCTGGACATGACCCACAGCTAAGACGTTCTTATTTATTATAGAATAGAATGAAAAAACTTTCTGGGTTAATATGATATTCCAGCATCTTACCCTTCCACAATAGCAAGTGCCAAGTTATGTTTGTGAATATGTATCCATGTGTGTGTGTGTTCATCTATACATTTAAATATGTATCTTTGTCTTTAAAATTGTATTTAGGCATCTGATGAACATATTGACAATAAGACAATTCCCAGAACCAGAAGGATAACACAGGCATTAAATCACTTGCCTTGCTAGCAGCTACCTCAGTTTGAATCTTATGGTCTACCAAGCACACCAGGAGTGATCTCTGAACACAAAGGCAGGAGTATTTGTCAAGTATTGCTCCACACAAAACAAAACAACAATAAATAAATGTTAATAAGAGCCATACAATGTTCCAATATCACACCCACCATCAGAGTCTTGTCCTTGTGTCAGGGTCCCTACTCACTGTCTCAACCCCACTCTTGACAGACTGTGTTGTATAGTTCAATTTCAGGATCTATTACCATTATCTGATTGTTATTCCCTTCTGTTACTTTATATTCCACCATGAAATATCATTTTGTATTTGTCCTTTCTAATCTAATCTAATCTCACTCAGCATGATACCCTCTAGTTCCATGTATACTGCAGACAATCACATGACTTTATCTTTTCTTACAGTTGAGTAGTGTTCTATTATATATATTTAATTCCTTTGTCTGCTCATCTTCTTTTGGGAACTCTCCCACCCCAGATTTTGGCTACTATGAATAATATTGCAATAAAAATTGGAACACTATATCTATTTGGAATACTTGTTTTGGACTGATGAGGTGATATAAAGAAGTAGAATTGCTCAGTCATACGGAAGCCTGTATTTTAATTAGGGGATGAACAAGACAACATTCCCACCAACAGTAAATGAAGATTCATTCCCTCACCACATCATCACCAGTACTAATTGAAAAGAGATCTTGGAGGATCCCTCTAGTAGGCCTCTTGTTTTATGTGCTTGATAGAAATGATAATGAAGTGGGGCTGGAGTCATAGCACAGTGAGTAAGGAGCTTCCCTTGCATGGAGCCAATCTGGATTTGGTCTCTGACAGGCCTTAGGTTCTCCCAAGCCTTCCTGGGAGTGATCTCTGAGCCCCTCAGCAAAGAGCCATGAGTAAGCCCTGAGCACAGGTGGATGTGGCCCCCAAAACAAGACAAATAAACAAAGAAATGATAATGAAGTTTAGAAACATTAGAAACATGTCCAAAATCTACAACTAGGAGATATGGAAGCCAGAATTTGAACTCAGTCTGTCTGTCTTCAACATATGATGACCCTCCCAATCACTGATATCGTCATCTACCACTGAACCTTTGCCTGTCTTAAAAGAAAACACTTGAATCTCATTAAATGTTTATTTCCCATCCCTCATTGCCCAATATCTGGTATAGTACCAAATGTGAAAACTCATTAAGTTTGTGTTAAAATATTAAAACAAGAAAATATGTCTAGAAATGTGCCTAAAAGCAAATTGAAGTTTTATGAGTCCCAGAAAAGAACAGGTTGTGAAATAGTGTGATAAAAGATACACTGGGAAACATTTATTCCACTGGGCAGGCCAAGTCTTATCCAAAATACTGTTCATAGAGTTGTTCATCCATAGGGCTAATGCACTCTGTTATGCAGGTAGCATTGTTCTCATCCACTGTGATTTGACCAACAGAGGTGATTTAATGGGAGGTAATAAGTTGACTATCTGGCCAGAGTCTTATGGGGCGCCCTGGTGGTAAATGTTGAAACAATGGAAGTTTGATGATTTTGTAGACAGAAAATTGTTTATTTGGTAGTGGTTTTATACTGGGGCTTAATGTATGAAAGAAGATAGCATGAAATTAGAGGAGAGAATCATGTAGAAACTGTAAAGAAGTAGAAGCCAGCTAAGAGAGAGAGCAGACGAATGCATGAAGAAAGGACATTGAAGAAAAGACTTGTGTTAGTGAGGGCAGAAAGCAGGGAAGGAGATCAGCAAATAGTTTCTGCTTTTCAATGGTGACATTGCCCTTTGGCTGAAATTGTGTTGCAATCTGTGTGATTGTCCACTTCCGACATTATGTTCTACTTTGTCCTGTAGAGTCTGGTGGTCAGACTTTTGGGGATAATATAAGACTGATGATTTGGGTGGCATTTCTATTTGTCTGCTTTGTCTTCATGAAACATTGCCTTTTTCTACAGGTGACCAATGGCAGTGCTTCTTGTAAACAAGGTGAATGCTTTAAAAAATATTTAAAGAAGCAAGAAGACAGTTCTCCACCATTAATTTGAAAAAAGATTTTTTAAAAAATGTAGCAGCTCAGCTTTATGAAACCTTACTAAAACTGTCTTTAGTTAAACCAGATTTATTGATCATGTGAATTAAGGCATACTAATTAAGTCTAGCTATTTCTGAATAGAAGTAAATCCTTTTACAAAATTAAAATAAGTATTTCATCAGTTTATTTCATCAGTTCAACTGCTTCTTAGTGAGCTATTAATATATTTTGTTTCTTGTACATATTTTTCTTATGCTCTATGAATAAGAAATATCTTCATCTGTCTCTTCTCCTTTTGATCCCACTTGTACTTAATTTTATGTATCCCTCTCTTCAAAAGTCTTCCCCTTTTCTTTATTTTTTTCTAAACATGTAAAGACAATTGCTTTTTGCTACTCCAGAGTTCTTTTCCATAGACAGAAAACAGACCCAATAACACCAGTTGGTTGTTATACTTAAAATAATAAAAGTCTTTGTACTTGAAATAATATTAACTGGAGTGAGAATTTAACCATCTTGTTGACATTACAAAACCTATCAACCTTCCCAACTTCAAACTCCACTACAAAACTGCAATAATTAAAACAGCATGGTACTGGAACAAAGCCAGGGCTGCAGACCAATGGAACAGGGTGGAATATCCGTACACACAAATCCAAATGTATGAACATCTAATCTTTGATAAGGCAGCAAGAAATGTGAAGTGGAACAAGGAAAGCCTCTTCAACAAATGGTGCTGGTATAACTGGACAACCACAAAAAAGGGCTTAGACCTCGACCAAACACCATGCACAAAAGTCAGATCAAAATGGATTAAAGATCTCAACATCAGGCCAAAATCCATAAGGTTCATTGAATACAAGGCCAGCAAAACTATCCACGATATTGAGGCGAACGGTATCTTCAAAGATGACACTCCACTGACCAAACAAGTGGAAACAGATAAACAAACGGGACTATCTTAAATTAAGAAGCTTCTGCACCTCAAAAGATACAGTGACCAGAATACAAAGACAATCTACAGAATGGGAAAGGTTGTTTAGCCAATACACATCCGATAAGGGGTTGATATCAAGGATATACAAAGCACTAGTTGAATTCCACAAAAAGAAAACATCTAACCCCATCAAGAAATGGGGTGATGAAATGAACAGAAACTTTCTCAAAGAAGAAATCCGAAAGGCTAAAAGGCACATGAGAAAATGTTCTCCATCACTCTTCATTAGGGAGATGCAGATCAAAACAATGAGATATCATCTCATGCCATAGAGACTGGCTTCCATTTGACCCAGCAATACCACTCCTGGGAATATATCCTGGAGAGGCAAGAAAGTATAGTTGAAATGACATCTGCACTTGTATGTTTATTGCTGCACCGTTCACAATAGCCAAAATCTGGAAAAAACAGGAGTGTCCGAGAACAGATGACTGGTTAAAGAAACTTTAGTACATCTACACAATGGAGTATTATGCAGCTGTTAGAAAAGATGAAGTCATGAAATTTACATACAAGTGGTACTACATGGAAAGTATCATGTTAAGTGAAATGACTCAGAAAGAAAGGGATAGACATAGAAAGATTGCATTCATCTGGGGAACATAAAGTAACAAAATAGGAGACTAACACCCAAGAATGGCTGAGATTAGTACCAGGAATTTTTCTCCATGGCTTGTAGGCCAGCCACACATGCTAAGGGAAAAGGAAGTTCAGATAGAGAAGGGAGCACCAAATAAAAGGTGTTGGGAGGATCCCCCAAGGATGGGAGATGCATGCTGAAAATAGACTATAGATAGAACATGATTGCCACTCACCGCTTATTTTGCAAACCACAGCACCGAAAAGGAGAGAGAGAATAAAAGGGAATGCCCTGCCATAGAGGCAGGGTAGGATGGGGGGATGGGGGATGGGAGGGATACTGGGATCCGTGGTGGTGGAGAATGGGCACTGGTGGAGGGATGGGTGCTCGATCATTGTATAACTGAAACCCAAGCACAAAAATTTGTAAGTCTATAACTACTTACTGTACTTCATGGTGTTTCACTAATAAAAATAAAAAAAAAAAACCCTACGAACTGGAAACTACAGAAAGCCTTCTACATTTCATTCTTCCCTAATGCTGGTATACAATCCTCGTCCAGTTATAATCATGTATTCATGTTTTATGGAACTCTATTGTAATACCAGGACAGTGGTCAAGTGAACAAATGTTCCTAGAAACACAAAGATATTTATTCATGCCTTCTGGGCCTTGAGTGAAGCTCTGGTAAAAAAATGACTTTCACCTGAACGTCACCAGCTCTTGTTTTTCTACTAAGTGTTTACATTCTATGTTTTGTTCTTTTATTAAACTTAGATGCTTTAGTATGTTTGACAGAACACAGAACATATTTTAACCAAATAAAAAAGAATACCTAAAATATCATCACAAACTATCTTTGTCTTTATCCACATCTGTGCACAACAAGAGGTGGGGACTGGAGAGATAGAACAGGTGGTGAGATGTCTGCCTTGCATGCAGTTGACCTTAGTTCACTTCCTGTCACTGCTTATGTTTTCCTGAGCACCACCATCGATGGAAGCCTGAAGCTAAGGCAAGAAATAGCCCCTGAAACTGTCAAGTGTGACCAGACCCACTTCCTCAAAACCTCAACCCCCCTTCCCAAATACACAATTTAGGAACTAATATAGGTAGGCCATCTCCGAATGCAACAGCTATGTGTACCTAGGTCGAGAGATCAACATGACAAATGACCTGGTACCCGAGCTGCGCAGGAGGAAGAGAGCGGCTTGGAACGCCTTCAAGAACGTCGAAGAAATAGCTAAGAGGACGAAGAACCTCCGGCTCTGGGCACATCTCTTTGATTCCACTGTTCTTCCTGCATTAACATATGCCTCAGAGACCTGGGCCCTACGCAAACAAGATGAGAACGCTATTCAGGTCTCCCAAAGAAGAATAGAAAGAGCTATGCTTGGAATAACACATTTCACTCAAATGAGAGAAAGAATCCGGAGTTCTGACATCCATCGACGATCAAGAATCAGGGACGCTGTCTCATTTGCCAAGGTGTCGAAAATCAGATGGGCTGGTCACGTGATGAGATTTAAAGACGACCGCTGGACTAGAGCTGTTACCGACTGGATTCCACGGGATGTCAAAAGACCGCATTGCCGCCCACCTACCAGATGGTCAGACTTCTTCGTCAAGATCATGAACGATCCGTTTGAGGCCCTTCATGTTCCCAGAGCGAACAGATGCCATTGGGCTACACTAGCACGCGACAGGGACAAATGGAGACATTACTGGTGCCCGGTCGAGCAAATCGATGACCAACGGGAAGTTAAGTGATTAAGTGATTAAGTGAATATAGGTAGGCAGTCCTGTTTGTGTGTGGAGTGCCATATGAAGTAGTGTAAAAAATATGGTAGTCTTATGACCTTTACTGGCAGCTTATGACCATGGCATGTGGACACCATTTTGTTACTTGGAACTTTTTTTTCAATTTTAACTTTTTAATTTTTTTAACTTTACAAGTTAGTTCACAACATTTGATTACATTTAATATTCAAACATCCATCCCACCACCATTACACCTTCCCACCACCAAATTCGGGATGTTTCCATTCCAAACCCCAATCCCTGTTCCAAAACACAACTGAAATAATATATTTCATGTTGTCTGTTATAAAAAACTGCTGAACATGCTTACATAAAATGTTCATATAGGAAAAAATGTGAAGATTGTTCTATTTTGGCAGGAGCCATTAAGACTTTCTACAGGATATCACTAACATGTTGTTAAAGTTTGGATGATGTGAGCTTTGATTCATATATCTGAAAATATGTATATATGCACACACATATATATATATATTTCCCTCTATGATTTGTTGCCTACTATCTGAACTCCATTAAATGTGGTATGGTAATTATGGAGAATAGGTAGGGAGTGTCTTATGGTGTGTCCAGAAATACATTCACTCTTGTGTGAGGCTCTACCCAAGTGTGTGGGGAGCATCCTGGAGTGTGGCAGTGGTTGGGTTGTGGAGATTTTTTGGCTGCCGGAGCTGGGTCCCTCGAGGCGGGGAGGGTTCTTACCTGCCCCTCTATGGGGTGCCCAGTGTGAAATAGCCTGGCATGGAATCTATTGGCATGGTTATGGGGGCCTCATGTTATGCTCCCTTCTGGGAGAAGCAGCCAATGGCAAACTTAAAAAAAAAACACTGTTTATTTTTATTTTATATTTTGGCTTTTTGGGGTGGGTGTCCATACCTGGCTATGCACAGGGGTTACTCCTGGCTTTGCACTCAGGAATTACTCCTGGTGGTGTTTGGGAGACCATATAGGATGCTGAGAATTGAACCCAGGTCAGCCATGTGCATGGCAAACACCCTAACCACTACACTACAGATCCAGCCTCTACTTCGAACTTTTATTTTTTACTTATTACACATATATTTCAGATTTTAATTTTTGACATATTATGAATATGGGAAAAGTAAAACTTTATTAGAAGAAATTGCTTCATTTTTAATACAATGATCAACTTATGTTTTCTGAGATCTTCCTGATTTCAGCAAGATAGTAATGTGAAACTATTAAAAATATTTTCGTAACTTGTTTATAAGGGCAATCCCCCTTTAAACGTTTTAATAATTACAGTTTAGGCTACATGTCCATCATAGTGTTAATATGTTTAGTTTAGAGGTACACTGTTCCCTCACCTCACCATCAGAGATCAAGACATTACACTGTCCTTATCTTGCTTCCAGCCCCCCTGACCTTTCCCCTTACATGTCCCCTCCCTTATCTGTTATTCTCAGTTCTATAATGTAGAACAGTTAATTTTTATTTGATGCTGCCTAGCCCCTTGTTTTATTTCTCCATATTCCACAGATGAGTGAGATCCTTTGGTATTCGCCCTTCTCCCTCTGACTTATTTGTCTAAGTATGATACCCTTTATTTCTACCACGTTGCAGTGAATTGGATGATTTCATCTTTTCTTACAGCAGTATTTATTCTCTTGTTTATAAATACCACAACTCATACATTCATCTGTATTTGGACTTTTGGGTTGTTTCCATATCTAGGCTATTGCACTCAGCACTGTCATGAACATAAGTATGCACATATTTTTCTGAATTTTACTATTTTTGTGTTTTTGGGCCAGATAGCAAGAAATAGAATTGTTAGATTATATGGAAGCTCCATCCTTACATATTCGAGAAATTTTCTACACTGTTTTCTATAGAGATTGAACCAGATAATATTACTACCAACAGTGAATAAGAGTTCCTTTTTCACCACATCTCAGACAACACTAGTTATTTCCAGTCTTTTTGATACATGCCATTCATGAAAACAGTATTTTTACTGTTGAAACTTATGTAAATAACTTTGATGCCATCTTCCTCCTTTGTCTAAAGATAATTGTGGGCCTCTAAATCTGACAAGGACATGCCATAAATAATTTGGTCTTTCTTTTGAACTATTCTAAAAATTGAATAATTGCATGTGCTCTCATTGTGACCTATTTTTTATACTTAGCAATGACATTTACCCTTGCTAATATTATATTGCTGCTAATGTTGTATGGTCTTCTTCAACACACTACAACTTATGTTCATGGATAATTGAACTGTGCTTTGCACTTGCATTTTGCTAAAAATGATCTGAATTGTCTTTTAAAAGTGCCTGTTGAGGGTATTTGAGGGAGGAGGGATGGATGGGTATTTGATCTGGTGGAGGGATGGGTATTTGATCATTGTATAATTGAAACCCGAGCACAAAAATGTGTAAGTCTGCAACTGTACCTCATAATGTCTCACTATTAAAAATTTTTTTAATATAAAAAAATAAAAAATAAAATAAGCTTCTCACTATAAAAAAATAAAAGTGCCTGTTGAGTATTTTTCCAGAGTACATATCTAGAATCGCTACATCTAAATTGTAGCCTTCCTAGTCTAATTGCCAACAATTTTTTTTTCTGAATAGTCACATGACTAGGGCTTAGAAATTCTATTCAGTTGTGGATTAAATTTAACATTTTTGTTCAGACAATTCGAGAGAGAAGTGGAGGGAAAGGTGGTGGAGCTTCTAAGCTGAATAATTACTTCCAGTCATAACCTAAAGAAATCACTGTCACTGTCCCCCCATTGTTCATCGATTTTCTCAAGCGGGCCCAGTAACGTCTCCATTGTGAGACTTGTTGTTACTGTGTTTGGCATATCGGATATGTCATGGGTAGCTTGCCAGGCTTTGCCGTGCAGGCGTGATACTCTCGGTAGCTTGCCGGGATCTCTGAGAGGGGTGGAGGAATTGAAATCGGGTCGGCCGTGTGCAAGGCGATGCCCTACTGAGATTAACTGACCTGATTAACTGACCTGCTCCCCCTCTGATTTACCCTGGTCTGCTTAGCCTTGAGTGGGTCCGAGATTAACTGCAGGCTGATAAATGAACTTGTATAACAGAACTGGAGGTGGTTTGTGGGCATGGCTCCCACATACCTAACTTTTGGCCATTTAATTTCTCTGGAGTCTTGGTCTCAAGTTATTGGGGTCTGGCCAGAGGGAAGTGGCACTTTTAGGATATCAGGAAGCTTTTATTAGGCTGCTGATGAACTTGCCCTTCAGGTGTAGGTTGACCTGCTGGTGGTACCATATGCCCTCCTTTGCCTTTTTAAAAAGCTTTTCCCCACTCCTAGTTTGACAAGACCACTCTAAACAAATGCAAGACCCTTGAATTAAGATGAAAGCATCACATTTTCCCTTAGTGTTTCTATGTCATGTGGTGGCACTGGAATTTGGACTCAGGTTTCTTTTTGAAAAGCAAGTGCTTTAAGCCACTTAGGCCATCATTTGGTCTCCTTCAGTCTGTTGAGCATGGATATGATAGGGCTTCTGCTATAATGGAACCTGAGGTCTCAGGCTGCAGCATAGATGATGTCGCAGAATTCACTGTGAAGTCACACTGAATTATGGAATATGATCATTTAAAGAGATAGCATTTCATTCTTAGACATTTTTATTATTTAAAACTAACAAGATAAGCTGGATACAAATTGGTCCTAGGTCTGGCTCTTTTAATAAGCATCATAGTTTTTTTTCTCTTATGAGGTATACCTGGTGGTACTCAGAGATTACTACTGACTCTGTGTTCAGGGATCACTCCTTGCAGTGCTCAGGAGATCTGTGGTACCAGGGATTAAATCTGGGTCACTCACATGCAACACAAGTGCCCTACACACTGATTTCTCTTGCCAGCATCCCCTGATATTTAGAGATAAAATTTCATTTGACATTTTAATGCAAATTAAAATTTACATTAAAATTTAAAATGCATTAGAATTTAAGACATACATGTTGATTTGATAACATGTTGCAACATGATAACCATTATGGCATTAGTTATCACCTCTGTCATGTCAAATTATATTTTCAGATTTTGTGGCAAGCATGACAAAGATGTAATCGCCAACATTTTGTAAACAAAATTTTCTTAACTCAAAAAAAAAAAGAAACATAAACTTTTGTTTGGTCTGTCATTTTCTCATCACTCCCTTTCTTTTCCTGTAACAGAGAAGGGCAATCAGAAATCTAGAGAGGATAAATGACTGTCAGGAATCACAAGATTAGAAGGTAGTATTAGGCTTTAAATTACACTGATTGAATGAATAAATATAATAACCGTACAAGTAGTTTTCATTGATTCCAGTTTTACCATAATAGGATGCTCTATGCAACACTACAAAAAATGAGGCTGGATTTTCTGCTGAAAGAGCAATTTGTTCAGAGTTCACATTTGCTATGCTTTTGAATGTTCAAATGACTACCCATGGTGTAAATCCTGTGGGCTCAACTTTAATGAAATCAACTCAATAAAACACATTTTCTTAATGAAGAATGAGGGATAGCAAGTTGACTTGAACCACTGTATAGGTGAGTAGCTGTGATAGACTTACGCAGAGAGCATTACACTTATTAGTGATAATTAGTATGCACAGTTTACTCATCATATTCAATTAGCACCTTAATGTATTAGAATATATTATTAAGAGGATGATCTTTTAGTATAATTAGCAAGTGAAGTGGGAAAAATTCATATCATATTTTCACTAGAAGGACCTTGTTCATTTGCAGAAGTAAAACTTTGATAATTCTTATGCATTTCTGGATAATTGGTTGATTTCCCCAGTATCATCTGAATACTATGCAACATAAGTGTTAGAAATGATAAAAATATTTTCATGTTCAAGATGGTAGCCACCAAACACATATTGTTAATGAAATATTTAGTGAAAAATAGTATTTAAGAATGAGATTTAAATTAAATAGCCACAAAAGTACCATATAGGTCAAGTTATTCTAATCTTGAGAGCTACCAAATAAAGTTGCTTCCCATGTGTCTAAAAGAAGATGATTTTTTTCATGTACTATTTTATATCTGTATAATGTTTTAAGACATAAAACTCTTTAGATAGCCTATTAAGTTATTCTCATTTTGTAGTTGCTACAGTTAAGACTTTGAAAAGCAAAAAGCCTATGCAAAGTCACTCAATAAACAGTCATTCAATAAGTATATTTTTGTTTTATTATTTAAAATATTATTGCATTGTGAGCAGAGAATATTGTCTATTAGCATTCTTTATTTTTTGTGTGATCTTGTGTAATGTCAGCTTTGATGATGATTCTACATTTAAATAAATTATAGTTTTTAATTAAAGGAAGAGATTTTGATTTATAATAATTAACCCTATTTTTTGTTATTTGTATTCTATATTTTTGATTGCTTTTTCTTTCTTTGTTAAACAAATTTGATTTTTAAAATATATATAAAGTTTTGATAATACCTGAATTTATTATTTTTCTTTGAGTGTATATTTTAAAACATCTGAATATTGATTAATAGGAAAATGTAAATAATAATTTCTAAACCAAGTCATATAATGAGAATTAAAAAGTTATTGAAATTCTGTGTAAAATTCCAGTGAATAATCACATTATTGAATTTTTGTTTTTTGTTATAGGACTGTATTTTGCTAGTATAATTTGCTTCTAACTAGCAAATTAAATAGAATCTTAAGAAACTTCTATAATTAAAGCAAGAAGTCCTTCTATTACCACAAATAAGAATTACTATTTTGAATTTCAATTCTTATAAAAGTTTTAGGGTATATCATTTATCTTAAGAAATATTCTTTTAAGAAAAAAATATTTGTTGAGGACACTGGAGATATAGTAGAGTGGGTAAAGCACTTGCCTTGCAAACAGCTGACCCAGGATTTTATTCCTGCATCCCATGGGTTTACCGGAGCTCACCATGAGTGACCCCTGATCACGGAGCCAGGAGGAAGCCTGAAGTACAGCCAGGTGTGGCCTAAATACAAAAATTAAGAAATATTTGTTCAGTATTCTCATTTCTAGATTGTTAAACAGTTAACTCCCTTAACACATATGGGTAAGTTCCACATGATCAAAATTTGCAATTATATTGAAATATAATTTCAATACATAGGGAATACTATGTAAGTTTAAAATATGATATGTGATTTGATACATTTATGTGTTGAAATATCATTACTAATGTACATAGGCTAATGTACATAGGGTAAGACGTCTATTATATCCCATAATTTACCAATACTTAGAATCTAGACTTTCAGCAATTTTCAGGTACTTTAGTATAGTACGTTTTATATAGTACTTTTAAGCATAATCTCAGTTTTACACATGATCCTTAGAACTTATTTATTTTCAGACCGGAATATGTACTGGTCGCAAATATCTTCTCCAGATCTCTCCTACATTCTTTTCCCTTGGTTTCTGGAAAATAAATTTCTGATCTCTATTTTTATATATTTGATTTGTTTTTGATTCTGTACATAAATAAGATCATTTAATATTGGTCTTTCTCATCTGACATATTTTACTCATATTCCTTTATTAATGCCTTCAAGATCCATCCTTGTTTAAAACAGTAATATTTCTTTTTTTTCTGCATGGTTGAACTGTATTCCATTGTAAGTTTAATACATCATCTTTAACCTTACATTTCTTTTTTAATGTAATTTTATTTTTATAGTTGTTCATAATAATTGATTACATTCAACATTCCAACACCAAACCCACCACCATTACACCTACCCACCTCCATTTTTTCAAATTATTCCACCCCGATCCCCAAAGTCTGCCCCCGAAGCAGGATCAAAATAATTTATTTTGTATTGCTTGTTATGAATAATATGCTCTGGATAATCCAAGAACATTTCTTTAGAGCAAAGTGTGTGAAGATTGTTGCATCACCTTTTAAGGTGATGACTTCCTCTGTCTATTTAAGATTTTAAATAGGGTGATATAGCTAGAATTAAATTTTTAGCTAGATGGTGACTTTGGGGTCCAGTAGTATCTCTATAGCCTGTTGCTCTCTTCCTCTTCTGAGGTATATTTGTGAGTCTCCGAATCATGGCGATTAATGAGCTTATATAGCTCCAGAGGCAGTTCCTGGGTGTGACTGCCAGGCTACCTGAAGCACAAGGAGATGGGGGGTAGGTCACTCATTCCCGACTCTGTGTGAGCCTGGAGATTTTGGTCACAAGTCCCACATACCTGAGTTTTTCAGCAGATTCACTCATGGATGAGGCTTGTTGAGACTGTAGAGATTGACCATGAGCATGATGATGATTGAATTCTGGAGGTTTTAGGCTGCCAGGGCTCTCTTAGGGTGGGTGGGTTGGTTTGCCCCAGATGAGACAGCCTGGAACTAATTCTGGTGGCATCTCTGCAGTGTGTTGTTCTCTTCCTCTTATGAGATGTTTTTTATGAGTCCTATCCTTGTGGTTTTGGCTGTTGTAGATATTACTGAAACAAACATGGGAGTGTAGATCTTTTTTTTCAATCCTACTTGAATTTACCTTAACTCTATATCCAGAATTGAGATCCTTGTGTCATGTAATAGTTTCAGCTTTAATTTTTTGAGCAACTAATACAGTTTTCCAGAAAAAGTCATACTCATCTATACTGTTACCAACAGTTCATAAGAGTTTTTCATTTTTCACATTCTTGCAAACAATTGTTAGTGCTTATCCTTTTGATGAAAGTCACAAAATAGACTTTCATTATAAATTCTGCACATCAAGAAAAACAATCAATAAAATGAAAAGTGTACTTATGAATGGGAGAAATTATTTTCAAATCATGCAATAACAGATACATCATATCCAAAGTACATAAAGAACTCACAACAAAAGCCATATTGAGCTCCCATTTGATCCAGCAATACCACTCCTGGGAATATATCCCAGAGAGGCAAAGAAGTATAGTCAAAGCGACATCTGCAATTGCCTGTTTATTGCAGCACTCTTTACAATAGCCAGAATCTGGAAAAAACCTGAGTGCCCGAGAACAGATGACTGGTTAAAGAAACTTTGGTACATTTACAGAATGGAGTGCTATGTAGCTGTTAGAAAAGACAAATTCACGAAATTTACATACAAGTGGTACTACATGGAAAGTATCATGTTAAGCGAAATGACTCAGGGAGAAAGGGATAGACATAGAAAGATTGCATTCATCTGGGGAACATAAAGTAACAAAATAGGAAACTAACACCCGAGAATGGCTGAGATTAGTACCAGGAATTTTACTCCATGACTTGGAGGCCAATCGCATACTAGGGGAAAAGGGAGCTCAGATAAAGAGGGGAACACCAAATAAAGGTGTTAGGAGGATCCTCCCAGGATGGGAGAAGCATGCTGAAAGTAGACTATAGACCAAACATGATTGCCACTCAATATTTCTTTTGCAAACCACAACACCCAAAAGGAGAGAGAGAACAGAGGGGAATTCCCTGCCACAGAGACAGGGTGGGATGGGGGAGATGGAGGGTGGGAGAGATACTGGGATCCGTGGTGGTGGGAAGAGGGCACTGGTGGAGGGATGGTATTTGATCATTATATAATTGAAACCCAAGCACAAAAATGTGTAAGTCTGCAACTGTACCTCATGATGTCTTACTATTAAAAATTTTTTAATAAAAAAAAGCCACCAAAACTAAGATAATAAAAGAATGGACAGAGGAAGTCAATAACCATTTTTTCAAAGAAGACTTAAAAGGATTAGCAGGTCCAGGCAAAGATAGTCAATGTCACAAATCATCAGGCAGCTGCAAATCAAAAAAACAATGAGTTAATATCTAATACCAGATAGAATTCCCAGTATCAATTAATAGATGAATTTCTATTATAAATTCTCAGTGATTACAGAGGTATAAATAAATAGTAATAATGTTAATACTATTAACTGGCTGGAGCAATAGCGCAGCAGTAGGGCGTTTGCCTTACAAGCAGTCAACATGGCCGACCCGAGTTCGATTCCTCCGCCCCTCTCAGAGAGCCCGGCAAGCTACTGAGAGTATCTCGGCTGCACGGCAGAGCCTGGCAAGCTACCCGTGACTTACTCGATATGCCAAACACAGTAACAACAAGTCTCATGACGGAGACGTTACTGGGCCCGCTCGAGCAAATCGATGAACAACGGGAGAACCGTGACCATTAATACTATAGGTATATTGTCTGTTGCACAAACATCATTGTTTTCAAATTAAAGTATATATAAAAATTTAAAGAGAAAATCAAAAGGATGCTCACAACTATAAAATAAAGTAGGACATTTTTACTTTGGTGTATTCTCTTTCATTATTTGTTCATGTTTATATTTATTTTTCTACTTAGCATAGTGGCATTTTTATTGATCATATTCACTTAGTGACATATTACAAAATGAGCATGTTTTCCAAAGAGCTACTAAGACTTTAAAATTAATATTTTTAATATTGGCATGAGCTCACTCATGAATACCTAATTGTTCATCATTTAGATTTATTGTTATATTATGGATGAGTTAAAATGTATAGAATAGAAAGTTTTGTCCTTATAGCTTTTATGCTTTTAATGCAATTTCTTAGGAAAAAATTCCCAGCAGTGGTATCACTGAGTCATTAGAACTGAGTATTTTTCTTTCTCTTTGTCAGTGTTGCCAAATAACTTTCCAGAAGCATTGTACCTATTTATATTGTCAGTAGTGATAAATAAGTTTAACCTTATCCACTTTGGCATTAATATTCCATTATCTCTTCCAAACTCTCTGTTATCATATGTGTTAGGTGTTAGATCATATTTGTCTTTGAAAAGCTCATGTATAACAATGAAATTTGAATAAAATGCAGATAATGCATAAAGACATGGAAGTTTTATCTTTCAGAACATTAAGTTTCTTTTACATAAAAGGTAATAAATAATTCACCCTGATGTTGAATCCATTCTCATATTGTTTTCTCCAGAAGGACGAAAACAATAACATATCACTCCCATCCACTACCTCTGCATGTGGAATTGTGCACTTATCCTGTAATATTTTTATATTTGCAATTTAAGTCTTTCTTTTAAAAAATTTAAAAGAAAAAAACTATTCATAGGGATTTGTTATTCCATATGAATTTCATGTGTGTTTGATCTATTTCTTTGAAAAATGTCATGGATATCCTTATAGGAACTGCATTGAATCTATATAATGTTTTGGGGAGTATCGCCATTTTGACAATGTTAATCCTCTCAATCCATGAGCAGGGGATGTGTTTAATTTTCTCATTTCCTCTTTTATTTCTTGGGGTGTAGTGGTTTGTAGTTTTCTTTGTATAGGTCCTTCACCTTTTTAGTTAAACTGATTCTGAGGTACTTGCTTTTCTGAGGCATGATTGTGAATTGTATTGTTTTTCTAATATCTCTCTCTTCTTTCATTGTTTGTATATAGAAAAGCCATGGACTTCTGGGTATTAATTTTATATTCTGCCACACTACTATACAAATGTATTGTTTCTAGGGTTTTATTTTCATAGAGTCTTTAGGATTCTCTTAGTATCATGTCATCTGCAAATAGTGAGGGCTTGACTTCTGCCTTTCTTCTCTGGATGCTTTTGATGTTTTTTTTTCTTACCTAATTGCTATGGCAAGTACTTCCAGTACTATACTGAATAGTAGTGACGAGAGTGGGCAACCTGGTCTTTGCCTTAAAAGGAAGGCTTTTAGTTTTTCCCCAGTAAGGGTAATGCTTGCTGAGGGCTTGTGTTAGATGGCTTTGTCTATATTAGAGTTCTTTCAACTTCCATTTTGTTGAGAGTTTTTATCATGAACGGGTGCTGGATCTTATCAAATGCTTTATCTGCACCTATTGATGTGATCATATAGTTTTACTCTTTTTTATTGATATGGTTTATTATATTGAACAACCTATGAATACTAAACTATCCTTACCTCCCCAGGACGAATCCTCCTTGGTTATGGTGTATGACCTTTTTGATGAGTTGTTGGATTCTATTTGCTAGCATTCTGTTGAGGAACTTTGCATCTGTGTTCATCAGGGTTATCGGTTTGTAATTTTCTTTTTTTTTTGGGGGGGGGTCTTTGTTTGCTTTGTTTATCAGGGTGATATTTGCCTCATAGAAACTGTTTGGGAGTATTTATATTTCTTCAATTTCCTGGAAAAGCTTGAAAAGTGTTGACAGAAGGCCTGCTTTAAAGGTTTGAAAGAATTTACTAGAAAATCCATCTGAGCCTGGGATTTTGTTTTTGGGAAAACTTTTGATTACCATTTCAATTTCCTTGATGGTGACAGGTCTGTTCAGGTATTCCAAATCTTCTTGGTTCAGCTTTGGGAGCATATATGAAATCAGTAATTTATCCTTTTTTTTTTGTTGTTGAGGTTTTCTTGATTTATAACATAAAGATTTTCAAAGTCATGTCTGATGATCCTATGGAATTCTGTAGTTTCTGTTGTTATCTCCCCCTTTGTATTTCTTATTTGGTTTATTAGGTTTTTCTCCCTCTGTTTCTTTGTGAGTCTAACTAGTGGTTTATTGATCTTGTTTATTTCCTCAAAGAATCAGCTCTTGGTTTTGTTGATCTTTTGGACTGTTTTTTTTTTCTGGGATTGCAGCTCATTGATTTCTGTGTTTTATTATTTCCTTCCTCCTGCCTGGTTTGGGCTCCTCCTGTTCATTTTCCAAGAGCTTAAGCTGTGAGGTTAAATTATTGATGTGTGCCCTTTCTCCTTTCCTGATGTCTGCTTGTAGACCTATAATCTTTCTTCTTAACATTGCTTTTGCTGTGTCCTGCAAGTTCTGGTAACGTGTGTCCACGTTCTCATTTATTTACATGAATCTTTCAATTTTCTCTTTGATTTCCTCTCTAATGCACTGGTTGTTCCATAGTTAGCTGTTTAATTTCCAGGTGTTTGATTTGATTATCCATTTTCATGTGTGATTAACTTCTATTTTCAGTGCATCCTAATCCGAAAAGATAATTGATGCGATTTCCATCTTCTCAATTTTGTTGAGGTATGCTTTGTGGCCCAGCATGCGGTCTATCTTGGAGAATGTCCCATGCGCACTGGAGAAGAATGTATATTCAGCTTTTGGGGAATGTAAAGTCAAATATCTATATATCTATATATCTCTCTCTCTCTCTATATATATATACTAACCCTCTCTATTCCATTTTTTTCTTTCAAAAGTAAAGTATTTCCTTGTGAACTTTAGTCTGGTTGATCTGGTGAGGGGTGACAAAGAGGGGTTGAAATCTCCAACTGTTGTGTTGTTATCAATTTCTTTTTTCAAGCCTATTAGCAGTTATTTTAAATATTTTACTAGTCCCTCATTAGGTGCATATACATTTAGGAATGTTAATTCTTCCTGATGTACCGATATCTGATTCCTTGATCATTAAGAAATATCTTCACTATCTCTTATAACCTTCAGCCTGAAGTGTATGTGGTCTGAGACTAGTACGGCCATCTCAGCTTTTTTGAGGGGTTTGTTTGCTTGGAGAGTTGTTTTCCAGCCCTTAGCACAGCAGTAGGGTGTTTGCCTTGCATGCAGCCAACATGGCCGACCCGAGTTCGATTCCTCGCCCTTCTCGGAGAGCCCGGCAAGCTACCGAGAGTATCTCGCCCGCATGGCAGAGCCTGGCAAGCTACCAGTGACGTACTCGATATGCCAAACACAGTAACAACAAGTCTCACAATGGAGACATTACTGGGCCCTCTCTAGCAAATAGAGGAACAATGGGAGGACCGTGACAGTGACTTTGAGCTTGTGTTTGCTTTGATTGTCCAGATGTGTTTTTCTTGCAGGCACAAACTGTTGGGTTAAATTTTCTAATCCTTCCTATCATTCTGTGCCTCTTGATTGGTATATTTAGTCCATTGACATTGAGAGAGATTATTGTGATGGGGAATTTGTGCCATCTTTAAGTAGGAGTTTGGTGTACTTGTGGGGCTGGTCTTATCTTTAAGTATCCCATTTAGTAGTTCTTCTTGTAACAATGGTTTTGAGTCTATGAAGTTCCTGAATTGTTGTTTATCTGTAAAGTTGTGTGTTGTTCCTCAATTCTGAAGGAGAGTCTGGCTGGATAATGTATTCTTGCTGAGGCATTCATTTCACTGAGTTTGTTCACTATATCCCACCACTGTCCTTGGACCTGGAGGGTTTCATCTGATAAGTCTGCTGTGAGCTTAGGGATACTCCTTTATAAGAAATTTCCTTCTTTGATCTTGCTGCTTTCAGTATTCTATTTCTATCTCTGATTTTTGACATTCTGATTAGGATGTGTCTTGGGGATTTGTATTTGTATTTCTTTTAGCTTTGTATTTGTATTCCTTTGGGTCTCCCAGATTTGGGTACATGCACTCTTCAGCTCCAGGCACTTCTCAGCAAAGATAGCTTTGATGGTTGTTTCTTCATCTGGATTTTCTTTCTTCCTCTCTTGGACCCCAATGATTTTTATATTGGTCCTCTTGGCTTCATTCCAATTTTCTTTTGTCATCTGTTTGTTGATTTTGAGGGTCTTTTGTGTCTTCTGCTGTAGTCTGGAGATTCTATACACCTCATTTTGGAACTCTCTGATTCTGTCTTCAGCAACTGTTACTCAGCTGCTGAGGCCTTCCAGTGAGATTTTCATTTCACTTATCAGGTTTCTTAGATCTGTTATTTCTGCTTCTTCTTTTGTTTGTATTTTCCTCATGTCTGCTCTCATATCCTCATGTGTTTTACTGGCCATGTGCTGCTCTCATATCCTCATGTGTTTTACTGGCCATGTGCTCCATTGTTATAATGGAGCATAAGAGTTCCATTATAAGTTCCATATCAGAGAGGTTATGTAGCTCATTATTGGGTCACTTGGGCTAGCTTCTTGATCACTAAGCCTGGTGAGTTTCTGCATTGCTTTGCCATCATGACCTTTGCAGTTTGAACTCTTGTGCTCAGTGTTGCTTTTGTGTTTTTGGGGGTATGTTGATTGGAGTGGAGGCTATTAGACTATTGGCCTAATATTGTTAGGTGGTTGAACCATCCTAGTTGGTTCTGAAGAAGAGGCTAATTTGTGGTTCTAATGGTATATAATGGAGGAGATTGACTGGCAGCTGTGTAAGCAGCACCACTGGGAGTACCAGGCCCCGAGGACATCTAACCTGGGATGTCTGGAAGTCACAGCCTTGTAGATTGCATAAGCGCTCAGGTACTATATTTGCATTTCTTAAACCTAATATACATACTATTTACTTTGACAAAGGTAGATAAAATTTGCTCAAGTCTCCTTTTACTCAATTTGTACTCAGAGCATTTGTATCCTATTTAAAATTTAAGTAATGCTGGCTTGTATAGTGAAAGGTTGACCTTGCATATATAAGATTCCAGGAAGCAATATAATTAACTCATAAATATTCCACATTAAAAATAAAGTATTGATCTTTGGAGACAAGGAATTCAGATTCAAATCACTGACTAATCCTTTAAAACTCCAAGGAGCAGGAAGTCCTAAGGAATAAATACATTTCCTAAAGAATATTCCTCTTCTGTTTGGAAATGTCACTTAGTCTTCTTTCCAATTTAATAATTTATTGATATAAATTAGTGTAAAAGAGTATAAGTATTTATGTTTTTGGAATCCCGTGTTGCTACACCATAACTGCCAATGTCAGTAATCTTTTTTTTTTTTCTATAAACATCTCCCCTTCCAAAGCCTCTTCTTATCTCCTTAGACAACATTAGCTCTTTATTGTTTTTAGTTTTGGGGCCACATCCAGCGGTACTCAGGGGTCACTGCTGGCTTTTCCTCCTGGCTCTGCACTCAATTTGGATTGTTGAAGATAGAACCCCCATCAGTCATGTGCAAGCACTGTACTTAGCCGAGGGCCCAGAAACCTCAGTTCTTTTGTCAGTGTCATGGGTTTATTTTCTTATAGTCTTGCCTTTTCTCTTGATGTGTTTTCTTTATACATAACCTTTGGGTGAGATTGTCTGTCATCTAAGTTTCTCTTGAATTATTCTGCTTACGGTGTGTGTGTGTGTGTGTGTGTGTGTGTGTGTGTGTGTGTGTGTATGTGTGTGTGTGTGTGTGTGTATACTCTAACCTCTTTATCCACTGTGTCTTGGGCACTTGGGTGGTTTCCAGATTGTAGCCATTGTAAATAAAACTGCAATGTTAATAGGTGTGTGTATTTCATTTTGATGTAGTGTTTTTTTGTTCTTGTTTTAGGATAGAGGGCAAGGAGTAAACATGCTGAATCATATGGTAGTCCTTTTTTGTTGTTGTTTTTTAGAAACTAAAGTATACGTACCTTAGGTATTAATCCTTTGTCACTCCATCATTTTTTGTGTGTGTTTGTGTGTGCATGTATGCATGTTTATGAGTATGTGATTTGGAGTAATTTTCATTATTTTGTCACTACAAGATGCTCCAGACTAATTTTGTTTTAATTTAGTTTAAATTGGTTTGTTCAACAACATGTCTATCTATTGCCTATTAGTAGCACTGTCCTCCCATTGTTCATCAATTTGCTCGAGCGGGCACCAGTAAAATCTCACAACAAATTGTGAGACTTGTTGTTACTGTTTTTGGCATATCGAATACGTCAGGGGTAGCTTGCCAGGCTTTGCCGTGTGGGCGAGATACTCTCGGCAGCTTTCCAGGCTCTCTAAAAGGGGCGGAGGAATCGAACTAGGATGGGCCATGTTGGCTGCATGCAAGGCAAACGCCCTACCCGCTGTGCTATTGCTCTGGCCTGCAGAATTTCAGTTAAAAATCTAATAAACATGTATTGTGTGCCAAATGCTTTGTTATATGCCTAGTATACTGTTGTCTATTTTTGTCTATAAGTAATAATCTTCATCCTGTTGGTTATCCTTCCATTTTTATGCTTCTTTGCTTTACAGAACTTATCCCCCTCCTCATTATTCGTCGATTGCCTCGAGCAGGACCCAGTAACGTCTCTTTCATCCTAACCCTGAGATTATATTCAAGGCTCTTTAGGAGAATGAGATCCATCATTGTTACTGTTATTTGGCATATTTGGTACGCCACGGGGAGTTTGCCAGACTCTGCCCTGTGGGCAGGCTACATTTGATAGCCTGCAAGTTTGTCCAAAGTAGGAATGAGATAATAAGATGTCATAAAAAGATGTCCTGATAAGATGTCGCGCAACCGCAAATGCGGCTGTGCGGTTCCAGGAGCTGGATTTTATAGTCTCTGAGTCTTGGCCGCTGATGGGATTACACGGCGCCAGGGGGCCAGGTGGTGGGTGTGACCCCTGCCTACTGGAATTTGGAGTATCTGGGTGGAGGATGCTCGACTCCAATCTGAGTAGGCTGGGAGATCTTGGCCCCGTAACCCGCGTGGCTTTGTCCCTCTGCCAGTACTTTCATGTGTGCGGAGAGTGGTCTCAGCATGGTGGTGGCTGGTCCTGGAGGTCTTCGGCTGCCGGAGCCCTGGTCAGGGCGGGGAGGAAAGCTCAACCCCCTCCCCTCCAACGGGCCCCGGCCAGGAACAGCCAGGCGCAGGGGCAGAAGACTGCACGAGAACAGTGCAGTCTTCTGTCCCCCCTCCTCCATGTATTAGGTCATTTTATAATGTCACTGATTTTATTGTGATTAGATAAGGTGAAATTTACGATCTATAGTTTATGAGTAAAGTAACTGATCCTGGAAACATAATGTTAAAGATTAAGCGAATTTCTATTTTATTATAGAGAATAGTTTCTTCTAAATGCATATAATCATTTTTCATATTTCCTCTAACGTACTTTTAATGTTTAAAATTTTTATTTATTATGTTCGCACCATTGTGACTCTGATGGATGCTTCTTTTTTCTTCAGATTTCTTCACTTTCCTTTGCACTTTTTTGGTTTACAGTCCCAGGATTGAACCTAAAACTTCACACATTCTAGTCAAGTGCTCTACCACTGAGCTACATCCCCATTCACCCCACATTCCATTTATCCATGAAATTAACAGGAATTTGGCATTAATGAAGCCTCAGCATATTTCAATATAATTCAGAATATAATGTTTAAAATTGAAGAAAAATTTATGGAATATGTTATAAAATCTCTCCAAATACTTTTTTAGACACAAACTTATCCAGGACTGAAATAAATCACCATATATCAATCACTGTCACTGTCCTCCCATTGTTCATCAATTTTGCTTGAGTGGGCCCAGTAACATCTCCATTGTGACACTTGTTACTGTGTTTGGCATATCAAATACATCATGGGTAGCTTGCCAGGCTTTGCCACGTGGGCAAGATACTCTCGGTAGCTTGCTGGGCTCTCTGAGATGGGCGGAGGAATCGAACCTGGGTCAGCCTGGTCCAAGGTAAATGCTCTACCCACTGTGCTATCGCTCCAGCCCATCAATATGTAATTTTTTTGATGCAAACGAAAAATTTCAATAAAAGTTTGAGTTAAGGTATCAAATAGTTGTATACAGAAATACGTAAATACATAAGTACTCAAAGATTTTAGTACAGTCCGAGTCTTATAAAATACAGAATATTTTATACATTCTTCCACTTTATACATTTATGGTGAACTAATGGTTTTGCAATGCATTTCTTTAAAGTGTCTTACTTTGAAAAATATAACTATCTTGAATTTTGTCTTCTTTGTTCAAATATAGATCCTATTATCATGCAAAGCTCATATATCTTTATAGGACTATGTGTGATGAATTTAATCTGACAGATCATGATCTTCCTTTTAATTAGAGGAAAACTTCATTTACCCGTGATGCACTTTGCTTTTTGCTTGTTGACATCAGGGGACTTAGGAGAGTTTTACTATGGTACAAGGAACAGCTTTAGGGGATGTTCTGGAAACATACAGGCAAACCCGACAGGTCCCAGAGGAGCTGACCACTGAGTTTAGATAACAGATGACCACATTTAGACACATATTATTGAATTGGTTTTAGTTTTTTTCTGGTTTTATGAAAAAAGGTACACATACATTTATCAGAAATAATATCTATGTTGTAACCCTGTTAAGATGTCGGAATTAAGATTTCTACTAGAGTGGATTTTTTTTTTTGGACTTTTGAGCCACACTCCATGGCAATCAAGGGCTTACTCTTGGCTCTGGGTTCAAGTACTACTCTTGGAGAGCTCCAGGGACCATATGGTATGCTAGGGATATAACCCAGGTAGTCCATACCCAAGGTAAGCACCCGACCCGCTGTACTATATTGCTCTGGTCCCTGAAGCATTTAAGATTTGCTACCTTTAGTAGTGTCTTTTGGAGACAACATTCACTTTCTTTGAATTTTATTTTTGGACTACACTAGGGATGCTCAGGGATTACTCCTAGTGCTGCACTCAGGGATCACTTCTGGCAAGGCTCCAGGGACCATATGTGGTGTTGGGGTATTGGACCCAGGTTGGGCATGCACTCTCTACCCACTGTATTGTTGCTTCTGCCTGATACCATTGTCTTTTGGAGACTTGGTGATTTTTTTTTTTTTTAGTGAAACTCCATGTGGTACAGTTGTTGACATTACAAATTTTGGTGCTTGGGTTTCAGTTATACAATGATTGACTACCCATCTCTCTACCAGTGCCCAATCCCACCTCCCATGCTCCCAGCATCCCTACCACCCCCCACCCCCCACCCCCTATCCACCCCACCCCTGTGGCAGGGCATTCCCCTTTGCTCTCTCACCTTTTGGGTGCTGTGGTTTGCAAAAGAGGCATTGAGTGGCTATCATGTTCAGTCTATAGTCTGTTTTCAGCATGCATCTCTCATCCTGGGAGGGTCCTCCCAACACCCTTTGCTTGGTGCTCCCCTTTCTATCTTAGCTGCCTTCTCCCTCAGCATTTGCGGCTGGCCTCCAAGCCATGGAGTGAACCTCCTGGTATTTATCTGGGCTATTCTTGGGTGTTAGTCTCCCAATTTGTTACTTTATATTCCCCAGATGAATGCAATCTTTCTATGTCTGTCCCTCTCTTTCTGACTCATTTCACTTAGCATGATACTTTCCATGTAGTACCACTTGTATGTAAATTTCACGACTTCATCTTTTCTAACAGCTGCATAGTACTCCATTGTGTAGATGTACCAAAATTTCTTTAACCAGTCATCTGTTCTCGGGTACTTGGGTTTTTTCCAGATTTTGGCTATTGTGAATAGTGCAGCAATGAACATAGAAGTGCAAATGTCATTTCGACTATACTTTTTTGCCTCTCCGGGATATATTCCCAGTAGTGGTATTGCTGGTTCAAATTGGGAGCTCAATTTCTAATTTTTTGAGAAATGTCCATACTGTTTTCCAAAAGGGCTGAACCAGTCGGCATTCCCACCAGCAGTGAAGGAAAGTCCCTTTCTCACCACATCCACGTCAATACCGGTTGCTTTTGTTTTTTTGGATGTGGTTCAGTCTCTGTGGTGTGAGATGCACTGGTTGAAATCTACAAGAAGAAAACTTCAAACCCCATCAAAAAATGGGGTGATAAAATGAACAGAAACTTTCCCAAAGAAGAAATTCAAATGGCTAAAAGGCACATGAGAAAATGCTCTACATCATTAATCATCAGGGAGATGCAGATCAAAAGAGACTCCATTATTCTTACATTATTGACCTCTTCAAAGATCAATGGCATCTATATAAAAATCCAGCAGTCAGTTATTACTGCTCATCATTGGAGAATTAATCTATGCTAGGTTGTTCTTTATGCAATTGTTTCTGAAATAAGATCAAATGACTTTCTAATGAAGAATCTGTGACGGATTTGTACTGCATGTAAAAATCAGAAGACCTAAGGGGTAGGAGAGATAGTACAGCAGGTGGGGAACTTGCCTAGCAGACCTGGGTTTGATCCCTGACACCACATTTGGTGTGATCCCTGACAAGAGAGATCCCTGACTAGAAAAAGAAGAGTAAACCTTGAACACTGCCTGTGGGGCTCCCAAAGGAACACACACACACACACACACACACACACACACACACACACACACGTGCGCGAACTGATCTGGAGCTATCAGTCTTTATGTGTCACTCATTTCACTGTTTTGATGACAAATTTGTTTTGGTAAGAAGTCCCTAGAGTATAGGAGTCCAGGGGCTAAGTACTTGCTCTGGTATGTGGGCCTCATGGGTAGGTGTCAGGGTCCAGCAACGTGCTTAGTGATGTTGCTAGTTGGAAGCTCTGGATATTCCCAGGTCTACACTTGGGGGTAGACGAGGGCCTATGAGGCACTAGGCATCAAACTTGGGAACTAAATAATGAAAGATTTGTGTACCATCCTCTTTCACTTTCTCACAGCTCTTGTCTCTCTTTCTAAACCATGAAACAAAAGTTTAACTATAACATATACTTTGAAAAACTTTTATGTGCACAATATACACAATATAGTAATTTAACTCAAAGGAACAATACATATTTAGATCTCTAGAACATATTTATCTGGTATATATGAAACTTTGGTTCTATTGAATAAAACTCCCCACTTCTGACCCTAAGTTCTTGAAACCACAATTCTACTCCATTTCTATGAGTTTGACAATTTTATTTCATTTATTTATTTTTGTTTTGGGGTCACACCCTGGTTCTGTGCTCAGGGTGGCTCAGTGTGGCTCATAGGCCCATTTGGGATGCCAAGGATTGAACCTGATTGGCTACATGCAAGGCAAGTGACTTCTCCAACTGTACTATCTCTCCAGCCCCCATGTTTGACTATTTTACACTCTCCTAAATGTTAGAAGAAACATGTAGTATTTGTTCTTCTGTGACTGGTTATATTACTTATCAAAATGTAATACAGGTTCATCCATTTTACAGCTCATTGGAGGATTTTCCTTCTTTTTAAAAATTAAGTTACAGTCCACTGTGAGTACACTCCACATTTTCTTTATTCATTTATAGTTGGTGGACATTTAGATTTTTTCCCACATCTTGGCTACTGTGAATAACGCTGCAATGAACGTAGAGTGCAGGTGTCTTTTCTTGATCTGGATTTCACTCCATTTCTTTCTTTCTTCCTCTTTTGTTTCTTATCTCAACATCTTCCAAATGGGATCATTTTTTTAGTCATCATGGCTAATTCCTGGATTTGCAGTTTATGTGATTCATTTCAATTCACTGGTGTTATTATTCTTATTGGTGCTCCATATGTCTCATCTTTTTACAGTGCAAGCCTTTTCAAAGATGTTTCTTAAGACCTTTTGACATTATTCCAATAAATTTCAATAATTTTCTTGATTTCTGGAATAGTAAAACTTTCAAATTAATCGTATGACTTTGCTGCCCCTTAAATTTTATATCATTCTTCCCAAAGTTTCTTCTCATCATAGGTAAGCAATAAAATGTGTTTAATAATTTAATTTACCATTGTGTGTGCATGTATATACACATCTATCCTTGCTTTCTTAGATAACCGATAATATAGTGTATTTAACATATTGCTTTTTCAATTTGTTATTTTCACTTAACAGTCTATCCTGGAGATCCCATAGGAGAAAAACTCTTGAAAAGAACCCCAAAAAATAAGACGTACGTTGTTCTATTAAAAATATCACAAAATTAATTCAATCCATCCTATTTAGGTTATTTCTGGTTTTCTAAGCTCTTAAAATCAAATGAACACCCATGCATATACATTTCTGAATAGTTATATTTTATCTTTGAGATAAATTTTCGTGAAAGGAAAAATTTAAACATAATGCAATTTCACTGAATGCCAGTTGGTATTTACGGTATATATACCATATCATATAAATAAATATATAAATAAATTTCGATACCTCCACCCCTCTCGGAGAGCATGGCAAGCTACCGAGAGTATCTCGCCTGCATGGGAGAGACTGGAAAGCTACCCGTGATGTATTCGATATGCCAAAACACAGTAACAACAAAGTCTCCAGTGGGCCCCCTCCAACAAATCGATGAACAACGGGAGGACTGTGACCATGACCGATAAATAAATTTATATCATAATATTTTATGATATAAATATCAAATACCAATGACATTTTCTCATGCCCTTCAAGGGGTTTGTAACATTTCATATTCTTAATATCAATGTATATCTATTTCTATGTATTTTTATGTACATATATCTACATATATATCTACATATATATCACATACCTATTTTTATGTAGCCTTAAAAAAGGTCTGGTCAAGCATTTCATTTATGCCTATTTTATAAATAGATTGCAGTGTTTATATAATATTGACTGGTATTTTTCTTACTATAAAATATTCTTTTAATTAGGAGTCTGATAAATCTGAGTCCTAAGATATGGATACCATGTGTATTACATTTTCTAAAATCCATTTGTTAATATACCTCATCTGTTTTAAAAATGGAATTTAAAAATAGATATTTTAAATTGCTTATGATTTTGCCATGAAGTTTTAGTAGTTATATAGTCAAATGTATTCTTTTCCTTACAGCTTCAAGATTTTGAGTGGGAAGTATTTTTCTCAATTCTAGATTTTAAAGAAAGTCAGAAATGTTTGTGCTGTGTAATTTTATTATTTAGCATCTACATTTATTATTATTTTTAAATTGTCACTGGTCTCTACTATTAGAAAGATTAATTTAATTTATTATTTTTCATATAGATATTTAATTATCCCTGCACCATTTATTAAAGTGCCCCAATTTTCCACTTCGTTTGTGGATCGACTATTGAATATAACATTAAAGCATGCATTCTTTTGGCATCTTTATGAATTTTTGTTTTTTTCCTGGTTCATGATATGCCAAGATTACACCATTGTTGAAGCCTTAGGAATATATTTATATACCTCATTGGGCTGATGGTCTATTCCCCTCTCTTGCCTTTCCTTTTCATGTGAATCAAGGTTCACTGAATTTGCACTAGATTTCACTTTGTCTAGTAGGACTTCATAAAGACAGAATGCTTAATTCTTTTATAATGGAAAACAGCAAAACAGCATTGTGCAAGAATTTTATACCAAGTAGCAATGCTCACCTTGCATGAGAAGAGACTGAATTTGATACCTAAAACTGAAACAAAATTTATGGCAAGCAGGTTTCATTTCACTAAAAGAACAAGAAGATCTTAGCATACTTTGTTGATTAGGGTGTTTTTTTTCCTTTTAAAGATTCTTTACAGATCTAATAAACTATCCAGACTTAGAAATGAATACTTTCATTATGCATAGGACTAAGTTGGCTTTGATAGAATAAAGTAGAGTGATACTGCATTTGAAAAATTGATATTTATTGTGATAAAAACTTTCTGACATATGGTGGTAAAGCTTTGGATATTTCTGTGTAAGATCCAAGACAAGCTTATATATTTGCTATGTTGGATTGTGTTGGAATGTGTGGGCTTGGGTGTGTGTGTACAGGCACACACCAACAATTTTTATTCAAGTGCAGTGGGTCCCGTGTCCATGTCAGCTTCAAAAATATAATGATATTTCCTAACAATTAATATGAGTGGAAAAAATAATTATAATGTATTGAGACTCTAAAGTCTGACTCTTTCAGCTGGAAAGAATTTTGCTAATGAACTAATTGAACAAAATACTGGGTTTTGAGCTTGTACATCACTGCCACAGGTGATGCTGTTCTCAAAAGCTTGATTGTACTTCAGTACAATATCTGTCTAATATAACTATTTTTTTGTAATGAGTGGGAGGAAACATCCTTGCAGATTAAAAAAAACACACCAAAGACTGGAACACTTGATGAGGAAAAAAAAACTAACACATTTCCTATTATTTTGGAATTGAGTGTTGAAGCATAGAAGTGGTGTCATAATTTTGGCATTCCACCAAAGTCTTTATGATACTAAAGTCTGATTATTAAGTGTCCTTACTGTATTTCAAGCACTGCATTGGTCTCTATCAGTAAATGTCACATAGACTAGGAAGGCAGAGACAGATTACAGATGGGTTGTAATGTGATGGCGTGGAGCCATGCTAATTATGATTGGTAATAAAGGGAGGACCTGAAAGAAGAGTAAATCACTGGAAAAATTTGGAGCGTGTACTTTGAAAAATTCTTTTTCTTTCCCCTCCTTTTTTTGTGCCTCAACTAAAGCAAGGAATAATAAGGGCATATTTCTTGCTCTAAGCTCAAAGATTACTCCTAGTGAGGCTCAGGGGACCATATGTGGTACTGGGGATCAAACCTGTGTTGGCCACATGCAAGGCAAGGGCCAACATGCTGTACTATCTCTCTGACCTCTTAAATTTCTTATATTTAAAAGGCATCAATAATTTTATTCGCCTTGGAGTTCATGTCCAATTCAATCAGCTAATCTAGTGGCTGAATAAATAGCAGTACTCCTACATTAAAGAAATAATAATTTTATTTGCTTCATGCTATTTTGACATACTTTTTTAAGTGGTGGCATTATTTCATTTTAAAATAGAATTGGCATTTGTTTTTGAAGGGGTGAGCTCCCGAGTGGTTCTCAGAGGATTGGGGGCCACTCCTGGTGATATTTAGCTTATCAACCTGATGATTGACTATCACAGTCGAAGGATTCAGTACTGCTCTGGTTCTGCAGTACCAGGGACAACCTGGGCAACCCTAGTGGTTCTGGAATATTCCTGGAGAACCCTCACCTTGCAGGCGAGGCATATGATTTCCAGGATCATGCTCAGGTCTGGCTCATGCAAGGCATGTACCTACCCATATACTGCACCCCTGGCCTGTCCACATAGTTAATTTTTTTTTCGTTTCAGCATTATTCATAATAGCCAGAACTGGAAACAACCCAATCGCTCAAGAACAGAAGACTGGACTAAAAAAATGTGGTTTATATAAACAATGGAATACTACTCTGCTATATAAAAAAAGATAAAATCATTCAATTACTGCTACATGGATGGTTCAGGAGGGTATCATGCTTGGTGTAGTCAATCAGAAGGAGAAGGTCAGAGACAGCTGGTTAAAAAAATAAAAGTGGTAGTTGGTAGGGCACATGCCTTTCACAAGGCTGACCCAGGTTTAATCTCTGGCAACACATATGATCCTCTGAGCCCACCAGGAATGATCTCTGAGCACAGAGTCAGGAGTGATCCCTGAGCAATATGGGATATGGCACACCACAATCCAAACACATGAAAACTATTCAAAAAACAGAAAACAGAAACAAAGGTCTCCTTCATATGTGAGGTATCATAAAACAGGAAAGAATGCCTGTTGAGCAATGGGTGAGGGGTGGGGGTTGGAGGAAGTGGACAGGAGGGACCTCGAGGCACTGGTAGAGGGATGCTGACACTGGTGGTGGGTTTAGTGTTGCATGCTTGAAGTTTTATTAGTAACATTATTCTAATTCATGGTGCTTACACGAAACTTAAAAAAATATTATTATACACAAACAGAAACAGAGTTCCTCCCTCCCCCAAAGAAACACTTCTATCCTTGCTTGGTTTGCTCCCTTCCCTCTAATTTCCTTTTTGTTTTTGTTTCTTATTTTTTTGCTTTTGGTCCACACTGGCTATGCTCAGGAACTGTATCTTGCTCTGTGCTCAGGGATCACTCCTGGAGGAGTTCAGGGGATCTATTGGATGCTGGGGTTCCAACCCAGGTAGGTTGCGTGTAAGGCCCGTGCACTATTTCTCTGTCTCTCACTCCCTACCCAAATTTCTGTATCAGTGTTAAAAGTGTCACTATTTGAGACGTGGTCTAAGAAATCCTGCATTGATAGTCAAATTTCCTCCACTTCCTTATTCAAAAAGCCTAAAGATTTTACTTTCCCTAACATGTTTATTCAGTGTTCTCTTTGTTTTCCAACTCCAATAGCCATTTCCTGTCTGGTTTATATGATTAATATTTTCTCTATTTTCTTATAATTCATTGACCGATAATGGAGCAATAACATAGTAGGTAGGGTGTTTGCCCTGCATACATCCAGCCTGGGTTTAATTCCTGGCATCCCTTATGGTCCCCAGAACTTGTCAGGAGTAATTTCTGAGTTTGGAGCTAGGAGTAACCCCTAGCATCTCTAGGTGTGACCCCTAAATCAAATTTAATAAAAAAATAAAATCCACTGATTTATTTTGACTTTATTTTCATTCTTTTTTTTTTGACTAGATTTATCAGACTAATTTTCTGTTTGGATTGGGTCATTGTACAGCATGAGTTCTTGAGCACAGGTTGCTCTAATGTCCTTTAAAACCTGGCTGATATCCAGTCACAGAGCACTTCCTAATGACGCCCGCCCTGCTGGTCTCCGTCCTAGCACTGCGTTATGCTGACTTCTAATGACTGCTTTGACAAAACATGCTGTGTGTCCTCAGGTCATCATAGATTTTTATTTTATTTTTATAGATTTTAAATGTTCTCTGCTATGCCTGAAATTCCAATTGCTCATAATTCTGTCCTTGAGGTAAGATGAAAAGATTTTCTGATTGTTTCTTGCTTTTTTTTTCTTCCTATCCACTCTCTATCCCCATAAACAAGTTTTAGACTATAAATCTTAATATACTTTGATCATAGATAGACCACATTTATTACACTACATTATGATTTATAGTTTATAGACATAGCTCTGTGTGAAGATTCCAGTCTTTGAAGAGAAATACTGTTGAACATACATTTTAAATTATAGCCCTATTATTTTGTTAGGAAGGGCTTAGTAAAAAGTGAACCTGAGCTCTTTCCTGGCAGTGCTTGGGGAACCATATGGAATGCCGGGAATTGAACCGGAGTCCGTCGCATGCCAGGCGTATGTCCTATCCACTGTACTATAGCACCGGCCCCCAGCCTGAGCTTTTGTGTGGTGGAACATACTTTCTGTGAGCAGCAGGGACATGCCTGTGATGGTTAAATAGGAAATAGATATATTTGGACGAAACTAATACCTTCAATGAAAAGCATTATTTTTCCTTCTTTCCATTCCTCTGGTTGTGCTGTTGTAATGAACATGGGTCTTACACAAACTAGGTGGTGCCAGTTGCCCATTTTTAATTGTACTCACGAAGGGTTGTATTCCTTTAGCTGTGATGCTGGTGCAAGTTCTGGAATCTTCTGGGGATTGCTAAAGTGCACATGTGTGGGTGTGCTTGCTGGGGTTTCTCACTCCTGTTCCCAGTGCTTGCACACTTTCATAGTTGGGAATTGTACCCTTTATGTCAGCATTTGTACCCACCTGGCCACAATGAAGCTGGAAATTTCCTGATATGCCAGGGATCTTCGATGCAGAGCGGCTGGGTGTGAGATCTGCATTGCCAGGATCACAGTTGGTCCCTCTTAGTGGCATCAGGGACTGAACTAGCAGCCTCACACGTGTAAGGCAGGCACAGCACTGCCACTGAACCATCTCCTCAGGATAATTTTTTTGAGGAGGGGGGTGCACAGCCAGCTGTGTCCAGGGCTCACTCTTGGCTCTGTGTTCAGAAATCACTCCTGATGGTCTCAAATTAACATTATAAAGTGCTGATAAAATCCTAGTTGATCTTGGACAAAGCAAGTGTCTTGCCCACTGTACTATAGATCTGGCTTCAGGGAACTGAATTTTTTTATCATTTTTTTTATTAGTGAAACACCATGAAGTACACTTATAGACTTATAAATTTTTGTGCTTGGGTTTCAGTTATACAATGATCAAGTACCCATCCCAGCCCAAGTACCAAAGAACGAACACCCCCCACCTTCCCCTTGCTGATAGAGTCGTTAATGAAGTCCAGAGGCTGGGGCTGTGGAGGGAGTCTTTCCTGGTATCCTTGGGAGACCCTACCAGAACTGTGCTCCAAGGCACAGTTGAAGGAAAATATTCCTACTCCATCATCTCGGACTCAGATTTTCTGTTGTTGCTTCCACTGAGTATCTCCAACCAGAAACCAGAGGAAAAGGAGCGCTTGTGATGGAATCTAAGATCAGCCCCTCAGGACACAGAACAGTCAAGAAGGACAATGAAAAAATATTTGAATCAATCATAGAACAATCAGCAGACATGACTGCTCAAGCCTTGCTATTAAAGGCAGGGGTGCCCGTCGGTCCATGGAGAAAGAGACCTATGATAAAAGACCTTTTGTTTTTATTTTAGATTCTTTTAGTAGTAGTTACCTGGCTGGAAATATCGGAGTATTTTCCTAATCCTTATCATGGGAACAGCACCAGTTAAGTATAACAAGAGTAGCAATAAAATTACTCTTTACAATATGCCAGATACTGTGCTCAACACTTCTTAGTTTTTGTTGTTTATTCCTCATTTTACTCTCCATTTTGTGAACATGAAACTGTCACAGAAGACAAGTCGTCTGCCAGAAGTGAGTTTGAAACCATGTTAATCTGACTCCTGCCTCTAAACTCTTCAATTATACTGTTACAGGTATTCAAAGTATTCTGATCTGTACAAAGCCAAGGCTTCTTCTAATAGAATTCTACAAGGTGAAGTTCTCTGAGACAAACTGCCGTGCAATTGTGTTGAAGAGTGTCTGTGCAAAAGCGACCTACAAGCTTGCTATTTTTGACTTAAGCACAAAGATAGGTTATATTACTTTCAATGAAGGGGGAAGAAGATAAAAATGCTAATGAAATCTGTTGAACATCAGGTTACCTGGGAGGTTTTTAATTAGACAATCTCATTGTATGTGCCTAGTGAAACTATAGTACTATAGTTGAATACAGAGCTGTTGGTAATTTAGTGATAATAAGGAATAAGTTTTTCTTTAAACAGGTTTATTTTTATGTTTATTGTTTGTTATTGAAGTAATCTCTGTGAAATAGATCATCCATAGCATAGATCTTATTCTTTTTAATTTTATTTACTTAATGATGAATTAATTTAGTACTCCATAAAGATGGCATTCTTTTCCCTTTTTTTAGCTCATGGACGGGAGCTATCAATGTTTTGACTTACTAGTGAAATTGATGTCAGCAAACACGGATGAATTTGCTCTTCTCACTTTTTCAGATTCTGCGGTTTAAATATACTTTTCACTTTCATGGGGGAAACTGGACCTCACAGAGTCAGAACCAATTTCTTCAGGTCCTGCATCTTCCTCCTTTGGACAATGGAAAAGAACCTCTGGGACTGGATCATATGTCACAACCCCAGGTGAACTTTACTGGTACATGGACAGATACTGTGATGATCCTGGCAGATAGATCAACCATGTGCATTTCATCATTACGCACCACCGATGAAAAGGAAAAGTTCATTGAGAAGGAAAAGTAGCCCACTGAAGGGAATATGGGGACAGCCAGACAGTGGCACATTCCAGCCACACACACAGCCATAGGAGGGCAAGGACGGATACAGACCTGGTTGTTAGGAAAGCCTCATGTAAATGAAAATGGACAAATGTTTTGATAGCACATTTCAAAATATGAAACATATTTGGCCACAGCTGAAGGCCCAGTTTGAGACATCTTCCGGACTCCATCCTCATGGACTGTCCTAATACCTTCTCCAACAAGGACTTCTGAAAACCTCCCTCAAGTTGAGGCTCATGTTTTCTTGTGAATGGTCACACAGGAACTTCTCTGGACCACCACTGTAATATCAGTGTTAGCTAGCCTGTTCCCCAAACGTTCTATTGAAACTAGTTCACATTTTCCCCGCCACCCTTTATTGCTAATCAAATTTTATGCTTGAATTGCTGTCACATGAACTCCTCCAATAAAACTATATTGTAATTCTGTACACTTGGCTTGAGTCATAATGTGAAGCCTGTCCAGGTAAAGGTAGCAGTTAGGTCTCTTAAGATTGAATCTGCTGATAAATTCATGACAACGAATACATTCAACAGAAGCCATAATTCACTGAGCAGGCAGGGATCTGTGCCACTCCTGTCATCTCTGGCCTGTTTCTGGTGCTGGAAAGTCCAGCAACCCAAGGTGCCAGGTTAAAACTTGATGATAATACATTTTTGCATGCTTGGCATTTTTCAATTCTTGGGAGAATTGGAAGAAACTGTGGAATTTAGCTGCTTGCTTGATTTAGGTTAATAGATGCTTTGCCAGTCTTTAAATTTTACAAAATAATATTTCGAGACTTTTTACAAATTCATTCGATTGTATACTTTTCCACTTAAATTTGTATCACTTTGCTATTAGATTTTATGCTTACTTTCATATTTGTACTAAAGAGATGCTGATAATATTCTTAGATTGGCCTCTAAATTGTTAAACATGTTAGAATTCTTAATTAAAACTATAATTTGCTTTTTATAAAAGGCAACTTAAAGAAAAAAAGGGCCTTTGTTTAAAGGGTATTAGTTCAGGTTTTTTTCTCATTATAATGCACCATTAATTATTTTTGTATGAAAAGTTCTGATGAACATTATTATATTAGGCCTATTTCAGGAGAAGATGAATAGTCAAATATTCCAATAATTTTAAAGCATATTTTTATGTTCCTGTCAAATGATTTTTATTTAATATTCTTTCATATTATTTCTCTATGATATACTGATATGTATGTAAATTTAGGTGGATATTTGTTGGATTTCTAATTAAAGCCTTTCCTTCTTCTACAATTATCTGTAAAGCTGGAGGAATGTATTTAAATCCATTTCCCATCACTTCTCATCTTTTGATCCTGGTGGTGTACATAATTCAATCCCTTCGCCTTTATCCCTCACAGAAAATAAATGATTTTTAGCATTTTGTTTACTAATCATTTTATAGTAGTATAGAACAGTGATCCTCATCTTGCAAGTAATTGTTTCAATGTTGAAATAATTTTTATTTAAACTCAAAGGATAAATTGCCAAACTTTTAAAATGGGCTTCTGCATCCGCATCCAATAGACTGTTTCAAATTCATTGTTATTTCTGTCATGCTGGTTTTACATTTGAAAGCAGTGAAGGAGACAGTTATCACTAAGACAAACAGGATGATTAGGGAACAAGCCCCAGATGACAGTACATTCTGCAGAAAGATGCTCCCTAATACAAAGCATTTTACTCTTTTCAAGCTGCTGTATAGTATCTACAATATCCTGATGCTGCTTAAGAAATAATCATGTACAAGATTTTCCTTGTAGGAGAACAGAATTCTGGATAGTTTGGGGGCAAAAATCTCGAAGTTTTATCTCAGTTTATAAATAGTTGAGTAACTAATTCATTTTTCCCCCAAGACTCCAAAGATGCAAAAGCCAGCTCTCATTATTTCTGCTCTAAAAATAGGCTGTTCACTTTTATTTTTGGTTTTGGGGTCACTTGCTGCTCTGGGCTTCTTGGCTCTGCGTTCAGGGATCATTCCTGGCTGTTCTCAGGGCACATATATTGTACTGGGATCAAATCTCAAAGGCCACATGCAAGGTAGTATCCACAGAACCTGTGCTTCCTCTCCAGACCCTAGGCTATTCTCTTTTAAAGGCAGTTTAAAAGTTAAAAAAACATATTTCTCTTCAACTTATTAGAGGGAAGTTTCAGGACACTTCTACATTGGATTTTTTTTTGGTTTCTTTTTTTTCTTTTAGTGCCTCACCTGGTGATGGTCAGGGGTTACTCCTGGTCCTGCACTCAAGAATCTGCACCATCTGGAGGTTCTTGGTGGACCATATGGGATATCAGGGATTGAACCCGGGTTGACTGTGTGCAAGGCAAGCACCTTACCTGCTGTGCGATCTCTCTGGCCCCATGGTTTATTTATTTATTTTTACCTAGAATGTAGCATTGTAGCACTGTCTTCCCATTGTTCATCAATTTGTTCAAGCAGGCACCAGTAATGTCTCCATTGTGAGACTTGTTGTTACTGTTTTTGACATATAGAATATGCCACGGGGAGCTTGCCAGGCTCTGTTGTGCAGGCCGGATACTCTCAGTAGCTTGCCTCTGAGATGGATGAAGGAATCAAATGCTGGTCAGCCATGTGCAAGGCAAACAGCATACCCGCTGTGCTACAAAAGTTAATTTACTTGAGTGTCTAATATAGATACCTTGTTGAGTTAAACAAGAAGTCTGTAGTTGAGTTGAAACAGTGGTTGTCTTCACATAAGTTTTGGACTTTTGTAAGATTCACTGAAACCACTCCAAAGTGAAATGATGTCTGTGGCTGCCACTCTAGCTCAGGGTGTCTCAATGTTTGGGAAACTATCGCATATAAAGAGAATTGTTGGAACTGTGGCCTTTTACAGCTCTTCTTCATTACCATGTTCAGCTGTTGGAGGCGTTCAGGGTTCCTTCTCTGTGCTGTAGGGAGGCATTGTAGTTGTTGCACTAATACAGTGATCAGAGGAGATGAGGTGCTGGCCAGAGCTGCTGTTTTGGTTCTTTTGCCCTTGAAGAAGTAACTCTTGCTTTTATTAAAAACCATTGTTCTCTTCTCCAGGTGGAATCCCAGTGACCATGAGCTTCTACAAGCATGGCTCTGGCATTCGGGTACCAGGACTATTTTCCGAACCACAACGGGGCCATCCTGGTTCCCAGGCAACCTCTGATTCCAGAAGTCATGCCCATAACCCTCCTCCAGCGTCATCTTACAGAACACAGCAGCGAAGAAAACCGGCTGGAGTTCTTCACAACTCCTAGAGAATGCTCTGGGCCCCATACAGAGCCGTTATTACTGGGAGGTCCCAGATGGGGTAGGTGCTGTCTCCCCGCCTTCTCCAGATGGAATCCCGGTGACCATGAGCTTCTACAAGCATGGCTCTGGCATGCGGGTACTGGGACTATTTTCTGAACCACGCAGCCATGCGACATTTCCTGATTTGCAAAGTGATCAATGGAAAGTAAATGATCTAGCATTTGTCCCTGAAAAACAGGCTTGAATGGTGGCAAATCTGAGCAAAATATAATGCCCAACCAAAATGCCTCTGGACTGTCTATTTAACTATGGTGCTATGCTCCCTGGAAAGGGAAGGGTGTCTGTACCTCCACCTGTCCCCCTTTGCAGTGACAGCATGGTGGCCTGCATCTTTTAGAGCCTAATGAGCAGCCAGATATGAGACAGCATTGACGAGGCACGTGAGGCTTCATGGAATGGGGGTGTGGAATTGGCCCTACTCCTCTCCATGACAGTGCTCCAGTTTGCTACCCTCAACTGCATTTTCTGTCTTCTGACCGACCATGAATCCAGAGGCACACATACCAATCTCGGAACCCAGGGGCTTCTGGCAGTAATCCTTCTAGGTTTATTACTAAAATATAAGAAATCCAAATTCGCGTGGCCGCTATTGTGGCCACACGACATCATATGCGTTTCATAATCATCAATAGAAAACAAATTATCTAATGATGTCTTTGTGGCAGGTCTGAATGTTGGGGAAAGTTCCAAATAATGTTGAGTCTTTTGTCATAATATTGAATGTGATCAACGTAGAGAGAGAAAGAGAGAGAGAGAGTAAAGTGGAGATCTGCCACACAGGAGGGGAGTGGGTGGGAAGGGGGATATACTGGAGTTCTTGGTGGTGGAAAATGTTCACTGGTGAAGGGACGGGTGTTTGATCATTGTATGACTGACTGAGACTTGAAGTGAAAGGCTTTGTGACTGTTCTTATGGTGATTCAATTCATTCATTCATTCACCATCCTGTTATTCGTCGATTGCCTTGAGCAGGCCCCAGTAACGTCTCTTTCATCCAAGCCCTGAGATTATATTCAAGGCTCTTCAGGAGAATGAGACCCATCATTGTTACTGGTATTTGGCATATTTGGTGCACCACGGGGAGTTTGCCAGACTCTGCCCTGTGGGCAGGCTATATGCGATAGCCTGCAAGTTTGTCCAGAGTAGGAATTAGATAATAAGATATCATAAAAAGATGTCCTGATAAGATGTCGTGTGGCCGCCGCGGCGCGGTGTGACCCCCGCCAACTGGAATTTGGAGGATCTGGGTGGAGGATGCTCGACTCCAATTCGAGTAGGCTTGGAGATCTCGGCCCCGGAACCCGCGTGGCTTTGTCCCTCTGCCAGTACCTTCATGTGTGCGGAGAGTGGTCTCAGCATGGTGGTGGCTGGTCCTGGAGGTCTTCGGCTGCTGGAGCCCTGGTCGGGGCGGGGAGGATTCAATAATAATAAAAAAATAATAAGAACCATTGTTCTAAGGCAACAGAAGCAAAAATAAATAAATGGGACTTCATCAAACTAAAACATTTCTGCATGGCTACACAATACTATTTGTTGCAGTATTCAGCACAGTATTTATATGGAATCAACATATGTGCCCAATGACAGAATGGATAATGAAAGTATGGTGTATATATGAACAATATTAAAATATTATTGTTGCAAATAATAATAAAATCATTCGCTGCAACTTAGATGTAATGGAAGGTTAAGTGAAATGAGTCTTTATAAAGAAAGACAAATACAAGATGCTCTCACTTAACTGTGGTATGTAAGAATAATAGTAGCACTGTAGCACTGTCCTGCCATTGTTCATTGATTTTGCTTGAGCGGGCCCAGTAACCTCTCTGTTTTGAGACTGGTTGTTACTGTGTTTGGCATATCAAATACGTCACGGGTAGCTTGCCAGGCTTTGCTGTGTGGGTGAGATACTCTCGGTAGCTTGCCAGGCTCTCTGAGAGGGGTGGAGGAATCGAACCTGGGTCAGCCCAGCCAGCAGCGTGCAAGACAAACGCCTTACCACTGTGCTATCGCTCCAGCTAAGAATAATAGTATAAAAGAATAATAGGAAGATGGAAGAATAACAGGAAAAGAATAATAGGAAGATGGAAGGCATTGTATTAAATGTGGAATATCTAGGTTACCTTTGATTCTTGATCAGAGAAATGAGAAGGATAGGAAAGGAAAGAAATTGAGAGGTGGAGTGAGAAGAGATAGATGGGAGGTAACAGGGGTTGGGTCAGAGACTGGTATAGAGGCGTGAGTATATAAATCCTGATGAGTTCATATATAAGTATATACATAAATATATCGAGAGATTGAGATTATATCTTATAATTATGATGCAGAATATTTACATGATGCCAAAAAAGATTTCTCTACCCCTTTGTAGTTCTAATCTATTTTTGTCATTCTAGATGAATTTGCATTTTCTAAAATGTTATATAAGTCTAAGAAAAGTACAGTGTGTACTTTTGTCTGACTTATTTCACTCAGTGTAATGAGTTTTGTTTTTTTCATATTGTATGTTCTAATTACATAACTATATAGATAATGTATTTTCCACTTCTCTTTTTGTAATTGTTGAGTCCATTGTGTAGATTTCCTAATTTTGTTTCTTTATTCTTGTTGATAATTGGTTTATTTTCACCTTCCAGCTACCATAAATAATGGTGCTATGAACATTTGAGCATAAATCTTTATGCAAACATTTGTTTTCAAAGGTGACTTTTATTTTGTATTTTAAATAACAACTCTCAGAAAGTTTTCATTCTCCACAGCACAAGATACTATCAGAATTTTCATCTGGGAGTCATTAATCCTGCACTTAAAATGTTTTTTGTTTGTTTGCTTTTGTCCCACAACTGGCATTGCTCAGGGCTTACTTCTGGTTCTGTGCTCAGGGATCACACTTGGAGTGCTCAGCCACTTCACATGGAAATGTGCTTAATGAAAGAGGGATGGGAGTGGAGAGCTACTTTATGCGTACTTTACATGTGACCCAGCCAGGTTTGATCTTTGATACCACATGTGGCTCCAGAACCTCACCAAAAGTGGTCTCTGAGTTGCAGAGCCAGAATTTGTCCTTGAGTACAAAGCTAAGAGTAAGCCCTGAGCACAACCGGATGTGACCTCACCACAATAAAACAAAATCAGTAGGTGGTAAATGTTGGGGGCATCTTAGGACATTTAAGAGAAATTTTGATTTTTCCTGACCTCTTCCCATTTTTAAGAATTTTGGAGAAATGAGGGTTAACTATTTCTAAGGGAGTGAACATTCTTCTTGGTTCACTGGATTAAGGCCAAGCAATGTTTTAGGACTGTGCTAATTTACTGAGACTCCTCTCAGCTCTGCCCTCCTGGGAAGAAATACAGTGACTGATTAGCAGTGCACTGCCACACCACTTAATTTTCCTTAAAAAAAAAAGTAGCAAAAGCAGAAAAGATCAAATGCATTTGAAAACCCATGGAAGTGATAGAGAGAGTTAGAACATAATTTCACCAGTTGCAGTTTGGGCATTCCCAATAAGATGTTGTCAGAGGACACTTCATGGCCACTGACGGCTTAGAAAAGAAAATGGCACTGAGATTGGAAGGATCTGCCTCAGTGGGGAAGGAGGAGGCCTCAAACCACATCTGATTGCTTCATACATACTTTAGAATCAATTCCCCTCACTGTAATTTACCACCAGTAGAAAAGTTTCCATATCATCAACAGTCATTATTCCTGGCAATTGCTTTGATGAGGTCATGGACCAGAGAAATATGACTGTAAGCAAGGCTAGGGTAACCAGTAGCGTGATTGAGCTAGTCAATCAAGAAGAATATCCTAATGTGAGATGACCAGTTTTGTGCATCTTATAAAACCAAGGTAGGTTTTTTATAGATCAAGTGATTCAACTTCCTGTAAGATTTTCTTGGACCTTTTTGATGTTAGGCATGCCTTTCAGTTTTTTCCCCTCCAAAACCAATACTAGTAGTCAGAAAATTTATCAGTTTTCAGCATCCTTTCACTTGAATTTTATTATTATGCATTTCCTTCATTTAGATCTTAGCTTTACCCAGATTTCACATTTACATTACCAAATTCCTCATTCTTATGATGTATCACCGATCACTGACACCCATTGTTCATCGATTTACTCAAGTGGGCACCAGTAATGTCTCTATTTCCTGAGATTTTTAGCAGCCTCTCTTTACTCATCTTTCCCAATGAGTAGAGGCTCTTTCAGGGTCAGGTAAATGAGACCTGTTATCATTACTGTGTTTGGCATATCGAATATGCCACGGGGATCTTGCCAGGCTCTGCCCGTGCGGGCAGGATACTCTCAGTACCTTGCCAGACTCTCCGAGAGATCTTTATATATATTTATCTCTATGATTTGTTACCTAATATCGGAACCCCATCAAATATAGTGTGGCAATTATGGAAAGTGGGTAGGAAGTGTCTTATGATGTGTCACATGGCCACTTCTGGAAAACAGCCTGGAGCGTGGCTGCGATTGGGTAGTGGAGGTCGACTGCCAGGGGCTGGGTCCCTTGGTGTGGGGAGGACTCTTACCTGCCCTACTCTGGGGAATCCCAAGGGAGAATAGCCTGGTGGAGTCCCATTCTTATGATGAGCAGTGTCAAATTCCTCATAATTAACTGCTGTTGTGAGTAGTCCCTAAAATAAGTATACATCTTTTATCATATGTTCTTCACATAATAACAATAACAAAAAGTGTATTGGTTACTGTTAGCCGTTAAAACACTCTAAATGTGAAATTAGAATAATAAAAGGTAAGCTTTAGAAGAGGATTTTAGCAACAACAGAATAGAATACATAAATTTCATAGGTGGGAAATGACCAGTAGGCCGGGATGAAAGTGTACAGTAACTCTCACACTAGCTCCTTCATGTTTGCGTCACAGAGGAACTGACTCTTGCACATTGTGGTCATTCTATTAAAGGACTGGAGGAGGAAAACACCAGGGCATGTTTCCTTATCCATTTTTGCCATAATTGGCATCTTTGGTGCTGGCTGAGTCTCCTGCTTGGTGACAGTTTCCATCAAATGCCTTGGGTTCCTCAACTCCAGTTACCTGCTCTCCTAGCTTGAGTTTACAAGTATCTGTGTTTTCCTATTGTTTCCCTTGGATTGGACTTCTCAGCTCCTTCTTGACTTCTCTGCAATTTCAACAAGTAGATCAAAAGTTATTTGTGTTTAATTTCTTCTGTTTTAAATACCTCCTGATGTTTTCTGTTTTTTGGTTGGTTCTTGAATTACATAGTATGTCTGGGAACAAAGGCTCTGTGTCATTATGTAGTTCAAATATTTAATGCTTTCTCTGATAAAGCATGGAATTTGGGGAATACTGAATTATATTTGAACTGATTCTGCCGAACTCAATGATAACAAGAAAACATAAAAGCCTTTATAATTGTTTTTGATATGTATCTTTTTCTCTTCTCCTGCATTAATAAACAGACTGAATTTCATTTTATCTTTTAATGTTTAGGTTTTTATGGGCTGGAGCAATAGCACAGCGGTAGGGCGTTTGCCTTGCACGCAGCCAGTCTGGCCCAGCCAGGTTCGATTCCTCCGCCCCTCTTGGAGAGCCCAGCAAGTTACCGAGAGTATCTTGCCCGCAAGGCAAAGCCTGGTAACCTACCTGTGATGTGTTCAATATGCCAAACACAGTAACGAGTCTCAAAATGGAGACGTTACTGTGCCCGCTCGAGCAAATCGATGAACAAAGGGAGGACAGTGCTACAGTGCTACAATGTTTAGGTTTTTATAATAGTCATTAGAGTAATTAAGATGTAAATTTCTTAGATAGAACCTATAGATGACTGAAATAATTAAGATTTTTTTTCTAATTTTTGGGTTGGGGGCCCCAAATGTGTAGTAGCAGTGACATGTAGGACCTATTCCTTGTACTTTTTTTTTTTTAAATTGAGTGACTGTGAGATATACAGTTACAAGGATGTTTGTGATTGGGTTTCGCTCATACAATGTTCCAACATCCATCCCTCCACAGTGTACATTTCCCACCACCAAATTCTCCAGTTTCCCCTCTGGTTCTGAGCTCAGGAACCATATAAGATGTTGGGGATCAAATCAAATCCAGGTCAACTGTTTGCAAGACTCAATTCACTGTGGCCCCCAAAATATATATATACAATCCATTTTTAGTATGCAACTTAGAGGCAGTTTTTAGGAAACATCTTTTAATCAGTTCTGTGTATTTATGTGTGTGTGTATATATATATATATATATATATATCTATATATATATATCACAACCATCCTGTTATTCGTCGATTGCCTCGAGCAGGCCCCAGTAACGTCTTCTTTGTCCTAGCCCTGAGATTTTTTTTTTAAAGTGCCATATTCAAGGCTCTTTCAGAGTTAGAAGAATGAGACCCTTCATTGTTACTGGTATTTGGCATATTGGGTACGCCACGGGGAGTTTGCCAGACTCTGCCGTGTGGGCAGGTTACATTCGGTAGCCTGCCAGTTTGTCCAAAGTAGGAATGAGATAATAAGATGTCATAATAAGATGTCTTATTAGCTTCCAGGAGCTGGGTTTTATAGTCTCTGAATCTTGGCCGTTGATGGGATTACACGGCACCAGGGGGCCAGTTGGTGGGTGTGACCCCCGCCTACTGGAATTTGGAGGTTCTGGGAGGAGGATGCCCAGCCCCAACCCAATTCGGGTTCTGGGGCCGAGATCTCCAAGCCTACTCAGATTGGGGCTGGGCATCCTCCACCCAGATCCTCCAAATTCCAGTAGGCAGGGGTCACACCCACCAACTGGCCCCCTGGTGCCGTGTAATCCCATCAACCAGCCAAGATTCAGAGACTATAAAACCCAGCTCCCCGAAGGCAACAGTGCAGAGTCTCCTGCCCCCACACCCGGCTGTCCTTGCCGGGGTCCCTTGGAGGGGAGCGGGTTGAGTTTTCCTCCCCACCCCAACCAGGGCTCCGGCAGCCGAAGACCTCCAGAACCAGCCACCACCATGCTGAGACCACTCTCGGCACACATGAATGTACCGGCAGAGGGACAAATCCACGGGGGTTCCAGGGCCAATATATATATATATATATGTAGCACTGTAGCACTGTTGTCCAGTTGTTCATCGATTTTCTTGAGTGGGCACTAGTAACGTCTCCACTGTGAGACTTGTTACTGTGTTTGGCATTTTGAATATGCCACGGTGAACTTGCCAGACTCTGCTGTGCAGGCGGGATATTCAATACGTTGCCGGGCTCTTTGAGAGGGACAGAGCAATCAAACCTGGGTCAGCCGCACGCAAGGGAAATGCCCTACCCGCTGTGCTATCGCTCCAGCCCATTAGACTTTTGACATTAACAAATATTGAGTGAAATACACTGAGTGGAACATGGATGTGAATGACTCTGGGCTCCACTTTTCTTTCTTCCCTTTGCTTTTAAGTATGAAGAGTGCTCAAATAAACAAACAAACAAACAAAAAATCAACCAAAAACACCCTCCCTAGTTCTATCCAAACCTGAAAAGACTGCTGGGTAAATGTAGGACAGACTAGGAAATGATTTACTATAGGAAACATAAGATTTGTGGGGCAAAAATCACAAACATCAAACACTGTAATGGTTACTCAGTCCCTTTTCATTCTATTGTAAATAACCAATTATGGAAGTTACCTGTGATATTTTGACAGAGCCATTTGTGAAAAGTTAGCTGAGGAAATGGCTGCACAACATGCACGTTACTTATCTTGAAGCTTAGAATGATGTAAATAAGAGGCCTTAGATCAAGGTAGCTTCCAATTTCAATCATATGCCATTTGATTACAATAGGTAGCTAGTAAAAGATGCTGTTTTGGAGAGAAACAGAGGAAGTGAGAGAATATGTATATGTATGTGTGGGTGCATGGATATATTTGTATTTACTTGTGCAGCTAAGTGTATTCAAAGGAATTAATTTGACCTTGAGAAAGGCAAGGAGCATGCAATTTAAATGTCTGAGAATATAGTATGTCTGAACATCCCACACAAGCGAAAACAATTTCTAATAATGTAGGAGCATTGTAGTACAGTGAATGAAGAGTCTATTTTTTACCTATGGAATAGGGATGTTTGCTAAGTGTTAGGGAAATAAGAGAAATCTGTTTCTTTTAGGATGTTTCATTTCATTTGATAAATTGTAGCAGAATAGCCTGGCAGAATAGCTTTTGCATATTGATAAACCTTGCTAATGCCTACTTCATTTAGTTGTCATGCATAATCACATATATGAATGACTTCTTTGAATAGACCTATTTCTGAGAACATAATTATAGTATATTATATTTGTGATAATTACTATATTCTTGGAGAACATCTTAATAGGCATCCTTTGACTTGTTTAATTTTAAGACATTTTTCTCATGTTTTCACTTGGAAAATTACAAAGCTAGGGCTTTTGTCCAAATACAAAAAGGGCTTCCGGTTGATAAAAAAAAATTGTTAAATTGGACCAGGCAAGCTGTAGCCCGTAAGATGGAAGGCTTTCTTCTTTTATACATTTTGTCTCCTTTTCTTTTAATTCTCATTTAGATCATATTGACCAGATTGCTCACAGTGAGGACATTTATGGATTCCTCAGCAAAATGAATTCTGAACAGCTCAGAGAATGTGACACTGGGCGGTGCCGCCTTTCTAAAACATCCCTAAAACATTCATTTTGGTTCTTCCCTGGATGCAGCCTGATTTTCATTGTCTCACAGTCGTGGTTGTTATGCTGACAAAGTTAGAATAAAGAAGCTAAATTTTCTTGTCCCTTTGGTTTGGAAGATGTGAACGTCTAATAAAGAAGGATGAAGCGAAGACAGAATACGAAGACAAAATGTGTAGGGACATTTTGTCTGGAGTTGTTTTGAGTGTACTCTTTCCACTCCCTCACCTTCCTCTTTGTCTGATAGCTTTCTGACTTCTAGGTTTCTGGCTTAATTCAAATGGACTGCCTGGCTATGCCTCTTAAGATACCCCCAGCCTTCCCCCTGGGTTCACCAATCACTTCCCCCATCTGTCTCTTTGTTTTTATCCATTCTTGCTTGCTTTATTTATTTATTTATTTTTTGCCACCTGGCTCCAGTCTCTGGCATCACTTGTCACATATCTTTATCTGCTTATGCCTGAGCACATTTTGCTAGTGGGAGGTGGTGGGAAGATCATGAGCTTTGGCATTTAAAATGTCAGCAACCAGTTATTTGTTGTTAGGGTTGGAAGAGGTAATTTCTTTGGGCTTCGGTTCTATTTTCATTAACTACAAAAGGAGATGATGTGGGTCTGTTCTGTTAGGGTTGAAGCACAGCTGCACACCACGAGCTTATCATAGCAGCTGACAATAAGTACCCACTGGCTGTCTAGAGAATTCACTCCTCCCATTGAAGTTCCGGGAGGTGCTGGAGACCCACTTCTGGATGGTTTGATTTTATGCTTTCCCCTGTCTTTTCCATGATGATTACTGGCTTGTGAATCCTAACACTTTGACAAAAATTAGTCCTGAAGCTGATTCCTTTCGGCAACCTAGAAATTGTTCTCTTCCTTTCTACCTACACTTCTTTCTGACATCTATAGACTGGTATTAATTAATTGATCTTAACGTTATCAGTTTGTAATCTGTCCTATCTACTTTTACTTACTACATGTTTGGCAGATTGCTAAAGAAGGAAAGAATCAGTACCAACTGGAGGTGGCTTTAAGACTCACTAAAATAGTCTAAATCTTCAAAAACGACATCATTTTAAAGTTTAACAAGAACACTTTCAGCTTTATCCCTTACCTCTTTGTGTTTCTTATTTTAGAAGCCCTATAGATCATGCTTTCCTCTTTTCTTTTACCTACCAGGAAAGCAGCGGTCTTCAATTTCTTTTTATTCTTTGAAATATTCTTTGCCATATATTTTAGCTTAACTTCTACGGCCTTACTTCCATCAGTTTTCTCATAAACTCTCATTTAAACTTCAATTGCATAGTAATTAGCCAATCTGTACTTTTTCTTATTTAATAGATTAGCTATGACCATTCAATAGTGGCTATGACAAAATTTCTTGCCAGCACTCTATCTTTTTATCAGGGACTTGAATTTATGTGGCTCTCAGCTATGAAGACTCTAAGCTCAGGGTATTAGAAACAATCTTTAAATTACTAACCTGATAATTTTGCTTAATTCTAAATGGTCAATTGGCCCATACTGAATAATTCTAGTTGTGATATAGTCATTGAATCCCATGGCATAAACTCCACTCCATATGTACTATATGCTCCATTAACATTTTCCTTAATTTTAGTATTGCTCCTTGGATTCAGATGGAATAAAATTATTTCTACTTCTAATATATATATATATATGTGTGTGTGTGTGTGTGTGTGTGTGTGTGTGTGTTGCTATGGTGATCTCTCTGTCTACTTTTCTACCTACATTATCTTCCTTTCTCAGGACAAATATTTCCATTTACTTCAGTCATCTCTAAAACCAGTGCTTGTTCACATTCATGTTTATCACATTTGCCATAAAGTTAGAAACTCGTCTATCTATAATGGCAATGCCAGTAAAATGATGACTATTAAAAAAAACTACATTAGATGTCAAGAGACAGAAGCATAAAACTTCAAAAAACTTCATAAAACTTTGTAAAATTCTAAAATTTAGAGTGTTTATATGAAGACTGGGTTTTATAGTCTCTGTTTTATAAAACCCAGCTCCCGGAAGAGAACAGCGCAGAGTCTCCTGGCTCCCGCACCTGACTGTCCTCGCTGGGGCCCCTTGGAGGGGAGCGGGTTGAGTTTTCCTCCCCGCCCCGACCAGGGCTTCAGCAGCCGAAGACCTCCAGAACCAGCCACCACCATGCTGAGACCACTCTCCGCACACATGAAGGTACCGGCAGAGGAACAAAGTCATGCGGGTGCTGGGGCCGAGATCTCCAAGCCTACTTGGATCGGGGCTGAGCATCCTCCACCCAGATCCTCTAAATTCTAGTAGGCGGGGGTCACACCCACCACCTGGCCCCCTGGTGCCATGTAATCCCATCAACGTCCAAGACTCAGAGACTATAAAACCCAGCAAATGCGGTCGCGGGACATCTTATCATGTCATTCCTACTTTGGACAAACTGGCAGGCTACCGAATGTAACCTGCCCACACAGCAGAGTCTGGCAAACTCCCCGTGGAGTACCCAATATGCCAAATACCAGTAACAATGAAGGGTCTCATTATCCTAACACTGAAAGAGCCTTGAATATGGCACTTTTTAAAAAAAACTCAGGGAAGAGAGCACCAAATAAAGGGTGTTGTGAAGAACCTCCCAGGGTGGGAGAGACATGCTAAAAGTAGTCTATAGACCAAACATGATTGCCACTCAATGCCTCTCTTGCAAAACACAGTACCCAAAAGAAGAGAGAGAGAACAAGGGGGAATGCCCTGCCACAGCGGCAGGGTGGGATGGGGGGATGGGGGTAGGAGGGATGCTAGGACCCGTGGTGGGGGAGGATGGGCACTGGTGGAGGGATGGGTACTTGATCATTGTATAACTGAAACCCAAGCACAAAAATTTATGTCTATAACTGTACCTCATGGTGTTTCACTAATAAAAAAATGATAAAAAAAAATCTCAGGGCTAGGACGAAGAAGACGTTACTGGGGCCTGCTTGAGGCAATCGACGAATAACAGGATGGTTGTGATTGACTGTGATATATGAAGACAGATTTTCATATTTATGTTTATTTAAACTGTCACTGTCACTGTCACTGTCCTCCCATTGTTCATCGATTTGCTTGAGCGGGCCCAGTAACGTCTCCATTGGAGATTTTGTTGTTACTGTGTTTGGCATATCGAATACATCACGGGTAGCTTGCCAGGCTCTGCCGTGTGGGCGAGATACTCTCGATAGCTTGCCGGGCTCTCCAAGAGGGGCAGAGGAATCGAACTTGGGTCGGCCATGTTGGCTGTGTGCAAGGCAAATGCCCTACCACTGTGCTAATATATATTGTTGTGATCGTGAAATTCCTTGTTTTAAATATTACATGTTTAAAATACATAAATAACTTTGTAAGTCAAAGTAAATGAAAATTAAATTTAAAAGTATGTAGGGATCACAGTATACATAGCTCCTAGGACCTGGGGACCACAGTAAGTAATGTTCAAGCATATAGTGTAACCTGATGGTGGAGAATTGACCTTCACTATGCAATGCTGCTTGGAGTGTTGGTGCTCAGGGTCAGATTAGGGGTACAGTGAGTGATGCTCAGGAGTTACATAGTGCTGAGTATTGAATTCAGGACTCCTGTTATGCTCAGTATGAGCTCTACCCCTTGCATTATTTCCCCAGCTCATGAGTGGTATTTTTCTCTTACAAATTGTATTTATTTATTTTTCATATAATATTTTTCCAGCATTTCTCCACCCATCTATGAAAAATAGCAATAAAATGGGGATGGAAGGAACACATCTCAGCATAATAAAGACCCCCTAATATAAATCCATATCAATCCATATAAGTTCCCCTATACTCTTAAGGCTCACAGGTAACCTCTGTTTTCATTATCACTATCCACCAGTTTGTGTTTTTATTTGTTTTGTTGAATTATCAATTATATATTTTTAGATTGCACATATATATATATAAAAGCATATGATTCTTGCTTTTTTCCTTCTGTCTTATTTGGCTTCACATGATTTACTTTTGTGATTTTTAAAAAAAATTTAGGGGCTAGAGCAATAGCACAGTGGGTAGAGCATTTGCCTTGCACGTGACTGACCCAAGTTCGATTCCCAGCATCCCATAGGGTCCCTTGAGCACCACCAGGAGCAATTCCTGAGTGCAGAGCCAGGAGTAACCCCTGTACATCACTGGGTGTGACACAAAAAGCAAAAAAAAAAAATTGAAAAATTGAATCACCATGAGTTTCAGTAACAAAGCTTTTGTGATTGGGTTTCAGTCATTATCTATGGATGGGCACTTTGTTATTTACATATTTTAGCTATTATAAATAACACTGCATTACATTTTGGGGTAGATATAATTTTTCATACTACTTTTTAGATATTCACTTAGGAAGAACCTGGAAGTGGAATAGTTGGATAACAAGGAAGATTTCTCATGGCATTTTCAAAGTTGGTTGAAAAAAATTACTTTCCCCAATTCTGCACAGGAGTTCCTTTTTGATATGACAGGTCAAATTTATACCCTGTGAGTAATAATCTCATGAAATACATGATGTATTTGAATCTGCATATCTTCTCCCATTCAATAGTCCCTCTTTTCACTCTCCTTATAGTGATTTTTTTTTTTGCTCTATAAAAGCTTTTCAATTTAATATAGTATCAGTTGCTTAATCTTCATTTTTCCCCATATTGTTTTGGTTGAACTCCCGTAAGTTATCTAATATAAATGTTATGGAAGTTTTGTTATATTCTTTGTACTTTTATTACTTTGTACTTAGCATTTTTATCATTTTTGTACTTTAAATTTGAGGTCTTACATCAAGGTCTTTATTTTTAGTTTTTTGTGTGAATGTTAGGGAGTAGCTTAATTTTATTGTTCTGTATGTGGCTGTATAGTTTTTCAACCACCATTTTTCTTTTGGCTGTAATGAAAGATTTGAGTTACCAATGTGGTGCTCAGGACTTACTCCTGGCTCTGTGCTCAGAGATCACTGCTTGTGGGTTTAGGGTATCATATGGGGTGCCAGGAATAGAACATGGGTTGGTTATGAGCAAGACAAGTGCCCTATCCTCTGTACTATTGATCTGGCCCCTTAAGCCATTTATTGAAGAGATTCGCCTTTCTCCATTGCATGGCTTTAGATCATTTGTCACGATGAAATATTAATAATAGTGTTAGCTTATTTTGGAACTTAAATCCTAGTGCACTGATCCATGTATCAATGTTTATTCAAATACAATACAGTTTTAATTATTGTCATGTGGTGTAGTTTTGAGTCAGATAAAATTATGTCTTTATTTTCCTTATCTTATTTATGATTATCATAGCTATTAAAGGAATTTTATGATTCCATATAAAACTGAGTTGTTTCTAGTCAATTTTATTTTTATAAAGATCATTGAAATTTTTATTTGAAGTACATTAAGTATCTATATTGATTTTGGTGAAATGTTTTCTTTTTTAACTTTATCAATCCCCCTGTTCTGAGTCCATGTGTGTATAATATCTTGCTTTTTTTTAGTGTCTTTCAGATTTTTAAATGATTTTTTCATTATATTTTTAATTAAAATTTATTTGTAGACATTTAAACAGGGAGAGTTATAAATAGATTTATTTTTAAGTTTCTTCCAGTGATTTCTGTGTAGAAACAACACATTTTTTATTCATTGATTTTATAATCACTTTCCTGTACTCATTAACTATATACCTTTGTAATGAAATCTTTGGGGTAATACATATAATATACATATATAAATAACATGAGAAAATAATGTTATTTTGCCTTAATATTATATTAAAAATTAGATAGAAGTGGTGAAAGTGGAGGTAGCTTTATTTAATTTCTGATGTTAATGGAAGAACTTTTGGCTTTTCAACATTGAGTGGGATATTGATTATGGATTTATTATAGGGGGTCGTTTTAATGCTGAGATATATTCCTTCTCTCTCCATTTTATTGAAAATTTTTATAGATGGGTCTGGATAATGTAAAAGGCATTTATGACATCTATATTATCATGATTATTGTCTTTTATTAATATCACATAAATCAACATTGATTGACTTAAAGATAGGATGGCTTGTAGGGTGCTTGTCTTTCATGCTGCCATTTGGTTGTGGGCCCTGACATTGTAGTCCCTAGAGCAAGGATCCAGGTGTAAGCTCTAATGGTGTATCACTCCGTTATCATAATGTATGATATTTTTGATGCAGTGTGTTGATTGATACGTCAATATTTTATTGATGGTTTCTGTTCATTGAAGATTTTAATTTATAGCTTTCTCATTTTGACAAGCTACCCACGATGTATTCAATATGCCAAACACAGTAAAAACTGTTTTATGACAAATGCAGTAACAACAAGTCTCAAAAAAAAAAAAAATGGAGACGTTACTGGGCCCGCTCGAGCAAATCGATGAACAACTGGAGGACAGTGTTTGTTTGTTTGTTCTTTTTATATTGACCTTGTTTGATTTTAGTGTCAGCTAATGTTGACCTCAAAAATACATTTGGAGGGGGTATGGTGCCGCCAGCAGGTCAATCTGTACCTATGAGGCGAGTGCATCAGCAGCTTGATGGCGCATTCAGATTTCCAGATACCCCAAAATTGCTGCTATGCCTTTTGCCAGACCCCAAAAACTTGGGGCAAAGTTTACCAAGAAAGTAAATGGCCAAAAGTTAGGTATGTGGGACACACACCCATAAACCACCTCCGGCTCAGCTATATAATTGGAGGCATGGCTTCTCTGGTACCTGATCGAACTGCTTAAAGGCCATGATCCCAGAGACTCAGAAACAAATCTCAAAACCCATCGACTTTTGGCAGAGATGCGTCTGGTCCCCGCAATGGGTTACTGGCTCCGGACCACCCCAGGGGGGAAAGGATGTTGTTCTTCTGTTTGCTTCCCCTTGGCAGCTTGGTGGTCACCATCTTCCAGAGGCCACTGGACAGTCAGGTTTGGGCCCAGAGTGATGAGACATGTGGCCTCACAGGATAAGAGTAGAGCTGACCCTTTCCTCCCCGCCCCAATAAGAACCCAAGTTGCCACCCACAAATAGCCTCTCTGGCTCCTTATCAAGCTGCTTAATGGTCATGAACCCAAAGACTCAGAAACAAACCTTGGAACCCAGCAGTTTTTGGCAGAAATGCATCCAGTTCCTGCAGTAGGTTACCGGCGCTGGGCCACCCCAGGTGGGAATAGATTTCATGCCTTGGCCTATTCCCCTTGGTGGCTCGGTGGCCACCATCTTCCATAGGCCATTGGACAGTCAGATTTGGATCCACAGTGACGAGTCCCATGGGGCCTCACGGGATGGGGGTGGAGCTGTCCTTTCCTCTCCACCACAACAAGACCCTGAATCATCACCCACGAACAGCCTCTCTGGCTCCTGTTCAAGCTGATTAATGGCCATGATGCCAGAGACTCAGAAACAAATCTCGAAACCCAGCAGCTTTTGGCAGAAATGTGTCTGGACCCTGCAGTAGGTTACTGTTGCAGCGTCACCCCAGGGAAGAAAGGGTGCTGTCCCTCCGCCTGCTCTCCTTTGTCGGCTTCGTGACTGCCATCCTCCAGAGGCCACTGGACAGTCAGATTTGAGCCCATAGTGATGAGACACGTGGGGCCTCATGGGATGGGGGTGGAGTCGGTCACCGCCCATGAATGGCCTCTCTGGCTCCTGATCAGTGCTTAATGGCCACGATCCAAGAGACCTAGGAACAAAGTTCAAAACCCAACAGGTTTTGGCAAAAATCCCTCCAGATTTAATTGTTAAAATTTCGGAATTCCAAAATCGTGCGGCCACTAGTGTGGCCGCACGACATAATGTTATTCATAACCAGCAATAGAAAACAAATTGTCTACTGTTGCCTTTTCCACAGATCTGAGTGTTGGGGTAAAGTTCCAAACAATAATGGTGGGTCTGGTGTCAAAATATTGAATGTAATCAAAGTAGAGAAAGAGTAGTTGGAAATCATCTGCCCCACAGGTAGGGGGAGGGTGTGAGATGGGGTGTATACTGGGGTTTTTGGTGATGGAAAATGGGCACTGTTGAAGGTATGGGTGTTTCTTTGTATGACTGAGACTTAAACCCAAAAGCTTTGTAACTGCTCTCACAGTGATTCAATGAATAAAATTATAAAAAAAGGAAAAAGATACATTTAGTTGTACTAATGACAAATTTACAAGGAGGGTGAATTGAGAAAATTTCTTCTGCTTAGGCCTTCCCAGATTCCCCTCTATCACGGTCTGGCTAAAGAACTGGATGAGATGTCACTCAGACACTAGGATTGGGATCATCCCCATTTCACCTACTTCCTGCCTTTAGGATATTATCCAGGGTCCTCCACAGTTATTGATGTCGCTAGGAGGTGAGAAGTCACATACCTGCGTGGTCTGTTCTCTGAAGCAACACACATAAGTATTTCACTGTTTTTGCCCATACCAGTCCAGCACTCACAGTGGAAGTGCATATCGAGGCTACGAGCATGCAAAATCAGGGGGAAATAAGTCTTCTTAAGAGATTTTAACTCAGCAGGCTGTCTGAAACTGGTTACTGTACTGTAAATCTTTAAGACTTCTCACACATAAATTGTTAGAACTATTTTGAACCTTCGCATATTCAAAGATATTTTAGTCTTAAATTCTTCTGGTGTCCTCAGTAAGATCCGTAACACCTTAAATGTTCTTACATGTCATGGGGTTTGACATTAAACTCATAAGCCTAAGTACTCAGGGAGTTTAAAGACCTAAAACTTTTGTGCACTATTTTGAGGAATTTTTTATGCTCAAGGCACTTTTGGTTATTGGATTTTTGGGCCTTTTTTTTTTTTACTAAGACTCGAGGTTATTTCTAGTCTCTACTTCAGAAGGATCTCCTCAGAAATTGTTTTCTCTGAAGAGTCTGAGAATAGACTTAAATTTATCTTTGAAATTTGATAATAGTCATGGGTTAAGTTATATATCCCAGACCTTTTTTTTGAATTTTTTTACTGTTTCAATTTTCCAAGAATAATAATTTTGGAAATTGTTAATGTCTCTTTACTTTTTAGAGTCCATGACCCTTAGTCCTAATTTTAATCTGAAAGTCTTGTGCCTGAGAAGATGGAAAAATTGAAAAATCTTTTTGTAATGAATGATAAAGAAGACAAACCAAAATACTGTATAATGTCTACCATAAAACAAAGGTTAAAGAAAAAGATGGATTATATAAATGGGACTATAGTCCCTTAAGATAATTTTCCAGACACTTTCATTTGCCCTGTAACATTTACTAATCCTGGAGGATCTCACGGCAGAGAAGGAAGTTTCTAAGAAAATCATTTGCCTGGTACAGGAGAAGGAAAAGCAAAGTTTATCAAAGTTCACCTCTTTTTTAACTCTGGAGGGGGTCTGGAACGACCAGAGAAGAAGAGAATGGCACAGTGTATATCAGATACGAGCTTTTATTTTCTTGTTGAAAAGTAGGGTAGGTAGAGTCACGATGAGGTTGGAAGGGCTCGAGGCTCTGACTCCTGAGGAACTTAGTCGAGATGAAGAGAAACCTTCAACTTTTCCTGCATCAAATACATTTCTTTTCTTTTTTTTTCCTTTTTGGGTCACACCTGGGGGTTTCTCATAGACTTCTGGCTCATGCACTAGGAATTACTCCTAGCAGTACTTGGGGGACCATATAGGATGCTGGGAATTGAACCCGGGTCGGCCATGTGAAAGGCAAATGCCCTACCGGCTGTGCTATTGCTCCAGTCACTATTCTTTCATTTCTATGGTCGTGCAGTGAGCCAAAGGCTGGGAGAAATTTACAGTTCCCTGCGGGTTTGGGTGCTGAGTTCTAAGCTAGCCTTGAGATTTGTGATGGGAACAGCTTCGAGCAGAGACTGGCAGGAACCTCAGGGTTTGAAAATAGCCAGTACCGAAGTGAGACCTATTTGAGCAATGAGTGAACTTGATTGTATCAAACAAAAAAGCATGAAATCACGGACAAATTCTTACCAAGACAGGGAGCAGATAGATGGATGGGATAACATCACCTGGGAAACAGGGTATTTTTTCAAAGTCACTGTGCCTAACCATTTCAGACATAACCTATATGCCTTCTTTCAGAAATACATGTGGGAAGCAAAGGAAATATGAGAGGCTGAGCTTCTCTCCCCATCCTGAGAAAGGTTGAATGTTACCTGAAGGAGTTATTTAGATTACTAAAGTCGCATTATCTTTAAAGTAGTTTTAGGGGTTTATTTAAAAAAAATTCGCTCTAACTATAGAATGGAGAATCCTATAGAAACTCTAATGGAAACCATAAAAAATACATCCTATGTATATCTAAATTGCTTGAGTAAAAAATTTTGACCTGATTATGCGCTATCTAGTCCCTAAAGACCTCTGATCATATTTGAAAAAGGGAGAAAAATGTCACTAGTGATTCATCACTGAAATTTATCGATGCATGTAGTTAATCTCAAGTTTCTATTCATGGAGGATGTTATTTGTACCGAGTGTGTTACATTAAATTTTCAGTGCAGTTTTTATGCATTTTTATTAAAGTATACTTTTCTTTTGACATTTTAAAAGCCCTGTTGGTATTGCAGTAAACAATGCATGCATTCATTGACTTGATTCATGCTTGTTTCTTGGCTCACTGCTTCTGTTTGTCTTCAGCCAGAACACTGCAGAAAGTCCTGTTCATTCTCTGCTGTTCATTCAATATTAATCTAGGTCTTAGCGTATTCCCAGGATGTGCTGTTCTTTGGGCTTATATGCCACAGAGTTAGAGAACCTGATCAATTCTGTAATTTTAGCAACAATAATTTGTAGCATCCTAGTACTGATCATAGAGTTTAGGGAAGCAAACTGTTCTTTAGAGTCATGATTTCCAGTACTTATTATTTTCAGGGCGTGCCCTGTTGGTTGAGTTTGAAATTATTTTCTGACATTTTGTTTTAGCACTCGAATTGTTAGGGAGGTAGATGGTTCGTAGCGTGGGAGAGGTCATGGGAATAAGAAAAAAGATAGGCAGAAGCAAAGCGGGTCCCTAGTATCTACACCAAAGGTCTGGCTGAGATTCCAAGGCCAAATTCACCGTGCAGAGGAAATTCCACCCTGATTTATCTCCTCTTGCAGGATCTTCCTCTTTGTTATAATCAGGGAGAGCAAGTGAGGATCATTCCCAGTGACCACTAAGCTAACCTTAGCTCGTTATAGAACTATTATAATACTTAACACATTAAAATCACACCAACTGGCTCCATGACAATTTAGTTATGGCAATTCATGAATATGTCCAGATATGGTCAGGAACTCAGACCTCAGGTATTCCAATCTGTCTGAGGAGAAGAGTGGGAGGAGCATCGGGAAGGCAGGAAGTCTGAAGCTGTTCAAAGAAATGAAACAAAGACAGGATTGATGTTCTCTGTGGACCGCCCATTCCCTGCATTTCAGGGGATTTCTGGGCCACTTTCTTTTTCCCTTAAATAAACATGCTACCTCAGTCCCAGCAGGGTGATTGCTTCCTTAACCTTCTTAAATAAATGTTTAATTAAATTATTCCAAAATATTTTGGGGGGAATCACAAGAATCAGGGACGGATAACTGTGTGTACCTTATCCCCCACCAACCATGAATTATTAGATTACAAAAAGTTCTATTATTTATAACAATCTATTATTTATCCATTATTTATGAACTCAGGGCTTATGTCATGGGACTTAAAATATTCCTGGCAATTTTTCAAACTAGGAAACAAACCCCAAATATTTATTGAATCTCTATTTAAAAGTAATCACTTTGTGTATTTCCCTTGCTTTTATTTCTTTTTTGGGGGGGTGAGGGAGGTGGAGGGTGAGGGCACACGTGCTTGTAGTCAGGGTTTACTCATAGCTCTTCATGCAAGGATCACTCCTGATGAGACTGGGAGGACCAGATGGGGTGCTGGGGATCAAATCCGGATTGGCCTATGCAAGGGCCACCTTACCCTTTGCATTGTCACTGCAACCCTAGTTTAACTTTAGCACTGAATGTGGGCAGCTGGACCCAGAGGCCACTGACTGCAAGTTCGCAGGCTGGTGAAGGCCACGGGTTTTTCTAGCATCCTGGTTTGTGATGTAGGTCCAGGCTGTGACACTGTGCTAGGAGTTGTAGTTTAGAGCCTTGTTCTTGTTAAGGAAACTGGGGAAAAGAGCTGCTTAGGATCTGAAAAGCCTGTGTGAGGGAGTGGGAGAAACCAGAGTCTGAAATTGTTTGTAGCTATTCAGTCCTCCACCTCTTCCCCTCCCCCTCCATCCATCTGTCTTCTCACTTTACCAGGTGGTTCCAGCACTGCACCTGGGGAAAGCCCTGCCCTGCCTGGCAAAGGACCTCTGCACCAATTCTAGACAAATTGCAAGAGGTATTAAAAAATAATCTTATACTAACTGCTTATATGCTTATAAGAGAAATAAAATAACCTCTCAGAGTTTCAGATGTACTTCTGTGGAAGTTGGGGCGGGGGGGGGGGGGGGGCGGGAATTGGGAAGGTTTACTCTTGCAGATGATCTTCTTAAGAAGTACTAGCTTTTTTCAGAGAATCCCATCAAAAGATAATAAGATTAGCATGAAAAGATGAGAGAGGGAGGGAGGGAAGGAGAGAGAGAGCGCGCGCGCGAGAGAGAGAGAGAGAGAGAGAGAGAGAGAGAGAGAGAGAGAGAGAGAGAGAGAAAGAGAAAGAGAATATACCTGCCATAGAGGCAGTATAGGAGGGAAACTGGGGACATTGGTGGTGGGAAAGGTACACTGGTGAAGGGACGGGCATTGGAATATTTTATGACTGGGATGCAAACACGAATCATGCACAACTTTGCAACTGTGTATCTTATGGTGGTTCGATTAAAGTATCTGAATAAAAAGAAGGTTAGTGTGCTAGTGAGTGTGAGATCACACTCACTTGCATAGTTACTCAAAGCCCAAATATCATGATTGCACAACTCCTGCTTCCTGCAGTAGAGCTTTCAAAGTAGTCTTTGCTTTGAGTGCTCTCTCTGCTCCCAAATTCCATGAACATTTCATTCAACTTTCCCCCGTTTCTTTCTTCTAGTTCCCATCTCAACCTGAGCAAACACTCAGCTCAGAGTTAAGTCTCAGTAACTCTAATTCTCATTTTCACTCATAAGTTTGGCCTATGTGCTCAGTTTTCTGCATTTCCCTCTTGAGGCCAAAGTTAAAAATCTATTAATACATTTGTGACATAGTGCTTCTGAAACAATCCTTGCAACGGTTACTGATGTTTACACTCCCCATTTTCCTCCAATTCATGATCGAATCCTACCCTGCCAAGTTCTAGCACTAGGAAGCAGAGTGGTGATTCAGTCCTGAAGGTTGTTCCTTTATGGCTTACCCTATTACTTTTTTGATGAGATGCCCTTACTTCTTCAGCCAAATGGGGACACAGAGAAGATGGCCATTGATGCATCAGGTCTCTGGGTCTCCTCAGATACTGAATCTACTAGCTTGATCACAGACTGCCCAGTTATTAGAGCTGTGCAAAGTAGATTTTTATGGTTTATAATCACTCAGTCAATCCTGCTCTATTATAATAGCAAAAATCATCAAAATAATCTTACATAAGTAGCCTAATTGCATGCTTGAAAAGTGTGTAGTCTTGAGGGGGGGGAATTAATGGTTAAATGTGGGGGGACGATGCACATAAATTATGTCTGCATTCCACTCCTGGGAATATATCCCAGAGAGGCAAAAATGTATAGTCGAAGTGACACCTGCACTTGTTTGTTCATTGCAGCACTCTTTACAATAGCCAGAAACTGGAAGAAACCTGAGTGCCCAAGAACAGATGACTGGTTAAAGAAACTTTGGTACATCTACACAATGGAGTACTATGTAGCTGTTAGAAAAGATGAAGTCATGAAATTTATATACAAGTGGTACAATATGGAAAGTATCATGCTAAGCGAAATAAGTCAGAAAGAGAGGGATAGACATGGAAAGATTACATTCATCTGGGGAATATAAAATAACAAAATATGAGATTAATACCCAAGAATAGCTGAGATCAACACCAGGAGGATTACTCCATAGCTTAGAGGCCAGTCGGGTATTCTAGGGGAAAGGGCAGTTCAGATAGAGAAGGGAGCACCAAATAAAGGGTGTTTGGAGGATCCTCCCAGGAGGGGAGATGCATGTTGAAAGTAGACTATGGACTGAACATGTTTGCCACTCAATGCCTCTTTTGCAGACCACAACACCCAAAAGGAGAGAGAGAACAAAAGGGAATGCCCTGCCACAGAGGCAGGGTGGGATGGGGGGCTGGGGGGGAGGGATATTATCCATGGTGGTGGAAAATGGGCACTGGTGGAGGGATGGGTATTTGATCATGGTATAACCAAAACCCAAGCACAAAAAATTGTAAATATACAACTGTACCTCATGGTGTTTCACTAATAAAAAAAGAAAAAATTATGTCTGTATTAAAAAATAACCCTTTCATGTACATATTTGAGATTGCTTATTGTTAACAGACTCTGGAGACCCTGGAATAATTTCATGCTAACTCTTCTTCCTCTTCTGAAAGAACTTTTAATTATGTGCCTTAGGAATAGTATCCAGTCCTTAGTTTAATCAAATGCCTAAGGTATGCACTAGTTGGCATCTACCCCCAAATACAAAAACATTAACTTGAGATGATACATGTGGGGCTGGAGCGATAGTACAGCGGGTAGAGCATTTATCTTGCACGTGGCTGACCCAGGTTCAATCCCTGGCATCCCATATGGTCCCTTGAGCACCGCCAGAGGTAATTCCTGAGGGCAGAGCCAGGAGTAACCCCCTGAGCATCTCCGGGTGTGATCCAAAAAGAAAAAATAAATGTATTGATTCCCAAAATAAATAGCACCATAGCACTGTCCTCCCGTTGTTCATCTATTTGCTCAAGCGGGCACCAGTAACAGCTCACAACAAATTGTGAGACTTGTTGTTACTGTTTTTTGGCATATCGAATACGTCACAATGAAAAAAGAGAGAAGATATATGTACACCTATATTCATTGCAGCACTTAGTAGAAGAGCCAAAATGTGGTAACAACTCAAATATTTGAATATGGGCTATGGACCAAGAATTTGTTATATACATACACAATAGGATACTATGCAGATCTAAGAAAGAACAAAGTCATGCAATTTTTCAAGACATGGATGGAACTAGAGGTTATTAGGCTGAGTGAAGTTAGTCAGAAAGAAAAGGATAAATGATGTCTCTCATAAGTGGGACTTACAGATATACAATGAGGTAGAAACAAAGAGCCAAAGGCAGCATAACAGGAGGATTGACTCAAAGAACCGAGTTTTGTTTGGGGATGGCTGGAGTGGGGGCCTTGAGGACCTAGGAGGAGCGAGAGGGGTATATTGGTGATGGGTGTTGTGTGGGAAGTATGTACATGTCTAATTATCGTTAACAGCATTGTAAATCACAGTAACTCCATAAAACAAAAATTAAAAATAAAACTAAACAAATGTCTATAGTATAAATATAAACCAAAAACTAAAAAAAAAGCTCTCAGTGAGAAATAATGAATTTATTAAAAAGAGGATGTTTATTTTGGGCTCAAATGGTCGAGAACAGCCTTTTTCAATGAAGGGTCACAAAGTATCTTGTCAGTCTCCAGGATTTTCCAAGGGGGTCTTAGGTGAAAACTGAGTAAATGGGAGTTGAGGGGGGTCTAAGTTTGAGAATAAGGACTGTTATAATGGGATGGGAGAGGGGCACAGGGAAGATACAAGGTTAAAAGTGGACTATGGTCAGAAAAAGGTTGAGAAATACTGATGTGGATTGTTTTGGATTGGTATAAAAAGTACACGTTTTTAAGTCATCCCATATATCCATCAGGCAGTCCATGCCAGGTTAAAGGTTATTTATTGACTCCCCTAGAATTTTAACACCATATTTTAACACTGTATTTTGGCTCTAACATGAACAGAAATTCACTTACAAAAATCTTTAAAATAAGAACAAGCTCAAAGTCTCTAAAAATTTACATCACTCTGTTACTTGCAAAAATAAGTCCAACATCTTGAGTTTGATTTCAGCTTCTGCTCCCACATGTTTAATCAGCCTTTTTTCTCATTATCAATTTCACACCACAAAGTAGTGTGGGACTGAGAATAACAGACAGGAGAACAGAGATAATTAAAGAATTAAAGGAAAAATTTTCATCTATTCTAAGAAATTAGGGCACAGTCCGTATACAAAAAAATTCTTGCTTAAATGTTTAGTTCTTGAAGGCCTGTCTTTTAGTAATGATTATTCATAGTAGTACTGTTAAACACTTTATTAAACAGATTTCCGTTTTTTCACTATATTTTTTAATAATTTTTTTCCTGTAAAATAAGACTAAAAGTAAAAGTAAAGTAAAGGCCCTCCCGTTGATCATCGATTTGCTCGAGTGGGCCCAGTAACGTCTCCATTGGAGACTTTGTTGTTACTGTGTCTGGCATATCGAATACGTCTCGGGGAGCTATATGTTTTATTGATGTGAATATAAAAATGTTTCAAACTATAACTTTCTTACACAGATTGCTTTTTATTGCCTTTCTCACACTTTTCCACCAAGTTCCTGCTAATACACTGCTATATTAATTACTGTACCTCCACTCATTGATTATAAATTTCAGTTACAATATTCTTCAGACTTTGAATATATCTTTTGTTGAAGTTTTGTGTAGATCTCTTGAACTTGCTAACATTTAGGTAATGTCGTTTTCTAGTGGGGCTAATACTTCTATTCTTTCTATACAGGTGCATACTGTAACACAAGAATACAATCTGATCTGTTTTCAGAGCAGTGTAAAATTCATGAAGTACATCCTATTTTAAATTTCAGAAATCATTCAGTGTCCCTTAAAATCATAGTTCTGGATCTTTACACTTTATTAGCAAAACACTTTCTGAAATGACCCAAGTTTATATGGATTTAACCTGTGATGTGTTGTTCAATGAGGTTATGTGTATGTGAGATTCTATAGATTCATCTGTAGCTTCTAGAAAGTAATTACTACAGTTTCTCCATAAGAGTCTATGTGCATATGCTTTTTTACTATATATATGATGTATATTAGACACAAAAGCATATATATAGTGTATAACCATAGTTCAAATAACATTAGTGATTTTAGAAATATGTGGATATTGATTGTCTGTTATTTTTTAATGTGCCAGTCCCTTTGAATTTCCTCAAGTTTTCTTCTAAATGGTCTGTTCTAGCAAGAATAAGTCACATTCATATTTTTGTTGATGTTGTTTGGGGCACTGTGCTTGGGGCTGGCTCTGGCTCTCCACTCAGAGTTCACTCTTGACTGTTTCAGGGAACCAAGCACATGTGATGCTGGATCAAGACTTCGTCTGAGTCAATATTCTAATAATCTTTTTTTTCTTTTTGGGTCACACCCGGCAATGCACAGGGCTTCCTCCTGGCTTTTTACTGAGGAATTACTCCTGGAGGTGCTCGGTGGATCATATAGTATGCTGGGAATCGAACCCAAGTTCGTTGTGTGCAAGGCAAATGCCCTACCTGCTGTATTATCACTCCAGCCCCAATCAATATTGTGGCAAAAACAATCTCTTGAGGCAAAATTTAAAAAAATAATTTCTGAGAAAATGTTCCATTTTCTCCTTCTACCTAGTGAGTTTAGTGAAAGAAAAGGGGAGAAGAGACACCACAGAAACCGGGCAGTGGAGGATGTCAGGGGACAGAATGTCTTAAGATGGTGTGGGCAGTCCTTATTGCCTTGTTATAAAGTGGCAGAATGTTAGATTCAAATGAAGGGAGTGGTAATGGTCTTTTTCTGGAAAGTTGAACCCTTTTACCTGGAATATAACATCTTTTCACCCCCTTCCTTTGCTTTTCCAGTACATTTGGAACTGTCTTGGTATTGTTGAGAGTAGTGAGGCTTAGGCAAGAACCCTTGGATTGAAGATAAAGGGGAGAGAGCAACCAGGTTACTTGATAAACTACATCATCGACAAGGGAGTCGAGAATCTCAGCTTCACAGGAGACTGAGGGTGTCAGTCAGTAGCCTTTCTGCCAGCTTGTGTTTTTGCTTGAGATAGGAGAGAGGTTGGGAATTCGCTATGCCCAGACACTTGCTATGTGTCTTTGCTTCTTTTTTGTTCATTCAGGGGCCACATCCAAAGGTGCTCAGGGTTTACTCCTGGTTCTGAGTTCAGTCCTGAAGATGCTCAAAGACTATATGGGGTTCAGGAGATTGAACACGGGCCAGCTGCATGCAAGGTAAGCTAACTACCCACTGTACTGTCTCCCACTCCCCAGCTTGCTATATTTTCCTCAACAATTTCATTTTTATTTTTTCTTTTTAATATTTTATTAAAAATATTAACAGGTAACACGGAACTTTGTGACCTTAGACTCTGGGCTCAACAGAACCAGGGAGCAGAGATCCTCTGCCTGCTTCCTCAAGTATCCAGCGACCCAGGGTTCACACCTATAAGCCACTCCCTGCCGGTGCCAGATAATCTCCTCATCCACCACCCTCCAGAACTCACAGCTGCTTCTCCTGGAAGGGAGCTTAAAATGAGGCTACCATAACCATGCCACCAGACTCTGTGCCAGGCTGTTTTCACTCGGGGTGCCCCAGAGTGGGGCTGATAAGAGCCCTCACTAACCCAAGGGATCCAGCCCTAGCAGCCGACCTCCACTACCCAACTGCCGCCATGCTCCAGGCTGCTTTCTGGATCATACAGCTGCTTTGTGGCCGCATGACACATCATAGGAAACTTCCTACCTACCCATTTTCCATAATTACCACACCATATTTATTTGATGGGGTTCAGACAGTAGGCAACATATCATAGAGAAATATATATATGTAAATATATATATATATATATATATATATATATATATATCTTGGAGAGCCTGGCAAGCTACTGAGAGAATCCCGCCCACATGGCAAAGCCTGGCAATCTACCCGTGATGTATTCATCACGAGAACACTAACAATGATGGATCTCATTCCACTGACTCTGAAAGAACCTCTAATCATTGGGAAAGATGAGTAAGGAAAGGCTGCTGAAATCTCCCGAAAGATTGGGGTTGGGAGAATGGAGACGTTACTGGCGTCCACTCGAGTAAATCAATGATGAACGGGATAACAATGGTACAGTGAATATTTTATTTTAATGTATACAAAAGTCACAACTGCTGATACCAATCTAGAGTTAAACTTGACTAGATAACAAGATCTCAGTAATACAATCAATCAATAAAAAAATCAATATTTTATGTGAAAATTGTTATAACTGGTCATGGGTTGTTAAATGCTTGCCTAAGAATATATTAAGCTATTTTTTGCTGGTTGAGCCTTCTGGGTGTTATTTTGTTTGTGGAGTTTAGTTGGCTTCATGGAAAGAGACATAAAAGCTATTTGTTTTCTTAAGCAGAGCAAGTCCTCTTCACCTAGGGGACCGTTTTCTGTCCCTGTCAGCAAAATAGCTCAACGGACTTTATTTTAAAATTAAAAAAAAGAAATCTTGGATGGATGAAATGGTACAAAGGTTCAGACTCTTGGTTAAGATGTGGGTTCACCTGAGACACTAGTTTAAATCCAACCACCTCATATGGTGCCCCCAGCCCAGCCAGGGATGGCATTTGAGCACAGAGCCGGAGTACTCCACGAGCACTGGATGTGCTCCACCCCTGCAAAAAGAAAAAAAAATTTTTACCTTTACCAAAATGTTCTAACTTCTCACCTTTATGTGTTTCTTATAAGTGGCATATAGTTATATATTTTTTAAAATTATGGCAGCTGTTATACTCTAGAGAGACATTAAACCATTTTTATATGCACAGTCATCCTGTTGTTCATCGATTTGCTTGAGTGGGCACCAGTAATGTCTCCACTGTGAGACTTGTTGTTACTGTTTTTGGCAAATCGAGTATGTCACGGTAGCTTGCCAGGCTCTGCCTGGGCGGGGCACTCTGAGTAGCTTGCTGGGCTCTCCGAGAGGGGCAGAGGAATCGAACCTGGGTCAGCCGTGTGCAAGGTTAATGCCCTACCCGCTGTGCTATCGCTCCAGCTGTGCTATCACTCCATTTTTATATAATGGAGATACATTTGTATTCCTGTAAAAATATTTTTACTTGATATCCTGAAAATTTTGTGTATTTTTAAAATCCCATGTCTTCATAATTTAATTAAGTTTTCTTTTTGTTTGTTTGTTTATTTGGGGGCCACACCAGGCAATGCTCAGGGGTTACTCCTGGCTCTGTGCTCAGGGGTTACTCCTGGCTCTGTGCTCAGGATTTACTCCTGGCAGTGCTCAGGAGATCATGCGGAACACTGGGGATTGAACGTAGATCAGTGTGCAAGGCAAGTTTCTCTCCTGCTATACTATATTTCTATCCCCGCTTTATAATTATAATTTTAAATGGCATCTTTATTTTTCCTTCTTGATTTCTCCCTTTCATATATGTAAATACTTAGAATTACTAACTTCACATCCTTACTTTTAAAACCCAACTCCTGGAAGCAAATGTGGCCACGTGACATCTTATTATCTCATTCTTTGGACAACCTGGCAGGCTACCGAATGTAACCTGCCCACATGGCAGAGTCTGGCAAACTCCCCGTGGTGTACCCAATATGCCAAATACCAGTAACAATGATAGGTCTCATTCTCCTAACCCTGAAAGAGCCTTGAATATGGATACGGCACTTTTTAAAACCTCAGGAGGAGGGACAAAGGAGACGTTACTGGTGCCTGCTCAAGGCAATTGACGAACAACAGGATGATCGTGACTGTGTGATCCTTACTTTTAGTCACTTCCCTAGAAATTTTCACAGTTATTTTATTGATGTGTTTGGAGGTTAATCAATAACTTTTGACTTTGATAGTCTCAGATTTCTTTTATATTTTAACTGTGAAGTTTCTGTTCTATTACTACTTGTGGAAACCTTTAATCAAGAGACAGGTCATGGGTAATGAAATAGCTTTACTTGCCAAAGTTAGCAGGTTTACCAATGCCAAACTCATTGCCTAGAAAACGATCTTACTGACATGCTCATAAGATGCAATTTAAATAGGAAAAAAAAAAAAGGAAAAAGAATAGGCAGGTTACAGGGTGGTGGGGACCGGATTAGTAAGTAAATTTCTTGTGGTTTGGTCTTCTGAGATATATTCTAAAGTATTTGTCAATCTAAAAAAAATTAGACTTCTGGTTAAGGATTTATCCTACATTTTATATTACTTGTAAGCTTTTTGGGGAAGGCAAAATAAGTATACTATTTACATTCTTAACAAGTCCAATCCAACAGAGTTTGCTGATTTTGTGAACAGAGGTCTTAATTTCTTTTTGACTGGTTTAAATTTCATCACAATAATTTCAATTTATGTACTGTTGTCTTTCAGGATTATATATATTTTCTTTGACATTCTTCCACCTCTAATGAACAAGCATTTTTTGAAAATTGGTACATGTTGAAGTTTGTTTGGATTTATCTAACAAATTGACATTTTCTTTGTTCATTCTTTCTTTCTTCTCAAGAATCAGTTTTCTTCCTTAGATCACTCTATATTGAAAGATAAGTTTTGTTGTCTATGTCATTCTGAAGGATAGTCATTTCCTTTTTCTATTTTTTATCAGTAGATTGAATTTTTTGCTTGTTTTGGAGCCAAACCCAGAACAAGATGAAGGTTTACTCCAGACTTGGTGCTCAACGGTCACTCCTTATGGTACTCAGAAGACCATGTGGTGTCAGGTATCAAACTCAGGGCTTTAGCATAAAAACCATGGGCTCCAGTTCTTTGACCAATTTCTCTAGCCTCTAGTTTGCATTTTGTCCTTTCAAATCTGTTTTTTTTAATTAAATTATTATGGTATGTCCTGGTCACGGTCCTCCCGTTGTTCATCGATTTGCTCGAGCGGGCCCAGTAAAGTCTCCACCGTGAGACTTGTTGTTACTGTGTTTGGCATATTGAATATGTCACAGGTAGCTTGTCAGACTTTGCCATGTGAGCGAGATACTCTTGGTAGCTTGCTGGGCTCTCCGAGAGGGGCAGAGGAAGATGGTATATAGTAATACTAAAATTATTGCTATATACTTACAGGCTATTACACCAGGCCCACATCCAGAGTGTCAAGATACCAACATTTATCCTAAGGACCATCCCCTACTCCCTACACCCACTTTGCCTCCTTAATTCAAAGTTCTACTGACTATATCTCAGGATTTATTTTCAATAGAGACACTCTAATCCTTTAGTCTATTTCTTGATAATCTGCCTATGAGCTAGGTCATTCAGTATTTGTCTATTATTCTCTGACTCAGTTCACTTATCATGACACTCTCAAGTTACAGCAAACTTTTCTTTTTTTTTAAGTATTTTTTTTTTATTAGTGAAACACCATGATGTGAGGTTGTAGACTTACAAGTTCTTTTGCTTAGATTTCAGTTATACAATGATCGAGTACCCATCCCACCACCAGTGCCCATTCTCCACCCCCACCAATCCTAGTATGCCTCCCACCCCCTATCCCCCACCCACCCTGCCTCTGTGGCAGGGCACTCCCTTTTGTTCTCTCTCTCCTTTTGGGTGCTGTGGTCTGCAGAAGAGACATTGGGTGGCAATCATGTTTGGTCTAGAGTCTACTTTCAGCAAGCATCTCCCATCCGGGGCGAATCTTCCGAGCACCCTTTATTTGGTGCTCCCTTCTCTATCTGAGCTACCTTTACCCCTAGAGTGTGCGGCTGGCCTCTAAGTTATGGAGTGAACAACCTGGTATTTAGCACAGCTGTTCTTGTGTGTTAGTCTCTTATTTTGTTACTTTATGTTACTTAGATGAATGCAATCTTTCTATGTCTGTCCCTGTCTTTCTGACTCATTTTGCTTAGCATGATATTTTCCATGTAGTACCACTTGTATGTAAATTTCATGACTTCATTTTTTCTAACAGCTGCATAGTACTCCATTGTGTAGATGTACCAAAGTTTCTTTAACCTGTCATCTGTTCTCGAGCACTCAGGTTTTTTTCCATATTCTAGCTATTGTAAACAGTGCTGCAATGAACAAACAAGTGCAGATGTCACTTCGACTATACTTTTTTTGCCTCTCTGGGGTATATTCCCAGGAGTAGTATTGCTGGGTCAAATGGGAGCTCAATTTCTAATTTTTTGAGAATCGTCCATACTGTTTTCCAAAAGAGCTGAACCAGTTAGCATTCCCACCAGCAGTGAAAGAGGGTTCCTTTCTCACCACACCCGTGCCAACACATGTTGCTTTTGTTCTTTTGAATGTGGGCCAGTCTCTGTGGTGTGAAATGATATCTCATTGTTGTTTTGATCTGCATCTCCCTGATGATTAATTATGTAGAACATTTTCTCATGTGCCTTTTAGCCATTCAGATTTCTTCTTTGAGAAAGTTTCTGTTCATTTCATTGCCCCACTTTTTGATGGGGTTGGGTGTTTTCTTCTTGTGGAGTTCAACCAGTACTTTGTATATCCTTGATATCAACCCCTTGTCGGATGTGTGTTTGGCGAATATTCTTTATATTCTGTAGACTGTCTTTGTATTTTGGTCACTGTTTCTTTTGAGGTGCAGAGGCTTCTTAGTTTAAGATAGTCCCATTTGTCTATCTCTGTTTTACCTTGCTTGGCCAGTGGTGTGACATATTTGAAGATACCATTAGCTTCAATGTCATGAAAGGTTTTACCAACTTTGTCTTCAATGTACCTTATAGATTCTGGTCTGATGTTGAAGTCTTTGATCCATTTTGATCTTACTTTTGTACATGGTGTTAGGCGGAGATCTAAGCCTAGTTTTTTGCATGTAGCTGTCCAGTTTTGCCAGCACCATTTGTTAAAAAGGGTTTCCTTACTCCACTTCGCATTTCTTGCTCCTTTATCAAAGGTTATATGATCATATGTTTGAGGGGAGATGCCAGTATATTCAACCCTGTTCCATAGGTCTGCAGCTCTGCCTTTGTTCCAGTACTATGCTGTTTTAATTATTACTGCTTTGTAGTAGAGTTTGAGGTTTGGGAGGTTAATTTCTCCCATTTTCTTTTTCCTCAGAATTGCTTTAGCTATTTGTGGGGGCTTATTGTTCCATATAAATTTCAGGAGTGTTTTCTTCATTTCTTTGAAGAATGTCATGGGTATCCTAATAGGGATTGAGTTGAATTTGTACAGTGCTTTCGGAAGTATTGCCATTTTGACAATGTTAATCCTCCCGATCCATGAACAGGGGATATTTTTCCATTTCCTCGTGTTCTCTTTTATTTCCAGACGCAGCGTTTTGTAGTTTTCTTTGTACAGGTCCTTTACTTTCTTAGTTAAACTAATTCATAGGTAGTTGATTTTCTGGCGTACAATTGTGAACTGAATTGTTTTCTTCATGTCATTTTCTTCTCTCTCACTATTTGCGTGTAGGAAAGCCATGGACGTTTGGGTATTGATTTTATAGCCTGCAACTTTTCTATACAAGTCTATCGTTTCTAGAAGTTTCTTGGTAGAGGTTTTAGGGTTCTCTAAGTATAGTATCATATCATCTGCGAACAGTGAGAGCTTGATTTCTTCCTTTCCTATTTGGATGCCCTTAATCTCTTTTTCTTGCCTAATCGCTACTGCAAATACTTCCAGTACTATATTGAACAATAGTGGAGACAGTGGGCATCCTTGTCTCGTCCCTGATCTTAGGGGGAATGCTCTCAGTTTTTCCCCATTGAGGATGATGTTTGCTGTAGGCTTGTGGTAGATGACTTTAACTATATTGAAGAAAGTCCCCTCTATCCCCAATTTGGCGAGGGTTTTCATCATAAACGGGTGCTGGATCTTGCCAAATGCTTTCTCTGCATCTACTGATATGATCATATGATTTTTATATTTTCTTTGGTTGATATGACAGATTATGTTGATTGATTTTCGAATGTTAAACCATCCTTGCATCTCCAGGATGAATCCCACTTGGTCATGGTGTATGATCTTTTTGATGAGTTGTTGAATTCTATTTGCTAGTATTTTGTTCAGAATCTTTGCATCTGTGTTTATCAGGGATTTCGGCCTGTGGTTTTTTTTTCTTGTGGTGTCTTTGTTTCCTTTTGGTATTAGAGAGATATGGGCTTCATAGAAACTGTTTGGGAGAGTTTCTGTTTTGTCAATTTCCTGGAAAAGCTTGAGAAGGACTGGCAGTAGGTCCTCTTTGAATGTTTGGAAAAATTTGCTAGTAAATCCATCTGTACCTGGGCTTTTGTTTTTGGGAAGACTTTTGATTACAGTTTCAATTTCCTTGATGTTAATAGGTATATCCAGGTATTCTATATCTTCTTGACTCAGCTTTCGGAGATTCTAGGAATCCAGGAATTTATCCATTTCTTCTAGGTTCTCTTGTTTCGTGGCATACAGAGTTTCAAAGCAGTCTCTGATGATCTTTTGAATTTCTTTGGTTTCCATTGTGATATCTCTATTCTTATTTCTGATTCAGTTTATTAGGGTTCTCTCTCTCTGTTTCTTTGTGAGTGTTGCTAGTGGTTTATATATCTTGTTTATTTTCTCGAAGAACCAGCTCTTGGTTTCATTGATCTTTCGGATTGTTTCTTTGGTTTCTATGTCATTGATTTTTGCTCTAAGTTTTATGATCTCTTTCCTTCTGCCCGATTTGGGCTCCTGTTGATCCTTTTCTAAGATCTTGAGTTGTGAAGTTAAGTTGTTTATGTGCATCCTTTCTTCCATCCTGAGATATGGTTGCAGAGCTCTAAATTTTTCCCTTAATATGGCTTTAGCTGCATCCCATAAATTCTGGTAGCTCGTGTCTTCATTCTCATTTGTTTCCAGGAACCTTTTGATTTCATCCTTGACTTCCTTCCTGATCCACTCATTGTTCAGCAGTGAGTTGTTTAGTTTCCAGGTGTTTGATTTGGTTCTCCATCTGTGTGTGATTCACTTCTATCCTCAGTGCATCGCGGTCTGAAAAGATTGTTGATACTATTTCTATCTTCCTGATTCTATTGAGGTATGTTTTGTGGCTTAGCACATGGTCTACTTTGGAAAATGTTTCGTGCGCACTGGAGAAGAATGCGTATTCTTTCTTTTTGGGGTGTAAAGCTCTGTATAGGTCTATAAGTCCTTTCTCTTCTATTTCTTCATTCAAGGCCAATGTTTCCTTGCTGAGTTTTGTTCTTGTTGATCTATCCAGAGGTGATAAGGCGATGTTGAAGTCTTCAACTACTATTGTGTTGCTAGCAATGTCCTCCTTAAAATCTGTTAGCAGTTATTTTAAGTATCTAGCTGTTCCTTCATTAGGTGCGTATACATTTAAGAGTGTGATTTCTTCCTGCTGTATGTATCCCTTGATGAAGAGAAAATGGCCTTAGAGCCATTTTAAGGTCTTTTCCTATTACTTGTTGTTCCCTATGGGTTTTCTGTTGCTCATCTTCAAGCTCGCTGATCCTCTCTTCAGTTGCACTTATCCTTTTGCTAAGGGCACTTACCGACTTTTAAATTTCATCTACTGAATCCTTTATTTGTGACACTTCTTTTTGTAGCTTTTTTATTTCTGCTCTCATTTCTTCCTGTATTTTCTCGACTATCTGTTCTATTGTTTCTTTCACTTCTTCTTTTAGTTTTCTGGATATCTCTTCCATTGATTCTTTGAGTAGATCCTTGAACACCCTCTACATTTCTTCCCGGAATTCTTTATCAAAGAGGGCATAATTGTGGACAACCTTGGTTGAGGATTCGGGATTTTTTTCTTCCTATTCTCCTTGTAGTGGAGATTTACAGCAAACTTTTCTTAATGATGAGAAGTATTATATTGTGTGCACATACCACAATTTCTTTATCCACTCATCTATTATTGGGCATTTGGGTTGTTTCTAGATCTTGCCTATTGTAAACAATGCTATGATGAATAAAGTTGTACACATGTATCTTTAGATTGATGTTCTAATGTTCTTGGGAATAGATGTCAGGGAAGAAATCCTGGGTCACACAAAAGCTCTATTCTTAATTGTTTTGCTTTCCAAACTATTTTTAAAGAAGATGAATAAGGCAGTATTATACCAGCTGTGAAGTAGACTTTGTTTTCACCACATCCACATCAGCATTTATACATCAAACTAAAAAACTTCTGCACTATGGAAAAATATGAGGAATAAAATGAAAAGATGTCTTACTGACTGTGAGAAAATATTTTCACATTATAAATCAGAAAAAGGGCTAATATTGAACATAAATAATGCAGTCTCAAAGCTCTACCACAACAAAAAATAACCCCATCACAGTGTAGGAAGAAGAAATGAACAGACACTTCTTCAAAGAAAATCACAAGATAGCCATCAGTCATATGAAAAAGTGTTCATCATCACTGTGTATCATGGAAACACAAATGACAGTGAGGAATCACACCTCACACCAGGGAGAGTGGTCTATATCTAAATGTCTGGTTTGCATTTTTGATGACAAAGAAATGAATTCTCAGTTCCCTGTGGGAAATTTCTTTTTCTCTTTGTGAATACTTTAAATATCTTTTTCTGATCTTTGGTGTTTGATTCTAAAATGCTGAAGCTTAAAAAAAAACTGAAATAATTACTGCTGTGAAATAGATTTAAAATGTAGTAAACAAGAAAGTTATTATAAAAAAGAGGTTTTCAGAGCGAAATGGGGGTTAAATTAGACAAAGCAGACTCATAATGAGAGGTCTGTCACATACCTTTCCTTCCTGTCCAAGATAGGACCCAGTTTACAACGACATAATAGGGGGGGATGACTTTAACAGAAAAAAATATATGAAAGCTATATAAAAAAGGTCAAAAAACATATGTTTTCCTTGGCATATGGTAATTTTCTAATATCTTGGCGAATTAAGAAATGTATAATGAAACCCAAGGAACTGTTATCTTGATGGCAGATGCAGTCCATGTCAGAAGGAAAAGCAAAAATGAAGAAATAAAATTCTATCAAAAGAATGCTCTTTTTCATGTTTATTTTTAAAATTTTATAAGGTAGTTCACAATATTTGATTACATTTAATATTCAAACACCAACCCCAACACTATTACACCTTCCCACCACCAAATTTGGGATGTTTCCATCCTAAGCTCCAATCCATGTCCTGGAGCACAACTGAAATAACATATTTTGTATTGTCTGTTATGAAGAACCACTGGAAATGCTTACATTAATAGTAGTCATGTAGGAAACAGTGTGAAGATTGTTCTGTTTTGGCAGGGGCCAATAAGACATTCTTTAGGATATCACTAATATGTTGTTAAAGGTTGAGTAATGTGAGCTTTTGTATATATATATCTATATGAAAATATGTATGCTTATATATATTTCTCTCTATGATTTGTTGCCTACTATCTGAACCCCATCAAATGTGGTGTGGTACTTATGGGAATGGGTAGGGAGTGTCTTATGTGTGTTGTGTGGCCAGGAATACGTTCACTCGTGCATGAGGCTTGGCCTGAGCATGTGGGAAGAGGCCTTGAGCTTGGGGGTAGTTGGGTTCTGGAGGGTTTTGACTGCTGGAGCTGGGTACCTTGGTGCGGGGAGGGCTCTTACCTACCCCTTTGGGGGGGGTCTGAGTGAAACAGCCTGGCGTGGAGTCCAATGGCATGACTATGGTGGGCATCATGTTATGCTCCCTTCTGGGAGTCATGTGATCTGGATGGTGACCGATGATGGGATTATCTGGCTCTGGCAGGAGGTGGCTTATGGGAGAGAACTCTGAGTCACCAGAGACTGGAGGAAACAGGCAGAGGATCTCCACTCCTGGTTTCTTTTTTTGAGTATTTGGACCTGGTTTTCTCAAGCGACTGGTTTCTTCATGCTGAACCAAACTCTGAGCCAAAGTTCTGAGCCAGAGTGATAGTAAGGGGTTAAGCCATTTAATCTTGCACTGAGCCAACCTCTGTTCATGTTGGGCACCACATCTGGTCCCCTGAACACTGCCAAGAGTAATCCCTGAAAAATAGAGCCAGAAGTTAGCCCTGGGCAGCCAACTGTGGTACAAAAAAAACAAAGAAGAAAGAATTAGAATGACATTGAAGCACTAAACGTGGCCTGATGGTATAGTTTGCTGTTTTTTCCAGAGTCTTTGTCACAAGAAATCTCTGTGTGTTTGCCTCTCTCTAATATGTATAAAGGGAAAAAAATCAAGATTTGCAATTGAAGGTAGAATCATCCTTGAGATAACTTACTTACAGATGCTGAAAGAATCATCTATTTTTACAATGTAGGATCATTTTTTAAAGCAATGTTTGGTTTTTTCCTGGTTGGGAGACACATATGAAGTGTGATTATAGCATTGTAATTAAATATTTTCAAAGGAGAATCATTTTTCACTTTTCTTACCAATAAGCCTACAGTCAAGCCAGGACATGTGAGTCTCTATGGGTTAGATTTTCTATTTAATTCACTGACTTGTCCCCCTTTAGCATTTGAACTTTAATGTAGTCTCCTATCTGCCCCAAAGCTGTCTGTATTGTGATTGGAATGTTATTCTAGTATCCATTCTCTAGCTCAAGTTGCAGTTAAAGTCTAGACTCCAGGCTAGGAAGAATGAGATATTCCTAGGGCAAAAGTTGTTTCCAGGGCTAACTTATCTATGTAGAACTTCTTTCTAATTCTGAGTTCAAATTGTTTTCTCACATGCTAGCTCAACCATTATTTAAAGATTAAAGGGAAAAAATTAATATTTTACGATATTTCCTGTGTTTGTACTCCATACTTCTAAGGTAACCACAAAAGTTAACTGTTGCTGAACACTCAATTAGTTAAGGTGGCAGGTCTAGAAATAACTTGATTGGCAAAAAGCCAGTAGGTTGGAAGACAGTGGACTCATATTCTTGAAGTAACCATCAACCTGCAGGATCACAAGAAAGTTTTTTATAGGAAAAGTAACAAAGTATGATTTTAGGAAGGGTAGGTGCAAACTAGTGGGTACCAAAATGAACAGTTAAATTCCTTTTGGGGTTGGTACCCTGAGATCGTTCCATCTTATATGAAACCTAAATGAAGTAAGGGTTATACTCAGAGAAAAGGGTAAGAAGAGCGAACTTATTCTTATTCTTATCTTATCCTGAGGCCTTATCTCTGTCCTTTGAGGGGCATTTAAAACCAGCACAGTTCTTTGCCTAGATAAATTTCCTGTTTTCTAAAATTGATCTCTGAGCCTGTTTTACGAGGCCATATTGCAGGAAATAGAATTGTCACGGGGATAGCTGTATAAACTTTGTATAAACACTCATAAAGCTTCAGAAAATATATCTTAATTAATATTGTATTGAATTGTAAAAGTGTCATAATAATGAGAATGGAACACATAATATCATAGTTGTTTTACTCATGACTCTTCTAATTTGATATGCATTGACCTCTTCATTAAATACCGGGTGAAAATTAAATACATTTCTACAATTTCAGATGAGTAGTTTTATGTGTGAGCATGTGTATGTACATAGTGGAATTTTTAGTCTACAATAAATTAATTGAATATGAATTTTTTTGTGTGTGCAAATATATAATTGCTTATTATTCAGGGGGAATACTTATTTTTAGTCTGTGTTTTTGAGAGGGGGACGGGGCCATACCTGGCGATGCTCAGGGGTTACTCCTGGCTCTGCACTTAGGAGTTATTCTTGGTGATTCTCAGGGGACCATATGGGATGTCAGGGATCAAACCCAGGTGGGCTGCAAGCACCTACCTGCTGTACTATTGCTTGGGCCCCAGTTCTGAGCTATTTCTAAAGAGTGTCTCAAAGGGCCTTTTTCCACATCTGATGGTTGCATTTGCTGGTCATCTGCTGAAAGTAAGTCACATGACTTACTCTCATCTACATTTTGCTTCAATATCTCTGTCTTTGTAAATAACTTCTAAAATTGCAGTGACATTTTCCAGATCTCTCCCTGCTTTGATTTTCTCCTTAGCATGTATTAGTCTCTAACAGGCTATGTAGTTTCTACTTTTGTTTCTATTCCAATATTCCTATGAGAATGTATTGATGGTTGAGATTTTCCTGGAACAGTGCCTACCTCAAAATAGCTGAGGAGTAAACATTTGTTATATTTACTAACTAAAATAAAATATCTCTGCTACATATGGGAAAGGGAAAGAACTTTGGGAATGCTTTAAGTTAATATCATAAAAATGACAGTCCTGGTATAAGTAGGAAGGAACAGAAAACAGAACCACTTTTGTGTCAGATCTTCAGAAGAGAAAATCAATGAGTAATAAACTTCTCCAAATTCACATTCGACAATTATTGTCTAAATTCACATTTTAAAAAAGGGGGTGAAGTCGGTGGACTTCCTACGAGTGGCTTATGTGAGGTGGAGAGGCAAAGGATGGCCACTTTCTCCTGATCCACCTCTGCCACCCTGGGATTAATTGATAAGGCTCTTTGAGGGAAAGGAAAGCCAATCCTCAGGCTTATCCACCCTTCAGGTCTTTGTCCTTCCCACAGGAAAGAATTTCAGGAGTAGACAAACAGAAAAATAAAAACAGATTTTATGCGGAGGTTTTTTGAGGAAGGGTGGGAGAGAGAGAGAAAAAGAGAGAGAGAGAGAGTAACACACTCAAGAGAAAGAAAACAGGCTTCTCCAGAGAAGGAGAGAGCCCCAGGACACATCTCAAGAGAAAGATGTAGGTAGTGTTTGTGTTTGGGCACTTCAATATGCTCAGTGCATGGGCACAAGCAACAATGGGCTTGGGCAATAGATGCTTGTGCTTCCTGTGTTTGAGAAGGCTTTTATAAGGTTTTTCCCAAGCTACCTTACATGGGGTTTCTTTCTAGGTAAGAGTCCATTTCCACTTAACTCTCTACTTTGATTACATTCATTATTTCAACAAAAGATGCACCATTATTATTTGGAATTTTACCCCAACAATCAGACCTGCTGAAAAGGCATCGTGAAATAATTTGGTTTCTATTACTGGTTATGAAGACAATATGATGTCATGCGGCCACTCGATTTTGGGTTTCTGATATTTTACTAATTAAGTCTGGAGGGATTTCTGCCCAAAGCCACATAGATCCAAGATTGGTTTGTGTGCCTCTGGGTCCATGGCCGTGCCAGAGAGCCATTCATGGCGGGCAACTCATGGCCTCGGTGGGGTGGGAAGGACATGCTGGTTCCGCCCCCCATCCCATGAGGCTGCAGTTGCCCTGTCACTACTGGCTCATACCTGGCTGTTCAATAAGCTCTGAGGTGGCAGCCACCGTGCCATTGGGTGGCGGGGTGGGGGGGATGGCGGAAGAGACAGTCGCCCTTTCCCTCCCGGGTGGGGAGGACATGGCACTGTAGCTTAATGCATTGTCCACTCACATTTCTGCCAAAAGCTGTTTGGTTCTGAGCTAGGTCCGTGTGCCTCTGGAGTCATGGCCGTGCCGGAGAGCCGCTTGTGGGGGGCAACTTGTGGCCTCGGTGGGGAGGGAAGGAAGTGCCGGTTGTGCTCCCCATCCTATGAGGCTGCAGTTGCCCCATCACCAAACTGGCACTACTTTTTAGTGTGTTTAAAACAAAATATATTTTTATAATTTTTTTTCTGGTGGGTGGGAGGTGCACACCCAACTATGCTTAGGGGTTACTCCTGGCTCTGCACTCAGGAATCACTCTTGATGGTGATCAGAGGATCGTATGGGATGCTGGGCATTGAACTCAGGTTAGCAGCATGTAAAGCAAGGCCTTACCTACTAGTCCCTATAATAAAATTTGTATTGGAGGTCACATCAATAGTACTCTAGGATCACTGGGGTTACATTCTAATATGTCAAGGGTCGAACACAGGGTGTTGTATGTACTGGCCATGCACTCTGCCATTTGAGCTGTCTCCTTGGCCTTTTAAGTTTTTAATATTGTGAGTGGTGGTGGCGATGGGAGTGGGTGGAGTTTGTGAACCCACTTAACACTGTGGGACAATGCTGGGAATAAGGTTCATTATATTAAAGATAGATAGATTGTTCTGATTTGGGATACACTAAATCCTCATTTGCAATTTGGTTTTCTGGGTTCTTTAGATTTTTTTCCTTTCTTTTTTTTCTTTAAATAATTTGGGCCACACAGAGTAGTACTCCAGGCTTACTCCTGGCTCTGTGCTCAGGGATCACTCCTGGTGAGTCTTGGGGGTCACTTGGGGTGCCAGGGATTGAATCCAGATTGGCCCTGTGCAAGGCAAATGACTCTGGCTCTGGCCACCAGCTTCTTTAAATTCTAAGCTTATGGTTCTCTTACATATTCAGTATTAATTCATTTTTGAGGATAATTAAATGTCAGTAAAATATAATGTATTGATTATCAAATGACTATGTTTTGTTTTGTTTTTGACTGAGTGAGTAAGTACAGAGAAATTAGACCTGATCTCCCTGCCCAATCCCTTACCCTCATCAAACTAGCATTGTAATGCTTGTCCCGACAACCTGATCTTAGGGGGAAATGATTTTTATTCTTTCAGCTGTGTAATAACTTCCCTCACTTCAAGACTTAGTACTGTATTTAATTTTGATATGGCCTGAGGGATATAGGATAGTATCAAACATTCATCCTTTGCTCCAGGGTTTCTTAAATTACCTGCTTGTAAATCTCAATTGGCAGCTGCATCCTGTTTCCATGGTAACCTACTTGATGTCAATATATATTGGACTGTATTCAGGTCATTTGAAAACCAAAAGATGTGCCTCAAATGCAATAAATAAGGCAAAGAAGATATCTGAGCACTATTATTTATTTTTAGGTTTATAGACTATAACAAAAATCCATAGCTAGCAGACTCGGAGAAGTTTGCAACCGTCTGGGTTCAGGTTTGCATGTCTAGAATGAGAGTACATTTCTGATTTCTGACATGAGTAATAGATCAGTCTGCTGATTCTGGAATTAGAAAAGATCTAGTTGCCTAGGACATTAAATTTGTCAGACATTTTATGATAAGTTATGTTTAATAAACCAGCGAGAGACATAAAGAACTGACCAGACTTTGAGGGCAAGGCTGTGTAGCCTGACAGAAGTGAGGTCTCTGTTTCTGCTGTGAAAATGGGATCTTCAGGAATGAGTGTCTTTGAAAGCATCTGGGAGTGGGTGGGCAGGGCACGCATATCTAGAATTTCAGCCACTGCAGAAACTGACAGAAATGCACACTTAGGACATACATTTATGCTCTAAGTATTTTTTACTATTCTAGATTTAAATTGAGTGATAATTTATATACCGTAGGATGCAGTCACAATAAATGTTATATTCAACAAATATATCTACTCATGAATGTATTACTCAATTAATATATAGAAAACAATTTTATTCTTCCAGAAAATTTATTCATGCTCCTTTATGGTAAATGTGCTATTTCAAGAAGCATAGGTTAGTTTTGCTTCTTCTAGATCTCTATATAAATGAAATAATACAATGTGTATTCACTGGGGATTAGCAAAGTTTTGATATTATATTATTTTTTTCTGTGCATTAAAAGGTTGTCTTCTTCTTTTATTTGGTACAAATATACCAAAATTTGATTATTTATTCTTCTGTTGAAGGACAATTGGATTGTTTTCAGTTTGGGCCTAATATAAATAGTTCCTAAGGAGCTTTTGTGCACTAGTGCTCAAAAAAATGAACTGACACTTCTTATTGATTCAATACCCAAGTGAATTTGATGCCAGAGGGGTCTTCAGGTGACTGATGTGAAGTGAGGAGGAGAGTCAAGAAGGGAATCTTCTGCTTTCTTTCTATCCACCTCTGCCACCTGGGAATGGTTGGGGACAGCTAAGCCTGATAAGATTCTGCTGTGGGCCATGCTCTTTACAGGAAAGGAAAGTCAGTCCTAGACCTTACTCAGGCAGGTGTCAGCCTTTCCCTCACAGAAAAGAATTTCAGGAGACAGTGAAGTATAAAAGATTTTATTTGGAAGTTTTGAGGAAGGGGAAAGGGAGAGGAGAGAGCCAGAGTGACAGTGCGCGAGCAAGTGAGAGAGAGAGAGAGAGACAGAGAGTCAGAAAGAGAGACAGAGAGACGGAAAGACAAAGAGAGTGAGAAAATAACTTGAGAGAACTTGGGTTTTTCCAGTACACATCTCAGTGTTTAAGTATGAAAGTCCACACCTCTTATTTTATATTCCTTTCTGGCTTTTGTACCTGATTTTCTTGAGAGGGAGTCTTACCTTCTCAGACTTTGTGCTGGCACCAAGTAAAGGTCTTACCAAGTTTTAGGTCCTGTGGTTTTGCAGCATTTGGGTTTCATTATTTTTCACAAACTCATCATCCTTATCTACCTACCTGCCTGTTCAAATTTGTCAGGCATAGGAAATATATATATATATATATATATATATATATATACACTTTATATATATATATACACTTCAGGTTCTCTTCCACACTAACTTTGCAGTTCCTAATGGTGGTGTGTTAAGTCTGCATAAATATTGTCTGGTTATTTCTGAGGATGAAAGCCAAAAAAAATTGGTAGTGGTCTTAGAGTGTCTCTTGTCAAACTCACAAGCCCACCATTCATTGCCTTAGAATGTTATGATAGATCAATGTCATTTCCATCTATAAAAACATATAAATCTCCAAGACTGTGACCTTGAGTGTCATATTTCTTTGTTCTCCCAAGAAAATATGCTCCTTAAAATGCTTTTCTCATATACAAAATCCGTCTTCTGATTCTAATCATAATCACTGGTTTTCTTTTTTCTTTTTTTGTTTTTTGGGGTCACACCGAGCGATGCACAGGGGTTACTCCTGACTCTGCAATCAGGAATTACCCCTGGCGGTGCTCAGGGGACCATATGGGATGCTGGAAATCGAACCTGGGTCAGCCACGTGCATGGCAAACGCCCTACCCGCTGTGCTATTGCTCCAGCACCAATCACTGGTTTTCTTTATTTAGTTTGAAAGAAAAGTCATGGACTAAACCTAATGACATATTTTGTTGACTCTGTTCTTAACCTTGCAAAATTTCATTTTATATATTAATTGAAAAAAGCTTCTGTAGTTTTTTCTTACTGAATGCTGATTCAATTTGTTCAAAGTCTTCATTGGATCTCTGACAATTTCCCCCATATTTTGGTCAGTCTGTTTTGCAAAATAATATTAACACTTATTGTTCCATAGAACTTTAACATAATTGTATAGCTGGTTGAAATAATGCTGAGGTTTGTTAATTAGTCACATGATACTAATGATTCTAATACTAAAATTAGAAACTGGTTATAGATTTTTCATGTCTATTCTTTCTAAGTCACTTGGCTCTGTCCTGGTGCTTATGGGTAGCCAACACCCTACCTGTTTCTAGATCTTATCTTCATTCCCTTATTTCATTGCAAGTATTTGTATATTTTTCTCATTCTGTCTTTTCTACTCTGCCATGTTACATAGACTTGCACCTATGTATGTTCCAAACTTTTATCTCTATTTCTAATGTTATAAAAGCACATTTTATTGTTAAAGACAAGAATAAGACAAACTAAAAGCTAAAAGTTTTGGGGTTAAGATTTTGGTATTTAATAGTTAAAAAAATTCTTTGCTTTTTTTTTTTAGTGCAGGAATTGAAATACCAGAAGCATAGTCTGTACCACTGAGTAGTATTTTTAGCTATGAGATTTTGAAGCGAGGCAGTCCTGCAATAGATCTTTTCTGGTCTAATTAGTTTTTTTTTTTTTGATACAAAGAGGGAAAAAATGGAACTTGAAAAATTAAGCATAATGGCTTCTGTGTCAGATGACATTATCTTGTTGTGGTTTTTTTGTTGTTTATTTATTTATTTATTTTTCAGTTGGAAGGAGTGGACATGGAAGGGATAAGAGATGATTTTATGGATAGGAACCCTAGGACGGAGAATGGTCTTTCATCCTCAGCCCCAGGAAAAACATCAGTGCGTCTAGGCATAATTTCAATATAGACACCAAGTAGGGTTTAATGAGTTCTCAGTCTTGGTATCTTAAAGTAAAAGCTTATATACATGACTCAAGATTTGGGAGTCGTGGTAACTCAAGTTACACACCTCTCCACCATCAAAATACCTGAGATCTTGAACCAAGAATACTTATTTTTTAACTAAAAATTATAACTACATTGTGTTAAGTAGAGGTCAAAACAGAAAGTGAAATGATATCAAGTGCTTAAAAATATATATACTTCATATATATATGTATATATATATATATATATGTAGCCACCATATGATACCAAAATATAGATAATGTTAGTTATTGTGTTATTTTGGGGAACAGGATATTAGAGGAGTCATAGTTTGAAAAATAAGAATGATAAAATTAAATTTTTAAATTGTAATTAATTTATATTCCCACAAAACTAACAGCTGGTAAGTTGAGAATTCTCACTTCAGAGTATTTACTCTTACATGCAGTCTTTTATCTTTACCTTGAAATGTTTATGAATTGCTTCTATCTTCTTGGTTGCCACCATTTTTATCTAGTTAATATGGTTTCCCCTGAGAAGCAACACTAGCAATGTAAGTTAATTTCCCCATGTTCGTCTCCTTCTCTCTAATCCACCCAGCACACTGTTGCTAAATTGTGTTTCTAAAGAGTCTGTCTCTTTCTATCACTCCACTCCCAATAATCCTCAAGATGAAAGTTCAAATTTTCACATTTATCATGAAGCACAAGAACACTTTCTTGGCCTTATTATTGCTTTCATCTTTGCCTCCTATGCCTGTAGTGTCTTCTGGGTTCTTTTCTCTGGTCATAGCAATTCTCTCAGAGTACCAAGCACAGACCAAGTTGCTGCCTCTACCAACTCCTGCATCCCTATCAGCCTGGCTGACTTCCATTCATCATTTTTCGTTCTTTTACCAAGAGCAATTGCTGAGCTCTCTATTCATTTTAGCAAAACAGTGATAGCACTTCTCTTTCCAGCAGTTCATATCCATACACTTGTTCATATTCTCCTGGGATTAGCTATTATTTTTACTGTGTGTGTTTCAGACCAGACTTGAGATCGCTCTAGGAAAGGAATCCTGTCCTGTTAGTTAAATGACTGGTACGGAGGTGGTTGTTGAGCTCTATTGGTGATGAATACATGAATATATTTTGGAAGTTTGCTTCTTCCTTAGATTTGATTGGAAAGAGGATGATTGCTTGAATACTCAGTCCAGACATAGTGGGTGAACTTGTGGAGAAATATTGCATCCGTAGAACAGTTTTGCTTAAATCAATCCTCCTTCAAACCCTTTTAGATATGAAATACCAGAGAGAAGTGACTGACATAAGCACTTTAGAATTCAAGAACCATATAATGGGGGAAACTTTTTTCAGTACAGAAAAATATCAGTTTTTAGAAAACTAAAAATAAAAATTAATTGAAAAGGCAAGAACTTCTGGCAGTAGCAGTTCAAAAACTGGGACAGTTTAGACAAAGTTTCTTAGAGAAAATAGGCATCAAAAACTCTGTAATTTTCTCCTTTCCCCACATTTTTTAAAGAATACCACTTCTGAATCTTTTTGATCAGCACAAACAAAATGGTGAGCACTAATTCTCTAATTACCAATAGATGGAAGAGTAGCAAATATCTAGTAGTTGAACCTCCAAAGAATTTAATTGTAGTTTCAAGCTTATTCTTACATTAATACAGGGAATTCCTTTTTCTCTAGAATCATTTTATAAAAATTCTCCCTCTTTTCCAAATTTCAAGCAAGGCTCTGGAGATTTGCATATAATCAAGTATCAATCTCTGCCACAGAATTTGTTCAAGTGTTTACATTGTTGCAAAATGACACTTAAGATAAAATTCATCCTCCCAATGATTCCCAAGACATAGAACAGTGTTGTCAACCACAATACAGTGTTGTGTGACAGATCTTCAAACCTGCATGCTTGGAACTCCACACACACCAAACAATTCCTCACCTCATTCCTCCAGTCCCTTCTACAGAATCCTACATTTTTCCTAACCATTTTTGTTACTTTAAATATCTAAAGTAAGAGGCATATGTCATTTTGTGACTGGATTTTTTTAAATTTTAGTGGGGGCGGGACATTGGGTCACACCCAGTCATGCTCAGGGGTTACTTCTGGCTCCGTACTCAGAAATTACTCCTGGTGGTGCTCGGGGTAATGGGATTCCTGGGATTGAACTCAGGTTGGCTATGTGCAAGGCAAGAGCCCTGCCTGCTGTAATCTCTCTAGTCCCTGACATATTTCATTTAGCATAAAGGCTTTCTAGGTTCATTCACACAGAAGCATATGGCAGGATTCCCTCCTATTTTGGGGCTGAAAAGGTCATATATATATACACACACACACATATATATAAAAGGTCATATATATATGTGAAACTATTCCTTTGTTCATCTTTCAATGGACATTCACCTTTCTTCTTCTACCTCATGGTGCTGTGAATAATGCTACAATGAACATAGAAGCATTATCTCTTTGAGATTCTCTTTTCAACTTTTTTTGGATATACACTAAAAAAATAAGGTTGCTGGGTCACATAGTAATTCTATTTAAAAGTTTCTGAAAAACCTTCACAGCATTTTTCCCTAGCAGCTGCACAGGAGCTCCAATTTCTCTACATCCTTGTCAGCACTTGTCTGTTTAAATTTTTTATAAGTGCCGTCCTGACAGATCTGAAGTGTGGCTCACTGTGATTTTGATTTGCATTTCCATGACTTTCTCATGATTAGTGATGCTGAGCATCTTTTCATTTACTTAATAGAAATTTGTGTATCATCTTTGGAGCATTACCTTTGTATATGAAAAGTATTGTGGTATTTTATATACTTATGTGCATTTTCTCCATAACACTATAATAACTATCAGTTAGGTGGTTTTAATTATTCCTGATTTTTAGATAAAGAAAGGAGGCAGCGTTGTTCAGAAATATTTTCTTTTAACGTTAACATCTGTATGTGAATACTTACCTAGGGCAGATATTGTTCCAACAATCAATGGTACTTAGAGAAATCATGCCCAGGTCTAAAGTGTGTTGCCTAAGGCCATAGATTTTGAAAGCTCCTTCCTTAAAAGTGTGATGAATAATGAATAGAATATAAATCTTTCTTATACTTTCGTCTTTCCATATAGTTTATAGTTCTCATATAGAACTTCCTTATGCAAGATAACTCTGCAGAAAGAATATCACTGAGCACTAGCAAATTAAGGATGTGCATAATCAAGTCTTTTTTTTTTTTTTTTTGCTTTTTGGTTCACACCTGGCGATGCTCAGGGGTTACTCCTAGCTCTGCACTCAGGAATTACTCCTGGCAGTGCTCAGGGGACCATATGGGATGCTGGGAATGGAACTTGGGAGGGCTGTGTGCAAGGCAAATGCCTTACCCGCTGTGCTATAGCTCCAGCCCTGCATAATCAAATCTTATCAAAAGAAATAAACAGATATTATTGAGGAAGACAAAGGAAGTTTGAATCTAACATACTCCAAGCTTTTGTGTCAGTGTCCAGATCAATTAGGTTATAAGCACTGATGTCTGTAGTCAGTCTTCTGTTCTTGACTCAATAAAGAGAGCTAAAAGCGCACAGTGAGCTGCTCTAACTCCTGGTGTTACCATTGCCTATTACCTAGTTCTCTTTTTTTCTTGCAATTCAATTACATTATCTTCACATAAGCACTATAATGACCGTTATTTTTCCAGTCAGGATGGACCCACGGGCCATTTACTTCATTGATAGCACCTAAGGTGAAAGGTTTTCTAAATAAATATTAAAATGATTAAAATCATTTTCTAATTCCTTTCATCTGGGCATCCAGGCATGTCTATAAAAATATTTAACCAAGCTTTATTCTGTGTCATATCCCAATCAGACCCAAATATGATAAAGGCAGTTGTAAAATTTAATGTCTGCTTTTAATGAGTCTGTTGTGGGAAAAATAGCATTTAAGTTTGAACTTATTATTTACCTCTAGTATCTCTTTCCTAGCTTGGTCAGTAGTTTCCTGCAGGTCTCTTGTCCAGTTTATTCACCACTGTGGCATCACACTCACCTACATATAGCGACTCTTGTTATTGTTCTTTAAATATGTTTGTTCCTAATAGGGTAATGATTTATAAGAACTATCAGTCTCTTTTATGATTTATTCTTTAGTGATGTGAATTTTTATGGTGTCTTCCAATTTATTAATGTTCTTTCTCTTTGTCAAGCTCATATTCATATCTCATCTCTGCCTACCCTTTTATCTTTGTTTTCTGGCTATCACCTACACAATCTTGCAGTTGGAGGGCTGTTCACCTAACAAAAACAAAAAGCAACCACCAAAGATTTTTATTCATTTTATTTCCCCAAGATTACCATATTATTTCTCTACTGTGGTCAAATAATACTTTAGCATGTATGTATTATTGTTGTATCTATCAGTTAATGTAAATTGTCACAGCACAAGGCAAGTATTAATTTGAATGTTTTGAGCTGACTTAACATTATTTATTCTCCATATATTTTCTGGGGAATGCTGGTAGTCTATGTGTGAATAAAATTGGGTTCAATGTCAACATATGGTCATGAGCTTCTTCTATACTAGTCATGCCATGGCCAGCCCAGTAGCCTTCTAGAAGTTTCTTACTTTTCCACCAGGCTGCTGTCATGTCTTATTTATTTTGTCATTATATCAGTAACAGAATCAGTACCCATTCCTGACCATCTACTTCCAGTGTCCTGAGCTATATTTGAAACTGCATCATATTTTGATAGATAGCAAGGATATTTTGTTCATATTTCTTAAATGTCCAAGGAGCACTTAATCTCTTTTCCTTGAGTTTTTACATTTATTACCTCATGCCTGTGCCAAAAAAAAAACCCAAAACCAAAACCAAATAATACCTGTAGACCTGTATTGCTGTAATAAAAATTGATAGTTTGCAGAGTAAAAACATACAATTAATTTTCCCATAGCTATGGAAACTGGGAAGTCCAAAACAAAATTTTCACAAGGTTTTGTGAACTCACTTGGAGATTTTGTCCTGTTGATCCTAATTCTCTCAGATCAGGTCCATGCTCTTATCTCACTTAGCCAAATACAGCCACATTGGGCTATTTTCAACATGAGAAATTTTTGTATTTTTACTAGGGTGTTTGCTGAGATAGCACAGTGGGTAGGGCTTTTGCTTTGCACACAGCCAACATGGCTGACCCGAGTTCGATTCCTCTGCCCCTCTCGGAGAGCCCGGCAAGCTACTGAGGGTATCTTACCCACACGGAAAAGCCTGGCAAGCTCCCTGTGGCGTATTCAATATGCCAAACACAGTAACAACAAGTCTCATGATGGAGATGTTACTGGGCCTGCTTGACCAAATTGATGAATAACAAGAGGATAGTGACTGTGATGACTGACTGTTTGCCTTGCACGACCCAGGATTATTCCTCCGTCCCTCTTGGAAAGCCCGGCAAGATAGCGAGAGTATTCCGCCCTCACGGAAGAGCCTGGAAAGCTCCTTGTGGCATATTCAATATGCCAAAAACAGTAAAAACAAGTCTCACAATGGAGATGTTACTGGTGCCCACTCAAACAAATCAATGAACAATGGGAGGACAGTGCTACTGACAGTGCTACAGAGCTACTATTAGTCTATGACATGACCAATTGCCGAAGATTTGTGGAATGGAATTCCTAATGTTGAGTGGACACAGTTGAGCTGTGAATGCTGCCAAAGTGATTAGTGGCTCCAGAGCTAGACTTGACTACGCAGTATGGCCAGCAAAGGACTATGAGTGGGAACCAGAAAAGAAAGAGGAAAGTGTAGTTAGACTTCATGACTTATTTAAGGTGATATTTCAGAAACAAATTTTAGTTAAGTGTGCCTGGGCTCATTTATTTACTACTTAGCATATATGAAAGGAACATTTTGGAGGTATTAGTTTGTAGCACTGTAATACTGACCTTTGTTGTTCCTCAATTTGCTCAAGTGGGCACCAGTAACGTCTTCATTGTGACTGTTTTCGGCATATCAAAAACGTCAAGGGGAGCTTGCCAGGCTTTGCCCTGTGAGCAGGATACTCTCGGTAGCTTGCTGGACTCAACGAGAGGGATGGAGGAATTGAACCCGGGTCGGCCGTGTGCATGGCAAACGTCCTACCCCCTGTGCTATCGCTCCAACCCAATTAATTTGTATTTTTAAAAATTTTGCCTTAGGTTCTGCCAAAAAAAATGCATCATATGATTTGCTTTTCATATTATAGCATATGAGTAAAGTGCATATTTATTCTAGTGAAACTCTTGATTGGAAAATTTTGGCTACTCTAATGTAGCTTCTATTGGCTGAGGAAAAAATTAGCATATTTTTTATCAATTATAGGAAGGTTTTAAAATGAAAATTTTCCTCTACTAGATTATTAAAAATAAGTTTTATTTTAAAATAAGAAACTGTTATAATTATATTGCAATAAATATGAAAGGTTTAATTCATATAATTAAGAATTATTTCTGTAGGCATATATTTTGAAGAGAAAAAGAAGCATGTTAAAATATATTGCCTATTTATAAATTAACCATTATCTACCAAAAACATATTTGACTCACACAGTGGTTAATCTGTTAATTCAGTGGTTATTTGCTCAGGGTTCTAATGAGTAATGCTAGTTAATGGTTTTTAAGTTTTAGGTCCAAAACTGACTATTTTTAGGATGGAGCTGACTAAACAGAAAGGTCTCTTGCAAAAATCCTCTATATTTATCTAATGGTAAATCCTCACTTTCCTTGAGGTTTTTTAAATTTTTTTCTGCGAGTGGGTTTTAGATTCAGAGTCTGGTTTCTGAGGACTATAAGAACTTATTTTCCTAGATATTAGTATGTATTTACTTCCATCTCTTTAGGACTTGATTTCTTTATTTGTAAACTGGAGGCATTGGACTAGATGAAATTTGAATAATCCTGAAGCTCTAATGAATACCAATGCAAATGGACTACTGTTACTTTAAAAAAAAAAGGAGGGGGATCACTCTATCAAGGACATTGGGCTGATTATAACACGAGCTTGACTAATACAGATTTTATTTAAAAGTCAAATCTCTTTATCACTAAATCCAGAGCAAGAAACACTTGAAACATAGCAGGGCTTTGAGCATGAACGTCCTTGCGGCTTGCAACCTCCCAGGCTGTGGAGTGCAAATAGAAAACTGCTGGGGAGCTCAAGGCAGCTCCATTTTTTTCTCCACCCCCTGCAGAAGGGATGCTTTAGGATTCAATAGAGCATTGCCCACAAAATACAGTAGAAATGTAGGATGGACAAAACAGCTCTGTAAACCACACTGCATATATGGTAAACTGAAGAGCGACAGCCTTTTCAGAACAAAGGAAATTTGAAAGAATTCAAGTCTAATATTAGCTGTAAACATAGAGCTCTGATACTTGCAGTTTCAGCCTTACGTATTTACATGTTAGCAATTTAACTTTTTAAATTTTTTTTTTCTTTTTGGGTCACACCCAGTGTTGCATAGGGCTTACTCCTGGCTTTGCACTCAGGAATCACTACTGGCGATGCTCAGGGGGTCATATGGGATACTGGGAGTTGAACCTGGGTTGGCCGCGTGCAAGACAAATGCCCTACCTGCTATATTATCACTCCAGCCCCCAATTTAACATTCTTTACACAAACTATTTGTACATTGCACAGACATTCTTTTGAGTTCAAAGATTTCTGAAGCATATGATTTTTTAAATGATAAGTTTAGGAAGAAAATGGTTTAGGACCTAAATCTTGATTCATTTTGTTGAAAAGTAAAATAATTCAATTTGAACTCTTTTTCTTTATACCTGTATATGCCCAAACCATATTTTCTCTGCATAATAATATGGTTCCTCAAGTGACATATTACTTTTACTGTTAGTTACAATTCTACTGTTAGTTTAAGAATAACATATATCATATTGTAAAAGATGAGAACTTAATTATTTTTGGATTCAAGTGAAATTTGTAAATCACACCAGATGGATAATAGAAGACTACATATATTTTAAATTTGTAAGAAAAGGAAGGGAAATTTCTGGTCTTCCACCGTTCTGATTATCTAACTTATTTAAGATCAGTCAAACATTCTCCTCAGCATTTTATTCTCGACCAATATTACTGACCCAAATATGTCTAAGTGAGAGATTGTTCTGTCTCAGATGTAAAATGTAAATTGCCTTCCCTTGACTGAATTATATAAGGTACACAAAATTTTTCTGGAACTCTGAGTAAGACCTCAATTGTCATGCATCTTTGACGTGACTGTACTAAATATTTGCCTTTCAGTTGACCTTTGTCCTAGTGAAATTCAACATCTCATTATTTTTTCAACATCACTAATAAAACCTGTATTTCACTTTACCATTCAAAACCAACTTCTGGGGTCAGAGTACAAACACAGAGTATCTGCAACTTACCTGATACTCTGAGAGTAGTACACATCTCTCCAAATCTTTATAGGTGAAAAATGAGAAAAGATAGAGTCAACCTTTCACATAAAAAGTGAATAGAAGCAGGGGGTTTCATTTATTTTAAAAAATGTGTGTAAGTTATCTTGGTTAATTTGGTTCTTTGTCTCAGTTTCCAAATATTTTGGGAAGCTTTCTAAGTAGCATTGAAAATTAGTTATATATCCTTTTCCTGCATTCAGTGACTTCTAACCTTACTACTCTGCTCTATCCCAGTAGATACAGATGATTGTAAAAGTTATTATGTGGGGGGTGGAGGGATGCACAGTGATGCAGCTGTGCCTTTATCATCTCAGTGTTGCATAAATCATAACAAATGCTAAAAAAATGAAGATGAAGACATGACCATTTCAGGATTGCATACTGGGCAACAAATATCATTCCAATAAACACAACTATTCTGATTCAGTTAAGTAGGCAATCATAAGTCCGCTTGGGACATAGATCGACACAGGGCAGGGAAGCATATCAAAGCAATGACTGAACAAGATCAGGAAAGGAATAGGCTAGAGCTTATCTTGGAGTTTGTGATGAATCACCATCGTTCATATTTTCTGCTGTGTGGTGACCCCTGATTCTGTGTTACTGCACCTCATCTGCATGAAGGTTATATACAGGAATGTTAGCTACCTAGAAATTATTTTAGATTACTAGAGACTTCCCATCAATCCCTGGGAATAATAGAACTGATCTTCCATCTTTCGGTACCATTATAAACTTCAAATTATATTCAGTTTAATCCAACCATTCATGGAGATGAGATTTAGTCAAAAAAACTGTATTATAAATGAACACTACTTTTAAAGTATGTATAATTCAGGGAAATCGCAAAAATTTCATCTGGTAAATTCTACCTGTGGTATCAGGCACTAAGAGCTACAAAGATATGTGGGGAATGAGATGCAAGAGAAATTCATTCTGATTTGTAAATAACAAACTTATTTACACTGAGATACTGTAACCAGAATAACATTCTTGTAAGTAAAATCAGTGGAGTTTTCTAAGCAGAGAAGAAGGAGAGTAAAAGCAGAGTACTGAGGAAGAAGAGTTTCTGGAAGATGATTTGTATTTACTGGACCTGCTTGCAGAAGGATGTAAACATTCATGTTATTAGAGAAAGCAGCTGTAAATAAGAAATCTGGCATTATTATATTGCTAATCAAGCATTGCTAAGCAGGGGATATACTCATTAGTTTCCTTGAGAAACCCAAACCACGAAATAGTGGAAAGCGTATGTAGGGTGGGCACAGAGTGATCATGTGGGAGTTCCTGATTCACTTATGTTAGAAAAAAATTAAACTTCTTTAAGGCAATGGTGGCAAAAGTGGAAAAGAGATCAGCATTGGAGGTTTGGGAGAGTATTGGAACCCTCAAGAGTTTTGTAATTTTGAGACTTGATGTTCAAAATCAAGCTGTTCACTCTAGTCATCCTAAATAGGATTGGCAGAACACTAGATGAAGGACAACCATACGAGCAAGCAGGGTTCCGCAAAAGATTCAGCACCATCGACCATATCCACATGATAACCAAGCTCATTGAGGTTTCTCGGGAGTTCAAGATGCCGCTCTGCTTAACGTTCATTGATTTAAAGAAGGCCTTTGATTCTGTTGAGACGGAAGCGGTCATTGAAGCCCTAGCCAATCAGGGCATTCAAGCCCAATACATCAGGATCCTCCGTGAGCTGTATTGTGGATTCACTACCAGGATCTCACCATTATACAAAGAAATAATCATTGATGTCAAGAGAGGGGTTCGGCAGGGCGATACCATTTCACCAAAACTCTTCAGTGCCACCCTCGAGAACATCATGCAATGACTGGGCTGGGAAGGAATGAGAGTGAAGATAGATGGTTGGCAACTATACCACCTCTGCTTTGCTGAGACATTGTTTTAATAACACCAAACATTAGCCAAGCAGCACAAATGCTGGCCTACTTCGACCGTGAGTGTGGAAAGGTCTGACAGCTGAATCTTACGAAGACAATGTTTATGAGAAACAGCCTCGTTCCTGATGCCCCATTCGCTCTCAATAGAACAACCATCTCCGAATGCAACAGCTATGTGTACCTAGGTCAAGAACTCAACACGACGAATTACCTGGCACCTGAGTTGCGCAAGAGGAAGAGAGCAGCTTGGAACACCTTCGTCGAAGAAATAGAAGAACCTCCGGCTCCGGGCACATCTCTTTGGTTCCACTCTTCTTCCTGCATTAATATACGCCTCAGGTACCTGGACCCTACACAAACAGGATGAGGACACTATTTGGGTCTCCCAAAGAGGAATTGAAAGAGCTATGCTTGAAGTATCACGTTTCACTCAAATGAGAGAAAGAATCCAGAGTTCCGACCTCTTTTGACGATCAAGATTCAGGGATGCTGTCTTGTTTGCCAAGGTGTCAAAAGTCAGATGGGCTGGACACGTAATGAGATTTAGAGATGACCGCTGGACTAAAGCCATTACCGACTGGATTCCATGGGACGTCAAAAGACCACATGGCCGCCCACCTACCAGATGGTCAGACTTCTTCGTCAAGATTATGAACTATCGATTTGAGGCGCTTCGTGTTCCTAGAACGAACAGACGCCACTGGGCTACACTAGCATGTGACAGGAAAAATGGAGACATTACTGGCGCCCGCTCGAGCAAATTGACAATTAACGGGAAGTCAAGTGATCAAATGATCAAGTGATATTCAAAAGGGTGTCAGTAGGACATTAGGTCATCACTTTTCAATAAAAATAGGCATAAAATCAAACAATATCTATTTAAAAAATCAATCTATCTATTGTAAAAATCAAAATCTGCATTGAAAAACAGGTGAAAAGCAACGTGAATATAAAAGGTAAAAGGTAAAGGCCCTCCCGTTGATCATCGATTTGCTCGAGCGGGCCCAGTAACGTCTCCATTGGAGACTTTGTTGTTACTGTGTCTGGCATATCGAATACTCTCGGTAGCTTGCCAGGCTCTCCGAACGTGAATATAGTTTTAATGAAATTATTTCAGATAAAAAATGAGTTTGGACTAGCTGTATTTCAAGTACCCTCCATGATATGCTAGCTAGTGGCTGCCATATGGATCTTGAATAAACCAACTTATTGACTTTACAATTAATGTACTTTTTAAAATCTACTATATACGTTTCTAACACACTTATCCATTTTCTTATACAGCTAGTCCCAATTCATTTGCTCTATTGAGTAGAAACTATATGCCGGATTCCCTAAATTGTTTGATGAAAAAAATGATGCAAATATTCCCTTAATAATTAGTATAGTGATTAGATAGAAAAATAAAAAAATTTATTTGAGGTAATAATTGCCTCTATAAAATGATTCTCTGAGATATTAATTATGTTGAAACCTCTGCAGTGCCTTAGGTCAGACTGTTCCAGTTCTATTTCCAGAGCCCACTTAAAGACATACTGAAGTGTCTACCCAAAGAGTCTTCAAAAACACTTTTACTTAACACTAATGGCTGGAGCGATAGCACAGCGGGTAGGGCATTCGCCTTACAAGCGGCCAACATGGCCGACCCGAGTTCGATTCCTCCGCCCCTCTCAGAGAGCCCGGCAAGCTACCGAGAGTATTCGATATGCCAGACACAGTAACAACAAAGTCTCCAATGGAGACGTTACTGGGCCCGCTCGAGCAAATCGACGATCAACGGGAGGGCCTTTACCTTACCTTTACCTTTACTTAACACTAATATACTTAACACTAATATACTCTTTCTAATCTATTGTCTACTTTGATATGAGTTTCTAATATATACCATTGTAATATTTAATTTGTCTTTAAAATCATAGCCTAATTAAGGATATGGCAAAGTTTTCAGTATAGTTAAGCTCTCAGAGAATGCTTCTTATGAAGGTGAAACTCTCAACACTATTGGTGCCTGACCTTAACCCTTTGAAAGCGTGGAAGTAAATATCTGTGTGAGTATAATAGAGAGAAAATGTAATGCACATTCTCTGCTTCTTTACCCAAATCTATTCTGAGTTAGGAAATTGAATTTCACCACTCCTTCTATTGGGACCAATGGGACTACATATTGAAAAGGTATTCATTTCATCCCCATATTTATAGGTGAGGTGCTCGTAGACAGGTAATTGGCAGAAAAACTTGTCTGGTGACATTGACAGAAAATATTAGTTAATACTTAGCATTTATATTTATAGATGAAACATATTTCCCATTAAATGTGGCATAAATAGTTTTCTATTATTGAAATGTTACCTTTCATTGTGAAATGCCCTGTTGCTTTCCTTTCTCTTCTCTTTATTGTACCAATTTTGATGTACCAATTGTGATGTTGCCTCCAACATCTTATGATGTTTGGACAGTTAAGAAGCTTGCTGGCAGAGAGTAACTAAACCTCTAGAAAATTCATAGAGATAGATAACCATGGACTTGGCAATGAAAATGGCCTGGCTTTTGCGTCCAAATAAATGAATCCTGATCAACCGAATAATTCTCTTTTATTAAATATCACACACCAAGCCGACTTTTTTCCTGCCCTGAATCATCCCAGGTTTGGGTATCAGACAGCTGGAGACTGCTCCCATTGTCCAAACCTGCCAGAATTATTAGACTAGCCAATGATAAATTGTCTCTTCTGCCCTCACTTGCTTATCGCTTGCAAAGTTCCTCTCACACCTCTTTCTGTCTTCTGATCCGGACCTGGTGCTTTCCATGGGACCCTGGAAAACACGAAAGGTCCCATCCTCTCAAAAACTTTAAGTTATAAATTCTTCTTATATGTAACATCGTTCTTTCTCTGTTGTCATTAAGTCATGTCTACAAATTAAAAATCCAAAGTGCTAATGAGATATGTTCTCTTTGTCGTGTCAATCATTTTATACTTTGTTTATTTTTATGCACATATCCCTGCACAGTTTATCCAGAAGGTAAACTGAGAATCCAGGTTCAAAGTCACACCACAGAAGTTGACATTCTGCTTGCACAATGAAGGGAGGCCCTTCGGGGGAAATGGATATTGAAGAGAAAAAGGAGAAAACATGAAACGTTCATATAAAGTATATTATTAAAAAATCTCAAAAACTAGAATGCTAATTCTTATCTAGCACGTTCGGTGTTTTTCCTATGTTATTGCATTTGCTCATTCTCCATACAAAGATGAAACCCAAAAAGGTCAGTAACTTGCTCAAGGTCACACACCTACAACTAGGCACAGGCAGCATTTGAATTTCTTAGTCACCTCCCATGCTCTTATTGCCCTAATACACCCCCTCACCCCACTCCAATGGTGGAAAATCGTGCATAATAGATTCCTCCCACCCACTAATCTCGAAAGTCATGGGCAAACTCAGACATTCCAGGAGGACTGTAGCATTAGTAATAGTCTAATTCTTAGTCTTGCTGTCTAAAGAATGTCTTATTTTAGGACTTAGTGATCAGGGCCAAAAATATGGGGAGAAATTACAGATTTTATTTAGCAGTGAGTCAGGTATGAGGTACAGTGATTTCGGGTTATAAGGAAGACAACGACAAATGCTGAGAGCTAGGAGAGGTTTTTCCTTTCAGCAAAAGGAGCAATTTAGTTTCTGTTGAGCCAACCCACACACAGGTGCTAGCTGGAATTCTCTGCGGAGGGAAAAGAATTTAATAGATGTCAAGACAAGTTGAAAAGAAAAGGGAGTGGCAAGTTTCAGCTTTTAAAGGCAATTGTGGTTGTGTGATCTAACTTATTAATTTTCCTATATGCCATGCTAATACTATAATTCAGTCTGCATTTATGAATTTTTCATGGAAACAGAGGCTCTGAGACTTTAGAATTATGAAATATAATTTGGGGGTTTCCTAGGAAATGAGCAAAAATAAGAGAAATACAGAAGAGCAATAGAGTTCTTATCTATCATAGTTTTTGGAGAATAATGAATCATCTAATGAATTTTCCTTTGAAATAAAATATTTTATGTCAGCACAGTTTTTTACACAATCAGTAGCTAGTAAAAGAATGATGGATATGAATAATAAACTTTGTGAAATAAAAAAAAATTCCTAGTGCCTCTGTGAGGTTTTAACTTACTGTGTAAACAAAAAGATGTGAAATCAGGTTGAGAAGGATATATTTCAAAAAGTTTGAGATTAAACAGGAGATAAACATCTAATTTATCATCAATTATTAAAATTGTATTTGTACTAAAATATGCATTATGAATTAATAGCATTTTAATTGGTTTTTGTTTGGTTTTAGGCCACAGCTGGCAGTTCTCAGGGATTACACCTGGCTCTGCGCTCAGGAATCACTCCTGGCAGGCTTGGGGGACCATACAGGGTGCCAGGTAACAAACTCAGGTTGGCTGTATGCAAGGCAAGTGCCCCACCCGCTGCTCTATTGTACTGGCCCCTATAGGTTTTGATAATAATCTCTGATATTCTTTTTGACCCTAAAGGCTATTTCCAGTCATGCATTTTTAAGGCAACAATTGAAACTGAGACAATAAGTGGATTCCTAAAACTCAAAAACTTGGATTCAAAATTTTAAGGAGAGTGTAGAAAAGATTTAGTGACATACTCATATTAAAAAAAAAGATTTTCAAGATTCTAAAACCATAACTCTGACAACTACAATTTCCTGGAAAATATTGAGTATAATTTTAGAAAAGGGTATTCTTATATTGAACAAAGCAGTGAAATCTGGAAAAGTGACTCATTGACTCTAAACAGAAACTATTTTGGTTCCTTTTTATTTGTTTATCTTTTAATTTAGCATAAGATTATACAATTTAAGTTTTAAATTCTTTGGAACTCCTTGATCAAGAGCAGATTTTGTTTACTGATGTCTTGGAGATCAGTACAGCAGAGTTGCCTAAATAATGGGTACAAAGTAAGGAGACATGTGGGAGGCATAGAGGTGAGTCATTGGTAGTAAGCTTCAGGAAGTCTCTTAGAATTAAATCAGTTCTCCCTGAACTACCCAGTATGAGGCAGTGACAATGTAATTAGAGCCTTCGCAATAAGAGCAACTCTAAATTTGGTGTTTTCCAGGAGACACCTTCTTCTCTTGGGTTCAATCTAATTTCCTTCTAGAAATAGAGTCAGATAAAGGCAGTTTGTGAAAGGATTTCTCTCTTTGATTCCCCTCCTCCTTCTAGAGTAGAGAATTAAGCGTAAAGAAAATCTGAAATATGTGATTGTTCCCCACTCCTATAATTATATGCAAATATAATGTAAATGGTAACTATTATTTTTAAAAGTTTGTTTTGTTTATAGAATATTCTGGTTTGGAACCAGAGAAATAGTAGAGACCCTTCCCTTGCATCCTACCATCTCTGACTTGAATGCCTATCACCACATATGATGCCCTGGAGCATTGTTAGGGATCGCTCCTGAGTAGAGAGTCGAGAATAGCCTCTGAGTATGTGGGCTGTGACCCCAAAATAGACAAATAAATAAATTATTTTGTTTTCTATAACTTTCTTCTTCCTTTGCTTCTCATGTCATCAAAGGACATTCATTCAGTTAGAAAAATTAAGATACAAATAAAAGTACTGTACTTGCATATAGTAATAGGATTTGTAGACCAAAAAATTAGAATATCTTTTTTGCTGTTGTTATTGAGTAAATAGAGTTCCCTATATCATTGACAATTTGAGCGATAGCACAGTGGTAGGGCATTTGCCTTGTGCGCAGCCAACATGGCCGACCCAAGTTCGATTTCTCCGCCCCTCTCAGAGAGCCCGGCAAGCTACCGAGAGTATCTCGCCCGCACGGCAGAGCCTGGCAAGCCACCCGTGATGTATTCCATATGCCAAACACAGTAACAACCAAGTCTCCAATGGAGACGTTACTGGGCCCGCTCGAGCAAATCGATGATCAACGGGAGGGCCTTTACTTACTTTACTTACTTACATAATTCGCAAATACTTGTCTCTCACTTTATAGGTCATCTTTTTTATTCTGTTGATTTGTCCATGAGTTATTAATAAATTATTTTTTTCCTTTTTGGGTCACACCCGGCAATGCACAGGGGTTACTCCTGACTCTGCACTCAGGAATTACTCCTGGCTGTGTTCAGGGGACCATATGGGATTCTGGGAATCGAACCTGGGTCAGCCGCGTGCAAGGCAAATGCCCTACCTGCTGTGCTATCGCTCCAGCTCCAAGAAATTAATTTTATAAGTGTGTTTCCCAGCAGTATGGGATGGTGAGCGGATTGATTGTTAGTGCTGTGCTTCAGTGGTCAACTCCAGTCTTGCTTAGGGTCTGGTGGAGAAGGAGATGGAGGTACATAGAGTCAGGCATTGAAACCAGGACTATACATATACTACCCACATGCTCTACCATTTAAGTCATATCCCTCTCCCCTTGGCATCATATGCCAAGGAGACAAAACCCAAACCAAAAATATGTTCAAGGACATCTTCATACTCAGGCAATACACATCTCTCACAAAACTTGGAGTGAGAGAGATCCATGAGGTCTGAACTAAGAGGCCCAAGAGGTCCACTATATACATATCTTGGTAATGCCTAAGTTATTTTAGAGTGAAGGATGCAAAAAATTTAGAATTTAGTGATAAAAATAATAAATTTGTAAGGGTGTGAAAAAATGGTGTAAGGTGGGAAGGAGTTGATAATTTAGCTACAGAAGGGAGAAAGTGAATATGGCTACAGAATTTTCAGGTTGAAAATGTATCCCAGTTTGCTTATTCGTCATTGTCATTGTCCTTCCCAGAAGGGATTTTTTTTTCCACCCCATGAATATGCTGAGTCACGGATGTGCTTTATGTAGATACTTGTGAACAGAACACTTGGGTGAAATGTCTCATTCTCTGGGGAGCTGGAAATTGTATTTACTTTAAATAAATTTAAAAAAAAAATCCCCGCCTTTCCCTTTGTTGCAATAGATGCCGCTACAAGAAGCCATGCTGCTCTGTTTCTGCACTGCGACAGCTGAGGCACTGTATCAGAAGTGAGCGCGCAGCTCCAGGAAACATTTCTATGCTCAGAGCAACACAGTGATTATGATGACAGTGAGCTGCAGTCGATCACGGTTGCCGCCTCCTCCTGCTCTCAGGTGCTTTCCGCTTTTCCTGTTGAAGAAATCCCTAGATGAGAAAGCCCTTTATCTCCCCCACCACCAGGATCAAAGCATGCGTTCAGATGGGATCTGATTGCAACCCTCCCTGGGAATTTACTACGTGGCTTGATAGAGTGTGCCCACATGGTCATGGAGAAACACTCTGGACAGCATTCATGCCACTGGCATTCATGGGGGAAATAACCCCTGGCTTGTTTGTGTCTAAGGGTGATGCTTGTCTTGAAACCAAAACCACAGCCCCACTTAGAACAATGTAAAGGGGTCGATGGCACGCCCTGGGGAGGATTCTGGGGGGAAGGGAGAGGTGTGAGTTATGCCACAGACCTGCTTGCAGCTCCTGCCGGTGTGAGGGAGCCAGCTCAGCACTTCTCTGAGCTTCAGTGACTCAAGCTCCTGTGCACTGTCTGACTTTAGGGAGCAATAAAATTGACGGAGCAGAAGCACAGAGCTTGAGTCTGTGGGGAGAGGAAAGAGAAAACGGCTCCATCGACCTCAATTCCACTGTGACTATTTGTTTTCTTCCCTGCTTTGCCTCCCTGGCTGGTAACGGGTGCCCATTATTTATTTGCAAAACTGATGTATAAATTAATGGTTGGGGGAGAAGGTGAACACTAGAGTTGCTTTCATCATTATGTTATTATCAGTTGTGGGACGATAAGGCATTCGGCCTTATTTCTTGATCATCTGCAGATTTGTTACTTTTATGTACAAGTTAGCAATTGGTTTTGCTAATAAATGGTGGTCATATGAAAACTTAGCGGATAAAGATATAAATTAGGGGATGTGGGAACAATAGTACAGCGGGTAGGGTGTTTGCCTTGCATGTGGCTGACCTAGATTCAACCCTGGGCATCCCATATGGTCCCCCGAGCTCTGCCAGGAGTGATTCCTGAGTGAAGAGCCAGGAGTAACCCCTGAGAATTTCTGGGTGTGAATCAAAAAAGCCAAAAAAAAAAACCCCAGAAGATATAATTTAGGGGTAACATAAGTTATATGTCTGTGGCTAGGTTGTGCTTTAGTATTTCTCAGAACAGAATCGTAGGCTGTAGGAAAGGGAAACTGGGTGCATGGCAAGATTTTCCAACACTACTTCCTTTTAGCTGAAAAAGCATCTGGAGTCTTAGAACATCCATTCGATGATTTCACTGTGATGGGCTCAGACGAAGTCAAGTCTTTTATGTGGGGGAGGATCCTTTTCGGTGAAAGCAGGATGGGAGGAAATTAATCATCCTTTTATAGGGGCCAGAGTAATAGTACAACGGGTAGGGCACTTGCCTTGCACACGGCCAACTCGTGTTCCATTCTTGACATTCCCTAGGTTCCCCAATCACTGCTAAGAGTAATTTCTGAGTGCAGAGCTTGGAGCACCCCCTGCTGTGGCCCCAAACAAAAGAAAACAAAACAAAATACTCTTTGAACTTACAAATTCCAAGATCAGATTTCTCTACAACTACAAGGAAGACCCTATAAATGGGAACAATGCATTATCTTATTGTGAGATCACACTCCCCCTTATTAGATGATTCTAGAGAAACATAGCTATGAACATTATTTAATAGTAAAGAATATCTGTTGGCTTCATTTACTCATGGGTGGATAGCTCCCTGCTAGGCTGTGGGGTTGGTGAGAGCCCTCCCCACCCCAAGGGACCCAGCCCCGGCAGTCAGCCTCTACTGCCCAACCACCACCATACTCCAGGCCACTTTGCGGATGCTCAGGCCAAGTCTCATGCAAGAATGAAGTCCCACGGACCCAGATAATGCGAAATTTTGTGACATTGGACTCTGCACTCAACAGACCTGTAACAGAGATCTTCTGCCTGCTTCCCCCAGTCTCCAGTGACTCAATGATGACACCCATAAGCCACACCAGCTAATCTCCTCATTGGCCACCCTCCAGAACTCACAGATGCTCCTCCCAAACGGAAGTATAAAAGGAGGCTCTGAGAACCATGCCACAGACTTTGTGCCAGGCTGTGGGGTTGGTGAGAGCCCTCCCCACCCCAAGGGACCCAGGCCCAGAAGCTGACCTCCACTGCCCAACCACTGCCATGCTCCAGGCCGCTTTCCGGACACATTTTAAGACACTTCCTACCCCTTAATGCCTCTCAGAGAGCCCATCAAGCAACTGAAAATATCCCACCTGTACCTGCAGAGCCTAGCAAGCTCCCTGTGGTGTGTTCAATATGCCAAATACAGTAATGACAATAGGTCTCCTTCCCCTGACCCTGAAAAATCCTCCAGTCATTGGGAAAAGGTGAGTAAGAAAAGGCTGCTAAAATCTCAGGACTTGGAAGGAATAGAGACGTTACTGGTACCCGCTCAAGTAATTTGATGATCAATGGGATGACAGTGATCCAGTGATCCAGAGGATAGTTCCTGGGTTCCCTTAAATCAGAGGAAAACCGGAAGAAATAAAACTTTCATGAAAATTTTGCAGAAGTCTGAGGCGGTAGAGTTTGAAGTACCCAAGAATAGCTATTTTCCATTGAGTTCTTTCTCACTTGGCAGAGAGAAGTGTCCTGGGAGCAAGGAAGGAAGAGGTGGGGGAGTCTGCTCACTAAAGAGAGAGAGTATTACGATGACACTCTGGGAGGGAAGGCACAGCTAGGGTGATAGGTTTAGGAGAATCCCCTCTGAGGCTTTCATGCAAAGATTGAATGGAACCCAAGGTCCTGGAAGAAAATGCCAATCAGTAAATAGGCCCAGAGAGACGGTGAAAAAAAAAAACAAAACAAAAAGCAAAACCAAACCTATGTGATTTTTTTTTCTATCTCAAGTCCGGCTGTCGTACATTAATTTACTCCTCAAGTTAAAACGGAGGGTTCTGGGGATTGGGTAGACATCTCAATGAACAAAGGGCCCTAGTACAAAACTTGGCACATTTTAGTATCGAAGAACCAAGCACTGCTGGACATAAACATTAGACACCGTCTTTTATGCATTCTTGAACCATTCATGGTATTGAACTGCCTTGTCTGGTTGGCCCCCAATTTTTTTTTTAAATGAGAGTTTCTGTCCTACAGTGTCTCTGCCAAAGACAAAGGTGGTCTGTAGGCTAAAGTATTCTGACAAGTCAAAATAGTTTAATGTAGCTGCAACTTGAAATCATTAACCCGATTTCCCCCATCCCGTCTAAGTTGTACCCATCAACCATGATCTTAACAAGATTTTCAAGTATACATAAATATAATAGCACTATAGCACTGTAGCACTGTCCTCCTGTTGTTTATCAATTTTTCTCGAGCTCGAGCGGGCACCAGTAACATCTACATTGTGAAACTTGTTGATACTGTGTTTGGCATATCCAATACGTCACAGGTAGCTTGCCAGGCTTTGCCTTGCGGGCGGGATACTCTCGGTAGCTTGCTGGGCTCTTCGAGAGGGGCAAAAGAATCAAACCCAGGTTGACCATGTGCAAGGCAAATGCCCTACCCGCCATGCTATCACTCCGGCCCATGAATTTAAGAAGCAAAAAGTAGAAAAGTAAAAACTATTTTTTCAAGCTGTTAGAATTTCATAGGCAATCTCTTTAGACTTACATATGCATAGACTTAGGAATGTATATACATATATTTGTATGTGTATGTGTGTATATGTGACCTTATTTTCCAGACCATTTTAGCATGTCACTTAGAATACATTTATGCCAGACCATTTATTTGCATTTGTTTGCTGTTTGTTTTCTTAGTGAAAAGCCACTGTCATAGGTACTGTATCATTATGTGTAGCATTGCTTGGATATTGCAGATAAAATTGACAGGCTTTCATTGATTTGTTGTTCCTCCTGAACAATGAAAACATGAGTTCAGTCTGCTTTTTTGAGTCTAGTTTCTTCTGCCCATCAATTCTCTTTTGTAATCAATTGCCGTTCCCTTAGCAACTATGCTAACTCATTTTGAAGGGTCTTTTCTCAAGGTGAATTAAGTTCATAGTGATGGTGGTGGGCCTCACGGGTGGCTTATTTGAAGTGGGGAGGAAAGAATCGTTACTTTCTCCCCATCCGCCTCTGCCACACGGTACCTAGGATTACTGGGTTCTTATCTCACCTTGCAGAAAGGAATTTCAGGAGTAGATGGGTAGTGAAGTTACAGTTTTTATTTGGAGGTTTTGAAGGGAAGGAGGGAGAGAAAGTGGGAGAGAATGGAGAGTGGTGTGCTCAAGAGTAATTCAGGTTTCTCCCAGGGCGGAGAGAGCCTTACATACATCTCAGTGTTAAACATGAAAACATGAAAGTACACAGCTCAGAGAGGGGAGATGCGGGGCACATCATGTGCTTAGCCATGTGGGCACAAGCAGCCCAAGCAAGGGCTTCCTTTGTTCAAGGTCGCCTTTGTAGGGTGTCTCCAACCTGCCTCCATGTGGAACTTCTCCCTAGGTCAAAGTCCATTGCTAAGAAGGTTACCAGTGGGGTTGGGAGTGGTGATGGTCTTCTTTGAAATTCCTTTCCTGGCCTTTTGTTTCTGCAGAAGCTTCTCTGGGTCTGTTGCTCTAGATAAGTGAGGGTCTATCAGGCCTTAGTTCCTGTTTTTTCCTGTTTTCTGCAAAGTGGGCTTGGCTTTTGCCATTGCCTTGGGAAGGGGGCCTTCCTTATCTGACTGCCTGCCTACATCAATAATAATCTTTTTCACTTTTTATTTTTTTTAGGTTATTTTGTTGCTTTTGAAATTTACCTTAAAGTACTAGTTATTTGGGGTGTTCGATTCAGCTGCACAATTTGAGTGAAAATCAGCAGCTGTTTTCTCAATTTACCTATGTATGTGGTGAGTAGGTACATGGAAAGGACTTTCATTATCTCATCAGGTATGCCTTTGAATCGTGTGGAAGAGACTACATATTTGCAAAGGTCTCTCTTCCACGCTATCTTTCTTTATTAGCCGCACCTGGTGGTGGTGCCCAGGGTTTACTCCTGGCTCTGCATTCAGGCATCACTCCTGACAGTGCTCAGATGCTCAAATACATTGCCATGTATCAAACACTGTAATTTTGGATTCCAAAACTATGACTTGATTATTTAAATGGAAGGTTGAGTATTTGATAGCTAAAAATCTGTCTTACATATATTCTTTATATGAATTACACAGATTAGTGACAGATGTATTGACTTAGTGTTAAAGTGGTAATGTTACTAACTTGGGAATTTGGAAGTATATTTTCCAGCTATAGAACATTGAATAAAAAATGAGATGATGTTCCTGAAAGTTATTTGCAAATATTGAAGTTTGAATTGTCACCATTTTGGTTATTTTCTCCCAAGATAAGATATATACAGTCATAGCTAACTGAATCACCTTAAATCTCAGGGATGACATTCTTTAGTTGATTTCCCATGTAATTACATTTCCCAGTTACTCTGCATTTTAATGAAAGGATTAAAGTCCTTACTGTATTGCATGCAAGAGAAGTAAAATAGCTTCAGAAAATTAGTAAGGTAAAGGTAAAGGCCCTCCCGTTGATCGTCGATTTGCTCGAGCGGGCCCAGTAACGTCTCCATTGGAGACTTTGTTGTTACTGTGTCTGGAGCCCGGCAAGCTACCGAGAGTATTCGATATGCCAGAAAATTAGTAACTATAATCAAAATATAATTTAAATTACTAGATAGTTACAACATTAAACTTCTCACTATCAAAGGTCCAAACCGAACTCAAACTTAACAAAGAATATGTTATATTTCTGTTCACAAAGTATAAATATTGAGCTCTACCCAAAGTAAAATATTTGTATAAAACTATTTTATTTGTATGAAACTATTAAGTGCTTTTCTTAAAAAATATGTTTTTGCATTATGGAAGCTTTTTAAATAACAAAATTTTATAAAAGAGTACATGAATTTCCCATTCACATATTATTTAGCTCCAGTAGTTTTGACAGTCATGATGTAAGAATTTCAAGAGTACAAGTCTGGGGACAGGAGAGATAGCACAGCGGGTACGGCGTTTGCCTTGCACGCGGCCGACTGGGGTTCGATTCCCAGCATCCCATATGGTTCCCTGAGCATCGCCAGGAGTAACTTCTGAGTTGAGTGCAGAGCCAGGAGTAATCCCTGTACATTGTCGGGTGTTACCCAAAAAGCGGTCACGGTCACGGTCCTCCCGTTGTTCATCGATTTGCTCAAGCGGGCCCAGTAACGTCTCCATTGGAGACTTTGCTTTTACTGTGTTTGGCATATCGAATCCGTCACAGATAGCTTGCCAGGCTCTGCTGTCGAGCTCTTCGAGAGGGGCGGAGGAATCGAACTCGGGTCGGCCATGTTGGCCGCTTGTAAGGCAAACGCCCTACCGCTGTGCTATCACTCCAGCCCAAAAAGGAAAAAAAAAAAGAGTACAAGTCTATAAATCAGCCAGATGCATATGTAAATTTTATGTATGTCATGCATCTTTACCCCCTATACTACCCAGTACTATCTTTTTGGCCCAAGAGATCTTTTTGTTACAAATTGTGTTATTTAGACTTCATGCTAAAACTTACTTTTTTAAAAACTCTAACTTGGTAAGAGGTTGGAATCAGTTATTTTACCATGTGGCACACACCATTTCCCCCCTTTTGCAAATATCCTTCTGTTATAAGGTCAATATATTCCACTCCTTCCTTCCTTCCTTCCTTCCTTCCTTCCTTCCTTCCTTCCTTCCTTCCTTCCTCCCTCCCTCCCTCCCTCCCTCCCTCCCTTCCTTCCTTCCTTTCTTTCTTCTTCCGCTTCAAGGCAAATGTTCAAAATAACAGGAGAGGCAGAAAATTGCTATAGTAGTGAGGATGGGATTGTATGCAATTGAGCATGACAATGTGTCAGTTGATTAGCTCTGATGTTTTTATGCGTTTGGGGGAAATTGCAATGATTCAGACTGTTTTCAAGATCTGTTGTTTTAAGTAACAATAGAAGTGTGTCCTCAAAAGAATATTTTGTCTTCCTCACTTCATTATGTTAGTCCTGGTCTCTAAAGCAATATATGAAAGACTGGTTTATAATTTTTCAAGCAGCAAGGATCTTAAAAGGAAATAGTTTCCCCCATTCCTCTTCTACAACTGCTTTGTCTACAAAAGCTCCCTGAAATGGTATATTCATTGAAGCTGCCAGTGGTACCCATTATTCGGCCTGCACCTCCGGGTTTACTAATGAGCCTAGGCTGTGTTTGCTGTCATTAATAATAGTTTGAAAGAATGCTTTAATTATCTTATTGCATTGATCGTGCTTGCTTTTTATGTTGCTTTAGCAGTTACTGTGTTGTACAGTATTTTTCTTTTTGAGTTTTTCTGTACTGTTTGACATTTTGCTGTTGATGTTCATTCTACTTCAGCAGGCCAATAGAGTAAATTAGCCTTCCTGTTTGTTGTTTTTCGAAAGATCCTTTATAGATCTTTACACTTCGTTAAACTCCCACTTCCCCTAATACAACATAGATAAACACCCAGGAGACTGTAGAAGCTGCTAAACTTATTACTTTTAAATAAGAATAATAAATTATTTATTTTTAAATAATTTTGGATCATATCTAATTATTTCCAGAACTCTAATGACCCTGTTCCTTCTTTTATTTGTAATTCAGGCAGCTTCATTTTGTTAACATCCTCTTTTTGCTTTGCCTGATGTTTAGTCATGCTAATTCTTTCTCAAGGCTATTTATTGGATGCTAACTCACTACCAGTATTGCAGGGGTTTTCCTCCTTTGTTTATAGTTCACTCACTTAGCGGAAGGAGAGCTTAGATCTTTTAAATAAGCTCATTTTCAGTTACTGCAGGCGGGTCAACATCTTTGTGAAATTATTTTTGTGGGACAGGTGATTAATTGATCTTCACTAGATAATATTTTTTTTCAGGGTGATCATATCTTTTTTGAAAATAACATTGAAAAGCACATGGGTTTTGGCTTAGACCAAATTGAGTTTATTGAGCTTTAGTTTCCTACCTGTATAATGTGCATAATTTAATCTACATTTCTGACTTTTTAAAAAAGATTCGGGGCTGGAGTGATAGCACAGCAGGTAGGGCGTTTGCCCTGCTCGTGGCCGACCCGGGGTGGTTCGATTCCCAGCGTCCCATATGGTTCCCCAAGCAATGCCAGGAGTAATTCCTGAGTGCATGAACCAGGAGTAACCCCTGTGCATCGCTGGGTGTGGCCCAAAAAGCAAAAAATAAATAAATAAAAAATAAAAAAATGAAAAAGATTCAATAAGATTAGAGTATGTATCAGGTATAGACATGTATATATACACATAAAATAGTGTATAATAAACCCTCAAATATGTATTGTCTTCAGCAGCTGACTTTTTATTTCTCTACACTTTAATAAAAATAGTTGCAAAAAAGCATCTTTCTCAATTTTATAGAAATTGCCTATTGCATGTCTATTGAATGATGAATTCTGAATTTCCCCCTACTTTAGTTCTTTGGCAGAATAAATTTTGAAAATTTCTATTGTGGTTTCTATGATTAGTCATGGCTTACTACAGTTGATTCACTTATAGCATCACACTTTTCTTTGGGATCTATTTTCTGGTGAAGATGTGTGTGACTATAACATCCCACTCTTTATAATTTCCCAGAAGAGGGAGAGAATAACTAGCATGTATGTATTTATTCCCAATGTTTAAATAGCTGGCACAAAGCTGCCTTGAGTATTCCACTGAGTATTCTGATGGTCATTTGTAATAAGCCGGGACCAATGGTGAGAAGGACACCTAGAAACTAATGGTTAGTATCAGCCAATTAAGTAGTGAATTCCCAAACAATTTACAAATTTAAACTTTATTACAGAAGTTACATTGAATTTACAAGATGTTTAAAATTTCTCGTTTGTTTAACAATGCATATTCACATATTATGCTATGTGACACATCCTTTCAAAATGAGTGAGGATCAATGAATAATTTGAGGACATTGTCACAAACACATCTATGGCAGGGAGTACTGAAGTACATACACTTGAAGAGGAGGAAAGATAAGTGGGTGGATGATAAATAGATTTCTCATCTGAACCAGTGAAGTCAAGATGGAGAGCACTGGGTAACACACTTGGGGAGCAAGCATCATGGTCTATTATTAAAGCTGGGAGCAGAACTGATGCACACAATCTTTCCAGCCAGGCATGAGGGTTCCTGTGCTCCCTCTCTTGGCCATTTGCCACTTGCCAAGTTGCTTCAATAATTTGTGCATTTGGTAGAATGCATTTTTGAGAACATATGTAGAATAATAATGGAATATGAAGCAGAATTTACACCTCCAACTAGAAAACTAGGTATACAATAAGGAAAGGTTTCATGGACAGCAACTTGGGAAAGCCAGAACACCAGATGGTTTCAAGCTCTCATCAAAGTGCCTGGTTCCTATCCTCAGGGTGTAAGGGGATTGAAAGGCAAATCAAAGTATTTACACTTCTGAAGAATGTATTCATGCAAGGGACCTGGATGTAACTTCTGTGAGGTTTGCTCAGGCAAAATGGTAACTGGGACCACATGGTGGTCAGCTGATGAAACAGCAATATGCCAGGAATCAGGAACATCCCAGGAATCAGGTTCACCCTGCCCCTAGCACTGAAGACAGGACTTATGGCCCACCTGGAACCAAAAAGTTACCAGGCTGCATTCCATGCATCCTCACGTTGATCTATAGATAACAGAAACCAGACCAAGCGCACTGGTTCCACTGGTCTTTGTTTCCTTTTCCCATAACTTAAAAATCTCTCTTGGTCCCAGGATACAGATCTAACCCAGTCTCACTGGAGGTTTGTTGAGTTTTGTCTGTGAGTGCATCCAATAAATTTCTCTTTTTCCCTTCGTTTTTACTTGTCTGTCTCTGCTAGCTGAGGTCAGCGATCTATCAATGTCCTAACATTTGGACATGTCATCTGGTTCTTTTAAACTCATTTTTAAAAGAAGGTGATAGTGTGACAGTCCATCTGAAAAGGGAATTGCTGTCTTGCCAAACTCAAGAATAACATACGTCCATCTGGGTAAAGGAAGCCATGGAAGAACACCTCATCACATTCACATTTAAGGTCAGGCTGACGTTCAGCTGCAGATATTCAGGTGCTCTCTTCCTTTGTGGATTCCTTTCTGTTAGCAGAAATTCAAGGCATTATTTTTTCTTATTTAGAGATCCTGAGGATAGACCCTTTGTATTATCCACCAACTTCCAGCTGCTGCCTAAACTGTCATATCAATCCCAGAACTCTGGAAAGCCAGCAAGCACTCAATCAATGCTGTGAAGTGCAAAAGCACAGACGTCACATCGATTGCAAGTGAGCAGTTCCAGTTTCAGGATCATAAGAGAAATGTCGGGGTTGGAGAGCAGCCCAGTGGAGCGCATACCTGACATATGACATAGGGAAGGGTTTATTTATGGCCCTTATGGTCCCCCCAAAACTACCGCACCAACTCCCTTGGAAAGAGCAGAGACTAGCTACCAGCACCACATTGTGATGTGGTCTCCAAACAAACAATAAGTAATATAATTTATAAAAATAAGTACTAGAGAAATTTGCATTTCAGAGGTGAAAGAGTGTAAGAGAAAAATCACTGTTTTGGTTTCTGCAGTCAAAACAAGACAGGTATTGTCTCTTTCTATTCCTGCCTGGTGCCTCAGTATTATTATAGGGAGAAGGTGCTTATTCAGATTTTTCTTTTTTTTTTTTTTTAGGGAGGGCGGGAGGGTCACGCCCAGTAATACTGACTGGTTACTCCTGACTCTGCATTTAGGAATTATTCTTGGTGGTGCTAGAGAGATCATATGGCACACTTCGGATTGAACCTAAGTAAGCAAACACTCTACCCACTGTACTATCACTCCAGTCCAGGATTTTATTTCTCAATTCAAGGAAAGGTATTGATTGGGCTCCATAGACTCTCTTGCCACGAGACAGTTTTTGGCACTCCCAAGGTTTTGCACCTTCTGCAGAGGGAAAGGAAGATTTGATTGGAGAGTCAGTCTACGGCTTCCAGAAGCTGGTGAGATACCAACTCCTGATTCTGCCTATTTAATTTGTTGAGACTGTAACCTTATTTTTCTATGCTATTGATGCCACAAAAGGGAGTGGCATTAAAGATATGCAAGCTTGTCATCTAGGGTATGTGCTGAAACTGGAAACTAGTCCCAGATTTGACATAACCATCATTGTTAGTGATTCTCAGCCCATCCACCGTGGGGCTTATTTGTTTTCTAAAATGTGTTTGAGTCTTTGCTTTTCTTCAGGTTTTTGCAGTGGGGAAACTTCACATACCATCCAAAGGCTATTCATTAGATCATCTTGACTCCTCTTTCTATTTGTCTTTACAATAACTTGACAAACGCCTTTGGACCCTGAAAGAAGTGAATCTTCTTCTTTCACGTATCAGAGAAGTGAATCTTCAAATAGTTTCATTTAGACCCAGCTAAAATTAATTTGCATTTATATTCTAAAATCACCTTATTCCAATTAACATTAGACAACAGGAGATAAAACAGTATAAAACATCCATCTTTGGAGCATACACAAGCTATTAGAAATTCATTATGAGCTGTAGTACTGTCCTCCCGTTCATCGATTTGCTGGAGCGGGCCCAGTAATGTCTCCATCGTGAGACTTGTTGCTACTGTGTTTGGCATATTGAATACGACATGGGTAGCTTGCCAGGCTTTACTGTGCGGGCATTATGAGCTACTGAGAATAATTTTTTGTTGTTTTTTCGGGGGCCACGTCTGGTGATACTGGGCTTACTTTTGGCTTTGCACTCCTAGAGATGTTGAGGGGGCTAGATGTGGTGCTGGGATCAAATCCAGGTCTGTTGTGAGTTAAGGTAGGTGCTCTGCTGCTGTGTTATTGCTTCAACCTCTGCATACATTTTAAAGTTCTTTCTTTGGCAAGAAAGTTAGTTATTTTTTTAAAAGAAGCCCATTCTGTAACTTCTTCACTTATAATTAAAGGATCAAAGAACATTCTAGTTTAGTAGAGAAAGTTATTTTTAATTTCTATGTAAGTTTTCTGTGCCTCATTTGCAAAGAGAAGGAAATGACCACAAACCCTGATTCCCTATAAGTAAATATTTGTTCACTCAGAAGAAATATCCATCTTCAGCTTACACTGTTTCTTCTCCTTATAGTCACTAATACACAGCACTTATACTCAGATGCACTATGTGCTTAATGATTGTAGGGATTTCAGTTTGCACTTTCTCTTACAGAGAAATTCAAATTCAGCTTGAAATTCAGCTTCCCTCAAATTCAGCTTCTTTCCACCTTTTCTCCTTATTTTTTTTCCTGTAAAATGTAAAGTCCCCGATTTCAGTAATGAACAATAAACAAAAGCATCTTTCTCAAACCTTTCTGAAATAATCTCTTTGGAGGGGGGAGTTTGAGGTTAAGGAAGATTTCTTTTGATTCTCTGTCTCCTCAGCATGTATGGTCGTGCTTTTTTTTGATCAGTTACTTACTGTTATCACGTTACTTACTGTTATCTTGTTAGTAAAAAGAGCCATAACGTGACCACATTTAGTTTTCAAATTTAAAAATAAAAAAATGATTTGCAAATATTTACAGAAAATAAGTTTGAGCGTTTCTGATACATTATTTAAAATGATTTCCAATTCATTTTTTAAATGTTTTTATTTTTTAATGAATCACTGTGAGATACCGTTACAGACTTACAAACTTAAGTGCTCATGTGTCAGTCATACAAGGATCGAGTACCCATTCCTCCACCAGTGCCCATTCTCCACCACCAATGTTCCCAGTCTCCCACCATCACGCCCCCTCACGTCCCCCTTCAATTCACTTTTGTGTTAATGTAGGAGTACTGCTTTTTGTTCAGCCATTGATTAGGTTGATTGAATTGGGCATAAACTCCATTTTACTCCCCCCCTTTTGATAATTTTATTTATTGAATCACCTGAGAGCTGTTACAAAGCTCTTGGGTTTAAGTCCCGGTCATACAATGAAACACCCATCCCTTCACTAGTGCCCATTTTCCACCACCAAAAATCCCAGAATATACCCCATCCCACACCCTCCCCCTACCTGTGGGGCAAATAATTTCCACATTACTCTCTCTACTTTGATTACATTCAATATTTTGAACCAGACCCACCATTATTATTTGGGATTTTACCCCTATACTCAGATCTGCCAAAAAGGCAATAGTGGACAATTTGTTTTCTATTGCTGGTTATGAATAACATATGATGTTGCACAGCCGCAGTAGTGACCACATGATTTTGAAATTCCAAAATTTTAACAATTAAATCTTGAGTAACTTCTGCCAAAAGCTTCTGGGTTCCAAGATTTGTTCCTGAGTTTCTTGGATTATGGCTGTTAAGCAGCTTGATCAGGAGCCAGAGAGGCCATTCATGGGTGGCAACTTGGCCTCGGGAGGATGGCGGCCACTGAGTCGCCAGGGGGAACAGGCCAAATCACAAAACCTATTCCCACCTGGGGTGGCCTGGCACCAGTAACTTATGGTGGGGACCAGACACATTTCTGCAAAAAGTGCTGGGTTCTGAGATTTGTTTCTGAGTCTCTGGGATCATAGCCGTTAAGCAGCTTGATCAGGAGCCAGAAAGGACATTTGTGGGCGATGATTTGGGGTCTCGTGGGGGCAGGGAGGAAAGGGCCGACTCCACCCCGATCCTGTGAGGCTCCGCATGTCTCTTCACTTCAGACCCAAACCTGACTGTCCAGTGGCCTTTGGAGATGGGTGGCCATCGAGCCACCAAGGGGGAGTAGGCGGAGGGACAGCACCCTTCTCCCGCTGGGGTTGCCTGGTGACAGTAACCTACTGCAGGGATTGGACACATTTCTGCCAAAAGCTGCTGGGTTCCGAGATTTCTTTCTGAGTCTCTGGGATCATCCAATTCATTTTTAAAGACGTTTTTGATATGGAATGATCTCCCTCATATGTGGGCTATAAAGAAACATGGTAGGGAAACAAAAAATACCCAAAAGATGCAGAAACTGAGAACTGGTCTTCAGTAGGATGCATCTCACTGTAGCCTGAGGGTAAGAGGAGTGGGTGTGGGGAGTGTCCCACACTGGGACAATGGTAAAAGGAAGAAAAAACTAGCTGAGAATGTGGTGGAATGTTTCAGGCATGAAACCCTGCCATGATCGATACTGTAAATCACAGTCCCTTAAGATAAAATAAAAATGTAATAATTAAAACTAAAAGTGATATTAAGCATGAAACTTTTCTATTAGAAATAACTAAATACAAATCCAAACAATAAAAGATGTATTTGAAAAAGTTTCAGTTTGTTTCAAGTTTTAGGAAGCAAGACAAACAGTCAATTTTCCTCTTTTTTCTAAAAATAGTAGCTAGGATCAACCCCCAAAATATAGTGCTTTGCTCTGATGAAAACGCTTTGTAGAATTTTTTTCTCATAGCTATATTTTTTAGGGGCCACTTGTGAGGCTCCTGACTGCCCTGGCCTGGACTCTGCACCTGGCTGCCCGGGGGTCTGTCCCAGCAAGGGTGGAGGCAGGACTGTGGATGGGCCAGCATTTCCGCCACAGCTGTGTTCCCTTGGCAGTTTTCCCAGGCTCAAGGTACCTTGGACCAGGCTGGGTTACCCTGCCCTGGTCAATGTGGGGCATACCCGCATAGGGCAGCTTGCAGGAAGGTGTATTCTCGGAGTCAGAGAATCACTTTCCTCACAGCCCATGTCTAATCTCCTTCTTGGCAAATGAGTAGCAGTCCCGTATTTTCTTGGTAAGCAAGAGTCCTCCGGCAGGAATATATATTATATATATATATATATATATATATAGAGAGAGAGAGAGAGAGAGAGAGAGAACAATAGCACAGCGGCCTTGCACGTGGCTGACCAGGGTTTGATTTCCCCATCCCTTTCGGAGAGCCTGACAACCTACTGAGAGTATCTCACCTGCATGGGAGAGCCTAACAAGCTCCCCATGGCCTATTCGATAAGCCACAAACAGTAACAACAAGTCTCACAATGGAAACATTACTGGTGCCCACTCGAGCAAATCCATAAACAATGGGAGGACAGTGCTACAGTGCTAAAGTGCTATATATTTTATAGAACCACATCAAGCGGGTTGGAGCGATAGCACAGTGGGTAGGGCATTTATTTGCCTTGCAAGTGGCCAACATAGCTGACCTGAGTTTGATTCCTCTGCCCCTCTCGGAGAGTCCGGCAAGCTACCGAGAGTATCTTGCCTGCACGGCAAATCCTGGCAAGCTTCCTGTGATGTATTCGATATGCCAAACACAGTAACAAGTCTCACAGTGGAGACGTTACTCCATTGTTGCCCGCTTGAGCATATCGATGAACAACAGGAGGACAGGTACAGTGACAGTGAACCACATTAAGCAATTTTTCTTTGGTTGCTATTATAAATAAAGTCACATTTGAGGGTTCATTTTCAAATTTTGGTTTGATTTTGATTTGATTCAGACTTTATATATACTACATATACAAATATACACATATATACATATATACATATATATGAAGCAAATATTTATATAAATATATAAAAATATAGAGGAGGCAAGCACTATAGTGGGATTAAGGAAAGTGTATTATAAAGGTAAAGGTAAAGGCCCTCCCGTTGTTCATCGATTTGCTTGAGCGGGCCCAGTAACATCTCCATTGGAGACTTTGTTGTTACTGTGTTTGGCATATCAAATACGTCACGGGGAGCTTGCCAGGCTCTGCTGTGTGGGCAAGATACTCTCGGTAGCTTGCCAGGCTCTCCGAGAGGGGAAGGAAAGTGTATTATTTGTTTGTTTATTTAATTTTTATTTTTTCATTGAATATATATATACACATAATGTGTATATATATTTACATGTTTGGGGGACACACCTTGCTGTACTCTGGGCTTTCTCCTGTCTCTGTGCTCAGGGATCATTTCTGGTGGGACTCAGGAGACCATATGCATACTGAAGAACAAGTCAGGTCAGCAGAGTTATGTGTCTTACCTGCTATACTATCTCTCCATCTCCCACTTTGAATATTTTATGTTGTTTATGAAATTATTTTTGGTGAGCAAAATAATCAATGAAAGCTTTTGATGGGGTCAGGGAGGGACTATGCATACCATTGCCCCAGATCCAACTCCATCCCATTTTAATTAATTTGAACCGGAGAATTTCATCTTGTAGGAATACTGATAATTGTACCACTTGTGCTCTCCTCCAAATAGGAATTCCCCTCTAAAAATGCACATAAATGAGAACCCAATAGAAGAATCTTGCAATTGTTTCCCTAATTCTGGTTTTCAAGCAATGTTTTCACATTAGCACAATTTGATGATTTGTGGAAAGCATTGATGTGGAAGACCCACCCTAAGAAAATCTAATTAGTTTAGGAGTGCTTGGATATTGCTATATTTTAGATCCTTCCAATTAATTTTAATGGTCAGTCAGAAATGAGTACCTCTATCTTGAATTAGTCCTGTTTTAACATAAAATGTTTTATAACTTAATAAATTTTATTGTCAAAATTTGCTCCTTTTGCATATTTTCTTTTATTAATTGGTAGTAGTACAGACTACCATAGCTGACTTGAAGAAGGAGATATGCTTAAGGATTTGAAGCTCTTTCTCATGCATCATTTAAAAGCAGTTGTCCAATCTTGGAATTCCCATTTCCTTTTCCAAGAGATGCTGCACAGAGTTCCAGGAATTGCCGATGGGCCAATGGTCTGGAAATGCCTAATTGGAGTGGGCTGTGACTTATGGATACCAGCTCATGCCTGGAGAGATTAATGGCACATGACCTAAAGTGACCAAGTTGCTCAACATTGCTAGTCTGGAAGGTCATCTGGAGAGATGGCTTACCACTCTGGAGATGCCAAAACTCATTATTCACTTCTGCCTTGCTGGGGAAGAAATTTGTAATCAAAAAGCCTGATTAACTTGCTTTGAAGAATCTTTCCACAGGATAGTGTTTTGCCTGAAGGTAAGTTCTGAAGAATTTGCATGTTATGAGATAGCACAGCGGTAGGGCGTTTGCCTTGCACGCAGCCAATATGGCCGACCTGAGTTCGATTCCTCCACCCCTCTCGGAGAGCCAGGCAAGCTACCGAGAGTATCTTGCCCACATGGCAGAGCCTGGCAAGCTACCCGTGACGTACTCAATATGCCAAACACAGTAACAACAAGTCTCATGATGGAGACGTTACTGGGCCTGCTTGAACAAATCGATGAACAACGGGAGGACCGTGACTGTGAATCTTAATAAATATAGGGCCCAAATCCTCTCCTCATTTATCTCATTTTAATAATTTTACATGTGCTGGTTTATGCAACCAGTCCTCATAAAAAAAAAACTAAGGTTTTTTACAGAGAAAATGTAAACTGAGAATTTAAGGACTTAAGGTCACACAGACCAAGATATTCTCCCCTTATATTAAATTAAACTTTCTAACTCTTAATTATGATACTTTAGGAGTGCCAGTTGTTTTAAAAGATAGTACAGCAGTAGACTAGAAGAAATAAAAGTTTTCAGTACAAAAAGCTATAAATATTAAAAACAGTTTTAAACACCATATTGACATAAATCATTAAGACAAAATAATTTAAAAATCAGTACAAACCCAAATCAATGATCCATGCAATAAAATTTAAACTTGTATTCAAAATATTTTAAACAGTGATTAACCACTTATATGATGTCAAGAAAAATCATTATTAATAAATTAAGTTATAAGTGACCAGCAAAAACATTTAGATACAGATTTTATTTTATTGCATTGCAAGCTATATTATTAATCAGGGGACTTGTCCAGCCATAAAATATAAATGGACTAGCTAATAGATATACATGGAAATTCTAATTAATTCTGATGATCTTTACAATGGCCTGAATTTTTAAAAATGGGTTAATATCTTATAATAACATATTTGGGTAGTGTTGATGCTATTAATTTTTTAATTACTATAGCCACACAGAAATATTGTAATTAATTTTATGTTGAGTTAGCAAAGAAAGGAAAACTGGGACAATTGAAGTTATATTCTTATCTGTTTATTGCCTTCCAATAGAATGATAAATTAAACATTTATACCAGGATTATTATTCTGTAACATTAACTGATTTTCTTGCCCATTATAGGATATTATAATTCTATAATATCTTCAAGCCATCCACTGAAATTAGATCAGAAATTTGAGGTTTATAACCTAAAAGAAAGCCTCAAGTCAGAAAGAAAGATTCAAATTCTTGGTTTTGAACTTTAACTTAATACAATTTGTGAACCTCAAGGTATGACAAGGTCTAGAGGTATGCATTAAGTACTCACTTAACTTCATAGATAGGTTCTTAAAGATTGGAACTTTAAGATAAATTATGTATAAAAAATCAATTTTCTAATATGTTTGTTGATATAAATAAGTTAAAGTGTCTATGACATTCATCTGTTGACTAAAATAACACAAAACCTCTAAGACACAAAATGCTTTTTAAAAAATTTTTATTAGTGAAACACCATGAGGTACAGTTGTAGACTTACAAATTTTTGTGCTTGGGTTTCAATTATACAATGATCAAGTACCCATCCCTCCACCAGTGCCCATTTTCCACCACCACGAATCCCAGTATCCCTCCCACCCCCCCACCCCCTCCATCCCCCCCATCCCACCCTGCCTCTGTGGCAAGGCATTTCCTTTTGTTCTCTCTCTCCTTTTAGGTGCTGTGGTTTGCAAAAGAGGCATTGAGTGGCAATCATGTTCGATCTAGAGTCTACTTTCAGCATGTATCTTCCATCCTGGGAGGATCCTCCCAACACCTTTATTTGGTGCTCCCTTCTTTATCTGAGCTGCCTTTTCCTGTACCAGGAGGTTCACTTCATAGCTTGGAGGCCAGCCGCACATGCTAGGGGACAAAATGCTTTTAATATTAACTAATCCACAGCAAAGCCTGGCAAGCTACTGTGACATATTGAATATGCCAAAAAACAGTAACAACAAATCTCACAATGGAGACGTTACTGGTGCCTGCTCGAGCAAATTGATAAACAACGGGAGGACAGTGCAGTGCTATTAATTAATCACTAATACACTTATTAATCCATTCATATCCATTCTGCTTATTCCAGCCAGAGGAGCCTATGCTGGTAGCATAAAATACAAAACAAGCACTAATTTGCATGGGACACACTTCCATCATACAAGGCACTCATGCACAGTCACATGGAACTCAGACTGAGATATGACAATAAAACTAATATTCACTATTTGGCATGTGGAAGGAAAGAGCCTTATCCAGGGAATAGCCTCCCCGTGCAGATGTGAGGATGTCACCAAACCCCAGGTCCAGTTGCTTGCTGCTCAAAGACCTGTACTGAAGAGACAACAGTTGATGCAGGTTTATTGAGGTGCTAGCAACCTGAGATGATGCTGGTCTTATCCTCCCAGACCATCTCAACTCAGCCTGAAACTCAGGGTTTAAATTGCTAATGGAGGAATTTGGTAAAAGCAAAATGGCTAATGGACTAGTGATGGGGTAAAAGGACCCAGTCATGTGTTGTTCTGTTACGATCAGTGGTTTTCGTATGCTTGAAGTGGAGGCTGCATAAGGAGAGAAGCACCAAATAATCCAGTCTGCTATTTTAAATATATCTTCTGTTTATTTATTTATTTTTTGCTTACTTCTGATTCTGCTTCTTACTACTGCTCAGTTTGAGGGACCATAGGGGGTGCAGGAAATTGAACTCAGGTCAGCTGAGTGCAAAGCAAGAAACCTACTCACTGTTCTATCTCCAGCTCTCTTACAAAAGCATAGTCAGTCATATCAAGATGGACTCTCAAATCATTGGAATAAAATTGAAAATTCAGAGACAGATTATCAGGTATGTGGGCAAGTAATATTTGATAAAGGAGTAAAACATATGAAGTGGAGTGAGAAAATCCTCTCCAACAATTGTTGTTGGCAAAACTAGTCAACTACATGCAAAAAGTTGACCTCTGACCCCTTTGTAAGACTATGCTCAAAAGTCAAATCAAAATGGAATAAACATCTCAATATCAGACCTACACTGAGGGAATATAGGCAGGCTCTCTATGACATTGAAGCTAGAGACAACTTTAAGGAGTCATCATTGGCAAAGCAAATAGAAACAAAGATAAATAAATGTGACTACATTAAATTAAGAAGGTTCTGCATCTCAAGGGAAATAGTGGTCAAAATACAAAAACATTGGAGAAAATATTTGTTCAGCACTTATATGATAAAGTGCTAATATGTAAAATTTAAAAAGAACCGATAGAACCATTTGAAAATGAAAAAAGAAAGAAAGAAGAAAGAAAGAAAGAAAGAAAGAAAGAGAGAAAGAAAGAAAATAAACCATCAATTCCATCAAAAATGTGGGAAAGATATCAAAAGAAACTTCGTTAAAGAAGACATATTAATGACCAAAAGGCTTACACAAAAAAATGCTCTGCATCGCTGTTCATTAGGGAAATGCAAATCAAAACAAGGAGACATTATTGTCTGGCCCAGACTTCCAGAAACACAATATAGACATTTTTTTCAAAAAGTAAGACTTGATCTTCCATTTGAACAAGCAATTTCACTTCTTGGAATATACCCCAAGGGTCCCAAAGCGTAACGGAGAACAGACATTTGCATCCCTATGTTCATAGTTAGAGCCATAACATAGCGGGTAGGCGTTTGTCTTGCACGTGGCCAACCTGGGTTCTATTCCTCCGTCCCTCTTGGAAAGTCTGGCAAGCTACCGAGAGTATCTTGCAAACATGGCAGAGCCTGGCAAGCTCCCCTTGGCTCCCCATGGTGTAATCTATAGCACAGCGGGTAGGGCATTCGCCTTACAAGCGGCCAACATGGCCGACCCGAGTTCGATTCCTCCGCCCCTCTCGGAGAGCCCGGCAAGCTACAGAGAGTATTCGATATGCCAGACACAGTAACAACAAAGTCTCCAATGGAGATGTTACTGGGCCCGCTCGAGCAAATGGTGTAATCAATATGCCAAAAACACTAACAAGTCTCACAATGGAGACGTTGCTGGTGCCCGCTCGAGCAAATTGATGAACAACGGGATGACAGTACTACAGTGCTACATGTTCATAGCAATAATATGGCACACAATGGAAGAAATGATAAAATCAACACACAATGATAATTTCTTATGCAGTTTGCTGCTACATGGATGGAGACGATCCTGCAGAGTGAAGCTTATCATAGACAAACACAGAATGATCTTTTTTTCATATGTAAAATATAAAGAAACATAGCAGGGGAAAAACAAATGCCCAGGAGCAATAGAAATGTGGAACATGAGAACTGATCTTCAGAAGGAAGCTTGGCACAGACAGGTAAAGGGAGGGGGAGGGGAAATAAGGCAGGGAAAAGAGCACAACACTGGTGGTGGGGAGTGACCAACTGGGAGGAGGAGGGGTGCTGTGGCAAATTCAGGGAAGTGCTACTTGTGAGACCCCATCAGTAATAGCACTATAAACCACACTGCCCAAAGTTACCCCACAGTGCCTCTGGCAGAGACAGACTGGTGGGTGGGAGGGAAACGGGAGGCATTGAAGAAGGGAAGTGATCACTAATATAGGAATTAGAGCAATTATTGTATGCTCAAAACCCAATCCTGAATAACGTGTGATCCACAAGTGACTAAATATATCACTGTATCACTGTCACTCTCATCCCATTGATTGTGGAAATACTCTTGCTGGCCCAAGTAACATCTCTATTCCTCTCAGCCCTGAGATTTTAGCAGCCTCTTCTTACTCATCTTTTCCCAATGATTGGAAGCTCTTTCAGTGTCAGGGGAATGAGACTTCTTGTCATTACTGTATTTGACATATTGAATATGCCACGGGGAGTTTGCCAGGCTCTGCCCGTGTGGGTGGATTACTCTCAGTATTTTGCCGGGCTTGCTGAGAGGGATATATTTATATATTTTTCTCTATGATTTGTTGCCTACTGTCTGAACCCCATCAGCTGTGGTGTAGTAATTGTGGAAAATGGGTAGGAAGTGTCTTATAATGTGTCCAGAAAGCAGCCTGGAGCGTGATGGTGGTTGGATGGTGGAGGTCGGTTGCTGGGGCTGGGTCCCTTGGGGTGGGGAGAACTCTCACCCGCCCCACAGCCTGGTGCAAAGTCCGGTGGTATGTTTCTCAGAGCGTCATTTTATACTCCCGTCTGGGAGGAGCATCCTGAGTTCTGGAGGGTGACTGATGAGGAGATTATTTGGTGTGGCTTATGGATGTGATCCCTGAGTCACCAGAGACTGGGGGAAGCAGGCAGAGGATTTCTGTTCCGGGGTCCTGTTGAGTCCAGAGTCCAAGGTCACAAAGTTCCACATTATCTTGGTTCCATGGGACTTTGTTCATGCATGAGGCTTGTCCTGAATGTCTGGAAAGTGGCCTGGAGTGTGGTGATGGTTGGGCAGTGGAGTTCAACTACAATGGGAATACCTAAGGAGTAAAGATAATGGCACTTATAAGGGGAGCACAGCTCAGGTAACTTTCCTCTTGCACCCTATGCTCACATCCAAGTGGACCCCTCAACAGTAGCCACACAGATGGCCAGAAAAGCAGCAGTTCTTACCCACTTCCATGTGGCCATAGAACAAAGGAAAGTCAAAGGGACAAAGAGCAGCAGGGCAATGGGACTCCAAAGAGCCAGGTCACCGAGCCCCCAGCAACAGCCTATGGAGCGGCTGAGCAAGACAGGAGAGCACGCTGGACTCTGAGCTTTAAGGGACAGAGTCAGCATAGGACCAGTATGGACCAAGAATAAAACCAGAAAGAAACAATCAGAAGGCCTCCCTACAGGCCACCAGGGGACCCAAAGCTTCCTTCTTAAAAGGTAAAAGGTAAAGGCCCTCCCGTTGATCGTCGATTTGCTCGAGCGGGCCCAGTAACGTCTCCATTGGAGACTTTGTTGTTACTGTGTCTGGCATATCGAATACTCTCGGTAGCTTGCCGGGCTCTCCGAGAGGGGCGGAGGAATCGAACACGGGTCGGCCATGTTGGCCGCTTGTAAGGCGAACGCCCTACCGCTGTGCTATCACTCCAGCTCACAAAGTAAATTTATATTTTTTGAATTTCAGAGTTTTTTGCCTTTGAGATCCAATTATGTCATTTGTGTCGATGCAAAAATAAAGGGTGGAACTAATAACATTTTGAAGCAAAAGGCATGTGATCTGGCTTGTAGATTTCTCTACTTCAAGCCATCCTTTATTCTTCTGCCTGGAGAATATTTTTTTAAGTATTTCTTTGTACGTGATGCCAAATCAACTTAAACTCCAGAGTTTATTTGATGTATGGAATAATTACAGATTTTCTCCACAATTGGGTTTCTACATACCTTTCCCCAATTCTAAATGCTTTTTTGCCCTCTGTCTCAGGCAGGATGAAAGTCTGTCCATTTTGGAGTTTCTTAAATTTGGAGATTATACACAGAAGTGCTCCTGGATTACTCTTGTCTCTGGCAAAGGGATTACACCTGGCTGGGCTCAGGGGACCATATAGAATGCTGGGGATTGAACCCAAGTTGGCTGTATGTAAGACAAGTATCCTATCCATTGTGCTCTCTCTCCAGCCCCCAAAGTAGCCCCATTTCATGAAAACAAATATTCTAGACGTCTACATATTTCTGAATACAACTCACCCCTTTTTCATATATCATAAATATTTCTAAGTTAGAAAGTCTTCCAGTAGTAGGCATCACACTCACCAACTGCCCCCCTCCCCCCGTGCCATGTAATTCATCAATGGCCAAGACTTAAAGTCTATAAAACCCAGCTCCTGGACATCTTATTATCTAGTTCTTACTCTGGAAAATCCGGAAGGCTACCAAAAGTATCCTGCCCGCATGGCAGAGTCTGGCAAACTCCCCGTGGCATATTAAATATGCCAAAAACCAGAAACAATGATGGGTCTCATTCCCCTGACCCTGAAAGAGCCTTGAATGTGGCACTTTCTAAAATATTGGGCTAGGAAGAAAGAGACATTACTGGTGCCTGCTCAAGGAAATCGATGAACAACAGGATGGCAGTGATTCAGTGATACAGAAAGTCTATCTCCTTCCTTAATGCATGTCCAACTATAAACACTTTCTTCTGTGTGACACGGTTTATCAAGCTTCTTCAAAACACCCCAATCGTAATTCTTATGAAATGCTACCAAAATGACAGTTCTATATTCATTGGCATGTGTACAGCTTGGAGATGCCTTTATTGATGATTTTATTTGAATTGCAAAGTCTCAGATTTTTCTACTTTAACTCTACATATATTGAATGCCAAATTTTCATTGTCCATGATTCTTTATGATCCCTAATTTGTTTCTCGAATGGCATGAAATTAAATCATGCTCCTTTTACTTCAATGTGTTATCTTTGAGATACCTCTTCTTCAGAAACAGATTTATTTTCCCTACAATGTTGCTCTTTGAATTGAAGTTAAGAAGTATGACTTGTAACAAAGGTCATCCTGATTTTTAGTGTTAAGAAACAACTGTCAGATTGGAAGCTACCTGGAAAAGTTTCTCTCATTTCTAGAGCACTTACAGCACATCTGGTGCAGCCAATATATTATTATGATATTTGAATGCAACTTAAACTAAAAACTTAATGGGAATGAATTAATTTTAGCAGGAGTTCTCTGATGCAATGAATTGACCATATATTTGGGCAATTAACCTAAAAGTCAGTTCAATGTAAAATAATATGTTTTGTGTGGTATAGAATAAGTTCCTCCAAGGAGAAGGTTGGCCTTGGGTTATTGGGAGATTATCTTCAGTTCCCTTCAGTGTCTTGACCTGTGGGATTTTGTTTGTTCAATGGAAGGAATTGAGAACAAAAACAACTGGGTAGGCTCGAAACTAAAGAATATTCACGTGGGTAGAATGTGATGGAAACTCTTATCCACCAAATAAAACAAAACACCAAAACAACCAAACAGTTGAGTTGATTTCTGTGGGCAATACTCATTATTTTCATACGTCAATGATGGGGAGCTACCTATATATAAATCCATGAGGAGAAGAAACAGAAACACAATTTCTAGAACTTTCTAGGACTCTTCCCTATGTTTTCTTCCCTTGGCTTATTTTTACCTGTGTTCTATCCCTGTGGTGAGCCCTACCCTGAGTAGAAGAACTTTCAGTGAGTTCTGTAAGAACTTCCAGTGAGTTATTCAATCTGAGGGTTGTTTGGGATTCAGTCTTAGCAGTAGTTAGAGTAGTCTTGTGCAAATTGTCTTCCCTCTCACTTGAAGTTGCCTAAATTTAGTGTTATCAATATCCCTGGGCTCCGGCATTGGAAGGTCTAGGAGGGGTCCCTGGGACTCCTGAGCAATCCTTTTGAGGCATAACCAACCCCACTCCTATGAAAAAAGGTTTTACAGTAAATTTTTTCTTAAACTTTTGCTTCTGTGTTTTTTATCAGAAATTAGTTATATAATGAATCTCAGCCATTTTGGACCAAGGAGTGTTGTGTGGAGATGCCATAATTTCTACTTCACATGAAACCAGGGACTTATCTGTAAGAAAATCAGGAAAAATGAGCATTGGGTAGGTAAGGTCAGATTCTGTTATTCTAGAGGTATTGGCTCCCTTGAATCAGCATCCATCTTTATGAAGAACTGAACTGAATTACTTAACAAGAAAGGGTTCTCTCAGGCTTCTCCTGTTCTGTGACCTTTAAACTAAGAAGACAGGAATCTACCACTGACTCTACTTTTTTTTTTACTTTTTTTGGGTCACACCTGGTGATACACAATGGTTACTTCTGGCTCTGCACTCAGAAATTACTTCTGGATGTTCTCAGGGGACCATATGGGATGCTGGGAATCGAACCCAGCACGTGCAAGGCAAACACCCTACCCACTCACTGTGCTATCACTCCAGCCCCTGAACCAACCAATTGAGGTAAAATCCAGTGATGCTTTGTAACTTTGGCTGTAATTCCAATTTAGAAAGAGGACAATAAAAACACACATGGCAACTTTCTCACAGAAACTATCAAACTTCAAAACATTCATGGTAAGGACTCACTGTGATATAAGTGATGTAAACTTCTTTGTATTATCTTTGACTTATTTTACTAGAAGCAGAGCTTATAAGCGTGATTCTTATGAACACATTTATTAAGAGAACATCCTGAAGTATATAGAGAATATTCCTATTCTCTACTCCAATTCTATGTATGTGCAGAATACCCACACAGAGAATATGGGAGCTCAGTGACTGCAAATCAGGAAGAAACCAGCCATGTTGACTCTAATCTCAGGCTTCCGTTCTCTAAAACTGACAAAATATGGTTCTGTTGGTTGGACATTCAGTTAATTAGATTTGTCTTGGCATTTTGAACAGATTAGTAGTTTACTCATTTAATGTAACACAGAATCTCAGACTACACAAAAAATCAATTTCACTTGTTCAGTACCAAAGCAGGAACAGGCATCTGAATTCTAAAAGAAGCAAAAATAAAACCAAAAATACCCAAAAAGGTTTGGCCTGAAGTGTGTGAGAATTCATTGAATTTAAAGAAAACTTTATCTTTATTATTGATTTATTTTGGGTGTGGGGAGACACACTTGACGATGCTTGGGGCTTGCTCCTGGCTCTGCACTCAGGGATCACTCCTGACTCTGTTCTGGAGACCATCTTGGGGTCCCAGGGATCCAACCTGGGTCAGATATTACAAAGCAAAGGCCCTACCCACTGTCAGATCTCTCTGGACCTTATAGGAAAATTTTAAGCAAGTCATTTATTTGTTACAAGAGAGTAAGTACCGATACATTTTAGGGGCACAAAGTTGATAAAGTCATGTTTTACTGTAGTTTTTCAAACTTGTCATTAAAAAAGAATTTTATAGAACTTCTGGAAAAATTAAACTCTCGACAAATCAAGTCCAAAAGATTTTGATTTTGTCAGCTAGTGTGGGGACACTCCTTTGGTTTTTAAGAGTCCTTCAAGTGATTAACTGGGATTTTGAGTTGATAATCTGTTTGACAATGATTACTTTTTATTGTTTCTATAAAAAAGGTATTATTTAACATGTATTCTTTTCATGGGCTGGAGCAATAGCATAGCGGGTAGGGCATTTGCCTTGCATGTGGCCAACTGGGCCCACCCGAGTTCAACTTCTCCGCCTTCCATTCTTCTGCCCCTCTTGGAGAGCCTGGCAAGCTACTGAGAGTATCTCACCCACACGGCAAAGCCTGGCAAGCTCCTCCTGATGACACTCGATATTCCAAACACAGTAACAAGCCTCACAATGTTACTGGGCCCGCTCAAGCAAATTGATGAACAATGGGAGGACAGTGACAGTGACAGTGATTCTTTTCATAATGAATATAACAGCAAAATAGATAGTGGTCAAGTGACTAAAAACTGAGTCATCTCTCCTTGCAATTAAGGGGGAATGTAGCCCAGAACTGCATTCTCTGTCTCTGTCATCTCATACTTTTTTTTTTTAAGAACCATTCAGACTGCATCCGCCTCCTCTCCCTCTTCCAAAGGAAGAGAAGGAGCATCAGTGGTAAAAGGCAGTTGCAAAAGCAACACCTAGAACTGGCTTCACACTCAGGAGACGATGCTCTGACTTGTGGTTGCCAGTGCGCTACACAATGAGAGAAACTTCTCTAGTAACAAACTCTAGAAAAGATCCCAGAAACTATGTCTTCATCTCATTCTTAAAGTCTTTTTAGGAAACTTGACTCATGGCATGACTCATGTTTTACCTAGCTTTGAAAGGAAATGTTAAATCTTTTCATTTCCAAGGTAAAACTAAATAGCTTAGAATGTGCACACACACACACGCACAGCACACTAAAAACAATAGATTTGTGTCCACTTTCAGGAATATTTTAAAATAATAGAAAAAATTTTATTTTTAATATTTTCCATGGTAAAGGTAAAGGTAAAGACCCTCCCGTTGATCGTCGATTTGCTCGAGCGGGCCCAGTAACGTCTCCATTGGAGACTTTGTTGTTACTGTGTCTGGCATATCGAATACTCTTGGTAGCTTGCCGGGCTCTCCGAGAGGGGCGGAGAATCGAACTCGGGTCAGCCATGTTGGCCGCTTGTAAGGCGAACGCCCTACCCGCTGTGCTATCGCTCCAGCCCTAAATATGTATTTTTATATTCTATTTTTATTTATCTATTTATTTTTATTTAACTAACGGGTTTATGAACTTTTCCTCATGCTTTTCATGAGTACCACCCCACCACTGAGAGCCTGCTTCCCTCCACTGGTGTCCGAAGGACCTCTCCCATTTGCATCTCCTCCCCTCCCGCCATGTAAATTCTTCATAGACTAAATCTTCAGTTCTGATGACTTCAGTTCAGTTCAGTTGTTTGTTGTTTCCTTACTGTATTTCTTTTTTAAATCTCCTTTGGGGGATTGATCACTTTCTCTTTTTAAATTTCTTTTCTCTTGTTTTCGTTTCTTCTCTTCTTACTATCTCCAACCATTTTCAGCAACTCGTTTTCTGTGTTCTATTTTTTTAAAAATTTGATCAGTGCTATTAATAAAGAGCAGATGCTTCTGACAAACACTTTGGTGTTTTTGCTTCAAAAACTGTTCGGTCTTAGGGATCGAGACATAGTACAAGGAATTCGGTGCTTGTCTTACAGACAGCATGTTTGATCTCGGTTTGAGCCCACATACTATACATGGTCCCCTGAGCACCATCAGGAGTTTTCTCTGAGCACAGAGCCAAAAGTGAGTCCCAAGCATCTCTGGATGTGGCCTCAAAACAAAAAGTAAACAAAAATACTAAGAAGTTGTTCTGTCATGATATGGATGTCTATATTTCTCTGATTATTTATTACCAAAGTACGTAAAGTAAAAAGCTAAGTAAAGGCCCTCCCGTTGATCATCGATTTGCTCGAGCGGGCCCAGTAACGTCTCCATTGGAGACTTTGTTGTTACTGTGTTTGGCATATCGAATACGTCACGAGGAGCTTGCCAGGCTCTGCCTTGCGGGCGAGATACTCTCGGTAGCCGGGCTCTCTGAGAGGGGCGGAGGAATCGAACTCGGGTCGGCCATGTTGACTGCGTGTAAGGCAAATGCCCTACCGCTGTGCTATCGAGCGATAGCACAGCGGGTAGGGCATTTGCCTTGCACACGGCCAACATGGTCGACCCGAGTTCGATTCCTCCTCCCCTCTCGGAGAGCCCGGCAAGCTACCGAGAGTATTCGATATGCCAGGCACAGTAACAACAAAGTCTCCAATGGAGACGTTACTGGGTTACTACTTCATTATAACCAAAGTACGTATCCTAGTTTAATTCAAAATCAACTAATAATGACTTTTTTAACCATTTTAATAACTTTTTAATCCTTTGAAAACTTTACTGGCACTGACATTATTATTTGTTTTACTGAATCAGATAAAACTACTACATGTGAAAGTTAAAAAAAATAAACAAATAATACCAACTTCATTTGATTCAGCCTAATATTAGTTGACTTGAATAAACTGGAAAAACAAGATTAAGTGAATTTACTCAAGGTTAACTAAACTGAACAGACAGAATTGATTTCAATGTACCCATTAAGTCTTTCCCCTAAAGTCACAGTTATTTCTCTTAAACAAAATTAAAAAAGAAAAGCGTATTAGACAAGACCTTCAGCCTTCCCTTTAAAGTGAAAACAACTAGCTCCAAAGCTGTTTATTTGATGAAACCATTGGTACCTACAAATCTGACACGTAAAATAGTTTTTCTCAAACTTTTTCTGACTGCAGTTCTCTTCTGACCTTGTTTGCTTCCTATGGCCTCTTGTTCTCATTTTCATGATTTTTTTACTTGTAACTACCTTGAAATATTCTGGGAGCCAATAGGAGATCAGAATAAGAAAGGCTGATATATATTTTACATTTATAGTTTTTTAACTTCAGTTTTGCAACTTTATAGTTCATATATTATATGTAGTTATATATATTACCTTATGATCAACACCAAAATCATTTTTATATGTCGGGCTGGAGCGATAGCACAGCAGGTAGGGTGTTTGCCTTGCAAGTGGCCAACACGGCTGACCCGAGTTCGATTCCTCCAACCCTCTCGGAGAGCCCGACAAGCTACCGAGAGTATCTCGCCTTCACGGCAAAGCCTGGCAAGTTACCTGTGACGTATTCAATATATCAAACACAGTAATGATTATCACAATGGAGACGTTACTGGGCCCGCTCGAGCAAATCGATGAACAACTGGAGGACAGTGACAGTGACAGTGATCATGTGATTAATCCTATTTACCCATTTTACTTACATTCCATTTCCTTTTCCTCTTGTATTGGAAATTATAAGAGACTTTTGGAAGAAATGGAAGTCACACACACAAAAAAGCCTTTTTATTGATTTGACATCAATGAAAATTTGTTTAATATTGTTCTGCACATATGCGATTTTGAGTGAACATACTTTTTAAAATAAGAAATAATTTTTCATTTGTAGAAATACTGTAGTGAAAATAAATTTTAGATTATAATGCCTTATGTATTACTTTGGAAAACCAAATAAATAAATGTAAACTTACTTATGTGGAGCCATTATATATATATATATATATATATATATATATGCTATAAATAATAAGATGAAAAGAAATTAGTAGTAGTAAAGGGTATGAACCCAGTAATTTTGCTCTCATAGCATCACAAATAATGAAAAACATTATTGTAGCCTTGGTAAGGGCCTTCACTATTATGAGGTTCCTAAACTTAGAACTATTAAGATAGATTTATTCTTTTAATAACCCTGTTCTGTCTTCCTGCATTCACAGTCCTTCCCATATTCTTTCCTTAAGCCACATTGCTTAAGAAGTTCTTCTCCTTAACTCTCCATTTTCCATGTAACTTGTCTTGGTCAAGAAACGAAGTAGAGAAAATAGCTGTCAGCTCTATGCCTGGGACTAAGGATGCTTTGCACTGGTACAGATCAACAGTTGAAATGTTTTATTAGAAAGTTCAAATGTAGGAGGGGCTAATATAGTGGTAGAGTGGAGAGGGCATTTGCCTTCCACATGGCTGATCTGGGTTCGATTCATAGCACCCCATATGGTCCCCCAAGCCTGCCAGGAGTGATCCCTGAGTTGCTGTGGCCCCCAAACAAAAAACAAATACAAGATAAACTTTGATTTCAGTTTGACAAATATTTTTATGGGACATATCTTAAAATTTGGTTTTAATCTAGGGGAACTGAATAATACCTTGGTAAAAAGATACAAATGATATTTTTGATGTCCCAGCTATTTTGATTATTTACAGAAAAGGAGACAAGCCCTGGTCTGGATTATTCAATAGAAGCTGGCCGTAAGATATGACTTGAGTATACTTTTGCATATTATCTCCTTTGTAGTTTATCTCTGATTTTATTAGTGTTAGGTAGAGTTCTTCAATTGAAGAATTTGTAAAGTCTCAGGGATAAAGCCTGTAGTACTTAGGAAAAACATCTCTAAAATGAGAATAGAGGGACAGAGTGATAATACAGCAGGAAGGCTGTTTCTTTGCATGTAGCAGATTCAGGCTTGATTCCTGTCACCAACATGGTTCCTCCAAACACCACCAGGAGTGATCTCTTAGCCCTGCCCATAGCCCAGTGGCCTCCAAACCTAAATAAGTAAAATAGAAATAGAACTTCTGAACATATTCTATAAAAAAAGCAACTGTAATAGTTTTTGAAGTAGAAATGACATGGTTCAAGAAATGATGAAAATTAGGTCAGAGAGATAGTACAGAGGGTTAGGTGCTTGCCTTGCATGTGGCTGACTCCAATTCAACCCTAAGCAATGCATATGGTCCCCCAGTGAGTTCCTCCATGAGTGATCTCTGAGCACAAAGCCAAGAGTAAGCCCTGGATATTGTCAGGTCTGGCCTGATACCTCCCCAGAAGTTATAAAAATCTTTCTTATTTAGCTATATTCAGAAGGAGTTAATGCCTTATAAGCATCCAAGTGTGTCAAAAATGAATACAATTTACATAGATTTTAGAACTCTTTTTACAAAATTAACTTCCAGAAAAAATTAACATAAAATTTACCACCCACAATATCATTAGTCAAATTAATGTATGAAATCTATAGTAAAATATTTTACATTTTTATATAAATAGAAGTAAACTTTCTATCAAGTTGTCCTTAAATATATATGTTCTTTAATTATTGGATCAGTTTGCAGTCAGAATGGAGAGTTGTAGATAAAAGAACTAATTATAAATATTTAAGTTAAAAAGTAGAATTATTCAAATAATTATGGGACATTTTTCAAAATATTTTGTATCAAAATTATATGAAAAATAATATGTATGTTGAAAAGAGTTTGAATCATATGTTTTTAGCTCTTTAATTTCATTACAAAGAAGTAAAAACATAACAAGAGTGAGAAATGGTGGGTAAGTGACTGTAGAAAAATTCTAAAGAGAGTCCTTTATATAATAATGAACTTAAAAATATCTTGTTTTTAATGTAAAAATAGATATATATAATATTAAGTATTTAAAATTATAATGTATGAACAAAACCTAAAAAGTAAATATATTATTAAAATCATTGCAGGAGTTATTGACAAATATATGTAGCTTTAGAATAAAAAAAACCAATAGAAAGCAAAAAAATATTTAAGAAGTTAGCTAAGAAGTATCTTACTTCTTTGTTAAAGGGAGATGACGTCCAAACAAAAGAATCCCCATATACTTTTTATTTTCCAAATGATATGTGAGTAGCCTCATGAAAGGGAAATGCTATTCTTGCTGTATTTTAGTCTTATTCATAGAAGAAAATGTAATCTTTCTCTCTCATATTGATTCCATTCTTCATTTTCTTCATCCATTTCTGCTTTCCCCTTCTATTCAGCTTTCTGCTGTTCTGTTCTGAGCACTGATCTTGAGAGGAGGAGACATTGAGATGACAAGAGCATTTTTATCACATAACTATGTGGCCTAACAACTATTGTCACTGTCTGTGTGTTATTCTTAATTAAAGTGATCCTAGTGATTTCCTGGGAACTAAAATATAGAAAGTTGTCAGGCTAACCACAAAATAAAACTCATTCAAAGACAGCCAACACTAAAATGAGTTAAAGAATAAATCCTGCTCATATTCTGCAAATAATTAAGATGTATAGTATAGCAGAATTCCAAATAAAGAGACAGCTAAGACAAGTCTGAAAAATACAGATAGAAACTCTACAAATGCATTTCTAGCACTAAAACATTAAATAAGATTTTTACTGTACATTGATAATCTCTGAAATTAATTTCAGTGTGCTAAACAACATGATAAAATATATTAACTGTGTTAAAACACAGTAAAAACAGATAGAAATATAAAGAGAAATTAGAATTCACAGATAAAGTTTATGAGTAAGAGGTTCCAAGAACATCACAGATATGAATGACAACTTGCTGAAAATGTCCTTTACTGATATTGGAGTCTGATTTATATGGAATCTGTCCTAGGTGTTTATAACAATAAAGATGATAACCACAATAAATAAAATTAATAATCATAGTAATTAGTATAAGAATTTTTCTAGATCACGATCACGATCATCCTGTTATTCTTTGATTGTCTCGAGCAGGCCCCAATAACGTCTCCTTCGTCCTAGCCCTGAGATTTTAAAAAGTGCCATATTCAAGGCTCTTTCAGGGTTAGGAGAATGAGACCCATCATTGTTACTGGTATTTGGCATGTTGGGTACGCCATGGGGAGTTTGTCAGACTCTGCCGTGTGGACAGGTTACATTCGGTAGCCTGTCAGGTTGTCCAAAGTAAGAATGAGATAATAAGATGTCTCTGCTGGTACCTTCATGCGGGTGGAGAGTGGTCTCAGCATGGTTGTGGCTGGTTCTGGAGGTCTTCGGCTGCTGGAGCTCTGTTTGGGGCGGGGAGGGAAACTCAACCCGCCCCCCTCGAAGGTGCCCCGGTGAGGACAGCCAGGCACGGGGGCAAGAGACTCCGCCAAGAATTTTTCTAGACAGTTTGAAATACAACAAACTGACAGGATAGTTATAGCAGTTACTTAAAATGTAAATGACCTGAGATTGTAAAAGGCTAAATTGTCCAAGGTCACACAGTCTTCCAAAAAATTGACAAACTGAGACTACTTTTTTTCTGATTCCAGAGCTGATAGTTTTTCTATTATGATGAATTTTATATTTAAAGACAGCCATCACCATGGAAAGAATGAAATAAAAATATTCTCAACAAGAGTAAGATCATGGCCCTTACAGGAATGGAATTTAGAGTTCTTTATTATAATACTTTTATTATTTCTATTTAAAAACAAACAAACACTGTCCTCCCGTTGTTTATCGATTTTTCTCGAGTGGGCCCAGTAACATCTCCATTTTGAGACTGTGTTTTGGCATATTGAATACATCATGGGTAGCTTGCCAGGCTATTTGAACGGAACATAAATTTGATAGGCAACTTAATCCTATATTTGCAAATTGAACAGGGTCATTAAATTTTTTCTTTTAACTTTGTGTATATTATATACAATAACTTGATTTTATCTTTATATATTTTATCTTTATAGTAAAATTACGATCTTGACATTTGGTACCATATTGGCTGATCTTTTTTTTGCATTTTTTTAGTTTTATTATAATTTTATAAAGTAGTTCACAATATTTGATTACATTTAATATTTAAACACCAATCCCACCACCATTATACCTTTTCACTACCATATTTGGATGTTTCCATCCAGAATCCCAAGCCCTAACCCAAAGCAGAACCAAAATAATTTATACGACAGGGATGAATGGAGACGTTACTGGTCCCTAATAGAGCAAATTGATGAACAACAGGACAATAGTGCAGTGCTACATGGTATTGAATGTGATATTTAAGCTTATGGGTTCTCAAATTCAAGTAAAAATACCTAGTTGCAAGGAAAAATATAGGTCAAAATAAGCTTATTTCTTTTCCCATTGAATACTTATTTCCTTTCCTGCCTAATTCGATGAATAGTTTTGATTTTGCAATCAGTCTGCAATCTTCTTAAGGAGACTAGAACCTGAAATATCTACTATTCCTGTCAGCAATTTTTGTTTCAAGCTTAGAGTTTTCAGTTGATGAAAGATAGGCCAAGTGTGGAAAATATTATATCAAGTTTTATATCACAAAGAGAGACTTAACAAAAAGGCATAGTCCTAATGATTGCTTTACAGTACACTTGGAAACATGTCAGAATTTGCTGAGTTAGTCAGCTACAGTTAAACAAATCACTCTGACATATATAAAGCCTGTCTTTCCTGTGAACTCTGATGTAGAGAAGTCAGTGTTCACTGCCACTACATAAATAGTTTACAAGATCAATTAAAGAATTACAGGACTGAAGCTAGCTTCACTTCTGGTAACTTTTAAAGGCAATTATTTTCCAAATAAAGTCATCCGCCCTGCACACACAGTCAGAGTTTTTCCTCCACATTTTCTCTAGGCTAATAATCCCAATAGCTAGTAGTGCATGAAAAAAATTGAAAACCTTTATTTATAAAAGCCACCACATGTATTCTTTAATAGGTTCTGTTAGCAGTTGACTAATTAGGTGTTCCATTTCTGATAAACAAGTAATGAATAGTTAACATCTCTGATTTTTATGACATGTAAGTTTGCTGTAGTGTATTTTCTATTTGGAAAATTATTCAAATAAAGATTCCTTAAATTTGGGGCACAATATAAATGATAAGTCAGCAATTCACTGTGAATTTGTAAAGTCAATTGTGAGATAAACCAGGATAATGCAGAGTATATGACTATAAGAGTCTTAAATTGGAGAAAATATATGAAAAGGGTCTTTCTAATTCAATCCTTGTCTTCTTTAGGTTTTATTTATGTCTTCCTGAATTATGGACAAACGACACAGAATAAACAGTAAGACACTGTATTATAGTGATCTGAACAAGAGAGTGTTAAAGTGACCTAAACTAGTCTCATCCAGTTTTATTTTAGTCTACTGGTAAGAATGAGGGTTTGATGGGCTTGTTAGCAAAATAATAAGACCTGTCAAAGCAAGACAAGAGTGAAGATAAGCCCTTCTAGGAGTTTCTGAGCCAAAAATAATTGTGCTGATTTTTTTTTCTCTGAATCTAACATAGAAAAGCTGAGAAGCTAATCTCAAACCAGCTTTTGCCTGTGTGTGTATGTGTGTGTGTGTGTGTGTGTGTGTGTGTGTGTGTGTGTGAGAGAGAGAGAGAGAAAGACAGAGAGAAAGAGAGAGAGAGAATAGTTTATTAAAAACACATGCACACACACTAGAAAAAAATGTCATTAAGTCCTGAGTTAGAGTATTTATATCCTTCTCATGCATAATTTCAATTAGAAGTTTTTGTTTTTTTCTAGTTTTCAGGACTGAAGCTATGTCCAGAGTCAAGAAACTGTACTGGAAAGAGCAACATCTTTAGAAACATTGCAACCAGAAACAAATCAGAAAGTCATGATATACTGAGAGTGTTATGGTCACATCAGATATGCAAAGAAACTAGACTCTCTGGTAAAGAAAGTCTGACTTACTGGTTGATCTGAGTATTCAGCTTCGACAACATCTGTGACATGGTATCTGCTGTGTGAACGCTTGCAATGACTCAGGGAACAAGAGGGCACTAGTGCAAAATGATTTTCAGTGACAGCACTGTGACAACATATGTTTTAACAAGCAATTTTTTTGAAAAATCTTTTGAATGTGGCTCCTCATAAGAATTGGAGAAATACTAATCTCATTACTTGTCACAGGATCTTGGCCTTTTAAACTATTTCTCATTTCCTAGCCTACTTTTGTGCGAATTTCCCAGCCTACGTTTTCTCATTTTCCTGCATATTTCCCATTTCTCCACCCACATTCTGTGCAAAAGTTGCTGTCATTAGACACAGATGTAATCATGTCACTTAAAATCTTCAAAACTAAATCAACATTCACAGCTGGAGAATAATTAAGTCAGTCTAGGAAGTTTGCTGCCTCTTGTCACTTAATAATTTATTGCTCTTTTAAACCAATATTCTTTCAATATTTGCTCATTGATTATTTATGTAAGAGGCTGAGCATCTATGTGAAAAGCAGAAGGAAGCACTTAGCTTTTCTTCAAATTCAAATACAATTAAGCTCTGGTCTCAAATTTGCATATCTTGTTCTGTCAAATAAAAGTCTTATTAATAATCAAACTTAAGTTTTATAAGGGAAATGAGCACAGTCCTAAATTATGATGTAGCAAATATATGTTTATGTCTTCCCAATAAAAATATATATCTATAAAATAGGATTATTAAAATGCTTATTAATAATATTGTTTATTATTGATTTAAACTGGGAGAGAACAATTCTAATGTGCTCAATAAGAAAATAAATAAGAAACGTCATATACTCATACAATAGATTTATAGTGATAAGAATAACAGTATGGTTGGTTTCACACAAAAACAGGATGAATTTTATAAAATGGTGTAAGTGGAAGAAAATATATACAAATATTCATACTATATAAATTCTTTTATAGAAACCTAAATAGAAGCATACAAATCTATCATACAAGAAAAAAATAGTGTATGGTAGACTTCACTAGAAGGAACAGTGGAACATTCTGAAAGAAAGTCTATATCTTATTTGGCTGTGGGAGAGGATTTCACAGAGATATACGATTATCAAAATCTATTCATAAGATGTGTATATTATTTTATGTTAATTTTACCTCAACAAGAAAAACATCTACAGACTATAAATTGCTTGAGCAAATCTCTCTGGGGTTTCATCCCTCATCCCATATAGCTAAACAATTTTCTTTGCTAGTACATTCACATGATTTTCTAAGTGGAATCTTGGTAACTGTTCCTTGAGAATTTCATTCCATTTTTAATAAATTCTTAGCACCCAGGAATCTTTCACAGTTCCTTGGAGATAAATTTACCAAGTAACTACCCGAGTGGTACAGTCCTAGTTTGGTCTCTGTGTCTGCAGATACACACACGCATTGATGCCAACCTACAATTCTAGTTTATCTTCCTGCAGTGCTTGCTACAAAGCCTATGTTTCTTTCAGGCACAAAGAACAGCTGAACCCTCTTGGATATTCCTTATAATTTATCTGGTGTTTTTTTTCTTTTTCTTTTCACTTTTACTCTTTTTTGGGTCTCCCAACCAGTGTGTGTCAAGAGACCACTTCTGGTGATATTTAACCAACCAGGCAGTATACTCCAGAGTTAATTCCTGGTGATAAACTACTGCCCGGGCTGTGCCCAGGGAACATTGTGGGGATCCATAGTGGTCCAGGAATGATGGGAACCACACTGAGGTGCTTGGGTGGCCATGTAGTATCAGAGATTGACCCTGGGGCCTTGGTCGTATAAGGCTGACTTCTGAGCTATTTCTACAACTCCTATCAAAATTCTTTAGTTTTTACAGAGAATGATATCTCACTTGAAATTATCCTGATTCATGCTTATTGTCTCTGCAAATGTCCTTAAATCACTAAACTGTTCTTGCTTTTAACTTAATGTATGTAATTTGGGGATATAGTATATACCATATTGCATCTTATTAGTATCAAATAGTGTGTGTGTATACAAACATGTATATATGGTTTAGTAACAGAGATAGACATATAGTGCAAAATAAATTTTGGAGACCAATGTAATACTTTTGCATAGCATGAACTTGGATTGTATTTTTTGGTTAATTTAATTCTGATTTACTTTATTGTAAAGGATTATCTTCTTAGGGTACTTGGATTTTCTTAAAATATATGGAAAATTTGATCACTTGATCACTTGACTTCCCGTTAATCATCCATTTGTTCGAGCAGGTGCCAGTAATGTCTCCATATGTCCCTGTCACGTGCTAGTGTAGCCCAATGGCATCTGTTCATTCGAAGAGCCTCAAACTGATTGTTCAGGGTCTTGACGAAGAAGTTTGACCATCTGGTAGGTGGGCGGCCATGCAGTCTTTTGACGTCCCGTGGAATCCAGTCAGTAACTGCTCTAGTCCAGCAGTCATTTCCAAATCTCATTACGTGTCCAGTCCATCTAATTTTCGACACCTTGGCAAATGAGATAGCGTCCCTGATTCTTGAACATCGATGGAGGTTGGAACTCTGAATTCTTTTTCTCATTTGAATGAAGAATAATACACCAAACATAGCTCTTTCAATTCCTCTTTGGGAGACCGAATAGTGTTCTCATCCTGTTTTAATAGGGCCCAGGACTGAGACATATGTTAATGCAGGAAGAACGGTGGAATCTAAAGATGTGCCCGGAGTCGGAGGTTCTTTGTCCTCTTTGCTATTTCTTCAACGCTCTTGAAGGCGTTCCAAGCTGCTCTCTTCCTCTTGCACAACTCAGGTGCTAGGTCATTCGTCATGTTGACTTCTCGACCTAGGTACACACAACTGTTGCATTTGGAGATGTTTGTCCCATTGAGAGTGAATGAAACATCAGGAATGAGACCGTTTCTCATGAACATTGTCTTTGTAAAATTCAACTGGAGTCCTACCTTTCCACACTCATGGTCGAAGTCAGCCAGCATTTGTGCCGCTTTGCTAATGTTGGTGTTATTAGAACGATATCATCAGCAAAGCAGAGGTGGTGTAGTTGCTGAATATCTATCTTCACTCCCATTCCTTCCCATTCCGGTCATTGCATGATGTTCTCGAGGGTGGCATGAAGAGTTTTGGTGAAATGGTATCACCCTGATGAATCCCTCTCTTGACATGGATGATCACTTTTCTGTAGAATAGTGAGATCCTAGTAGTGAATCCGTAATACAGCTCATGGAGGATCCTGATGTATTGAGTTTGAATGCCCTGACTGACTAGGGCTTCAATGACTGCTTCTGTCTCACAGAATCAAAGGCCTTTTTTAAATCAATAAATGTTAGACAGAGTGGCATCTTGAACTCCTGAGAAACTGCAATGAACTTGGTTATAGTGTGGGTATGGTCAATTGTGCTGAATCCTTTTCGAAAACCGGCTTGCTCACATGTTTGTCCTTCATCTAGTATTCTGCTAATCGTATTCAGGATGACTTGAGTGAACAGCTTGTAGATGTCAGACCACAGGCAGATTGGGCAATAATTGCCAATGTCGTGGATGTCTCCCCTCTTGTACAGTAGTACAGTCCTGCTGGTTTTCCACTGGGACAGAATCTTGCATTCAGACAAGTAGCATGTGAAGAGCTGAGCCAGCATATTGATGAGTATACCTATGGCAGGTTCTTCAGGTGTTCAGGTCTGACCTTGTCTGGGCCGGGTGCTGTTTGTTTCTTCACCAACAAAATGGTGTGTCGAATTTCTGAAGGGAGAACGTTGGGAACGACATATCCATCCTGCAGAATTTGGTATGTTGGCAGGTGGACATGCCTATTGAAGAGATCTGAGTAGAAGTCATGGATAATCTTCTCCATTGCCCTTCTGGAAGATGTGATAGATCCATTAGGATGTCGGAGAGCAGTCATCTTGGTCTTGTAGTTGGCAAAGGACAGGCGGGTGTTACAAATACTTTTCCCAGCTTCTGCTGCATCTACCAGCACTTCAGCTCTTCTCTCTTTGAGGTCTTCCTTGATCGCATCTCTGCACTGCTTTGTGAGCTCCGATGTTCGCTTGCGGTTGCCTGAGGCATGCGCCAAACCATGTTGATGAATAAGCTCAAGAGTTTTTGAAGACAGGCATTTTTTTGTGGCTATCTCTCCTTGGCATTCCTAACACAATGATGGAGGTGCTGAACCAGTTGATCGTATTCCTCGTCAATGTTGTCAACAAAGGCATCTTCCCATGTTGCCACTACAGTGCCAAAGAGCTCCCAGTTGGTGGTCATTCTGGGAGTTCTCTTCTTGAACTTTGCAGCCCTTTCTCCTCGCTCTGTGAAGTAGAATTTTTCACGAAGGAGACGGTGTTCCAATCCCGTTTGGAATTTTGGAACAACAGCGACATCAGTCAGGCAAAACCTTCGATTGAATATGATGTGGTCAATTTTGTTGTAATTACGAAAAGTTTCACATTTTCAAATGTTAGGTTTACATGGAACATACAATTATGTAAATAAAATAATATTTAAGGAAAATGTTTTAAGGTATTCATAATTTTATTTCCATTCACATAGCAAGTTTCAAAATTATTACTGTAGTTGAGTTCCAGGAATTTTGTTCTGAATCAGCATAAGTACTTAGACTACCAAGTTGTTTTCTTTATTATATTAAAATGAAATTTTTTGCAGGGGTTCTTTCTCCTATACTTAACTGTGTGTGGAGGCTGCTCATAGCGCTGTACTCAACAGGAACCAAATGCAGTGCCAGGAATCAAAGTGAATTCCACAGCATTCAAAGGGAAGTGTCTTAAGTCCTTTACTCTCTCTCCAGCCCACAGTTACTGTACTGTGTTTCAGCTGCTTTGCTGTGGCATGGACAGGAAAAGACTGAGTGATTATTCGCTTTGTTGGGATGACAGTTCTCATAATCGGCCCTGGGTCTTCCTTTCTTCCATTCCCCATGGAAGATGCTAAGCAACCCAGGCACTCCAGGTTTAATTTCATGGGAAAACTCTCTACTCCATCACTTGTTAGTGGATCTACTTTCCTCTTACTTCCTGACTGCAGTTTTAAATTCCACCTGCTTGCTCACAAATCTTTCTAGAACTTTTGTCAGACAATTGTCCGTAGCTATTTTTTTCTCTTTTCATTCACCTTTCTCTCTCATGTATTACGCCCCCCTCTACAAACTTTTGCTGTTTATTTTATAAAAATCTATATTGCAATAGAGTAACCAAATACCTTAATTTTTAAAATCTTATGTGTAAATTTTTAGGTAAGTTTTGACATTGCCAGTTTACTCCTTTTTCAGAACAGTTTTGTTAAAATATAACTTACTTTGACCTATTAAAGTATACAATACAATTGCATCTAGTTTATTCATAGAACTGTGCAGCAATCTCTAAGATACAGCTTAGAAAATTCTCATCACCCTCAAAAGAAACCTTGTTCCCATTAAAAATCCTCTATAATATTTCACTCTCACTCCTTGGCAACCCCCAGAGTACTTTTGATCTTTGTAGATTCATCTTTTAGTTATTGTATTTAAATAGAATCTTACCATAACAAATGTTCTTTAAACAATTCTAGCAGGTCTTCTTTTACTTTGCATAATGTTCTCAAGCACATATCACTTTTTAATATTGTTAAATACTCTATCATTTGTTGAAATGGAGAGACAGCACAGAGATAATTCAATCCCCAGAACCACATATGATCTCCCAAGCCTACCAGGAGTGATCCCTGAATACAGAGCCTGGAGTGAGCCCTGAACACTCCTGGGTGTGGCCCCAAAACAAACCCCAAGATTCTACCATCTACATCATCCATTAAAGGACATTTTTGTTTCTTCCACTTTCAGGTATAATATCCAGTGCTACTATGGATATTAGATAATGTTCATGGTAAATACATAAGTATTTGTATAGGTGCATATATATATATACACATATATATAGGATATTGAAATAGAAGTGAAATTACTGGGTCCTATAGAAATTCCCACTCTTCTGCCTTACTATCATTTATCAAAATCATGCTGCATTTTTCTTCCTTCCTGTTCTGAGGAAAAGTCAGTAAATTGTTACATCTTGCCTGCTTTCATAACATTTCATGTGTAAATGTGCCAAGTGTTTTCTTAAAATTTCAAAATAATTTTTGTTATCATATGATAATTAGTATATTATAATACCTTCTATAATAAACATTATGCAATAATTATTTGTTTAAAGTCTTCTAATTATGAGTCTCCATAGATATGTTATTCATCTTTTGCCAACAGCAAATATGAGAATTCTTTATAAATGGTCAACTAACAAATCAGAGTATGATTGGCTTAGAGTATGAGTAACACAGAGTGTAAGTATTTGTGACTTAGTCTAGGTCAGTAATTCAATGCAACGATACTATACTCTGTTTGTTAGCTGCTACACTATGCCCTGAAAGAACACATAAGTAAAAAGCTGTTCCCATTCATAGGGGTAAAATCAGGAAGAAATGATGGGAAGACTTCAAAAATATTTGTACACATTAACTCACATACCATGGCTTTCTCTCTGTATTTCCCAGCTGATGTTCTGTGGAAGGAGGGAGGAAAAAAGAAGTTTGGGGGAGTGGAGAAGCCAAAGTTGGAGTGGACAGTGACCAGATAAAGAAAAATTGAAAGGTAATGAATTGTATGAAGTCTCAAAGTAGACACACCCAGCAATAGCCTGTATTTAAATATGATGAAATTTGTATTTGTGACATGAATCGAAAAAAAAGCACTGCTTTAAGAACTTGAATGATAGTACAATGAATAGATCGTTTGCCTTTCATGCTACAACTCAGGTTTGGTCCCCAGCACCTCATATGGTTCCCAAAGACAGCCAGGAGTAATCCCTAAGCTCACAGCCAGGAGTAAGGCTGAGCACCATTGGGTTTCCCTCCAGTCCCCCAAAGGACCCACTGTTATATATCTATCAGAAACCCTCTAACTGAAGGTCTTTTTGGCTAAGGCAAAATATGAGGTAGAAGGAACAGGAAAAACTAGTACCCAGATTAAATCTAAAGTTCTTGGTAAATTATTTATCCTCATTATAAAACACTATTGAAAACCTGTGCTGCCCCTTGGGAAAAAAGTAGATTTTCCACCACATTCACACATGCATATTGCAAATATATGTGTGCCAGTTTCTCATTTGTAAGTTACCATTATAAATTTAGCATGAGAGTTTTTTTCATGGAAAGCATTATAAAAATAAAAGTCAAATGTAAAACACATTTCAATGTGTGAAGCAAAATAATTTGCAAAAATGTGTGTTCGAGAGCTGGGGAAACATGTTATATAATGTTATATACCATCCATCCAGAATGCTATATATCAACCATATTATTAGTTAACATAGACTGGGCATGCAATTCTACTCTGTAGATAGAATTAAAGAATAAAATGAAAGCATCCAAACCCCATCAAAAAATGGGGAAATGAACAGAAACTTCCTAAAAAGAAATACAAATGGACAAAAGATACACAAAAATGCTATATATCACTAATCATCAGGGAAATGCAAATTAAAATAATAATGAGATATCGCCTCAGGCCACAGAGACAGGAACATATCAAGAATAAGAACAACCAATGCTTGCACAGATGTGGGGAGAAATGGACTCTCATTCATTGCAGTGGGAATGCTGACTGGTCCAATCTGTTTGGACCACAATATGGACGTTCCTCAAAAAACTAGAAATTTAATATCATTCAACAGTACTGCTCCTGGGAATATAGCCCAAAGGTCCAAAAATACAATGCAGAAAAGACATTTGAGCTTCTATGTTCATTGTAGCACAATTGCCAAAGTCGGGAAGCAATTCTCGTGCCCAAAGAACAGATGATTCGACAAAGAAAATATGATGTATTTACACAATGAAATACTATGCAGCCATCAGGAAAAATGAAGTCATGAAATCCATGGATAAATGGATGAACATGGAGACTACCATTCTGAGTGAAATGAGTCAGAGGAAGAGGGACAGACAGAATGATAGAATTCATTTGCAGGATATTGAAAAAAAATAGTATGAGAATAATACCCAAAGATATTAGAAACAAGGGCTAGTAACATTGGTCCATGGTAGGAAGATTGCCACAGTTGTGGGGAGTAGGACAGAGAAGTGACCACTATGATGACCACTCTAGATAAGAATTGAGTGTTGAAAGGAGATGAAGTGATCTACGCAATAACCTTTCAGTAATAGTATTGCAATCATAGTGCAGGGTGGGGGGTAGTGGGGGTTGGGGAAAAAAGGGGAGGAGATAGAGAGAGTGACAGAGACAGAAAGAGAGCAGAGAGAGTGAGAGCGAGCGAGTGAGAGAGACAGAGAGAGAGAGAGAGAGAGAGGAAGATTTGTCTGCTGTAGAGGCAGATTGTATATTGGGGGCTGTCTATAGGGAAACTGAGGACATTGGTGGTGGGAAATATATAATACTGAATAGATGGATGTTGGAACATTGTATAACTGAAACCTAATCATAAACAACTTTGAAACTGTATATCTCACAGTGATTTAATAAAAAGTATTTAAAAAAATAAAAGCAAAGCTATTGTCCCAAATTAACTGAACTACTTGGTCAAGTTGTAGAATAAATGGGCTATTCAAGACTTCTACCCAAGCAGCATTATCTGTTTGTTGATACTTTGTTTATCCTGCAATTGCTTTCTAAATAAGGTAGGTTTCATTTTCATATTACAAAACAAAGAAACTGGACTCCAGAGTGGCATGATATTAATATGCAGTTCCCAAGAAACTAAATTTATATTTCAACTGAAACTTGTGAAATATAGTTTTTCCCCCTATATATATTCATATATATTCATATATATAGCCACACAATAAAGCTCCTGTGAATATGTAGATGAGTAAATATGCTACTTAATGCTTTGCTTTAAATAGTTCTCTTGACAGAATCTTGTCTAAAGTAAATATTTCTGTTGTTCTTCAGCAGAGCTATGCTATATTGGCCTGAGAGTATAATTAGGAAAGATTCTTTTGCATGATCAGAAGGCCCTAAGAGAAAATTTGGGAGAAATCTCTGATTTCAAGCACATAGCCCTGGATTACTAAGCTACAAGTCATTAGTATGGGCTAGCATGCCAGGCTTATATAAACAAAGCTGGAACAATTTAGCCTTTAGCGTTCAGTGCTCTTTAAAATGCTTCATATTTATTATTATCAGAAACGCACATTTGATTTGCTGACTTGAGTGGATTGCAAGAACAATTTTGTTTGAGAGTATTTGCTAATGACAATTATGGTGTGTGTAAAAATTCATGTGGAGCATTCTCCCTACCGCGTGTCAAAACAAACTCAAGCTATAAAAATAAAATTAGATTGAACATTCTTCTGTACAACAAAAATGAAGTCATTATTAAGAATATTTTCTGGAACCCAGGAGACATATAGCTCAGAGGTCAGGGACACATGCTCAGTGTACAAGGACATAGGCTCCATCCCTCCCTGCATGTCCTAAGCACTACCTGATGTGGCACTGGAGGTACGCAACATAACTGTGTTCTGGAGGACCAAACATTAGTGTCCTCGGTCATAGCATTAAGTGTACAGTCTTATTGACCAACGATCACTGGGAGAGGTCTCCAGGATTTATATTTTGGTTCATATAAAATATTTTATAAAATCAAGGCATTCTATTTTTTATTAGAAGAGTTGTGTTAATTTTCTATTACTGCTTAAAGAGTTGTATTAGTTCCCCATTACTGCTTAAGAATGGCAAAAACGTTAAACAATACAGTTCTTATGTTGCAGTTCTTGAGCCTGGAAGTCTAAAATGGGTTTCAAAGTACCTGAATCAAGTTGCTGGAAGGGCACTGTTCCATTTCCATTTCTTTGGGAGAATCCATTCTTTTTTCTTTTCCAACTTCAAGAGGCACTTACATTTTTTTTTTTTTGGCTCGTGTTCCCTTCTATCTTTACAGCATAAAACAGTATCTTTAAATCTCTCTTTGACTCCTTCTTATGTCTCATTGTTTTTTGGGTGGGTGGGGGCGAACCCACACTCAGCACTGGGGCTCTTTTTACTCAGTTCTGATTGCACTCCCAACAGTCTATGGAAAGCCCAGTGTAATATCGGATATTTAACTGGGGCTGAACTCATGCAAGGCACATACTGTAACCTCTGTATTATCTCTTCAGTCCTACTGCTTCTCATTTTATGATACACTCTTTGATGTTAAATTATGCCCACAGATAATTTAAATAATATCCCTGTTTGATGATCTATATCATATCAACAAAGTCCCTTTACATTATAATACAAACACAGGTTCCAGTGCTTTGTACATAAACAGCAGAATTGGGCTATCATTTAAGACTGGGAATAAAATTTTGAAATTTTTGTTTTCTTATGATATGAAATTGGCCATCAATAAGGTAGAAACAAGCTAATTAAATAATGTTATAAGGCATAGTATAAATTTTTGTGAAATTCATTTGTTAACACCTTCTTAAACAGGAAACTTTCTCTACGAAACCAAACCTATCATTTGGCAAAATTGCTTACTAACCAGATTTCATTTTCTGTAGTATTTGAGATGAGAACTTCCTAGTATGTTTCTTGGCATTAGTATATCAGAAATATTTATTGAGGTGCTTATAAACAGCTGACATGCCTGAAGTATCTCTCATTAAAACTGGCAAAAGAATGAAGCTGATTCCTACTCTGTTAAATGCATTTATATGGACTGTGGATATATATAGTATTTTTCATTCCTAAGTTTAAAACTGTACACAGGAAATAAGATAACAAATTTTCCCTATTTGGTTTTGTAAAGGCAAAATTAAAGGTTATATTAAAACTTTAAAAAGTGGGTGACTGGAGTAGTAGTATATCAGGGAGGGCATTTGGTTTTCCACACAACTAACCTGGATTAACCCCGTCACATTTCATATGGTCTTCCATGCACTCAGTAACCCTGATTGCAGAGCCAGGAGTAAGCCTTAAACACCATCTCACGCAGACACAAAATAATCAGAAAAAAATTTTGGAAGAAGGCAAGATAAAAAAGAAAAAACAATCAAAATATTTCTATAGTGGTTCAACAGAATACATTTCATGGAAGGGATAAACTTTGGAACAGAGCATATCGAGTACAGTCCTAGGATATTAAGATGTCAAAAATACTTGATGTGGTGCTAGAGCGATAGCACGGCAGGTGGGGTGGTTGCCTTTCACGTGTCCAACTGGGGTTCAATTCCCACCATCCCATATGGTCCCCTGAGCACCCCAGGAGTGATTCCTGAGTGCAGAGTCAGGAGTAACCCCTGAGCATCACCGGGTGTGACCCAAAAAGGAAAAAAGAAACAACTTGATGAATCATGAGAATACAAGAGCAATTACAGGGAATAAGTTTTTAAAGAACAACAGATGCTGATTAATAAATGTTCATTAATTATGTAGACATCAAAATAATATATTTTGAGTGTTTATAAATAAGAATTATATTATTACTTATAGTAAGCCACCTGTGATGTATTCGATATGCCAAACACAGTAACAACAAAATCTCCAATGGAGACGTTACTGGGCCTGCTCGAGCAAATCGATGAACAACGGGAGGGCCTTTACTTTACCTTTACTTACTTTATTTAAATTTATTTTAAATTTATTTAAATTTAAAATTTTAAATTAAATTTATTAAATTTAAATTATTTAAAATTTATGTAAATTTATTTTATTTTATATTATTACTCATAGTACTTCATTTAAATTTATTTTAAAGTGAAAATTCGGAAGCAGAGGGCATGATTTAATTGGAATGAATAAATCAAACATATTTTCTTGGGACAACATATTCTCAGAATAATGCAATGAAGCTTCTATTATTAATGTAAGATAAGAGGGCCAAAGGAATAGTTGGCTGCTTCCAGGGAAGATTAAGAAGTATAGAGTGTAGTGGGGAAAATAATGTAAACATAAGATAATGTAAGAACAATACTTCCACTTGAATATTTTTCTTTATCTTTAAAAAAAAACCTATGTAAACTTCAGGAAGAAGTCAAAGAATTAATATTACATAAATTTTCTTGTAGTGTCAAGCTTTTTCTGACTTGTCTTCTTTTTTACAAAATGTACTTTATTAATCTACTAAAACCTTTAAGTGTCATTGGTATTTTACTGTAATGGTGTCATTTTGGAGGTTCTAGCAGGGGAGCGCAGCTACTCGTATACCCTCGACCGAAGACCGGTCTGTCTCTATCGGGGAAGGCCGTCCTCTTCGACCGAGCGCGCAGCTTCGGGAGGGACGCACATGGAGCGGTGAGGGAGGAAGGGGACACCCGCCTAGCCAGCCAGATCAGCCGAATCAACCCTGGCGATCAATGGGGTGACAGATGTCGCAGCCAGATCGCCCTCACATCCTCTACCCTGCCCTGTCTGCTTCCATCAACCACCCAGGGATCGAATTGTGCACAGGAGACCCACCCTACCCAGATAAATACCCCACTGGCAGATTTCCACTCTCGACACTACTTCCACTACCCAGCCGTCGCCACACTCCAGGATGCTTTCCGGACCCGCGCGGCCGCAAGCGGCCGCGCGACACATCATAAGACACTAAATACCCATCTTCTGGAATTGTCGTACCATATTTGATAGGGTTCAAATATGGTAACACCTACAAGGGTGATTAGAGGCCACCCCAAAAGCCTCTATACCTCTCGGAAAGACTGGCAAGCTACCGAGAGTATTCCGCCCGCACGGAAGAGCCTGGCAAGCTATCCGCTGTGTATTCGATATGCCAAAACCAGTAACTACAACTGGTCTCATTCACCTGACCCTGAAGGCTTCACCGACATGGCAGCACTGAGAAGGATGAGAAAGGAGAGGCCGACAAAATCTCAAGGCCGACCTAGGCTGCCACAACGAAGGAAGACAAAAATGATCGTCTGTACTTTCAATGCACGTACGCTAGCATCAGATGCATCCATCGAGGACCTGATGGTACAAGCGCGAATGATCAAGTACGACATCATTGGTCTGACCGAGACAAGAAGGCACGAATCTCACCATGCTGTTTTCGACACTGGAGAAGAATTGTTCCTCGGAACATGCGATAAAAGAGGTGTTGGAGGCGTCGGTGTCCTTGTCAACACAAACTTGGCCAAGAGCATTGATTCATTCGAATGCCTAACAACCCGAATCGGACGTTTACATTTGAATAGATGTGGCTCACTGCCTGCAGTTTCTATCTTCGTTGTCTACGCACCAACATCTCATTATGATGAAAGAGAAATCGAGAAGTTCTACATGGAGCTAGAGAAGTTCTATAAAGAAGACCACACCTTCTACAAGATCATTGTGGGTGATTTTAATGCCAAGATAGGACCGAGAAGATCAGCTGAAGAACTTCACATCGGGACCCATGGCCTAGAATGGAACGAACAGGGTGAGAGACTGTCTGAGTTCATCATGTCGACCAAGACCATTCATGGTAACTCACAGTTCCAGAAGGCAGAATCTAAACGATGGACATGGGAGTCTCCCGGTGGACGATTCCACAACGAAATAGACCACATCATATTCAATCGATGGTTTTGCCTGACTGATGTCGCTGTTGTCCCAAAATTTCGAACGGGATCGGACCACCGTCTCCTTCGTGCAAAATTCTACTTCACAGAGCGGGGAGAAAGGGCTGCAAAGTTCAAAAAGAGAACTCCCAGAATGACCACCAACTGGGAACTCTTTGGTACTATTGCGGCAACATGGGAAGATGCCTTTGTTGACAACATTGACAAGGAATACGATCGACTGGTTCAGCACCTCCATGAATGTGCGAGGAACGCCAAGAGAGAGATAGCCACAAAAAGTCGCCTATCTTCGAAAACTCTTGAGCTAATTCGCCAGCGTGGTTTGGCGCATGCCTCAGACAACCTCAAGCTAACGTCCAAGCTTGCAAAGCAGTGCAGAGATGCGATCAAGGAAGACCTCAAAGAGAGAAGAGCAGAAGTACTGATAGATGCGGCAGAAGCCGGGAAAAGTATTCGTAAGGCCCGCCTGTCCTTCGCCAACTATAAGACCAAGATGACTGCCCTCCGACGTCCTGATGGATCCATCACATCCTCCAGAACGGCAATGGAGAAGATTATCCATGACTTCTACTCAAATCTCTTCGATAGCCATGTCCACTTGCCGACATACCAAATTCCACAGGATGGGTATGTTGTTCCTAACGTTCTCCCTTCCGAAATCCGACACGCCATTTCGTTGGTAAAGAAGCAAACAGCACCCGGCCCAGACAAGGTCAGACCTGAACACCTGAAGAACCTGCCGTCAGTACTCATCAATACACTGGCTCGACTCTTCACTCGCTACCTGTCTGAATGCAAGGTTCCGTCCCAATGGAAAACCAGCAGGACCGTACTACTGTTCAAGAAGGGAGACATCCATGACATTGGCAACTATCGCCCGATCTGCCTATTGTCTGTCATCTACAAGCTGTTCACTCGAGTCATCCTGAATAGGATTGGCAGAACACTAGATGAAGGACAACCATGCGAGCAAGCAGGGTTCCGCAAAGGATTCAGCACCATCGACCATATCCACACAGTAACCAAGCTCATTGAGGTTTCTCGGGAGTTCAAGATGCCGCTCTGCTTAACGTTCATTGATTTAAAGAAGGCCTTTGATTCTGTTGAGACGGAAGCGGTCATTGAAGCCCTAGCCAATCAGGGCATTCAAGCCCAATACATCAGGATCCTCCGTGAGCTGTATTGCGGATTCACTACCAGGATCTCACCATTCTACAAAGAAGTGATCGTTGATGTCAAGAGAGGGGTGCGGCAGGGTGATACCATTTCACCGAAACTCTTCAGTGCCACCCTCGAGAACATCATGCGACGACTGGAATGGGAAGGAATGGGAGTGAAGATAGATGGTCGGCAACTACACCACCTCCGCTTTGCTGATGACATTGTTTTAATAACACCAAACATCAGCCAAGCGGCACAAATGCTGGCCGACTTTGACCGTGAGTGTGGAAAGGTAGGACTACAGCTGAATCTTACGAAGACAATGTTTATGAGAAACAGCCTTGTTCCTGACGCCCCATTCGCTCTCAATGGAACGACCATCTCCGAATGCAACAGCTATGTGTACCTAGGTCGAGAGGTCAACATGACAAATGACCTGGCACCCGAGCTGCGCAGGAGGAAGAGAGCGGCTTGGAACGCCTTCAAGAACGTCGAAGAAATAGCTAAGAGGACGAAGAACCTCCGGCTCCGGGCACATCTCTTTGATTCCACTGTTCTTCCTGCATTAACATATGCCTCAGAGACCTGGGCCCTACGCAAACAAGATGAGAACGCCATTCAGGTCTCCCAAAGAAGAATAGAAAGAGCTATGCTTGGAATAACACGTTTCACTCTAAAGAGAGAACGAATCCGGAGTTCTGACATCCGTCGACGATCAAGGATCAGGGACGCTGTCTCATATGCCAAGGTGTCGAAAATCAGATGGGCTGGTCACGTAATGAGATTTAAAGACGACCGTTGGACTAAAGCTGTTACTGATTGGATTCCACGGGATGTCAAGAGACCGCGTGGCCGCCCACCTACCAGATGGTCAGACTTCTTTGTCAAGATCATGAACGATCGGTTTGAGGCCCTCCATGTTCCCGGAGCGAAGAGATGCCATTGGGCTACACTAGCACGCGACAGGGACAAATGGAGACGTTACTGGCGCCCGCTCGAGCAAATCAACGACTAACGGGAAGTTAAGTGATTAAGTGATAAGTGGTGTCATTTAGTCTCTTGAGAAACTGTGGACTAATTTGTTAAGGAGAGAACATATTTCTTACATTTAATTTCAATGAGTAAATAAACAATGCTGAATAATGATTTTATAGAATCTGTATGAATAGATTAGTTCGGACTATATCAATATGGGCTATAATTGACTAATTCAATGAGAATGTATCAAACACTATCTCCTACTTGTTATTCAAATCTCTAACAATAGATCAGTAAAGAAAGAAGAAAAAAATTTCTCTAATCCATAAAGCTCAAACTTTTTACACCTGAAAGGAAAAAGAAGACTTGGTAGCCATGGAGAAATGCCTAACAGAGATCTCTTTAAAGAGAAGCTACTGGGAACATCTGTCAGAATGATCCATTCTCTTTATTCTACTCTTAGTTATTGGCTTCATCCAGAATGAGATAAGCCTTTTCAGTTGATAGGAGACTCCTTTAATGACAAGACACCTTGTTTGGATTGGTAAAGATTTTCTCAGAGATACTTTGTTGTCTCAGATTTTCTTTTTAACCGGTTTCTATTTTTGGGGGTGGAGGGGGCACACTTAGCAATGTTCAGGAGTTACTCCTAGCTCTGTGCTCAGGAATTACTTCTGGGTGCTCAGAGAACCATATGGAATGCCTAAGATTGAACCTGGGTTGGCTGTGTGCAAGGCAAATACTTTAACAGCTGTACCATCATTCCAGCCTCCTTTTCTTTTTATCATATTTTTGTCAGGGATTAGACGTGTACTATGATCTAAAGCTCTCTATATATACTTCATTCCTTTCCTCTCTTGTTTATAGGTGTTTCCCTCCTGTAAATCTCTTATGCATCTAATTCTGTGCTGGAGTAGGCCTGCTGGAGACATAACTGAGATGAAAAGGCTACAAAGGTTTGCTTTAATTATTTAAACATAAAATTGATTTTTACATTTATATAATTGCCCTCGGTATGCTTGCTATTGCTTTGTCCTCACTAAAGGTTTTCAGAATACCCAAATATTTGGAAAAATGCTCCCAATAGGATGTTGATAACAGCTATGATAATGAAAAGTAAAACATTTCATATTCTAGCCAATGCATTGCTGAAACTGGCTAGAGCAAATTTTGTGTCTCTTTTCTAAGCTCTGTAACTCAACCATATTGCACGGATAGTTGAAAATCAATCATGGTGGAAGAATTTAACCATATGAATTGAAAAATTCTGTAAATCAGGGTTGTTTGTATTTTATGTGTTTTTCTTTTTTCAGAGAGCTATCTACCAGCTTGTCACTGATTCCAGGACATTTTCAGGAAAATTGTAACCTTTGGTCAAGAATAAAAGTATATACATTTTGAAAGTTAAAAAAACAAAGAAAACACTGAGCAAAACTTTACAAAATGTTCTTGAAAATAAGAACATCATTTTTTTATTTTATTTTAAAAAGGTAGTTTTTAGTCTCTCCATTGGATTCCATTAGTAACTAAATTCTTCATTAATGACAACTTTAAACATGTATGAATGTCTGTAAATCCAACTAGTCAAGTTTTGGATCTCATTAAGAACAGCAGAACTTACTTTTGAGTAAAATGTATGCTTGACTTAGTAAATTAGTGTTTTAGACTCTTACAAGGTTAATTAGACCTATGTTTGTTGAATTTACCCCTCATTTAGTTCCTCAAAGGAAAGAACTTGTGTCTCTAAATTCTATGGTAGGGAAAAAAACCCAAGGGATTTGAAAGATAACCTAATTTTATTATGCAATATAAACATAATTTTTTTGTTTTCTCTTTATCAAGAAAATGCCAAGTATGGAGTATTTTAATGTTACCAAAAAATCTATTATGGTATTAATGTGGTAACTTTTTTATACTAACTGAATTCAACTCCTGTTCACCTACTTAAATACATATATGCACACGCACACGTATGTACTGTGCTGAGGTGTTCAGCTATTTAGTAATGTCATTGGAAGGCAGAAAATGGAATTTTTGGCTTCACTTAGCAGTGCAGCCCAGAAAATTAGGACACAATTACCAAAGGATTTGGTTTTTCTATTCAGTCGAAGAAATGTTATTGTAATTGAGTTACTTGCATTTTCTTCTGCATTTCATATGTTTATTCAAGCAATTTTCCATTATCCACAAAATCCATATTTTTGGCCTGCGATATTCAGCCCGCATCCTGACAGTTCCATTCCAGAGACCTAATTTTATTCCAGGGACCTAATCTTTGACAACTATCTGGTCTTTCTGCTTTTACAGTTTGTAACCCTCCCCAACCTGTTTACCAGAAATGCGCTAGTTTCTTATTCCTGGAAGAGGCCTAAGTCACCCAGAGCCTGTCATGGTTAGTTCTCCAGCTAAGTGGGTCCTAACATTCCCCCCTTTCGCTATACATAATGAGGAATTTTCCTCACTCTGACCACTCAGGTGTAGGCTACCCAGGCTTGGGAGCTTCTGGTACTGCTGCCTGAGAACCTACAACTGTACTGTGTTTATTCTACCTTTAACAAAAGAAACCAACTTATCCAGAATACAGAAACCCAAAGTCAGGAGCAAAGAAAGTCTAGGGGTCCCAGGGGGATGGGATCAGGGTGGCAAGCTGCTCTCTTCCTATAACAATATTCCTGTAGCACAGTCTTTACCGTTAAAAGACAATTCAGGGAGACCGGAATTGGCAAAGTAGGAAGGGGACAATCAAGGGGTTACCTGCAAGACAATAGGCTCAGTAGGTCCCTGACAAAACACAGGTCTCAGCATGGGTCATAACTGGCATAGATCATGGATAATTCTACTTATCTCAGTATCTACGCACCTAGTGCCAAAACTGGGGCTTGTATGGAGCTCGCTTTGCACCTGTCACTATGACCATGCAGAAAGAGAACAACCCGTGTCCTTCCCCTGGTTCCTTTCAGCCACATTCTTCAGTCTTATCTGGAGGGAGGTCATCTCCTGTCATCTGGACATGCCACTGGTCAGGGTTATTCTGTCTCCAAAGTGGGGTAGGCAGCTTTTACGTGTGAAGTATGGACCCAAGTCTTGATTCCACCCACCTTCAGAGAACTTGGTGTCGTCAGGATCACAGTGTGAGGACCTCGAGGGTGGCAGCCTCATGTTGCCTAATTCAGGCCAGATCTCGCAGCATGCACGGAGGAGTTCACTTCGGTTGTGTGCTCTACGCCCCGCATGGTGCTGGGCCTTGATACCTGTAGGTCCAGTAACGACTGGGGAAGAGAGAGATCATCCATTCTGCCCTACACTTGGAGCAATAGCACAGTGGTTAGGGCATTTGCCTTGCACTTGACCAACCAGCCAACACATGTTTGATTCCTTCGTCCCTCTTGGAGCGCCCAGCAAGTTACCAAGAGTATCCCGCCCACACGGTAGAGCCTGGTAAGCAACCTGTGAAGTATTCGATATGCCAAAACACAGTAACAACAAGTCTCACAATAGAGAGAGATTTTACTGAGCCCGCTCGAACAAATCGATGAACAATGGGAGGGCAGTGCTATAGTGCAATGCAGTTCAAGCAATAGTCTGTTATGCCACTTCTGAAATTGGAAAAAAAAAACAGCACTGAAGTGCTACAGATGTTTTTAAAGCTATTACCAAGAATTTTATATCAATAAGGCAAGGCATTTGGAAATTACAAGTAAGGCAATTGGCCAAGGTGAGCCATGGTCAAGTAGCATGAGTAACTTATGCCACTGGGTAAGGGTGACTGAAAGCTAAGAGACAGAGGGGTTTAGATTGACGTCATTTGAGTGCCAAATGCTCCTACCATTATGACAGATCTTGGAGTAGACATGCAGTCTCTGATTAGATGACAGAGAGGCTGTGAATGTCGAGTAACAAAAGGTCTGCAGAGGAGAGAGCAATAGAGGAGGGAAAGGTGGTATTTCTGGGTTACATATCTTCCAAAACATTGTTTTTAGAGGTGAGGCGGGAGATTTGGGCCACATCTACCAGTACTTGGCATTACTCTAGGCTCTCTGCCCAGGGAGATTCTCCTGGGCTCAGGGGACCATGTGAGGTGCCAGAGGTTGATCTGGGGTTGGCAGGAGACAAGACACCTACCTTATTTCCTGCACTTTAAAGTACTTTAAAGTCCCTGTGTCCCTTTAAAGCAGATTGCTTTAGAGAGTTGTTAAGTAAGGATAGGGAAACAGTGATTAAAACTGAGGATGGCACCTCCTGAATCTAGGACTATAACAACAGCAGCCTCCAGGTGAGAAGATTGTAAAGAATTTTTTTCTTCTTTCTGCAGGATAAGATCTCAAAGTTAAAAGTAGGATCCAATATCAATGAAATGACTTTAGCCATTAGAAATCCAGATTTAGTTACCTAATGGTCTAAAGTCAATCAGATTTCCATCCTGCAGGGATCAGTCACAGAGCATAAGATAGATAAACATATGAGGAGACAGACAAACTCACGACCTGTCCAAGAGTTAGGTCACCTGGGCAGCCAAGAGTGGTCTCATAGGTTGGCCATCTACTCAAGACCTCAATGCAATCCCCCGCCGCCCCCGCCCCCTCAGCTAGGCTGACATTGTTTAAGTTTACAGAGACATTAAGATACAATAGGTAGGTGAATATTAGAGGCTGTGCTATTTTACATAGCTAATCAGCAGGGCACCCTTAAAGATACAGAGTAAAGTTCCAACAATTTCCTATTCTATTTGGCCCACGTTATCCCTACATCTAAAAGATTGTAAACAGTTTTATTCTATGCTTGCCTAGAGTATTTTTGTAGTTGGCAGATTTTTGTTATCTATTCTGATATATCTATTAATATTCTGATATTATTTCCTGGATGCATTTTTTTTGCACACTCATTGCATTCTAATACCTAAGCCAGGGTCATATTCCATCGTTGGGGGTTTTGTTAAGGGACCGAAGTGCAACACCAATGATGATTGGGCTTAAAAAACTCCATTTTTATTTTGTCTTATTATTCATCAGACACATTTCCTCTGTCCTTATTGAAGTCTGACATTTGGAAGTTGATGTTTTATAGATGTGACTGCAATCACATGTGAGGGTGACATTAATTTTTGCCTCCCTACTTGTTCATAAACAAGGAATTAAGAAATGTTAGAGAAAGACAAATTAAAAGAACACTGGATTTAATAAGAAAAATAATAAACATCTTTCCCCCTTTATTTTATCTGGCTTTACAGATATCTGTTTCAGATGGACACCTGTGTTTCTGTTCTAAGAGAGGAATATGATGGTGACACAAATTTGATTAGTGTTGCTAAATAATACAAAAAATTACTTTCTGTACTAAGTATGCAAAAAATTCTGTAGACTTTTTGCAGAGCCATTTGGAATGTTAAAATAAGGATTCCTTCTGTCATTCACCAGTGAGACTGGTAATTTCCTGGTTTTGTAGAAGTGTCAGGGGCCTATTTTCTCTGACTACCTTACTTCATTCTTTCCCCGTCTTTGTATGGCATGGTCTTTTCTAGGCCTCTGATGTAGTGTGAAGCCCACTGTGCCAGCCCAACATTGTTCTAATATGTCCATTAGAACAATATTCTCTCCATTTAAATGGAATCTTACACATATAGCATTTACTTTTAGACTATATCCTTGCCTTTTAGCTGAAATATTTAAACTTAAATGAAGGAATTCTCTAGCAATAAGCATACTGTGGGAAAGTATGGTAATCTTCCTTATATTAACACACACAGTCACTTGCTGCCTCCTAAGTAATGTCTAACAGTCATTGAATAAGATTTGTCCTTCTTAAATAGAATAAAGGGCCTGCAAGAGCACAGTAGGTAAGGCTAACCTGGGTTCAATCCCCAGCACCACAGGAATGAAGCCTGAACACGGAGCCAGCAGTAAGCCTTGAGCACAGCTGGGTGTGGCCCCCAACCCAAAGCAAAACAAAACAAAACAAACTAGAGAATGGAGCAAAAGCCCCTTTATAGTTCTAAAATTATCAAGAGAACCCCCAAATCAAGAAATCAAGTAAAATACTTGCTGAAATCTGATTGAGATAATGTGTAGTTCTGAATGTCACCAATTAGCTGAGGCATAGAAAACCTTGCATATTAGGTCCATTCAGGAGCAGAGCTCAGGCAAGACACAGGATTCTTGTCACCATGGAGACAACAGGAAGAAAAGGCTGCGTCCCTCCCCTTGAACACTTCGGATGCAACAGGAATGAGTAAAAACGTAAAATAAAATCTTTCTCTCGTACACCATCAGTTCCAGTTCCTTAGCAGTGTAATAAAAACTGCATTAAATGAAGGCTGAGGGAAGAAGGAGGTCGCTTCTCGGGGCTGCGTGCCTGGTTCCTTCCCTCTCCCTCTTTGCTGGGGTGAGGGGAACCGGTTGTCAGTTAGAGATCCTGGAACCGGGAAGGGTGGGGATAAAATCCTATCAAGGGGGTAACACAGGGCAGGTAACTTGGCCTTTGCCCGGGTGATTGAGTTCAGTCTCGTGGACTTCTCACCTTTGCTGGGACAGGTGGCAGGAAAAGCAGCAAGTTCTCACCCACACAGGCATGAGCAGAACAAAGTGAAAGGAAGAGAATAAAGGGCTGTGACGCCAACAGGGGCACACAGTCTCGTGGATTTCAGCAACGCACTTCACACTCAGAGTCTGAACACCAGATCTGGACGGGGTCATTTCTGGAGGTGAATGAGAGCAAGGGGCGGCCAGACAGAGAGTTGTCACTTACCGGAAAAGGAAACAGCAAGGAACAAGATCTAGTTATACCGGAGGTAGAGAGAGAGACTTGGACATCCACTGAAGTCTGCAGCAGATGCAAACCTACTTCAAACTGAAATAAAGAGACTTTAGTGAAGCTGGAGTAATAACACAGCGGGTAGGGCGTTTGCCTTGCACGCAGGGGACCTGGGTTCGATTCCCAACATCCCATATGGTCCCCTGAGCACAGTCAGGAGTAATTCTTGAGTGCATGAGCCAGGAGTAACTCCTGTGCAATGCCAGGTATGACCCAAAAAAAAGCAAAAAAAAAAAAAAAAAAAAAAAAAAAAAAAAAAAAAAGAAGAAGAAAAGAAAAGAAACTTTAAGGGCTGGAGCAATAGTATAGCAGACAGAGGCTTGCACACAGTAGACCCAGTTGAATCCCCTGCATCCCATATGGTCTCTTGTGGCCGCCAGGAGTAATTCCTTAAAGTAGAGCCAGGAGTAACCCCTGAATATCTCCCGGTGTGACACAAAAACAAAACAACAAAAGTAAGTTTAATATCATAAGCATTGGGTGTTGTTACTAATCTTACATACAATATTCAAGAACCTACTCAGGAACTAAGCTGATTCCTGTTAACAGTATATTAATCTTCCTCTAAAATTCACCTTTCACTAGATGTCATGGTATAAATTCCCTTTGGGTAGTGAATAAGAAGCGAAGAGAGCAAATATCTAAAAGTCAAAGCACATCAAAAATTGCTAACAAACCATCAGAAGAACAAAGAATCAATTCTCCCTCAAGCTCTCAGCGGGACGCAACAGTGGTAAAATCAGGATCTTGAGCTTCTAGCCTCTGGATAGTGAAGCAACACTTCTCTGTTGAAGTTATCTCAGTCAGTGGCACTTTATTTCAGCATTCCTAGCAAAATACCTAGTTAAGAAAACACCATACTCATCGATTTATTCCCCTGCAATAGCCATGGGATGAAAATGTTGCACTGACATGTACACAAGAATAGAAAATGGGTAAGGATTTTGAGACACATTAGGACAAATTCACTGTATCACTGTCATCCCGTTGTTCATCGATTTACTTGAGTGGACACCAGTAACGTCTCCATTTCTCCCAACCCTGAGATTTTTCGCAGCCTCTCCTTACTCGTCTTTCTCAATACTGCCATATTGGAGGCTCTTTCAGGATCAGGGGAATGAGACCCTGTTAGTGTTTTTGACATATCGAATACACCCCAGGTAGCTTGCCAGGCTCTGCCGTACGGGCAGCATACTCTCGGTAGCTTGACAGGCTCTCCAGTATATATGTATATATATATATATATATATATATATATGTATATATATATATTTTTTCCTCTATGTTGCCTACTGTCTGAACCCTATCAAATATGGTGTGGTAATTATGGAAAATGGGTAGGGAGTGTCTTATGAATATGTTCACTCATGCGTGAGGCTCCACCCGAGCATGTGAAAAGCAGTTTGGAGCGTGGCAGTGTTTGGGTAGTGGAGGTCGGCTGCCAGGACTGGATACCTTGGTCTGGGGAGGGCTCTTTAGGACAAAAAGATATTTTGATATTTTAAAGCACTTTATGATTGAGTAAAAGACACGGGGGAAAAATAGGTAAAAGAAAAAATCAAGAGAGCTCTAAAATGCGATGGTCACAATTCATTTAGACAAAGAATAGTTAAGTCCATTGCCCGATAGATGAAGAGCAGCATTTATAAATTTTTGTCTCCTACTATGCTTTCTGCAACCACTAAAGCATGTGAAGGAATCCAAGGGACAGCCCGAGGTGGACAAAGAATTATGATGGGCTTCGTACTGTTCATTATACAGTTAGTTTACTATAAAAGAAGCAAGCAGAATTCTCTCTGATGTATAGTAGATTTCCATTGCTTTACAAGAACAACAATGTTTACGTATAAAAGGATGTTTGAATAGATTTTCTCATCCAAATTAGGAGTTCAGAATGATTTGCTACAGCAGGCTGATCTAATAACATGCCTGTTCCTACATGTTGTAGCTCCCCTTCCCCCTTTTATATTAGTACCTGGGGTTTATGAAGTTCTTTTCCTTACTCCCCCACTTACTTGGGCAAAATAGTGAATGAACTTAAATAGATGGGGGTGATGGGCCCGGAGAGATAGGGTAGGGTGGCTTCCTTGCAAGGCACTGATCCAATTCCATTCCCTGCAATCTTCTACGGTTTTGCTGAGCACTGCAGGAAGAATTCCTGAATGCAGAGCGGGCAGTAACTCCTGAGCACTGCCAGGTGTGGCCCTCACACTCCATCCTCCAAAAGGGGGAGAAATATGATGCAGTATTTTGGCCTCACTTATATAGTTTTAAGTAAAATATCAGTACATCATTCTCTTTGACCTTTCTGCAACTTGACACTTCCTTTGCATGTCTATGGACAACCCACTGTCTGAAGGGATGATGGATCATGAGAGTGGAAATAAATTGTCCCAATGAGATTGAAAAACATTTAAAACAGGATTTGAAACAGGATGATAGTCTTGAACACATTGGAGAAGATCTTTTAAATTCTATTAGAACAAGGTTTTCTTTCTCAGCAGATTGATATGATAGAGATGAGCCACAGGATTAACTCTATTAATTTACTCAAAATTTCTGGAGATTGGGACCACAACAATAGAACAGTAGATAGTTCATTCACCTTGGACACACCTACCCCTGATTCCATCCTCAGCATCCCATATGGCCTGCTGATCCTGCCAAAAGTGATCGTGAGTAAAGTCAGGAGTAAGCCCTGAGCAATGCTGGTCTGGGTGTGACCAAAAAATCCCCCCCCAAAAAAGAACCTTCCCCCCAAATAAGCCAAAAAACTAAAGTCAACTTCTAGGGCTCAAAAGGCACTGAGGTTAAAATAAGGAATGGAGCCTAGAATGGAGAAGGGTCATGTTTGCCAAGGTGAAATTCTAAGACAAGAAATTATGGAGTAGGAATCACAGAAACAGCTAGCTTTATCCCAGCAGGGTGAGTTATAGCCAGCGAACAAAGAACATCGCCATGGAAACCAAAGGAATCAGAAGGCTAGGGAGGACATTCAAGATTTCCTTTATTCTTTTTTCTATGAACTCACATAAGCCACAAGCCTACACCAGAGTAGAAGGAATTGTGAAAACCTAAGATTGTATCCTCACCTAAAAGCACTACTTAAATTATTGTTTTAGGTTATTTTTTAAAGATCGCCCATATAAAATAGAATCTTTTTACTCTACTATTTAGAGAATTTTTGAGGAGAAAAGCCATATTGCAGAATTATGTAGATATATTATCCTTGCACATATGTGTTGTAGTGTGAGTACATTTGATACTGATCTTAATTTTTTCCCCTCAGTTTGATGAGTGATACTCAAAATGAGTCAGGGAGGATATATGAGTGATTGACATGGAGAGGATATGAATATTCTTTTACCTCAAGAATATTCCCCACTATCTATTCACTTCTTAGGAAAACTGCAAATCATGGACGATGCTTTAGTTAGAAATTACTGTGGGTCTTTACAGAAATATTTTTCTTAGGGAACTGGAATGATAGTACAGTGGGGAGGGTTCTTGCTTTGCATGTGACTGAGCTCTGCCAGAGGTGATCCCTGATGCAGATCCAGGAGTAACCTCTGAGCTTCGCAGAGTGTAGCCTAAAAACCAAAAAGGAAGAGGATTAAAAAAAAATATTTTTCTTAGGTTCATTTAAATGTGACCACAGATTTTAAATCTCTGTCAGAAAACTTTATAACTAGAGATAAATAAATTGTTCAAAATTTAGAGACATAGTAGGTGGAATTGTGCAGTACAATTGATAGCCTAGAACTAGTTTTCCTTTTCCATAATTTATGTAGATATAAACGATCACAATCACGATCGCAATCACAATCATCCTGTTGTTCGTCAATTGCCTCGAGCAGGCCCCCATAATGTCTCCTTAGTCCTAGCCCTGAGATTTTAAAAAGTGCCATATTCAAGGCCCTTTCAGGGTTAGGAGAATGAGACCCATCATTGTTACTGGTATTTGGCATATTGGGTACGTCACGGGGAGTTTGCCAGACTCTGCCGTGTGGGCAGGTTACATTCCGTAGCCTTCCAGGTTGTCCACAGTAAGAATGAGATAATAAGATCTTGCGCGGCTGGGAATGCGGGCGCGCGCTTCTGGGAGCTGAGCTTTATAGTCTCTGGGTCTTGGCCCTTGATGGGATTACACAGCGCCAGGGAGCCAGTTGGTGGGTGTGACCCCTGTCTACTGGAATATGGAGGATCTGGGTGCAGGATGCTCAGCCCGGATCCAAGCAGGCTTGGAGATCTCAGCTCCGGGACCTGCATGCCTTTGTTCCTCTGCTGGTACCTTCATGCGTATGGAGAGTGGTCTCAGCATGGTGGTGGCTGGTTCTGGAGGTCTTCGGCTGCTGGAGCCCTGGTCGGGGTGGGGAGGGAAACTCAACCCGCTCCCCTCCAAGGGACCCCAGCGAGGACAGCCAGGCGCAGGGGCAGGAGATTGTGCTGTTTTCTTCCGAGAGCTGGGCTTTATAGTCTCTGGGTCTTGGCCATTGATGGGATATAAAGACGTCTATAAATTACAAAACCTGTAAACTGGAGAGATAATACAAATGATAAGCACGTACTTGAATGAGGCTAACCCTGGATCAACCCCCAGCCTAGCATATGGCCCGCAGAGTACTGCTTGGAGTAATCCTGAGCACAGAGCCTGGAGTTAGCTCTTAACATCATTAGCATAGCCCACAAACAAGCAAAAATAAACAATAAATAAATGAAATCAAAATTAAAGGTAAAAGTACAAAAATCTCTAAAGTACAGAGAGGTATAGCATGTTATAGAAACTTATAGAGCATTGTTGGCACTGATAACTACCAAAACTGTGGACAATTTATAAAGTAAACAACTCCTCTTTCATTATTCTTTCATTTTACCTTAATTTTCAGACTGGTTGCATTAAAAACAGTTTGACTACAGATATCTTCTCGAACTCTAGGAAAGAAGGCAAGAGACAAATATCAAAGGAAATAGTCATTTTAAGTGAAAATCTTCCAGTGGCTGCAGCATCTGAGACATTCAGCAAAAGGGTTCTCCATTCAGAGATCACATAGGGTTAATCTTTAGGGAGTGAGCACTGAGTTTAAAAATGATACACAAATCAAAATCTTCCCCAAGAGCCAAGTAAAGTAACTTAGATAATTGCTTTACAAACGCATGCTTCATTAGGAATGTTTATAAACACAGATGACTGACATTATTCCTCTTCCTCTCTTCCTCTTCCTCCTTGTCCTCCTCCTCCTTCTTCTTCTAAGGAAGGGGAGGAGGGGGAGGAGGAAATGGACAAGAAGGAGAAGGAGGAAGAGGAGGAGGAGGAGGAGGAGGAGGAGGAGGAGGAGGAAATGGAGGAGGAGGAGGAGGAAGAGGAGGAGGACGAGGAAGAGGAGGAGGAGGAGGAGGAAGAGGAGGAGGAGGAGGAGGAAGAGGAGGAGGAGGAGGAGGAAGAAGAGGAGGAGGAGAGGGAGGAGAAGGAGAGAGGGGAGGAGAAGGAGAGGGGGGAGGAGAAGAGGGAGGAGGAGAAGGAGAAGGAGAAGGAGAAGAGAAGAAAGAAGAAGAAGAAATAAAGAGAATTGGAATTCTTAATTACATTAATTTCAAGTTTCTAAAAGTCGAAATCATTTATGTCTTGAATACAGATTGAAGATGTAAAAAGAAAATTAGAGGAACACATTAATGAAATAAAAACAGGTGTTATGTAAATTGCTAACAATAACCTCTATAATTTGATGTATAATTTTCTAGTGAACAGGAAAACAAATCAGTTAGTAGAGAACATGCTACATTTGTTAATGGCATTGGGCTCCATTAGGCATTAAAGTATTTCCTTCTATTTTATCTTTGGTTTTAAGAAAGTCTTTTCTTCTATGCTTTGAGGTGTTAATAAGATAGCTATTTCAAGTGAATAACTACAAATTGCTTATTTAGGTGTTTCTATGGTTCAGTAACTAAGACAGGATGAATATGTAATTAGCTTTAAGATTCTACCTTAATAGGCAGTATACAATCACTCTTCTATAGAACTTCATTTAAAATGTCCCTGAGCATTTTTACAATGTTAAACAAGAAGTGTTACCTGCAATTTCCCTCAGTGCAGTGAATTTATACTCAACAAAAATATAATCTATACAAAAGTTTAGGAGAGCTATTTAGTGAAAATGCAAAATTTTTTGGAATAATACTATATAGAATATGAAGGAAATTGAGAAGAAGCAGTCCCAGGCCTGGATGCCCTGACAAAAATACATTTTATTTAAAGATAGAACATAAATCATGAAAACATAAATTGGTATTTTTAGAAATAATATAACACACTTAAGTGGTTGCTGATTGGAGAAAGTGGGACGACTAGCTGAAATTGTTAATTGTTTTAGTTTATCAAAGATTTTATTCAGGGACCAGAGGGATTAGAAGGATACCACAGAAGTTAAAGTGATTAATTTTCACACGATCAAATCTGTTCGATGCCTCGTAATACATACGGCTCCCTGAGCACTGCCAGACGTGATCCTGCCCACCACCAGCTATGGTCCAACAAATATAAACAAAAATTTTGTCCAGAAGTGATTAAAGTGCCCTTGAAATGGTTGCAACAGGGAAATTTTTCTCCCTCTGAAAGTATCCCCATAAAACATGCCTATATTGTTTTCTGCAACAATATTCTCAAACCAGTAAGAAAAGGTTGCTTAAAAAAAAAAACACCTTATTCTTCAGTTTAGTTTAGGATAAAAAACAATGACTTTTCTACTTATCATACTTATGACAATTTTATTGCGATCAATAATTCTTAATTTATCATCTTTGCACAAAGTCTCCTGCCCCTGCGCCTGGCTGTCCTTGCCGGGGTCCCTTTGAGGGAGCAGGTTGAGTTTCCCTCCCTGCCCCAACCAGGGCTCCGGCAGCTGAAGACTCCCAGAACCAGCCACCACCATGCTGAGACCACTCTTCACATGCATGAAGGTACCAGCAGAGGAACAAAGGCATGCAGGTCCCGGAGCTGAGATCTCCAAGCCTGCTCTGATCGGGGCTGAGCATCCTGCACCCAGATCCTCCAAAGTCCAGTAGGCAGGGTCACATCCACCAACTGGCCCCCTGGCGCAGTGTAATCCCATCAACAGCCAAGACTCAGAGACTGTAAAAACCAGCTCCAGGAACCGCATGGCCACATTCGTGGCTGCATGACATCTTATTATCTCATTCCTATTTAGGACAAATTGGCAGGCTACCGAATGTAACCTGCCCACACGGCAGAGTCTGGCAAACTCTCCGTGATGTACCTCTGTGTTCGAGGCAATTGATGAACAACAGGATGACCGTGGTCGTGATCGCCGTTGTGCACAAAGTTAATTGCATTCTGATGCGATTAAAAATAACTAAACCCACCCTCTGCTTCTCATATTGATGGCATGCAATAACCTTGATATTTCTGTAGGAAATCATGACAAAAAATATTTCATAATGAAGTTAGCAGAAATATGATTATATGAAAGAAGAAATAAGAAAACTTTAATTTCTATTATATCATTCAGGCTTATTCCAAATTCAAGTTTGTATATAAGAGAATTTAATGGTTTATATTTTAGAACCCAAAAGAAAACTTCTGTCTTAACTTTTGAAGATTTTTTTAACTTTGTGAATTTTTATTCAATTATAAATTATTTGTGTTCTTATTAAAATAAAGCATATCCTTTAAATAAATTAAAATATTATAGAAGCGTTTGCTTACTTTGTATTATACTTCTCCCTCTGGATGTGTCTAAGATTTCTGAGTGAGGATAGAAAGGGGTTAAGAGGGTTAATTAAAAGAATTACTGGGGATGGGAAAGACATAACAATTATTGAATAGAAATAAAAAGAATTCAATTGAATATTATGGATAAATTTCCAGTTTTTCTAGACCATGTAAAGAGACAAAGCAGCAAACTAAATGTTCTAATGACATTTTGGTCCCTCAAAGTAATTTTTAACTATGAAATTACCATCTCTCCAGGAAGAGTTTTTTTTTTTTCTTCCTTTGTATTCTCACTTTGATTGGGGGCTGTATCTGTCTGTTCTCGGGGTTTTCCTGGCTCTGTGCTCCTGAGTGTCCCCTGGCAGTACTCAATGGACCAGATGCAGTGCTCCGGACTTGAACAAGAGTCCACAGGATGCTAGGCAAATACCTCAACTCTGTACTATATATCTGGCCTGGAGATGGGTTTTTGTTTTTGATAATAACGTATCAATTTATGTTCATAAAATGCAGCCAGTGGTGAAGTCACATTGTCTAATTAGATCCACTGGGGGAAATAATCTGGGGAAGAATTTGGGAGCTATTTGTGGTCCAAAATTCCAAACTAGCTCACCAGTATTGCTTAAAACACTTCGGGACTTGTGGATACTGAAGGCATACTGCTTCTCCTCTTCCTTGTAGATTAAAATGCTGTCTTGACTTCAGCAACATGTGGAAGGAATATGAAAAGAGAAACCACATAGTCACTCTCCTTGTCTGCGCACTGAGCTGTCTTGATATCTCGGGATGAACACTTCTCTGCCCTTCCCACCTCTGAGGTCTGCATCTTTCAGAGAAGGGATTTAGTGAGGGTAAATGAGCAGAAAAATCAATTATATATTCTCAATCAAAATAATAAGCAGCAATGTCAATTTGTATTTTGTCCTGTTTTATTTTTATCCATTTAAAAATTATACCCGATGTACTATATCTCTTTCCTTGCATTTTAAAGATACAAATACACACACATATATTCCATATCATTGATCATGTTTATAAAACATAATTTTAACTTTTTTTCTGTTTTAGTTTATACTTTTTTTAGTTAAATTAAAATTTAAAATATTTTCTATTGTCATATAACTTACCTACAGCTCTTAAAATAGAAGTGTACATATTTTCTTGTTTCACTGTTATAATAATGTGGCAGTAAGAATTCTACATGTGCTATGATTATATATATATATTCAGGTAGCACTGTAGCACTGTCTGCCCACTGTTCATTGATTTGCTCGACCTGGCACCAGTAACGTCTCCATTGTGAGACTTGTTACTGTTTTTTGCATATCGAATACGTCACGGGTAGCTTGCCAGGCTTTGCCATGCGGGCGAGTTACTCTTGGTAGCTTGCCGGGCTCTCTGAGCAGGGTAGAGGAATCAAACCCTGGTTGCCCAGGTCGGCTGCGTGCAAGGCAAATGCCCTACCCACTGTGCTATCAGTCCAGCCCATATGGCTCCTGTCCCCGTGCCTGGCTGTCCTCGCTGGGGCCCCTTGGAGGGGGGTGGGTTGAGTTTCCCTCCCTGCCTCGAGCAGAGCTCCAGCAGTTGAAGACCTCCAGAACCAGCCAAAACCATGCTGAGACCACTCTCCACATGCATGAAGGTACTGGCAGAGGAACAAAGGCATGTGGGTCCTGGGGGCCTGCACGGATTGGGGCTGAGCAACCTCCACCCAGATCCTCCATCCTCCAGTAGGCAGGGGTCACACCCACCAACTGACCCCCAGCGTCGTGTAATCCCATCAATGGCCAAGACCCAAAGACTTAAAACCCAGCCCCGGGAAGCGTGTGGACGCATTCGCCGCCGTGTGACATCTTATTATCTCATTCTGGCAGGCTACCGAATATAACCTGCCCACACAACAGAGTCTGGCAAACTCCCCGTGGCATACCCAATATGCCAAATACCAGTAACAATGATGGGTTTCATTCTCCTAATCCTGAAAGAGCTTGAATATGGCACTTTTTAAAATCTCAGGGCTAGGGCAAAGGAGACATTACTGGTGCCTGCTCGAGGCAATCGAAGAACAACAGGATGATCATGATCGTGATATGTTCATAATAGGTACATAAATGTATACTTATATTGCTGAAAGTTCTTACCTCTTGAGTAGTTACTGCAAAATGTGATTTTTAAAAAGTCACTCTAGATTTCCTCTTCAACAACTTTATTTATAGTTACACTAAAAACCATCTTAATCTGAAAGGGTAACAAATGGATTTTGGTCTGAGTTATTCTTAACGGTGGAAACTCCCAGGTCTGCTTCTTTTGTCTGACTTCTTTCCTATTCTTCTTTTCTGGAAGAGATTTATCTCTCATCTGTTTCATTGTTATGCAAATCTAAGTGCAGCCCTAATAGAGCACCCCAGGAAGGCCTCCTCTGCAGGATGATGATAAAGTCTGAACAATGTAATGAGCTCAGAAAATTCTTGGAAACAAAATCTAGTTCAGCTTCTTGCTGAAATTCCCCTCCAATTAGTCCTGGTCAATTCGCTTGCATAATTCACAAAACTTGAATCATGTTTACTTAAAAAGCAATGCCATCTACCTTTGACTTGAGGAAATGTTTTGATGGTAGGATTCCAGAATAAATATGCTAAATCTAAACTCAATTTGGAACACAAGAAAAAACAACTTTGAATATCCATGATACTGTCCTTTAGGAATTACACCTATTTCTTTGTTTATTTGTTAGTTTGTTTTGGTTTTTGGTGACACTCAGCAATACTCAGGGATAACTACTGACTTTGTGCTCAAGAATCACTTTTGGCGGTGCTGGGAGGGGACCATATGGGATGCCAAGGACCGTTTTTACTTACCTACCACATAGCTTCAGAGTTAACAAACATTTTTTATTTTAATTGTGATACAATACATCCATATTTTAGTAGTTCTTCAAATAAACAGTTTTGCTTGACTTAAGAAATTAATGTAAGATTTAAAAAATTATGTGTATGTGGAGTTCATGCCCAATTCAATCAGCCTAATCAGTGGCTGAATAAATAGCAGTACTCTTACATTAAAAAAAAATTATGTGTAGATTTTTTCTACCCAGAAGATGCAGGCGGGTGCATGTGTGTGTCAGTGTGCAGATCATTACAACAGGCCAGCTGACCAAAAGCTTACATCTGGTGGACTGGGAACATCTGTAAAAGTGATTAGAGGTCACCCCAAAAGCCTCTGGCCCTCTAAAAGAGCCCAGCAAGCTACCGAAAGTATCCCGCCTGCACGGCAAAGCCTGGCAGGCTACCCGTGATGTATTTGACATGCCAAAAACAGTAACGACAACTAGTCTTATTTCCCTGACCCTGAAAGAGGTTCTAATAAGGCAACATTGAGAAGGACGAGTAAGAAGAGGCTGCTAAAATCTCAGGGCTGGGACGAATGGAGACATTACTGGTTCCCACTCGAGCAAATCGATGATCAACAGCATGACAGTGATACAGTGGTATAGTGATACATTTTTTTTCTCCTAAAATTGATATATGATCATTACAAAATAGAAATAAATTCACTGTGCTAACCAGCTAGAAGTTCTTCATTAGGATTCTGCTGTATTCCTAGTTTTGAAAAATAATATCTATAGAAGTAAAGTTGAAGCTCTATTTTTTCTATTTTTGAATCCTACATCTCAGTCGTATGTTTCTAAAATTTTGTTATGGGAGCACAAAGATCTCCCCCCCGCCCAGTCCTGTATCAATATCAGGATATGGTAAGTGGCTTCTTAAACTTAATGTTCCTATACAAAGGAATTCTCAAACTGATTTTTTTGCATCCATTTTGATGCACATATTTATGTGTGGATTTCTTCCACTCCTCCTTCAAGTAGCGGATTCTAACTTGTTCCATATATGCCTACTATATAGATTTTCTCTTGTAAATTCCTGAGCAGGCACTAAAAAACTGTCAGGGCTCTCCAAGGACATCTGATGGAGTGTCATCTATGCTGGTGATCATTTAATAAACATTTGTGAATTCCTTTAAAAGATACAATTAAAAAATATTTTTGGTCTATTGAGTTCACAGATAGTTAGACAAAGCAAGTCCACCCAGAGATGTTATTTACTATTTGCCATACTACCACCCTTCTTTGACCCTACAGGAGAATATAACCACGGCCTGATCATCTTTGGCTGGGAAATGTAAACTGAATGATGGTTTTTCAACAAGTGCAGTGAACTGAATTTTAAGCAGAGAGCAAAGTGATTGAATCAGCATATTTTCCCCCTAATCTAAAATAAGAGCATATGTACAGTGCATACCATCTACTCATATCTTATTTCAGAAACTCTGTGTATTTATTACACCTTTATAGAATGTAGTATTATTCTTTTTTAATAACTGATACTAACACCTTTAGGGAATTTACAATGTGTCAAACATGCCTTGAGCAACTTAATGTGTTATTGCATTATGTCTCACAAAATCTCAATAAAAATTATGGATTGTATACTTTTATTATTCTCAATTTATATTTATACCTTTATTATCCTCAATTTATATTTATATTTTTATTGTCCACTATTTATATATATTATTGTAATATTATCCCCAATGATATTACCTGGAGGGGGGTCTCAGGAGTTCAATTGATTTAGATGAGATCGTGGGAGTTAGGTACTTAAGGAATTAGTGACTAGAAAGCTTGCTTCTAATCGTTCTTTCTGTCATGTGAAGACAGAGCCCTAAAATGACTGACTGCAAGTCAAGGAAAGAATTTTCACTTTGATTGCCACGCCGGTAACGGCGTCGACGTAGCCCTACGCAGAAGGTTCGGGTTGACATGAATGTCATGCGTCTAAAAAATAAAAAGGGAGGAATTGCCACGCCGGTAACGGCGTCGCCCACATAGCAACATGCTGCAAGGGGCTCAGGCAAGGGCCTGGGTCCCTGGGAAGGGAAGGTTCGTGACCTACGGGTATATGTCTCCGGCAGCCCCCCTTTCACTGTTTTTATAGGCGCCTCTGACATGCAGTCTTCACTTGCCATTCTGTGGGAATAGGAGCCTGCTTGTTAAATATCTTGATTTAACTTTTGGCCTTGGAAAGATGCTTGCTAGTAGAGTTAATATTAGTTTTTGCAAAATTCTGATTTTTACATGCCTGCTAGTAAAGTAGAGTTAATATTAGCTCTTATAAAGTCCTGATATTTTCTTTAGTTTATGGGTAGGCGTTTTTAGGGAAATAGAAACTTAATGTCAATAAAAGTAGACAATTAAGGAATTATAAGGAACATAATATTTCACTCACATATTTTATTAGAACAAGTGGATCTTTTGCCCTAATCTTAAAACAGAACGTGTACGTGCCCCCTGTTGTCTTGGAAACATGACCCATGGCCTGATGTAATGTGTGCTTTGCCACGTTGTTTCTGTAACTGTATAAAAAGAAGAACTCTGGATGCAATAAACCGCAGCAGCACTCAACCTCTCTTGTGTTGGTGTCTGTCTGTCCAACGCGCCGAATCTCCTGCTTTCCTGTGCACCTTCGCCTGGTCCCCCTCAGTCTGGTGGTCTTCGACCAAGCAAGTCTGCGGCATTTGATTCCTACGATACTGGGACACTGATTTCAGATCTTCTAGTCTAGAGAAAGCGAGAAAAAAATGTATGTGATTTAAGGCACCCAGTCTATGGTGGTAGATTAAAGAAGCCTCAATAAAATAGATATGAAATAAGTACTATAATGATTATAGAGGAAACCTGTAAGGTAAAGTAATTTACACAAAGTCTTTTACTTTCCTCCAAGTGATTAGGGACAACCTGTAACCACTGATTCTAGTGACATGCACCCATGCACTGTTGGAGTACAATGAGCTTAGGTTTATCAGGTTGTACCCATCACAGTGTTCCCAAGTCATTCCCATTACTTTGTTTGTCTGTAACTACTTCTTTGTGCTCTCTTCCCCAACCAATTTGTAAGGTCTCATCCTTCTAGGACACTGAACTTGCACTGCAAGTTAATATTGCCTTTCTCCTCTCCTTATGTCTTTTGAATAGTTTAATGCAATGTCCTTTTTGTATAGATAGGTAAAGGTAAAGGCCCTCCCGTTGATCGTCGATTTGCTCGAGCGGGCCCAGTAACGTCTCCATTGGAGACTTTGTTGTTACTGTGTCTGGCATATCGAATACTCTCGGTAGCTTGCCGGGCTCTCCGAGAGGGGCGGAGGAATCGAACTCGGGTCGGCCATGTTGGCCGCGTGTAAGGCGAACGCCCTACCCGCTGTGCTATCGCTCCAGCCCCATACAGATATAGATACAGGAAGACAATTAATAGATACAGGAATTGTATAGACAATACAGGAATTGTATAGACAATTGTATAGATACAGGAAGACAATTAATATTATGCTTTATAACTTAGGATTTAATTGGCCTTGAATATTATTCACTCCTGGACATCTGCTTTCTCAATTTAAGCCTCAGTTACCCTCACTTCCTAGCACCTCAAAAGCAGGGTCCCGATGTGGGACTGGATGGAACCAGGGCAAGCTGGTAAGTTATGTGCTACCCTGGCATCGCGATGGGCCAGGCCAAGGTGCCACGATTCTTAACTATAGGTTAAGAGTTTGATCATAGGCAAATGCTGTCATGATCCAAAAGTAACGACGAGACTAGGACCCTGCTGCTAAGAATTGGAAAGGTGTCTGGCCTGAGCACTGCAGTCTGAGATCGAGATGGCCCTAGGAGAGCAATTCTATAAGCTTAAAGTTTTCTTACTGTATCCATACAAAATCACTTATTATGTAGATCAGACAAGGAGAAGAGACACACACCCAGGGAATTCTGTTCTAGTGTGGGTTGATCTGCTAAATGAGAACCTGTCCTAGAAGCAGCCTTCCCATGTGTCCTGACTAGCTTGAATGAGACTGAACATTTCTCCCCTTCATCTGCCTTCAGTAAGCAAGAGGCAGTTTCCCTTATCTCACAGAGACCTTACTGTAAGAGGCAGGCTAGACTTTGAGATGTAGATTCCAAGCTCTAGCAGGCTGGTCTCTGATATGCTATCCAAGTGCTTGCAGCTTGTGTAAGGTGAGGCCAAGATTACTTGCCTGCAGATGTATAGAAACAATGTATGTTCTGCCATCTCATTGTTCTTTCTGTAACTCCTTTTGATGACATCACTGTATTGCGCCCTTTAACGGTACCATGATCTATATAAGGGAGATTTCAGGGCTCTCGGGGGAAAATGTGCATTAGAGAACCTGGGAAGATGGGGCTGAGGACAGAAGCTGAGAGAACAGGAAAGCACGTCCTTGAGAGATCCTGGGGCCTCCATGACATACACTTCTTCCATGTAATAAACTGCTGCTAAGACCAACCAGCCTGGCCCTCATTTCCTTCCTTCGCCTGACCATCGCCATTGACCTCCCTGGAGTGGGGAAACGGCCTGAGACTACAGAATGCAGGCGGCCAGAGAGATAGGCCACTGCCCTCACCCTTGCCCAGCGTTTTTTGTGTGTGTTTACACAATGTACCATGTTATCACTTAATCACTTAATCACTTAACTTCCCATTAGTCGTCGATTTGCTCGAGCGGGCGCCAGTAACGTCTCCATTTGTCCCTGTCGCATGCTAGTGTAGCCCAATGGCATCTGTTCACTCTGGGAACATGAAGAGCCTCAAACTGATCGTTCACGATCTTGATGAAGAGGTCTGACCATCTGGTAGGTGGGCGGCCACGTGGTCTTTTGACATCCCGTGGAATCCAGTCAGTAACAGCTCTAGTCCAGAGGTCGTCTCTAAATCTCATTATGTGACCAGCCCATCTGATTTTTGACAACTTGGCAAATGAGACAGCGTCCCTGATTCTTGATCTTCGACGGATGTCGAAACTCCGGATTCTTTATCTCATTTGAGTGAAACGTGATATTCCAAGCATAGCTCTCAATTCTTCTTTGGGAGACCCGAATAGCGTTCTCATCCTGTTTGTGTAGGGCCCAGGTCTCTGAGGCATATGTTAATGCAGGAAGAACAGTGGAATCAAAGACCAGTAACTACAACTGATCTCCTCTACCATGTTATATTGCGACCAAACATGAAAAGAAAAGTAGCATCTTCTGTGATGTTGTTGTCACATCACTGTCCAGTGGTTACTAGGGGGCCCCTGGTGCATTTAGGGCTGATGAGATTCCTCACCTCCACCCCCTCATCCCCCTATATCCCCACCCCCCATCCCCTGATGATGGATGAAGGAATGGGGCCACAGGCTGGTAATTAGTGGTTGATAATCAGTGGTCATTTATTCAAACCTCTCAGTGTTATTCTATAGGAATCATAAAGAGTTGGGAGTCAGCAATTACACATAGGTGTGGTTGAACATTGACATAAACAATGAACAGATGCAAAGCCCTTCCTTCAGGGAAGTTTTTCTAGGAGATCCAACCAAGGGCAGAATATCATCTAGGGACTCCAGCACTAGAGATTCCTTCTAAGAGATCTGCCCAAAGGCGGAATTCAATCTAAGGGTTTATTGCTTTTCCCTTCCCTTTGATGGTAATCCATTTAAGCAATCATATTAAATTTGTTTCTTAATAATATTTCTAATCATTTTGTATAAACACAGTAAAACATACAGGCTTTTATCTATGCCCTTAGGTTAAGCTCAAAGGGTGGCTTTTTCTAGCTATACTTCCCAGACTATAGTCCTCAGGCCAGGTTAGTTTTTCCTAACCCCAACAGGGTCCTTATTTGGTTACTTCTTTTTTGAGTCATGACAGAGTTTGTTCCAAGACTGAGTTCTTAATTTATCACATTTCTTATGAAGCTTAGACTGTATCTTCTTGAAGCCAGGGTAGTTTAAGACTTGCCCTGGGTCCATCCAAATCCTTCACTGGGACCCATCTTTTGCAGTGCTGTTAGGAACTAAGGTTTATCAAAGGGCACAGCGGGTAGGGTGTTTGCCTTACACATGGCTGACCCGGGTTCGATTTCTCTGTCCCTCTCAGAGAGCCTGGCAAGCTACCGAGAGTATCCCGCCCGCAGGACAGAGCCTGGCAAGCTCCCCATGGCATTTTGATACTTATTAGATACGCCAAAAACACTAACAACAAGTCTCACAATGGAGACGGTACTGGTGCCCACTGAGCAAATGGATGAACAATGGGAGGACAGTGCTACAGTGCTACAATTGAGGCTCAAGTAAAGTAAATATGACGGATGCTCAGGAGTAAATATTATTTAGAGCCAATTACCTCTGTGTTATAAAAGCATAGCATTAATTGTTTTTCTGTGTCTATACAAAAAGGATATTGCTATAAAATAAACTATGCAAAGGACATGAAAGAGGAAGGCAATATTTCACTTACATATACAAAATGTAGAGCTCTCAGAAGATTTGATTTTACAAGTTAAAATGTCTGATCGGGGGATATTTGTGATCAACAGACAGGGGAAGAAGACCACAAAGGAGAGGTTAAAGATAAAGGGAAGATTTGGGAGTGCCCGAATGGAATTGGGTGTGCCCCAGGAGCACCCTGTTGTGGTGTAATTCTATTAATCAAAGCTCTCTGCAGGAGGAAAAAGGACAACCTAATGTTAATCTAAAATGCTTAGAACCATAGTCCAATATGTGAAAATTAGACAATCCTCTTGTAAAGCTGTTAATTTAGGGAAGTCAACCTAGTCTTGGTATTTAGCATGTATTGATATTTTGTTAAGATTTTATTATGCTCGGCATCACAAAAAAAGTCACAAATTCCAGGTTGGCAATAGCTCAGAAATTTTATTTATATTATCAATATTTAGCTCTTTGTTAATTATTATCTTTCTTTTAAAATTAATGTTTTTATTAGCATAAGAACTGCAGAAATAATGATGAATCTTTATTTTATAAACTCAATGTTAAATTTATAGTATGTTGGACATTACATAATTTTAGCCTTTAGATACCCATTCTTTTTTATTCATTAATTCAGCACTTATTTATGAGGGCTTATATTGTTCAGGACTCTTTAGAGCATTGGGAAAATCCTGATGAACAAAACTAATAAATGTGTTTGTCCTCATAGAAATTATATTCTACTGTGGATAAGGCACCAATGATAATGAAGTAATCAAGACAAGATAATGTTCAGCATAAGAAATGGTACTGTTAAAATCAGAGAAAAATGAATAAGGACTATAATGAGAGATGGCTTTTTGTGTTAACATTTAAATTGATACTTAGAACTGAGTCAGAAATTCTGGGAGGAAGATTCCAGGTAAAGAAAAGTGTGATCGCAAAGACCTTGAGTCAGAACTGACTTCTATGTTTCTGAGAATTAGATGAGATTTTTTTTTAATAGCTACTGTCCAGTTTTCTTTGGACTCAGTCTGATTTAAGACTCTGGGCAAAAACCATTTTGTATGACAAGAATAAATAAGCTTAGAAACTGACCCAAGTACTTGAATATTAAAAAAGTCAAGTTTCCATTTGGGTTTTGTTTATATCCTCATTCCTGTTGAATATCAGCTAAATGTGAAATGTTTCCAGTGTTGACTTTAAAAAAAGAGGCATAGGTCATTAAAATGAGAGAGCATACAGACAGGGATGCTATAAATCAGATCATTACTGAACATGATTAGATTTTGAATGCCTTCCAAGAAAACTCTTTGCATTCCTTTATAGTCTCTGTTGACTTGGTTGATTTATACTAAAAAGTTATGATGTCATGTTACACTCTTATTTTGGTTTATTGCTTGTGTACTAGTGTAAATGGCAGAGTTTATGAGCATAATGAAGATCATTAAATTACTGAAGCCATTAGTAGAGGAATTTGAAGTAGAAGACTTTATTTTACTATAAAATAATTAATTTCAATTTGAGTCACTAATTCAAATAATAAAAAAGTTCACATGCTACCAATTATTCAGAACACTTTGCTAAGGAGTAACTTGGCATATATTTACAAATAGAACATCAGTAGATAACAGTAACACATTGAACAAAAGAATTTACTATTAAGGGGACTAAGATAGGGATTGTGCTATCAGGGAAATCTTTTCTTTAGAGGAATAATTCTTTAATACTATTTTTATTAATAGCTAAAAATTAAAATAATCATATTTATAAAGTACAATTTTACAAGTTTTCAAAGAAAATATACAGAAAAGAAATATTTCCAAACACCGTAATGCCCAAATTCTATAAACAATGGGAAATCTAAATCATTAAAACAACCAGATAGTTAAGCTTTGAGAAAAAGTTGGAAATTAATTTCTATCAATTATAAAGGGAAATTTATTAAATAATTTAGTTTACATAATTATAAATGGAGTCAGTTTTTATTTTCTATTAAAATGAAGTCATCTTCTCTATCTAAGTTTACATCTATCTGCAGTTATCATAGTTATCTTTAACAGTTATCATAGTTATCTTTATTATATTCTAAAAGGAATTATTTAAATGCTGTAAGTAGCTGACTATCATAAGATTGTTCATTCTACAACTTTCTTAAAGGGATGCAATTTTTTTTTGTAGGGGAGGCTTTAAAAACAAACTTAAAGCTAGATAATTTATGTTTTAGATTTAAAATTGTTGATTTTTTCAGATAAACCATCTTAATGTTATTTAATGTTTATTCGCAAATGGTGTAGAATGTTTAATTTTTTAAAAAATATATTTTTAAAAGTATTTACTTTAAAAAAAACAAGTTTCAGCTACTGATGTAGTATATATATATATATATATATATATATATATGTCTTAGATGGCCGTAGTGAGAAGTGTTTTGTAGAAAATTTTTTAAAAATAAGTAAGGGTGTCTGGTCAGATATAACCATTAAAAATTGACAACAATATCTGAATTGACACTTAGATATAAATCAGAAAGTAGATGGTAATAAAGAAATCATTTGACACCGTTTAGGGATTTTGAAACCAACGAATTAAAATAAAATGGAGAGTATAGTTATCTTTAATGGAGGACAATGTATATCAAAGGGTGATTTTTGGTTTTCATGCAATATCAAGAGAGCTATTTAGATTATAATCTTTTTACACTATTTCCAAGCGTTCTTTAAATACCACTGCCTAGTATGTGACATAATTTATTTCTTAGAAATCTGTTGGCATTTTAGAAAATCAGGACCACCCAATATTGTTACCTTGTTGATGCTGAAGAATCAGGTTGTACCAATCCCTACAGTGTTAGCAACAATCATTTGGTAATATTGGTGGGAAAGATGTGGGTTCTCCCAAAGCAGTACCCAGGATTCATCGTGGCTAGTTCAAGGTACTCAACTACTTTGTTCAGGCTAGATGGTACAGTGCTTGGGCATGATACAGTGCTCCTGTTCTGTCCCATAGATGTTGGAAGGGCTAATACCCTCTAGAACTGTCTCCAAGTTGCTCAGAGACCATCAGGGATAACTCTGAAAGGAGTTTGCTGTGCCTGAAATCTGCCTGAAATCAAACTCTGGGCCTTGCACATGCCAGATGTGCAGTCAAGCTTTCTGAGCAACAATGATATTTTTATAGCAGAATTTAGGTGAAACATCTGCAAAAGCAATGATGAATATGCTAGAACAGCTAGTGGTGAAATATTAAGCATTTTGATTAGAAAGGAAATCTTAAATATCTTATTGTGTGGCACATTTGAGTCAAGATTAATTCTTTCAATAACTCTCCAGAAGTCAGCAATATGTAGAATGGAAAAGATTTTACTTTTTGTTCTTTCAAAGTGTAATTAATATTCATCAGTGTCAACTATGCAAGCATATAATCAGATAAGACAAATATTTGGAGAACTGCTTTGAAAATTATTTTGTATTATCTGAAAGTGAAGAAAAATTTTAAATTCTAAATATAACCAGAACAATCATTTGATAGTTATATGTAAATCTATTAAAGAAATATGTAAATATGAGATAATATATTACTAAATCTTAATAGGTCATTTTTATGCAGAACACTTTTGGAACTTTTGTACATAATGGATGTGTGCTGAGAATATTTCAGCTTAGTAGCATGTCTGTAAAAGATATTAAATATTTTTACAAGTTATACACAGAAATGTCTGCAAAATTAATCAAATCATATGTATTACTAAAGTCTGTTTATATTAAAAACAATTACAGAGTTGACATAAGAATTCAAAAATTATTATCTAGGTACAGTACAGCAGATAGGATTCATGCCTTGCAACCAGCCTACCTGGGTTCCATCCCCGACATCTGATATGGTTCCTTGAGCACTGCCAGGAACAATTCCCGAGTGTAGAGCCAGGAGTAACCACTGAGAATCACGAGGTATAGACCAAAAACAAACTCACTAAAAAAAGTCTAGCTGGACACACTTCTATTAATTTTTATTGCTTCATGTGCTCCAGTCTGGTAGAGCTTAGGGAAGAGACATCAAATTCACTCCTGGGGTAGATCGGGATTTTAAACTTGACTTATTAAGTAATATTATTTACTAGGAGTTTAATTTGTTCCTTCTAGACCTTACAGAAATTATTTTAGGTTTACTATTAAATTAAGGCATTCTTAATATGACAATTTCATGATATCTGAAATTCTACAAATACATATCACTAAATTTCATTTTATTACAATTTAGACTTCTCAAATTATCAGGAGAGTTAGAAATATGTAACTGATATATTGTACCAACTTATGTTGTTTTAACTGTTCACAGGAGGGGTCCTTATTACATCCTATTTATGTATTTAAAGTTTCATGTCATCATGCATATTCATTCATTAATGTAATAAATATTGTTCATTAAAAGTTATATACAAACATAAGATAAACATGCCCATTATGTATCACCTTCTAAAGGTTTCAGTAAATGATTAATCATGGAAAGAATAAAGTGTCAGGATATTTTCACCCACAGCAGAGGTGACTTACTGTATTTTGGAACTTTTAGAGAAAATGTATTTCCAAACTGAAAATATAATCCATAATCCCTTTTCCCCCCACTTAAGTGAAAAGGAAATTTGAAGGTGTATTACCAAGTGGGGAAATAGATTGATAAACTGAAAGGCAAGTAAAACTCTCCATCCATGTTTTTCTAATATCTCTATAAAGTCTCAATTATTTCATGAATAATAATTATGGAAGATATTTAAGTATATTTTGTGCAAAAAATAAAGTCATTTTTGGTGAAATTGCTGTGGCAAGCAGATAGATGCATAAAATCACTGTCACTGTCACTATCTTCCCGTCGTTCATCGATTTGCTCGAGCAGGCCCAGTAACATTGTGAGACTTGTTACTGTGTTTGGCATATTGAATACATCACGGGGAGCTTGTCAGGCTTTGCCGTGAGGGTGAGATAGTCTTGATAGCTTGCCAGGCTCTCCAAGAGGGGCAGAGGAATCAAACTTGGGTCGGCCATGTTGGCTGTGTGCAAGGCAAATGCCCTACCCGCTGTGCTATTGCTCCAGCCCATGCATAAAATAAGTCTAACAAATTAAATTATTTAGTAATATGAGGGTTCAAGCTGATGGGTTTCTAGGAAGGATGTATTAAAATGTACACATTTCACAATCTGATTTATAGATATATAATGTAGAGGAAAGTGCTTGATAGCTTTTATAATCAAAGACGTCTTTAATTTACTGGCATAAAAATGTTGAGAGTTCTAATCAAGGACTTGTGTGACTATCAGAGATTCTTTTTTGCTCTGAGCAAAATCCTACGCTTAATTTCATGTATCCCTGAGGTCTTTTCTCCCTTCCCCTTCTCTTCCTTTCCCTCCTTTACCCTGTCTCCCCCTCCCTCTCCCCCACTGCTTTGTAATCTTGAGATTTTTAGATCAAGGCCAAGTTTTTTTCATCATTTGATATTATTTATGCCCTTGATTTTCTTTTATTTCTTTCATCTATATACAGTTGAGTAAGATCACTTGGTTTTTGTCCTCTCTCTCTCTCTGACTTGTTTCCTATAACTTTGTAGCCTCTTATCTTTAAAAAAATTTTTTTGTGGCTAAGTAATATTTCATCATTTGTATATACCATGATTTCTTTTTTTGTTTGTTTGTTTTAGGGATACATCCAGTGGTACCTGAGGGTTACTTCTGGCTTTGGACTCAACAATAATTTCTGAATCTGCTGGGGAACCAGATGCAATGCTGGGGGTTAAACTTGGGTCAGCTACATGGGATGTAAGCATCTTAATCCCTGTAGTATCTCTCTGGCCCTTGTAGCACAAGTTCTTTTTTTTAAAAAAAAATTAATTAATTAATTAATTTTTTTTTTTATTGAATCACTGTGAGAAAGTTACAAGCTTTCATGTTTGGGTTACAATCACATAATGATCAAACAATCATCTCTCCACCAGTGCACATTCCCCACCACCAATCTCCTCCGTATATTCACTCCTTCCTCCATGGTAAACAATATTCCCCATTCACTCACTTTACTTTTGGACATTATGGTTTTATCCATTTCTGTCACTGGACACTTGGGTTGTTTCTGTATCCTGGTTACCGTACTTAGTGCTGCAATGAACATAGGAGAGACCATTTCTTCTTTGTGATAATACAGTGGGTAGGGCATTTGCCTTGCACGCAGTTGACCCGGCTGACACGAGTTCAATTCCTCCGCCTTTTCTGTTCCTCTTGGAGAGCCTGGCAAGCTACTGAGAGTATCTCACCTGCGCGGCAAAGCTTGGCAAGCTACCCGTGACGTATTCAATATGCCAAACACAGTAATAACAAGTCTCACAATGGTGACGTTACTGGGCCCACTCAAGCAAATCTATGAACAACGGAAGGACAGTGACAGTGACAGTGATAATAGCAATGTTAATAATAACAATAGTGGCTACTTCTTGTTATTTGGGACATAAATCATATCGATAGTAATTGCAATAATAGTTTTATTTGCTAATGGACTCTCTGTCAGACACTGTTAAATGCTTTTTGTGCATTCTCTCATTAAATAAGTCAAGCAATTTAAGATTTATAGTAATGGAAACTGAAAAAAGTAATAAACTACCAAATATATAAAAGATAAAGAGGAGATTGGTGATTTAGTTAAAATTTACAGAAATTCAAAGAGCATATTTATAACCCAAGCTCAAATTTTATTTAACTTGAAAGCTAAGGTTGTAACAATTCTGTGTTTCAAAGGCAACAAAGACAATATCTGATATGTAAGTTCTATTTTGTTCCCAAAATCTAGTTTCAAATTTTAGCTGCTTACAAAGCTAATACAAAAACATGTGATCTATTTCTATATACAAATACTGAAGTAGCAAAAAGAGAAATCTTGAAGGAAATCTTGTTTACAAGTGCATCAAAAGAAATACCTTGGGTTAAATTGAATCAAACAAAAACATATATGGAAGAGGATGACATAGGCCCAGGAGAAGAAAGGAAGACAAGGAAAGATATTTTGTACTGAAGGATTGAAAGGGATGAGATCGTTAAACGCTAAATTATCTGCAGTAACAGATTCAATGTAATCCCTTTCAAAATGCTAATAACATTTTCACAGAAATAGAACAAAAAATAATGAAATTTATTTGGAACTACAAAATGCTACAAACAACTTCAAAATTACTCCTGATAAAAATAGAACAAATCTGGAGGTCTAGTGAGGCTACCTATCTCCAAATTATATTACATATGTAAGTATGATAATTAAAGCAGCCTGATTCTGGAATTAAAAGAGACACAGACCTATGCAATGAAATTTGGAGGCCAGAAATAAAAGGTCAACTATGAGGACAACTAATGACAAAGAAACCAATAGAATATGATGGAGCAAGGAAAGCTTCTTCAGTAAATGATGTTTGGCAAAGTGGAAAGTCACATTGCAAATCACAGAAACTAGACCACTATTTAACATCAGGTACAAACCTAAATGGATCAAGGACTTTGATGTGTGACTTCAAAGCATCAAACACATACAAGAAAATATAGATGATACACTCTTTGATATCAGGCTGAAGCATGTATTTACTCATCAGCAACAAGAGAAACAAAAGTAAAAATAAGCCAATGGGAACATGCCAAATAACTGGTAATAGTGAAAATAACTTACATCAAAATAAAATGACTATTGTATGAAAGATGTTCTCACATCATATGTCTAGCAAGGGGTTAATCAATGTTTACAAAGAACTCATAGATCTCAACAACACAAAACCTGATTAAAAAGTGAGTGACAGCATTTTGAAAGAAGTATGTAAGTGATTGGTAGGAATATAAATTGCTGTGGTGGGAATGTTCATTCCTGTAGCCATTATAAGAAAAATGAAGATTCCTTAAAAAATTAATAGAAATTCTATATTATCCAGTTATGTTACTTCTGAATATTTATTTATTTATATTTATTCCCAAATATAAAGATACTAGAAAGTGCAATGTGACTTTCCACTTTGCCCAGTAAATGCTATGATGTTTATTGCTGCATTGGTTATAATAGGTGGGAACTAGAAAGAGCCCAAGTGCCTATTAGCAAATGTATAAAGAAGATGTGGTATACAAAAAAATAATATCTAGTCACATATATGAGAGATGCAATCCTGCCATTGGCAACAGCTTGGATGACTCCAGAGTGTATCATACTTTGAGAAATAAGTAAAGTGGGAAAAACAAGCACCTCTACATTTCACTATTTGTGGTAGTGAACCACAAACAAATGAATTGAGCAAAACAAGAATGAACCTTAGGCCTTAAAAGCCATTTAGTGGCTACCAGAACGGAAGAGAGAAGAGATCTGGGTAAATCTGTTATAAGGGGATAATTTGTGTGTGTGTGTGTGTGTGTGTGTGTATGTGTGTGTGTGTTTGTGTGTGTGTGTGTGTGTGTGTGTGGTGGGGGACAAGGGTTTGCAATCAGGTTGTTCTTAGGACTAGATCTTGTCTCTGTACTCAGGGATCACTCTGGATGGGGCTTGAGGGAACCTATGACCTTTCAGGAATCAAACCTAGCTGCAAGGTATGTGCCCCACCAGCTGTACTATCACTAAGATCCAATTAGGGGACAATTTTATGATAAAGCAAAGATTTTGACTTTCAGTGGGAAATAATGTAGCATATACATATGCTGATTTTTAATGTCACACACCTGAAAGTTGTGTAATGTAGTTCTAGTTATATAAAAAAAAAGTTTTAAAAATTATTTTAAAAGGTGTACCAATGTCCATTAAGGATAGCCTATGAATCATAATCTTATAACTTAATGAAAATTCTAATTTTATTTTAATAGTGATATAGTTTAATAAGAAGATACATGATTTTATTATTCAGTTTCACAACCAGAAATAGATCTTTTTTCTTTTAATATGTGAACCAACAAATTCCATATTTGAAGATTTAAAAATCTTCAAAGAGTCATAAAAGTGCATACAATCAAAAGAATAACAAATAAATAAGGTAGATAAAAATGAAGGAAAAATAATGAAGTGGTGATCAAACTAAGACTAAAATTGTGACTTAGATATACTACATGAACCTAAACTATGTCTACAAATTCGACTTAAATACTCATGAAAGGTCGAAGAAGTAAGGGAATATACTTGTTTACAAGATCTAGTTTATCCGAAGGTTAAAAGAGGTGTATTCGAAAGACTAACTGTTTTCAGATTCTGGAATTTCTCTTCTGGGAAAAAAGAGATCACTTTTTCATAGCATCTGAAATTAGAATAAATATGATTGTTGTGCCTCTATTTCTTTTATTATCATTTAACAACCAAATTTCTCCAGTAGTCAATGAAGTGAATCATATAAAAATTGTTCTCCAGATAGCATTTCTTCTTACCTGACTTCTGAGACTGGTACTACAGGTTGTAGTTTCTGGAAAGAATAATCAATGCCGGTGTTTTAAGTACTGGTCAAGTACTATTCTATTTGTTTTGCTATAAGTTTAAATTTCATATTTGTAATGGAAAACCTATGATCCTAAGCATAATTTTATCTTAAATGGAGGACTAACTAACCCTTTGGTGAAACTAGCTTAAGACTGTGAAAGAGAAGTTGTAGTCATAGAAGTGGAGGTTTAGGTACTTTCCTTGCATGGACTGACCTTACTTAGATCCTGATAGCACGTATCCTCAAGAACTGCCTGGAGTGATCTCTGAGTCCGGGATAAGCCCTGAGAGCCCCCAGACACCAAAAGTTTGAAAAATATACACAAGCAAAAAAAGTGAGAAGTAGAAAGGGCTTTTGAAATGTGTTATGGGAGCCTGGGCTCAAAATATACCTGAAAATAAATAGTATGAATAGTATGAGAGTTTGAGTAAGTTACTATGCTGTAGACATCAATTTCTTTTCTAAAAACTGTAGCTGCTGGTAATTATTTCATTTTACTGTCCTTAGAAGTAAGGGCTTATGTCAGACACAGAAAAATGTACTATTGCAGTATTCTTTTACGGAGGTGCTTTGCATGCAGGAACTCTCGGTTTGAATCCCGTGGTCTCTCAGCACTGCCAGAAGCAACCTCCAATTACTGTGCCAGTAGGAGTCTAGAGTACCATCATATGTGGCTGAAAGATCAAATATTTTTAATGTGTTCTCACCACTTGTTTCACTGGTAGGTCTTTGGTGTTAGAATATCTGTTGTATCACATCAAAATTGGCTATCTGGTCTGGAGAGATAACTTGTGTGAGCATGCCCGTGTCTGTGCCCAGAATGTACCATACCGTCTCCCGAGAATGACCCAATGTGGTCCTAATTGCCCGCTAGCACCAATCAGTGTAGCAGCTATAAAAAATATTTTAATTGTTAAGAAAACAAAATAAAATTAGATGCATGCTGGGAGGAATAAATATTGATTTATATACACATTTATGCCAATGTTTTATTTAATGCAATGCAAATTGAATGCAGAATAATTATCTAGTAAATTTGATCACTGGAAGCAGATGTGCTAACTCTTTTCTCTCTCTCTCTGTATGCAAATATGTAAAAAGACAAAGAATCAGAGACACTCAGATGCAAGTATTGTAATACTTTAGTTTAATAAAAGAAGTGGGAGAAACACTCACATGTATTTGAACGAATCTGGGTGCCTAATTGCAAGTGAGTTGCAATCTGGCAAAACTTGGTCAACATCATGTGGGTTGGAGGAACTGCACCATGTTTTGCCTACGCATTACAAGTGGCCCGAAAACGTTAGATTAGAAGTGGGAAGATCTTGTCCTGGTTATCTTCTGTTGTTCAATGTCTGGTGTTGTTTAGCATGATGCTTGAAAATGACATAGTGACTACCACAATAGTCAGTTGATTAAAGGTGACTCGGAAAAGAATTCAGGAAGAGAAAGAATACAGAGTGCTGAGAGGAAACTGAGCCTGAAAGAATTTGCTCTGCAGACCAGGGAGTTGTTACCCTGTAATCAATCCCACTGTCAATGAGCATGTACTTCTAGAAAGAGCTGTCACAGGTTAGCTACTGGCCATCTTTGCTGCGCAGAGAACACACTGCTTCTTCCCTCAGTGCCTTCCCTGATGACTGACCTTTGACAAGTGAAACCTGGCACCAATAGGAGGCAGTTTGATAAAAGCTTGACATCTAGCAATTAGAGTTAAATTATGAAGCATAGTGTTTTTCACTGCAGCAGTTTTTGAAATTCATCTCAAAAGACTGACATGCTATTTACGAGAATAAATGCTACCGTCATATACACATGGATTGTGAAAAGCATTTTCAAAATGAGAGCTCTGTAGAGTTGCAAAATTTAACTTCCTTCTTCATTCCCCAGGCAGGAACCTGCAACTCTATTAATAACACATCTTAGAATATAGCACTCTGCAGATGTTCCCTTACTGCTGAATTTTTTTCCATATCTAAATGTGTTATCCATTATCTATATTTTCATTTGGGGAGGCTAGGCACTAGGAAAAACAAGATAGCATTTCTTCTCAACATCAGCTAAGTTTTAATTTTTGTATCAAATATTTAAAAATTTTCACTGAGAACTTTCCACGTGGAGATTATTAGATTATCTCTGATGAAACAAAGAGAATCTGTGTTATGCAACTTACACCTTCCAAGTGTAAAACTTCAAAATATAACAACAGAAAAAGTGACAGTAACTCCAATCATAAATGGAGTAGGAAAGAGGGTAGAAAGAAGGAAAGGAAAATGGTGTGAGTGTGTGTGTGTGTGTGAGTGTGTGTGTGTCTTCCACAATGCAGAAAAAGCATTGATTAGCAGGAGATTTTCAACAGTCTGCCAGAACAATTTTTTTCAAAAAAAATGTTTTGGGAAGCTTTGTTTTAGGTGCCAACTATAACTATAACATAACATACTTGAAAATCATTAGGCTTTATTCAGTGACCTTGACTCTTGGTTCCTGTATTGTGGGCTGACTAATACTTATGCCCTAAGCATTAGGATGCATAGAGGAATTTGAAAGGTAGAAAAGAGAAGTAATAGCTAGTGATTCCCAGTCTGACAATTAATTTGAATTCTGAGAAATTTTTCTTTCCTTGTTTATTTATTTATTTAATAAAATGTAGGTTTCACTTCTCCTCCTCCTAGGGAAATGAAGGAAGGAACTTCAACCTAATCCAAACCCAATTTTGGTAATTGTCAGTTATATGCATAGCTCTCTCTTGGTGCATAATCTAGCAATATTGGTTAAATTTTAAAGTATATATGCCAATCACTCATGAAAGAGATTAAATGATCTATGTGATATATATGTATATATAAATTATTTAATAAATATTCTAAATACTGAAATAAAAGACAACCTAAGGATAATTAAGTAGCGAATCATCCAAATATAATTAAGTAGAGAATTCAACAAATGATAGAAATGATATATAAAAAATATTTTCTTTTGGTAATTTTATGGGCTTTGGGCCCACACCCAGCATTGTTCCAGGTTTATTTTAATCTTGTGCTTATGGACTATTTCTGGTAGTGATCAGGGGATCATATGTAGTGCTGGGTAGGGGAAATGAACTGTAGTTGACCTTATGCAAAGCAAGTCCCTTAACCCCTGTACTATCTCCACAACAAATAAAAGGTCTTAAATAGTTGATTAAAATATCACGCCTGAACAATAGTACAGCAGGTAGGGCACTTTACCTGCGTGTGGCAGACTTTGGTTCAGTCTCTGGTGTCCCATATGGTCTCCTAAACATTACCAGGAATGATCCTGAGTGGAGAGCCAGGAGTAAATTCTGAGCACCGCTGCGTGTGACTGAAAAACTAACCAACAAAACAAACACAAAATTAAATATATCTGAGTTACTCCATAATGGAGTCCTAGAATGTGCTGACCAGTCAGGGTGTGTAATTTCTTTTCCTTTCATTTTATATAATTCCCTCTCTTCTCTCATTTCTTTTCTTCTCTCATATTTTCTAAATAAAAATTTATTAAAAAGAATAGTCTGAAAAAAAAGGATAGTCTGAAAGAAAAGGCTCATACTGAACCATAAACATCTTCTAAATATGTGGAAAAAATTATTAAGAATTATAGAAATTGAGAAATATCCGTAGGAAGTTGTAGAACTCAAAAAATATAGACAGATTCTTTTAATTTATCCAAAAAAATACCTAGAGGGTAGAACATTCAGATGACTTCAATTCTTTTCACAGTTTCCTTCTATAATGACTGCAAAGTATTAAGGGATGAAAAGTGCAATGCTAATTATAAAATCTAAGTCATATCTTCAAAATCAGAGTTGCAAAATGACTTCTCAAAAAGTAAAGCTAATAAGGCAGAAAAATAAAAAGAAAAAGTTACTGAAATTTAGCAAAATATGAACTATGTGAAAAGATAATCTAACAATAGGGCAACTATGGCTAAGAAGGTATATATAAATTATTTAATAAATATTCTAAATACTGAAATAAAAGACAACCTAAGGATAATTAAGTAGTGAATCATCCAAATATAATTAAGTAGAGAATTCAACAAATGATAGGAATGATATATAAAAAATTAACAAGCATTAAATTCACTAAAATATGAATCCACACTAAATAATGAAAGAAATTATGGTTTCATATCAGAATTTAAGTTTCAAAAATTAATCTAAAAGATATCAGAAGTATCAAGTATTGAAAAGTGGAAGGGAATGAGGGAAGGTGAGATAGTTGAAATGTAAGAGTACAAATTAATTCTTCGGAAAAATAGCATGAATTACTGAATTGCAAATATATTTAAATGCCATATTTACACTACCTTCAGCATTTTAAGCCGTGTTTGCTAACTTATTGGGATAGAATGGAATCACATGTTTTATAATGAAATATGTTAATCTGAAAAGACTGATTTATCCTGTCTTTATTAGCTATGTCATTGGTTAGGTCTTATCATTCTTTCTTGTTTTGTTTTGTTTTTTGGCCCCACTGGCAGTGCTCAGGGCTAACCCCTGCCTCTGTGCTCAGGGATCACTTGTGACTGACTCAGGGGATCATAAGGGATGTCAAGGGCTCAAATCTGGGTCAGCTGCATGCAAGGCAAATGCCCTGCCTGCTGTCCTAGGATTCCAGTTCCGTCTTATCCTTTTGAAAAATGTTTTATTTTTCACAAGATTGAAAATATATGTTTTAGGGAGAGTGCTCACTAGTTATCACCTCGACCATTTTCGTCTGGATCTCTTCACCATTTTAACTACCCTTCCCTCTTTGCTAATCTCAGTTCAGTCTGTGGTTTGTTTATTAGAATCTGTGCCTTGCAAACTTTGTTTCTTTTAATTCTACTGTTATTGAGGCTGAGTGCTGATGTTTCTTCTTTTCATATGTCAAATTACTTCACCTCTTCCACCATCAAGTTGTGAAAGACCTTCCATCACTGTCTTTAAGTCACTTCTAGTCAGCCTCATTCTTCCCCAACAATCCTCACCTTGTAACCTCAATTCTCTTGTCAGAGTCTGAGCTTTGCTTTCAATGGCTTCTGCTCATTTCCTTTGTTTCTTTGTGCATTATATTTGAGTGAGGTCATTTGGCATTTGTCCTTATCCCTCCTACTTAATTTGCATTTGTCCTTCTCCCTCCTACTTAATTTGCTTCACATGACCTTCTGCCAGTTCCATTTATATTGCAATAAAAGGCAACATAATATATTTCCTAAAAGCTGAGTAGTGTTCTTGAGTAATTATATATCTACTTTTATATACATGTAAGAAAATGGAATATGTATGGAAGATATAAAATATATTTATATATAGAAGGAAATAAAATTATTTATATATTATGTATATATTTGAATATATAATATATATGTAGAAGTGCCTTTGGCACGTGAATAATTTCTGCATCTTGGCAATTGTAACTAGTGCTGCAATGAACATACCTTTGGATATATCTTTTCAGATTAGTGATTTTGTGTTCCTTGGATAAATAACTAGATATGGAATGGATGAACCATGCACTAGAACTATTTTTAATTCTCCCATTTGAAAACTCTCATCTTGTTTTCTGAAGAGACTGGAACAATTTGCATTCTTGCCAATAGTGAATGAGGTTTCCTTTCACACCTGTGTCGACACTTGTTCCTGGCCCTTTTAGTAGAGATCTTTAGCAAAGGAGTGGAGTGATATTCCATTGACATCTGATAAGAAATGGAAATGATCATTTTTTCATGTGTCAATTGGCCAGCATTTGGATTTTTATTTGAGAAAAATTTGATTGTATTTTATTTGTTGAGATATTTTTTGATGGGATAGTTTTTTGCTGTTGTTGATTTTTTGGTGAGTTTATAATATATCTTGCATGTGACTTTTGTTAAATGTATAGTGTATGAATATTTTCTACTATTTAGTGTCTTTTCATTTTAACTATTATTTTCTCATTATGCACACGGTTTTTAGTTTGATGAAATTAAATTAGTTTAATTTTGCTTTTGCTTTCCTTGCCATTGGAGTAAATTCTTAAAGATATTACTGAAGCCTATCTAGTAGAGTACTCTCTTCTATGTAATTAATGCTTTCATGTCTAACACCCAACTTCTATCTAACTTACTTCGAATTAGCTCCGTGCAGTATATAAGATAGTGATCCAATTCATACTTTTGTTTGTGATCATCTAGTTTCCACAATGCAATTTGTTGAACACTTCCCTATCTCCATTTTATTCTTTTGGTCTGTCCTTTGTCACAAGTTAACTATTCATGTAAATGAATTATTTCTGGATTCTCTTAATTAATTCCTTTGGTTTATTTTAATATCACATTGCGTGGATTATATATTTATAGTATATATGGAAGTCAGAAATAAGATTCTTCCATTCTTTTTATCTCAGGCAGATTCCATTTACTATTCAGGTTCTTTTGTGATTCCATAAGAATATCAGCACCATATTCCTTTGAAGAATTTCATTGGAACTTTGATAGGGATTATGTTGATGCCATCTAATGCTTTGGATAGATGATAATTTTAGAATTGTTGATATTTCAAGTTCATGAGCACAGAAGGTATTCTCATTTTTCATGTGCCATCTATTTATGTTTAACGGTTCCTTAAAATTTCCAATATGAGTCTTTCATATACATTATAATGATGATTTCTAGGTGTCTAATTCCTTTTGAAGCAAATATAGATGGGATCATTTTCTTTCTTTCTTTCTCCTCTGGTTTTCTGTTTTCACATAGCAAAATTCCACAGATTTTTGTAAGCTGATTTTATAGTTTGTCATTTGACTGTAAAATCCTGCTGTTGCTATTTATTTTATTATTACTTCTTAGTAGAATCTTTAGGTTTTCCTACATATATTATCCTATCATCTATAAAAAGTGATATTTTTACTTCTTTCAACTTGGATCACTTTTTATTTTTATTTTATTTATTTATTTATTTTAAAAAATTTGAACACATTTAAGAAGCTACAGAAAACTTTTTTTTCCTCTTAAATTTTTATTAGTGAAACACCATGAGGTACAGTTGTAGACTTACAAATTTTTGTGCTTGGGTTTCAGTTATACAATGATCGAATACCCATCCCTCCACCAGTGACCATTCTCCACCACCACCAGTCCCAGTATCCCTCCCACCCCCATCCCCCCCCATCCCACCCTACCTCTGTGGCAGGGCATTCCCTTTTGTTGTCTCTCTTCTTTTGAGTGCTGTGTTTTGCAAAAGAGACATTGAGTGGCAATCTTGTTCAGTCTATAGTCTACTTTCATCACCTATCAACTTGGATAACTTTTTAAAAGTTTATTCTTGCCTAATTGCCTTGACTAGTACTTTCAATACTATGTTCCAGAGTAATGGTGAGAATGGACTTAACTTGTGCCTAAGAGCAAGAAACAACTTTTAGAGTTTCACCACTGTGTATGTTGGCCATGGGTTTGTCATATATAAACCTTACTATGTTGAGTATATTCCTTTTATTCTCAGTTTATTGAGAGCTGTAATTTTACATAAGTTGAATTTTAGTCTTATGAAAAACTTTCTTTGCACAAATTTGTATGATCACATGATCTTATATTTATTTTTGTTGATGTGGTATATCACATTAATTGATTTGCTTAGACTAAACTATTCTTGCATCCCTGGAATAAATGCTACTTGTATCCTTGGAATAAAAAATTCATCATGTGTGAACCATTTAATCTATTGGATATGTCTTGCCAACATTTTTGAAGATCTTTAGATTTATGTTAATCCTGTGATATAATTTTTTGGCTCAGGTCTCTATCTGCTTTAGGAGAAAGGATAAAGTTGAGCTCATGAAATGTGTTATTGAATAAATACCTTTGTTCTCTTCATCTGAGAAGGAACTTGAGAAAGATAGTAGATACAGTAGTAGATAGTAGAAGAAATATGAGATAGTAGGTCATATTTGAAGGCTTGCTGAAATGCAAATAGTGAGGCAATCTAGACTTTTCTTGCTTTGGGGAGTTGGTTTTTGATTTCTCTTTCAATTTCACTTGTTATAATTGATTTATTCAGGATTTAGTCTTGGAAGCTTGTCTGATTGTATTTACCTATTTATTCTAGGCTCTTTAATTTAATGGTGAAAAGTTGTTCACAGTAATCTCATGATCTTTTTTCTATCTGTGGTATTTAATATAGCTCCTACTTATAATTCATGTATACTTATTTTTCTCTGCATTGATAGTTTCTTGCTAATTTTGTCTATTGTTTCCAGGTCTTGCTTACACTAATATTTTGAATTTAAAAAATAATTATAATTCGCTTACATCTGCTCCTATTATTTTTTTCTTCCCTTTCCTGATTTTGTGCTTGCTTCATTTCTTTTATTCCTACTTTCATTAGGTTTAAGTTTAAAATTTTTCAAGATATTTTTATTTTTCAAACTTGCATTGCTCTGAATGTCCATCTCTTCACTTTTTGTTTCCAAGATATGTAAAAACTAGTCTCTGATATCCTCATTGACCTATTATACAACAGCACATTGTTTAGACTCTGATGTTTGTGGTAGAATTCTAGTTCTGTCATTGCATGTTTAGGAAACTTTTACAGTTGCCACGTTTTTCAGGACCCCCCATTCATTTAAGTGACCCTGCATGTAACTGACTATTTTAAAAAGGCAGACTTTAGTGGAAAAAATAATAATTTTTAAAAATAATTAAAAGATAAATGGAAATAAAATACTGCCTTAATTATTTTAGTTACCTTATTTTGGTAACTGTCAATCCAGTTCTACTGCCACTTGGTGGTCAATCTACAGACAAGGTGCTGGTGAAGAAAGGGCTTTACTAATGATAGGTCAGCAGCTGAATGACAGTGACTCATTCTCAAGGTAACCATCCAACATTAACACAGGAAGAGGTTTATATAGAGGAAGAAGACAGTTAAGTACATTCTTTAGAAAATCTCCTTCGCAGACTGGTCTCCTGAAGCATACTGTGTCTGATTTACAAACCTAAACCAAAAGTGTCTGAACAAGCATTGGTGAAAGATGTCAATGAAAGATGTCAAATGAAAGATTTCAATAGGCTAAAGAGCAAGGAGAGGCTTAAATTGAGGTTGGATGAATAGATTGGTTTAGGTTATTCATGGCCCCCAGGCAATTTAGGGATTTAAACCTTATCTTTAGAACAATAGGAAGGAATTTCAAAGTCATTCTGGCTCCTGGTGGAGAATGAGTAAGATTGGGTGCAGGAATACTCAGCAATTGTACACAAAGCAAGAGATGAAAGTAATCTGAGAGGCAGTTGGAATAAACATGAAAAGTTAATTAAGGAGGTATTTTTTTAAAGCCAAATGATACAGATCATGAGAAAATGATCAGGATGATTAAGTTTCTTTCTAACATGTCTTACTAGACAATCATCTCCTTCCTTCTTTATAGTAAAATCCTTGAAAAATAATTGGTTTCAAGAAGATAGACAGATTTCCAATATTAGCTATAATTTTGGGGTGCTTTTCATATATATATATATGACAAGATGTCTAGTAGTGATTTGATCTATAAATTTAGAACTCAGAGTGATTCTGAACTTGAGATGCATTTTTTTTTGAGTTGATTTCATATAGTTACTTTCATTAAGTTGACTCAGTGGTTATTGTCTACCTAGGAAAAGTTAAGAGCTAAGGTTTTTTAAAAAATACGTATTTATTCAGTGTGTTGGGATAAAACTCAGAGCCTCATACATGCAAGATATAAGCTCTACCACTGAAAACTTGGAAGTTAAGTTCTTGGCTAAATTTAAACAGTTCTAGGGCCAGAGCTAGTATGTCTGGTAAGATACTTGCCTTGTTAGGCATTTTGTACTCATTTTTCTAAAAAATTCTATTGTTTAAAAGAATACTACCTGAAAGCAAAATCCATCAACTATTTTGTCATTTTGTCTTTCAGAACTCCATGCTGCCTGGCTAATTAGATTACACCCACCCTTGCAGAGACACGGGAGACACAAGGCATTGCTTTGTGAAGTACGAATATCATCATGAATACTTAATGTTAGATTTCAGGAAAGTTCTTTTCAAGCAGTTTGCAAATGAAACGCTTGTATATTATTTAAGTTATATGTAGTGAAATAACATATGTATGTCGGATGCAATACTAAAAGACACACAACGCCATAGCATTCCTTCTTATTTCACCTGATATTGGAATCCCTTTTCCAAAAAAAAAAAATTCGATTCATATACCTATTTCTTTGATATGTAACCCAATATAAATAAATAAAGTTCTTGATTTTACTTATTATGTAAATTATCTTAGATTTTATTCTGTTGTTTTGTTTTTATAGTCCTGGCGATAGGTCTCCTTCATGCAAGTTAAGCACTTTCCCACTGGGTCATGTTCCCAGTTCACCTGCAGTATTATTCCTAAGAGTCATTTTTCAATTTTAGTTTCTCCTTTAACTTCTTTCGAGAAGCAGAGAGTATTTTGCTTCAAATGCCTGAAGGTATAGTTTAGCTCTCTATTATGAAAGGAAAGGATTTAGTTGTGCAACTTTATTCTGTGGGCTGGAGCGTTTGCCTTGCACGGGGCCAAATTCCTCCACCCCTCTCGGAAAGTCGGGCAAACAACCAAGAGTATCCCAGCTTTGTTACCCATGATGTATTTGATATGCTCAAAACAATAACAAGTCGTCTCACAATCGAGACGTTACTGGTGCCTGCTCGAGCAAATCGATAAACAACAGGAGGACAGTGCTACAGTGCTACTTTATTCTGTAAGGTCTTTCTCCCCACTCAGTACTTTTTCTGGTATAGTTTTATATACGTGTGTCTACCACATTTGTGTGTACTGTTTGCAAATAATATAATAATATAGAGAACATAAGTGATATTTTTCATGCATACATTTTTCTAAAGGCACTCTTTTCTACTCACCTCATCTCTTCACTCTCAATTTTCTCCCCTTTTCCTTGGCTTAGTTATCAATGCACATTTTACTCATAACTGTAAAGTTTTTTAATTAATTAATTATTTTAATTGATTCACCATGAGATATACATTTACAAAACTGTTCATGATTGGATTTTAGTCATGCAATGTTTCAGGACCCATCCCTCCACCAGTGTACATTTCCCATCACTAGTGTCCACATTTGCACTTCTCTCTCTCTCTCTCTCTCTCTCTCTCTCTCCTTTTGGGTATTTTTATGGTTTGCAATACAGGTACTGAGAGGTTATCATGTTTCTTCCTTTAACTACTTTCAGCACCCAGTTCTTGTTCAGAGTGATTGTTTCCAGCTATCTTGGTCATAGTGGTCTCTCCTCTTCTCATCTGCCTTCTCCCCCAGCACATGAAATAGGCTTCCACCTGTGGACCAATCCTCTTGGCCCTTGCTTCTATTATCCTTGGTATTAGTCTCCTACTATGGATTCCCACAAACAAGTGCAACCATTCTATGTCTGTCCCTCTCTTTCTGACTCATTTCGTTCAGTATGATACTCTCCATGTGCACCCATTTATAAGTGAAGTTTATGACTTATTTTTTCCTAACAGCTGCATAGTATTCCATTGTGTAGATGTACCATAGTTTCTTTAACTAGTCATCTCTTTTGGGGCACTCGGGGTTGTTTTCAGATTCTGGCTATTGTGAATAGTGTTGCAATAAACTTGGAATTGCACGTGGCATTTCTGCTGTGGGTTTTTGGGCCCCTGAGGTATATTCTCATAATTGTGAAGTTTTATCAAATAGCATTAAACAGAACACAACTTTGTTCTATTTCATATTTTTTCTTGGGAAACAACAGCCCTATTCCAGTCCTGTGATCCATTTTATGCTGCTTGAGTTTGAAGTTAATAGCACAATTGTCTTTAAAGAAACTTTTTGCTTCTTTCTAGGGAAGTTTTTTTTATTTCTTCTTATATTTCCTATTTTTTGCATTTATTTTTTCTTTTTTGGTATTGTTGTTTGATATGGCTTGAATTGGGTTCACTAATTTTTATTGGTAAAAAACGTCTTTCAGAAGTTCTTTCATAAACATAAATGGGAAGTTAGATTTTTTCCAAGATAGAGTATTTCTGAAAACTGTGTTTATCTTATCCTCATACTTGGTTATTAGCAATATTATTTTTGGTTGAAAACCAAAGCACTTAGAATTTTAAAAGCATTGGGCCACAAACTATGTGCTCATCTTCACAACTCTGTCTAAAAAGTTCTAGCTTCCATGCCCTAAATGTTTATTTTATAAGGTTCTGAAATAACTTTAGACAATTCTATATTTTTGATAGCTAGGGCTGGAGCGATAGCACAGCGGGTAGGGCGTTCACCTTACAAGCGGCCAACATGGCCGACCCGAGTTCGATTCCTCTGCCCCTCTCGGAGAGCCCGGCAAGCTACTGAGAGTATTCGATATGCCAAACACAGTAACAACAAAGTCTCCAATGGAGACGTTACTGGGCCTGCTCGAGCAAATCGACGATCAACGGGAGGGCCTTTACCTTTACCTTTACCTTTACTTGTAGAAGACTCGTGAGCAATCAGATTTGGGAAATCTGACTACTTAATTCTGTGACTATACATCAAAAGGATAAATATAATTTTTTGCTGTTTGCTTGAGATATTTGTTTATAATTCTTCTTTCCCTTTCCTACTGATTTTTGGGTTTCAAGTGAATTGTTTTAACCAATGGTATGTGGGTAGAAGTGACAGACATGATCTTTGCCACAGCCTGGAGTGGACGGTAACCAGCCTACAAACTACCAACAATTAGGAACTATATGAGTAGGATATATATCTACAAATACATATTTGTAACTTATTGCAATTTTAGTTTATTTGTCATTTACCACTATTGACATAGTGACTGGGACAATTACTAATTGATTGTTGTATTGTGTGTTTATAAATACTTGGGATGTAGGCTTGCTGTAAAAGTTATTTGGAAAAAAATAAAATTTTTCAACAAAAACAGTAAATAATTACTTAGAAAAGAATAATTTGAGAGTCTTTTTCTTAGTATGAAATCAAGATTAGTGTCATTTTCTTGTGTTCTGCTGTGGTGTAAGTTTGAGGGAGTGAGAAATGAAGGATTTTGATATTAACCTAAGGGAAAGTTGCTGAAAATAAAGGTATATTGATGCTTCAGCATATTCTATTATATTCAGATTCATTTAACAAATTGGAAGACAAAAAGCATTTAATGTGAAAATGTTTTACTATAATATCTAATAATATTTTAAAAATTAGTTTCTTTATATGGAGGCAGTTGGAAAGACATTCCAAAACAGATCAAGGAGCTCTTATTTACTCTTTTCTATTACACTGTTAATAACAATTATTGGTATATCATAGATATTTAAATTGCATAGTTTTTTCTTTTAGCATATTCATGGAGTTGTGGAACCATCATCACATTTGATTTTGGAACAATAATCTCTTTTTGGAGAGATAAAAATCTCTCTAAAAGAAACACCATAGAAAGACAATTTAGCAGTCTTGCTGCAAACCTTTTAGGCCCTGGATTCTAGGAACTCCCATCTTATTTTTCATCTCCATAAAATTTTCTATTCTGGGAACTGTGTACAGATCCTTATCATTTGAAATTTTCTTTTTAACTGAAATAACTGCATTATAATATTAAATTACAGGAGTAGATCATTAAAAATAAGCATGAACATACACTGCAATGAGTTCACCACTTAAAGTCCCATGAATCATTCACCACAAAACTATCTTCTTTTATCATATTTTACCACCTTGGTTTCCCCTTTACTTCTATCAACTACTAATTTGTCTTATGCTCTGAAAGTTTAGTTTTATTGGATGTTTATATATATATATAAATTTTTTGTTTTCTTTACATACATATGAGTGAAATTATCACATTTTTTATTAATTTAGTACTTTCTACATTCATTCATGCTGTTGAAATCATCATGTTTTAATGCCTTTTATAACTGAATTGAATTATATTCTGTTTATATGCCACGTCTTCATTCATCTGTTAGTAGTCATTGAGGTTATGTCTAGCTCTTGGTTTTTATAAATAATGCTACAACAAATACGAGCTTTCACATATCTCTTCAAATGAGTGCTCTAAAAATCATATTGGGCAGAAGTTGGATAACAGGATTTTATGACATTTCTATTCCCCCCGCCCCAGTCTATTCATACTGCTTTACGTAGTAACAATGTACATTCCTGCCAAGACTTTACAAAGGTCTCTTTCTCTCCATATACTTACAAAACTTGTTTACTACAACTCTACAATTATGAATTCTTAAAATACAGGGGTATTTAAATTAAGCATTAGCTGCATGATTTCAAAAAAAATCCTGTTTACTCATTAATGGAGAAAAATATTCCCCCCTCCCAATTTTTTGTCACCAAGGGGATGTCAAAAAGCATTCAGAAGAAAAGAGTGATGAAGTTTTCTTTCATGACAAGTCACAGGCTACTATTAGAAAGACCATTGCTCAGTGAAAAACACAAGCTTCTTCAGAACTGTGATGAAAATTTCAAATCTCACTAATTTGCATTTAATTGACCTTATACAGTCCATGTAAGTGAAGACAAAAAGTGTGTCATATTAGAATGTTAATTTTTATTAGTGCACAAACTTTGTAGATCAGTATACTCAATCCTCAGATCACACTAGATGGTTGACTTTAGATAGAGTATATAAGAAATAGGGGGCTGGAGTGATAGTACAGAAGGGAGTGTGTTTGCCTTGCATGTGGCCAACCTAGGTTTGATTCCCAGCAGCTCGAATGGTCCCCTGAGCACCACCAGCAGTAATTCCTAAGTTCATGAGCCAGGAGTAACCCCTGTGCATCACCGGGTGTGACCCAAAAAGCAAAAAAAAAAAAAAAAAAAAAGGAAACAATGAATGACTTGTAAAAAAAATTTTCTGTGAAGTACAACGGACTAAATATTTAACTTCTTTCCACTTCCCTTTGAAACCACTAAGTCAAGTATAAATTATCTACACCGTCTGTAAAAAAAAAGAATGAAAAACAAAAAATTAGACAAGATGGATGGGATGAGAGAGTTCCACAAAGTTTTGAAAGATGTACTACATGTACTATCTTTTATGAAAGGCTGATTTTATTCATAGTTTGATAGTAGGATAATTATATCATTTGGACATTTTGGGAATTGTATGAAAACCTGGTGTATTTGTTTTACTATCTGTGTGTGTGTGTGGGGGGGGTGTTAGTGTGTTACTGTGTTAATGTGTTATTGCTGACAACCGAAGGAAGTGTCATATAGTCTTTGGGAAAACTTTAATTCACTTCAATTTTTTTGTTATTTGCAGGATTCCATAACTCAATAAAATAATGAATAATAATTATAGCAATAACAATAATAGTTATTTGAGTAAACAACTTTCACAGAGAATTAGGAGTTGCATGATTAGATATTTTGCTTACTTTCACAAAGAACTCTTACTAGCATTTTCAAAATTTCTCCATGCTGTTAGATACCTGTACAAAATCAAGCAATGTTAAAGTGCATATTATTTATGATGTATCAAATGAAGCAATTAATTTGGATTTGTTTCCACAGAAAAAATCATTTAATATTTCTGTACTCTTTATGGAAGATTAGTTTTGATCGTGGTAGATTATTATATCCTTTCTGAGCCATTAAGAGCTATTACTAACATGTACCAAGCTGTGTTTTGAAGCACTGCCATTATGTTTAAAACATATAATTTGTAGATAAAAGTAAAAGGATGAAGCTTGTCAAATATTCTTTTATTTCATATTGAACAGAGTAATAAAATTCTTCACTTGAATGTAGAATTATTAGAGGCAGAGAAATCAGCAGAGAAACTGATGTCTAAAAAAGGAACTATCATCTCAATATTTGCAAGGGAGACATAGCACTTCACTATGCTTTTCACACCTGATTATTCTCTCCTTCCTGATAACACTGGACTGCTTTCCAGACCCTTTTGCAATTAGCGAGGGTCATTTTGACTAGGTATAACTACAGAGCTGTGAGTAAAGTGAGCACATCTCATATCTGGCTGAAGCTTTAAAACATAAATATTCTACATCTATAATATTACTTCCACTTAGGCAGTGCCAATGGAAGGCTATTAATTGAAATGATAGTCCTCAACAAATTAGCATCCTGAGTGAATACAAGAATAAAACCAGATCTGGAAAAAAATTGACAGACATCAGTATTTATGTCAAAAAATAACATGAGGCCCCCATAGCCATGCCACTGGACTCCACGCCAGGCTCTTTCACTCAGGGCGCCCCAGAGGAGTGTGGATGAGAGCCCTTCCCGCCCCAAGGGACCCAGCTCCAGCAGTCGGAAACCTCCACAACCCAACTGCTGCCATGCTCAAGACTGCTCCTGACATGCTCCGGCAGAACCTCACATATGAGTGGGCGTATTTCTGGACATGTCATAAGATACTGCCTGCATAGTCTCCATAATTACCACAGTATATTTGATAGGATTCAGGCAGTAGGCAACAAATCATAGAGGGAAATATATACATATATATGCATATTTTCAGATATATATATATATATATACCAAAGCTCACATCACCCAAACTTTGACAACATGTTAGTGATATTCTATAGAATGTCTTAATGACTCTTGCCAAAATAGAACAATCTTCACACTGTTTCCTATGTGAACAATTTTTTATAAGCATGTTCAGTAGTTCTTCATAACAGACAATACAAAATGTATTATTTCAGTTGTTTTTTGGGACAGGGATTGGGGTTTGGGATGGAAACATCCTGAATTTGGTAGTGGGAAGGTGTAATGATGGTGGATTGGTGTTTGAATATTAAATATAATCAAATATTGTGAACTAACTTATAAAATAAATTTTTTTAATTGTTTTTTAAGACACTAGTTAAGACTAGTGAATTAAATCATTTAGTCATTCTGTATGTAGTTTTACTTATTAAGCACAAAATGCTTGAATAGAATATTGACAGTTTGAAGCCACCTCTAGGTAAATGTTCCCTTAAAATCAATTTAAGTGCAAATAAGCACCCCTTCACTTATCTAATTTAAACAAGATTTAATACTGAGTAATAAGATAACACATACATATGATTTAAAATATTGAAATACGGTTGTAAATTTTATGCTATTATTCCATAATAGAACTGTGTGTGTGGCAGAATATGGAGAAAGGCAAATATTTATAGGGAGACATTTTGAACCATTAAATTAGGTCATTTATGTGAGCATAAGTTGTAGGCGTAAAGAATCTCAATATACAGAAATCGGTAGCATTATTATCACCAATATCATCAACCTTAAATCTTGCTTCATTAAGAGTCAGGACTGGCCAGACATTAAGAATCAGTCTCCATCTATTATTCTAATAGATTATGTAATAAGTTAGTTATCCAGTAAATCAACTAAAATACTTTGCACTGCATGAAACTGAGAATCCTATTTAGCTCATTTGCATGTTAATTGGCAGTTTATTACCACAACTGATATAGTACATTGCTTTGTTTTCACGTGGACATGAACTTAGACAGCTGAAAATTATTGTCTATGATGCTGAGCCCATGCTCCCACTGCTAAGTTAGGCACTCTTACTAGGAAACCTTTCCCACCAGAAAAGCAATACAAAGGTATCCTATGAACTGACTGACAATGCTTCTGATTAGAAACATGATCCATGGGTGTGCATGTATGTTGTCTCTGTGTGTGCTCTCTCTGAGTCTGTTTAGCATTTTTAAGGCAGTGTGGTCTCATTAGATCTACCTTATTCATTAGACTACTCTAAATTATTTAGGTTAAAGTTAAATCTCTCTGTGGGAATTATTTAATTTTTGTAACAGACTTTTTTTTGCTTTGTTTTAGAGGGGTGGTATCCCTTATAAGCATCTATAGTTTATCACATTATTCTGTTTCCCTTAGATGCTTCCTGCAAGAATAACTCTCAATTATGCTTCAGCTGCTTTCTCTCAACAAGATTCTTTGTAGTTTATGAAGTTCTCTGATATTCAAATATCTTTTATTTACCATACATCTCCACGGATATGATTTATTTTCTTATAAACTGATGTGCTATTCATTTTTCAACTCTCAAAAATATTGCAGTGTAGTTGATATCAATTGAAGTGTTGGGAAGATTTCAATTTAATATTGTAGGTCTGTGTTAAATACATGCATATAAAATTTATTAATATATGCATATATACAAATTTATTGCAGAGAAGGGAGATTGAATCTTTTTTTTTAATGATTATTGTCTTGTTAGTACATTTCACTTCTACTGTAAGTCTTCAAGTTTCTTAGGTGTGAATGTAATTCCTAGAAGTGAATGAACAATGGCAGGTTTACTAATTAGCTGATGACATCTGTGTAATGTGCTCAAACCTGCATAACACAATAACAGATTGCTAGAAATGGAGAACTCAACTGCCAATCATTCCTTTCCAGAGGTAACTAAAGAACATAAGTTGCAGTTTTGAAAAGAGCAAGGTACGTAAGATAGAACCCCATTCTTGGAGTCCATCAACAATTTTGAAGACAGTCAAGCTGCTCAGCATGGCCTATTATCATTTCATCCTTTCTAAATAAATTCTTCTTAAAAAAAAGACTCTTCAGAGTCTGACTAAATAGTACATCAGGTAAAGTGTTTGTTTTACACACAGCTGGCTGGATCCCCAGCACTGCATATGGTCCCGAGGGCACTGCTAGGAGTGATTCGTGAGCATAGAACTAGGATGAAGCCCTCAGCATGGTCAGGTATGGTCCCAAAACAAACCAAACTAAAAAATTTCACTTGTTTTTTTGTAAATATTACTAAAATATCTTTTCTAAAAATTGACTTTTATCTAGGCTTCAGAATTATCACATGAATAATTATTGGAATAATCATATATGCTAATGTTTTTAAATGTCACCAAGATATATAGATACAGATACTATACAGGTTTTTTTAATTTTATTGAATCACCATGAGATAGTTACAAGCTTTCATATTTGGGTTACAATCACACAATGATCAAACACCCATCCATCCACTAGTGCACATTCCCCACCACCAATATCCCTGGTATACCCCCCCTTTCCCACCATGGCAGACATGATTCCCCATAATCTCTCTCTACTTTTGGGCATTATGGTTTGCAATACAGACCCTGAGAGGTTACCATGTTTGGTCCTTTATCTACTTTTTGCACACATCTCCCATGCCGACCAATTCCTCCAGCCATCTTTTTCTTAGTGATAGCTTCTCTATTCCAGCTGCCTTCTCTCCTTTGCTCATGAGGCAGGCTTCCAGCTATGGAGCTGTGGGGGGCCCCACTAACCACTCTCCGACCCGCAGAGATGGCCCGAGGATTGATTCGAAGGTGCAAGGAGGGACCAACCGAATGAACAGGAGACACAAGAGACAGAGTACAGTTTAGAAACAGAGAGAAAAAGGGACAGCACTTTATTGGGGGCTACAGGCTGTTTACATAGGGTCGGGGCAGCCCAGTCAGGAGCAGAAGCAATATAACCATACATGGTAAGGTCAGCAACAAGACCTTTACCTAACATTCAAGGTAAACATTTGTACATCAAAGGGCCTTATGGCAGTAGGTGCATCCTGAGCTTTACATTTGTATATCAAAGGGTCTTAGGGCAGTAGATGCATCCTGGAGGTTACTATAGATAAGGCCAGATAAGATAACTGTTAGCCTGATGTTATGTGGCAATAGATCAGGCATCCCCTGAGGTCAGGAAGCCCTGGGAGACTGTCACCAATGTCTGTCCCAAGCAGTTCCTAACATGGGAACCATGGCTAGGGTCTATGAGAGGGCTCTTGGCTTCCCACATGGAGCAATCTACCTGTCACGTGTATCTATTATCCATAGGTGTCAGCCTCATGGTATGTTATTTTATACTCCACAAGTGAGTGCAGTCCTTCTATGTCTGTCCCTCTCTTTCTGACTCATTTCACTTAGCATGATACTCTCCATGTCTATCCATTTATGAGCAAAGTTCATGACTTATTCTCTCCTGACAGCTGCATAGTATTCCATTGTGTAGATGTACCAAAGTTTCTTTAACCAGTGATCTGTTCCAGGGCATTTGGGTTGTTTCCAGATTTGGGCTATTGTGAACAGTGCTGTAATGAACATATAGATATAGATGTCATTTCTACTGTGCTTTTTTGCGTCCTCGGGATATATTCCCAGAAGTGGTATTGTGGGGTCATATGGAAGCTCAATTTCTAGTTTTTGAAGGACTGTTTTCCAGAAAGACTGGACTAGTGGGCATTCACACCAACAGTGAAAGAGTGTTCCTTTTTCCCCACATCTATGCCAGCACTGGTTGCTTTTGTTCTTTTGAATGTGTGACAGTCTCTGTGGTGAGAGATGATATCTCATGTTGTTTTGATTTGCATCTCCCTGATGGCTAGCGATGTGTGGCATTTTTTCATGTGCCTTTAGGCCATTTGTATTTATGTTTTGAGGAAATTTCTGTTCATTTCTTCTCCCCATTTTTTAATGGGGTTGGAGGGTTTTTTTTCTTGTACAATTCTATGAGTGTCTTGTATATCCTGGATATTAATTCCTTATCAGATGGGTATTGGGTAAATATTCTTTTCCATTTTGTAGGATTTTTCTGTATTTTGATCACTGCTTCTTTTGAAGTGTGGAAGCTTCTTAGTTTGATGTAGTTCCAGTTGTTTATGTTTGCTTCCACTTGCATGGTCAGTGCTGTTTCATTCTTAAAGATGTTTTTAGCTTCAATTGTCGTGGAAAGTTCTGCCTACATTTTCCTCTGTGTACCTTATGGATTCATGTCTGATATTGAGGTCTTTATTCCACTTTGATCTGACTTTTGTGCCTAGCATTAGATAGAGGTCAGCGTTCAATTTTTTGCAGGTAGCTATCCAGTTCTCCCAGCACCACTTGTTGAAGAGGCTTTCCTGTTCCACTTCACATTTCTTGCTACTTTGTCAAAGATTAAGTGGTCATGTATTTGGGGGTCTGTGACAGAATATTCAACTCTGCTCCATTGGTCTGCAGGTCTGTTTCTAGCCCAGTACCATGCTGTGTTAATTACTACTGCTTTTTACAGTTGGAAGTTGGGGAGGGTGATGCCACCCATCCTCTTTTACCCAAGGATTGTTTTAGCTGTTCGTGGGGGTTTATTGTTCCATATGAATTTCAGGAGTGTCTTGTCTATTTCTTTGAAAAATGTCATTGGGTGTCCTGATAGGGACCACATAAAATTTGTATAGTGCTTTGGGCAGTATTGCCATTTTGATAATGTTAATCCTCCCTATCCATGAGAAGGGGATGTGTCTCCATTTCCTAGTGTCCTCTTTAATTTCTTGAAGTAGTGTTTTGTAATTTTCCTTGTATAGGTCCTTCACCTCTTTGGTTAGCTGATCCCAAGGTACTTGATTTTCTGAGGTACTATTGTGAACTGGATTTTTTTAAATGTCTCTTTCTTCTTTTTCGTTATTTGTATATAAGAAAGCCATGGACTTTTGGGTGTTGATTTTGTAGCCTGCCACTTTACTAAACCGACCTTTTGTTTCTAGGAGCTTTTCTGTAGAATCTTTAGTGTTTTCTAAGTATAGTATCATATCATCTGCAAATAGTGATAGTTTGACCTCTTCCTTTCCTATCTGTATTCCCTTAATACCTTTCTCTTGCCTAACTGCAATGGCCAGGACTTCTAGTTCTATATTGAATAGGAGTGGCAAAAGTGGGCAACCTTGTTTTGTGCTTGATCTTAGAGGGAAGGATTTTAGTTTTTCCCCATTGAGAATGATACTTACCTTGGGCTTGTGGTAGATGGCTTTGATTATATTGAGGAAAGTTCCTTCAATGCCTATTTTGCTAAGAGTTTTTTTTATCATAAATGTGTGCTGGATCTTGTCAGATGTTTTCTCTGCATCTATTTGTATGATTATATCATTTTTATCTTTTTTGTTGATATGATGGATTATGTTGATTGATTTCCGAATGTTAAACCATTCTTGCAATTTCAATAGAAATATATTCAATAAAATTATTTTAATTACTTTTAATTTTGTTTCTTGAAGTTTATAACCTTGTTATAATATGGTTACTTTGATGGGGACTTCAAGACTTTAAGTAGTTTACAGAATTTTGAGGAAGTATAAAGTTTGAAGTCTAGAGCATAGGTTCTCTAATTTTCTAAGCACAAGGTCACAACACTATCCATCCATCCATACTTTCCAGTAGAAAAAAAAATCCAAAAGAATCATAATGTTCCAAATCATTTTTCTTTTTATCTATTTTTTGTTTGTTTCAGTGAGTCACAACCAATAATTTTTAGGAATTATTTCTGGCTCTGTTCTCAAGAGTTCACCCTGGGAGTTTGAGTGAACCATGATGCCAAGGGACTATATAGTGTCTGTGATGTGCAAAGCAGATCACAGACACTATATAGTTCCACCTTCCCACCTCTCCTCTTTCTCTAGTTCTCTAAGTCATTTTAAAAATATTACTTTTTGCTGGAGCGATAGCACAGCGGTAGCGCGTTTGCCTTGCACGCAGCCAACATGGCTGACCCAAGTTCGGCAAGCTACCCGTGATGTATTCAATATGCCAGATACAGTAACAACAAAGTCTCCAATGGAGACATTAATGGGCCTGCTTGAGCAAATCGATGAACAACGGGAGGACAGTGACAGTTTCCTTTTTGACATATCTGGAATTTTTTTAACATGCTTAATGTAACATGCTTAATCATTCTGTGTTTATATTGTCTAATTCAGTTTTCTCAATCCTATTTATCTAAAGATATCCTTACTTTTGTCTATTGGAGTTTTTGTCATTGTTTTTTGGGAACACCTGATGATACAGATGGTTTCTACTTGCTCCGGGCTTAGAGGTGCTACTCCATGGTACTCAGGCGACTACGCAGAACCAGGATTACCTGTGGGCCTTCTATACGGAATGTGTGCACTCCAAATGCAATTCCAACATTGAACTGTGTTTCTTGTATCTCTTTTGGGATTTCTACCCTTAATTTCTAGTATATGAAAAGCAAAATTAACTTTGAGCATTTACTGATGCAATATGGGATGCTAACAGAAGGATTGGGGTTCTGTGTATTTCTTCTCCATCTGTTCAGTTTTCACTTATGTCATCCTTGTCCTGAAAAGTTTGCTGTTAAAGGATTGTCCATCTCTAGGAATAGTCTATTTTTAAATTTGTAATACATTCTTCAGATTCTAAGTGTGGCCTAGGATGAAGCATGGATTTTATACTTAAGACATTTGATTTCTATGCTACATCTTTTAAAAACATCTTTTTAAATCAATTTTTTCCTCAATTCTTCATTCACATTCTGGAGATAAAATGTTTACTTTATAGGGAGTCATGAGTATTAACTGAAATCATGTACATAAGGTGTATCCATTCATATAGGTGGAAATTATGTTATTTGCCTACAGAGGCCTTAAAATCCATAGCAAAGACTAATGATGATGATATCAAATAGTATTTATATAGGACAGGGGAACTAAATAAACTTATGTTGAAATATTGATTGTACACTTTCAGTTCAGTATTTTCATCACAAATTGAGATCAATAAAGAACAAACAATGTGAAATTCTTAAGCTGGTTAAGTGAAATAACACTTGTAAAACATTAGTGTTGTCACTGCAATGAGCCTGAGGAGCAAATGTTCTACCCATTGTATTATTGCTCTGAGCCTACTGCACTGCTTTTTAAAGGTGCGCATTCTAGATAATGTATAAAGTTAATACACAAAAGAAATAGAATTTGGCTTCTTAAAGAGGACTTTTTTCCCCACTTATTCTGAAAAACAATTTTTTCTTTCAAGGATGTCTTCTTTTTTGGAGTCAGCTGATGCACATGAAATGCATTCGACAATATGAGTGGAGAGGAGCTTTAAAGTCCCACAGGAAAGGAATGTGCTTGCAAGTATTGGAAGAATTTGTAGTGATGATTACCTTCAGCCTAAACTTTCTTGTCTCAGCTCATTCTAAAATCAATTGCTTTTCTTTGACTCTTTTTCTTTAGTTGCATTGGTCACCAGTGAGTTCTCTAGCATTAAGTTTCCCTTACCCATATATTCAGGAGTTATCTTACCTTGTGCTCTTTTTGGGGGGATAGAACTTCATAATACCCACTATGGAGTTCCACATTCTCAAAGAACTCTTAGATTGTTGTGTCAAATGGTCACATTCACAATTTTTTTGGTGTGTGTGTGATCTCAGTGGTGAGCTAGATGAATAATTAAATAACTTAGAGAGAAGGCAACTACAGAGCCTTATCCATAGTCCCAACATCACCATCCTAGAAGGTGTAGTAATATAAATCATATTTGACATGGGTACAAAAACTGTAGAAAAGATGTATAATATTTGTGTATGGGTAGAAATGACTCAGAAAAGGGAAGTGCTTGGCTTAACTATAAATCAGCATGCAGGACAAAATGAGGGTAAAAGAATCAGGTACTTTGGGAAAAAATTGGAAGTGGAAGTTAAATATCTGATACTTTCAGATGATGAATATAGACACATAATGCACTGTTAGATTAACTGGACCCAATCCAGCTTACTGTATGCCTGGAGTCTATTTTATTGGAAAGTCAGGCAGTTTTCTCAAATAGTCCAGGTATCCCCTATAGTTTAATTTTTATGCTTTCTCTTGGAAAACATGCTCTAAATGCATATATCTTCTATGTATTATATAAATCACTGTCACTGTCCTCCCACTGTTCATCGATTGGTCCAGTAACATTGTGAGACTTGTTACTGTGTTTGGCATATTGGATACGTCACAGGGAGCTTGCCAAGCTTTGCCATGCAGGCAAGATATTCTCATAGCTTGCCAGGCTCTCTGAGAGGGGCAGAGGAATAGAACTTGGGTCAGCCAACAGGCCGCATGCAAGGCAAATGCCCTACCCACTATGCTATCGCTCCAGCCCATTATATAAATATCTTATGTAAATAAATTAATCTACAAACATTTGCTTATTTAATTTTTATTCCCACCCTTAAATTATTCTACTAACATTTAAACTCTAATAGGACAGGAGCACCATCTATAGCTATAACCTTGCTTCTGATCTTTGAGAACCTTGCAGATGGGGAAAAAGGCTTTCATTCTGTACTGTGTTCTGCCTATTGGACTGGGAAGAGTTCTCCTCTTCCTTTACTCACAATTTTTTTTAACACTGTGAACCCAGGGTTAGTTTCAGATCTCAGAACTTAAGAGTCAACCGTCTAGTACTGCTCTGACTTCAGATGCCAATGGAAAGTGTCATTTTGTGCCCTGATCTTTTGACTGACCAACTAGTATTTGTGTTTCTCACCTCTCTTTGTACTGAATAACTGATGAAGAGTACTCAGAATTTCAGACAACATTTAACTATGTTAACCACTGGATTATACTATAAGGGATGCAGTTAAGAAACAGATAAAATGATACAAAGAATGACGTCTGGAAGGGTACTGAACTTGGGAGATTCTATCCACAAGAAATTGAGAAATGTTATCTTCCTGGCGAGTGAATATGCTCAACACCCGGAAGCTCTCTGAGCCCTCTACTTTTGTGTATATATATATATATATATATATATATATATATATATATCACTTAATAATCACTTAACTTCCCGTTAGACGTCGATTTACTCGAGCGGGCGCCAGTAATGTCTCCATTTGTCCCTGTCACGTGCTAGTGTAGTGCAATGGCATCTGTTCACTCTGGGAACATGAAGAGCCTCAAACCGATCGTTCATGATCTTCACAAAGAAGTCTGACCATCTGGTAGGTGGACGGCCACGCGGTCTTTTGACATCCCGTGGAATCCAGTCAGTAACAGCTCTAGTCCAGCGGTCCTCTTTAAATCTCATTACGTGACCAGCCCATATGATTTTCGACACCTTGGCAAATGAGACAGCATCCCTGATTCTTGATCATCGACAGATGTCGGAACTCTGGATTTTTTCTCTCATTTGAGTGAAACGTGATATTCCAAGCATAGCTCTTTCTATTCTTCTTTGGGAGACCTGAATAGCATTCTCATCCTGTTTGCGTAGGGCCCAGGTCTCTGAGGCATATGTTAATACAGGAAGAACAGTGGAATCAAAGAGATGTGCCCGGAGCCGGAGGTTCTTCGTCCTCTTAGCTATTTCTTCGACGTTCTTGAAGGCGTTCCAAGCCGCTCTCTTCCTCCTGCGCAGCTCGGGTGCCAGGTCATTTGTCATGTTGACCTCTCGACCTAGGTACACACAGCTGTTGCATTCGGAGATGGTCATTCCGTTGAGAGCGAATGGGGCATCAGGAACGAGGCTATTTCTCATAAACATTGTCTTCGTAAGATTCAGCTGTAGTCCTACCTTTCCACACTCACGGTCAAAGTCGGCCAGCATTTGTGCCGTTTGGCTGATGTTTGGTGTTATTAAAACAATGTCATCAGCAAAGCGGAGGTGGTGTAGTTGCCGACCATCTATCTTCACTCCCATTCCTTCCCATTACAGTCGTCCCATGATGTTCTCGAGGGTGGCACTGAAGAGTTTCGGTGAAATGGTATCACCCTGCCGAACCCCTCTCTTGACATCAACAATCACTTCTTTGTAGAATGGTGAGATCCTGGTAGTGAATCCGCAATACAGCTCACGGAGGATCCTGATGTATTGGGCTTGAATGCCCTGATTGGCTAGGGCTTCAATGACCGCTTCCGTCTCAACGGAATCAAAGGCCTTCTTTAAATCAATGAACGTTAAGCAGAGCGGCATCTTGAACTCCCGAGAAACCTCAATGAGTTTGGTTATCGTGTGGATATGGTCGATGGTGCTGAATCCTTTGCGGAACCCTGCTTGCTCACATGGTTGTCCTTCATCTAGTGTTCTGCCAATCCTATTCAGGATGACTCGAGTGAACAACTTGTAGATGACAGACAATAGGCAGATCGGGCGATAGTTGCCAATGTCATGGATGTCTCCCTTCTTGAACAGTAGTACGGTCCTGCTGGTTTTCCATTGAGATGGAACCTTGCATTCAGACAGGTAGCGAGTGAAGAGCCGAGCCAGTGTATTGATGAGTACTGACGGCAGGTTCTTCAGGTGTTCAGGTCTGACCTTGTCTGGGCCGGGTGCTGTTTGCTTCTTTACCGACAAAATGGCGTGTCGGATTTCGGAAGGGAGAACATTGGGAACGACATATCCATCCTGTGGAATTTGGTATGTCGGCAAGTGGACATGGCTATCGAAGAGATTTGAGTAGAAGTCATGGATAATCTTCTCCATTGCCGTTCTGGAGGATGTGATGGATCCATCAGGACGTCGGAGGGCAGTCATCTTGGTCTTGTAGTTGGCGAAGGACAGGCGGGCGTTATGAATACTTTTCCCGGCTTCTGCCGCATCTACCAATACTTCTGATCTTCTCTATGGTTTAAATGTTAGGAGGCTTTGTCTGTTACGTTGTCAGTGACCAACTTAATTCTCCATATTTCATGTGAGTGGGACTAAAAGTTTCAAACATTTCATGCCTTTCTAATGATGAAATCCTATTCAGCAACTCATTGCGAATTGCCTCAAACAAAAGATCCTCCTATCACCCAGGATATCCCAAGGACTCAGGAGCTTTCCATCAGAAACTAGTTCATATATCTAGATGTGTTTACTTTGTTTTAAAAGTTAATCTTTGAACCCAATTAATGACATAGAGCTTCTAGAAGCTATGACATTTACACATACACACATACACACACACTCACTCACATAGGGGATTATTTATAATAATTTAAAGAAAAAACTTGAGACCCTACATGAGATATATTTTATGTGTATTCTCTTTCCAATTTCCTCTAATGTCCTTTAACGGATCCTCACTGTAATGTTTAGCATGACAAAAGACTCCTCTTGGTTTTCATGCAGTAGCATTCATGTGGAAGCTCAGAGAGCTATATAGAAGGAGACAGTTCAGTCTACATGCCTGACAATCCACCCCTATAGAGTTAAGAAGAATATACTAAGTCTACTTTATTACAGGTTAAAGGTTGTGCTTTCTCCAACATTAAGAATCATTCACACAGAATTATTTTAGTCAGACCAATTGCCTTCCAAGCAGAATGACCGAGACTGACTGATCTGAGACAAAATTATAGTCTGTAATGGTTTTTCTGCTTCATGTGCAGAAACAGCCTCCAGCTGGATCTAGTTGAGTCGGACTAAATTGCATTTGATTCATTGACTTTGCTGCAATTGGTCTGTATAACAGTATGGCAGGGCCCCAGTGCGGCAATTCTTTTGTTCACAGGGCACTAGAGTAGTGTGTAGTGAGTTAGAAAGATTGGATCTTTAGATAGTATTTTTACTTGCTCAAATCAAAGAGTGCTTGTTGACTGAATCACTGAAACGAGTTTCACAAAAGAGATGACATTAGATCTTGCTCTGCTGTAGCAAATTCTCAATTAAGAAACAATTATCTACGATGACACTTTACCATGTGTTCTTTGAAAAACGTCATGGGGCAGGTCTGAATATAGAAAGTCCTTATGACATTTTCCAGATGAGAAGCATGCTATGCAGAGAGATGGGGTAATTTGCTGAACCTTAGATAGTACTAGAACCAGGAGTTGAGGTTGAAAATTCTGGTGCCAGATCTCCCCCCTCTCAAAGTAGATACTCTCCTCTGTGACTTTCTAATAATTCTGTGAGTTCCAGGCCATGTTTTATAGCAACTTGACATTCAAAAGACACATTTCTTCTTTCCAAATATTCTTCCCTTCTGTCTCGACAAAACATGAAGATGAATTTTTGTCTCCATTTAAAGTTAGAGAATTGAAATTTATGCCATTTGTGATATAATTTATATAATCAAGAAGATAGTTCCAATTTTGCATTAGACAAATTCCTGCCAAGCTGTATTTTTAATGTACATATGCACCTTTTTTGTGTTTAGCAATCTGCTATTTTGTTTGCAAAAAATATTTTTCCCTTCTATTTATCTTTGTAATATTTTTACTTCTGTTACCTCTTCAGATTGACCTGTTACATTTCTAAATAAAACTTTATATATGGAATAGAGTTAAGGTTTTGGCAGAGGAAATGTAGTTTTCTCAGCTGTGGTTTACTGTCCTAGCAATTTTTTTCACAGCGTGAAACATGTACCTGGCCAGGAGTTTTAGGAATATGAAAATATCTAGTGGGACTTAGAGAAGGTTGGAGCTTGATGATCCCTCCTCAAAGTAAACCAGATCAATGACAATGAGCTTAGTGCCAGTATCAACCTTCTGAAAATAATTATTTCAGAATGGAAGCAGCAACTTTTTAGAATCCTGGCTTTTGAAATCCCATACAAAATTTCTTGGTGGTCTATACTAACCAGGAATCATAGAAGTAAGGATCACTTGATCTCCCATTATTCATCGATTTACTCGAGCGGGTGCCAGTAATGTCTCCATTCATCCCTGTTGGGTGCTAGCGTAGCCCAATGGCATCTGTTCGTTCTAGGAACATGCAGAGCCTCAAACCGATCATTCAGGGTCTTGACGAAGAAATCTGACTATCTTGTAGGTGGGCGTCCACGCGATCTTTTGATGTCGGTGGAATCCAGTCAGTAATGGCTCTAGTCCAGCGGTTGTCTGTAAACCTCATTACGTGTCCAGCCCATCTGATTTTTGATGTCTTGGCAAATGAGACAGCGTCCCTGATTCTTGAGCGTTGACGGAGATCAGAACTCCAGATTCTATCTCTCATTTGAGTGAAGCGTGATATTCCAAGTATAGCTCTTTTGATTCCTCTTTGAGAGACCCGAATAGCGTTCTCATCCTGTTTTCATAGGGCCCAGGTCTCTGAGGCATATGTTAATGCAGGAAGAACAGTGGAATCAAAGAGATGTGCTCGTAGCTGGAGGTTCTTTGTCCTCTTAGTAAAATTCCTTAGAAGTAAGGAATTCCAAGAAAATATGCTGTTAAGTGAGCAGGCACAGAAGAAATCCTCTACACTAGATCCCATGCCATGTGACATTCATTCATTCATACATCATTTCTAGAAATAAAAATATAACTTTAAAATTAAGATAGTAACAAAATATACCACATTCTTTGCACAATTGAAATCTTTCATATAAGAAGTTATATTTTCTCATGTTTTCTAGTTAGTAAAAAAATCTGGCAGATGCATCAGGAGCTGGGAAAAGCATTCACAACACCAGCTTGTCCTTCACCAACTACAAGACCAAGATGACTGCCCTCCGACTGCCCTCCAAAGTCCTAATGGATCTATCACATCTTCCAGAAGGGCAATGGAGAATATTATCCATGACTTCTACTCAGATCTCTTCTATAGCCATGTCCACCTGCCCACATACCAAATTCTGCAGGATGGATATCCCAACATTCTCCCTTCCAAAATCCGACACACCATTTCATTGGTGAAAAAGCAAACAGCACCTGGCCCAGACAAGGTCAGACCCAAAAATCTGAAGAACCTGTCATCAGTTCTCGTCAGTACACTGGCTTGGCTCATCACATGCTACCTGTCTGAATGCAAGCTTCCATCCCAATGGAAAACAAGCAGGACTGTACTACTGTACACGAAGGGAGACATCCATGACATTGGCAACTATCACCCGATCTGCCTATTGTCTGTCATCTACAAGCTGTTCACTCAAGTCATCCTGAATAGGATTGGCAGAACACTAGATAAAGGACAATCATGCAAGCAAGCTGGGTTCTGCAAAGAATTCAGCACAATCGACCATATGCACAGGATAACCAAGCTCAGAGAGGTTTCTCAGGAGTTCAAGATGCCGCTCTGTCTAATGTTCATTGAGTTAAAGAAGGTCTTTAATTCTGTTGAGATGGAAATGGTCATCGAAGCCCTCGCCAAATAGGGCAATCAAACTCAGTACATCAGGATCCTCCTTGAGCTGTATTACGGATTCGCTGCCAGGATCTCACCATTCTACAAAGAAGTGATCATCTGTGTCAAGAGAAGGGTTTGGCAGAGTGATACCATTTCACTGAAACTCTTCGGTGCCACCCTTGAGAACGTTATGTGACAACTGGAATGGGAAGGAATGGGAGTGAAGATAGATGGTCAGCAACTACACCACCTGCACTTTGCTGATGACATCGTTCTAATAACACCAAACATCAACCAAGAGGCACAAATGTTGGCTGACTTCCACGATGAGTGTGCAAATGTCAGACTATAGCTGAATCTCACAAATACAATGTATATGAGAAATGGTCTCTTTCCTGACATTCCATTTGCTCTCAATGGGACAAACATCTCTGAATGCAGCGTTATGTGTACTTAGGTTGAGAAGTCAACATGACAAATGACCTGGCACCTGAGTTGCGAAGGAGGAAAAGAGTGATTTGGAATGCCTTCAAGAGCATCAAAGAAATAGGTAAGAGGATGAAGAATCTCCAGCTCCGGGCTCATCTCTTCTGTTCCACTGTTCTTCCTGCATTAACATATTCCTCAGAGACCTGGACCCTACAGATACAGGATGAGAATGTTATTCGGGTCTCCCAAAGAGAAATCAAAAGAACTATGCTTGGAGTATCACGCTTCACTCAAATGAGAGCTGGAGTTCCAACCTCCGTCAACGATCAAGAATCAGGGATCTGTCTCATTTGCCAAGGCATCAAAAATAAGATGGGATGTACACATAACGAGATTTGGAGACGACCTCAGGACTAGAGCCATTATCGACTGGATTCCATGGTACGTCAAAAGGTCGAATTGCTGCCCACCTATGAGATGGTCAGACTCTTTTGTCAAGACCCTGAACAATCGGTTTGAGGCTGTTCGTTTTCTTAGAATAAACAGACGCCATTGGGCTACACTAACTCATGACAGGGACGAATGGAGATGTTACTGGTGCCTGCTTGAGCAAATCGATGATTAACAAGATGTCAAGTGATTAAGTGAAAAAAACTCCCCTTCGTTAGTAAAAATGATAGATAGAATATAGATAGAAATTATTTTTTCTTCCCAGGACTCAAACTTAGGCTTGCTTCATGCAGAATATGTACTTTTCTGATGAGCTGCATCACCAGCTAGAGATAGAAATATTGTCAATGTAAGGCATATTCTTACTGCCACTGTGTAGTACCAACTAAAATTCTCCTGGATGATAGAATTAAAAATCCTTAGAGTTCCACCATCTTTATTAGTTTTTTGATTCATGGTATGAGGAGCTCAAGGAGTCCTTATGGTGCTTTCAGATTTCAGTGTAATAAAATACTTAACCTGTTACCTAGTAGATGTTGGATCCCTTTGGAAAATGGGAAACAATTAAAACTTCCTAGGATGGAAAGCAAGATTTTACTAGATTATTTTGAGTTAAAATTAAAAGGGTCAATTTCATTTCCATTCTTCTTTCCAGGATTAATGAATTCTAGCAATGGAAGACAGCAGATTCTGTATATTGGTGTTGGTTTGGTGTTTGATTATTCACAATATAAGGTTAAAGATATGACCCGACACCTTACCACAATTAGCAATCAATACTGTGACTGAGATTTAAAACAACTATTCCAACCTCCAACCAGTGCTTTCCATGAACATGAGTCTATTATCAAAATTAATTTATTGTCATATGAGTTTTTTGTTCAGAGAAAATTCTGTGACAATAGCTAAAATTTGTAAAAGGAATTTTTTTTGCAACCACAGATGGTTTTTCTGCAGGAAACACTGCAGTCAGAAATGGTAAATCTGTTAACCCGAGTGTGTCAATTCCAATGACAACAAAGCTCTCTTACTTTCATGATGAAAGTAGTTGTGTGTAATAATTTTTCACTTAATGACTGACTGCTCTCCTCGGATATGATACCATGTCAAGGGTTCTATTTTTGGTATATTGGATTCACACAGTCTTTGTAAAGGGATTATCATTTTTTGCATAAGGTAAAGGTAAGGTAAAGGCCCTCCCGTTGATCGTCGATTTGCTCGAGCGGGCCCAGTAACGTCTACATTGGAGACTTTGTTGTTACTGTGTCTGGCATATCGAATACTCTAGGTAGCTTGCCGAGTGGATGCAAAATTTGCGTGTTTTCCAATGACCATTGTATTCAAGAGCCCATTAGCCTGGGTAAGAATTTGACTGATATAAATTGAATTTATCATCTTATATAATTGGTTGTTAAATCTGCATTAGCATTGACTGATTTTTTGGTGAATATTTGCATATCACACACACACACAAACACACACACACACACACACACACTCACACATGCCTTTGTATTCTGTCCCTTCAGAGGAAATCCACCACAAATTTTGTCCCTGATTCTAATCTCCAAATGTGTTTTTCTTAAATCTTTGATTTTCTTAGATTTCCCTAAAAATGTTGCAAAGAGTTACTATTACTCTTATGTCCTTTGTAATTCATTAAATATTACAAATAAAATGGATTCTCATTAATCTTATTGAACATAGTCATAATAAAAATCACTGCAGACAAGACTATGACACTTTAAGTCTGGAGAGTCGATCTGGCCTTTAGGTAGGCTAAGGGTCACACATTGTTATTTCAGACAGCTGAAAATAAATTGCTTCTGATGGCCCTTACTAATAGGTGTGGAGAAAACAGTATTTGCCAGATCAAAGGCCCCATACCATATGCCAGAGGATATGTTGATCTGTTCTAGTAGCAAACCACATTTGAAAGAGCAACTGTAATTGGAGTCACCATCTGGTTAAGTTTATAGAAACCCACTAGCATTCTCCAAGATCCATCTGTCTTCCACAGAGGCCAAACAGACAAGTAAAATGTGATGTAAAAAACATTATTCCAACGTTTTTCAAGTCTGATGGTGGCACTGATCTCTTCAATCCATCTAGGAATGCACTATTGTTTTTGATTTACAATTTAGGAAGTTCTAGTGGCTTATACCTGGCTTTTCTTACCATTATAAACATTTACTCCTTAGGGATGGAAATCCAAGAAGAAATTTTGTCAGTCTCTGAGCATATCTATTATGAGCATGTACTCAGAAATCCAGAAACTTAGCCATAGGTACTTTCAAAAGAGTATGTCCCTTTGTTGTTATCTAAACAGAGATGAACTACCTAGGATTTATGAAACAGAAAACATGTTGGCTCCAGGCTTGTTGTCTGGACAGTGTGACAACTCCTCTCTGGATGCTATTCTTTTGGTTTTGGTTGGATCAAAGAAATGTTTGCATTAATAAGGACCCTCCAAATCCTGGTTGGACAGAGATGGTTATTAGAGATTGTGCAATGGAACCCTCCTTGACTGATACTCATTTATCCCCTCATTTCCATATAAAACCCCCTATAGTCTATTAACATTTCATCACCATTTTCTCTACATGCGGTGAATGATAATAAATAGTCATTGTGTGTTACTCAACTGCATATGCTCACCTTTCACCCTCATATATATTCATGATTTTCTTTTCTGGAAAGCTCCTTAAATATGTATAGACTATTATATCAATCTAACTTTATCAAGCATAAAGCCAGATTTCTTCTTTCCTTTTCGGTGTTGGCTAGACTAGCTTTACAACTTATTAGTTTCTTTCTAGCCAATTTTCCCTATTCAGTTTTTTTATGTGATTTTTTGGAAATGTACACACAAATAAGAGTTTACTATGTTCAGCATCTATTTCAGTTTTAGGATTATTGCCATAAACTTGCCAACTAGGCCATTATGAGTCCTCTTTGACCCATAACCATTAAACTGGGCAATTGGGGGATACAATTTGACTTTGAATATAGCTGTTGCTTCAGCTTTCAGTTTGGGGCCTGAAGGTACCAATAAAATAACAAATGCTTGACATGAAGTGGAGTAAGAATAATAAGCTAAAATTTATAAGGACAAAATAAAATACTGTTTTTCACCACCCTTATGACTTAAATGATGCCAATTATCAATTAGAAAAGCTAGTTTCCAGGATATGGAGAGTTTAAGAGTATCTGGCAGGAATGTAGGATGCTGTAATTTTTAACTGCTGTGTTACTTGTAGCAAACACTAACCATGGATTTATTGACTCTGAAGCAGGAGATTTGATAAGACAGAGAAACTGCAGGTGCGGCTGCTGTAGCATGACAATGAAAACAGCAGATGCAGGAAACACAAATGTGATCTGCAATAGCATTTCTTGCACTGCTCTAATAGACAAGTAAATAAATCTCTGATGTGTGTTAAATACATTTAGAGTAGACTTACTTTTTTTTTTCTTTTTGGGTCACACCCAGAAATGCACGGGGGTTACTCCTGGCTCTGCACTCAGGAATTACTCCTGGTGGTGCTTGGGGGACCAAATGGGATGCTGGGAATCGAACCCAGGTCAGCTGCATGCAAGGCAAACGCCCTACCCGCTGTGCTATCACTCCAACCCCAACTTACTATTTTTGACATTTAAGGTTATGCTTTGTGGAAGTTGTAATTCTCTGTTTCCAGCATTGAACATCCTAAGGATTTTTCATAAAAGCAGTCTGCTTTAATAAAATAAAAGAAAGAAGAAGGACCAAAACAATGATGATGATGACAAGAAAATCATTGAGTTAAACTTGTTACATCCCTCCGTCCCACACCCTCATGCCCACAGAGATCATCTGGGTTTTCTCTCTTCAGAAAGAGTGAGTTAGAATATAAACATAGACAAGACACTCCTTTAGTTCAAGGTACTCTAAGTATGGTCTCAAGACTAGTGGGTTCAGCATCTCTCTGCACTTCTTATTGAAATTAACAATGCCAAAAGATGGACCCTATCAGAAACTCTGAAAGTGCAGTCATGCAATCTGTAAACTGAGGAAATAGCAAAAGTGATTTTAAATTAAGCTAAAATCTAAGAACCTCGGCTCTAAGCTATCCAGTGGAGAATTCCAGCACTTCATTCTTAGATAGGCAATGACAATAAATCCTCGCTTCTTTCTGGGATCTGGACTTAATTAATGAGAGGTTATGTTTCGTACTTCACTATACTAATTGAAAGAGATTTAGGGCTTTATCTTATTTTATTTTATTTTTTCAATTTTTGAACTACAGCTGGGATTCAGGGTTTACTTCTGACTCTGTGCTCAGGTGTTACACCTGGTGTTATATATGAAACCATATGTAGTAGCAAGGATTGAGCCAGCATCAATGACATGACACGCATGACAAAGTCTTTAACCCTTCACTACATCTCTAGCTCCAAACCTTTAAAACAGGGCTCACTCCGGGCTCTGGGATTACTCCTGGTTGTGTTTGAGGATCATATGCTGTGCTGCGGATCAAACTAGCAATAGCACCATAGCCCCTATATTATCTCTTCAGAGCTACTGTTACCTACTCTTGATAATTTGAAACCTAATTGGTAAGTTAAATTTCATTTATTTTGGGGGCAGGAGCAATAGTACAGTGGGTAGGGCATTTGCTGAGCAAGCGGCCAACCAGGGTTCAATCCCCGGCATCCCATATGGTCCTCCAGGCACTGCCAAGAATAATTCCTGAGTGCAGAGCCAGGAGTAACCCCTGAGCATCACTGAGTGTAACCCAAAAAGCAAAAAAAACCCATTTATTTTTAATTTGTTATGTTTTTAATGTTTTTTAATGTTTATTTGTTAAGAGTGATATTTTATTTTAATATGTTTGTTTGTTAAAAGAATGAGAGGGGTCAGAACAATAGTACAGTGGGTAAGGCACAGGCCATGCAAGAGCTTACCTGGGTTTGATTCCCAGCATACCATATGTTCTCCTGTGCATTACAGAAATAATTTCTGAGTGCAGAGCTAGCAGTAATCTCTGAGCACTGCCGAGTGTGACCTCAAAATAAAAATAATAATAAAAAACCAAAAGACTAATAAAATTTAATTTATGAAAGTGGCTGAGCGGGCTATGATTTGAGGTTTTAAATAGATTTAAAATTTATTTTCACATTGTGTCTGATTCCTTTCATATTCATAATCCGTTTCCATTCATGCAGATGATCTGGCAGGAGATAAGTACAGCAATAGTATTGTAATGTAGTTCCATGATATGATAGAAACTGCCCAGAGGAGAGCATTCCATTCAGCTCCTTCCCAAACTCTGATAAGCATTCTAGAAATGTCTATTTTATAATCCACTGGGTATGTTCCAACCAAATCCAAAGAATGCGTGAACAAATGAGACTGACAATAATAGTGCAGAAAGCATCATGGGACTTTGAGGGGATACAGATCACTAGTAGGATGAGAACTTACCTACAAATATAATTAATCCAAAGAGTCTAATAGATTGTCATACAAGTTCCTATTATATTGATGCATTTCTATCCTGAAGGACTAGAGTTTAAGGCTTGTCCAGGTTACTCGAAAAAACACTTTAGTCACGTTGACCCATTCTGACACATAAAGAGCAAGGAAACTGTATTTGCTTCAGAGCCCATTATTGTGACATTATTGGATATCACAAGATGTCTGATTTAACACAGATATATAGCCACATCTCGAGCTTAAACGAGATTTCGCGAAGGCGCAAGGGAAGTGTTCCTGTGAGACATCTCTTCCTGTCATCATGCTTTCTATTTTCATTAAAGCGTCAAAGCCATATGCTCTCAAAAATCAGAGAATATCTTGAGTAAGCTTTTCAAGAACATAACCCTGTGTCAGTCATTATGATCTCTCTACAACAGCCAGTAGCTTTGGTCATTGGGTGGCAACGAAGCAAACCTGGAGTCATTGTGGTTTCCTGAACTTCCCCCTCGCCTGGGGTTCTGCAAAGTTTGACCTTCAGCAGAGGGCTGTCCTTGGCAGGTTCAGGGGCCATTGTACAATGGAAAGTGCTGTGTTGGAGACCCTGTTTTGAAGTTCAGTGGTAGGAGACTGCTCTGGCCTCTCTAATTCTATCCAGTGTCAGAATTTGCAGTAAGAAATGAATGATCACATCAGGCAGATCAGGCTTCAAGACACCACATAAATAAAATGAACAAAAACATGATCCTGGTTTTAAAATTGAAGTTAATTTAATTACTAATTTTAAAAACGTTGATTATATTATTGGTATAATGTAGAAGGAACAAAGAAAAGGAACTGTTCCTCCTATCATTGTTTTGCAGTACTTGCAAATGCTTCATGAAGTCACACCACGAATGAAATAGAACCCTCGTTTCTTCACCTTATGGAGATTTGGAAAGAAGTTAGACCTGAAATTCTCTTTGACCAACTTGAGAAATAGTCACGCAAATCCCAGTTCATGAAATGTTTGATTATGTGTTTTCTCCTGATCCATTCCTGGACTCTAGCATTTTATAAACAAAACTTAAAAGGAGCTGAAAATTTGGCTGAGGAAGATGTAAGATGACTTTCAATCAAGGCTATTAAGTGAACTGCTAGAGCCAAGTCAAATGTGAGAAAATGTTTGGATCTAAGAGAGGTAAGGTTTGGATCTACTTCTCTTGGTCTATCAGACTGTGCTCTAGTGATGGAATGTTCTTTGCTTGAGATGGAGGGTGGGGTATCACACCTGATGGTGTTCTGGGCTTTCTCCCAGATGGTGTTCTGGGATTTCTCCAGGATCTTTGCTCAGGTATCACTCTGGAAGTGGGAAGAGGCCAGAGGTGAACTTTCAGGGATCAAACTGGGATCATCTGCTTGCGAGGCAAGTTCCGTAAGTCGAGTTCCTTAAGTCATGTTCTATCTCTCTGGCCCCTGGTTGAGTGTTTTTAAGAGAGAATATCTTTATTTATGGATATCATGTGTATTTAGACCTCAGTGCATGTTCTTATTTCCCACTAAGAACAATAACAGCAAAATGCTATATGATAGACAGCTTCGTTTCCTTCATTATACTGAAAATACCAACTCCTATTTTGATAAATATCACCATCTTTTTCTTATTGCATTTGTGTCATCATAACATCTTTTCATTTACACTATAATTTCAACAGTATTCTAACTGCATTTGTGTCAATTTTAAGGTCTGCTATTTTCAAATGGCACATGGAAAGATATATTTTTCTCCCATTTGTAAAATGATTCTGAATCATGCAATAGAATGAATAACTTCTGGGAAGGTTTCCATGTTCAATAAAAATGTTCTAATACCATTCAGGGAAGATGATTCTTGCTGTGCAGAATAATAGAGGGTGGGTAGCCCTAATCTACCCCAAGCATCTGGTTTTCTTCCTAATCTTGTTCTTCCCCATCTTTTCACTTAAATTCTAAGTGTTAAATTCCTTTGAGCACTGGTTCCACTTACGTATGCTTGGCATGTAAAATCATTTCAGTTATCCATGTTATTTCTCTTGTTTTAAGGAGAAAACAGCTTAATTTTCCTTTTCCATAGTAAAGAAATTGTAGGCTAAATGGCATTACCCAAGAAACTGGAGGTATACTCGTAACAGAAGTGCCTGTGGTCTTTGAAGTAATCTGTCTTATCTGATCCTTTCCTTAAAACTTTATCACTTGCATCATATTAAATAAAATATGAGGTTTGCATTTGCATACCACCTTGCTCTGAGAAAAATGCTGTCACTTAGATTTTTTTCTTTTTTGCTCTAGTGTATTCCAGGGACTGGCAGACAAATTGAGATGATAAATGAGATGCCCAGGATGATGAGAGTGTAATAGTAACCCACTGACCCAGAGTTCCCTCGAACTGAACTTGCCTGTGCCCTAGGCTAATGATTTAATTTGCTGTATAATCAAGGCAGGAGTCAAAAGAGCTTGATTCAGCATCGATTTACTGTTGTTGTGTTTATGATCTTTGCCCTAATGATGGCAGTTTCCTGCTTTGAATCTTATTCTCTCTCGTGCCTGAGACTTTCATTTTAGAGTCATTACATCTTTACAAAGATCTCTACTTTTGATTCTTCATAGAACTTGAGTACTAATGTGACCAATTAAATATTTATCATTGAGTCTAATCTTGCCTATTTAAATAATGTTTAATAAATAAATACAACAACTTTGTACTCAGAGTACAATAAAACAATTTGAATTATTTTTACAGTGTTTCAAATCTGTCAAAATTTACATTATTGCTATTATTTCTGCTACCAGTTCCACCAATACCATCAGAATTATCCTACAACTATAGAACGTCCTTGCTTTGGACTTTTTACCTCTAACATGCATAAAGATTTGATAGCTTGTACTTAGTACTTGCAGTCGAACTGTTTCCACTTGAATTCTAACATTGACATGTTAACCTGGTATTCTAATTTTCAATTATTTTTTTTAAAAAATCGTTTATTCTTTCATTGACATTAATGTCAAGATGCATTTTTAGGAATTGTGACAAATGCATTTTAAAAAGAAATTTGCACACTGGGTTTTGTTCTTTTCCTGAAAGAAAGAAAGATCATCTAATCTTTGATAAGGGAGCAAGAAATGTGAAGTGGAGCAAGGAAAGCCTCTTTAACAAATTGTGCTGGCAAAACTGGAAAGCTACATGCAAAAAAAAAAAAATGGGCTCAGATCTCTGCCTAACACCACGTAAAAAAGTCAGATAAAAATGGATTAAAAACCTCAGCATCAGACTGGAATCCATAAGGTACGTTGAAGACAAAGTTGGCAAAACCCTCCTCTACATTGAAGTAAATGGTATGTATCTTCAAAGATGACATGCCATTGGCCAAGCAAGTGCAAACAGAGATAGACAAATGGGACTATGTTAAACTAAGAAGCTTCTGCACCTCAAAAGAAACAGTGACCAAAATACAGAGACAGTCAACAGACTGGGAAAGGATATTCGCCCAATACTCATCCCACAAGAGGTTGATATCAAGGATATACAAAGTACTGGTTGACCTCCACAAGAAGAAAACATCCAACCCCATCAAAAATGGTGTGACAAAATGAACAGAAACTTTCTCAAAGAAGAAATCCGAATGGCTAAAAGGCACATGAGAAAGTGCTCTACATCATTAATCATCAGGGAGATGCAGATCAAAACAACCATGAGATATCATTTCACACCACAGAGACTGGCCCACATCCAAAAGAAGAAAAGCAACCTGTCTTGGCGTGGATGTGGCGAGAAAGAGACCCTCCTTCATTGCTGGTGGGAATGCTGACTGGTTCAGCCCTTTTGGAAAATAGTATGGATAATTCTCCAAAAATTAGAAATTGAGATCCCATTTGACCCAGCAATACACTCCTGGGAATATATCCCAGAGAGGCAAAAAAGTGTAGTCAAAGTGACATCTCTACTTGTTTGTTCATTGCAGCACTGTTTACAATAGCCAGAATCTGGAAAAAACCTGAGTGCCTGAGAACAGATGACTGGTTAAAGAAACTTTGGTACATCTACACAGTTGAGTACTATGTAGCTGTTAGAAAAGATGACATCATGAAATTTACATGCAAGTGGTACTACATGGAAAGTATCATGCTAAGTGAAATGAGTCAGGAAGAGAGGGACAGACATAGAAAGATTGCATTCATCTGGGGAACATAAAGTAACAAAATAGGAGACTAACACCCAAGAACAGCGGAGATAAGTACCAGGAGGTTTACTCCATGGCTTGGAGGCCAGCCACACATGCTAGGGGAAAAGGCAGCTCAGAGAGAGAAGGAAGCACCAAATAAAGGGTGCTGAGAGGATCCTCCCAGGATGGAAGATGCATGCTGAATATGATTATAGACCGAATATGATTGCCACTCAATGCCTCTGTTGTAAACCACAACACCCAAAAGGAGAGAGAGAACAAAAGGGAATGCCCTACCACAGAGGCAGGGTGGGATGGGGGAGAAGGGGGGGTGGGTGGGATACTGGGATCAGTGGTGGTAGAGAATGAGCACTGGTGGATAGATAGGTACTCAATCATTGTATAACTGAAACCCAAGCACAAAAATTTGTAAGTCTACAACTGTACCTCACGGTGTTTCATTAATAAAAATTAAAAACAAAAATAGAGAGGCATTATAAATTTTGGATTTGTTAGAAAATAAAACTTATTTTAGAGAACAAAAAAATCATTTACTCTTTTATTGACATTAACGTCAAGATGCATTTTTAGGAATTGTGAGAAATGCGTTTAAAAAAAAATTCCCCACACTGGGTTTTGTTGTTGTCCTGAAAGAAGAGAGCATATCAGTAGACCTTAGGATCACACTTCATTCTGAAGCATAAATTGTGTCACCATAAAATTTTGCCGTGATTAAACTGTTCAGTAAGCACTGAGACCCTACCATAAACAAAATATGAGTAGGCCCAGGGATGCAAAGAACTGTAGTAGAAACTTAGTAGGACTCAGAAATAACGTCACTGAGAGTGCTAAAAGAGCAGTTCGATTGTCAGGTCAGTGATTACTTGACGAGAATGAAATGGCAGAGGGAAGAAGAGACTGAGGGATAGTGCTGGATGGTAAGTAAATCTTTGGTGGTGATTATGGTGTGTATTATATATTTGGAGAAGTGAATCTACACTCTGAACTTATAACAGTGATTGGAAAACAATGACACCTCAACAACAACAACAACAAAATAGATATATATATATATATACATAAATACATCAAATTATAGAACTGGAAGAATACACAGGTGTCTTCTAAATGTTTACTTGGGGTAATATTGTGTTGATGAATAAATTTATTCAGAAATAATAAATAAATAAACAATAAATAAGTTGTTGAATAAATACATTCAGAAACTCCATTGTATTTGTGTGATGTATGTAGCAGATATATAAATATGTATATGTTTTATATAAACAATAATATATGTAAGTATAAGGGCTGGAGCAATAGCACAGCAGGTAGGGTGTTTTCCTTGCACGCAGCCAACATGGCCAAACCGAGTTTGATTCCTCTGCCCCTCTCGGAGAGCCCGGCAAGCTACCAAGAGTATCTTGTCAGCACGGCAAAGTTTGGCAAGCTACCCATGATGTATTTGATATGCCAAACACAGTAACAAGTCTCACAATGTTACTGGGCCCCTTGAGCAAATCGATGAACAACTGGAGGACAGTGACAGTAAGTATAAAACTATTTTTATTTTATTTTCTGTTGTTTAGGAACCACACCCAAAAGTACTCAGGCTCGACTCCTTCCTGGTCCTGTGTTGGGAGCCATGCAGCTCTAGTGACAGAATGAGGACATCCTGCAAACAAAGCATGCACCCTATTTTTCTTTACTAGATTATTGAATGCATGAAATTTTATGGGTGACTGGAAGCACATGAAAACAGGATCAGAAACCAAGTAAGGTGAGCTTGTCCTTTAAGTTACAGGAAATATCTTTTGTCTGCCAGGATTGTAGTGTCTGGGGTATGGCTACAGTGATTAGTATGGGTGAGTCCTTACCAGATTTATACTAATAAAAAAATCATGGAGTTTATAATAAATACAAAAGCAAGAATGTTAATGTCAAATTATTTATAATCAGGATTATTTTTAGATCAATATGCCATCTGTTCTTGCCATGTAATACATTTACACACAATAATTTGGCTTTCAAATTAATGGCCCAAAAATATAATTCTTGAGTTAATGTTTTATCCCATTCTTGAGTTATTTATAGTTCTTTCTAGGCTCAGAGTCTCCTGCCCCCGCGCCTGGCTATCCTCACTGGGGCCCTTGGAGGGGGGCGGGTTGAGTTTCCCTCCCCATCCCGAGCAGAGCTCCGGCAGCCGAAGACCTCCAGAACCAGCCACAACCATGCTGAGACCACTCTCCACACGCATGAAGGTACCGGCAGAGGAACAAAGGCATGCGGGTCCTGGGGTTGAGATCTCCAAGCCTGCGCAGATCGGGGCTGAGCATCTTCCACCCAGATCCTCCATTCTCCAGTAGGCAGGGGTCACACCCACCAACTGACCTCCAGCAGCCGTGTAATCCCATTAACAGCAAAGACCCAGAGACCATAAAACCCAGCTCCCAGAAGTGTGTGGCCACATTCGCAGCCTCGTGACATCTTATTATATCATTCTTACTTTGGACAACTTGGCAGGCCAACTTGAATGTAACCTGCCCACACAGCAGAGTCTGGAAAACTCCCCGTGGTGTACCCAATATGCCAAATACCAGTAACAATGATGGGTCTCATTCTCCTAACCCTGAAAGAGCCTTGAATATGGCACCTTTTAAAATCTCAAGGCTAGGACAAAGGAGATGTTACTGGTGCCTGCTCGAGGCAATTGACGAACAACAGGATGATCGTGATCGTGATCTCTCTAGGCTATATATTTTTAATTTTAACAGGATCATAACCAGGGTCTCATACACACAATACAAGCACTGTATTATTGAGATAAACACCAGTCACAGATTAAATGTTTTAAAGTAGGTTTTTTTTTTTGCTATTGAGAATAATTATTAATAACCCTTATTTTTCTCTTATTGAGGGAAGGTTTATCTATACTTTAGTATGGAGAAGTAAGATCAGGGAAATGCACAAAAATATGACAGCGTCTTGTCTTTAAAGAAGACCATTTTATATTTCTTGCAAAACTGGTTTCAGGTCTGTGAATACCTTAAGTTGTTGTTTATCTATAAAGCTTTTTATTATGCCTTTGAACTTAAAAGAAAACTTAGGTGGATAGAGTGTTCTTGTTGAGATGTTTAATATATTCAGCTTGTTTGTTATATTCTACTTCTCTCCCAGTCTGTGGAGTTTTATTTGATATACCTATAATCAATCCTATCAGAGATTCCTTGTATATGTATTCTTCCTTCAATTTTGCTGCCCTTGGGATTCTATTATTTAGATCTTGTAGTTTTAATCATGTGTTCGGCAATTTTTTTTTTAATTTGGGATTTTTAATTTTGATTTTAGGGCCAAAATCAGCTGTGCTCAGGACTTACTCCTGACTTTGCACACAGGACCATTTCTGGTGGGGCTTGTGAAATTATATGGGGTGCAGGGAATGGAAACAGGTTAATTGCATCCAAGACAAATGCCTTCCCTCTGTATTATGACTCCACTATTTGGGTTTATTTTAACTGAAACTCTTTGAGATTCTTGATCTGGGTATATGACTCAATCTTCAACTCTGAGAAATTCTTAATTAAAATGTATCACTACTACTTACAGCACAACATTGTAGCACTGTCCCATTGTTCATGGATTTGCTCGAGCAAGCACCAGTAACATCTCCATTCATCCCTGTCACGTGATGTGCTAGTGTAGCCCAATGGTATCTTCTTGCTCCAGGAACACCAAGTGAGACTTGTTGTTACTGTTTTCGGCATATCGAATATACCACGGGTAGCTTGCCAGGCTCTGCCATGCGGGTGGGATACTCTCAGTAGATTGCCAGGCGCTCCGAAAGGGCTGGTGGCATGCAAGGCAAATGTCCTACCCGCTGTGCTATTGCTCCAGTCTTACTACTAATGTTATATAATAAAATCTATAATAATTATTATACTATTGTACTGTAATGAAAGATAAATAAATGAGCAATGTGATTTTGGGGTTTAGATTATCTCCAGTAAGACTGAACTCCAGAGTCTGTGGCTATCAGGTACATAGAAGATATGCAAAAAATATGAGTTGAATTGAATTTATTAGCAATAATAACATGATAAAATTTTATGCCTTAATTTAAAATCTAATGAAATGTCTAGCTCATGCCCTTTACTTTTAACTTCAACGTGCTGTTTAAGACCAATACTAATATGTACAAGAGTATCTTTTACTGTCATATAAAAGTTCTTTATGATAGCTGTTTGCTTGCTCTTTTCAATTATATATGAGTTAGAAGGAAAAATGAATTGGCTTGTCAAAAAGCTGAGAAATTTTAGAATGTCTATTCGGGATGACACAAATTCCAAATATTTTCTTTGTAATTTTATATCATTCTCTATGGGGAGAGGGTTGAAATAGATACATAGATTAATTTTTGAAGATAAATAGCTATACAGATAGACATAGATATATTATGTTCTTCAGCCTATTCAGCAAAATGTACTATGAAGAATAATGAAACTCAAATGTTAACATGCTAACTGAAATGTTTTTTAAATATTTATATTCAGTGTTCATTTCTGTCTTATGGAGTTACTTGCAGAACAATAAATATCGCATTTGTGGAAATCACTGGCTAAAGCCTTTCTGTGTTCTGACCCTTGAACTCCAGGCTGGTCTATCAACTTACCACCTACTCATCTTTCCTACTTGGATATCTAATTTAACATGTCCAAAACTAAAATCATTCCATTAAAAAATTTCTGATTGTCTTCATGTCCATCTTTCTCATGTTAGTCAATGATACTCCTAATTCATTGATCTACTCAGGGCCAAACACAATCAAAACAGTAAGAGAAATTATTCAAAATTCATTGTTCTTTCTCAATCTCATTTCTAATTGTGCAGCAGAGTCTCAACTTCAAAGTATTGCACTTCTTATCATTTCCACTACTCTCATTTCGGATCAAGCTAAACTTACTGATCTTGGCATTCTACTTTTGATCTTTTATCTAAACCAGAGTGAATAAATAAATGAGATCTCTGACTTATTTTATCCCCAGCTGATTTGACTCCAGATCACTCAGTTTTCTGCCAAGATAAGTCCAAGTACACATTCTTACCTCAAAACCTTTGAAACATCTGTTCTTTATATCTGAAATAGGTTTATCCCAGTTCACTCAAGTGTTTTCTGTATTTTTCTTTTCTTTTCTTTCCTTCTCATTTGTCCTTTCATCAGAACAAATTTTTTCTTACTAAAGTTTTTGAAATTCATATGTCTTTACTTCTAAACCCTATCCTGGTTTCTTTCATATGCAAAGTACTCGCAATCTTCTACCACTTTGTCATCTAACACACTAAATATAACCTATTCCAGAAAAAAAAAAACCTGAAAGGAGATATGACCCTACTTATGTGCAATAACCTTTAAGATGTGAAAAACTTGTAGAAGGAATTTTCATCAGAAATATGAAGGAAAGTACCTCCACCATTTAGGTAATTTATAAGAAAGGAAAGTACTGTATAAACACTGTATAAACAGAGATGATATCCAGATGATCAGCTAAGAGAAATTCAGTAGGGGCTGGAGAGCTAATACAGAGAATAAGGCACCTAGGTTTGATCTTTGCCATCCCATATGGTTCCCAGAGCCCTACCAGGAGTGATTCCTGACTACAGAGCCACAAGTAACACCTTAGCATCTTTGGATATTGGATATGTCCCTCAAAACAAACAAAAATTTAAAAAAGGAATTCAATAAATCTTTTCTTTTAGTGATACAATGAAGGCATTATTTCATGATTCATAAGTTTCTTGATTTAGTTTTCTATGCAATACACCTATTTGTTTAAGAATATTTTTGTCTTCCCATGTGAAACCCAAATATTTAAATCAACAGATACATTTTCATTGTCTCTTGTAAAAAAAGTCATTGTACTTGATTAAATAAGGGATATAAAACTAATAAAGAAAAATGAAAATCCCTTTATGATTCTACTTATATCAGATAACTAGAGTTTGTAAAAGATATAAAGTATAATTGTGATTGTCTGGGGCCTAAAGAAGAGAGTAATGGGGAGCAAGTTCAGTTTTTCAAAATGAATAGATTTCTGGAGATGAAAGATTATAATGGTTATATGACAAGTGCACATAAGGTCACAAATTTACACATCTAAAATAGTTAAAGTAGTAAATTATGTGCAACATGTATTTTACCACAATCATTATTGCAATTCATCAGAAATAGTTCCTATTTCTATACTTGCTTTATAAATTGCGAGGGTTCAAATACCTTGCAATTGTTAAAGCATTTCATATAAGGCGGTAAGAGAGTTTATGGACTGGATATAACATGGTAAGGCATAAATAAGATGGTGATTATGGTTAGATCCAGCAGGTGAATTTATGCTGACCAAAAGCCACAGCCTTGACTGAAAAATAAAGATATGTTCTACATTCAGCTGGGCTGGAGCAATAGCACAGCTGTAGGGCGTTTGCCTTGCATGCAGCCAGGCCGGCTGAGCCGGGTTCGATTCCTCCGCCCCTCTCCAAGAGCCCGGTAAGCTACCGAGAGTATTTCACCCGCATGACAGAGTCTGGCAAGCTACCCGTGATGTATTTGATATGCCAAACACAGTAACAACAAGTCTCACAATGGATACATTACTAGGCTCGATCAAGCAAATTGATGGGAGGACAGTGTTATATTCAGCTGATCTTGGTTTGATCCCAGGCACTGCATACAGTCTCCAGAGTATGATCAGAAGTGATTCCTGAGCACAGATCCAGGAAGGAATAAGAGCACAGCAGGGTGGTGCCACCAAACCAAATATACATATTTTTATCTTATCTATATAAAGTAAAGTAAAGGCCCTCCCGTTGTTCATCGATTTGCTCGAGCGGGCCCAGTAACGTCTCCATTGGAGACTTTGTTGTTACTGTGTTTGGCATATCGAATACCTCACGGGGAGCTTGCCAGGCTCTCTGAGAGGGGCGGAGGAATCGAACTCGGGTCGGCCATGTTGGCTGCGTGCAAGGCAAATGCCCTACAACTGTGCTATCGCTCCAGCCCAGTTGAATGTAGAACATATCTTTATTTTTCAGTCAATGCTGTGGCTTTTGGTCAGCATAAGATTCACCTGCTGGATCTAACCATAATCACCATCTTATTTATGCCTTACCATGTTATATCCAGTCCATAAACTCTCTTACCGGCTTATATGAAATGCTTTAACAATTGCAAGGTATTTGAACACTCGCAATTTGTAAAGCAAGTATAGAAATAGGAACTATTTCTGATGAATTGTAATAATGATTGTGGTAAAATACATGTTGCACATAATTTACTACTTTAACTATTTTAGATGTGTAAATTTGTGACCTTATGTGCAGTTGTCATATAACCATTATATGTGAGGGCGATCTGGCTGTGACACCTGTCACCCCATTGATAGCCAGGGTTGATTCGGCTGATCTGGCTGGCTAGGCGGGTGTCCCCTTCCTCCCTCACCGCTCCATTTTATCTATATAATAAAAATAAAATAACTCCACAGAATTTTCTATAGGTCACTTCTGTTCTTCAGAAGGAATGCAGAGATTTATCCAGTAAGTGACACTTGTAGTTTTGGTAGAATGCTAACAACTATTTGAAATAACACTCTTGCTTTTATGAAAGTCAATATATTTCCCTGTCTTTTCTTGACACTATCCATAATAATAGACTATTTACATATAATCCCATAATCCAGACAGAATGATGTCAATCAGGATTTTGTTCTCAGTGAATGTAGGAACCCCAGGAAAGAATTCTATAACGTGGTGACTTCCTTTGTTCCATACTTTATAAAAAATTAGGCAGAAAGTTCCATAGTTATTACTCGAATCCTGCTAGTTTTGCTCAGAATAACTAATAATGAGGATATAATGGCAGGGAGGGTTGAGGTTTAAATTTACATCTACATATATATGAAAATCAGACTAACGTCAGAGAGATGATAGGATTTTGTGGATAGACTAATTTAACAAGAGCAATCAAGAAACAAAAATCCATATTCTAAAAAAAAAATCCTGGATATTTTCATAGAAATCAAGAAGGATTTTAAAAAAAGAAATCCCATCAGCTTAAGTTGACTGTTTCACAATAAAGTCTATTGGCAACTGATATAATAAGATTAGAAAATGTGAGTCTTCAATTAAGCTCCACGACTGTAGATGAAAGATGTAAGCTGTACCTAAAGGCAGAAAGATAATGGGGCAAAATGAGAAAAATCAGTAAAGCAGTAAATTATTTCATTTAGATCACTAAATCAGGAATCTTAATGCAATATTGGCTTATTTTAAAAATTAAATAGTGGTTTATAAAACAGTGGTTAATTATGTCTCTTTATTAGACTAATCAATAGAACTAATAGACTATTTGAACATTATTATAGTCTTCTTAATCTTTCTTTTCCTTGACCCACATGCCATATATTTTTTAAATTACCAATAAGGTCATTTTCAAAGGAATTGTGCAGAAAAAAATAATAGGTCTAGAGCTAAATCTAGAGTTAGTTCCTTTTTTTTTTTTTTTTTGCTATGGTACCACCATTACAATACTATTTTATATATTTTTGTTTACCACCTTTTGGTTATTTAGTTTGGGGACAGACCTGGAGGTGTTCAGGACCTTTCCTGGCTCTGGGCTTAGGAGTGACACCTGGTGGTTCTCACAGACCAGGCAAGATGTTGGGGATCAAACTAGATTAGTTAGTCTGCAAAGAATGATAGATGATAATAGAAAGTAGAAAATTGGAGCAAAATACTAATTTTATTAGAAAATTTATTTCAGACTATAGAAAAATTTTGGAGATGATAAAGATCATATGTATTATAAACGTATTATTATGTATATGTATTATTATCTTCCTCCCTCCCTCCCTCCTTCCCTCCCTTCCTCCCTCCCTCGCTCCCTTCCTTCCTTCCTTCCTTCCTTCCTTCCTTCCTTCCTTCCTTCCTTCCCTCCCTCCCTCCCTCACTCTCTTCCTTCCTTCCTTCCTTCCTTCCTTCCTTCCTTCCTTCCTTCCTTCCTTCCCTCTCTCCCTCCCTCCCTCCCTCCCTCCCTCCCTCACTCTCTTCCTTCCTTCCTTCCTTCCTTCCTTCCTTGCTTCCTTCCTGTGGATGACATGTGATGCTGGAGATTAAACCCAATAAGTGGCTAGGGATAGGCCACATGCAAGGCAGGCACTCTACCAGCTGTACTATCTGACCCTTCATATATTTTTTTGTGAGCCTAGAACAAGAGGTATTTTAATCATTTTATTTTACAACTTTTTCATAAAATTTCTTAGTCTAGTCTTCATAATACTGATGTAGGCAGGTAGATAGGGAAAGGCCCTTTGCAATGGAAGAAGAATTCTAGGAATGACCCACCTTGTGGATACAGAAAACAAAGGCCTGATAAGACCATCCTCAGACCCTCAGGATATAGGCCTCCCCATGAAATTCCTCTTTTTGGACCTCCCTGGTAACCTCCTTAGCAACGGACTTTTACCTGGAAAGAGGCCTTACGTGGGGACAGGCTGGAGAAACCCTATAAAGGCCACCTTGAACAAAGGAAGGGCACGCATATGCTGCCCAAGCCCATGTGCTGCTTGTGCCCACGTGGCCGAGCACATGTGGTGCCCGAGCACATGTGTCGCCCGCATCTCCCCTCTTGAGATGTGTACTTTCATGCTTTCATCTCTCTCTCTCGCTCTCTCTCTCACTCTCTCTCTCTGCCCCTCTGCACCTAAAAATCCTCCAAATAAAATCTATTTACTTCACTGCTTGTCTACTCCTGAAATTCCTTTCTGCGAAGCGAGACAAGAACCCAGCAACCCTGGGTCCCGAGTGGCAGAGGCGGGCGGGGAGAAAGTGACTGTCTTTCTCCTCTCCGCTTCACATGAGTCACCCGTGAGGCCCACCGACATCAATACCATGTTCCTTGAGAATGCAAAATATTTCCATGGGGTGTTAATCAGTCATATAAGGGGGTTGATAAATATCCTGATACCAATGGGGACTCAGTTAAATTCTTTTGACAAACATTACTGGTGACTTTCCCTGTTGCTATAGCAGAAATATGCATTTTTTTTGCTGAATGTTCTGTTTCCAGAAATAATATCTAAAATGAATTTTAAATGTAGTGAAACTCATGTTAATATGTATGGGAATATAAAACACTGTATCTTTCTCCAAATGTGAAAAATAGATAATAGTAAAAAGTTGATCAAATAGAATGTTTCACTTCTATTCAGTTAAGAATATTGTTGCATGCATATTAAAGAGTTGTCAAATATTTTTTATCCATTTTGGTCAAAAGTCTTTTAAATTTTGCCCAATACAAAAAAAAATAATGTAAAAAGATATGTTCATTGTAGTGCTGAATACAACAACCAGGACAAGGAAACAACTCAAATGTCCAACAATAGAGGAATTTATAAAGAATTTGTGGTATAGATTCACAGTGGAAGATTATGAAGCCATAAGAAAACTAAAATCATGCTGTTTTCTGCAGTGTGGAGGGATCTGGAGAGTATTTGTATTTCCTCAATAATAGTGTGATGTGATGGGAGATCTTTTTTTTTTTCCATAAACATGTTGACCTTTTGTATGTCTTCTTTGGTGAAGTGTCTATTAAATTCTTCTAATATTTTAAATGGAGATGTTTGTTTTCTTGTTAATATTTTGAGTTTCTAATATATTTTGCATATTAACATTTTGTCAGATGTTTAGTGTGTGACCGTTTCCTCCATCCAGAAGGATGTGTTTTTTATTTTAATGATAGCTTCTTTTGCTCTGCAAGTTTTTTAGCTTAATGTAATCCCATCTGTTTATTTTTGCTTTTGTTTCTCTTGCTGTTGGAATCAATCCCCAAACACTTCATAGATGTCAATATCATGTAGTGATTTGTCTAATTTTTTGATTTCAGCCCTGACATCCTAGTCTTTAACTCATATTAAGATTTGTGAATGTACATTGTAAAAGCTTAATTAGGTGTTAGAAACTATTCTTACTGTTTTTAAAAATCATCATTGTTCTTACTATTTTTTTTCACTGAATCACTGTGAAACATACAGTTACAAAGTTGTTCACGATTCACTCCTGCCTGCTCTGCTGGTCCTCCCTGTCCCTTTCTTCCAGGTACTTTACTTTCTCTCTCTCTCTCTCTCTCTCTCTCTCTCTCTCTCCCCTCTCTCTCTCTCTCTCCTCTTTAGTAACTGTGGTTTGCAATACTGTTACTGAAAGGGTATCACCCATATCACTTCACCTCCTTTCAGCACTTAGTTTTGGTCCAGAGTGATCATTTCCAGCTGCATTTCTGTTGTATATTGAAATGTCCTGTTTACTTCAACATGTAGCACTGTAGCACTGTCCTCCAGTAGTTCATCGATTTGCTCGAGCGGGCCCAGTAACATCTCCATGGTGAGACTTGTTACTGCATTTGGCATATCAAATACGTCACGGGTAGCTTGCCAGGCTTTGACGTGCGAGCAAGATACTCTCAGTAGCTTGCCGGGCTCTCTGAGAGGGATGGAGGAATCGAACCTGGTTCGGCCAGGTTAGCGGCTTGTAAAGCAAACACCCTGCCGCTGTGCTAACTGCTTTCAAGAAAGAATCAAATTATTTTCTTGTTTTGCTGTCTCCATTTTTGAGCCACGAGTTCAACATGTTGAGCTATCTGTCTGTCCCCACATAGGATCAATTTTATGTTTATTTCAGAATTCAACACAGTACTTGGTACTTCACATAATTTAATCCAAATTATAATATGGGTAAGGCATTTGCCTTCCATGTGGTTGACCTGGTCGACCCAAGTGCGATTCCTCTGCCCCTCTCGGAGAGCCTCACAAGCTACTGAGAGTATCTTGCCTGCAAGGCAAAGCCTGGCAAGCTACCTGTGACGTATTCAATAGGCCAAACACAGTAACAAGTCTCACAATGTTACTGGGCCCGCTCGAGCAAATCGATGAACAACAGGAGGACAGTGCTATACTACTATTATAAAAATTTATTTGTGTTGGGTACAGAGGAAATAGCCTTCTGGGTTCTTCTTAGTTTGGTATAACAAAGTCATAAATTATTTTTACATAGGTCATTATGCTTTATTTGATGTCACGTGAATCCTAGAGTAAAAGGGGTAGTGAGAGTTTGTATCCTGAGTTAAGAAATGGATAGGAGATTAGGGAATCAAGGAGAGAGTCTTACATGATGAGTAAAGAATGACTGTCAGCTTTGAGAGGTATTTGGATTACTCTAAATTTTTGCTCTCGTGAATAGTGTTTCCATGAGCATGGGTGTAAATATCACCTTAAAACTCTGTTTTCACTTTGGGGAATTCTATATTTAGAAATATAATTTCTTGGTTATAGGATAATGTTATCTTACAAATTTTGGAGGACCCTCAATACAGATCCCATGCTATATACTCTTTTACAGTTCCAACAAATGACTAACGATTACATTTTCCCAGATTCTCACCAGCACTAGTTGTTTTCAGGTGGTTGGTATTGCTTTAGAGAGTAGCCATCCTAATGAGTGTTAAGTGGCAGTTCATTGTCATTTTTATTTATAGTTCCCTAATGATTATTGATTATGAACTGATCTTTTTAAATGTTTGTTGGTTATTTGTCTGTCTTCCTTTTTCTTTTACTGTTGCTGAGTTGTGTTAGTTCTTACCCCTTATCAGAAATGTGATTTGGAAAAACTTTCTCCCACTCTGTGGCTTACTTTTTTACCATGTTGGCAGTGTCTTTTGGTTCACAGATTTTTTTTTCATTTAATTAAATTCATTTGTAACACCCGCCTGTCTTTCGCCAACTATAAGATCAAGATGACTGCCCTCCGACGTCCTGATGGATCCATCACATCCTCCAGAACGGCAATGGAGAAGATTATCCATGACTTCTACTCAAATCTCTTCGATAGCCATGTCCACTTGCCGACATACCAAATTCCACAGGATGGATATGTCGTTCCCAACGTTCTCCCTTCCGAAATCCGACACGCCATTTCGTTGGTAAAGAAACAAACAGCACCCGGCCCAGACAAGGTCAGACCTGAACACCTGAAGAACCTGCCGTCAGTACTCATCAATACACTGGCTCGGCTCTTCACTCGCTACCTGTCTGAATGGAAGTTTCTGTCCCAATGGAAAACCAGCAGGACCGTACTACTGTTCAAGAAGGGAGACATCCATGACATTGGCAACTATCGCCCGATCTGCCTATTGTCTGTCATCTACAAGTTGTTCACTCGAGTCATCCTAAATAGGATTGGCAGAACACTAGATGAAGGACAACCATGCGAGCAAGCAGGGTTCCACAAAGGATTCAGCACCATCGACCATATCCACACAATAACCAAGCTCATTGAGGTTTCTTGGGAGTTCAAGATGCCGCTCTGTTTAACGTTCATTGATTTAAAGAAGGCCTTTGATTCTGTTGAGACGGAAGCGGTCATTGAAGCCCTAGCCAATCAGGGCATTCAAGCCCAATACATCAGGATCCTCCGTGAGCTGTATTGCGGATTCACTACCAGGATCTCACCATTCTACAAAGAAGTGATCGTTGATGTCAAGAGAGGGGTGCGGCAGGGTGATACCATTTCACCGAAACTCTTCAGTGCCACCCTCGAGAATATCATGCGACGACTGCAATGGGAAGGAATGGGAGTGAAGATAGATGGTCGGCAGCTACACCACCTCCGCTTTGCTGATAACATTGTTTTAATAACACCAAACATCAGCCAAGCGGCACAAATGCTGGCCGACTTTGACCATGAGTGTGGAAAGGTAGGACTACAGCTGAATCTTACGAAGACAATGTTTATGAGAAACAGCCTTGTTCCTGACGCCCCATTCGCTCTCAATGGAACGACCATCTCCGAATGCAACAGCTATGTGTACCTAGGTCGAGAGGTCAACATGAAAAATGACCTGGCACCCGAGCTGCGCAGGAGGAAGAGAGCAGCTTGGAACGCCTTCAAGAACGTCAAAGAAATAGCTAAGAGGACGAAGAACCTCCGGCTCCGAGCACATCTCTTTGATTCCACTGTTCTTCCTGCATTAACATATGCCTCAGAGACCTGGGCCCTACGCAAACAAGATGAGAACGCTATTCAGGTCTCCCAAAGAAGAATAGAAAGAGCTATGCTTGGAATATCACGTTTCACTCAAATGAGAGAAAGAATCCGGAGTTCTGACATCCGTTGACGATCAAGGATCAGGGACGCTGTCTCATTTGCCAAGGTGTCGAAAATCAGATGGGCTGGTCACGTAATGAGATTTAAAGACGACCGTTGGACCAGAGCTGTTACTGACTGGATTCCACGGGATGTCAAAAGATCACGTGGCCGCCCACCTACCAGATGGTCAAATTTCTTCGTCAAGATCATGAACGATCGGTCTGAGGCCCTTCATGTTCCCGGAGCGAACAGATGCCATTGGGCTACACTAGCACGCGACAGGGACAAATGGAGACGTTACTGGCGCCCGCTCGAGCAAATCGACGACTAACAGGAAGTTAAGTGATTAAGTGAAGTGATTAATTAAATTCAGTTTGCCTATTTTCCTTTTTTACTTCTGCCCTTAATTTCATATTTAAGAAATCAATGCCAAATGAAAATCATGTGAATTCAAATATTTTGTTCTTTATTTTCTTTTAAATTTGTTTATAGTTTTAAATCTTACATTTAGATATTGAATCTTTTTCTGAGTTCATTTTTATATGTTGTAAAACATGTGAATTCAGCACTTACTTCTGTTATGTTTTATTTTGCAAATACTTTTGCCACATTCTATTCATAAATGATAGGAGTAAGAGTGAACTTACAATTAGAGATACACAAACTAAACTTGGAAACGATGAAATAATATACATGCTGGCTTTTATATAGGCATTCCTTAAAAAATTCAGTGGTTCCCGACTGAAGTCATTGTCTCTTATAGGAATTAAAACTGTAATCAAGTTTTTTACCTTACTACAATTGCCTTACTAATAAAATAAAATAGAACCGAGGGAGGTATTAATCAGATCTTATATTACTGCAAAAGAGGAAAGTTTGTTTTTATTATTAAACTCATCTTAGTTGTACTCTATGAAAAAGCAACCTCAATAACCAAAGGTATTTTGTCTGAAGATATGGATGAGACTGGTAATTTTTAGATTATTCCTTGACTCTTACCTTAATGTTCTTATTTTTAATGTTAATGAAACATTATAATTTTTAGATCTCCACTTAGTTATATTAAAGTCAAAGGCATGAGTTTAAGTTCAGCCAAGCAATTTAAATATATTTCTTTGCTAGATCAAATTTTTTCAGTGTTATGAAATTTTTTGTTTCTCATTTTTGGATAATGTTGAAATACTAGCTTACAGAAACCTGTAAAAAAATTTATCTTATGCTGTTATGTGTATGAGGTTATCAGAAAATCTGTTAAAAAACAGTATCATTTAAACATACGGTATGGTTAGGGAATTCTGGCAGATATTTTGCAAACATTCCCAAGCCTCAAAAAGATGTGTTTGTTTAATTTTATAAAGTGTATCTCTGGCTGGGAGAATGAAATGATTGACATGATGCTGACAAAATTGTCAGATAGCTAAGGGAAGTTTTCTTCAGTCAGTTCATCAACTTTGGTGTGATCTTTGAACTGTGAATTTATCTTTGCAACATATTTTAACTTGACATTCAAGACCCTCTAATTTCTGATTCAAAACTGTATTTCAACCAGGAGCTTCCATCATACCCTGACTATATTCTTTCTTTCGTCAAACTGTCTGGCTTGCTTTTGCTGTTGACACCTGTTTCCTCCTCATTGCATTATGTTTCATTAAATTGTTCCTCTTTTACTAATTTTCCTAACCAAATGATTTTTAACTCTCATAAACCAAGTTCAGACAGGGATATGATTCCAAGAGTGTTGACAGTGCCTGGCATATGTGAGACCATGAGTTTTTTCTTGGCACATCAGGACTGACCTCCATCCTGGAACCTAGCACTGCCAAGTGATTCTGATTCAGTGGACATCCTGAGCACTGAATCTTCAGGCTATACCTTGGGGTAGAGTATTTCCTAAAGTGGCCAAGGAAGCCCATAGCAATGATGGATATTTCCCTTAAAAAATTCAAGTGTAAAATCTTTTTTCCCCCCTAAGTATGGTTTCTTTCCTTTACTTGTTTGTTTGTTTTGTTTGCAGGTAACACCATGAAGTACTCCAGGGTTATTTCTGACTCTGCACTCAGGAATTACTCCTAGTGGTGCTTGGGAGACCATATGGGATGACAGTGATAGAACTCAGGTTTGCCTTGTAGAAAGAAGGCAATAGCCTTACCTGCTATATTATCTCTCAGGCCCACTTCCTTTAACTTTTAATAAAAATGTTATTTGCTTCAAACATTTATAAATTATACCACTTCTGACTTATGGCATTTTTTTCTTGTCTTACCTAGAGCTGATACTTAAGCTTTATGAATTCCATACTTCAGAAATTATGTACTTACTAAATGAAAATATTTACCTCATAAAATGAACTCTTTCAAAAGTTTCACTACTATAGGTTGATATTGTAATTTTTTATATCTGTATTGGAGAGGATCATAATCATGAATGCTTCAGAGCAACTAAACTGTTGAAATGCATTTTATAATTTTAATAATGTTTCGTTTTTATAGTTCTCTGAAATATTTAATTCACCAATTTTACTGACTTTTTTTCAATTTTACTGACATTTTTTGGATCATGTTTTCCAAATGTGATTCTCTCACTAAGTACGTTTATTAGCACATATTATTACTATATTATTAACATATTTACTTGCTTATTATCTATCCACTCTCTAAAGCAAAACTAAAAGTCTAGCAAATAATGACCCATTGTTTCTTTGCCTCTCTGCTATTTCACCAAATATGAAAAGAATTTGTGCATAAAAATATCAGAGGAATAATTAAAATAATAAAATGGCATACTTAAATTTGAACCTGAGATTCTATATACAGTCATTATACTATAAAAAGAACAATTTTTGGATTTAGATCTTTTCAGTGACAGGAAGAATATTAGATACAGTAAAGGCTATTTGCAGTAGCAGATAAGCTGTAAATAATTTCAAGAGAGTTGAAACTGTGAAAGTTTATTTATTGCTCAATAACTCTTTTATGTGACTGTTCATCAGGCAGACATCTATAAAGTGATTAAAGTAGGACTCCTTCTAATTTGTGTCCCCACCATCTCCTAGGGCTTCAATGTCTTTGAGAAGGGGACATTGAAGAGAGCAAAAGTTTGTATGGGGCATTCAGTTTCCGAAGGGCAAAGCACTATTTCCTCCCACAGTCTGTTAACTAGAGTCCAGGCTTTTTGCCACAGGTTAGAGAATCTGTGGAACATATTCTAGCTTTTTGTTCTGAATAAAATAGAGGCACGTTCAGTGAAAACATGTGTCTGACACAGAAAACACCAGATTAAGATTTGTAGACCAGAAGAATTATCTCCTGCAATACGGCAAGTTTGTGTAGGGGTAATGACTATTAAACTTTGAATAATTCACAGCTTTAAACACATGTTTATGATATAAATAAATCACTATATAATAACAATATCGATTGAGAGAAAATTTATATTCATACTTTAATACCTTCTAGTACTTGTCACAATTTTTTTACTATTAATTGAATTGAATTCATCAAATTAAAATAGTTATTAACACAAAATTTCCTTAACTTCTTGTATCTATAGAAGTGAACATATGTACTTTGCTTTTTAGTGGTTATATAAGTGATATTTTTTCTGTCTGTCTTCAGAGAGAGTTGTGTGATCATTTTTATTTTTCTGTGGGAGTGGTAGTCATGGTTCAAATAAAAGTGAAGGAGGTTAATAAAACAGCATATGAAAAGCTATCCATTTATAATTAGGAATCAGAGAGATAGTACACTGGGCAGTGCGGGCAGTGCTTGCCTTGCATGTGGTCAACTTGGGTTCAATCCTCAGAACAAAAAATGGTCCCCCAAAAACTGCCAGAAGTGATCCTTGATCACAGAACAAGGAATAATCCCTGAGACCTACCAGGTATGGCTCTCACACTCCACCCCACTCTGTCACCCCTGCAAAGTAAGTAAAATGGTGATCATCTAGTACTCGGGAATTAGAAAAAGAAATTATTAATGGGTCCAGGGCTTCAAATTGGTAAAATGAAAAAATATCTGTGGAAATATTATTTGATAATTGTATAATAATTACACCTACATAATACCACTGAATTATACATTTAAAATATTTAAATGGAAAATTATAGTGATTCATATATCGTCACAATATAAAAATTTAAAAATAAATTAATAAAGCATAAATTAAAGTGGATGTTGCACAGATCAGTTATGATAGTGCACAATAAGTCATAATTTAAGATTGACTCATTTTTTTCTTTACCTGAATGATTCTGTGGCAGGGCATTCCCTTTTATTCTCTCTTTCCTTTGGGGTGCCGTGGTTTGCAAAAGAGGCATTGAGTGGCTCACATGAGATCTATAAAGAAACTGAGTTTCACAACATTGAAATCGTAACGTGTGAAATATCTTAATATTTTAAGATTGTTGTATCTTAACACCTGTTTAAAAATGTGTATGGTATCAGTATAGAGAAGGCTCAATTTATAGTGCGGTTTGCTCTTGTTCAAGGACTATAAGCCTTAGTTATTTACCTTTGTAGACTTCAGTCATCTCATCTATAAACTTGCAGATTTGGGCTGGACCTTTAAGGTCACCTAGTTTGAGAATACTGTAGCTCTTCTTTGGAATAACTTATTTGTTGTTCTATCTTTGAAGGGGTTTTGTATATGTGCTCTTGCTTCAAAACTGTTACAATAATGTGTTGGAAATCTCTTCCTAAAGAAAACACCCAAATTGAAATTCTTTTCATAAATCAGCGCTCATGCATTTCCAGTTGTGTATCTTCATGCTTCATTGTAAAATAGTGCATTGTAACACTTAAAAGCAAAAAAGCTGAATATTTCTGTGATTTTTGACAAAGATGGCAGCAAATTGTATAGAATGTGCCCAGCATGTTAGTGAGAGAATAGATGTGGGGAGGGAGAGAAATACATAATTATTATTTAGAACTGCATGGAATCTATGGAGAAGAAATGGCCAGGTATAGTCATTATAACTTAGCCGGATGACATGAACTGCTCATGGACTTTTAACACCACAGGAACCATTTGAAGGCTGGTAGCTGTCAGGTTTAATGACATTAAGTGAATAGGTTAGAGCAAATTCCCTGAACCATTTGAAATGGCTTCACAAACAGTCACATTTCTGATATTTCATGTTTGATTGGCAAAATTGTTTCCTCTGAGAAAACTGAGCTGCTTCATAACTAGGATCGAAAGTCATCAGTTTAGATTATGCCATTTAAAGACATAAACTCAATGGAGAAATGTAAATTAGAAAACAAATATGATGAAACATAAGACGGTTGAGCACTTTCACCTGTTCTACTTTGACTCAGAAGATAATCTGTTTACTGGAGCAGAATGAGATCAGTTTGTTCACAGGAAAAGGGAACTGAAGTCTAAGTATAAATAAAAGCCTTTTGGTAAGATGGAACCCAAAAGGGTAATCAAGTAATTAGTAATGAAAAGAGACAGGTTTCTGACACAATCAAAAATCAGTTCACACAAAAAGCTAGAATAAACTCATTCCTTTATTTAAACCCACAGTTGATAACATAATATCATCATAAATTAGTATTTACTTTTTCATAATCCTTGAGTTTCTCTTTTGTTTTGCTAAAGTATTGGAAAAAAACATTTGTTGATAAGCATAATTATATTTTAATATATAATGTGCAGCTCAATTAACTGTTATAAAGTGAACACAAACAGACCACCCTTCAGAGAGAAAGAGTGCATTACCGTATTACAAAAGCCCTTTCCAAGCGTCTTTTACCAATAACATTCACACCAACCACCAAAGTGTATTACTGACTTCTCAAAGGGCATATATTTGCTTTACTTGTTTTAACTTGATATTTTATTTCTGTGATTCATACATATATTCCCTATAGCAGTAGCTATTTTCATTCTGTCTGGTGTTTCACTACATAAGCATATCACAAATGAATTATTCCTTTTTTCTTTTCATTTTTTCTTCTTTTGGAGGTAACAGCCAACTGTGCTCAGGGCTTAGTTCTAGCTTTGCACTCAGGATCACTCCTGGTGGGGCTCGGGGAACCAAATGTGGTGCCAGCATATAACATGGGAATGTGCAAGGCTATCTCTCCAACCCCAACAAATTTCTCACTCTGATGTTGATAAACATTTGTGCTGTTCAGCTATGCCCTACTGTGAACAGTACAGATACAAACATTTTTCTATGTGAAACTGAAATTGATTAAAGACTTAGATATGACTTGAAGCCAGGAGAAAGAAAAATTCATAAGCGATGCAGTTCTGGATATTGGCTATAAAAGTTGTTTAGGGAGTCAATCTCAATAGCAAGGGCCACAAATCCAACAATAAATAAATAAATAAATAAGTCTATATTAAAACTAAAAACCTTCTACACAATGAAAGAAAACTGAATCAAAAGTTTTTAAAAATCTTATTATATTTTTAAGAGAAATATTTTCACATCATAAATCTGGCAAGAGGATAATACCCAAATATAAAGCGCTTAAAAATTCAATAACTAAGAAGCAATAAACACACACTTAACACATGAAAAAGAATATCTAAGTAGATACTTCTCCAAAGAAGAAATTCAGATGACCAAAAGACACACAAAAAATATTTATCATCTACTATTATAGGGGAAATGCAAAGAAAAACAAATAATGAGATACCATTCTATACCTATAAAAATGGCTATTAACCCATAGTCAAAAAATAAGTTTTGGAGATGTGGAGTAAAGTATAAGTATAATCTGTAAGTCAGAATGCAAATTTGTACCACTATAATAAAAAGAAGAAAAGAGTTTTCTCAAAATATTCAAATAGATATTCTATATGATTCACCTATCGCATTTGTGGGTACTTACACAAAATTAAAAAACATTCAACTCAAAGAGTTATATGCAATGCTGTGTTTTATTGCATTATTATTCAAAATAGCCAAAATCTAGGAACAACTAAGTGATCATTAAGAGACAAATGGAAAAAGCAGCTCTGGTATATGTACACAGTGGGACACTATTCAGATATCAAATGATAAAATCTTGCTATTTGCAGCAATATGAATGGACCTTGAGAGCATTATGAAGTAGCCAGGAAAATGACAAACACCGTATTTTTCACTCAAATGTGACATGAGGAGAAAATAAAGAAAAGTATGAACTAAATAAAACAATTACTTTTTAGCTGTAAGACCAATTGGTGGTTATCAGAAGGGCAAGAGAAAGCAAGTTGGGTGAATCTAGCAAAGAAGAATAACTTCATGATGAATTATAGAAATGCATTTCTAGCGATAAATTAATATTATGTAATGTTGATTTTAGTATGATGCACACTAGAGGCTGATGTAAAGTTATAAGCCAATACTGTTTGCAGGGAGCAGCCCAGGTGAACAGGCCTGAAGCAGCAATGCTGTGAGGTTTAAGAACAGAGAAATAGAAAAAAGCATGGGGCCAGGGGGCTGACAGCCTCATGGACTGAAAACCCCGGCTCATCTCCATGTGCAGTATTTATTGCCTAGCACCAATCATCATCACCAGAAGAACAACATTCTTTGTGCAAATGCCTATCTTAATCTGCCCAATCTAATCTTTTACACATACAATGTCCTTTGTATACTGGAAAAAACATCTTTGTAATGGGCTTTCTTAGGGGAGATGCTTTCAGAAGTGAAACCAGATATAGAGCAGTTATAGAACCCCATAGGGGCAACATTCCACCTCCTACACTAGTGTTCTATGTTGCAGGATCCCATCCACTATTCATCCAGTCTGATTCATCTAGTCTGTTCCCTACTATCTATCTAGTACCAATAACTCTTATATATATATATATGTTATATATATATATATGTATCAGTCTAATTGTTAAGGGCCAAAATCTATTTCTGGGAATTAATTACAGTGTATCTTTTAGTAAATTGTTTAACCTCACTGTGCCTCTGTTTGCCACCTCTGCAAAAAGGAGCTAATAAAAGAAGATAATAATAGAATCAGTGAAAAACACTCAGATATTATGCAAACACAGTAAAATGCAGTAATAGCATCTTATTAGGGTGGATATTGAATGACGTAACCTATGTGCAGTATTGGAACTGTGCCTGACACAGATTAAATTCTAAATATGTATTACTATTATTTTAATAAATATTACATTGACAACTTTGGAAGCGAATTAAGTTTCTTAGCTGTGTTTCTCCCTGTGACTCAGTCTCCAACAAAAGGGGATGTTCTCTAATTCCCAGCGTCTCTCCAAGTGCTAGCTAACTGTTTTTCATCTCTATATTTTTTCCATAGAAGATTAAGGGGTATTTTGCAAAGTGAGATGGCAGGAACTAAATCCGAACATCAAAATTAATGAGAAAGTGGAAATATAGGCCAGCAAAGTCATCATTCATGCAGGATAGGAAATGGACTCAAAGTATAGCAGTGATCTTGAAAACTTATCTGTCCCTGGAGGGGTCTGTGTGGGAGATCGCGTCTGCCCCAGACAGACAGTCCTTAGTCCCCTGCTTCAGGCTAGCAAAACATTTTTTGGGTGGAAGCTGCAATGAGTAAAGCATGATGGGTTTAGGAAGAGGCGAATGAAGTAATGAGACTTTCTGGAGTTCCCTGGAAATGACTGGAGCTCTGTTAAAGATACTTCATGCTCCTTGAATCAGATCCCACACACATGAATCACACACATGAATCACCTACATTCCTGTAGGGTTCAATGCAAGAGTGGTGCTTTCCCCTGTCTCATGAGTTGGGGGAGAAGGCAGCTGGGATAGAGAAGCGTTCACTAAGTCAATGATGGTTGGAGGAATCATTCGGGATGGGAGATGTGTGCTAAAAGTAGATAATGGACCAAACGTGATAACCTCTTAGTATCTGTATTGCAAACCATAATGCCCAAAAGAAGAGAGAGAGTATGAGGGAAATTGTCTGCCTTGGAAGCAGGGGGAGGGTTGGAAAGGAGCTATGCTGGGGACATTGTGGTGAAGAATGTGCACTGGTGGAGGGATGGGTGTTTGATCATTGTATGATTGAAACTCAAACATGAAAGCTTTGTAACTGTATCTCGCGGTGATTCAATAAAAAAAAATATGAGTGGTGCTTCGGACTTCTGGGGCTTCCTTCAGACCACTACCCTGAGCTTTGCTCTAGCTGTATGTTCGGAGCTGGGTAGATGTTAACATATTATTTTTGAGCTACTTGTGTTTCTACATGTTTTATATATGCATCCTACTTCAACTAAGAGCTGTTATTATGGCTAAGAAAGTAGCTATTCATTGTCTTTCTGTGTTTTTTTTCTCTTTGAGATGAATATTCAATACAGATAAATACCTATTATCGTCATTTTAACTAGAACTGCCATTTATCCCCTTATAACTCTATATCTCCTGTATACCACAGGGGAAAAAAAAGGCATAGCATACTAAATCTAAAAGACCCTCTTTCAGTCAAAGCGGGCAAGGCAAAATGCTGCTGAAGTATCCACTGAAACGGAATCTCACTCAGTGTATCATGCTAGTGAAGTCAGTGTGATGGAGAGGGAAAGATACAGAGGATATCTCTCATATGAGGAATTAAAGAAGCTCAGTAAGGGAATAACGGATGGCCAAAGTCAACGGAATCTGAGCACTGAGCAATACAGTGGAAATGGGAGGGGAGGAAAGGGTGGAGGTGGGGGTGGGAGAGGACCTTGAGACAATGACAGAATGAAGGGGACACTCTGGTGGAGGGTGTGATATTGGAACGTTGTATGCACAGAGTGATCATTAACAGTATTATAACTATGGCGCTCAAATTTAAAAAATAAAATAAAATTTCTCAGATAAAAATCTGTCCTCGTCAAGACTGCTTTGATTCTTCAATTTATCTTAAAATTTAAGACAAATTTAATGTATGTATACTTGCATATTATATATATACATGTAGCAAGTAAAATTGAAATATATAATCAGAAAACTTATGTATGGGATTTCTCACTGAAGCAGCATTATAATGTAGTAAACATCACCATGATGTAGGAGAAGAAAATCACTGTTCTCACTGGGTTAGCTGTCAAGTTATTGAATAATCCATCCAACTTGACAATTAGCAACCAGACATCAAAGTGTTGTGATACAATGGAATCTTCTACGATTTTCCATAAGTGTAAAATTATAAAACTTTAAGACAAACTTATCTTGAGGAAGACTATTACGATTGATGTTTTTGTGCCTAAAAGAGGCAGATAAAGCAGATATACAAAAAATTGGCTTTAATTTCTAAGCATCCTACCAACTGTATTATTGTTCTGACCCATAATTGGCTTTAATTTCTAAGAAGCAACTCGATTTTGGTTAATATAAATAAGTCAATTCTGATAATCGTGTGGTGCTTTTATTAAAGTGTGGATATATATGTATAAATGTATGCATATATTTAGCCATATTCAAAACTGAGCATGATAAAGGATTGAGCATTAAATTCCATGGAGTATTTTAAATTTTAATTAGATTTTTAAAGTTTATAAATGCTAACAGTATGGCCAAATCTTTTCTGGATTGCTTTAAATGGTGACAATCAATCACTAGAAAGTAGAAGAGAGGTCATCTGCAAAAGGCTAGCAAAGATCAATATGGTCTCCTAGCAACAAGCTGCAAGGCAAAGAGATCCTGCAACCATCTGGGACCTTTCAATCTCTGACCTGACCCTATAAGCTGAGGGAGTGTCACTCTCGCCATTTCCATAATGCTAACTCACTGAGCACATTTTCTAAAGACAAAGATGTCCACACCTCAGAAAGACAGAGAAGGAGAATCTAATGCAGGATGCAGAATATATAGTTAAACTATGTCTGTAGCCAGAAACATTTAATTTGACCTAGTTATCACTGTGCAAACTAAAATTGGCGGTACAAAGACAATCAGATATCAGTGTTCAGCACATTCAAAGCACAGAAATTAATATAATAAAAGACTCTTTGGACACTGGAGTCCGGTGGTGTCTTCTTTATTTGTTATTTTAATTAGCGTTAAGCTATATCTTTTATATTGTGATCAAATAATTATCTAGATAAAGAATGGTCAGTTAGTCTGATCTTGAGACAACCTGACTTTTAATTACATATTTTGGTGCATTTTAAAAATATAAACCCATTCATATTTAAACTCATGTATTATAATTAAAGATAGTAAGGAACAAATACAAACAAAATATTGTGATACAGTACTCTATATAATACATGTATGTATATGTATGCATGAATGTGTATTTATATAAGCACAGAGTTTAAAGAACTCCAATGCAAAAGTTTACCTAGAGGTGGAAGTTAGGAAAAGATATCTGGAGAATTAGATTTCTTTTTTGAACAATTCTTCTTAGCAGGTAAATTTTGTGTTCCTTTTACCTAGTTTGATTTTATATTCTAGAGTTGCTTGATTAGGTAATCTGTACAGTATTTTGGTGGTTTGATATCTTCATTTGCATAATATATCAGAATAATTGATCTAGATGTTAAATAAATGCAAGCCAAACATTTATAAAACTATTTATCATACTTTTAGTTTAGTAAATTATATTTTTAAAGATTGTCTTCAGGATTCAATTTTGTGATATAATAAAACCAGTGATTCAGTTAGCATTTCCTGGCACCTACTCTGTTACCCACGATTATCTGATCCAAACCTCAGGCAATTCTGAGCTCAAGTTTCTTCTGCTGTGTAGTGCACTGTGAATGAATGGTTGGAAATTTCAAGTACCTGGAGTGAATAAAATAGCACACCATAAAAAACACGTACTAGGAGTGAGCAAAATAATACCTGCACCTCAAAGACTATAAGTAGAGGATAAAGTATTCACATTTTCTGACAATTTTATTTTGCTAAAGATCAGGAGTCAGTCAAATGTTCTTCAATTTTTTACCCAGGAAGTTGCTTATATAATGCTATTTGAGAGGTCTTGTTGGAAGATTTCAGGATTCTAAATCTTTGGTCATGGTACTTTCATGTCTTGAACATTATTATGGGATAAAAGACGATTATCCCATATTCACCATGTAGCAATCTATCCCTGGAGCAGGCGGCATCTGTATTATCCCCCAAATATCCCGTATTTCATGGTATAATAGTCTTTATTCCATACTACTGTTCAGTATTGTTCTGACTAATTCTACTAAGTAACATATAAAAAATGTTTAATAAATACTATTATTCTTTATGGAGGACATTTGGAACACATCTGGGTGTGATTAGGGCTTACTCCTGACTCTGTGTTCAGGGTCATTTCTGGCAGCGTTTGAGGGACCTTATAGGGTTCCAGGGAATAAATCTAGGCCTACTACTTTACCTGCTCCATCAGCATGCATTTTTTTCTGCAAAAATTCTCAAAATGTGATATATCTATCCATCAGTACTATGAAAATCAATCTGTCAGAAGTGAATTAATCTAGTACCTGAAAAGTGACTAAGAACAAATAGGAGGTGCAAATTGACTCTGAGATGAGGAGGGGGTGAAGGTGTTGATGTTCTCTGCAGGAGCTGCAGATGAGGTCCGTGGTAGCCTGTAGGGAGCCTATAGCCACAGACCCCTGAGGACAGCAGGTCAGAGAACACACACAAACACAAGGAAAGGCAAGTGGAGCTCCTCACTTCCTGTTTCAAAACAACACCACAAGACAGGCACGGATAAACCCTCCTTCTCATACTTTGTGTAGAAGAAAGATGATTTAGTTGTCTGTTCACCTTTATAAAATTCAGACTCTGGAAATTTGGGACAGTCATTTAGCTTCTCTGAGTCTTGATCCAATCACCTGGAAAACAGAAAATCCATACACCTATTATAGAATAGTCAGGATCAAATGAGGTATTTGTAGATATAGCATAATTTTTAAAAATGATGTCAGGAATTAAACCTAATACCTTACCCGTGTAAGACAAGTGACCTGTCACTCAATTTCATTGCTGTCCCTATTCAGAGAAAATAGCTTATATAATGGGCATATAATACATGAAAGTGATGATAAATGTAATGGCTTTATGATATCATCTTAAAGCATAAATCCCATAAGACAGAAAGTGGGGTTTGTTTCACACACCATTAAAGCACCCCAAAAGTAAAGTTAAGCCAGAACTTGTAAACTTTACATATATATTTGTGTGTGTTTGTGTGTCTACCTGTGTATCTTAAAATCATTATGCAACTGTGTCAGCATAAACTTCTGCATTGTTCCACACTGGATATCATTTTTCAGGACACCCTGGAGAGCAGAAGGAAAATATGAGATGACCATCACTCTCATGTGATCTGCCAGCTAGATAGTGAGACAAAATCACAGGTATTATTCAGAGGGAATCTGTTAGCAGAAGCCTAAGGCAAGGCTTCTAAGAATAGAATAAAGTTGATGTGGGTGTTGAAAAATAGAAAGAGTTTGGATGAAGGTGAGAATATCAGAGTTCAGTTTGATAACAATGTAATTTAGAACAGTTTATGGGAAGTATAGAACCAGCCAAAAGACATCAGAAATCAGAGAATAAATAGAAGTGAGAGAAATGGCTTTCATTCACAGTGAAGAGCCAAGTACCAATGACTTACAAAATAATGGCAAATTTTCTTGCAGTGTCACAAATAAGGGGCTGTTCCTGAAAATGGAACGGTAAGATCCTGAGCTGGGGAAAGTAGCAAACAGTGGCAGATGACTGACAATGATCAGAATCATTGGTCATACATATGCCAGCAAACCAGCCACAGCACAACTGGTTTTTGTTTTCCCATAAATAAATCACTTGATGTCATTTCCAAGAAAAATTTTGACTATGAAAAGGAATAATTAAAACTTTGGCAGCATAATAGTTGTCTTTACTGTCTCCCTTTATTCATGCATTAATTTACAAATAGATTTGGCAGATGCAAATTACTAATATACGGGCATTCCACAAACGTCCCACACACTCCCTGAGCAGCCCAGTGCCAAATAAAGAGCTAAAAGTCTAGCAAATGAAACATGAGATTAACTCTTAGAACAACTGATAGAAAATACATGATTTCTTTTTATCTTCCGTAGCTGGTGATTCTGCATCATGAATATGCACACTGAAATGAGATAGATTGTATACTTGAGTCCCATAGGAAAAAAATGTGTAATAAATGATAACAAATAATTATTAATGAGACTCCTACTCAAGAAAAGCCAATCATATTAGAAAACCTTACTAACTGCTCAGTGAATCATCGATTGAAAAGATATAATTATTGATATAGCAGTCAAAATTAATTTGATCTTATTGGTAATAAACTTATTAGTAATAAACAGCTTTATTTATGTTGCTCTAAGTCTTGGCCTAGAATTAATTTAGTTGTAAATAGTAATAGAATAAGGATTTGTTTGTTTATATTTTATTGTTTAATTTCTTACTACATATATATGATGGGAATTTCAACTATTACTCAAGACATAGGAAAGAAATTAGGAAAAATGACAATGAGTTTTCTTTCTGTATCATGGGAAGATTTTTAAACTTGTCAAAACTCAGTAATAATTTATTATTAAATAGTTTAACTAAAATCCAGCATCAGTCTGGGAGGAACAGGGGAGAGAAAATGTGAAACACTCTCTTAATGTGATACAATGTGATACACTCTCTTAATGTGATAATGTGTGTGTATTTCTTTAACCTTTGAGGCTCCTGTATATTTATTATTCATTTTGTCCATTTTTTAAGAACATAAAGGGTACATAAGCTATGTTATTTTTTGAACAGTAAATATGGCTTTCTGTTTATTTATAGTCAACACAAAACTATTGAGCAATAGATACTGTATTAGCTTGAGGATATTACATAACTTGGCACATTTTATAAGTTTCTGTTGATTTTTATGAAATGAATTGCCCTGTGGCCAAACACTAGACTTTAGTTCTGAAATGCTGGGTCTACTTATGTCCTTGCCAGCTGTCCTGACATCGCCCTGACCACTATACCAACGTCATCTTAAATGATTGCTATTTTTTAAAGTTTTTTCAGTAGTAGATATTTTATTTATAGAATCACAAATAATTGTATATGATGGAACGTGGTGATTTTTTAGGAAAGATAAGAGAGTATAATTAAAAATAAGACTGAAGTATTTAGGGCAGGGAAGGAGGAGAGATTTTGGTAACTGAGAAGCAAAAATAATCGAGCTGAAATATACTTGGAATACTGAATACCAAAAAGCATGAGAGAGAAAACTAGATGAATAAATGAACAAATAGAATTGACTCTTCTTTTTTCTTAATATTAAGTCTGATTTACTTAACATACCATAAAAAAACTCTCCCTAGAAACAGCTTCTCATTGGTCATCCAACCCCCATGTGTCTTCCATGAAAAGCCATCAGCCTCTTGCCTGAACACAGAGCCTCACTACTTTGTGGTAAGATAAGCAGAAACAGCTTGGGGGGACCAATTCCTTTTCCCAGTTAAGGGCTAATGATGTTCCCTAAGGGTCTACCTTATCAAATGTACCCAGACAGAACCAATCTCTTCCTACCAATTACCTTCTCATTTTTTGAAGTAAGATCAATAAAAACATTAGTGAATTATTGGTTGCTTCAAATATGAATATGAGCATGTTCAAATTCAGTTGTAAATTACAGACTATCTGGAGAGAATGTCTTGGGGCGAATCTCCTGGGTCTTCCTAAAGAACCAAATGCAAAGTCTGAGAAGGCTTGATAGAACTGTCTCTATTAGGACTTGCTTATCTACATGTCCAAAGGGGATTTTTACTTTTAAATTGCAGACTTACCTAATAGGAGATCCTACTGCAGGAAATTGAAGATGACTCTGTAGAACTGGTGAAGGGAATCATTTTAATGTCTTGCTGGGATGTTACATTTTAAAAGTAAAGAAGAAAAGAAGCAAAAAGAAGGCTAGCATTCAGTGACAAACAGAAAACCAGAACGTTGCTCAAGATTCAGAACTCTTTTCATCTTTCCCACAGGCTATAGGAATGTCCAAAGTATTTTAGTTTCTATAACGAGTACTGTACCGGATATTTTAAGTAATGTTTTACTGGCTGTCATGTCTATACTCTTCATTACTTTGTTATTGGCTCTCCCAAGACTGCAGCTTACACTGAAGGAGACAAGACTGAAAATCTGTCTTTAGGCAAGTGGAAGACATTAAGTAAAATCTAACATTCTCTTCTACCGTGATGCCCAATTTAGTACGCTGAGTGTTCTTGAATTTGTGCCAGGTGAAACATTTCTTTTGGAATCACATGTCTCTTGAAATGAAGAGAAACTGCACACTGCTAGGGTGTTTGCTGAATTTCCAAGAGAAAAAAATGTCTACAAAAGTGGATGCTCTTTCTCACCCTCCCCTGGAACATCTGAAAGACGAATTAAGACAGTGCCAAAATGGCATTAAAATCATGGATTGCAGCATTTCTTTGTGTTGACAAATTCTCTTAAAATGTATCTTCCCATAAAAATTCATGCCACTGCAACCTTAAAACAGTAACATCCCTAAAGTGAGAAAATTACTTTTTACTCAACCAAAAAAATTTATTTTTGTTTTGCTATAGAGACAATGAAATGTGACACTGTTTCTTTTCCTAGCAACTGGTAACAGGGAAAGGACACTGCAGTAGTTTTACTTTGCTTTGAATGTAACTTGGTTTTCATTCTCATGGGACACAGTGAAGAGTAGCAGCTGAAAACTGAAGGTTATGATGACCTCAGTTTTAATAAATGGATAGATGTGAGGAATTCACACATCCTGGGTCATGCATGTTGTACCCTTTCTGAAGACATTCATGTAGAAATGATTCTTGTCCTTATTTATTTGGTCTGCATAATAGCTCTGATGGCATCCTTTTAAAAGTTCAATAAAAATGGGTCGGTTGCTACGATCCTCCAGTCCTGGTCTTTCTCTGGAGACAGTGGTCATCTGATGATGAAGTTTAACTCAGGACCCTCCTCTACGCCATTAATAGGAACCTCGCATACCACCATTCATACATTCTCTACAATATGATAGAATGCTGGAAAGAGCAATGTGGGACCCAGGAATAAAGGATACTTAAGTTTGCATGCAGATTTAAAGGAGTAGGATTCTCTCTTGCCCTAAAAAAGCATACAGGAAAGACTGAAATTGGGTGTTCAGGCTTATAATAGTTCTTCATGGAGTATTTTCAATCCTACCCTCAATATAGACCTATAGGATATGGTTTAGATCTTAACATCTGAACCATATCCTATATTTTGTTGGTGAGGTTCTGCAAACCAACCACATAATTGCCTATAATTTATTAGGGGAAACTTACATTAGAACATAAATATACAATTCAATTGGTTGTAAAAGGTAAAAATTTGTGAATCTCTAAGACAAGATTTAAGAGAAATAGTGGCAGTATTAGAAGTTTAGATGTTCCCATAGTCCATCAGTTCACTGGGGAGAAGGGAATGTTCAAGAAGAATCTCCAGTGATAATAACAATCTGGATAAGGCTCTTTCTTGTCCCATGACATGAAGTTCAATGGGATTATTTCAGTATATATATATATATATATATATATATATATATTATATAGAGCCTATATCTTTTCTTCACAAATTGTCCTTGGGAAGAAACCAATTGTACCAACACCTCAGTTTTGAACATCTAGCCTCCAAAACTGTGAGATAATAAATTTATGCTGTTTAAAATACCACTCAGTGGTATTTTTAAAAAGTATAGCAATAAAAATTAGTTTTAAAATTAGGATAAATTCAGAATTATATAAATCAATGACAGACAAAAAATGAAAATATTAAATGTTACCAAGATACCAGGCGCTTAGATAAACTTAGTAGGAAAGGACTATCCAAGAGAAGGATGACACGGTTTTGGCAATTACTTTTTATTATTATTATTATTATTATTATTATTATTATTTAATTGAATTCCCATGAAATATACAGTTACAAAATTGTTCATGATTAAGTTTTAGTCATACAATACTTTGGTATTTACTTTAAAAATCCACAAAGTAAAAATGCAGACATTTTTCTCTTCTAATTTTAATTTATCCACTGAGGAAAAAAAATCTGAATGCATCATTTGGAGTTGCCATTGTGAGACCAGTAAATATTTTTTGGTTTTATAGTATTTATAAAATTATTTTAGGCATATCATGTTGAATCCAGGGAATTCTGGTCCTTACCGAAAAATAAATTTTGGGTCAATCCACACAAGATAAAGAAGAAAAGGAAGGATTCATCTTAGCAAGTAACATAGCAGAATTATAAATTCCCAGAACTGCTCAAGCACTGGGTTCAAGATCATGAATATTTGAGTAATGGGGTCTAGGAAGCATATAGCGAGGTTGCGTAGTTAAATCATGGGAAAGTTTTCTCTATTGGGTTTGATTTGTTTGTTTATTTATTTTGGTTGAAGGTCGCATCAAGTTGGGGAATCACTCCTGGTGTTGCAGGGAATTGTGCGACGCCAAAAGTCATGCAGAGATTCCCCTTGACTTCTTTCCTCAGCCCTGAAAGCATTCTCTTGACACACAGACTTTTTATCCATCTTTCTTGAATAAACTATTTCCTGCCCTATCACATACCTGGAAGTTGTTGTCTCAGATCAAGCTAACACGTGGTTTACAGCCTACCTTTTAAACCTGGGTTGAGGCCCCCGATGGGTCATGAAAATTTTGAAAATTTTATTTTAAAATTTTAAAATCTTCTGTTTGTTTTTTGGGGGTCACACTTGGTGGGACTTGAGAATTATACTCTACTCTGTGCTCAGGGATCACTCCTGGTGGTTCTCAGGGAATCAAGTCAGGGACCATATGATGCTTCCTACATGCAAAGCATTCTCTCAGTCTATTTAGCAGCTAAAATAATATTTTTTTGATTTATTATTGGAAAATATTTTATTTGTATACCTAGTTTAAATACATCGGGTCTTATAAAAGTTTCTTAGGTGAAATAGGTTGTGAGTGAAAGATGTTTAAGAAGTCCTAATGTTTAGGGACTGTAGCACTGTAGCACTGTCCTCCTGTTGTTCATAGATTTGCTCGACTGGGCCCAGTAACATCTCCATTGTGAGACCTTTTGTTACTATGTTTGGGATATCGAATACATCAAGGGTAGCTTGCCAGGCTTTGCCTTGTGGGAGAGATACTCTCGGTAGCTTGCCAGGCTCTCCGAGAGGGGTGGAGGAATCCAACCTGGGCCGAGCAGGTCGGCCAAGTGCAAGGCAAACGCCCTACCCACTGTGCTACAATATCAAATAATCGAGTTATTTAGTAATTATGGTTATCTCTGATTGATTATCAAACTCTGTAACTCACTCTACCTTCAAATTCAAATGAACTAGATAAAAACTAGAAGGTAAGGTGGCTTCCCAGAGAAAATAAGCACCAAGTCTGAGGTATGTGGATAAATTTTAAAGGTTATAACATACTTAGGTATGGAAATAAGCAGTAGGCAAGATAAAATGCAGCACTAGATTTTGTTTTGAGATTATTTTCTTCCAACCTCACTTAAAGGAAGACAAACAGACTTCTTGTCTATGTTAGAGACATAGGAATTCATAGCATGATACTCACACAATCTTAAAGAGGTATTATGTAGTAATTGGAGATGTAAAATGTTAAGAGTATAGTTGTAATATAGAGATCTCAAAATCCAGGGTGAATGGGTAATGCAGATTTTGCAGTATTATTGCAAGATGCCATGGTGTTTAAGGAGGATTTTTCTTAGCTCTGTGTCATAAAACAAGTTCTCTGTCTTCCTTTTTCTTTCATGGTTACTAAACTCTCACATTACCATTTTTGAACTCTTTAATATCTCAACAATAAAAAAATTATGCTTAAATCAATCATGGTTGGTATCTGTTTATTGCAACTAATAATGCCCATCTGATAATAGCAACAACCAGATCAAAGAATTCATTTCCCATCAACATTTCAAGTGACAAATACAGATTTAATAGGCAAGGATCTGTGTTTTAGAGTTTATATGTAAATGAGATGTACAGAAGATTTTCTGATGACCAGATTTATAATTAAACAATATGCTTTTCTTCTCCAAGTGCTAATTATATTTTATTAAATGCAGAGCCTCCACTACTTGGAGTGCACCAGTCAAATAGGCAAGCCCAAGGAGTTATTGAACTCTAAGTTTTATTACTTGTAACATGTAAGGTAGTAGGGAGATAATATTCAAAGTATCACTTTTCTAGACAGCTTGTGCAAGGAGGGAAATTTTATAGTAAAGGGGATATAATGGCATCAGCTAAAACTAGAAGTTTTTATCTTACACTGACTGTGCTTCATGAATTGCATGTCCAGAATAATGGTGTTCCTAGCATAATTGATGTGAGAGTTTTCAGGAGAACACAGTGCTCTGTTATAGCGCAGCTCAGATTCCTACTGTCACATATTTCAGTCAAGTGTCTAGCTGAATAGGGCTCTGTCGTGAGTGAACTGGAGCATCATTATGGATCTGACCTTATAAATCTGAGAATTAAGTTTAAAAATACAAAATAATCTCATTAAAATCTATCAAGAAGTATAGAATACATAGGAGTAAACCTAACAAAGTAAGTCGCCTACACACTAAAAGTTAGAAGATGCTATTAAAATCAATAAAACAAAACACCAAGGATTGGAAAGATATTCTATGGTCATGAATTGGAAGGAAAAAAAAACATGGTTAAAAGAGTAATATACCTATAAATAGTTATAATGTAATATATTCCTGATTAAAATTCCAAATAGCTTTAAAAATAGAACACATTGCACTGAAAAATATTTTTGTATGAAACTACAGAAGATCTCAATTATCCAAAGCAATCCTAGAGCAAAAAAAAAAAAGACAAAAGGAAAGAAAGAAAAGAAAAGAAAAAGAAAAGAAAAGAAAAAGAAAAATATACATGGTAGTCCCAACGCTATAGGTGTGACCTCTGCAACAAATAGTAATAAAAGCAAGAGGAGGAGCAGGGGGCATAAAAGAAAGAAAACAGAGGGGGTATGGTGCTGCCAGCAGGTCAATCTGTACTGTGAGGTGTGTACATCAGCAGCCTGATGGCACCTTCAAACTTTCAGATACCTAAAAATTGCTGCTGTACCTTTGGCCAGACCCCAAAACCTTGGGGCAAAGTTTACCAAGAAAGTAAAAGGCCAAAAGCTAAGTATGTGGGAGACACACCCACAAACCACCTGCGGCTCAGCTATATACTTGGTGGCATGCTCTCTCTGGTTCCTGATCGAACTGCTTAATAGCCTGATCCCAGAGACTCAGAAACAAATCTCAAAACCCAATGGCTTTTGGCAGAAATGTGTCCAGTCCCTGCAGTAGGTTACTGGCACTGGGCCACCCAGGTGGGAATAGGTTTCGTGCCTTGGCCTGTACCCCCGGGTGGCCTGGTGGCCGTCATCCTCCAGAGGCCACTGGACAGACAGGTTTGGGCCCACAGTGATGAGACATTTTGAGCCTCATGGGATGGGGGTGGAGCCGGTCCTTTCCTCCCAGTCCCAAGGAGACCCCAAGTCGCCACCCACAAACAGCCTTTCTGGCTCCTGATCAAGCTGCTTAATGGCTATGATCCAAGAGACTCAGGAACAAATCTTGGAACCCAGCAGGTTTTGCCAGAAATTCCTCCAGATTTAAGTGTTAAAATTTCGGAATTTCAAAATTGTGCGGTCACTACTGCAGCCACGCAATGACATCATATGTTATTCATAACAAATTGTTATGTTATGAATATACCAAGAGAAAAAAATTGTCTGCTGTTGCGTTTTCAGCAGATGTGAGTGTTGGGGTAAAATCACAAATAACAATGGTGCATCTGGTGTCAAAATATTGAATGTAATCAAAGTAGAGAGAGAGTAATGTGGAAATCATCTGCTCCACAGGTAGGGGAGGGTGTGGGATGGGGGTATACTGGGGTTTTTGGGGGTGGAGAATGGGTACTGATGAAGGTACAGTGTTTCATTGTACGACTGAGACTTAAACCCGAAAGCTTTGTAACTGCTCTCATGGTGATTCAATAAATAAAATTATAAAAAATTTTTAAAAAGTAAGGTGGAGTTCATACCCAATTCAATCAGCTAATCAGTGGCTGAATAAATAGCAGTACTCCTATATAAAAAAAGAAAGAAAACAGAGGTATTGCTCACTGATTTTTAATCTCATCATGTATTTATTATATAAATTCAATTTTTTATATTATAAATGGACTTTTTCTCAAACTAATTTTTTTCCTAGATTCTAACAAGTGAAACGTGTTAATATCTACTTTTTATTTATAGTGGAGGCGGTAACATGTACACACATATTGATGAATAAAGTTAAATTCTTGTGTACTCCTATCTTGCTAAACAATTTTCTACTTTAAACAATGAATCAACATTTTATTTATATTGAATGTTCTGTGTCAATTCAGGTGATTTTTGGTTTTTCTTTGCTGATGTCAATGTCCTCCCATTGTTCATTGATTTGCTCAAGCCGACCCAGTAACGTCTCCATTGTTAGACCTGTTGTTACTGTGTTTGGCATATCAGATATGTCACGAAGAGCTTCCCAGGCTTTGCCATGTGGCCAAGATTCTCTCAGTAGCTTTCTGGGCTCTTTGAGAGGAGCGGAGGAATTGAACTCAGGTTGGCCATGTTGGCTGCTTGTAAGGCAAACACCCTGATGTGGAATATTTTATTAATTGATTTTTGTATGTAGAACCATCTTCGTTTCTCTGGTATGAATCCCATTGGACAATGAAAAGTAGAACATTTTTGCCACACTTAGAACCACTAAGAATTTTCTCCTGGATCTATGGTCAGGGATCACTCCTGGAAGTTTTCGGGGCTGCAGAATGGAGAGAAGAGGGTACATCAGCAGTGTGAGAAATTGAACCTAGAGAATAAGGGATGAAAGGCAAAAGGGCAAATGCATTACCCCATACTATCTCTCTGGTCCTGAATAAGTAATTTTCTTTTTAAAAATTTGGGTTTTATTGGCAAAATACTGTTGAAAAATTTCCATTTATCTTCACCAGAGTTATCTATTATTTTCTTTTTGTATGCTATATGTGTCTGAGTTTGAATCAGAGAATTACTAACCAGATGAACTGTGTTTGGATGTTTTCCACAGTTCAAACTTTATCTGAAGAGTTTGAGAAAAATATGCATTCTATTTTCTTTAAAATTTTTTAAAATTTGCTAGATAAACTATTTGTTCCTGGAATTCTGATTACTGTTTTTATCCCTGTACTCATGATTTGTCTGCTTAACCTCTTTCTTTATGAGTCAGTCTTGATGATTGTAATATAGAGGTATCTCACCCCTAATTTCAAGCATTACTCTAAAGCAATAATAAAACAACTTAGTACTGAAATAACATAGACATGTAGATTAAAGAAATAGAATTTAGAGATCATGAATAAATCCACACATTTCCAGCCAGTTAATTAACAAAGGACACATAATAAAAAAAAAAAGAAATGGTAATTGGAAATCTGCAGAACCACGTTAAGAGAAATAAAGAAACTAGGTAATTATTTAACACCATACACATAAAATTAATTCAAAATGGATTAAATAACTTCATAGAATAAAGCATTGGGGATACACTTCTAGGACTCAACCACGAGGTATCTTTGAAATCAACAACAATGTCAGAGAAAAGAAAAATAAATAAAAGGGATATCATCATGAAAACAGCTTTTGTACAAAAAATGAATTTGTCACAGAAAACGGAAAAGCAACTTATGTCCATACATAAGATTATATAAAAACTATATAATTAATTCACACAAAATAATGAGAATATTTCCAGGAAATTTAAACACTCTCCAATAAAGATGGCTAGCAGGAACAGGGGAAAAAAAGGTTCATATTTATTAATTAGGCAAATATAAATCAAAACCACAAAAGTCTATTGCTTCAAATATGTAAAAATGGCTGACTTTAAAAATGACCAGAAATAGAGGCCAGAGTGATAGTACAAGGGGTTAGGGTGCTTGCCTTGCAAACAGTTGACTTGTGATCAATCCTGGGGACCCCATATGGTACCCCAAGCTGACCAACGGCTGATCCCTGTGCACAGAGCTGAGAGTAAGCCCCAAGCACAGTTGGGCATGCCGTCCCCTCAAAAAAATACACAAAGATTAGAAACTATATGTATTGGCATAAGAGGGATGAAAAAGGAACTCTTATCCACAGTTGGTGGGAAGTTTAACTTATCCAGCCTCTCTGTGAAGTTCTCTGGAGATTTTTTTTTTAATTACAAAATACTACATGACTCAATAATAATTTATCTGAAGAATATAAAAACAATAACTTGAAAAGATATAGTCACCTCTATGGTAATAAAAGCATGATTTGCTAAAAGTTGATATCTAGAAATAAATGCCCACTAGGTAATGACAGGATAACAGAATTGTAGTAGGTATACTAAAGACTTAACATCTGAAATAGATAGAACTGTGCCATCATCAAATTTTAACAGTATAGATGGAACTTGGGTGATTAAGCTAAGCAAAGTGAGTCAGAAATGAAGACCATAACTTTACGGTTTCTCTGTATGTGAAATATAAATGAGTAAACTTATACATAAAATGCAAATAATCTAGGATATCAATGCAAAATAGGTCTTGTACTTTTAGAATATATTATATTATGGAGGAGTAGGAGAATGCTTCATTCTAACAACTGAAATGACTCTAGAACACTGATAACAGATGTGACAAGGCTATGCATATTTACAGGTGTGAAAGGATTCCCAAATTGCTGTATCAACCAAGGAGAAATCAGTAAATTTTAGTTTAAAGCACATTTATAAAATTTAATACATATGCATTTGTAGTTATTAAATTGCACCATAAATCTAAGAAGTGCTCACTGTCATCATTCAAATAAGGCTACTTACCTAATGTGTTACTTTTGAAATGCCATGATAGATATTATCTACCTTTATACATTGATATCTCCTGTATATGGTATCTTAAATATCTGTCACTTGAAGCTTTTGCTTTGCTTTTCTAAGTGGTAAAAGATCCATTTGTTGAGCATTTAACTAAGAAATCAATGAAAATTAAGTAATAGTACATTTTAATAAAAATGGTGTCTTTCTATTGCTATTTAATAAAGAAAAGAATTGTAGAACTGCTTCACTCTTATAGGCCTCGAATACTCCCTTTACTTAGATGATTTAATTAGATATTGGTTGTATTTTCTGTGCTCTAATCACTGTGTATCTATCATGCCAGCATTTATAAAACCTAATAAAATTATCCAGAGTTGCTTAAGTCTTGAGAAATAGCTCTGTCATATGGCATTGGTTAAAGTGCTAAGAATGTAGGTTGCTTGGGGTAGTAATTGTTATTACTAGTTAAAGAAGTTTATCATCCTGCAGTAATCTCTCTCCCAGAAATTTATCTTAAACTTTACAAAGAAAAAAATCAAAACATATGAAATAGCACTGTCCTCCCGTTGTTCATTGGTTTCCTCGAGCGGGCCCAGTACCACCTCTATTTTCAGAGTTGTTGTTATTGTGTTTGGCATATTGAATACGTCACGGGTAGCTTGCCAGGCTTTGCTGTGCGGGTGAGATACTCTCGGTAGCTTGCCTGGCTCTCTGAGAGGGGCGGAGGAATCGAACCCGGCTCGGCTGGGCTGGCTGCACGCAAGGCAAATGCCCTACCACTGTGCTATTGCTTCACCCCATGAAATAGCACTACAACACAAAATATTTGTAATATTATTTTAAGTGTCCAATAAGAGGAAAATTGACTCAAGGAATCAACCAATAAATATATTCTAGTGATTTATTATTATAATTATTATAATTGATTATTCTCTCTAATGCAATATTTTAGTGCTCTTATAGAAAACAAAGCAGATTTATAGAGAATGATGTAAAGGTGTTCATAATACAGTGCTGAATAAGAATGTAGGTATACAAATAATATTCTATAATTAAGTTTTCTGTAATATTTAATAAATTTCGGGTTTTTTTTACTTTTAACTCAAAATATTATTATAGCTTAGGTTACACTAGTGTTAACATTTATATTTATGGTGTATAAAGATACTGTACTTTCACGACCATCAAAGTGACAATAACCCTCCACTGCTGTCCTTAAGTATGCTGTGCATACTTAATATTCTAACTTTTAAAAAATTGTTTAGAGTGAACAAACTTTTTGGTCAAGGACATTTGTGAGAGAAGCAATTAGAGGATGATTGTGTAAAAGTTGACATCTCTGATACATTTGAAAACCAGAGTTCTGGAGTCATTCCATAGAAATTGCATGAGTCTATCTTTTTTTAAACAGGGTCAAAGAATTTTGGACAGGACCAAAATAATTGCTTTAAGGAATTGTCAAGAAGACCATTGCTTGAGAAGCCAGTTGGTTCTGAGAAACTAATGACAATGCACTCCAATCTGGAGAACAATGTTATTTAAATTTTCATACTTTCTAGAAAATATGTAATAAATTAGTCAGGATTAATTTATGTAGCATAAATTGCAATCCTTTGATCTTAAATAAATCTGCTTTGCTTTTCTACTGACCAGTGATGTTTTCTAAGTCAACAATTGGCAGACTATGTGTAACTTATTGTGTAATATTACTCATAAGTGTCAGAAATTGGAAAGAACTAAAATATCCATCTACTGACAAATGAATAATAAAATGTGTTACAGCTATAGCACTGTAGCTCTGTCCTCCTGTTGTTCATCCATTTGCTCGAGAAGGCACCAGTAACATCTCCATTGTGAGACTTGTTGCTACTGTTTTTGTGGCATATCGAATACACCACGGGGAGCTTGTCAGGTTCTGCAGTGCAGGTGGGATACTCTCGGTAGCATGCCAGGATCTCCAACAGGGATGGAGGAATTGAACCCGGGTTGACCACATGCAAGGCAAACCTCCCTACCCACTGTGCTATTGCTCCAGCCTGTTACAGCTATAGAGTAGAATAATATTTTACAATAAAATAAAATAATTATTGTATCTGCTTCAATGTAATGTACATTGGGGGAAAATGATGCTATGTAAAAGAAACCAATCTCCTCTTTCAGACTTTGCTGATTAATTACATCAGGGAAAGACATTCCTCAGTCACTTCAGCCTGAGTATTGGGCATAGTAGTTGGTACCATTCATAGTCAGGTAGGCTTTGGTATTGGTGTCCTAATTTGGGTCAATCTTCTAATGCTATAGAAAGAGGGGCTATTACTGCTGACGAGTTTCTACAGTTGGGTGAGCATGCTAAATGGATTCCATTGAATTTATTGAAAAAATTATTTTCAGTTATTTTTAATTTATTAAGAATTCCAACTTTTAATTTATTGAATCACCATGAATTACAATGTAACAAAGTACTCATGATTGAGTTCTAGGAGTACAATATTTGAGCAATCCCTTTACCAGTGTCTACTTCCCTCCCAAATGTCCTCAATTTCCCTTTCACCCCCAGCCTGCTTCAATGGTAAGCTCTTCTTTTCATCTTTCCTTTTAGTGGTTTGTAATACTGTTACTGAAAAGGAATCGTGCACATGACTTGACTCCTTTCAGCACCCAGTTCTCAATGAGAGTGACCACTTCCCTCTATCATTGTCATAGTGCACCCTTTGCCCACTGTAGCAAGTTTCTTACTAAGGACCCACTCTCCTCTTCTGTTCTCTTTGTCCATTAATTATTTCCCTAATAAGTTTCTTTATGCCCTGTAGATGAGTGAGATCATTGTGTCTGTCCCTTTCTTTGGACTCATTTAACTCAGTGTGATACTCTCCAGATCCATCCATGTAGTAGCAAATTTCATGACTTCATCTTTTTCCAACAGTCACATAGTATTTCATTGTGTATATCTGCCATATCTTTTCTATTCAGTCATCTGTTCTTGGGCATTTGGGTTGTTTTAGATTTTAGCTATAGTGAATAGTTCTGTAATGAGTTGGGAGTGCAGATGTCTTTTCTATATTATATTTTTGGGCCCTAAGGGTATATTCCCAGGAATGGAATTTCTGGGTAGTAGGGAAACTCAATTCTCAATCATTTGAGCAATGTCCATATTGTTTCCCTCCCAAAAAAGACTAGATCAGAAGACATTCCCAGCAGCAATGAATGTGTCTCTTTTCCCTTGTATCTATGACAACACTTGCTGTTGTTCTATGTGATTAGTGCCAGTCTCTTTGGTAGATTCCATATTTATGCTTTTATGGGTCACACCCAGCGATTCACAGGGGTTACTCCTGGCTCTGCACTAGGGAATTACTCCTGGCGGTGTTCGAGGGACCATATGGGATCCTGAAAATCAAGCCTGGTTGGTCGTGTGCAATGCAAACGCCCTACCCACTGTACTATCACTCCAGCCCCTGGATTCCATATTTTAAGTGGAGCTGCTTGGTAGACTCTGATCAATGTTGCTGGTAGAAGTGTTATATACTCAGGTGGGTCAATAGTCAGCCACTGTAATGATGCCTTATCAGGTATGCTCATTGGCTTTATGCCTCTGAGCCATAAAGCAAAGCTTCAAGTTGGTATGCTATGGTTCAACTTAACAAATGCTCCTGATTAGGTGATAGCTTGTTCTGTGTTTCCCACTTGTATAGCTCTATTGTCGGGCTTGGTTACTGTTCCAGGTAATGCTCTGCAATAGGCTAGGGTCACTGGCTGAGGCTGAGCTATCTACTTAAGTAAGTTCTGAGGATGTTCTCATCAATGAATCAGTGTCCTCAGCTGGGTTGTACTGCCAGCAAGGGTTAAAACCTAAGCTCCCCAGTCCAATGTTACAAAAAGCTGAATGCATAGCCTGTCCATGATCAACAGTGCCATGTAACATCACGATCACGACCACCCTGTTGTTCGTCGATTGCCTCGAGCAGGTGCCAGTAACGTCTTCTTCGTCCCAGCCCTGAGATTTTTTTTTTAAGTGCCATATTCAAGGCTTTTTCAGGGTTAGGAGAATGAGACCCATCATTGTTACTGGTATTTGGCATATTGGGTATACCACGGGGAGTTTGCCAGACTCTGCCGTGTGGGGCCATGTAACATGGGGTCAGAAAAGAGCTTATTATAAAATTTTCTGAAAATATTGTTTCTCTTATAAGAAAGTTACTTATAAGTGGATAAACATGGAGAATATTATGCTAAGTGAAATGAGTCAGAAGAGAGGGACAGATATAGAAGGACTGCACTCATTTGTGGAGTATAAAATAACATAACATGAGACTGACACCCAAGGACAGTAGATACAAGGGCCAGGAAGATTGTTCCATAGCTGGAAGCCTGTCTCATGAGCGGGGGTGGGGAGAAGGCAGCTGGGATAGAGAAGGGATCACTAAGAAAATGATGGCTTGAGGAATCGGTCCGGATGGGAGATGTGTGCTGAAAGTAGATAAAGGACCAAACATCAGTATCTGTATTACAAACCATAATGCCCAAGAGTAGAGAGAGAGTCTGGGAAATACTGTCTGCCATGGAGGTAGTGGGAGAGTGGGAAAGGGGGGGGGGGTGTACTGGGGATATTGGTGGTGGGGAATGTGCACTGGTGGAGAGATGGGTGTTTGATCATTATGTGATTGTAATTCAAACATGAAAGCTTATAACTATATCTCACAGTGATTCAATAAAAAACATATTGTTTCTCAGATACTTTATATTGAAGCATAGGTAAGATATATAGTTAGTAAGGAATCGTAAACTAACCCTGTTTTTAGATAAAGTGGTGCTGAGAACCCACAGGACAAATGAAAATCTAGATGACAAAACAAAAATGACACAGTTTAGGGAACAGAATTCTAGAGACACTTTTGAGAGAAAGAAGTAGGAAGAACACGCTAAGCACCTGGAGTGGTTTCAGAGCATGTGCCTCTGTTCTTGCAGTAAGATGCCTCTAGGTTGGGGTGGTAATTTCAAAATATACACCATAGGCACCTGATAGAACTTACCTCAATTTATTCCTCAGGTGCAAGCATCTCTATTTCAAGATGAGGTCGGATCCATTTTTTAATTAAATATAAATGATAAAAGAGATTAGAGAAGTATGTGGTCACAAGCTTCCATTGTACCAGAAAGATACTTGCTCTGGGGGCTAGAGTGATAGTGCCTTGCACGCGGCTGACCCGGGTTTGATTCTCAGCATCTCATATGATCTCCTAGGGACTGTCAGGAGTAACTCCTGAATGCAGAGCCAAGAGTAACCACTTGCAGAGCCAAGATAACATCGCCGAGTGTGACACAAAGAGAAAAAAAAAAGATACTGGCTCTGACCAAGTCTATCCACAAAAGAAATCTGCAGTCTAGCAGTGAAGTGATCAGAGTGGGAACAAATAAAATGGCAGATATTCCTCTAAAATGTGGCATTTTGTATTTGTCTTCTGTATTTCCCTGTGCACTTTGGTAATTGAATTATGTGATATTTCTCAAAGTACGGAACAGTAGTACCAAGGTGGTAGGTAATATATGCCAGACATGAAATTTTAGATGCGGATATTATTTGCACTTATTTATTCAATGATATTTCACTGAGCCAACTTTAAATTCAAGAAAAGAAAAATTTGTGACAGAAAATATTTAGCATGTCTATATCAGATATAGGAGCTTCTTTATATTTAAATAAAGAAATGAGATTCCAGAAGGAGATGCCACATTTGTAAGTGAGCCATACATAGAGGTTTGCTGGTATTTTGCAAATGTGACTTTTTAATACACAAATGAAAAACTATTCCTAATGATAAAGTTATTTCCCTAATGATATTTCCATGTGAAATTGAATTGCTAGTGATCTGCCAAATCTCCCCCCTGTCAGCAGCCCCGCACCGCATCAACTAATATACCTACAGAGGAAATATAAGTTACTGTATCAGGTTCCAGCCGAGTTTCCAAGACAAAGAAAGGGTTCTAAGTGAGTTTAACTCACCTTCACTAAACAAACTATTAGGGAATATTTGCAGAGTTCTACCTAACTGAGAGTATCCTGCCCACATATATGCCTGACTGGGAACACCTGTAAAGATGATTAGAGGCTGCCCCAAAAGCCTCCATCCCTCTCAGAGAGCTCGGCAAGCTACTGAGAGTATCCTGCCTGCACAGCAGAGCCTGGCAAGCTACCTGTGGCTTAGTCGATATGCGAAAATCAGTAACAATGATGGTCCTCATTCCCCTGACCCTGAAAGAGCCCCTATATGCCACTGGGCTATACTAGCACACAATAGGGATGAATGCGTTACCGGCACCCGCTAGAGCAAATCAATGAACAATGGGGTGATAGTGATAGTGATCTGTCAGAGATCAGAAGACAAACACAAAGGAGAATTAAGTTTATTTCTAAGTCAGAAATGGCTAGGTAGGTCGTGGTTAGAGAACCAAAAGTTTTTAATATTACAATTGAGGGAGAATTTAAGCGAAGTAGGTAGAAATCAGAACAAAGAAAGGTCTGGAAGTTCATCTGTCATGGCAATAGTTCACTCTCAGAGTTCAGAAAATCAATCATGTATTTGTCTGCTAGCTATTTTTAAAGGTCAGTAGCAGGGAAAATGGATCTGTTCACATTTTTTCCACTTGTCTAATTTACATGTACTTTTCTTATATTTGAGAGATACAGGTAGAGATACTCATTAAAGACACAGAAGTGCCTAAAGCTACCTCTATATCATACTACTGAAGTATAAAATAAAATGTGTTTTATTTGCTCATTGAATAATAGCAAAAATTAATGATTATATACTAAATAGTGTTTTTACAAAATAAAAAGTAGTTGGGCTGAGAGCTAGTACAGCAGGTAAGGAGCTGGCCTTCACACAGTAGACTAAGGTTCAGTCTCCTGCACCGCATATGGACTTTTGTGCCCTGCCTGAAATTATTCCTGAGCATAGAGCCACGAGTAAGCCCCGAGCACAGGTGTTAGGCATGGCCCCAAAACAAATAGTAGATATTAAATTCTAATTTAATTTACTTTTATTGTGCCTATGGAAGCATTCCGATAACAAAATTCACTTAAAATTATATTTTATGGAAAATAAAAATGTCACCTTTGAATAGCAGGTAATACCTAGTTGTATAACTCTACTTTTCTCAGGGGAATAAAATAGAATCCAAAGACCTAAAACATGAAATATCTGGGCTAGATTCCAAACTTATTAGACAAGGGAGGAATTAGGACATTATCCAATCTCAAAAGAAAAGAAAATCAATATGGGGCTGGAGGGAGAACAGTAAGCAGGGTGTTGGTCTTGCACACAGTATACTTAGATTCAATTCCCAGGACCCCAACCCCATCTGGCCCCCTGAGACCAGGAGTGATCCCTGAGTGCAGAGAAGGAATAAGTTCTGAACTTACCTGAGTGTGGCCCAAAAACAAGAAAGGGAGGAAGGAAGGAAGGAAGGAAGGAAGGAAGGAAGGAAGGAAGGAAGGAAGGGAGGGAGGGAGGGAGGGAAGAAGAAAGTAAAAAGCAGGGAGGAAGGGAGGAAAGAAGGGAGGAAAGAAGGAAGGGAGGAAGGAAGGGAGGAAGGGAAGGACGGAGGGATGGAGAGAGGAAGGAGGGAGGGAGGAAGGAGGGAGGGGGGATGGGAGAAGGGAAGGGGGAAGGAAAGGAAGGAAGGAAGGGAGGGAGGGAGGGAGGGAGGGGGGAAGGAGGGAGGGAGGGAGGGAGGAAGGAAGGAAGGAAGGAAGGAAGGAAGGAAGGAAGAAGGAAGGAGGAAGGAAGAAGGGAGGAAAGGAGGAAGGGAGGGAGGGAGGAAGGAAGGGAAGAAGAGAGGAGGGAAGAAGAGGGAGGGATGGAGGGAGCAAGGAAGGAAAGAAGGAAGGAAGGAAGGAAGGAAGGGAGGGAGGAAGGGAGGAGGGAAGAAGGGAGGGAGGAAAACAAGACCAACCCAATTTAACCCCAATGTTGAATTAAACAAAATAATATCAAACTTCCAATTATAACTAACTACAAGCAATGATGAAATGAAAAATATGATCAAGGTATCTGATAATAAATGGGTATATTTAAAACCTCAAAAATAACATTAATATAAAAAAGCAAATATGAATTTTAGAATATAATAACTAAAAATAACAAGGAATCAATAAACTTTGAAATAAATATTTTTCGACATTGTTCTACTTCTCACCCATGTATTATATGTTGCTAGTATCTTAGCATTTCTTTTGTTTTTGTGCCACATCTGGTGATGCTCAGGGTTTACTTCTGACTCTGAGTTCAGGGCTCACTCCTGGTGGGCTCAAAGGACTATATGGGAAGCCAGGGATTGAACCCAGGTCACCATATGTAAGGGAAAAGCCCTACCACCGTACTATTGCACTGACCCATATCTTAGCAATTCTAAGTGGAACTTATTTCCCCACCCCCTTTATTTTTGTTTGGTTTCGGGCCACAGTTTGACTGCTCAAGCCTTACTCCTGCTTCTGCACTCTGGGATTACTCCTGACAGGGCCAGAGGACGATATGGGGTACTGGGGATCAAATCCAGCTCGCAAGACAAAAACCTTACTCACTGAACTGAGAGTTCAGTTGCTCAGAACCTAGTTTACTTCAGCACTGAGTTGGGTACCTGAACCAAAAGATCAGCCAACTGTAAGTATTGAGTTTGTTTGGACAAGGGCTTTGAACCAGAATAATAAGATATTATTGAGGGCCAGACTAAAGGGTTATAAAGGGAGTTCCAGTTTGGAGTCTTTATAAAGTAAACTAAAGGACAAAATTGGTTAGGATTTGAAAAGCTTATGAGAGTGAGGAAATTGCCTCTAGTTGTAAAGGCTCTTTTTCACTTCTTTCAAATATTGTATGTTATTCATATAATAAGATAAAGGAGATGGGAAAAATTCAATCCTAAATTTAAATGTGTATATCTATATACTTGTGATGCAAATAATACTTCTAAACACTGCAACATATATCTAATTTAAAGTCTGCTTAGTTCTAGAGAAAGCTATCTATTATATTATAGATAAGAAACTAAAATATCTTATTTGAAGGAAAAGATGAAGGCTATATTTTTATGTTTTGATTTTAAAACAAGGGTAGAGACATAATTTACTATACACCTTTATCTTCCATGGATTTATATTAACTTCTTAATGTGTACAGAGCACTTTCTTAAATCTAAGAAAATATATTTGCATCAATTAAAAGTTGTGATAAAGTTGTGAGTCCATTGGAATTAGTCACATGTCCAGGTAAAAACAACCAAACTTTTATTCTGAGAGAGGCTACATCAAGGTCTGGGTAAGCCATATAAATTGAAAACTACAAAATCTGGAAGGCAAGGTAGGTCCATCAAACATAAATAAAAGACAAGGGACACTGAATATTTAACTTTGGCACATGTAGTATCTACTTGAGATGGTAGATTACAAAGTAAGCTAAAAGTACAGAAATTTGTCTCCTTTAAAAGGAGAGAATAGAAGAGTCTAAAGGTTTATGTGAGTAAAGAATATCATTTTCCCACCAAGCCAAGAATGGCATGTAATATTAAATCTAGATAAATATATGCTGACTCTTCAGGTGTTTGGTTCTGACCTTGTCTGGGCCAGGTGCTGTTTGTTTCTTTAGCGACAAAATGACTTGTCAGATTTCGGAAGGGAGAACGTTGGGAACGACATATCCATCCTGGAGAATTTGGTATGTGGGCAGGTGGACATGGCTATCGAAGAGATCTGAGTAGAAGTCATGGATAATCTTCTCCATTGGCCTTCAAGAAGATGTGACAGATCTATCAGGACATCGGAGGGCAGTCATCTTGGTCTTGTAGTTGGCGAAGGACAGGCAGGCGTTGCAAATGCTTTTGCCATCTTCTGCAGCATCTGCCAGCACTGCTGCTTTTCTCTCTTTGAGATCTTTTTTTATCGTTTGTCTGCATTGCTTTGCAAGCTCTGATATTTGCTTGCAGTTGCCTGAGGCTTGCGCCAAGTCACATTGGCGAAAAAGCTCAAGAGTTTTCAAAGACAGGTGAGTGTTTTTTTTTTTTGGGCTATCTCTTTCTTGGCATTTCTTGCACCATCATTGAGGTGCTGAACCAGTCGATCGTATTCCTCGTCAATGTTGTCAACAATGGTATCTTCCCATGATGCTACAATAGTGCCAAAGAGCTCCCAGTTGGTGGTCGTTCTGGGAGTTCTCTTCTTAAACTTTGTAGCCCTTTCTCCCCACTCCATGAAGCAGAATTTTGCAGGAAGAAGACAGTGGTTCAAACCCGTTTGGAATTTTGGGACAACAACGACACCGATTAAATATGATGTAGTCAATTTCGTTGTGGAACCATCAACCAGGAGACTCCCAAGTCAAACGTTTAGATTCTGCCTTCTGGAACTGTGAGTTACCATGGATGGTCTTGGTCGACATGATGAACTCAGTCTCTCACCCTGTTCATTCCATTCTAGGCCATGGGTCCCAATGTGGAGTTCTTTGACTGATCTTCTCGGTTCTATCTTGGCATTAAAATCACCAACAATCATCTTGTAGAAGGTGTGGTCTTCTTTATAGAACTTCTTCAGCTCCATGTACAACTTCTCAATTTCTCCTTCATCTAGTTGGATGTTGGTGCATAGACAATGAAGATAGAAACTGCCGGCAGTAAGCCACATCTATTCTGGTGTAATCATCCAATTCGGTTTGTTAGGCATTTGGGTGAATCAATGGTCATGGCCAAGTTCATGTTGACAAGGACACTGACACCTCCGACGCCTCTTTTGTCACATATTCTGAGGAACAGTTCTTCTCCAGTGTCAAAAACATCGTGATGTGATTGATGCCTTCTTGTTTCACTCAGACCAATGATGTCTTACTTGATCTTTTGTGCTTGTACCATCAGGTCCTTGATAGATGCATCTGATGCCAGCATATGTGCATTGAAAGTACAGACAGTCATTTTTGTCTTTCTTTGCTTTGGCAGCCTAGTTCGGCCTTGAGATTTTGTCAGCCTCTCCTTCCTCATCCTTCTTAATTCTGCCATATTGGTGGCTCTTTCAGGGTCAGGGGAATGAGACTCATTGTATTTGCTGGTTTTGGCATATCGAATACACCATGGATACCTTGCCAGTCTCTGCTGTGTGGTCGGGATACTCTCGGTAGCTTGCCAGGTTCTCTGATAGAGGCTTTTAGGACAGCGTCTAATCGCCCTTGCAGGTGTTCCCATGGTTTAAACCATATTTGAACCCTACCAAATATGGTGCGGCAATCCTGGAAATGGGTATTAAGTGTCTTATGATATGTTGTGTGGTTGTAAATCAGCTGTGCGTTCTGGAAAGTGTCCTGGAGTGTGGCGGCGGCTGAGTAGTGGAGGTAGTGGAGGTAGTGGAGGTCTGCCAGTGAGGTATTTATCTGGTACCAGTAGGATTCTGTGTGTAATCCCTGGGTCTCTGGCAGTTGGTGGAAGCAGACAGGGCAGGTGAGGCTCCTTGTTTTAATCCCTTGATCACATGTGGTTGGTGGGAACAGACAGAGGAATTCTGTTCCTGAGTCTTTTGAACCTGGAGTTCAAGATCTCAGAGTTCCACTGACCTGGTTCTGTGGGGCTTCACTCATGTGTGAGTCTCCCCCTAGCATCCAGAAAGCATCCTGGAGTGTGGCGCCAGCTGGGTGGTGGAGGTTGTGGAGGTAGTGGAGGTGTACTGGTGAGGTATTTATCTGGTACTGGTAGGGTACCTGAAGAATCTGCCATTCGTATTCATCAATACACTGGCTCGGCTCCTCACAGGCTACCTGTCTGAATGCAAAGTCCTGTACCAACGGAAAAACAGCAGGAATGTACCACTATACAAGAAAGGAGACATCCACATTGGCAACTATTGCCTGATCTGCCTATTGTCTGTCTTCTATAAGCTGTTCACTCAAGTCATCCTAAATAGGATTGGCAGAACACTAGATGACGGATAACCATGTGAGCAAGCCAGGTTCCAAAAAGGATTCAGCACGGTCGACCATATCCACATAATAACCAAGTTCATTGAGGTTTCTTGGGAGTTCAAGATACTGCTCTGTCTAATATTCATTGATTTAAAGAAGGCCTTTGATTCTGTTGAGATGGAAACAGTCATCAAAGCCCTAGCCAATCAGGGCATTCAAACTCAATACATCAGGATCCTCCGTGAGCTGTATTATGGATTCACTACCAGGATCTTACCATTCTACAAAAAAATGATCATCCACGTCAACAGAGGGATTTGGTAGGGTGATACCATTTCAACGAAACTCTTCAGTGCCACCCTCGAGAATGTCATGCGATGACTGTAATGGGAAGGAATGGGAGTGAAAATAGACGGTCAGCAACTACACCAACTCCACTTCACTGATGACATTATTCTAATAACACCAACCATTAGCCAAGCGGCTCAAATGCTGGCCGACTTCGACCATGAGTGTGGAAAGGTCAGACTACAGCTGAATCTCATGAAGACAATGTTTATGAGAAATGGTCTCGTTCCTGACATTTCATTCACTCTCATTGGTATGAACAACTCCAAATGCAGCAGCTATGTATACCCAGGTTGAGAAGTCAACATGACGAATGACCTGGTACCTGAGTTGTGCAGGAGGAAGAGAGCAGCTTGCAATGCCTTCAAGAGTGTCGAAGAAATAGATAAGAGGATGAAGAACCTCCAGCTCCGGGCACATCTCTTTGATTCCACTGTTCTTCCTGCATTAACATACACCTCAGAGACCTGGGCCCTACGCAAACAGGATGAGAATGCTATTCGGGTCACCCAGAGGAATCAAAAGAGCTATGCTTGGAGTATCACTTTTCACTCAAATGAGAGAAAGAATCTAGAGTTCCGATCTCTGTCAACGGTCAAGTATCAGGCATGCTGTCTTGTTTGCCAAGGCATTGAAAATCAGATGGGCTAGACACATAATGAGATTTGGAAACTACCGCTGGACTAGAGCCGTTACTGACTGGATTCCACAGGACTTCAAAAGGCCATGTGGCCGCCCCCCTACCAGATGGTCAGACTTCTTCATCAAGACCCTGAACAATCAGTTTGAGGCTCTTCTTGTTCCTAGAATGAGCAGACACCATTGAGCTACACTAGAACATGACAGGGACGAATGGAGACAGTGGAATCGAAGAGATGTGCCTGGAGCTGGAGGTTCTTCGTCCTCTTAGCTATTTCTACTGGTGCCCGCTTGAGCAAGTCCATGAGTATCGGGATGTCAAGTGATCAAACATGCTGAGACTTTGTTAACTTTTTAATAGAAGAAACTAGTCATCTTAAGTAGTTATGAAGAAAGGGATGTTTAATAATCAACTCAGTTTTATTTCTTCACAGTCTTCTAATTGATATATCTATGCTAAAATACAACCTTCTTGAATTTTTGTTATAATGTCTCCATGGTACTACAACAAATCATTTTTTCCTTCCCTCACATGCAAGAATTATATCTCTTGCCTTCTTTTTCATAGTGTCTCTTTTATACCTTTTACAAAGCACTTTCAAATGGTGTTGTATCAGAATAGGACTAGCTTCATCTACTAAAAATTTTTTGCCGTAATAGAATTTCTATTTGCTGCAGCTAATTTCTGGGTCTATATTCCACTAGCAACCAACATGTTTCATGAGCATATACTTAAGTTTCTCTATTTTAGTTGATGTCTATTGAATCAAACAATGGGAAAAATTCTAAAATATTCTTAGTCATCACAAATGCATATCTAAGAATTGATTTTCTTTGTGTCTAAAGGTACTGTTTCTAATTAAGATGTTTTGTATCTCTGAGTATGGTTAAAAATAAATCAGTGTAGAACTATTGGTTTTATAATAGCCTCTGTGTGAATAAATCATAGTTTACTGCAGCAATAGTTTGCTGTAGACAATATTTATGAGACGTAAATATGCATATAAATTTGTTTTCTATTTTAATAAGTTATTCCTACATCACAATTGAAATTCTCTCAATAATATTTTGGATATACAATTAAAATATTAGGTTGTGTTCTTCATCTATAAAATTGAATATAGATTGATTTTTACATGTACATATAACAGTACACACACTCACGCCTACACATTTTCATTCAGATCGTATCTCAGATATGTGAAACAGATTTTAACTTGATTTTTAATCTAACTGATTGAGGACTATTTGAGGTTTCTGAAAGCTCTTCAAGGTACATGGCAAAAGGTGCTAAGATGAATTAGCAATGCCTACTACATATGCAACAGTGAGCGGTGGCATGCTTGATATATCATTTCAGCTATTGTTCTCTAGAGCTGCTACCTTCAGTTTTATAAAATGCCTGAAAAATGCTGGCATCAAGCACTTAATGAATGAAAGTCTGTACCTAGACTCTTTCAACCAAATAAATATTTAATTTACATGACTCATTTAAATAAATAAGTGCTAAGTTTTATGTCACTAACATGTGCCACAGAAAAGAGGAAATGATGCACACTAAGGATATAAAAATCTCACGAGTTGACCTTGTGCCTCCAAGCTGATCACAAAACCCAAAGTTTTGGGAAAAGGGCGTTTTATTCGCTACATCAGATAGGAGAAAGGGTGAGAGAGAGCAAGATCTCAAATTCACAGCTTCCCACAATCCCTGGGCAAGGTCTTTAAAACAAGAATAAAGGGGTCAACTCGTGAGAGGTGAAGGGGGTTGGCAATCATTTGTCTGGATCACCAGGCTATGTTTTCACCAGGTTTTGGTGATATCTTTAAAGTTGTTGATCATATAGTCTCCCATCCTCCTTTTCATGTTTCAAGGACCAGGGCTATCATAATGATTTTCTAGTAAAGGGTTCAGGTAGCAGAGACAGCGTGCCGTCTTTGGTATGATTGCATTTAGTCCAGATTTTAATAGGGTTAGTGTTCAGTATTCTGTGAAAATAATGCCAAGAACTAACAATAATCAAAGGGAGAGAACAAAATGAGTATAAACTGAGGTGCTTCAAGTTCTCTAACAACTTGGTAATAAAGAATTTAACTAACTTTTTGAAGATATACATTTTTAAGGCAGATTTGGGAAAAGATAAAGAATTCAGTCTATGGGATCCTCTTGGCTATAACAATTATAAACTTTAAGATTATAGTGTAATTAAGATTAAATTATAATTTATAATTATAAATGTTATGTTCATATTTATAAATTATAAACTATCTTACAAGATTATAAACCTTTTAAGTTTCCATAAGCCACATTGTATTCTTGGCATGAGCCTTGAACTAAGAGAGCTACAATAAATACATAATCACTGGGTAATGTGAGTATTTGAAATCAACAGAATAATCAATAATGAAAAGGTTTGAAATGGAATCAAAAGAAAGAAATATCATCAAATAAATGAGGTTGACAAGAATGGGCCTCATAGAGGTTATTTACATATGAAAAGGGTTCCAGTATATGCCTACCCTCTCTCCACACCCCACCCCACCCCACCCCACCCCACAAATTAATGGACACACTTAATTCTTTGGTACTGCTACCTTTTGGGTTTTGATTGCTTGTTTGTTTTTGGACCACATCCAAAAAGTGCTCTGGGCATCTTCCTAGCTGTGTGTTCAGGAATCACTCCTGGCAGGCTGAGGGGACCATATGTGGTGTTCACAAGGACTGACCCCAGATTGACTGGGCAGGCTCCCTACCCATTTTACTAGCACTCTGAGCCTGATCTTGCTGTTCCTAGGGAAGTTCCTTCCTGTCATAGAAATATCTTACTTGATATTGTAGGTTCTTCTTCAAGATGCATGTAAAAGGAAAAGTAAATAAATATTTTAAAAATAGCACTGTAGCACTGTCCTTCCGATATTCATCGATTTGCTTGAGTGAGCCCATTGTGAGACTTGTTGTTACTGTGTTTGGCATATGGAATACATCACAGGCAGCTTGCCAGGCTCTGCCATGAGGGCCAGATACTCTTGGTAGCTTGCCAGGCTCTCCAAGAGGGGCGGAGGAATCAAACCGGGCTCGGCCAGGCTGGCCACGTGCAAGGAAAACGCCCTACCGCTGTGCTCTCGCTCAAGCAATTAGCTAGACTGTATTAAAAATCATGCTGAGACCACTCTCCACACATCTGGGCAAGCCTCATGCATGAAGGAACCGGCAAAGGAACCCAGGCATGCGGGTCCCGGGACTGAGATCTCCAAGCCTGCTCGGATCGGGACTGAGCCTTCTTCACCCAGATACCCCATCTTCCAGTAGGTAGGCATTACACCCACCAGCTGCCGCCGGCGCCAGGTGGTCCCATCAATGGCTAAGACCCAGAGACTATAAAACCCAGCTCCTGGAAGCACATATTATCTTATCTCATTTTTACTTTGAAGTACCCGGCAGGCTACTGAAAGTATCCTGCCCACACGGCAGAGTCTGGCAAACTTCCCGTGTCATACTCAATATGCCAAATACCAGTAACAATGATGGGTCTCATTCTCCTAGCCCTGAAAGAGCATTGAATATGGCTCTTTTAAAATCTCAGGGTGAGGAAGAAGGAGAAGTTATTGGTGCCTGCTCGAGGCAATTGACAAACAACAGGATGATCGTGATCGTGATCGTGTATTAAAAAATAGGAACTATAAAATCCTTCCTCCTCCAGGCAAAACGTCTGAGATGACCTCAAGTTCATAGCAGACCAAGAGATTGGTAATTTGATATTTTAGGAACAGGGTCGGAGCAATAGTACAGTGGATAGGCTGTTTGTCTTGCATCTATTTGACCCCGGTTCAATTCCTAGCAATCACCTCATATGATCTCCTAAAGAAGATAGGTTTGATTCCTACAATGCAGCACCAGGAGCCAGCCCTGGATATTGCTGAGTATGGCCCCCAAATAAAAGAAAGCAAAACAAAATTTATTCTAGGGGCAGATATTACAGGAAAAAAAGCAATATGACAATGGTAGAAAGAAGTGGTCACTTGGTATGAGGAAGTGCTGAAACATGGTAAAAGTGTCTTGCATGCAACCTTGTCAGTAAGAGTACTGTAAGCCATTGTACCAAAAAAGTTTGTTAAAAGTATCTGTCACAGAGGCAGACTGGTGGGTAGGAGGGAGATTGGAAACACTGGTAAAGGATTTGGTGTTGGAAAATCATATGTTATCCAATCATGAAAAACTCTATAATTCATTAGTTATTTTTAAGGACAGCTTTGCAGAGAAATTGATGTTGGTATTATGAAAAACACTCACTTTCTCTCTGCTAGGGTCTCTGCTGTTCTCAAGGAGATGCTCATCAAGTATCTCTTGAGTAAATAAATAATTCTAGTGTACAGGATTTGGTAGCTAACCTTGCAAGATGGTAATAGGTACCATCTATTTACTGTATAACTGATAGAAGCACAAAATTCTCTTTTTTAAAAAATTTTATTGAATCACCGTGAGATAGTTAGAAGCTTTCATGTTGGGTTACAATCACACAATGATCAAACACCCATCCCTCCACCAGTGCACATTCCCCACCACCAATATCCCCAGTATACCCCTCCTTTCCCATGCACCCCCTGCCTCCATGGCAGACATGATTCCCTATAATCTCTATCTACTTTTGGGCATTATGGTTTGCAATACAGACCCTGAGAGGTTATGATGTTTGGTTCTTTATCTGCTTTCTGCACTCATCTCCCATCCTGACTGATTCCTCCAGCCATCTTTTTCTTAATGATACCTTCTCTATTCCAGCTGCCTTCTCCCCTTTGCTTGTGAGGCAGACTTTCAGTTATGGAGCAATCTACTTGTCCCTGTTTATCGACTATCCTTAGGTGTCAGCCTCATGTTATGTAGTTTTATACTCCACAGGTGAGTACAATCCTTCCATGTCTGTCCCTCTCTTTCTGACTCATTTCACTTAGCATGATACACTCCATGTCTTGCATTTATAAGCAAGTTCATGACTTCATCATTCCTGACAGCTGCATAGTATTCCATTGTGTAGATGTAGCAAAGTTTCTTTAACCAGTCATCTATTCTATGGCAATTGGGTTGTTTCCAGATTTGGGCTACTGTGAAGAGTGCTGCAATGAACATATAGGTATAGATGTCATTTCTACTGGGAAGCACACAATTCTTTGGAGCAACATATCTAATACTTTAAATTAAGAAATAATGTCCACATGAAGCAACAAACTAAATTGCAGAAATGAGAAAAAAGAGAAAACAATTTCTTACAAATGCATCAGCATTTGGTTTGAGATGTCTTGATGGGGGATGCTTTCAAGCAGTACTCAGTGGGTCTGGAGGGCCAGTGCCATTGATATTAAGCCAACTGAGCCTGGACAATTCAGTGGTAAGACTTGAGGGTGTATAGCTACCCAGGCGGTAGTAATGGAGATGAGCAAGTTCATTCCAAAAGTTTTCTGGGCCTCTGGACCATGGGTGCTGGTACACAGTGTCCTCAAGCCTACTCTCAGCAATGCTGGGAGCAGAGGGCATGTGGGTATATTCGAAATCAGATCTTGGCACATATAAAGAATGTGTCCGTAATTGCTAAACTACTTTTCCGATCCCAAATTGAGATTTTGTTTAGTGTTTAATGGAGAGGAATTGGACAGTAGAAGGGGACAGAATTACCTCTAGAGAAGAAAAATATAATTTCTAAAGAATAGGGGTCATTATGCAGGTGAGTTATCAATGGTTGTGGAGTAAGATGTCGAACCTAAGTTATCCTTTCTGTGCTCTCCAATGTGCTTCTAATGTAACTGGCATCAATTACAGGAACAAAAAATTAATTGTATCAATTTCTCCCCAACACCATTTTGTGAATAGTAGAAGCTTTTGGGCAGTATGTAAAGCATAAACCTTTATAATCTCTAGAGCATGTCTTTCTTACAACCATCAAAGAATGCTAAGAACAAAAAACTATAAGCGACTATTTTCAGAAATCAGAGTATTGTCACAATTTTCTGTAAGGTAGTGGCATAGTTCCTGATTCCACCCTATGGAATAAATAAAGATACTTCTGAACTTTTAATTCTGAAAAAGGAAATTTCTCATATTAAGGTTCTTTAACAGAGCACTGAGTCCCCCAAATACGGAATCTTCCCAAAACTGTTATATATGTGTAATATATACACATATATACATATATATACATATATACACATATATACATATATATATAAAGAGAGAGGAGAGAGAAAGGGAGAGGGAGAGAGAGGTAGCTATATTATTTGTGTGTTTAAACACGACGAAATGATATTTAGTGGTTATTTAACTTCTTTGTTAAGGTTAGACTTTGCTATTGTGGTTGCGTTTTCTCTATCAAAATTTTCAATGAGGAATAATACTCTCATGTTCTATATTCCTGCTTAGATGAATTAATTCCAATGTAATTTATTCTAGTACCATTTTCTAATTTCGGAAAACTATGATATTATTACAAAATCTTGTTAAAATGTTCATTTGCAACAAACTTCTCTCCTTTTTCACCTATTGTATTATACTATATCGACAAATATAAGAGGTTGGGTAATGAAAGCATAACTGCACAAAATAGTCATCGGCTGGTCATTAACATTTCATTGTCTTCAATAGCAATGCTTTAATCTACTTGGCAAAATAAGTCATTTTACAACCACTGAAGATTTAAACAGAATGAAATCCTTTAGGGAAGAACAATTTTTTTGTCAGGTCAACAATAAATTACTTTCATAGTTCAAAAAATTTATAGTAAAAACTTGCTTAAATGTTCTTACTGTAGACTGCTAATTTAAGATGAATATAATAGCCATTGGCTTCATTATTATTTTCAAGTGTTCACATCTTTCTAATTTTAGAGAACTAGATAAAAATAAATCATAAAACTGGTCTTAAAGAACTAACATTAGTATATGATTTATATTTTTTTAATTTTGAATCTTCGATTCCATACATAAGACAGAAAATACACCCAAGCTCCTAAAGGTTTATTTTTCATGAACCTTAATCTGATGCAGAATTTTTTCCCCCTCATAAAGTGAGATTTGCTGCAGCTTTTTCTACTCTGCAAAACTTTTTCTAGTCTGATTGAGTCAAATCAATATATTTAACAGGCATTTGTTGTATCATTAGGAAAAGTAAATTAATGACAACAGGAGGTTATAGGAAAAAGTTAATTATTTGTACTGCTATTAGACTTGAAAAATTCACCCATAGGGATTTGATTTGGGAGGGAGAAAAAAAGTCTGTAGAAATGACTTTCTGGTTCCATTTCTCAAAACAGATTTGCTTTCTTTATTTCTAAGAATTCTTTAACTCTCTGCTGCCTATCATCTGCACAATTTTAATAAGAATTAAATTTTTATTGCATCATTGAGGTGTGACTTCTTTTTTCAGTTTTGAAAGGAGGATTTGATTTATTTTACTGTTTTGATAATTGAAGTAACATTGCATTATATTATTACTTTTTAGTTATGTACCATTGGAAAACCAACACGCACGTATACTGCATTACATTCATCACTTAACACCCAATCCTTCAATCATTTGTCCTCTTAGTACTGATTTCTCCTTCAGGTGGTCTTATAGTTCGTAAGTTTGTCTTTTAATCTCTTTTAGCTCTTCTTCCTTACCGCCCACCCCCCATCCTCTATGCCATATCTGAGAGAAATTTTATGGTGTTTGTCTTTCTGTTCAGCTATTTCACTAAGAGTGGTACCCTTAGTTCATCTATGTTGCTACCAGTGATAGAGTGTAATATTTTTTTAAAGTTTATAATCAGCTGGCATTCCATTTGTATACGTTGCATATACATATACACATCTTCATCTGTTTGTTGCCTGATGGGTATTTAGGTTGTTTCCAATTCTTGGCTAACATGCTCAATTATAGTCATTTCTAGAACATTTTCAAAGATGTGTATTTTCTGCTTTAAGATAAATATTACATAAATTCTCAAGGATTAGAGAGATATAGCTCTGACACTTGTTATGTGACTATTGATTTCTCAAGATTATTCTTTTCAATATTCATAGGTAAAGAAGATCAAAAGCAATTTTTACTTTTTAGGAATGAGCAACAGTTCACATTAATAAACTTGCTCTGTGGTCTGTGTCTGTCCTCAAATGGTGTGTTGATCATCTAGATATAATGCAGAATATCTCATTGGTTTGATACATTGATTGCATCAAGTTATTTAGTCTTGATGAGCAGGAAACAATGACTGCCCCACATGCCATTTGTAGTACATACTTGCTTACCGAGGTATGACTTCTTGATGGGAGACAAATTAGCAAATGACATATATAATGCCTATTTAAAAACCAATTCAAAAAAAATAGAATCCGGGTTAATTATCTTGGTTAGGTACTTGATTTTCTTTTTTGTTTGCTTCTTTGGTTGGGGAGGGTGCGCGTCCCCTTGTACTTGGAACCTGCATCAGGCTCTGTTCTTTGGAACATGCTCAGGGGAACATATCTGGTGCAAGGCAAACAAATAAATGCCTGACTATCTCTTTTACCCAGTATTTGTTTTTCTTTTCAGGCATCAAAAAATGGAAATAACAGCCAATTTTTAATAGAATGGGAGTCTCTATATGATAAAAACCTTTTTAATATTCCAAATTTGTTGACAGCACTATCAGTCATTTAGTCTTCAAATTAAGAGTAAGTAGAAAGCTGTTTTTTATGATACATTAACAATTATTTTTATACAAAATAAAATGATGACTTTGCCTCTTCTTCTGTTTCAAGAAATTGAAATTATTAAGCTAACCCAGCAAATGTTTGCAAAAGCAATATTATGAGGTAACAATTCTTAATTATCTCCGTTTTGCAGAGGAGAAAATTAAAGCACATTGATTCATGAGAAAGTGGGAAAAATTAACAAACTGACTCTTTGAATTCAGTTTCTCTAACCTACATAATTATGTGTTTTTTCACATGTGAATATTAAATTCACTATGGTCAATATTATTATTTATAAATGAAATACTATTATATAAATAGAAGCTTATTTTATATGAACAGTTCTTCTTCCCAGTGGAAATGACTGCCTTCCAAAGAACTGAAGTTACATTTAAAATAAGATTAAGCTTCCCTCAGCATCTATTCGAGTAGATCAATATACAGGTTGATTTTTTTTAACAAAAAAGAAAAAAGAGAATACCTTGGCTAATAACTAGCATAGTTGCTATGCATTGCTTTTTTTCTTAGACCAAGGAGGTTATCTCTATTGCATCTGACATTTTAATTTAGCTTTTATCAATAACTGTACTTGAAAGCAAGCATTTTTTTCTTCCATTAAACACATTTTACTCTGGCCTCAATAGCACACTTATAAGTGTGCCTTCTGACTACTTCTACAAGCTCAAGTGATTTCAGCTCACCTATCACTGTCATAGGAATCCTGCACTTTGGGGTCAACACAGAAGGGATTTCATTGCATCCTGAAATGTATTGTCTTTTGGACTCCACTGACAGCCAAGATTTATTACTTAGTGAATATAATTCTCTAGCCTATGAGTAAGTACAATGCCATATCTCTTGAATAAGAAACAATGAAGCTAGATCAATCCACATTTGTTCTGATAATAAAAATGAATATAAAGTTTCAACTCTGTTGTTAAATTTGTGGCACATTATCAATCTTTATGTGAGAAAATAATGGGCATTTGGAAAATTCAAAGGTACTTTTTATTTATCTATTTTCTCTGATAAGAAGAAAGAATTAAACATCACCTATGGTCCCCTGAATTCTTCCAGGAGCAAGATCCTTGAGCACAGAACCAGAAGTAAGCCCTGAGCCCTGCTGAGTGTGGCTCTCAAACAAAAAGTAAAAAAATGAAATTTAATGTTGTTTGCCATCCCATTTTCTGTCTTTTACCTCCTTCCTCTAGCCTTCTTACATTAACCAATCTCACATTAATTGAAAAAATCTTAGGAGGCACAAAAAAAAAGCTTAAGAGATATATAGGCTATATAAGATCTACATTATTGTTAAAAGTTCAAAAGGAGGAAAAAGAGAAAGAGAAAAAAAACACAGAATTTACATATGAAGGAATAATGGCTGATGATTTTTTCAAACCATATGAAAGACATTAAGCTAAGATATAAACAGTTATAAGAATAAGCCAAGAACATCACACAGGGAAAGATCAAAGGAGAGGGTAGACCCAAGCAGAAACATGGGTACACTGAAGTTTAGCACAACCTGGGGAGTGGAACAAACACCCACTGAGCTGTGCCATCATCCCCCGAAAATCATCTTCAAAACATAGGAGAAGGAAGCCCAAATCAGGAACACTGATATGATATATTTCAGTATAACCTGGGGAATGAGACTCTACCGAACCTTCTACCACCCTCTGAGCTGTGCCAGCATTCTCCAGCCAGGGTCTCTATGACAAAGGTTGCTGAACCATGAACACAGACCCCACCCCACCAGACCGCAGGAAGGAGGAGCAGGAAGAAGCAGCCCAGATGACCAGAAGGAGGGTTTTCACTGATCCAGTAAGCTTGAGTCAACCAACTCCCAGCATCAGCCTTGTTCTTCCAGGGAGAATCAGGCAGCATGAAACTAGACATTTGCCACTACTATCAGAGAGAAAGAGACACAGTGAAGAATTTATTTCAGGAACTCAATGGCATTAATGAATGAAATCAAAAGTTTAGGAAGGTCCCCAAGTGCACAAGATTTCTTTACTCTCCATTTTGAGGAATGTAAAGTGACAATGATTGAATTATTCACTGAACTTAAGAAAACAATAGAGGAATGGTTCAACAGGGAAAGAGAAAGCATGAGAAAATTTCCTGTTAGAAGTCTCCAAACTGAGTAGCATAATAGGAGAATTAAAAAGCAATGGCGGTAGCAGTGGCAGTGGGGTGTGTGTGTGTGTGTGTGTGTGTGTGTGTGTGTGTGTGTGTGTGTAAGGTAAGTTACAAAGTTATAGAAACAGAGATGGAATCCCTATGCTTGAGAACAATATGTAAGAACTCATCACAAATAGAAAAGGATAAAAGAATCATGAAAAATTAAGAAACACCAGAAACCTGCAGAACAGTATTAATAGGAACAGATAAAAACAAAACTATCAGGATGCCAGAGAAGGGGAAAGAAAGAAAAGTCAAGATGTTTTGGTGGAATAAATTAAAGTTATGAACTTCTCCAATCTGAATATTGTTCCATACACCAAACACACACACCAAAATTTAAATGGCAAAAATCACAGAGATATAATTCTAAGAGTAGCAAGAGGAATCCAAATATTTACCTGTAAAGAAAAACCTAGAGAACTCACAGAAGCTCTCTCAAATAAAACACTACAGGTCAGAAGGGGATGATATATTTTAACAAATACACTGAATGGCAACTTTATCTAACCAGATTATTATTCAAATTTAAAGAAGCAATAAAATTTTTTTCTTATAAACATTAGCTGCAGATTTTCACGGACACTGAACCAATTCTGCCAGGTGTGCTAAATGGATACACTTAGAAGATAAAAGGCTATACAAGCAAAAACTACAAACACCTACAACTCAGAGACAACATCAAGTTCTTTCATTTTTATAATTTCATTTAATGTCAATAGTTTTAATTTACAAATCAAAAATATAGAGTATTTGGACGGATCAAAAGACTTGACCCAACATTCTGCTGCTTTTTTCCCTAGTATGTGCGGCTGACCTCCAGGCCATGGAGTGAACCTCCTGGTACTTATCTCAGCTATTCCTGGGTATTAGTCTCCTATTTTGTTACTTTATATCCAGATGAATGCAATCTTTCTATGTCTGTCCCTCTCTTTCTGACTCATTTCACTTAGCATGATACTTTCCATGTAGTACCACTTGTATGTAAATTTCATGACTTCGTCTTTTCTAACAGCTGCATAGTACTCCATTGTGTAGATGTACCAAAGTTTCTTTAACCAGTCATCCGTTCTTAGGCACTCAGGTTTTTCCAGATTTTGGCTATTTTGAATAGTGCAGCAATGAACATAGAAGTGCAAATGCCATTTCAACTGTACTTTTTTTGCCTCTCTGGGATATATTCCCAGGAGTGGTATAGCTGAGTCAAATGGAAGCTCAATTTCCAATTTTTTGAGAAATGTCCATACTGTTTTCCAAAAGGGCTGAAACGGTCAGCATTCCCACCAGCAGTGAAGGAGATTCCCCCTTCTTGCCACATCCATGCCAACACCAGTTGCTTTTGTTCTTTTGGATGTGGGCCAGTCTCTGTGGTGTGAGATGATATCTCATTGTTGTTTTGATCTGCATCTCCCTGATGATTTATGATGTAGATCATTTTCTCATGTGTCTTTTAGCCATTTGGATTTTTTTCTTTGGAAAAGTTTCTGTTCATTTCATCACCTCATTTTTTGATTGGGTTAGATGTTTTCTTCTTGTGGAGTTCAACCAGTGCTTTGTATATCCTTGATATCAACCCATTATCAGATGTGTATTGGGTAAATATCCTTTCCCATTCTGTAGATTCTGGTTTTTGTATCTTCTTAAAAAATTTATTTATTTCAAGTACCCATCCTTCCACCAGTGCCCATTTCCCACCACCACAGATCCCAGTATCCCTCCCACCCCCATCCCCTCCATTCCACCTTGCCTCTGTGGCAGGGCTTTCCCCTTTGTTCTCTCTCTCCTTTTGGGTGTTGTGGTTTGCGAAAGAGTTAAGCCTGATTTTCAGGGAGAAATGTTGGATGATTTACTTTCCATTGATCACTTTGTATATAAGGAGATGTCTGGCTTACATGACCGCATGGTTCGGAAAAAAATGTCCTGGTATCCGCATGTCAGAGCTATGCTTGTAGAAGTTCATGGTCACCGGGGTTCCATCTGGAGAAGGTGGGACTGCAGCACCTACCCAATCTGGGACCTCCTGGTAATATCGGCTCTGTTTGGTACCTGGAGCATTCTCCAGGAGCTGTGGGGTCCTCCAGACAGTTTTCTTCTTTGTTGCTGTGTGCTGTAAGATGGCGCTGGGGGGTGAGTTGTGGGCGTGACTTCCGGAATCAGAGTTGTCTGGGAGCTGAGGAAGCCCCATTGCAGTTAGGAAAAAATGTCCTGGTACCCGCATGCCAGAGCTATGCTTGTATAGGCTCATGGTCACCAGGGTTCCATCTGGAGAAGGTGGGAAGGCAGCGCCTACCCCATCTGGGACCTCCCGGTGATATCAACTCTGTTTGGGACCTGGAGCATTCTCCCTGGTTTTTGTTTCTTTTAAGGTGCAGAAGCTTCTTAATTTAAGATAGTCCCATTTGTTTATCTCTGTTTCCACTTGGTTGGTCAGTGGAGTGACATCTTTGAAGAAACCATTAGCCTCAATATCATGGCGGGTTTTGCCGAACTTGACTTCAATGTACCTTATGGATTTTGGCCTGATGTTGAGATCTTTAATCCATTTTGATCTGACTTTTGTGCATGGTGTTAAGTCGAGGTCTAAGCCCATTTTTTTTTTTGCATGTGGTTGTCCAGTTATGCCAGCACCATTTGTTAAAGAGGCTTTGCTTGCTCCACTTCACATTTCTTGCTCCATTATCAAAGATTAGATGTTCATACATTTGGGGTTGTGTGTACGGATATTGCACCCTGTTCCATTGGTCTGTGGCACTGCCTTTGTTCCAGTACCATGCTGTTTTAATTATTACCGCTTTGTAGTAGAATTGCTTTAGCTATTCATGGGCATTTGTTTTTCCATATAAATTTCAGGAGTGATTTGATCTATTTCTTTGAAGAATTTCATGGATATCCTTATAGGGATCGTGTTAAATCTGCATATTGCTTTGGGGAGTATTGCCATTTTGACGATGTTAATTCTTCCTATCCATGAGCAGGGGATATATTTCCATTTCCTCATGTCCTCTTTTATTTCATGGAGTAGAGTTTTGTACTTTTCACTGTAGAGATCCTTTACCTCTTCAGTTAGGCTGATTTCGAAGTAATTGATTTTCTGGGGCACAGGTGTGAATGGGATTTTTTTTATGTCACTTTCCTCTCTCTCATTATTTGTGTATAGGAAGGCCATGGATTTTTGGGCATTGATTTTATAACCTGAGACTTTACTGTACAAGTTTATGGTTTCTAGGAGTTTCTTGGTAGAGGATTTAGGATTCTTGAGATACAGTATCATATCATCTGCGAATAGTGAGAGCTTGATTTCTTCCTTTCCTACCTGGATGCCTTTAATGTCTTTTTCTTGTCTAATTGCTATTGCAAATATTTCCAGCACTATATTGAACAGAAGTGGTGATAGTGGGCATCCTTGTCTTGTCCCTGATCTTAGAGGAAAGGCTCTTAGTTTTTTCCCATTGAGGATAATGCTTGCCATGGATTTGTCATAGATGGTTTTGACTATCTTGAGGAAAGTTCCTTCAAAACTCATTTTGGTGAGATTTTTCATAAAAATGGGTGCTGGATATTGTCGAAAGCTTTCTCTGTGTCTAGTGATATGATCATATGGTTTTAATATTTACTTTCGTTGATATGATGAATTATGTTGATTGACTTCCGAATGTTAAACCATCCTTGCATCCCCGGGGTAAATCCCACTTGGTCTTGGTGTATGATCTTTTTGATGAGTTGTTGGATTCTATTTGCTAATATTTTCTTGAGGATCTTTGCATCCGTGTTCATCAGGAATATTGGCCTATAGTTTTCTTTTTTGGTGGTGTCTTTGTTTGCTTTTGGTATTAGGGAGATATGTGCCTTATAGAAGCTGTTTGGGAGAGTCCCTGTTTTTTCAATTTCCTGGAAATCTTGAGGAGAACTGGCTAAAGGTCTTCTTTAAATGTTTGTAAGAATTCACTAGTGAATCCGTCTGGGCCGGGACTTTTGTTTTGGGGAAGACTTTTGATTACCTCTTCAATTTCCTTGATACGAATGGGTCTATTCAGGTATCCCAAGTGTTCCTGGTTCAATCTTGGGAGATTATAGTAATCCAGGAATTTATCCATTTCTTCTAGGTTCTCTGATTTCGTGGCATACAGACTCTCAAATTAGTCTCTGATGATCTTTTTAATTTCATTGGTTTCTCTTGTGATGTCCCCTTTTTTATTTCTGATTTGGTTTATTAGGGTTCTCTCTCTTTCTTTATGAGTCTTGCTAGTGATTTATCAATCTTATTTATTTTCTCAAAGAACCAGTTCTTGGTTTCTTTGTCCTTTCTAATTATTTTTTTGGTTTCCATGTTGTTAATTTCTGCTCTATGTTTTATTATATCTTTTTTTCGGCTAATTTTGTTTTCCTTTTGTTGTTCTTTTTCTAAGATATTGAGCTTTGTGGTTAGGTTATCTATGTAGGTCCTTTCTTCTTTCCTCAGGAATACTTGCAACGCTGTAAATTTTCCTCTTAGCACGACTTTATCTGCATCCCATAGGTTCTTATAGCTCGTGTCTTCATTCTCGTTTGTTTCCAGGTATCTTTTAACTAGTCTTTGACTTCTTTCCTGACCCATTCATTGTTCAACATTGAGTTCTTTAATTTCCAGGTGTTTGGTTTGTTTCTCGGTGTCTTTGTGTGGTGTCTGCATTCTTTAACTCTGGGAACTTTTCAGAAATGATTTCTTTGACTGTGGCTTTTTCATTGGGGTTGCTTCCTTGTCCTTCTGGCACTCTGATGATTCTAAGGTTGTTCCTTTTGGCATCATCCCCTAGGTCTTTGATTCTCCTTAGAGCTATTTTGAGGTCTTTTCCCATTGTTTGTTGTTCCCTATGTGATTTCTGTTGCTCATCTTCAAGCTCACTGATCCTTTTTTCCGCTGTATTCATCCTATTGCTGAGGGCACCTACTGAGTTTTTAATTTCGTCTACCAAATCCTTTATTTTTGAGACTCGTTTTGTACCTTTTTTATTTATGCTCTCATTTCTTCCTGTATTTTATCGACTATCCGTTCTATTGTTACTTTCATTTCTTCCTTTAGTTTTCTGGATATCTCCTCCATTGATTCTTTGATTAGTTCCTTGATCATCCTCTGCATTTCATCTCGGAATTCTTTAATTGGAGAGAGCATATTTGTGGATAACCCCGATTGAGGATTCGGGACTCTTTTCTTTGTCCTCCCCTTGTAGTGGAGATTTGCGCTGTTTCTTCATATTGTTTTGGTTTTCTAGTGGTCAAGTCTTGGAATTCACTAGCACTGTTCCCTCTTATTATGGGAAAGGGTTCTGGATAGGGTCGGTTGATGGTGGCCACCCTTCTCCCTTTCTAGAGTTTGACCTTCCTCTCATGCATTATTCTTTGGCTTATGATGGGAATCTAGTGAAACTTTGGAGGAGTTGCTCTTTTAATATTGGGCTTGTACAGCTTCTTGTGTACTGGTCTTTTATTAGAATTTGAGTAGTCCAGTGGATAATTGTTGTAGTTGAGGTGGTCAGGAATTTTTCCACAGAATTAGGTGATAAAGGCTGGGATGAAAGTCAAGAGTGGTGGGAGTGGGAAATGTAAGTGCAGCCGCATGAGCAGCTGTGTGAGCGTTCGCCTGCAGTAGAGAAGGCCACGCCCTCTTTGAGGAGGTCACGCCCCCTAGAGTGGTGGTCACACCTTCAGCCAGTCCAGATGCTAGTCCAAAGACCTGTTGGGAAGGAGCGGCTACTAGTTGGGCTGGCGCTCACTGTGGAAGTGGAAACAGGTACCCCAGGCCTGGGTCCTGGTGGCGGCTGACTTTTGGGGTCCAGAGTTTTGGCTTGAAGGCACCCCAAGCAGAAACAGACCTGATGGGGAGGGACCAGATCACAGTTCTTTGAAGATGTAAATAAACCACAAATAGAAATCCAGGAAAAATTCACACATGGAGTACTAAAGAACAACTGGGTCAAAGAGGAAGTTAAAAAGTAATTAGATTTCCTCAGTACTGAAGCTATCAAAACTATGGGATATAGCAAAAATTGTATTAAGAGTAAAGTTCAAAGCATCACAGGCATTCATCAGGGAATAAGAACAGACACAAAATAAGCAACCTAATTCCAAACCTCAAGGAACCAAGAAAAGAATAGCAAAGGAAACCCAAAGTTGGAGAGAAGTAAAAATTCAAGCAGAATTTAAAGATATAGAAATAAAATCACAATATGAAAAAATCAGTGAAATCATGAGTGGTTTGAAGAAGAAGAAGAAGAAGAAGAAGAAGAAGAAGAAGAAGAAGAAGAAGAAGAAGAAGAAGAAGAAGAAGAAGAAGAAGAAGAAGAAGAAGAAGAAGAAGAGGAGGAGGAGGAGGAGGAGGAGGAGGAGGAAGAGGAGGAGGAGGAGGAGGAAGAGGAGGAGGAGGAGGAGGAGGTGCAAGAGGAGGAGGTGCAAGAGGAGGAGGAGAAGGAGAAAAAGAAGGAGGAGAAGGAGGAGAAGAAGGAGGAGGTGGAGGAGGAGGAGGAGGAGGAGGAAGAGGAGGAAGAGGAGGAGGAGAAGGAAAAGAAAAAGGAAAAGAAGGAGAAGGAGAGGAAGAAGGAGAAAGAGAGGAAGAAGATGGGTAAACCCCTGTCTTCTATCACAAATAAAAAGAGAAAACTGATTAATTGGATCAGAAATGAAAGTGGATAAGTTTACAAGAGATACTTTGGAAATACAAAATATCATCCAAGCTTATTATGAACAGCTCTGTGTTACTGTATTTTAGTATATAGAATAAATGAATAAATTTCTTGAGTCATAAAACCCCAAATCTGAGCCAGGAGCAAGTAAACAAACTCAATAAGATTTACTTTTATCAAAAAAGTTGAGTAACAAAAAAATCTCAAAAGACAGAAGCTTGGGACAGGTTCACGTATGATCTCTACCCAAACCTCAAAGATTGATTTATTACCTATAGTTCATATAGTTAATAAACTATTGCAGAAAGTAGAAGAAATAGTAGCCCTCCTGGAGAGTTTCTAAGAGACTAGCTTTACCTTGATACCCAAAGCATGGAGATATCACCAAAACAAAATTAGCAAATAGTGACCTTACACCTCAGCGATTAGGGCATTTGCCTTGCACACTACTGACCCTGGTTCTATTCCTCCATTGTTCTCAGAAAGCCCGGCAAGATACCAAGAGTACCCTGTCTACACGGCAGAGCCTGGGAAGCTACCTGTGGCATACTCAATATGCCAAAAACAATAACAAGTCTCACAATGGAGATGTTACTGGTGCCCGCTCAAGCAAATTGCTGAACAACAGGATGACAGTGCTACAGTGACCCTATTTTCTACAATCTAAAAATGTTAATTTTTGTTTATTTTGATGCAAGGATTTTAGTTAAATTTAAAATTCAGTATGAGTACCATTTTTTTAATTTCACATATAATAGTTAGAGTGAACTTCCATCAGAAAGTGTTATTTGTGTTGAATTCAAATTTAGTCAGACCTATTCCTGAATTTTATTTGTAAACTTTATGTGTAAAGCAAGGGGGAGGTAGGAAGGAAGGAAGGAAGGAAGGAAGGAAGGAAGGAAGGAAGGAAGGAAGGAAGGAAGGAAGGTGGGAAGGAGGGTGGGGGGAAGGGGAGGGAGAGAAGACAAAATCCCTTCAAAAGAAGCTATGATTAAATGACAACTTTCATTTTGTTTGGGGCAATACCCAGCTACACTCAGGGCTTACTCTTGGCTTTGCACTTAGGCATCACTCGTGGCGGAACTCAAGGAACCATATAAGGTGTCAGGGCTTCAGCCTGGTTAGCATGAGATATAGGCACCATATCTGCTGGATTATCTCTCCAGGTCTGAAAAAACCTCTGAAAGTATGAAGCCAGAAAGTAAGTTCAATATTCAAAGTCCTTTAAAAAGTTATCTTTTGACATACAATGCTCCAGCACTAATCCCACCATCAATGTCAACTTCCCTTCACCAGGTCTCCTCTCCTACTCACACACCCCTTCCCAAAGCTGCTGTCTTGACAGACACCTTTTAAATTTGGTTATTAAAGTTTGATTCTCATGAATTTAGTGTTGTTGACTCTGTGGTTTCTATATTTAGCTCGATTATTCCTGAACACCACTGATGTACCTGGATCCCCTTAACCCTCACCTCCATTGCTTGTCCTCTATCTCTTCTACTCTTCACTTAACTACTTTTTCCTTCTCTACCTTAAATTCTGGGGTCAACAGTGATGTAGGCACCCCCTCCCACGTTAAACATTATATTTATTCATCGAGTTATTCTAAATGACTGATATATGTGATATCATCCTGCGTTTATCCTTCTTCTGGCCTCCTTCATTGAATGATATCTTTCAGTTCCATCCATGTTGAAGCACATTGCATGATTTCATCATTCCTGACAACTGCATAGTTATTCCATTGTGTAGCTATACGCATCTTCATGATCCACTTTTCTGTTGTTGGACATTTAGGACCCCAAATCTTTCCAATTGAACTGAGTGCTGCAATGAATTGTGATGTGCATACATCTATTTGAATGAATTTTTTCTCACCTGGAGGGGGGTAGTAGGATACCCCAAAGTGGAATTGATAGGTCGGCTCAATTTGTTGAACCAGACCACACTTCCACCAGCAGTGGATAAGAGCTGTTTTTTCACCACATTTCCACCAACCGATTGTTTTCATTATTTTTTGATATGTGCCATTCTCACTTGTGTGAAATTGTATCGCATTGTTGTCTTGATCAAAAATAAGCGATGGCGAGCTTTTATTTTGGTCCTCCTCAGAGAAGCCTTGTTCATTTCCTCTCCCCGGTTTTTGATGTTTTTTTTTTTACTATTTTTCCATTTTATATCTTTTTATTCCCTTCCTATATTATTCCCTTCCCCTCAAGTTTTTTTCTTTCTCTGACCTTCTCCCGCTATTCTGGGGTCAAGGTTGATCTAGGCATCTCCCCTTTATTACATTACAGTTCCTTCTGTAGATATAAGTGAGTGAAAGATTGGCTTAGAGATCACAGATTTAATGAGTAATCTTATTGAGTCAGAGATTTGCCACTTCAAAATCCTTTGATAGAAACACTGTAGCACTGTCCTCCCATTTTTTCCATCAATTTTCTCCAGCGGGCCCAGTAAGGTCTCCATCATCGTGAGACTTGTGGTTACTGTGTTTGGCATATCTAATACATCACGGGTAGCTTGCCAGGCTCTGCCATACGGGCGAGTTACTCTCAGTAGCTTGCCAGGCTCTCTGAGAGGGGCAGAGGAATTGAATTCGGGCCCGTCTGTCTGGCCACGTACAAGGCAATGCCCTGTGCTATCGCTCCAGCCCATTGATAGAAAGAGGTTATTAAAATATATGTGCTTTTAAAATTTTTATTTTTTGTTTGCTTTTGGATTACACTTGGCTGTGCTCAGAATTTGCTCCTAGCTCTGTAAAATAGGGATCACTCCTGGTGGATTTGGGCACCAAATGCCCAGGAATAAACTGGGGTAAGCTGCGTTCAAGTCAAGTAGCTAACACATTGGACTATCTCTCTGTCTCAATGTTTTGTTTTATGACCTGAATTTATTTTTATTTGTGACACTGACATAAAGAATTTACTAGAATTGGTTTTTTACTTTTTTTTTACAAAATCCTGGCAAAAATAATAAAGGGAAAGTAAGACCTGTTTTCATTTTTTCCATTATGAAAGAGAGAAGTTTATACAATTTTACTGTTTACTTGGATAAAAATCTTGAGGATACTTCCCCAGTGGAAAATGACTGGAGTACTATCAGATTCCTGGAACTCTGACCAATTAAGAAATGAGAGAGGTCTACATTTCCCAATAACCTCCAAATCCTCATGGTAAAAGAGTTCAAAAACATACAAGGTGGAAGCATTCACTTTCCTTTGGACTCAGATGTCCAGTATATTTAAGTGTTATTTATATGTAATTTATTTTCACTAATATGCAGATAGTAAACAAAATACATATTAAATAGTATTTCATTTTAATTGACGGGGCAGGGGGGAGCAAGGGATACTGGGGACACTGGTGGTGGAAGATGGTGTAGAGATGGGTGTGCGATCATTGTATAACTGAAACTCAAACATGAAAGCTATGTAAGTGCAGCTCACGATGATCCAATAAAAGAAAAAGGAATTAATGAGAAAATGGAATAAAAGTGAAGAGGATGTTAAAAAAGAAAAAAGAAAGGGAACACTTTGCAGAAGAATAAACAGTTTAGCAAGGATAAAATATATAAAATATCTGGATACAATCCAAAACTATTCAAAAATGAAAAAATTATGACACAACTCGTTCTCAAAATATCAGTTTGAAACTCACTGTAGACCAAAAAATAAATTAAATAAATTAAAGTATATAGTGTGGAACTAAAATGTTTTATAGGCAGGGTAAAGCTTTTATCTTAAGAAAACTTTATCTATTTGAAAAGCCAAAGAATCCTGTTAATGAAAGATTGAGGGCTTTAAATTTTAAGTTTTCTGTTTATTTAGTTATTTCGTTATGATAATCATTTAATCTGCTCTCCCAAGGATTTGCTTCACAGTAAGAGAAAGGTCCAAAACAGTGAGGCAAATCTGTGGTAGTTGAAATTCTACTTTGCTATTTATTTGTGATGGGGCCCTGGGCAAGTTATTTAACTCTGGTTAGATTTTTTCCTTTTTTTCTTAGTAAAGTATTGTCAAAGAATAAAAGAAAATAAAAATCGGTAATATGTGCTAATCTTCTAACAATGCTAATATATTACCACTTGCTAACCACAGTTCTATGCATTTGGATATATTGACTAACCCAAATCTTGCAACCAACTTAAGAAGAAAATTAGTCACAAACCTTTAATTGAGTTATTTTATTTTTCTTTTTAATACTGCATTATTTGTCTTCTGTCAAATCATTGAGCCAACCTTTTTTTGCCAGACTGCTTGGGGAAGTTCAAGAAAATAAATGTATGGGGAAGATGAGACACAAGAGAAATAAGTCTGGGAGGTGGATACTGTTCCTTCACATGACAGAGGGTATTCAAGGTCACCAGCAAAAGAGGCAAAATAGTCCCAGGGCTTCTCGGAGGGCAAAGACCAGAATGACATAGGAGTTTCTTCATAGAAGGGTTCCTGGTATAAACAATGATAGGACTTCAAACACAATCCCAGTTCCAGTTCCAGAACCAGTCTTTCCTACCGTGGCAGCTTCAGCCCCAGTGCACTTGACTGCTGTATCGGTGTCCCTAAAAAGGGCATTGATTTGGATCCTGTGGCACAGAACAACTGAGCTCATGGTATTGCGAGGTTGGCAAGCTACCAATGCTCTCATTATTTGGCTCTCTAGTCCTTTAAGCACACAAGCCATGATCAGCTCAGATTCTTCACGCCATGGAAGGGGTGGGGTGACTCTGGCACAGGCATACAATTTCAGGGGTCAAGAGTCTTAGCAGGCTTCCAGGGCAGAGAAGATAAAGAGTGTCCTAATTAATCTTTCTAAGTGTAAACAAAATAAAGACACAAGAGAAAGACTTGAAATGTGCAGGCAGTTCTAAGTCCAAAGTCATAAATTCTGAATGCAGCGATTGCCATGAGAAGATGCTGGAGCTGATGACAGCGAATGTAGCAAGAACATCATCAAGAAAAACAGTGATTCAATTTAAAAGTCGAAGCAATTTAGCAATATTAAAATCTATTCTTCCATTCAAAAACTATAGAGAAACATTTTGAGAAATGCCCAACAGTCTCACAATTAATGGCTTATAGAAATGCTTTAGACAGTGTATAGAAAAATCATGACAGCTTTACTCTCCCTCTCTCTCTCTATATATATATGTAATATATGTATCTATAAATAGCAACATTACTTGTCGTTAGAAAGCAATACAACAATGTTCGGGGCTGGAGTGATAGCACAGCGGGTAGGGCATTTGCCTTGCATGCGGCTGACCTGGGTTCAATTTCCAGCATCCCATATGGTCCCCTGAGCACCGCCAGGAGTTATTCCTGAGTGCAAAGCCAAGAGTAACTCCTATGCAATGCCAGGTGTGACCCAAAAGCCAAAACAAAAAAACAAAAAAAAAAGAAAGCAATACAACAATGTTTTCTGCATAGAATTTCATATCAAGTTTCATAATAAAAAGGGGAACCAGAAAATAATTATAGATATTGCTATGTTTAATTGACTCTCATATTTTCCTGTGTGACTTGGGTACCTAACGAGCTGCAATCTACATGTAATCTTCCTAGGGTAACAGAAATTTGGGCATTTGTTTATAATTTATTAGACATAAATTCTTTTTCTCTTCTATAAATTGCTTGACACTCTTTCTAGTTCTTTCAAGCTGTAGAGTTTGTGCTTTTTGAAAGAAATTATATAAACTAAAAATCAACCAAAAAAATCAGTAACTGGTTCTTCACACCCTACCGAGGCCTTGAGTTGCCCCCCACGAGTGGCTCTCTGGCAGGGCCATGGCACCAGAGGCACACGGACCTAATCCAGAGCCCGGCAGCTTGCAGCAGAAATGTGAATGGACTATGTGAATGGACTACAGCACCTAGGACCCCAGGGAGGGAAAGGGTGTCTGTCTCTTTCGCCCCCCCCCCCACCCCCGCCCAACCCCGGCAGCACACTGGCCTCTGCCTCAGAGTTTATTGGAAAGCCAGGTATGAGCCAGCAGTGATGGGGCAACCGCAGCCTCATGGGATGGGGGTGGAACCAGCTCGTCCTTCACGCCCTACCGAGGCCACAAGTTGCCCCCCATGAGCGGCTCTCTGGCACAACCATGACACCAGATGCACAGAAACCAATCTCGTAATTATCCGGCTGTTGGCAGAAATCCCTCCGGACTTAATTAGTAAAATATCAAAAATTCAAAATTGTGGCCCTGTGACATCATATGGTTTTCATAACCAGCAATAGAAAACAAATTATTTCACAATGCCTTTTCAGCAATTCTGTTTGTTGGGGGGAAATTCCAAACAATAATGGTGCATCTTTTGTCAAAATAATGAATATAATCAAAGTAGAGAGAGAGAGTTAAGTAGAAATCATCTGCCTCACAGGCATCGGGAGGGGTGGGAAGGGGGGTATATTGGGGTTCTTGGTGGTGAAAAATAATGCTGGTGAAGGGAAGGGTGTTTGATCATTTTATGACTGAGACTTGAATCTGAAAGCTTTGTCACTTTTCTCACTATGATTCAATAAACAAATTTTAAAAATCAGTAACATAATTAAAAGTAAGCATACTATTCAAAGATAATTCTTCTGAGATGTAATACACATGAAAAATAAGCATATAAAAAGGTGCTCGAATCATATTTCATTAGAAAAATGTAAATTAAAAAATAACAAGGTACTATTACATAACTATCAAAGTCATCAAACTCTAAAATGATAATGTCATCAAATGCTGAAGTTATGGCGCAAAAAAAGAGCTCATTCTTTGCTGGTGAAAATGCAAAATGATACAGCCACTTTGAAAGACAGTTCTACAGTTTCACATATTTTTTCTTTGTTTTGGGGCCACACCTGGCGATGCTCAGGGGTTTCTCTTGGTTCCATGCTCAGAGGTCACTCCTAGGAGTACTCAGAGGACCATATGGGATGTCGAGGATCAAACCCGGGTCTGCCTCGAACAAGACAAGCGCCTTACCCGCTGCACTATCGCTCGGCCCTTTGCAGTTTCATATAAAAATAAACATACTTTCATTGACTGATTCAGCACTCTTATTGATTAGTCAATTAAACTATTCAAAGGAATAAAAAAAAAGTCCACAAAAAAAAAAAACCAACTCAACACCGATACTTATATCAACATTATTCTTTTTTTTTTTGCTGCAACATAAATATTTATTCATCTGCTACTTATATTATATATACACATATAATTCTGGAAAACTATGTACAGACATTGTAAATACTGATTATTTCTAGATTCTGGCATTCTTTTTTTTTTTTTTCCCCCTTTATTTTATTTTATTTTTTTTAAAGTTGTAGATTTACAATTTTTTGTGCTTTGGTTTCAATTATACAATGATCAGATACCCATCCCTCCACCAGTGCCCATTTTCCACCACCATGGATAATATCCCTCCCACCCCCATCCCCCCATCCCCCCGTCTCTGTGGCAGGGCAATCCCCTGTGTTCTCTCTCTCCTTTTGGGTGTTGTGGTCTGCAAAAGAGGCATTGAGTGGCAAACATGTTCAGTCCATAGTCTACTTTCGACATGCATCTCCCCTCCTGGGAGGATCCTCCAAACATCCTTTATTTGGTGCTCCCTTCTCTATCTGAATAGCCCTTTCCTCTAGGATACCCGACTGGCCTCTAAGTTACGGAGTAATCCTCCTGGTGCTGATCTCAGCTATTCTTGGGTATTAATCTCATACTTTGTTACTTTATATCCCCCAGATGAATGCAATCTTTCTATGTCTATCCCTCTCTTTCTGACTCATTTCGCTTAGCATGATACTTTCCATATTGTACCACTTGTATGTAAATTTCATGACTTCATCTTTTCTAAGAGCTACATAGTACTCCATTGTGTAGATGTACCAAAGTTTCTTTAACCAGTCATCTGTTCTTGGGCATTCAGGTTTCTTCCAGTTTCTGGCTATTGTAAAGAGGGCTGCAATGAACAAACAAGTGCAGATGTCACTTCGACTATACATTTTTGCCTCTCTGGGATATATTCCCAGGAGTGGTATTGCTGGGTCAAATGGGAGCTCAATTTCTAATTTTTTGAGAATCGTCCATACTGTTTTCCAGAAGGGCTGAACCAGTGGACATTCCCACCAACAGTGAAGGAGTGTCCCTTTCTCGCCACATCCACGCCAGCATTGGTTGCTTTTGTTCTTTTGAATTTGGGCCAGTCTCTGAGGTGTGAGATGGTATCTCATTGTGGTTTTGATCTGCATCTCCCTGATGATTAATGATGTAGAGCATTTTCTCATGTGCTTTTTTGCCATTCTGATTTCTTCTTTGAGAAAGTTTCTGTTCATTTCATTGCCCCATTTTTGGATGGGGTTGGATGTTTTCTTCTTGTGGAGTTTAACCAGTATTTTGTATATCCTGGATATCAACCCCTTGTCAGATGTGTATTCGGTGAATATCCTTTCCCATTCTGTAGACTGTCTTTGTATTTTGGTCACTGTTTCTTTGGAGGTGCAGAAGCTTCTTAGTTTAAGATAGTCCCATTTATCTATCTCTGTTTTCACTTGCTCGGCCAGTGGCGTGGCATCTTTGAAGATACCATTAGCTTCAATGTCATGGAGGGTTTTGCCAACTTTATCTTCAATGTACCTTATGGTTTCTGGTCTGATGTTGAGGTCTTTAATCCATTTTGATCTTACTTTTGTACATGGTGTTAGGCAGAGTTCTGAGCCTGTTTTTTTGCATGTAGCCGTCCAGTGATGCCAACACAATTTATTAAAGAGGCTTTCCTTACTCCACTTCACATTACTTGCACCTTTATCAAAGATTAGATGAGCATTTGATTGAGGAGAGATGTCAGTGTATTCAACCCTGTTCCATTGGTCTGCAGTTCTGCCTTTGTTCCAGTACCATGCTGTTTTAATTATTACTGCTTTGTAGTACAGTTTGAAGTTCGGGAGGTTGATTCCTCCCATTTTCTTTTTCCCAAGAATTGCTTTAGCTATTCGTGGGGGCTTATTGTTCCATATAAATTTCAAGAGTGTTTGCTCCATTTCTTTGAAGAATGTCATGGGTATCCTTATAGGGATTGCATTGAATTTATACAATGCTTTCGGTAGTATTGCCATTTTGACAATGTTAAGTCTCCCGACCCATGAGCAGGGGATATCTTTCCATTTCCTCATGTCCTCTTTTATTTCCTGAAGTAGCGTTTTATAGTTTTCTTTGTACAGGTCCTTTACTTCCTTAGTTAAGCTGATTCCTAGGTACTTGATTTTCTGGGGCACAATTGTGAATGGGATTGTTTTTTTCATGTTGCTTTCTTCTCTCTCACTGTTTGCGTATAGGAAAGCCATGGACTTTTGGGTATTGATTTTATAACCTGCAACTTTACTATACGAGTCTATTGTTTCTAAGAGTTTTTTGGTGGAAGTTATTGGGTTCTCTAAGTAGAGTATCATATCATCTGCGAATAGTGAGAGCTTGATTTCTTCCTTTCCTACCTGAATGCCCTTAATATCTTTTTCCTGCCTAATCGCTATTGCAAGTACTTCCAGTACTATATTGAACAGCAGTGGAGAGAGTGGGCATCCCTGTCTAGTCCCTGATCTTAGAGGGAAGGCTCTCAGTTTTTCCCCATTGAGGATGATGCTTGCTGTAGGCTTGTGGTAGATGGCTTTAATTATGTTGAGGAAGGTCCCCTCTATACCCATTTTGGCTAGGGTTTTCATCATAAAGGGGTGCTGGATTTTATCAAATGCTTTCTCTGCATCTATTGATATGATCATATGCTTTTTATCTTTTCTTTTGTTGATATGGTGGATTATGTTGATTGATTTCCGAATGTTGAACCATCCTTGCATCCCTGGGATGAATCCTACTTGGTCATGGTGTATGATCTTTTTGATGAGTAGTTGGATTCTATTTGCTAGAAGTTTGTTGAGGATCTTTGCATCTGTGTTCATCAGGGATATCGGCCTGTAATTCTCTTTCTTTGTGGTATCTCTGTCTGCTTTTGGTATCAGTGTGATATTTGCTTCGTAGAAACTGTTTGGAAGTGTTTTTGATATTTCAATTTCGTGGAAAAGCTTAAAGAGTATTGGGAGTAAGTCCTCTTTAAAGATTTGGAAGAATTCACTAGTGAATCCATCCGGGCCAGGACTTTTGTGCTTGGGGAGACTTTTTATTACCATTTCAATTTCCTTGATGGTGATAGGTCTGTTCAGGTATTCCAGGTCTTCTTGGTTCAGCCTTGGGAGTCTGTAGGAGTCTAGGAATTTATCCATTTCCTCGAGGTTTTGATGTTCCGTGGCATAAAGCTTCTCAAAGTACTCCCTGAGGATCCTCTGAATTTCTGTGGTTTCTGTTGTAATGACCCCCTTTTCATTTCTGATTCGGTTGATTAGGGTTTTCTCTCTCCCTTTCTTTGTGAGTTTTGCTAGAGGCTTATCGATCTTGTTAATTTTCTCAAAGAACCAGCTCTTGGTTTCATTGATCTTTCGGATTGTTTTTTGGGTTTCCATCTCGTTAATCTCTGCTCTGAGTTTTATTATTTCCTTTCTCCTGTTCGGGTTGTGCTCCTTTTTTTGGTCCTTCTCCAAGCTCTTAAGCTGTGAGGTTAGGTTACTTATGTGTGCTCGCTCCTCCTTCCTGAGGAATGCTTGTAGAGCTATAAACTTTCCTCTTAAGACAGCCTTTGCTGTGTCCCATAAGTTTTGGTAACTCGTGTTCTCATTTTCATTCGTTTCTAGGAATCTTTTGATTTCCTCTTTGATTTCCTGTCTAATCCACTCGTTGTTCAATAGTGCACTGTTTAATTTCCAGGTGTTTGATTTAGTTTTCTGTTTTTGTGTGTGATTTACTTCTAATTTCAGCGCATTATGGTCTGAGAAGATTGTTGATACAATCTCTACCTTCTTAATTTTATGGAGGCATGTTTTGTGGCTCAGCATGTGGTCTATCTTGGAGAATGTTCCATGTACGCTTGAGAAGAATGTGTATTCAGCTTTTTGTGGATGAAGTGTCCTGTATATATCTACTAAGTCCCTTTCTTCCATTGTTTCCCTCAAATGAAGTATGTCCTTGCTAAGCTTGAGTCTGGTTGATCTATCAAGAGGTGACAAAGCAGTGTTGAAGTCTCCCACTAGTATTGTGTTGCTATTGATGTCTTTTTCCAAATCTATGAGTAGTTGTTTTAAGTACTTTGCTGGTCTCTCATTAGGTGCATATACATTTATTATTGTAAGTTCTTCCTGTTGTACAGATCCTCTGATCAATAAGTAATGGCCTTCACTGTCTCTTATGACCTTCCTCACTCTGAAATCAATGTGGTCTGATATAAGGATGGCTACCCCAGCTTTTTTATGGGAGCTGTTTGCCTGTAGGATTGTTTTCCAGCCTTTGACTCTGAGTCTGTGTTTGCTTTGACTATTGAGATGCGTTTCTTGCAGGCAGCAGAATGTTGGGTTCAATTTTCTAATCCATCCTGCCACTCTATGTCTTTTAATTGGTGCGTTTAGCCCATTGACATTGAGAGAGATTATTGTTATGGGATTTTGTCCCATTGTTATGTTAAAATTGGGTGTATTTGAGGGGCCTTTCTTGCCTTAAAGTAGCCCATTTAGTTGTTCTTGTAACCATGGTTTTGAGTCTATGAAGTTCCTTAGCTGTTGTTTGTCTGTGAAACTGTGTGTTGTTCCTTCTATTATGAATGAGAGTCTTGCTGGGAAAAGTATTTTGGGGGAGGCATTTATTTCATTGAGTTTTTTTACTATGTCCCACCACTGTTTTCGGGCCCTGAGGGTTTCATCAGAAAAATCAGCTGTGAATTTTAAGGATGCTCCTTTGTAAGAGATTTCTTTCTTCGATCTTGCTGCTTTCAGAATTTTGTCTCTGTCTAAGGTTTTGGTCATTTTGATCAGAATGTGTCTTGGGGTATTTTTATTCGGATTTCTTCTAGCTGGTACCCTTCGGGCCTCCTGAATGTGGTCACAAGTTTTCTTCAGCTCTGGAAATGTTGTAGCAATGATGTCTTTGACAGTTTCTTCTTCATCGAGGTTTTCTTCCTGTCCCTCTGGGATTCCAATAATTCTTATGTTACCCCTCTTGGCTTCATCACGATCTTCTCTTGCCATCTGTTCCCGAATTGTGAGTCTCTTTTCCATTTTCTGCTCTTTTCGGGAGAGTCTCTGAACTTCATCTTCGAGCTCACTGATTCTGTTCTCAGCCGCTGTTACTCTGCTGCTGAGGCCTTCCACTGAGCTTTTCAATTCGCCTACGAGATTTTTCAGGTCTGACATTTCTGGTTGCATTTTCCTCATTTCTGCCTTCAGATCCTCTTGTCTTCTATTGGCATTGCTTTCCATTGTTTCTTTTAATTCCCTAAGCATCCTAAGTAGCTCCCTTCTGAATTCCTTGTCAGAGAGGTTGTCTAACACTACAGTACTGTTGGTGTCATCTGGGCTAGACTCTTCAATATGAATGTTTGGTGGGCTTTTGCGTTGCTTTACCATTGTGAGAGGTGTGGTTTAGTCCTTCACGTTCAGTGTTACTATTCTGCTTGATATGCAGTGTGAGTTAAGATAGGCTTATGAGTTATTGGCAACTGTATTTCTAGTGGCTGAGCTAAAATAGAGAAGTTTCCATCTAAGAAGTTAGCTTATGGTTCCTATGGCATATGTAGTGGGAAAATATTTCGCGGCCGCTAACGCGGCCGCGGCTCCGGAAAGAGTCCCTGGCACTGGGCGAGGAGTTGGGAATGTCTCCTGTTTGGAATTGGAGCCGTTCAGCTTTGTTGCCCAGAGCTGGGCCTCTGTGCCCGTCCCACGCGGCTCAGGGGTTGAAAACCGGCTGTCTCGGGGCTGTTTCTAGCTGCGCGTGCCCAGAGAGGAACCCAGGCCCTTGGGGGCGGGCTGTACCTGTTGGAATTGGAGCCGTTCAACTTTGTTGCCCAGAGCTGGGCCTCTGTGCCCGTCCCACGCGGCTCAGGGGTTGAAAACCGGCTGTCTCGGGGCTGTTTCTAGCTGCGCGTGCCCAGAGAGGAACCCAGGCCCTTGGGGGCGGGCTGTACCTGTTGGAATTGGAGCCGTTCAGCTTTGTTGCCCAGAGCTGGGCCTCTGTGCCCGTCCCACGCGGCTCAGGGGTTGAAAACCGGCTGTCTCGGGGCTGTTTCTAGCTGCGCGTGCCCAGAGAGGAACCCAGGCCCTTGGGGGCGGGCTGTACCTGTTGGAATTGGAGCCGTTCAGCTTTGTTGCCCAGAGCTGGGCCTCTGTGCCCGTCCCACGCGGCTCAGGGGTTGAAAACCGGCTGTCTCGGGGCTGTTTCTAGCTGCGCGTGCCCAGAGAGGAACCCAGGCCCTTGGGGGCGGGCTGTACCTGTTGGAATTGGAGCCGTTCAGCTTTGTTGCCCAGAGCTGGGCCTCTGTGCCCGTCCCACGCGGCTCAGGGGTTGAAAACCGGCTGTCTCGGGGCTGTTTCTAGCTGCGCGATATCAACATTATTCTTAACTGTCAAAGAAACGAAGATATCCTTTTGAAATCAGGGATTTTCAAAGCAACCAAGATATCCTTTAGTAATTAAGTAGATGAATGCATTGTGGAAAGAAGTATAATGAAATATTGTTCAGGAAAAAAATCAGCAAGGAAGGAATTATAAAGCATACAAACCTTACTAGAGAGAGAAAAAAAATCTACATCAAAACTACTACATAGAGTATCGTGTGTCTCCTGTTATCTGTCTTGTTGATTTTCCAACTTAAAATTTTGAGTCCCCAATTTTAACAATAATCATGTTAAAGCTAAGTTTTTTCATTTATTATCTGCAGTTGCTACATAAACTGCAATGAGAAATTGAGTCATATGACTTGAAGATTGTATTATTTCCATATATTGTTACTCTTACGTTCACAAAATTTAATCATAAAGTTCTCTCCTTGAAAATGATATGTTTACAGAACATTACAATAGGACAATATGACACAGAAAACTGTTAGAGTATAAAGACAATGAGTATTTGAAGAAAATATATAAAATTCCAGGGAAAGAAAGATATTTAATGCTATGATTTTTAATAGCATATAACAACGGTATGTCAATAGTATAATAGGATATGAGGATAATAGTATAATAGGATATCAAGTATAATAGGATTTGATTTCCTTAACGAATTTGAATTAAAAAATTAGAATAAGACAAAATAAAAATAATTTATTCAATTTAACATATTTCTTCTGCTTTAAGCATATGGTGTGTGATTTGAAAGTTATATGCTCAAATAGATTTTATAGAAACTTAATAACATCAAGTGAAAAAATCAAACTTCTGTGTAAGATTTGCTCAGGACGAAATGTCAACCAGCTGATGCGATAGTGACAATCCTGGAATCAAAGATCATTCTGTTCCCCCTTCACACACACACACACACACACGCACACACGCACACACACACACACGCACACACGCACACACACACACACACACACACGGCGTGTGCGCGCCACGCACACACAATCCTGCCACCTCCACCCCTACCACGTCCCACCACCATGCGGAAGACAGGACTTACTCCAACTAGTGAAAGGAAGCCACCAGGCTGCATTTCATGCCTCCGCACATCCATCCCCTACAGGTAACAAAAGGCCAGACCATGAGCACTGGTCCCACCCGTTCCCTTTTCCCTCCCAATACAATTTTTAAAATCCCTCTTAACCTCTCCCATGGCGGGGCTCTACCGCAGCAGAAGAAAGGTCACCTACACCCCCAAAAACTCCTATTTCTACACTTTACTGTGTCTGTCCCTCTGTCAGTACCAGGTAATGTATCTGACGCATCTTTCTGAAATATCTTTCAGAGAGAGATTTTTGGAACTATTTCCACATAAACCATTCCAAATGATCAAGTTAGTTACTAGATTTGGGTTCCTTTTATTCCACAATAAACTATTCTGTATTTTGTCTGTATGAAAAACTAAGAGAGTTGGAAAAATTGAGAAATAATGCAGAAAATAGCAACATTTCTCAGCTATGTTTAATCAATAAAGAAACTGAGTTGTCCATCATTAGCAATGCTACACACTCACACTGATAAGCTGGAAAGTAAACAAGCAGGAACGCTAGTCTAGGTAACCAGGGCTGGAGAGGGAGAGAAAGAGAGGAGAGAGAATTATTAGACAAGAGTGTTTGTTGTGATTTCTGCAGAAAACAAAAACTCAAGTGGGCTCTCACTGGTTCTGGGGAATAGTGACTGATTCTGATAGCATGTTACCTGGTTGGAAATGAGGGTGCACAGTGACCTGGAAAATGAGAACCCCAAAAGGGATGGCCTTAGGTGTGTGAGCTTGGTAATAGGTAGTTCAGGAAGGACATTGAAACTCTGGTGGTTGGTGTGGTATTGTGTACGTCTTGTACCTGAGATCTCTCTCAATATCTATATAAACATATAGATATAAAGATATAGACATAAAGATATATAGATATATAAAGATAGATATATATAGAAATATATATACATATGTATACATATATATGGATTCCAGGGACAATATCCAGGGTTCCGGGTATTGGATCTCTGGTTTAGCCAAGACAAGTGCCCAATCTGTTAAACAGTCTCTGGGCTATAATTTTAACAAGAGCATAAGCCACAAAATCAAGGTAAAAGGGAGAGAAGAAGGGAGGGAAAGGAGGAAAGGGGAGAGGAAGGGTAGAGGAAGGAAGGGGAAGGAAAGAACAGATAACAAATATCCACTGACTATAGAAATGCACCTAGCAAGTACAGTGCTAAAAGTAGATAAAGAGATACACATGACAACCTTTCAGTACCTGTATTGCAAACCATATTGCCCAAAAAGGAGAGAGAGAAAGAGGAGTGGGGGAGGGAGGGAGGGAGGAAGGGAGGGAGGGAAGAAAAGTGCCATAGATGCAGGCTGGGGGAATAGGGTTGTTGCAGGAGAGAAACTGGGGACATTGGTGGTGGGAAATGTACACTGTTGAAGGGATGTGTATAAGAAGTTTGTATGAGTGAAACTCAATTATGAATAACTTTGTAACTGTGTCTCACAATGATTCAATTTTTTTAAAGAGTGTTTAGGGTCTTTTAGAAGTAGAGGCTATATGGGCAAAAATAGAATAAGAAACTGTGAGAAGACATGTATTTTATGATGTTTTCTGATAACTATGTAAAATACTCTAGCCCATGGACTGTCATGTAGCTATTGGTGTTGATGAGCTTGCTAATTGTCCTTAAGTCTCTACTTACAGGGGCACTGTTAGGAGCTCAGGAGTGTTGGGGGAGGGATATTGTATTGAATAACTGGCCTATCTGGGGGACAATTTTGTATTGATGATGAAAAATTGCATAGCTAACTGCTCAATATGCTATAGGAGATTTATAACTTAGATACTACTCATAGCATTACAAATGAAATTAAATAAATACATATACTTACAATATTTGTATGCAGGTAAATGTACATATATATGAGAAGGTATAAACAAGAATATATGTATAAACATTTGAAATCATTTTAAGAACATAAAGAATGCCTACACCATTTGTTTTATATTGATCTCAGAAAAGAGTCAGAAGTAAGAGTTTAGGTGAGTTTTACAGAAATTTCAGTGTCTGCTATTTTAAAATTATTCAGCAGTACCTGAAAATAAACCTATTTGATGTGTATGTTGTCTATTTATTAGATATTCTAATCTTTGTTTTATTATCAGCTAAGTGAGTATTAGCAAGATTAGTCACGATATTAATTAAATCTTACACTTTAAAGGTTCAGATAGATTTTCTAGATTGAGACTTGAGTCTGATATTATTGAATTTATATCTTACACTGATATAGCAATTAAGGGGAAATAAAATGTCACTTCAGTCTTATTTCTTATGGCTGTACTTCAAGATTGATTTTTAACTTAAAATAAGGGCACATTTACTTTATAATTTGAAGAACAAAAATAGATTACATTTTATAGTTTTATGACTTTCTAGATAAAAAGTGTAAATGTCAGAAGCCAGAATTTCCATATCCAAATTCAGGAAAATTTTAAAATAGGACTAAATACAAATGAACTATCAAATAATATGACTTTTAGCTATAGGCCATGTTTAATATTAATGATCACTTTTTAATACAGTTTGTGAGATATTTCTCATTTTATGGGTTAATCAAAACTCCTTTCTAAGAAAAATGATAAAGTGAAAAAATATAATAAGAAGTCTAAAATCAGGGTCCCCAAATGCAATAGTGGTCAGTGGTCATCATTCAAGTCCCAGACTCTCATATTTTTATTCAACCACCCTTAGTGTTTGGTTTCAACCTTCCTGCTCCTAAGATTGTACCTGCATTACTACCCACACTCAGAAGAAAAAAAAGGGAGAAAAATTGAAAAGCAGACTTCTTTAAGTTTTTTTCTGCATGTCAATTCCAATCACTGTTGCTTACCAAGCTTTCTACCAAAATACAGACATTAAAATGTGCAGGAATTATCAAAGAAGACATGCACAATACCAAAAAGCATATGAAAAAAATGTTCATTATATATTGTCAGGAGATATCAGCTTATATTTCTGAGAAGGTTCTATACCAAAGCCTTCCAAGACCAAGACGTGTTAAGAGAGTGGAGTAATAATAACCCTCATACACTGTTTATAATGACCACCAAAAAGCAGCAAGTCAAGTGACCAACAGATGCATACATTAAAAAAAAGGAAACCTTTATATATATAATCGAATACAATTTAACTCTTTGAAGATGGAAATATTGAAGACGTTTGCTATAACATGAATGGAATTGGAGGGACATGCTGAGTGAAATAAATCAGAAGGAAAAGCAAATACTAGATCTGTCTTTATCTTCATAAAAGAACATGGAGGCATTGAGCAAAGAAATAGACAAAACAAAATGAAAACAAACCTTTAAATTCAGACAGCAAAACCTAGAGGATTGTATGAGGTCAGTTAAAAAAAGGGGATCTAACGAACTGTAGTGAATGAATACTGGTACACTGGCAGTGGTTGCAGTGTGACAATATGGTTCTAGTAGGCTAGAAACTGCTGCTGTAACACATACACAGTTTGTGTTACCTCAGTATAATTAGTAGGAATTGGGGAATGCTGGTGATTTTAAATGAGCATGACTTTGACCAGAAATAAGGCTTAATATATACATCCAACAAAGCCAAGACAGATAAGAAATTGAGAAAGTATAATGATAGCAAAAATAGACCAGCATTTGGGAAAACTACATGGTATCTCTAAATAGAAAGTTTAGAAGAAGGAAGGGAACAGAAACATAAATAAAAACAAACTTGCCATTAAGGAAAGAAATTCAGTTTAGAAAAATTCATAGTTTCAGGTCAAATCAGAAAGAAAAGTTTGTCAGTGTTATAAGAGGAATTGAACACATTTTTATACAATTACAGACATACTAGAAAGAGGAACTGCAAAAGTGGAAAATATATGTTTTCAATATTCTTCTAATTACCCCTACTGATTTTCATTTCTGCTTGATTTTGGCCACTTGCTTTTCAGTTTTCAAATATTTTTGTTACTGTCATAGGTTTTGTTTTCCAACGTCCATCTTCAACTCATTGTCTATTCTGGATGTATTGTATTTCCTTTCAATGAAATAGTATTCTAGTTTTAAGTCCATCCTTAAAGTCAATAAAGCCATGAATATTTAACACAAAAACCTTGCATTCATCTTTTTATCTTTTCCTACCCCCCAGCCATTCTCTATTGACAACTTGTAATAAAGGAAACTATTCTTCATTCAATGACCTACCCTCTTATGAATTTACTCAAGTGGCCTAAAAGCCAAAAAAAAAGTAAAAAAGAGAAACTGAGTGTGTTCACCCTTCTTTGTCACATACTTCCTTATATTCCGTCAACCTTCAACCTTCAAGCACTACAGACTTGTTTCACATAATTTTAAAATTTTCATCTCTGTCTGTAATACCATTCCACATCCATAGATTAGAGGCTCCATTTCTTAACTGAACTATTGAGATTGAGTCTAAATGGGTGACTATATCTTTATAATTCGTGGTCCATGTTGCAGTTACAGTATTTTTCATTCTAAAATTATACCTAGTCTCGAAAGTTTTTAAGCTCAAAAACTTTCACTGCATTTAGATGTTTGAAAAATTGTCAAAATTTCCGAGTAAGTAAAATAAGAGATTTCACTACTTGATTTCTATGCAACTTTATAGTTTCTTATCTCAGTGAAATTTGTGACACATTCTAAAACCACATAATACTCCAGTAAACTAAGATAATTGTAGTTCTTAAAAGTGAAATGACACAATACTTTTCCTTGCCTTAATAACCCTCCTCACTTCACGCATCTTACTCTTTTCAGTGCATCTTCCAAGCTATATATGACCATTTATGATACAAGCTGGAACTTGCTGAGAGTCTAAGAGTTATTAGCAGTTATGTTGTGAGAAAATTCGATATTCTGGCTTTATATAAGGTAATCAGGATATGTTCTCTCTGAGGTAAAAAGATTCTTTTGTATGTTCCTGTAACATTATGAATACACCTCTACAATAATATTTACTGCATTGCATAAAATACAGTTCTGCTATCTTTCGGCTGCTATAACTAAATACTGTGGCTGGGTGGTTTTCAAGTAACTGAGATTTATTTCGCTACTTTGGTGCGAGGGTTGGGAGGTGTTGGCAGATACTGTAAGTTATGAAAGTATATTTCCTGGTTCTTATACAGCTGTTTTCTACCTCTATTCTCACCTGCAGAAGTGGCGAAAGAACTCACTATGGTCTCTTTCATAACGATACTAATCCCATTCATGATGATGCTAGCTTAGTACCCTAATCATGTCTCAGAGATCACACTTACAAGAGGGCAATAGGTTTTATAAACTTGTGGGGTCACAACCAGTTAGTCTAAAACAGTCTTACTTGTAATTTTTTTAATGTCAAGGACAAGTCTTATTTGTTAGCCCTTATCTCCAGAAAATTTGGTATCATTTTGTTATTTGTTCTATGTTCAGAGTATTTTTAAATAAATGCTTTTAGATGAAAGAGTTTATGTAGGGTCTTCATAAAGCACTTTCAACTAAATATAATTCTGCAAATACATGCAGTGTACAATGAACCGAGAATGCATAGAACCTTGTGTTAATTGGTAGGATATACTTGTATCTCTAAAATGGCTTCATAGGTACAGCTGTTTGTCCTATAAAATCCATCATTATAAACCATTCGATGATTTACAATGGACATCTTTGAAGACTGAATTAATTCAATATTTGCCTTGACGGTACATTTATTTCTATTTGTAGATGATCCAACGTGTTTACAAATATGTGAGTATTTGAAGTTGGTCTGCTAGAGGGAAAGAATCAGCTTGCTTAAAGTTAGAGAAAATGTTGTATCTATTCAGGACTAAAAATCTAGGATATCTAGCTCATCTATATTTTCAGTGTATTCTAACAAGTGCAATACTATTATTAGGAATTTGTCTCTAAGAATATTGTAGATCTAGAGACATAATGAATTTATGCCCACATTTTGCATTAATACCACTGCCCACCTTTAACGAACCATTATAAAGACATGGAATCTCTCATTTCAAAGATCTGCCTTTGAAAATCTGAAACAAGGGTCTGTCTCATCTAGATTCAGAGTATCTGTATCAACATTCACAGTGGAGGTCAGAGTAATTGCTCCTGGCAGATCTTGAATGTGCCCCATTGTTACTCTGTGTCCTGACTAATTACAGTGATTTACTAAGAATGAATCTGTTTTTGGCTATCTAGTAAAGCATGTGCTGATCCATGGGTTATGTTTAGTAAATCTTTTATTAACTCGATAAAAACATACATATATATATCAGCAACATGGTAGAAAATAAGGAAAAGAAAATATATTCATTTATTTATCTTTTATTTTTGTTACCAAGCCCATATACTCTTTTCATAATAGCATTTTATTTGATTAAATAGAATTAACAAAGTATATTTATTAATATATTAGTACATAATGATAAAATAGGCAAAATGTCTTTTGAGAAGATAGAAATTTCATATTTACTTTCCCTTTCTTTCTGTCAAGCTCCCCCCCCCACTCCCCCATAATTCTGAATCACTCTTGAGAAACTAGGAACAACAAATGAGTTTGCAAATTGACATTTAAATCAATCCATTAGGTATACTTTTCCTCTGCTGAGCTAACATAGTGACATAAATAGTGTCAAATAAAGTAATACATTGCTGAGAAAATAAGAGCATCGAATACAACTTTTTTTTACCAGCTGTGTTACAGGATCCAGTATCAGTCCAGGTATCTTTGTGCAAAATTGCTTGTCTGCTTCATTAGATACAAATAGCAATTTTGACCTCCAAATATACAAAAAAGTAAATTTTTATATGAGAATATTAATATTTATGGTTCTCCTTGACATAACATTTTAATTTACTTCGGTGGCTAAGAATAAAAACAGGGTGAGCTCTGACAAGTCTAGTAATATTTCTCAATAAAATAAACTACAACTTTGAATTCCTTCTGGGAAAAAAGCAGTATTCTCCATTTGTAATTTCAGTTAAGAGTCTCACTGCTGCCATATTTTATTTACTTAATTCCTAATCATAATATAGAGATCAAGTGAACTACACATTTTAGTAGCCATAATTTTTAGAACAATAAATATATCATTTCTCACTTGAACATTTACTTAGAACTAATTTCAACATATTCTGAAGAAAGATATTCTCCATGTTTGTGCCATTAAGCAGTCACTGTATAACAATTCTCATTGCTGGTGCCTTTTTTATAATTCCCATTATTTTTTGCTTTCATTTTTGTACTTAAATAGAGATGGAAGCTGCTTCTACATGATGTCCAAATCCAATTAAAATGGAAAACTGTCATTCAGAGAATACATTTGGTACCATAAAAACTTTTGGCAGAGTTTTGTTAGTATTATATATAGATTTGTGTGTGTGTATGTGTGTGTATGTGTGTGTGTGTCAGTATGTATGTGAGAGAGATAGAGAGAGAAAGAAAGAGGGCGGGAGAGATTGAATTGACTGTGAATTCAATTACAATGTTGCTTTAGCCTGCATAAGGTATGTTTCTAAATATAAAGACCATAATTATGCTCTGATAGAATATTCATTCAATCTAGGAGAGACCCAATAAACAAGAAAATGTACAGCACAGAGAAAAATTCTAATGGGCTGTGGTATTTCTAGAGTGATAAAACATAGGATTTATTTTGCATGTCGTGTAACATATTAGCAAAAACATAGTGACTTAAGGCAATATAAAAGCATTATTTTTAAGATTTTCATGTGTCGGTATTCTGGGCATAACGAAATTATATTCTTTGTTTCAGTCTTCCAGGGCTACCATCCCAGTGACTGTCAAGGCTGCATTCTTATCTGAAAGCTTAAATGGGGTAAAAATCTGCTTCCAGGCGAACTCATGCTGTGGATAGAATTAATGTATACTGCAGAAGTCATGACAAATTTTGACTTTGAAAAGTCAAAAACGGAAAGAGATATTCTTGAATGAATGAATCAGCAAGCAAGACATAATCTTATATCATGCCATTTAATAATGTCAGTGGTAGTCCATCATCTTTTGCATAATCTATTAGTCAGAAGGAAGTCACAAATCTCTCTCATACTCAAGGGGAAGAAATTATACAAGGTCATGCACAACTAGATGCAGGGATCAAGTGCTCTCTCTCTCTGGAAAAGGCTGCCAGTCACAGAAACACTCAAATTTCAAGAAAATGGGAAGGTGGCATCAGATCAAATAGTTGAAAAAATTATACAAACCATGAGGTTTTTTGAGGAAACAGTATACTAGATTAATTGGACAGTTAATGCAAATACACTGAGGGGGGTATTTGGCTAATCTGTAAAATAGCAAAGAGGCAAATGTGACTGGAGCAGAAAAAATGAGAAAAAATATCCTTGAAAATGTGAAGCTATGATCAAAAGTCAGCATAGACTAGAAAAGCAGGGTGAGATGGTGTCCACAGGAGGGAGGCCTTGTAGGCCACCATAGAAATTCAACTGTAGTCAGGGTGAAGTGGGAGACAAAGAATAGTTAAAAGGAGCCACTGAATTTAACTTAACTCCTCTGCTATGCTCAGACAGGAAGAGCAGAGTACTTGGAGAAATATGAAGACTACTTAGGAGGCTATTGTTTAGTTTAGTAGAGTTGGCAGTGAGGTAAACAACATGGTCAGAACGTGGATAAAATCTGAAGGTTCAAGCCAACTTCTTCCCGTTGAACTTCTTTCTTCAATTAGGTAGGCCAAGTTGCAGTTTTCACATTTGTTAATAAATATGCATTGTCCATCTGGTCCCTTCCTTGAGAATTTGAACTCTATTTGAGACAAGATCAATTTCATCTACTAGTAACTAACGTTACAACCTGTAAAATTAAAGCATTGGTGGTTGCCATTATCTACCATGTATGTAGCCTTATGTAAAGAAGAAATCAAGAAGGGTGACACGGATACTGAAAAACTGGCAGCAGAATATGACTGAGAATATTCAAGAACTATTTGCTATTGTCACTTGACCCAGTCATAAAAATTAACAATTTCTTAAAAGAGAATGGGAACTCTATTTGTTGATGCCAAAAAATTAAGCTATTTTCATCTTTTGTCATCAGCAATATTTTGATTTTGAAATAGTGCCAAGTCTCAGAAGTGGTAAAACGTGTGGACCCAGTAAATATTTGGGTCATATTGAATATATAAAACAGCACTTCTATGTTATAAAACAGCACTTCTATGCTGCTCTAAATTTTCTTTGAGCTTTACCTGAGTTGCTCAAAGCTATAGTTATTAAAAAATAAAATATTTACAATAATCTTTTGTAGGCATTTATGTATGTATATGCAGACATAGATATATAGTTTATATTTTCAAATTACATGGCCAACTTCTAAAGAGGACAAATTTTGTTTTCTTTTTTGTTTCCAAATCCTGAGAAATTGAAACACTTAATTGAAGTTAAAATTCACATTGATTTTATTCCATTTGAATTATTGTCTGACCTCTAAGCCTCTATAGAGTCTATTATTTCCAAAGCCTGCTCTAATTATAAGCAAATGTGGTAGTGATGATTCATTAGGATGGTTTTATTTTAGGTAACTGTTCTCACTGTTAAGTCATTTTCTTAATAGCTAATTAGATGTCATGGAAGGTATTAATAAAGAAAGGATTTCATTTCCATAAGACTGCTGGCACATGAACTGCTCCCTCTATTGGACGGTCACGGTCTGGGTATAAGTGTGTAACTGGCTTAAACAGTGCAATGACTCTTGCCTTGTTATAGTGTGACCATATGTGGCCAATTATATTCCTGTTTTTAATAATGCAGTTGTTGATTTACTGGTTCACATTCTTCTCTGATCATTAATTTTTATTGGGTTTCATCTTTTGATTCATCCTCATGTGGTATGTCACAGCAGCACTTTCTTGCCACCTCATATGTTAAACCAAAACAGAGGACAGAATTGTGTGGCTCCCATGGAAACCTTCAAACATTGCAAAATCACAACTTTGAATCTGCAGCTCCTGTTCTTTGTGGTTTCATGCCCTGCAATGGCATTCTCTGTTCACTGATGTCCTTTATTTGAGGTACAGTTAACCTTGATGTCAAATTAATTGCCTATTTTATTTCTGGTTTTTATTTGTTCTTTGCATTGACTCTAACTTGTGGTAGAAAAAATGGAACATCCTAATTAACCCAAACATAGATCCCTCATAAATATGAGCATTAATTATAGAGAGGGGAAAAATTACTATATGATTAAAATATTCTTTCTGTCATTCACCTACTGTATATTGAGTAATTATAATCAGAGTCATACTGTTTTAGCTCTGAGAGCTCTATCCTTGAATGAAATAAAAAATCAAATTCTTGACTCCATGATGCTTGTATTCTAATGAATTACAGAGTTAAACAGACCAAGAAAAATAAATATACATATTTTTATAAGAACTGATACCCTCAGCATATTAAACAAATAGAATATACACCACATATATACATCTTTACCAAACCAAACCAGGCTGTGGATTTGGAAGTAGTAGAGCTGATATGCAGTAAAAGTTATTATTTGAATGAAAGTCACCTCTGCAGAGGAGGAATTTAAGTAGGGACTAGATGAAAGTGAATCAACCAGGCAAACATCTAGTGAAGTTTTTTCTAGGACAGAACTTCAGCAAACTTAAATGTCCTGAAACTACAACAAACTCAGTGTGCATGCACTTGTCATACAACAATATTACTGACATGCTGACACATAATAATACCAAACAGGGGTATTAAGAAAGGGTTGTGTAAGCAAATATAAGAATGGGAAGCAGGGAACACACAGTGTCTCTTAATCCTACAATAACTACACTACAATTTATGTTGTATATAATGGACTTTATGGTATTATACCTTATAATACATTATATATATGAAGAGTGTTTGTCTGTACTCAGTGTTGCTCAGGGCTTATTTTGGCTGTGTTCAGGGATCTACCGCAGAGGTGTGCAAGGTACCATACGCAGTGCCAGGTCTTAAACATCAGTCAGCTGCATGTAATGCACGTGCTTTAACCCCTGTACTATTTCTCTAGCCTTCTAATTTACCATTTCTATAAGACTTGCCTATATCTTGTGAGGACTACTCACTGTGTAGACACAACAAGAAGATAAAAGATGAATTAAGATGCTCTTACTATCATTTGGGGGAGAAAAGATAGCATAAAAGAGCTTGAATACAGACTACCTCTGAAGTCAGAGACAGTACTCGCTGACACTTTAACATGTGACTGCAAACGGAACTGGCAGTGACTAATATTGACCTGAATAAAGAGCAATGAGGGTGCCATTTACCAAAATATAGAAAACTGCTGAAATAATAATTTTGATTAAGGGAATACAAGATATCTGATTGGAGCATGTTAAATCACAGTTCAAGCTGTCCGATTAGACATCCAAATATAGACTTTTGCTTAGGAAGTTCAAATTCCATCCTAGAGCAGAGAAAGACTGAGACAGGGCATATAAACTGCAATTTTTGAAAGAAATACTTCTAAGAAACATTTGCATTACATGTAAAGAACTTGTAAGGAACTTGTAAATTCAATCTAGAAAATATAATATTTCTAATTTCAACGGATATAGACTATCTTCTACACAACTGGCTTTAAATTGCTTTATTTATGGATACAAAAATTAAAAACAACTAAACTTAAGTAATAAAAATATTAAGTTTATTGTTCCTTTCTTTGGTCTGCTCATGATCTACTAAGCAGTTTTGTTGACCTTGCCTGAGTTTCATTTACCTGGGAGTTGTTTAGTTCTTCATTGGAGAAACTGAGGTAATATTTCTCTGCTCCAAGTACCTGTTATTCTCTACCAGACAGTGTGCAGCTATTCTGGATATCAGAAGCACAAGAGTAAGAAAATATGAAGAATGAGTCCATTATACATTTCAATTTGAATCATATTTATGGTCATCTGTCAAAGAACAGCATATGCTACCCTTTTCCCTCATGGGATATCACTTCAAAGGAATAATGGAAGAGTATGGAAATAAAGGGTGACAAAGAATTAGGGCCATTTGTGTAATCTATCAAAGGCTAATCAGCATTCTAATGAATGCATATGTAAGATAGTACTACCTAAATATGGTGGAAGCTTAGGGAAGCTCTGATTCTATTTGAACCATCCTTTCTTCATTTTGACCAAGTATTCTTTTTTCTGAAGATACAAAATAATACAGCCTTGAAAATTTGTCTTCTGTGTTCATATTCAGCACCACCCCACTTAATTCTGATTATTCAATGAAATATTAACAATTATAATGCATATTTTGTTAATGGTATAATGTGTCTTCATCATTATAAGGATTAAAATAAATAAAGTTCTTAATATATATGCTTATTAAGTGACAATTACTATGCCTATTATTAATAGAAGAACTTATTAGTAATAGAAAATATAGTTCTCCAAGGATATTTGTGTCTACAAGTCAATAATTATGCAATTGTGACAAGATTACATCTCTAAAATGCCAATATTTAAAAAAATTTATTTCTACTTATAAAGTTACTATCACTAAAGCTTGACTATCTATGTATATCATTTTAAATTATCTTTCACAAAGTTTTGTTATTATGTCAATATAACCAGGGATTGTATTTGTGGGATTCTCTGGTATTTTCACTTTAATATAAGTAAAACTTACTTAAATCTTAGATTGTATTGGGGAAAAACACAAAGTGATATGCTTTTCTAATCCTTAAAACCTATACTAAGGTAGATCAGAGCTACTTGGCCAAAGGATTACTTAAGGATATTTTTTATCATTTTAAGATAATTTTGATGCTTTGATTATTTATTCAATCAATATGTTAACACAAAGCACATGCTCTGAGTAGTTCCTGCCTCAGAAATGGTTGACAAGGGCTAAAATGAAAGAATAATGTGGTCAAATTTATCTGTTATAAAAGCAAGTGCTATTAACCCAGTGTAGATATTATGCATATGCTACTCATTCGTGTCAGATAAGATGTCCAATGGAACCATCAGCTCTGGCAAACATTCTTGTCACTAAGAACACCTGAATTCACTGGAACATTTTACCCTTTTGCTTTCGTTTTAAACCCAAGAAAGCAAAGGCTCACTTATTTATTCTGAGTGTCTATGCTGTTGGTTGGTCAGGCACAGATTGGTCAGTACGAGAGCTAATTCTGAATCTTTTAATGTACCTGTTCAGTAATTGTTTACATGAAGGATTTTCCCCACATACTTTATCTCATTTCTCTAGGGTTAACTTGAATTATAATAGCTGAGAAATAAATAATAATATTCAATAATAGAAAAATGGAAAATGAAATGTGCTGCTTACTACTTTTTAGAAATAATTTTCACACTCTACCCTGTCCATTCTTTTTTTTTATTTCTTTTTATTTTTTTTATTTTTATTTTTTTTCTCTTTATTTTATTTTATTTTTTTTTACAGTTGTAGATTTACAATTTTTTGTGCTTTGGTTTCAATTATACAATGATCAGATACCCATCCCTCCACCAGTGCCCATTTTCCACCACCATGGATAATATCCCCCCACCCCCATCCCCCCATCCCCCCCTGCCTCTGTGGCAGGGCAATCCCCTGTGTTCTCTCTCTCCTTTTGGGTGTTGTGGTCTGCAAAAGAGGCATTGAGTGGCAAACATGTTCAGTCCATAGTCTACTTTCGACATGCATCTCCCCTCCTGGGAGGATCCTCCGAACATCCTTTATTTGGTGCTCCCTTCTCTATCTGAACTGCCCTTTCCTCTAGGATACCCGGCTGGCCTCTAAGTTATGGAGTAATCCTCCTGGTGCTGATCTCAGCTATTCTTGGGTATTAATCTCATACTTTGTTACTTTATATCCCCCAGATGAATGCAATCTTTCTATGTCTATCCCTCTCTTTCTGACTCATTTCGCTTAGCATGATACTTTCCATATTGTACCACTTGTATGTAAATTTCATGACGTCATCTTTTCTAAGAGCTACATAGTACTCCATTGTGTAGATGTACCAAAGTTTCTTTAACCAGTCATCGGTTCTTGGGCATTCAGGTTTCTTCCAGTTTCTGGCTATTGTAAAGAGTGCTGCAATGAACAAACAAGTGCAGATGTCACTTCAACTATACATTTTTGCCTCTCTGGGATATATTCCCAGGAGTGGTATTGCTGGGTCAAATGGGAGCTCAATTTCTAATTTTTTGAGAGTCGTCCATAGTGTTTTCCAGAAGGGCTGAACCAGTGGACATTCCCACCAACAGTGAAGGAGTGTCCCTTTCTCGCCACATCCACGCCAGCATTGGTTGCTTTTGTTCTTTTGAATGTGGGCCAGTCTCTGAGGTGTGAGATGGTATCTCATTGTGGTTTTGATCTGCATCTCCCTGATGATTAATGATGTAGAGCATTTACCCTGTCCATTCTTAATCTACTTCCTTGGGTTGCTGTAGGATTCTTTACAAAACAAAAAGAACACCACCTCACCCTTTCACTATTATTAGGATGCCTAAGTAAATGCAAGTACGGTCACAAACTTCTACATAATATGACTCCTGTCAACTTCTGCCTCTTCTTTTTTTAAAAAAAATTATTAGTGAATCACCATGAGGTACAGTTACAGACTTACAAACTTTCGTGCTTGCATTTGAATCATACAATGATCAAGTACCCTTCCCTCCACCAGTGCCAATTTTCCACCACCAATGATCTCAGCATCCCTCCCCTCACCCCCAGCCCGTCCCTCCCACCCCTGTAACTTCTGCCTCTTCAGCTCTTGACTTCTTCCCTTTGGCAGACCAGTCACAGCACAGTGCCAGGTTTGGGTTGGGGGGGGTTGTTTTTTATTTTTTTGGATGATTAGTCATCCATCTTGCAGATCCTAAGTGGACCATTCTAAAAGATTATTAGTTACAGGCATTTTTTGTATCATCATCTTAATTCCTAGTAGTCATAATTCAAATATGTATATATTTATGAATATTTGATTTATGTTTGCCTTTTCTAATATACTATCTGCTCCATGACATCACAGACAAGATCTATTTAACTTATCCCTGCATTTCCAAGGCTTTGTTCAATTCCTGAGAGAAAATACAAATTTTATAAGACATTCTTCTTCTACACTGTAGCTGACATCAGGGTGTGGTCTTTAATTTTAAATATAATGAGGTGATTATAAATCTTTCTAGTGAACTAAGCATTCTAAGAATTTTGGAAAGACTGAGCATGGATGTCAGATACTTCACTCTAAATTTTTTCAATAGAAAATTGTGTGGGCGAGGCTGGAGCAATATTAAATACAGCTGGGTAGGGTGTTTGCCTTGCATGTGGTCGATCCAGTTTGATTCCCAGATCCTATATGGTCCCATAACACTCCAGCAGTAATTGCTGAGTGCAGAGACAGGGGTACATCATTAAGTGTGTGGCTGATTGAACATCATTAAGTGTGTGGCTTATTGAACATCATTAAGTGTGTGGCTCCAAACAAACAAACAAACAAAAAAGTCTTTTATTTCCACTAAAAAAATAAATAAATTTTAATATAATAAAAACCAATACAGCTCAAAAGTAACAATCACACAACAACCCCCACCCCATAATGGGAATAGCATTTCGATATACTACTTCAAAGAAAACATGTAAATAGTCAACAGACACATGTAAAATGCTTAACTTTAGATTTATTATTAGGAAGAGGCAAATAAGAACTATAAGGAAATATCACCTTATAACTGTGACAATAGACTGTATTACAATTAGAGACAATATATAACAAAAGTGTGGAATAAAGGTAGCTATCCTACACTACTGGTAGGAGTATAACTAGACACAGTTTCTATGGGGAAAAAGTATGAACTGTATAAAAAAAATAGGATCGCAAATAACATATGACCCACCTATCTAAATATTATCATTTTAAAGGTAATTCTCTAAATAATATTAATCTGAAAAGATAGGTGTATCTTAAATATTAATGCAGCATTATCAATAGTAGCAAAGACATGGAAACAATTTAAATGCCCATTGTGGATGACTTGATAAAGAAGTTGTAGTATAAGTTCTCTGTAAAATACTCTAGAAATAAAAAGATGTATTTTGTGTGTGGGAACCAGGGCATAGATCGGGTTATGGTGCTGCCAGCAGGTGAATCTGTACCTGTGAGGCGAGTGCATCAGACTTTCAGATAACCCAAAATTGCTGCTGTGCCTTTGGCCAGACCCCAAAAACTTGGGGTAAAGTTTACCAAGAAAGTAAATGGCCAAAAGTTAGGTATGTGGGAGACACACCCACAAACAACAACTGGCTCAGCTATTTAATTGGAGGCATGGTCTCTCTGGTTCCTAATTGAACTGATTGACAGCCATGATCCCGGAGACTCAGAAACGAATCTTGAAACCCAGCAGCTTTTGGCAGAAATGCGTCCTGTTCCTGCAGTAGGTTATGGGGGTTGGGCCATTCCAGGTGGGAATAGATTTCGTGCCTTGCCAGTTCTCCTTGGCTACCCGGTGACCGCCATCCTCCAGGGGCCACTGGAGAGTCAGGTTTGGGCCTGCAGTGCCGAGACACGCGGGGCCTCACCAGATGGGGGTAGAACCGGCCCTTTCCTCCCCATCCCAGCGAGACTTGGAGTCGCTGCCTACAAATGGCCTCTCTGGCTCCTGATCAAGCTGATTAACGGCCATGATCCTAGAGACTAAGAAACAAATCTCAAAACCCAGCGGCTTTTGGCAGAAATGCATCTGTACCGCATACAAGGTGGCCACCGCCTCAGAGCTTATTGGAAAGCCAGATATGAGCCAGCAGTGACAGGGAAACTGCAGTCTCATGGGAAGGGGGACGGTACCTACTCGTCCTTCACACTCTACCGAGTTCATGAGTTGCCCCCCACGAGCGGCTCCAGCATGGCCATGGCTCCAGAGGCAAAAGGACTTAATCCAGAGCCTGGCAGCTTGCTGTCTGGCACAGCCATAACACCAAACATACAGAAACCAATCTCGTAATTATCTGACTCTTTGCAGAAATCCAAAATTCCGAGCGACATTATGTGATTCTCATAACTAGCTATAGAAAACAAAGTATTTCACAATGCCTTTTCAGCAATTCTGATTATTGGCGGCGGGGGGCGGGGGGAGAATTCTAAACAGTAATGGTGCATATTTTGTCGAAATAATAAATGTAATCAATGTAGAGAAGAGTTCAGTGGAAATCATCTGCCTCACAGGTATTGGGAGGTGTAGGAGGGGGGTATATTGGGGTTATTGGTGGAGAAAAATGAGTGTTGGTGAAGGGAGAGGTGTTTGATCATTGTATGACCAAGACTTAAACCTGAAAACTTAGTAACTTTTCCCACAGTGATTCAATAAATAAATATAAGAAGAAAAATAAAATAAATAAACAAAACTATGGGGAAAAAAAGTAAGGTGAAGTTCATGCCCAAATCAATCAGCTAATCAGTGGCTGAATAAATAGCAGTATTCCTACATAAAAAAAGAAAATATTTCAATGAATTTGCTTATTCAAAAGACATATTTATTGAGAAACCATATGTACTAAGCACACATTTCTGTAAAATGAAATAGGAAAGATTCTCGTCTTTGAGAAGTATAGATTCTGATAGAGATTTGACTATAAAGCAATAAACATAAAATTTAAGCCACTTATGTTCTAGTGTTCTAGGTTAACTGGGAAAATTAGAAGTAAAGTAAGGGGAATTGAGATTTTCAGGGGCAAGATATGGATTGTCTCTCATCTTTTCATGTGCTAGGTACTTGCTACAGAGTTAGAAACTCCTTAGTCTTAAGAGTCTAGGCAGAAAGTACTATAAGCACACAGATCACTGTCACTTGTTGTAACATCCATTCTGTGGAGAAATGCAAAACAGAAATGCTTAATCTAAGCTTGAGACAATTTCTAATAAAGGAACTCATCCTATAAAAGTTGGCTCCTGGCCTCTTTAAGATGAGCAAAATTTATTTATATCAAAGATGTAAAGTGCATTCTAGAATTCTAGAAAAATAAGTGCCATTGCAATCAATTCCTGGCCTGGAAAGATTAATCTCATTTATTCATTAAAGAAGTATTGATGAGAGCCAAGTTAAGGAACTTTCTTTGTAAAAGTTATATTGTCTCCACCTAATATGGAATGAAGAGCTATTATTAATTAGAAATGACATTTTTTTAAAATTTTGATTAGTGAGACACCATGAGGTACAGTTGTAAACTTACAAATTTTTGTGCTTGGGTTTCAATTATACAATGATCAAATACCTATCCCTCCACCAGTGCCCATATCCCAACAACACGAATCCCATTATCCCACTATCCCTTCCACCCTCCAACCCCACCATCCCACCCTGCATCTGTGGCAGGGCATACCCTTTTGTTCTCTCTCTCCTTTTGGGCATTGTGGTTTGCAAAGGAGGCAGTGAGTGGCAATCATATTTGGTCTATAGTCTACTTTCAGAATGCTTATCCCATCCTGGGAGAAAGGGCTGCAAAGTTCAAAAAGAGAACTCCCAGAATGACCACCAACTGGGAACTCTTTGGTTATTGCGGCAACATGGGAAGATGCCATTGTTGACAACATTGACGAGGAATACGATCGACTGGTTCAGCACCTCCATGAATGTGCGAGGAACGCCGAGAGAGATAGCCACAAAAAATCGCCTATCTTCGAAAACTCTTGAGGTAATTCGCCAGCGCGGTTTGGCGCATGCCTCAGGCAACCGCAAGCTAACATCCGAGCTCGCAAAGCAGTGCAGAGATGCGATCAAGGAAGACCTCAAAGAGAGAAGAGCAGAAGTACTGGTAGATGCGGCAGAAGCCGGGAAAAGTATTCGTAACGCCCACCTGTCCTTCACCAACTACAAGACCAAGATGACTGCCCTCGGACGTCCTGATGGATCCATCACATCCTCCAGAACGGCAATGGAGAAGATTCTCCATGACTTCTACTCAAATCTCTTCGATAGCCATGTCCACTTGCCGACATACCAAATTCCACAGGATGGATATGTCGTTCCCAACGTTCTCCCTTCCGAAATCCGACACGCCATTTCGTCGGTAAAGAAACAAACAGCACCCGGCCCAGACAAGGTCAGACCTGAACACCTGAAGAACCTGCCAGCAGTACTCATCAATACACTGGCTCGGCTCTTCACTCGCTACCTGTCTGAATGCAAGGTTCCGTCCCAGTGGAAAACCAGCAGGACTGTACTACTGTTCGAGAAGGGATACATCCATGGCATTGGCAACTATCGCCCGATCTGCCTATTGTCTGTCATCTACAAGTTGTTCACTCGAGTCATCCGAAATAGGATTGGCAGAACACTAGATGAAGGACAACCATGCGAGCAAGCCGGGTTCTGCAAAGGATTCAGCACCATCGACCATATCCACACGATAACCAAGTTCATTGAGGTTTCTCGGGAGTTCAAGATGCTGCTCTGTTTAACATTCATTGATTTAAAGAAGGCCTTTGATTCTGTTGAGACGGAAGCGGTCATTGAAGCCCTAGCCAATCAGGGCATTCAAGCCCAATACATCAGGATCCTCCGTGAGCTGTATTGCGGATTCACTACCAGGATCTCACTATTCTACAAAGAAGTGATCGTTGATGTCGAGAGGGGTGCGGCAGGGTGATACCATTTCACCGAAACTCTTCAGTGCCACCCTTGAGAACATCATGCGACAACTGGAATGGGAAGGAATGGGAGTGAAGATAGATGGTCGGTAACTACACCACCTCCGCTTTGCTGATGACATTGTTTTAATAACACCAAACATCAGCCAAGCGGCACAAATGCTGGCTGACTTTGTCCGTGAGTGTGGAAAGGTAGGACTACAGCTGAATCTTACGAAGACAATGTTCATGAGAAACAGCCTCGTTCCTGAGGCCCCATTCGCTCTCAACGGAATGACCATCTCCGAATGCAACAGCTATGTGTACCTAGGTCGAGAAGTCAACATGACAAATGACCTGGCACCCGAGCTGCACAGGAGGAAGAGAGCGGCTTGGAACACCTTCAAGAACGTCGAAGAAATAGCTAAGAGGACGAAGAACCTCCGGCTCAGGGCACATCTCTTTGATTCCACTGTTCTTCCTGCATTATCATATGCCTCAGAGACCTGGGCCCTATGCAAACAAGATGAGAACGCTATTCAGGTCTCCCAAAGAAGAATAGAAAGAGCTATGGTTGGAATATCACGTTTCACTCAAATGAGAGAAAGAATCCGGAGTTCTGACATCCGTCGACGATCAAGAATCAGGGACGCTGTCTCATTTGCCAAGGTGTCGAAAATCAGATGGGCTGGTCACGTAATGAGATTTAAAGACGACTGCTGGACTAGAGCTGTTACCGACTGGATTCTACGGGATGTCAAAAGACCGTGTGGCCGCCTGCCTACCAGATGGTCAGACTTCTTCGTCAAGATCATGAACGATCGGTTTGAGGCCCTTCATGTTCCCGGAGCGAACAGATGCCATTGGGCTACACTGGCACGCGACAGGGACAAATGGCGACATTACTGGCGCCCGCTCGAGCAAATCGAGGACTAACGGGAAGTTAAGTGATTAAGTGATCCTGGGAGGATCCTCCTAACACCCTTTATTTGGTGCTCCCTTCTCTATCTGAGCTCCATTTTCCCCTAACGACATTTTTTTTACCTCAATGAATATGTCATATGTCCAGTCCTCTAAAGTAGATCTTCAGAAAGTGAGGAATCTATACCATGTTGTCATACCTCTCTTGAAAGACACTTCTAGATATAATGCTTTTACAATAGAACATTTGTTTGAGTAAAATGTACTCTCTTGCAAATTAGTTTCAGGCTTTGTCCATTATTTTATGCTTTTAAATCAGAACTCAATATAAAACTTATTCAATTATGCAACTATTAGTAAATATACATTTACTAATTAGCATTTTAATTTCTCCTGTTTTTAACTATGAAGATATTTGCTCAATCTTCATTTCCTAGATTATAATCCTTCCTCCTCTTCAGTCCTGCTCACAACTTTTCTAGGTCAGATCTTAATAAAATTTTCCTAATCTGAAATTTTCTCTTCGCTGGATCCTCTGATCCTAGTTCATTAAAATTCATCTTCCTTTCTGCCACCACAGTGGTGTGTTTGAAATTGGGTTCAGTCAATGTCATCATTCTACTTAAAAGTTTTCAGCGACTCCCTGAAACCTATAGGACCAAGTTCATACATAATAGAGCAGAGAATTAGTGATCTGTCAATTTCTGTCTCTCCAGGCTCATCTGATTCTCTAGGTTGCTTGAAACTTACTTTTGCCTAAATTCTCTAATAGTTGATAGCAATACTCACTATGGAATTAACACATCCTTACACATACTCCACAAAAAATTATCTGTGAATCTGTGAGACTGGACTAAACGCAAGTATTTTCTTTAAAATTTTGTTACTTACAGTTTCTAGGGATGCCATCTAGTGCAAACTTTATGGATAATTGGTATGGGGATTTTTCGAGATATTAAATAGAATTCCCATAGGATTCAGGGATTCCAATCCTTGGGATCTAATCACATAAACACAAAACTTTTATCTTATCTTGAAAGAATATGTGTATACCTCGCTATGGTCATTCCAATGGCCAATATCTGGAAACAATGCAAATATCTAGCAGATGGAAGGATTAAAACTGGACACATGGAATACAACTGAGCTATAAGAAATGATTAAATAGTGATTTCTGCAATAGGCTGAATGGAGCTATAGGGAATCATGTTAAGAAAAACATGTCAGAGCAAGAAAAATACCAAACGATCTCATTCTTATTTGGTATATAAAGAAAGAAAGCAAAGCAAATGGTACCTAATGGCAACCACCTTATACTTTGAAAATCAGACTGAGGGTGCCAAGTGTCATTGAATGTGACACCAAGACAGTGGTGGACTGCCTTGCATAATTTAGTGATGGGACAGGGTCAGCAACTATGCGTACCATAGGCAAAACAAATTCTGCTGTGTTGAATGAATATTCTTTCAGTTGGAGGCACAGAGTCAAGACATGCAAAAGGAATGTAGAGCGCATGGAGGGCCAAAGCTCAATCTAGCTCAAGGAAAAGAGTGACTGCCAGAGGCCTCCTTTTATTCTTTTTTTTTTTTTTTTTTTTTTTTGCTTTTTAGTTCACACCCAATGATGCACAGGGGTTTCTCCTGGCTCTGCACTCAGGAATTACTCCCGGCAGTGCTCAGGGGACCATAAGAGATGCTGGGAAGAAAACCCGGGTCAGCTACTTGCAAGACAAACGCCCTACCCACTGTGCTATTGCTCCAGCCCCTATTCTACTTTTTAATCAATTATATCCTAATGATTTCATCACAGAGTAAGAATCACTAACGAGAGTACACTAGCGAGAGTACAAATAGTTATAGAATAAGCATTTGTCAAAAGAACCTCAGGGTATACATTGTCTTGTCAAAGCTATGTTGTCATGATTAAAACATTGGAGGAAGATATGGAGCTGGACACGTAAGCTCTACAAATTACATCTCCCAAAGTCCTGTAGTTGGTTACGCACAGGACAAAGAGAAGGCTCAAGTATCATGCTGATACTTGAATGTCAGTCCAGATTAAGGATGTGTAAGAGAGGGGGAAACTGCTGCCTTGTACTGCCAAGATAATTATAATCAGGTGGGTGTATGACAGCATGCTGTATTTTTCCAGGTCATCATGACTCACAAGTTTAGTTTGCTCACTTAACTTGAAGTGGGCCTTCATGCTTGAAGGGCAGTGTCCAGAGGCTCACTGATGGCATATTGGGCAGCTCGTCCTAATGTCCTGGCTTAGCACCACACTGTTGTAACCATATTACCTCAAAATAAATAAACAATATGTTACTGCTAATTTTACAAGACTGTGTTTTGAGAACTCATGAAAAAGGACATCTACTAGCATGGGGATATGGAATAAAAAAGAAATGTCTTCTAGAGAAAATAATGCAAGTTCACTCTTTGTCTTACAAAATAAGATATTGAGGGCTAGAGTGATAGCACAGCAGATAGAGTGTTTGTCTTGCATGTGGTCAACCCGGGTTCAAGTTCCAGCATCCCATATGGTCCCCAGAGCACCACCAGGAGTAATTCCTGAGTGCAGAGCCAGGAGCAACCTCTGTGCATCACCAGGTGTGATGAAAAAAAGAGACAGAGATTGTCCTATGAAAAAAGATAGTGGTGTAACAAGAGTATTTCTCTCTGAGAGAAAAAAATAACAAAAGTTCAGAAAAAAATGATCTCTGTAGACCAGGACTTTTAGTTATTAGAACAATGGTTAAGAAAACATTGTTGTGAAATTAACACTGACAGGCTGCTCTGTGGTAAATGTATATGGTCCAGCTGACAAATAAGCAAAAACATAGAAATGCTTTTCTTGCAGCTAAAAACCTAATTTCATAATGTGGTAGAAGTAATATTCTGCATATTCCACATTTTCTCATAAAACATGTATAGAAATAAAATTACGCACATTATAAAATTGGCATGCATCATAATATTAATCTATTGCTTCATCAATGATATTTCTAACTAAAACTGGTATTTCATTTTTTAATTATGAGAATTTGATAATGAACGATATAATAAATATTTATGTCACTACCTTTATTGGACCTAAGCCACCAGCATTTTAACCATGACAGTTTTGTATTATCAATGCAAATGTCAGCACAGTTTGTTTTAATTTTTAAATTTCATTTTCATAAAGTTATTCACAATAATTGTTTACATTCAATATTTCAACACCAATCCCACCCCCATTACACCTTCCCACCACCATTATTTTGAATTTTTCCACTACCACCCAAGCCTGTCCAGGAGGCAGATGCTACATGATTTATTTTGTACTGCTGCTTATGAATAGTTAAGATGTTGCACACTCTTAGAATTCTAAAATTTTTAAATATTTGGGGTCCGGAGGCATCTCTGTGGTGTGCTGCTCTCTTCCAAGATTCATTTGTGAGTCTCTGAATCAGGACCATGATGTGCTTAACTGGCACCCAGAGGCAGCTCATGGGTGTGACTACCAGGAAACTGGAAGGGTAGGGAAATGGGGGGAGGAGACCATTTCTGACTCTGGAGACCTGGAGTTTTCAGACATTAGTCCCTTGTCACTTGTCACTTTCCATCCCGTTGATTATCAATTTGCTCGAACAGGTGCCAATAACGACTCCATTCGTTCCTGTCATGTGCTAGCATAGCCCAATGGCATATTGGGGGCTCTTTCAGGGTCAGAAGAATGAGGCTAGTTATTGTTACTGTTTTCGGCATACCGAGTTTGTCATGGGTAACTTGCCAGGCTCTGCCGTGCAGGTGGAATACTCTTGGTAGCTTGCAGGGCTCTCCAAGAGGAGGTACATCAGTGGGCTAGATAAGAGGTCGCTCCAGGAAGAAACTGTATTGCTCTCTTCTGGGAGCTTTGTTTTATAGTCTCTGAATATTGGCTGTTGATGAGATTACATGGCCACACTTTTGTGAGTGTGGCTGCCAAGCTACTGGAAAATTGGAGAACTGAGCTGAGGGGGTCCAGTTCCGATGCGAGCAGACTTGGAGATCTCAGCCATGGGTCCTTCTTGCATACCTGGGTTCCTCTGATGGTTCATTCATGATTCATCATTCGTCCGACTGTGGACAACAGCTTTGAACATGGCTGTGACTGGGTTCTGGAGGTTTTCGACTGCCGGGGCTCTGCTTGGGGTGGGGAGGGAAATTCGACCCACCCCTCTCTAAGGGCGTCCCCGGTGAAGACAGCCTGGCACGGGGACAGAAGACTCTGAGGAGACTCTGAGTAGCTTTCTTCTGGGAGCTAATCCGATGTACCTGGGTTTTTCAGCGGATTCATTCTCATGCATGGGGGGCTCTGGACAAGCCTATGAAGGTCAGCTGTAGCAAGGCAGTGATTGGTTTCTGGAGGTTTGTGGCTACCTGGGTTCATTTGGAGCAGGCAGAGGGACACACCTGGCCCCCTTCTGAGGTTCCCTGGTGAGATCAGCTTGGCATGGGGTGGGGTGACATCTTTGCAACATGTCAGCACAGGTTTTTTTTTTTAATTTTTATTAGTGAAACACCATGAGGTACAGTTGTAGATTTACAATTTTTTGTGCTTGGGTTTCGATTATACAATGATCAAATAGCCATCCCTCCACCAGTGCCCATTTCCCACCGCCACGGATCCCAGTACCCCTCCCACCCCCCATCCCCCCATCCCACCCTGCCTCGGTGGCAGGGCATTCCCTTTTGTTCTCTCTCTCCTTTTGGATGTTGTGGTCTGTCAGCACAGTTTTAAAGGGCAGTTAAAGTTTAGTAATATGATGAATATATTTTTTCTTTATGGATCTCCTGAAAAATATTTAAAAGATCCCAGGAATTAATATGTCATGAAAGTAAGTTCTCCTTTATGTAATTCTTTCAGGAACTCAAGCCTAATTTCAATTTTTGCTACCTTGTGCATGATCTACTTGAAAAATAATGTCTCTTATAATTTAAGTCTTAAAATCTGTGCTTCTCCTGGATTTTTATGTAAATGAAGTAAAAATGCTGTTGAGAACCTTTTATTCCAGTTAAGCTCAAGGCATCATGTTCTGTTCATTCCATTTCTCAAAACTACATCTGAGATATCCATATACTGCTGGCTAAAAAATCAACATACAAAAGTCTGTCACATTCCTACATGCAAATAATAACTAGAAGAGAAATAATAACTAGTCTATGACACTCATTGCCAACACTGTAAACAGGAGACCCAAATTATAACAAGTGAGCTTAAAATTGTGCCTGCAAGGAGGCAGAGTGGAGGAAACTGAGGGACTTTGGTGGAGAAAGGTTGACACTGGTACCTGGAGGTGGGATTTGTGTTCAAACATTGTATGCCTGAAACTCTACTAAATTCTACTCCAATGACTTTGTAAATCATGGTGCCTTGAAAAAAAAAGTTGTCAAATGGCCAGAGAGATAGTACATAGTAAGCAAGGTGCTTATCATACATACAACCAATCTATGTTTGATCCCTGATACCACAAGTCAGCCAGTATAGGATAACATTGGGTTATCCTTTCTCAGGTTACACCCATCACAGTGGTCCGGAGTCACTCCCATTCCTCTGTGCTTATCTGTAACTTCTCTGTGCTCTCTTCCCTAACAAGTTAATCAGCTTTTCCCCCTAATCAGATTCTGTTAACTTGTAAGGTTAGATCCTTCTAAGGACACTTGACTTGTATTCATGTATTGCCTTTCTCCTCTCCTTATGCCTTTTGAATAGTTTATTTTAAAGGAATGCCCTTTTTGTATAGACACAGGAAGACAGATAACATTATGCTTTTGTAACTTGGGAGTTAATTGAACTCTGAATAATATTCACTCCTGAGCATCTGCTTTCTTGACTTAAGCCTCAGTCGCCCTTAATTCTTAGCACCCAAAACAGGGTTCCAATGAGGGACTGAATGGACAAGGGCAAGCTGTGAGTTACCCTGGCATCAAAATGGGCCAGGCTAAAGCACCACAATACTCAACTATAAGTTAAGAGCATGGTCATGATCAAATGCTGTCATGATCCAAAAGTAACGATGAGATTAGGACCCTGCTAAGGATAGGAAAGACTAATCTGGCCTGATTAGTAGTTTGAGATCAAGATGGTCCCAGGATAGCAATTCTATAAGCTTAATGTATCTCTTACTGTGTCCATACAAAATGACGAATATTATGAATGTATGTTTGTTGGACTAAGGAAAGGAGAAACACAACCATAATTGGAGTTTCAGTCTTAGGTCTTGCTAGAGGAGAATGTGTCCTAGAAGAAGCTTTCCCTGAGGGAAGGACTTTAACTCTATTGATTGTCCCCACACCTCTGTGTAAGCCCCAACCCCTCATGCTTTGGTATTAACTAGGCTGTAAGAGTGGGCTGGGGAATCCAGAAGAGTGAAGTAGACTGGGGAGGGAGAAGCAGGAAGGAGAAGCATAAAAGAATAGGATCCAAGAGGAGGATGAAGGAGATCCGGAGAGGGAGAGAAACAGAAGGAGAATCAAAGGAGAATGGAGAGGAGATCAGAATAAACTGCAATTGATACCAACCTGCCTGACCCTAGTTCCTTCCTTGGCCCGCCCATAGCCATCTGCCTCCCTGGGGTGGGGGGTAGTGGCGGGGCCCTTCGTATTTTTTTTCAACATATAAAGAGATTCTATTTTTTTTATTTAATCATTTTTTTATTAGTGAAACACCATGAGGTACAGTTATAGACTTATAAATTTTTGTGCTTGGGTTTCAGTTATACAATGATCAAGTACCCATCCCTCCACCAGTGCCCATCCTCCCCCACCACGGGTCCTAGCATCCCTTCCACCCCCCATCCCCCCCGCCCCCCGTCCCACCCTGCCGCTATGGCAGGGCATTCCCCCTTGTTCTCTCTCTCTTCTTTTGGGTACTGTGTTTTGCCAGAGAGGCATTGAGTGGCAATCATGTTTGGTCTATAGACTACTTTTAGCATGTCTGTCCCACCCTGGGAGGGTCTTCACAACACCCTTTATTTGGTGCTCTCTTCTCTATCTGAGCTTCCTTTTCACCTAGCACATGTGGCTGGCCTTCAAGTCATGGAGCAAAATTCCTGGTACTAATCTCAGCCATTCCTGGGTGTTAATCTCCCGTTTTGTTGCTTTATGTTCCCCAGAGCCCTTCGTATTTTATTTAGTAAATATATACACCAGGAGTGATCCCTAAACTCAGAGTCAAAAGTAAGTCTTGAGCACAGTAAGGTGTGGCCACAAAACAACAACAAAAAAGGAGTAAATACAATATAAAGTAGGCAAAAATATAACTAGCAGTTATTAAAAAATGGTGTAATGATTCATAAGACAAAATAAAAAGATAGGTAACTAGTTTCATTCAAATTTACTTGTCATCAGAGATATAGTTTCTTATGCCACAAAGAATACTTCTCTGTTAAATAGTTTGTAAATTTTTTTTTAAGGAACTTTGATCCACTGTTACTGGGAATTAAATCAGTTCAGCCACTGTGGAGAACAAAATTAAAAATCTTTTAAAAATTTTAAAAAAATGGAAGGATCACATGATTCAGCAATACCACCCCTGTATATTCAGCAAAAAGTTATGAAAGGAATGAGAGGATTAGGTAAAGAGGTAAATTTGATTGGGTGAGAGGCACTAAGACTGGTAGTGTGTGAACCATTCATTCATCATCGTGAAATATTGAACTCCTAAAATTATATAGTATTGAAAGCAAAGGTAAGAAAATAAAATGTATAAAAATAATTTTTAAATTATTTAAATTAAGACATCAATCATTTATTTTCACAGAAATGAATAAAATATAATTACACAACTTTATTTTTTTCTCCCCAAATGTCAATGATGATTTTTCTAATTATATATAACTACTAGACCAGGCACCACTAACATCTCCACTGTGAGACTTGTTGTTACAGTTTTGGCATATCGAATACGTCACAGGTAACTTGCCAGGCTCTGTCATGCGGGCGGGATACTCTTGTTAGCTTGCCTGTTCGAGGAAATCAATGAACAACAGGATGACAGTGACAGTGACAGTGACAGTAATATATAACTACTCACAATATTAGGCTGCCAAACTCATAAGATGGCTGGAATTAGGATACGTTATTGAATGTGCTCAATAACATCATGGTAGTTTTCTAACTGCTGATTTAGTTGCTTGATTCAAAGTTAGGTTTAAATTGTAAATATTGTTTCTGACTCTGATAGTAGAATATTTTTAGATTGTTAGTCTGAAAAGATCACTGATCTTGCATTTTATTCACATATATATTTTTCTTCATTCAAGTTATGTTCTCTGCAAATTATCCTATCATTTCAAGTAGATTTGTTTAGAAAAAAACAAAAGCCATAACAAACAGTAAAAAGGTTTCTATTGAGGCCATGAAATGGATCTCTGTTAACCCCTCATTAAGATCAACATACACATATATTTTAATTATTTTTAAATTATAATTTAATACTTCTATATGATATTTTTCTCCAGCTTAAAAATATGCTTTCAGTTGATTTGTCAGATTTCTTTCTTCTCCTCCTCCTGCACTTCCTCCTGCACTTCCTCCTCCTCTTCCTCTTCCTCTTCCTCTTCTTCTTCTTCTTCTTCCTCTTCTTCTTCTTCTTCTTCTTCTTCTTCTTCTTCTTCTTCTTCTTCTTCTTCTTCTTCTTCTTCTTCTGCTTCTGCTTCTGCTTCTTCTGCTTCTTCTTCTTCTGCTTCTGCTGCTTCTTCTCTTCTGCTTCTTCTTCTTTCTTCTTTTCCCTCTTCTTTCTCCTCTTCCTTTTCTTCTTTCTCTTCTTCCTCTTCTCCCTCCTCCTCATCCTCCTTCTTCTCCTCCTCCTCCTTAATTTTATTCTTCTCATTCTTCTCCTTCTCGTCTTCCTTTTTCTCTCTTCCTTCCCATCCTCCTCCTTTCTCTTCTTTTTCTTCTTATTCTCCTCCTTCTCTTCCTCCTCATTTCTCTCCATCTTCTTCTCATTCTCCTCCTCCCCTCCCCTGTCGTCGTTGTCGCCGTCGTCCTCTTCCTCCTCCTTCCCCCTCCACCTCTTTCTCCTCCTCCTCCTTCTCCTCCTCCTCCTTTTCCTCATTCTTCTTAAACCACTCCCAGCACAGCTCAGCCTTGATGTGGGGAGATTACCTAAACAACACTTTGTGCTCAGGGGTGACCAGAGCTATCCATAGTGGTGGTCAGGGAACCATGTAGTGTCAGGGAATCAAAATCAAAGCCTTGAACTTGCTAGGCATTTGCTCTACTCCTAAAGTTATCTTCAGGCCCCAAATAAAATGTACTAAGAAAATGTATGTATTTTTAAATTTCTTAGAAATTAATTACCAGGCACACTACCAGAAACAGAGGAAATAGCATCAAAGGATAAAAGAAGAAAAAGAAATAGAGAACATTAATATCTCAGAACATGGTTTATTTGATGTGAATATCTCAAACTATATTTTAAATAAAAACCAAAATTTTAATCATATGGTTAGGAAAATCCTATATTGAAACCTAATTTCAGAACATCATACATTTTAATGAAGCAATGATTCTATTCAGTATTCATGATGGAACAGACTGTCAAATCTGATCAAGGGATTTTTTTTAATGCAAAAATAATCTTAGAGGATTTAAAATAGATTTGGTTCTCACATTGTCAGTAGATAAGGATATCTCCAAATTTGCTTAGTATTTCACTGCCAACTTCGGGGTTGACAAAAGTTGCACATCAGGTTTATAACTTCCAGAAAATCCTAAGGATGGCAACGTGAATTGTTACCCTAAAGTCAGCTAAAAGCAAAGGGCATCATGCTTTGCCCTTACTCATTCAGTTTGGAGGTACGACTCCAAACAATCTCATCACATTTAGTAATAATTTAAAACTCTTCAATGACTTATTCTGTACCTTTCCAAAACCCTCTTCAATTTTCTGGAAACCAGTTCAAATCACTAGAAAATTCCTGGAAAAACCTCTGCCTGAGAAGGGAAACAAGTTTCTCCTGCTTTCTTTTGTCATTTCCAGACATGTCTTTTTTCTCCACTTCGAAAATGTGTAGATTTAGATTTAGAAGAAAATGCCTGCAGCAAATGTCTTAAGAGTTTATACATAGCTCTCTTTCTTTGTTGCTACCTTCTACCAACCTTCAAATTGTTCTTTCATGTTTTTTAGTTTATTTATTTTTATTTTATTTGCTCGAGCGGGCCCAGTAACGTCTCCGTTGGAGACTTTGTTGTTACTGTGTTTGGCATATCGAATACGTCACGGGGAGCTTGCCAGGCTCTGCCATGCGGGCGAGATACTCTCGGGAGCTTGCCGGGCTCTCCGAGAGGGGCGGAGGAATCGAACTCGGGTCCGCCATGTTGGCTGCGTGCAAGGCAAACGCCCTACCGCTGGGCTGGAGCGATAGCACAACGGGTAGGGCGTTTGCCTTATAAGCGGCCAACATGGCCGACCCGAGTTCGATTCCTCCGCCCCTCTCGGAGAGCCCGGCAAGCTACCGAGAGTATTCGATATGCCAGACACAGTAACAACAAAGTCTCCAATGGAGACGTTACTGGGCCCGCTCGAGCAAATCGACGATCAACGGGAGGGCCTTTTAATTTTTATTTTAGTGAATCACCATGTGATACATTCACATTTTCGTGATTATGTTTCAATTACACAATGTTCAAGTACCCGTCTCTCCATCAGTGCCCTTTCTCCACCACCAATGTTCCCAGTGTTCTTCACCACAAATGTCCCTCTCGCGACCATATTTTTGTCTTGAAGATGTTTTAAAGTTGCTTTACTCTGCTCCTTTACTATTGTTGTTGCTTCTGTTTATACTACTTCAGTTTCTATGTTCATGATTCGCCAATACATTGAAATTTTACATCTGAACACTTTTATTTCTTGCAGTTTAGTCACACTTTCATACTGTTACTCTGGAATTACACCTATATCTAAGAATGCAATATATCTTCATGTTACTCTCTCAGTGTGCAACTTACTACACTTTGCTTTTATTATTCTAAATGCTTTCATGCCAAAACTTTGTTTTTCCTCATTGAAACATCTGTAACTTTTCCACAATTTAAAATGTATTTAGTATCTTCCATTTCTCCCTTACCTGTCATGACAAAAATCTATTATCACAAAATGTCACCAATACACTTATTCTGCCCACTCCATTGTAAACAAGGCTATAAATATGTTTAAAGCTGATGGTTTTCTTTCTGCCAACCCACATGACAGCAGTTAAGCATTACTGGTGACTTTTACACATTTGAGTTGACAACATCGATTTAAATTTCTGATCCCCCAAATCTTTTTTGAGATGCAGCACATTTAGGGAATTTTCTAATTATCCACAATGAAAATTTTTCACCTCTCTACTGTGAAACTTCCCTTCTCCATTCTTTCAGTTAAACTGCTAGCCTAATATTTAAGTATATTAGAAATTATATAAATATTAGTAGAAGATATCAATAAAATATTATACTTACATCAGCAAATTACCAATATGGATCTAAATCTATATTTTTTTACTTCACCTTCTAGTTCAAGTGGAAGCTTTGATTTTTATTAATAGTCAATCCTTCCATTTCCCATTGGTTTCTCTACTCAATGTCATCTTTGACACTCTGTTATCTCCATAACTACTGTTTCTTCTTTCTTAAATTCTAAATTTATTTTTCTCTATTGACTTATTTACAAATTCATTGAATATAATATATCAAGAAAAAAATTGAAACTGTATTTTCACTTTCTAATTTCTTATTATGTTTTGTTTCAATAGGCTCTCATATTCATTTCCTTTGTCTAAATTATAAATCTTTCCTCTTGCTCAAAATAGCATTCAATTTGTCATTCTCAATAATATTTGGCACAATTAAGCATCCTGTCTTCATGAATCTGTCTTGTCATTCAAAATATAATTAATTTATTAGGATATAAGCATACGCCATATGATTCACCTATTTAAAATACACACTTAAATAGTTTTAAGCATTTCACAGACATTCACGAAAATCATCACAATAAATTTTAGAAGAATCAATATTTTTTTAAAAATTTCTTGTACTAATCGCTCCCTATTCTGTTTGTCTCCTGTCGCTTACTAAAACTCACTGCTGCTCAGTTCAGCAACCTCTAATTTCTGTCTTTGTCTAGATAGTTTTTCTGTTTCAGATGTTTCATATAAACGTAATTGCCAAATATATCATCTTTAATTACTTCTTTCACTTACCTTGCTGTAAGATTCACCCACATTATAGGACGTATCAGGACCTTGTTTTATTTTATTGATGAGTATTTCTTTTTAGAACATATTTATTAATCTTTATCTGTGTGTTTGTGTGTGTATGTGTGGTATCGAGGGTTTTAGCCCAGTGTTCTGCTTGTAAAGCTATACTTTATCCACTGGTCAACATATACCTGGGCCCCAATCAGTTCTTCACCTTATGGTCATTGAAGCTGCTTCCTTTGGAAATATTATCAATAAACCGTTATGAACATTTTTATGTCTCTAACATAGATATAGTTTTATTTACTTGGTGTATATAATTTTGAATTTCTTAGAAGAGTGTGTATCTGTTTTTTGTAGGCTGCACCAAAGAATCAACTTAACAAAGGAGGTATGTAAAAAGCTTATACTTTGAAAACTATGTCACCATTTGAAGAAATAAAAGTCACAAGGAAATTGAAACTTATACCATGCAAATGGTTTGGAAGAATTGTCATTGTTAAAATGACTATCCTATCCAAAGCATTATATTGATCTTTTGCTATCTCTATCAAAATTCTAATGATATTCCTCATGGACATAGAGAAAATATTTATAAAAGTTGTATATGGATCTACAAAAGATCTCCAAATTGCCAGAGCAATTCTGAGAAAAATGAATATTGGAAAAATCTAATTTCCTATTTGTTAACTATTCTATAAATTTATACTCATCAAGAGGGTGTGATATTATTAGAAAAAATTAAAACAGACAAACAGATCAATGGAACAAAATTTGGAGATCTTCATCTCTGTAGACAATTAATTTTTGATAGCAGAGCCAGGAATATAAATGTTGGGAAAATTAGGTAATTAGTTGCTAAAAGATGAAATTGGACCATTATTTCATAGCATGCACAGAAGTTAATTGAAAACTAAATACAGAGAGGTCATATCTGAATTCATAATGTATATCAAAGGAAACATAGGGGAAACACTCCATATAGTGACCTCACTGGCATTTTCAGCAATTAAACTCCATTGTCAAGGAAAACCAGCAGAAAAAAATAAATAGAACTAAATCCAACTAAAAAGTTCATGCTTTGTGAAAGAAAAATCACAAAAACAAATAAATGCTATGAATTTGAATATACCTGACAAAGTTCTAATACTTAGAAATAAAAAACTTTATTTTCAACAACAACTTTCCACAACAAAATAACACATAAGTAACCCTATCCAAATGTGGAGAAATGCTGACTAGACATTTCTTCAAAGAAAATGTAGATTATTAACAGAGACATGAGAAAAATGTCCATCATCATTGGTTACCAGAAAAATTCAAATCAAAATGACCAATTATCCTACTTGTAGGAATGGCCTTTATCAAAAAGGCCAGAAAGTCAAACAGATGGATGCAACAATCGCTTTTGGCTGGAATGTGAGCTGAATCAGCCTCTACAGAAAACAATATGACTAACTCTCAAAAAAAAAAGTAGAGCACAAAAACACTAATTTTAAAAAACATATGCATACCTATGTTCATTGCAATGCTCTACAGTCAAGATTTGGAAACAAGTCTAACGGCAAATGTTAGAATAAAGAATTTGGAGTACAATCATGAACAACTTTGTAACTGTGTAACTTGTGGTGATTTCATGAAAATTAACTAATTAATTGAAAAGAAGTTGGAGTACATTTTCACAATATGATCCAACTCAGGTATAAGGAAGAATAAAATCTTATCTTCTGTAATCCTGTTACTACATGGATAGAACTAAAGGGCAATATGCTAAGTAAAATATTGAAAGACAAATTCTAGACAATCTCATTTGTGATATATATATGTGTGTATACATGTATATATATACATCTGTGTGTAAAGTAATGGAATATAAAATATCTAATAAAAATAACTTTGGGCTGAACAGATAGGATAGTACAGCAGGTAGATGTATACCTTGCATGTAACAGACTTAGTTTCAATCCCCAGCATGATTTACAGTCCCCCAAGCTCCATGAGGAGTAATCCCTGAGAGCAGATCCAGGAGTACACAGTTGGGTGTGCTCAAGTAACAACAACAAGTCCCCCACACCAACACACACACACACAATATCACCACCACCACCACCAACAACAACAACAACAATAAAATAAAACAACAACAACAACAAAAAGCAGCACCTTTAAACTCTCACAACAAAATTAGGTTGCCAGGAGTGGATAGGAGTCTCAAAAGTATACAATGAACTGTGGTGGAGAGATATTTGCAAGTGAAAATGAAGAGAGATATTTTCAAGTGAAAGTGTTATAGAAACATTGTAACCTTAAACATTTACACTTTTGTAAATCAATATTATAGAAATAAAAAAATGAAATTCAGAGGCTAGTTGAGTAGGGTTACAAGAGGAAACTGTATCAATTATTTTATAATTTTGGATTGCATAGAACTTAGAAAGAGATTGTAAACAAAGTTGATTTTAAATCAGTGTCAAAATAAACCTCTATTTCTTGAAGTTTCAAACATCACAAACTAAAATTAGTGCCCACTGTACTCCTCCCTAACTTTAATAAATGATTACATGAAACACTAAAGAAGTTACACAACTAAACAAAGAGAGGACCAAAATAAGTGAGTCATTTTGTGAATCTGGAGAGTCACTGGCCACCTGGGCTGATGTTGACTCACCTGGATCAGGCAGTGGGATCAGGTTATCTCTGGAGTCACTTTCAGCTCTAAATCATGAGTTATATCTAATGATGTGTAATTTCTCTTAAAACCAAGTTATATAAGACCTTTACTGGAAGTATTTGACTTCTACTGCCAGGAAATCTTTTGGCACTTTAAATGCAACTATTTTTTAGAACCTAGGAAAGCTGCCAAAGAGTAAATAAACATTAAGTGCAGAACTTTCTGTTTATTACTAGAGTAAATACAATAAAAGAGAAGTGACTTTTATTCTTTCTACCAAGTAATTAACTAACCAATAAAGTAAAATAATCTTACAGAAAGTGATCATCTTATAGACAAGATCATCTTAGAGACAAGTCATCTATGCCATTTTTGTACAGTTTAAGTTCAAGATAAATGTTGCTACCATTCCATACCTTTGCCAATTAAGAGAACCTTCCAATGCAAAGACCTGAGTTGTCGTTACATACTCAGTTCATATTAAAAAAAAAAAGAAATACTTTCAGCATCAATTTTTCTTTTATCTTTTCCTTTTCTTTCTCTCCTTTCTTTCTTTCTTTCTTTCTTTCTTTCTTTCTTTCTTTCTTTCTTTCTTTCTTTCTTTCTTCTTTCTTTTTTGTTTATTTGTTTTGGGGCCACACCTGACTATGCTCAGGGGTTATGCCTGGCTCTGCATTCAGAAATGACTCCTGGTGATTCTCCAGGACCATATGCAATGCCAGGGATTGAACTTCCAGTTAACTGGTTTACAAATAAGCATCTTCCCCTCTGTACTATCTCTATGGCCCCCAAATTTTCAAGATTGTAACAGAGAAGGGAAAAAAAACAGGAGTATTTACTTTTCATATGTATATAAAAAGCAAATTGAAAAAAAGATGTGCTGATTTAGGGAAAATAGCTCTTAATTACTTACCTATCAATGAAAAGGAGTATAGGTTGGCAATTTTTAGTATAGTGTTGAAAAATGGTAATTTAAAAGTACAAATTCAAACACCTGTGTTGGCATTCATTGCTGTGCTAGTTATTTTCATTCATACAAACTGCAGGTTTGTAGGTCTTAAGTAATTTATCACTGTAGACATCAAGAGAAATAAAATATTTTATGTATTAATTGACTAGAGCGCTGATAGACAAAGTGAGATATAAAGATATTTTTAAAGTGTATTTTAGAGAGATTTTTGACTAACACTGATCTCCAAGAGAAAAGTACTATTCATCACTTGAAATATTTTAGGATGGCAAATTTGTATGCGATGCTAAGTTCTGCAGATTTCTAGAAGGCAACATAATAAATATTACTGTGTGAATATTTAATAATGTAAGAAAGTTTTCATTCCTTTATTTTCTTTGAAAAATAATTTTATTGAGTTATTAATAAATTATATATTACCCAATTAAAGTGCACTATTATATATATGCTATTATATACTTTTTTAAGTATCACAATCAAGATGATGAATATTCCTATAAACATTTATAGGATAAATATTCTGATGAATATTCCTATAAACTTTTTAAATGTTCCTAGAGAGCCTTTATTATCCACTCTTTTCTCCATCCCTTTTTGTGGGTCTGATCTCTGGCACCACATATGGCGAAACCTGACCAGTAGTGTAATCATCTTAATCCCTGACCCCAGAGCACCACTGGGTATAGGCCAAACAAACAAACAAACAAACAAAAAACAGAAAAATAAGCAGTAAAAGGGTGAAATTGATATTTATTCATTATTTTGTGGAATCTCCTATTTTCCTTTCATGCTAGAAAATTTAAGATAACAATTTCTGTTTTTAATTACATGTAATTTTGGTATTGGAGCAGGGTTAGGGGGGAAACCTTCCTAAAAAATGTTCAGGTGCTTGGGGGCCAATCCTGGTGATACTTGTCAGTCAAGCCACAGGTTAATATTACTGTGGCTGGAGGAATCTGGATTAGCAGGAAGCAAAGCAAGTGTTTCTCCTACTGTGCTATCTCCCAACCCCAAGTAATACTTTTTAATTCAAGTTTATTTATTTATGGTCTTTTCAGATCATATAGTCTTGGTTTTAAGTATTAAACTTTGCCTTTGTTGCATTAAAGCAATCATAGCCAATAACTAACTGATTAGTCATAACTGTTTTTAAGCTAAAATTTATTTATATACTCAAGCTGTCGGAGAGCCCGGCAAGCTACCGAGAATATTTCTCCCGCATGGCAAAGCCTGGCAAGCTACCCGTGTAGTATTCAGTATGCCAAACACAGTAACAAGTATCACAATGGAGACGTTACTGGGCCCACTCGAGCAAATCAGTGAACAATGGGAGAACAGTGACAGTGACGGTGACTCAAGCTGTGAACTTGATTTGACCTAGGAAAACTCAATTGATTACCCTTTGGTTATTGTCATTGACTGTCATTGTCTTTTTGGCCATACTTAGATAGTCTATTTTATTATTTGCTTTAATCCTTCCCCACTTTTGCTATTGTTTCTTTGGTTTGGACCACATATGGCAGTGCTAAGGACTCAGCCTGGCTCTGTTCTTAGGGATCACTCCTGCAGGACTTGGGGGGCCATATGTGGTACTAGAGATTGAACCCTGGTCTATTGCATGTGAGACAGATGCTTTATTGGCTGTGCTTTATCTTCTGCCCTTACCTCTATCTGTATTTAGATATTGTTTTCCCTTTCATATTTGCTTTACAGACAATTAATAAAAATTAGATTCTGTTCTTATTAATGGATTGTTGCTTTGTATTTGTATTATATTGTAAATGACTGGTTTTTGGTCTATAGTATGCAAAAATTAAAATACAAAATTTACTCCAGATTGCACTACTCCATAAATATAGAAATATTCCAGCAATTTATATTTTTCCTGCCTCTTTCCTACTGTCTTTATGTTATGGTTGTCATATATGTCAAATCTACATACAATAAAACTCCATCAGGTATTATTATAATCTTTGCTTTCACCAGGATGTTTATTTTCTTGTTTTCCTCAAGTCTGAAAATACTTCCTTATATGTGTGCATCTTGACAGACATGCAACAATTGATTCTGAAATTACATCTATGAGGGGATGACAGTTTACAATTTCTAATTTCAAATAAAGAAATTGGCTGATACGTCAAGATCACAGTGTGACTAGTAAGAATAGAAGATAAAACTAGACCTAAAATGTCCATTTATTGTGTTTTCTTGTACCTCAGACTACAGCTTCTATATTCACAAAAGACCATAGAAGCTAATGAATATTCATGTTTTACAGGATTACACAAACCAGTGAGTAAGAAAAAATCATGCGTTCTATTTTCTAGTCTGTTTCCTTTGAGTTTTGTAATGCATTTTATTGTTTCATCTTTACAAATGACTATAATGGTCTCCTACAGTAGGCGCCATAATGTCTACACTCATTTTAGTTTTTTATGATGTCAAATGTTAATAAATGCATATTGAATGACTACTCAGTCAAACTATTCCAGACAGCAAGACACTTATGAACAAAATATAATTATTGGGTCCCTGGTTAAATTGATATGGTCTTCTAGAATGCCACAAATATATGATAATGGATTGTAACTGGGTTTAGGATTCGAGTGTACAAATCACTTGATTGCTGCCTTATTATTTCAGTCAAATGAGTCATATTTTAAATTAATATTTGATTTTATGAGCTGTTAAGCATTGAGACAATATGGCATAAAGAGGAAGGACAGAGAAGAGAGAGTGGCTTGATTTTTGATTAACATTGCTACCTCAATCATGTTCTTTATTTGAGAGAATGTAGAGCTAAGGTCATGATTTCCATAACACCTTCTCAATCAGTCTCCTTGCTTTGCAAACTTGAACAGCCTCTCGATTTTTCTGTCTTGGTTACCTCATTTTAAAACATACCTTCACAACTGAAATTAAAATATATATTTTTGACTACATGGTAGTTCCTAGCCCATATTAAATTCTCACTGTATGTTAACTATAATAATATGCTAGAATAATAGCATATACACTATAGTATCCAAAGCATTTGGCTTAAGTTCCCTTAGTGCAGTTGAAATAATGCAGACCTTGGAATTAGGTAGTCAAATACTATCACTTAATAGCTTTATAAACCTCATACAAGTTAGTTAGCATATGTTGATCTTTTTTCTTATAAGAAATAAATAATAACAATAGACATTTATTATAAGCTTATGGGCTGGAGCCATAGCACAGCAGGTAGGGCGTTTGCCTTGCACACAGCCAACGTGGCCGACCCAAGTTCGATTCCCCCACCCCTCTTGGAAAGCCCGGCAAGCTACCGAGAGTATCTCGCCTGCACAGCAAAGCCTGGCAAGCTACCGTGACATATTCAATATGCCAAACACAGTAACAATTGTCATAATGGAGACGTTACTGGGTCCGCTAGAGCAAATCGATGAACAACAGGAGGACAGTGACAGTGACAGTATAAGTTTATATGCCATTTTATTGTCACATGTCTTACTTAGTACTTATTCTCTATATTTTGATATTTGAAATTCTGATATTTAAATTATCTCATGCAATATTTGAAACATTATTATACGCTAAATAAATTATAACTTTTTGTCTCTCCTCTATCATCCGTGGACTCACTTGGACTTTATATGCCATTGTGTGATTAATTCACTCATTTGGTCAATTTCTATTACTGCAAAGAAATTTCCTGTTTTGATGTCAGTGCCCAAATTTTAATTCCCTCATTTTCAAAACAGTAATTAATCATATCTATGATGAGATATTCAATGCCAAGTGCCAGCTGAAATGCTTGGCACTTAGAAGACGAGTTAAATGAACTAAAATGCTTACATAACAGGATTGTATGAAACAATTTAAAATGATTCTGCAGAAACCTTTCTTTTACAAAGATGCTCATGCTCTATTGTTGCATGGCTTAAATGACTATACAATGGTCATTTAAAATTACAGTATAATCTTATCAAAAAGTATAAATGTGTCGAAGAACCTATGAAAGATTCCCATTGAATTAATTTTAATATTAGGGTGAACCACACTGTGTATATTCTTTCATCTTTTTTTCATATAATCCTATTGGACATGTCAGTCTACGCTCAAATGCTAGGGCTGCAAAGCCAAAATTAAAAAGTCCCTCAAGAATGTTAAACAGTCCTATTTGTTGAAATGAAGCTGTTTTTTTATTCACTAAATTATCTTCAATATCTATACTAAAAGAAAATTTCTTGGAGAAAAGAAAAAAAAACAGAATTGTATACACTGGACCCTGGAAAATAGCTTAAAGAATTGGCATGTGAGAGGGTCTGAGTGTCACACCCAGCTAAGCTGTGATCAGGACTTACTCCTAGCTCTGTGCTCAGGTGACTGTACATGAAGGATTGAACCAAAACCAGCTATTTGAAAGCAAGCACCTTATCTGCTGTATTATCTTTCTGGCCCTATAAATATAGCAATGGTCAATATTTGGGAGAACATAGGGAATAGAATTAGATTTCATTTAGCAATTTAATTAATCAAAATTTTGTTTAACAAGTGTAAGTATGTCATATGAGGTCAAGGGAAAGTCTAGTGAGCACCAGAGCAACATTGCATGAGGCAAGGAGCTTGCCTTACACACAGTCAACCCGGGTTCAATCTCTGACAAACCATATCAGGTGCCATATTGGACACTACTGACCAGGTTTGATCCTCAGAATGGTCTCTCAATTCCCACCAAGAGTGATCCTTGAATGCATAGTCAGGAGTAAGCCCTGAGCACTGCTGAATGTTAGTTGCCTCCTCCCTCCACTTTCTACTCCCACCCCACCCCCACCCCCAGAAAAGGGAGCAAAAATATCTGGTGAGAGTGTTAAGGCACAGACATTATCTGTCCTCTCTCTCCCGATCTGCCATGAATAAGATAACCAAATATAGTAGTTCCAAGTACAAGGCATAAGATACCTACCTACTTTTGTCTTTAAGTACCTTGGTATTTCCTAAAGCTTCTGCTTTATGTTTTTCTTATGTGGTGAAGAAAATAAGAATTGGCAGTTGTTTTACTGAGAAATAAATTTTACTAAAAGAATAAAGTTATTATTATATTTGATACCCGATGTTCAATTATATGATTTTCAGATTCGGTTTTGGTTTCATGTAATAAATTCACCACCATTTGCAGGCCTAATTTTCTGCTGAATTTTTGTCTGTATTGCAGAGACTGGCATAGATCCTGACAAATAAGAGTATCAAAAGTTCCTTCTTACATGCTTGGTTGAAGAATAAGAGTGTGGTTCCATAATACCCAATGAGATATTACACTTCCTTTTTTCTTTTTTTTTAAATTTATTTTTTAATTGAATCACTATTGTTGGGATCGGGAGTTCCCTAGCCCTGGGAGGCGCGGAGAGACCAGATAGACACAATTCCTGCAGGAGTAAAAACGGGGTTTATTTAGACCAGCATGCTGGGGCTCCACAGCCGACCCCAGAGAGGGCAGTGGCTGAGAGCCCCGAACTTCTTCAAAGGGGATCTTATATAGGCCTTCACTGGCCGTTACAGCAAAGCCCGCGCATTTCATAGCCAATAGATTTGTAACAACATATACTTTCTTAACCAATCCATTTAAAAGTACCTCACTCCTTAGCCTATAGATTCAAAGATCAGCATTTACGTACATCGATTGTCAGCACAAGCAAGGTTATAGCTGGAATCATTAAGCCTTAGGAAATCTCCCTTGACCATCCTCATTTTGAGTTACCCAAGTCTGCAGGGTGCTTTAGTGAGACAATACATTTCAGGGACAGTAAATCACTTTCCAAGTCCCCTCTCCCCCAGGTGCAAAGCAGCCAAGCAGTTTTACAGAAAGCAATGTTGCAAGTTAGCTAAAGTACACAAAAATTTGATGCCCTAATGTGGATTCTTTCACTATGGGATACAGTTACAAAGATTTTGTGATCGAATTTCAGTCATACAATATTCTAACACCCATCCCCCACCAGTGTACATTTCCCATCACCGATATCCCCCCCATCCCTCCTGCCACCACCCACTACCAGCCTGCCTCTATGGCAGGCACAGACTCTCTCTCTCTTTCTCTCTCTCTCTCTCTCTCTCTCTCTCTCTCTCTCTCTCTCTCTCTCTCTCTGTCTCTGTGTCTCTTTTAGGGCATTATGGTTTGCAATATAGATGCTGAAAGGTCATCGTGTTTGGTTCTTTATCCACTTCAGCACACATCTCCCATCCAGAAGTCCCTTTTTTCCACAAAGAGAATCTGAATCTTTCTTACTGGATGCAAAATCCAGGAGAAGGTAAGAATTAAAGTTGCCATTTGTAAATACACATAACACACTATTCCTGATGGAAAACAGAGGACAAAAATTTTGTTGGACTTACACATGCAGCTTTCATGATAAAATCACTATTTATATGATCCATGACATATAAAATCTACATGTACTCGTGTCACTAAAACCTTCATGGTTTTGAATCTGTTGCATGTGGCATGTTGCCTTAAAAAGGGCAGTTTATGCAAATTTCATTTCCCAATATTTTGCTCCAGAGTAAATATTCCTGAGATCTGCTTCAGAACAACAGAAAAATCACTGGGCATAATAGTCATTAAAACTTACAGAGATTCAATTCTATAGTACACTATTCACTATAAGATTAAACGCATTAGGTTAGGCCTCAGCAGATTTATCTGGTGGGTCTTGGCATTTTAAGAGTAGTAAGTTTTAGTACAAATCTCTTCATAGAAATATATATATATGTATTTATATATGTATATATCATCCCTTATTCTGCTTCAAATCCTCATGTTTGTACTCCTTTTCTCTTAAGTATTCATTCATACACACACTTGTATCCATGCATTCATGCACATATACTTAGTCTTCCAAAAGCAAAAACTCATTCTCTGAGATAACATGGTCTCTGTCCATATAAAGAAAAATGTACATTTAGTACATATTTTTCTAAAAGCCTGATGGTCATTATGCTCAGTTCCCTTGCCAAATTAAAGGCCCTTACCATTAGTGGAAAATGTTATTTAGTTTTCTTTATTTCCACTTCCTTCCTATGATAGTTATATGTCCATTAAATAACCCAAAAGACTCAAAATGTTTTTCCTCATCTTCCCCTCATTAACATACTTAATGAATAATACATTTTTGAAAACAGAATCTTTGTTACCAAAAACTATAGGTTTTTGTTTTAACTTAGTAACCCTTTTATTTAGAAAATAAGCAGGCACAGTAATTCCCAAAGGGAGTCTGTCTTTTATGGTCTTTTGTGAAATAGTCATATGTGTGTCCTTATACTTGACAATCTAATTCCTGGATTAACATCCCACAGAAATTCTGACATAAGACTAACACATACAAAACTGTTCATTTGAGTTTACAAGAAAGGAAGGGGTGAAAGGCAATCCAAGAGTTCATCAATTAGAAAATAAATATGTAAAAATAACATTTATGTGAGTAAAACATAACCAAACAGATGTATATTATGTATTTGTAAAACAAGCTTATATGTAAGGATACAGATGCAAAATTCATTGCTGTTGTTTTGTGTTTGTATGTTTTATTTGTTGCTATTTCTTGAAATCTGGCATAAAAATATATTTAAAAAATCAGAATCATTACCTTGTTTATGTTCATTCATTGTATTTTATTTCATATTTCTTAAAAGAATACATTCAGAAGTAAACAGAAGAAATTTACCACCACTTCAATTTTTCATTTTGAATTTAACATTGTGAGGGCCATAATGTATAAACACACATATGTGCAGATGCAAACACATTTCTTCCCCCCATCTAATCTATCTAGGTACGTGAGTTACAATACTGTCCATGATGGCCTCATGCATACACTCTTTGCACAACCACCAGATGCCCTTTTCCCTCCACCAATATCCTAAAGGACTCTCTCCCTACCCTGCAAGCTCAGTTCTATGACTCAATTCTCTAATTCTGTTGCCTTTAGCTTTGTTGCTCCCTGGCCGTGTTTCTTTACGTTTCGTATTTGAGACAGACCATTCTGTAACCTGTCCCTTTTCTTTCTGACTGACTTCACTAGATTGATACCAACTAGCTCCATCCATTAGTGGCAAGTTGCATTATTTCATCTTTCCTCACAGATTCAAAGAGACCCATTATGTAGATGTACCACACCTTCTTAATCCATTCATTTATAGTTGTGTATTTGGATTGTTTACAGATTTTGGCTATTGTGCTAAGCACTACAGTGAACATAGGTTTGCATATATCATTTCTTTTTGATGATTTTGTGTTTTAGAGGTAGATGCCAGAAATTGGTATTGCCGGATTGGATGGGGAGTTCTATTCTTTTTTATTTTTATTTTTTGAGTTACAGCCAGCAATGCACAGAGGTTACTCCTAGCTCTACACTCAGGAGTTACCCCTGGTGGTGCTCAGGGAGCAATATGGGATGCTGGGTATCGAACCCGGGTTGAATGCATGCAAGGCAAACACCCTACCTGCTGTGCTCTTGCTCCGCCCTGTCTATTCTCATTTTATTGTAAAATATCTTATTTAAATGCAAAATTTGAGGTGGGTGATTAGTAGTAAGAGACGTGAATAATGTCTGGAATTGGGGTAAAATTCCCAATGTTATATGGGGATATTCTTCCACTATCAAAGAACGATCAGGAGAAAATCAACTTTCTACTAAAAAAGTTACAATGACTACACATGAAATGATTACTAATATATATTTAGACTATTCACTTCAAATGCAATTTATCTTAGATATTTATGCAAGTTTATTGATCCACAGGTAAAATGGTTGGATAATAAGAATATGGTATATCTATATATGAGTTAACTTAATTACGATTAAATGAAGAGGAGACATAAATAAACTACAGAGCTAGAAATACCAGTAGGTATTATGACATAGTTTTTAGAAATAAGTTACTTTAATAAATATTTTTAGGGTATGAAGACTTTTTTATTTCATTAAAATTTAATATTTCACTAGGAACCATATATTACTCATCTAACTAGAAATAATTCTTTATTTTTAATATCTGTTTCACTATTCTAAAAATTATGCATTATGAAAATTTTAAAAAATAAATCCCCTTGAAAAGAAAATTCAAATAACATATACATCTATGAAAGGATAAACAATACAAAACTTTGGAATTTACATTTTATATATACATGTTTTATTATATTGCGCTATACATACATAGGACTACCATGTAAAATATCAGAAAAGTATTATAATGCAGTTTGTAATTTCTGGTGTTTCTACATTTAATGAAATATCCTTTACAATGTCTTTATAAAATCTACTTAGTATTCTATGGCCTAATAATAATTAAATAATTTACTTAATTGCTTGCTGTAGGATATTTAGATTTTTATGTTCATTTGATATAACATTAGGGGTAGTGTAGAGTATTCTTCTTAGATTAGGTTTATTGAATCAAAGGGCACATTCACATGGGAGCTTTACAAAGTGAGTCATGCATTAATAAAAGAAATGAATGCTGACATACTATCACTATCACCCCATTGTTTATCGATTTGCTCGAGTGGGTCCAGTAACATCTGCATTCGTCCCTGCCACGTGCTAGTGTAGCAGGATGACATATTGGGGGATCTTTCAGGTTCCAGGGTATTGAGGACCATTCCTGTGTATGAATGTACAAACATTCATGTGTATGAATGCTGACATACCCATACATAAAATCTGTGTTTTAATGAATCAACTGCATTCCAATTATTTTATATTGAAGCACAAATTCAATGCTCCTTTTGGTTTTGGTTTTGGTTTTGGGGCTAAAGCCAGTGGTGGTCAGGCCTGACTCCTGGCACCCAGGCATCACTCCTGGTGTGGCTCAGAGGCCCATCGGTGATGCTGGGGATGAAACCCAGGTGGGAGTGCATGTAATGCAAGAGCCTTGCTTTGCAATCTCTCCAGCTGTTCAACAGTACCTGAGGATATTAACAAGTTCACAAATTTTAAATTTATTTAAAAATGTTTAAAATATTTTAAAAATGTTTTTAAAATGTTTTTTAAATTTTTTAAAATGTTTTTTACATTTTTAAAAAATTTTTAAATTTAGTATTTTTTTAAATACTGGGGATAAAACTCAAGCTTCGCATATACAAAGCAAGTATTCTACCACTGAACTATATCCCTAGCAAGCAAACATTACTACAGAAAATTGTAACTAACATTATAAATGGACCCCATAGCCAGAGTAGCACTGTAGCACTGTTCTCCCATTGTGCATCGATTTGCTCAAGGGGCCACCAGTAATGTTTCCATTGTGAGACTTGTTATTACTGTTTTTGGCATATTAAATATATCATGGATACTTGCTAGGCTTTGCTGTGCAGGCGGGGATACTCTCGCTAGCTTGCTGGGCTCTCCAAGGGGGGCAGAGGAATCGAAACTGGGTCAGCCGCGTGCAAGTCAAACACCTACCCACTGTGCTATTGCTCCAGTGCATAGCCAGAGTACCTGGAACAAATCTAACTCTGCTACTTTCTAGCTGTAATATTGGATAGTTTTCTGAAATCTTTTGTGTGCTAGTTGCCTCATACATAAAATAAAGCAGAGTTCCTGCTGTGATATTTATTTTGTGCTTTACGCTTGCATGCGCGCGCGCGTGTGTGTGTGTGTGTGTGTGTGTGTGTGTGTGTGTGTGCACGCAAGGGAGTGTGTATTATATATGTGCAACGAGCACACCACTTGGGTTAATGCTTGACATATAGTTGTTCCTCTAAATATGATAGCTACTATTAATATAGTTATTATTGTTATCTTAACTATTAAACAGAGTACTTAAAAAAAGCATCAGTGTATAGCTTCAATTTTTACTTTTCTTTTGAATTAAACAAGTTCTCTTCTGTTCAGGCACTTGGAAAGAGAGATAATTTCAAAAATATTACTTAACAATAACACAAACTCTTTCTCTCTCTGTCTCACACACACACTCACCACTCCGTGGAATATTTTAATACTGATTTACCCTATGCAATTATACTCTGTTCTAATAGCATGCAGTTTATTTTGCAAATCTTCCTTTTCTCAGAATAATGCCAGAGAACAATAATATAATCACAGATTGTAAATTCTATTGCTTTTCATCTAAATCTGCACACCCTCCTCTATCATCTAAATGAAAACTAAATATAATTGCAAAGATAAAGTTTAGTGACTGGAACTCTGTTGAACTATCGTCATTTTAACAGTATTTAGCTTTTAATTAAACAACCATGCTTCAGAAGATTTAATTTCTAAAATTTGCTTCCAATTTTCTAGTTAAAGAATTCCAATTCCAGATAATTTGTTTAACCATTTGAATTTTTATTGAGCATTGTCTCCAATTTTCAATTTTGCTCTTAGTTCTGTCATGACTTCTTAAGTGGTATTAAATATCAAAATATCTTTATGAAAATTATTATAATTTGTGGAGATAAACTGTTTGCTTACTTTAATAATTGCACAACTATTTTACTCAATATATTCTATTGTGAGGAATTCCATTCTAAATTAAAACCTCTTCATAATACTCATAATATAAAATAGGTTTTAATTATGCTCTTGGTTTTAGGGGTAGGTCAGTTATCTGCATTTTTGGGGTGGATTGGGAGAGATCACCCCCAACCATTCTTGTTGGAGTATACGGAGCTTAGGTTTATCAGGTTGCACCATCACAGTGCTCCTGAGTCATTTCCATTACTTTGTCTGTAACTACTTCTTTGTGCTCTCTTTTCCAACCAATTTGTAAGGTCTCATCCTTCTTAGACACTGAAGCTATACTGTGAGTTAATATTGCCTTTCTCCTCTCCTTATGTCTTTTGAATAGTTTATTTTAATGCAATGTCCTTTTTGTATAGATACAGGAAGACAATTAATGTTATGCTTTATAATTTAGGATTTAATTGGCCTTGAATATTATTCACTCCTGGGCATCTGCTTTCTCAACTTAAGCCTCAGTTGCCCTCACTTCCTAGCACCCCAAAAGCAGGGTCCCGACGTGGGACTGCATGGAACCAGGGCAAGCCGGTAAGTTATGTGCTACCCTGGTATCGAGATGGGCCAGGCCAAGGTGCCACGATTCTTAACTATAAGTTAAGAGTTTGATCATAGGCAAATGATGTCATGATCCAAAAGTAACGACAAGACTAGGACCCTGCTGCTAAGAATAGGAAAGATATCTGGCCTGAGCACTGCAGTCTGAGATTGAGATGGCCCTGGGAGAGCAATTCTATAAGCTCAAAGTATTTCTTACTGTGTCCATACAAAATGATTTATATTATGTATGCTTATATGTTGGTAGGACAAGGAGAGGAGAAACACATCCAGGGAAATCTGTTCTAGGATGGGTTGATCTGCTAAGTGAGAATCTGTCCTAGAAGCAGTTTTCCTGTGTGTCCTGATTAGCTTTTGATGAGAAGGAAACTTTCTCCCCTTCAAACTGCCTTCAGTAAATGACTTCAGTATATTGAGGCAGTTTCCCTTTTCTCACAGAAACCTAGCTGGTCTTAGATATGCAGATCTCAGGTGCTAGCCAGGCCTGATCTTTAGGATATAGATTCCCAGCTCTAGCCAGGCTGGTCTTTGGGATGCAAATCCAAGTGCTTGTAGCTTGTAAAAGGTGAGGTCAGGATTACTCATCTGCAGATGTAAAGAAACAGTGTGGATGTAAAGAAACAATGTATGGTTTGCCTCAGTGTTCTTTCTGTAACTCCTTTTGATGACATAACTATATTGCGCCCTTTAGAGGTACAATGATCTATATAAGGCAGATTTCAGGGCTCTCTGGGGGAACACATGGGTCAGAGAACCAGGGAACATGGGGCTGAGGACAGAAGCTGAGAGGACAAAGAAGCATGTGCTTGAGAGATCCTGGGGCCTCCATGACATACATCTCTTCCATGTAATAAACTGCTGCTAAGACCAACCAGCTTGGCCCTCGTTTCCTTCCTTAGCCTGACTATCGCCATCGACCTCCATGGAGTGGGGAAATGGCCTGAGACTACCGAACGCGGGCAGCGGGAGAGATAGGCCGCTGCCATCCCCTTGCCCTTCCTTTTTTGTGTGTTTACACACATTCTCAAGGGTTCTTCTTGGTTCTCTCCTGGAGGTGGTCAAAGGACTATATGGGGTACTGTAGATTGAACTAGTGTCATAACATATGAAAGCCATACTACCATTTTACCATTGTTCTATCTCTCTAGGACCCTTGTTTGCCTTATAAAATGTTTGAACTAGTTGAGAAATACAGAATTTGGACAGAGATCAAATGTCAGTTTTATTTTTGATAAACCAACTTAGTTGGCATAACTTTAGAACTACAGGCAAATGAACTTCTGCATATTCTACATCTGTTGTATGCCCTCATGTCATCCATGGAAATCCCCGAAGCAGTTCCCGCACAGCCGTCTTTTCACAGAAAACAAACACAGACAATGCAATACCATGGCAGAAAAAAAAAATGAGAGAAAAAGAATGAAAGTGATGGGAGAAAGAAGAAAAGGGAATGCAGGGTTTGGACAGTCTACTAAACTGTTTCACGATTTTCGTGCATTTGCACCCAAATCGCTTTTCTGACAGAAAATGAGTTGGCTGCTTCTTCACTCCTGTTTCTCAAAGGATGTTTTTCCTGTGGGACATTAAATCCTTCACACCTAGAAACTGGGTTGTCTGGCAGACTAAGCAGATAACAAACCTTTTCAGTGCTGCTCTGAAGTCTTCACTGGCCCTGCTGGGTTCTCACTGCCCCAGCTCTGGTTGGCCAGTCTCTTGGGGAGAATGACCTTTAAACCATCCCTAGCCTGACAGTCTCACTGGACTTCTTCACTTTTGACAGGCTGTCAACAACGAAAGATCTGTTTCAAGATGCAACCTCCATCCTGTCACCACAGCTTGCTTTGTTTTCTCTGTAGAAACACATTCTAGGTCCTTAAAAATAGGATACAAAGCCAATTTTTTAAGTAATCCTGAAACCCCAGTCACCATTTTGGTTACTCAGAAGACATACTCCCTAACACACCATTAGCCTAAGGATTTAGAACTAATTACTCTTAAGAAGGCTACCTAGGGCCAGAGGGATTATATGGGGGGGGTGGGCACTTGTCTTGCACAAAACCTTGGTTCTATCCCTGGTACCACAGTGATCTTATAAGTACTGCCACATTAGTCAAAACCCTACTCATCACATAAACAAAATCTAGTTTAACTGGTATGAAGTGATATCACATTGTAGTTTTGTTTTATATTTGCCTTGTATTTGCCAAAAAAGAAGTGATGTTGAGACTGGTTTTCTCTACCTTTTATTCATTCTGCTGATTTTCTTTTTGGGGGGAGGGGGACTAATTTGAGAAAAAAATTCCCCTATTAAGCTGTATCAGTTTTTAAAAATATATTTTAGACTATCACTACTTTTCAAATAGATGCTTTGAAAATACATTCTCCAAAAATATTTTTTCATAATCTCAAGCTTGCCTTTTCATGTTGTTATTTTCCTTTTGGTGGGTAAAACCTCTTTTTAAAAAGGTAATTCTACTTGTTTACTATTTATCTTTTTTGCCGAATATTTTAGTGTCAGATCTAAAAATGCATTGCCAGGGCTTTCTTCTAGTTAATTTACATTCCCGGTGTTATGTCTAAAAATTATTGTTGAAAAATAAAAGATAACAAAAGCTGACAAGGGTGTAGGGAAATAAATTTGTGAAAACAGCATGGAGATTCCTGAAAAACTGAAAATAGAGCTATCATGCAACCCAGGAAACTCTCTTCATATTCTCAAAGAAATGAAACCAGTATTTCCATGAGATAAACTTTGATAAATTTTTTGTTGTTTCATTATTCCCAATAACCAAAATATGAAAACAATTTAAATATCTGTCAATGTATACATGAATAAAAATGTTCTGACTTCCAATTTACATTTCTGATTCAGACCTTTTTCTTGAGATCTAGATTTTTATCTCTAAACTGCCAATTTAACAGCATCATTGGGATATAAAATTCACATATGAAAATGAACTTTCCCTAATTCTATTATACCTTCTTTTTACTCCCTGATACTCCAAATCCCAAAACCCATACCATCTTTTGACCCTAGTAGACAGTAACTATAAGCTTCCAATGATTTGAGCAAAATCCTTTGTTATCTATAAGTTTCCCCTCCATCATAATATATTACCATCTGCCAAATTCCCTAAGTCATTTCTTAACCAATTTTTATGTTTCCAAATTACAGTTTTAATTTAATAACTAGAGGAACCATTCTTAAAAACTTTTTAATTTTATTTTTAATTGAATCACAGTGTGATACACAGTTAAAAATTTAGTTCATGATTGGGTTTCAGTCATACAATGTTCCAACACCCAGTTTCTTCACCAGTGTATTTTACCACCACCAATATCCCCCCCGTTTCCCTCCTTCCCCTCCCCCACTACTCCATCTCATCACCTGACACTATGGTAAGCATCTCTGTGTGTGTGTGCGTGTGTGTGTGTGTGTGTGTGTGTGTGTGTCTGTCTGTCTGTCTATCTGTCTATGTCTCTCTCTCTTTTTCGGCATTATGGTTTACAATACAGATACTGAAAGATTATGTATATCACTGTCCTCCTGTTGTTCATTGATTTGCTCAAGCGGGCCCAGTAACGTCTCCATTTTTTTTTTTGAGACTTGTTGTTAGTGTGTTTGGAATATTGAATATATTGAATATTGAATACATCACAGGTAACTTGCCAGGTTCTGCCATGCGGGCGAGAGATACTCTAGGTAGCTTACTGGGCTCTCCTAGAGGGGCAGAGGAATTGAACCCAGCTCAGCCCATGTATATCAGAAGGGCCATTTTGAAATAAAAATACTTATATATAGAAATATTTATATATAACTTATTCATAGCCCCACTTGTGGAAATAATTTACATAATGAATTTTATAAAATCATTGTATATTTATGTAATGGCATAATAAAAAATTATACAATAATAATTTACTGGGTTGATGTATATTTCAATTTCTAAAAAGAATTTATATGTCAAATATAAGTACAACTTCAAATAATCTCAGAATTTATTTAATGTATTATTCTACTGACATACTCTAAGTATGACTCTCTTTTTCTTCCTTTTACTGTTTGGGTCACACCCAGCGATGTGCAGGGGTTGCTCCTGACTGTGCATTTAGCAATTACTTCTGGCAGTGCTTGGGGGACCATATGAGATACCAAATATTGAACCCAGGTCGACTACGTGCAAGGCAAACACCCTACTCACTGTACTATCACACCTGACCTCTAAGTATGATCCTTAAGAACATCCAGAGACACATTATTCAGGTTTATTTGTTTGTTTTGAATCATACCCAAAGTTACTTGGAAGCTCATAGCACTGTGCTCAGGGATCACCCCTGGAAGTTTTCAGGGGACACCTATGGAGATGGGGTTTAAATGAGAACCTGCTGAGAACAAGGTAATTTCTGTACTCTCCCTTTCTATGGCCCTCTGCTTTTAATTTTTAATTTTTATTAGTGAAACACCATGAGGTACAGTTGTAGACCTACAAATTTTTGTACTTGGGTTTCAGTTATACATTGTCTATAGTCTACTTTCAGCATGCATATCCCATCCTGGGAGGATCCTCCCAACACCCTTTATTTGGTACCCCCTTCTCTATCTGAGCTGCCTTTTTCCCCTAGTGTGTGCTGCTGCCCTCCAAGCCATGGAGTAATCCTCCTGGTACTTATCTGGGCTCTTCTTGGGTGTTAGTCTCCTATTTTGTTACTTTATGTTCCCCAGATGAATGCTGTCTTTCTCTGTCTGTCCCTCTCTTTCTGACTCATTTAGCTTAGCATGATACTTTTCTGACCTTCTCCTTAACTGTAGTTGAGCTAGAGGATAAGCCTGTAGAAAATGAAGTTTGTTCAGCAAACCTTCGTCTTGTGTCCTCACCAACAGATTTTTGTTTTAAGTCAGACTCCTTTGTCACCTAATGAGTCCAGTTTTCATATCTCATGTAATTCATGGTTCCACGTGATAACCTCATACAATTCATCTGCAACATTTCTAACAACACGTGAACTTGTATTTTAATATATATTTGACCATCTCTGGCCCCTATAAGATTAAGGAATAGGATGGATATGGGTAGAAGTCTTTGTGTGTGTGTGTGTGTGTGTGTGTGTGTGTGTGATTTTCTGTGATGCAATTGCATACTGAGAGAGCAATCAAATGAAAAAGTGCTTCTTTATTAAATTCCTAATAGTACATGGTCACATTCTACCTAATAAGGTCATATTATTCTTCCTTCTGAATTGTTCATGTTATTTATATTATCCCAATTATAAGTTCCATGCAAATTGGGGATTCTTAATGTAGATTGCCATATTTTCATGAACTGGCTTTGCCACTAACTCTACTTTGCAAAAGAGAAAAGTCATACTTAGCCCAACTAAGAAGTTTGTTTTAACATCATTTAAAGTTAGTGCTATAGTATAATCTTATCTACAATCATGGATTTAACACCTTGTCCCATTAGCAGATCATAGGGTCTTACAGTATTAAAATATTTTTTAACTTTGGTTTCATGATATGCAAAATTATTTACACAGATGTTAATTTCCTTGGTAGTTTTTCTTAATCCTAGATGTTGGCTTTCTCGACCTGTTATTTAGTGTCTGTAATGTAGTACTTTTATTTTTCTTTTATACTTGGTTATATGACCATTGCTACATAATCTTTAAATAAAAGAACATAAAACAACTCTGAGTAAATGTCTTGGCATGCTTTCTTTTTTTTTTTTTTTGGCATGCTTTCTTATACTCTTCTATTTCCTTTGTAATTGCAAAGCTTAAATAAGAAAATATAATTTAAATGCCAAGTATTATATAGAAGTCAGCCATAAAAAATTTTCACTCATGGTACTTAATGTATTTGTTTTTCTCAACAGTTATTGAAAATCAGCACATATTTATCTTTTATATTTTCTAACATATCTTATTGATATCAAAGTAGCAATTTTATTATAAAACAAATTAATTCAGTGCTATATAAATGGTGTAGGTTTACAAATGACTATACGTTAAACTCAAAAATACCTAGAGGAAGAAAGCAGAATTAAATATGCTAAAATTTGTAACAGCTATATCTGTGAAACTAAATTTTTTAAATAGGGGATGTAAATTCATTTGAACTATTATTTCAAGGAAAGTAGGTTATAATCTTGCATTTTTAAACTTTTAATTTACTTTATAATTAATTATTTTAGCTTGAAGACCATCTTCCTTAGATGTGAAAATGAAAGCATGGTTTATGATGGTAGTTCACTGCTGCTTCTTTGGGGTCAGGAAGACAGATCTGACTCTAATAACTCGATTTCTCAATATCTAGCCTCTGCTCAGCCTCTGCAAATTGTCTAACTTCTCTGATCTTTAATTTCCTTTGTGTAAAATGGGACTCATAGTTGTGTCTTTGCAATATTATTTTACTGTTGAGATTACATATGACTTCTCAGCAGAGTATTGGGTGTAAAACATGTGCTCCTTCAATATTACTTCCTTTTCCCATTTGCAACTATCCAGTTTTATTTGTTGTATGCTTTCTTGCCCTTATACAGCTAAAATAGTATTGTTCATTTCCTTGCTAGTTTTTCTTAAGCCTAGATGCTGGCTTTCTTGACCTGTTATTTAGAGTCTGTAATATACTTTTATTTTTCTTTTATACTTGGTTATATGACCATTGCTACATAGTCCTTAAATAAAAGAACATAAAACAACTTTGTGTAGGTGTCTTGGCATGTTTACTTATACTCTTGTATTTCCTTTGTAATTTTAGAGCATTTTATTCTTTCGCAATAAGCCTCATTTTCTACATTTTCTATAGCATAGCTCTCGTTTCTTTTCACTTTTAAATTATATGCCCAGAACGAAAGTAAAAGACATGTTTGATTGTGTTTATTATTATTTTATTTTCTAAATTTTGTCTTATTTTTATAAAGTTGTTCACAATAATTCATAAAATTTAATATTCAAACACCAATCCCACAACCATTGCATCTTCCCACCACCATATTTTGAATGTTTCCACCCCAAATCCCAAATTGAGACACCCAAAGCTTGATACATCAGTGGCCTAGAGTATGAGAGCTCACTCCAACAATAATAAAATGTAGAATAGGATTATACAGCAGATTCACTGGTGGGTGAGCCTATGTTGCTTTCTTCAATCAGGAAGCTTTATTTTCAAGTATCTGGATCAAGGCCATTGATGAGATGTGTTGTCAGGGTCAGTTTGTGGGTAGGACTGACTACCAAGCTACTGAAAAATAGGAGTTGGGGGGAAAGAGGCCCATTCCTGCTCTGTGTAAACTTGGAGATTTCAGTCACAGGTCCTGGGTTTTTCTGCAGGTTCTCGCATCCGTGAGGCTCGTCTGAGTCTGTGGAGAGCAGCCATGAGCACGGTAGTGTACTTATTATTTTTTCTTGGTTATTTAGAAACTAATATAGTCATTACTATTTACAAAAGTTTTTTTTTCTAGCATATCTGCATTATACTTTAAATCACCCTTTTTTTAGTTTCCCTCTGCTATTCCATGAATTAAAAACCTATCCTTCAGAAAGTAACACTATATCTAGATCTCTAAGAGATGTTAATATTGTTGAAGTCCCACAATTCTACAAGGTCTTATACATGGAAAACTTTAAAAATAGCTTCTGGGAGAAACCATATAAATCTTTCACATGTCAGATCCTTGACACAATTAATTCTATAGAGAAATGGGCTTTCTAGGGCATTGAAAGGCTAGAGGCAAAGACAATTCAGACAGAACTGGGGAGTGAGGTTTGCTTTTTCTCCTTAGAATAAGATATGATTTTCCTAAAGTGAAGTTTGTAGTTTTGCTCATGGACCAGAAAAATATTTTCTTCATAAGCTGTTGGTTCAAATTCTCTCTATAGCAATGATATCATTGAAAAATAGAACTGAGACACGATGAAACTAAAGCTCCTCATATTCAGTAGATCACTTCCCAGTGGAGATAGTAATATTTAGAAACTCTAAAGGAAAAGTGTGGATGAATTGCTATAATCAGTATATTGATCTTCCTATGATATTTATCATTCACTTCTAATGAGATCTAAAGGGCTGGAGCGATAGCACAGCGGTAGGGCATTTGCCTTGCACGCAGCCAACATGGCCGACCTGAGTTCGATTCCTCCGCCCCTCTCGGAGAGCCCGACAAGCTACCGAGAGTATCTCGCCTGCACGGCAGAGCCTGGCAAGCTCCCCGTGACGTATTCGATATGCCAAACACAGTAACAACCAAGTCTCCAATGGAGACGTTACTGGGCCCACTCGAGCAAATCGATGATCAACGGGAGGGCCTTTTCTAATGAAATCTATAATAAAACGTTATTGTCAAGTAAAATAGAAAGCCTTTTATTCCTGTTACAAGTGTATTCGTGACCTTTGCATATCTGAGTCATCTAAAACAATGCAAGAGCTAATAGAAAAAAATGATAAAAGGAGCATCTCATCTTCCATAATCAAAGTGTACTATTGTGAGAGATTTAAAAATTTGTAAAAAGAAAAAAAATTGTGTGCTTGTTTCGGCAGCACTATCTTCTGAAAAAGAAGATAGTGATTTTTTTTTAATGCCAGGGTGACGAGAGGCTAGTATAAAAGTGAATCATGAGGGACTGGAGCGATAGCACAGTGGGTAGGGTGTTTGCCTTGCATGCAGCCTAACCCAGTTTCTATTCCAGGCATCCCATATGGTCCCCCGAGCACCGCCAGGAGTAATTCCTGAGTGCATAAGCCAGGAGTAACCCCTGTGCAACTCTGGGTGTGACCCCCCCCCAAAAAAAGCAAAAAAAAAATGAATCATTAGATTGTTGGAGAAAAATTTTGTTGCCAAGTTTTATCTTCAAAAAGTGTTTGTTGCTCCTTTTCTATCACAGTCACCTCCAAACAATGAAGTACTGAGTTGGGCAAGAAAAGACAAGGTATTCTAAAGTATAATCCCTTGCATTTTCTTGATCATGTCAGTTAAGGGGGTTAAAAATCAGAATGAGAACAGACTTCAGGGACCCTCCTTTATGTCTACATCCTTTATGTCACCCAGGCAGCCAGAGGGAGCTGTGCCAGCTAAGAACATCTCTAAAACCAATTAGATTTACCATGTAGCAGTGGCGAAGCTGGCACCAGTAACCATATGAACATATTAGTATCCATGCTACTGGTTTACCCCAGTCACTCCACGCACTTTAAGGGCTGGCAAAAAAAAAAAAAAACAACTACAAAACTACAAGATCTTAATTCTGTCTCAAAATACCTCCATAAAAGCCCTGATAACTAAACTAAATGAGAGAAACTAGACCAGCACACCTCGTGTCCCACTTTCACTTATCACTTAATCACTTAATCACTTAATCCCCGTTATTCATCGATTTATTCGAGCGGGTGCCAGTAACGTCTCCATTCATCCCGGTTGCGTGCTAGCGGAGCCCAATGGTATCTGTTCGTTTTAGGAACATGTAGAGCCTCAAACCGATCATTTAGGGTCTTGACGAAGAAGTCTGACCATCTTATAGGTGGGCGTCCACGTGATCTTTTGATGTCTCGTGGAATCCAATCAGTAATGGCTCTAGTCCAGCGGTTGTCTGTAAACCTCATTACGTGTCCAACCCATCTGATTTTTGATGTCTTGGCAAATGAGACAGCGTCCCTGATTCTTGAGCGTTGACGAAGATCAGAACTCCGGATTCTATCTCTCATTTGAGTGAATCGTGATATTCCAAGCATAGTTCTTTCGATTCCTCTTTGAGAGACCCGAATAGTGTTCTCATCCTGTTTTCGTAGGGTCCAGGTCTCTGAGGCATATGTTAATGCAGGAAGAATAGTGGAATCAAAGAGATGTGCTCGTAGCTGGAGGTTCTTTGTCCTTTTAGTTATTTCTTCAATGCTCTTGAAGGCATTCCAAGCCGCTCTCTTTCTCCTGCACAACTCAGGTGCCAGGTCATTCATCATGTTGATTTCTCGACCTAGGTATACATAACTGTTGCATTCGGAGATGGTGGTTCCATTGAGAGCGAATGGAGCGTCAGGAACAAGGCTGTTTCTCATAAATATTGTCTTCGCAAGATTCAGCTGTAGTCCGACCTTTCCACATTCATGGTCAAAGTCGTTCAGCATTTGTGCCGCTTGGTTGATGTTTGGTGTTATTAGAACGATGTCATCAGCAAAGCGGAGGTGGTGTAGTTGCCGACCATCTATCTTCACTCCCATGTTTTCCCATTCCAGCCGTCGCATGATGTTCTCGAGGGTGGCACTGAAGAGTTTTGGTGAAATGGTATCACCCTGCCGAACCCCTCTCTTGATATGGATGATTACTTCTTTGTAGAATGGTGAGATCTTGGTAGTGAATCCGCAATAGAGCTCACGAAGGATCCTGATGTATTGAGTTTGTACGCCCTGATTGGCTAGGGCTTCTATGACCGCTTCCGTCTCAACAGAATCAAAGGCCTTCTTTAAATCAATGAACGTTAGACAGAGTGGCATCTTGAACTCCCGAGATACCTCAATGAGCTTGGTTACTGTGTGGATATGGTCGATGGTACTGGATCCTTTTCGGAATCCAGCTTGTTCACATGGTTGTCCTTCATCTAGTGTTCTGCTAATCCTATTCAGGATGACTCGAGTGAATAGTTTGTAGATGACAGACAATAGGCAGATTGGGCAATAGTTGCCAATGTCGTGGATGTCTCCTTTCTTGTATAGTAGTACAGTCTTGCTGGTTTTCCATTGGGATGGAACCTTGCATTCAGACAGGTAGCGTGTGAAGAGTCGAGCCAATGTATTCATGAGTACTGATGGTAAGTTCTTCAGGTGTTCAGGTCTGATCTTGTCTGGGCCAGGTGCTCTTTGTTTCTTTACCGACGAGATGGCATGTTGGATTTCGGAAGGGAGAACATTGGGAACGACATATCCATCATGTGATATGTGGTATGTGGGCAAGTGGATGTGGCTATTAAAGAGATCTGAGTAGAAGTCATGAATAATCTTCTCCATTGCCCTTCTGGAAGATGTGATAGATCCATCATGATGTCGGAGGGCAGTCATCTTGGTTTTGTAGTTGGTGAAGGACAGGCGGGCATTATGAATGTTTTTCCCAGCTTCTGCTGCATCTACCAGTACTGCTGCTCTCCTTTTTTTGAGGTCATCCTTGATGGCTTCTCTGCACTGTTTTGCCAGTTCGGACGTTTGCTTGTGGTTGCCTGAGGCACGTGCCAAGCCACGTTGGTGAATAAGTTCAAGAGTGTTCGAAGAAAGACGGTTTTTTGTGGTTATCTCTCTCTTGGCATTCCTTGCACAATCATGGAGGTGCTGAATCATTCGATCGTATTCCTCATCAATGTTGTCAATGACGGCATCTTCCCATGTTGCCGCAACAGAGCCAAAGAGTTCCCAGTTGGTGGTTGTTCTGGGAGTCCTCTTCTTAAACCTTGCATTCTTTTCTCCTCGTTCTGTGAGGTAGAATTTTGCACGAAGAAGACGGTGGTCTGATCCCGTTTGGAATTTTGGGACAACAGCAACATCGGTTAGGCAAAACCGCCAATTGAATATGATGTGGTCTATTTCATTGTGGAACCGTCCATCGGGAGACTCCCATGTCCAACGTTTAGATTCAGCCTTTTGGAATTGTGAGTTACCATGGAAGGTTTTGGTTGACATGATGAACTCAGACAGTCTGTTACCCTGTTCGTTCCATTCCAGGCCATGGGTTCCGATGTGGAGTTCATCGACTGATCTTCTTGGTCCTATCTTTGCATTAAAATCACCGACAATGATCTTGTAGAAGGTGTGATCTTCTTTATAGAATTTCTCCAGTTCCATGTAGAATTTCTCAGTTTCTCTTTCACCATAACTGGATGTTGGTGCATAGACAACAAAGATAGAAACTGCCGGTAGTGAGCCACATTTATTCAAGTGTAATCACCAGGGCCCAACAGCTGAAGACCTGCAGGCCCCAACCAAGGCCTTACTGAGGCCACTCTCCACCCACTTGGATAAGCCTCAGACATAACAGAACTGGCAGAGGAACCCAGGTGTGTGGGACCCGGGGCTGAGATCTCCAAGCCTGCACGGTTTGGGACTGGACCTGTCAGTAACTAGACAGTTACACCCTCCAACTGCCGTGTAACCCCAACAAAGGCCAGGATCCAGAGATTATCACAACAAGCTCCCGGGAGAGCACAAGGCAGAGTCTCCTACCCTGTGTCTGACTATCCTCGCCAGGGCCCAACAGCTGAAGACCTGCAGGCCCCAACCAAGGCCTTACTGGGGCCACTCTCCACACACTTGGATAAGCCTCAGACATAACAGAACTGGCAGAGGATAAAGTGTCCCACTTTAATAAACGATAATGGAAATAATACAAACAATGGAGCATTAGCAGTACCCCCTTACTATAAAACAAAAAGCCAAAAGATAATCAGGTATCTGAAGCCAATTTCACACCCCACAATTGACCTTTATAATTGCTAAGGGGAAATAGTTGAGAATAATTGATTAAAAATCTTTATGTAAAAGATAATAATCAAAAAATGTTAATAATGATATTAATACCAGTGAAAATGAGTTAAAAATATAGATAATTCCTTTTTGAATATTTGTTTCCTTTTCTATAGTTGTGGGAATTCACCTTAATGCAAGGTATTCACTCTTCTATCTAGCATTTGGTTGCTAGAATTGATCTCTGAATACAGGGACAGGACCGAGCAATGAGCTATGCTGGTTTGGCCCCAAGGCCTTAAACAATAATAATAATAATTTTTATAATAATTGAACCCTCATAAATTATAATTTTAATTTAATATAAAGTGCATGTAAACATACAGTGTTTTTTCCCAAAAGAGTATCTTACCTAAAATGTTACTTTTTTTTTCTAACCTTGCACCAGTAATCTTTAACAATTTATCATGATTCAAATTATGATTGTTGTCTTTTTCCACTTACTATACCTAAAAGTTTCCATTTTATTAAATGACATTTTTTAATTCCTTTATTAATTAAAATTTTTTTTCCGAATCACTTGTATGTGTATTTAAATGGTAATCTGTCAGAATGGTAGTGCCAGTTTTAGGGTAGTAATTTTTACAGAATAAACTTTATAAAAGCATTTTCAACTTTCATTCAAATTTTGCATATTACAATTGTTCTATATGTTATTTGATTCTGTATCAGTAGGCCCATTTTTTTCACATTGTGGACCTTTCTTGCAGTTTCTAAGAGAATTTGAGTTTGAGAATCTTGCTGTTTGAAATGAAGAGAATGAATTGCTCATATAGTCCCCCCAACAATGCCAGGAGTAACCCTGAGCATAGAGATGGGAGTAAGCCATATAATGTTATATATAAATGTTATGTTATATAGAGAATATAGAGTAAAATAATTTTGGTTTATAAAATGGTTAAAGTATGCAACTGAGGACACTTGAGAGTACTACGAGAGTACATCTGAGTGTAGCCCCAAAATACCAGCAATGAGAAAATGCATTGCTGTTATTATTGAACAAGACAAAGGGAATAATACCAGATTAATTTCCAGGTTCAACCATAAATTATTATTTTAAAGTATTTAGAAGGTAAGACAGATTTGTATACTTTTCAATCGTGTCATTTTCCAAGAGACTTTTACATTTAAATTTCAAAGCAGAGTTTCTTTTCACCCAAATAAAACTCCTTTGGACAGATGCATCTTTACTGGAGCACAACTGATCACATGCTTAAAAGAAGGAACATTATAAATAAAATTCTATTTATCTATACATTAATTAGTTTGTGTCACTGAGAATTACAATCATGTTCTTGTAGAGTTTTTGCATGTGATGTTCTAACACGACAATATCCACCAGAGCGTTTGTTTCCCTCCACCATTCATTCAGTGCTCCATAGTACTCTCATGTCCTCAGTTGCACACTTTAAACATTTTATTAACAGAGATTATTTTACTCTGTTACCATAGCACTGCCCTCCTGTCATTCATCGATTTGCTCAAGCAGGCCCAGTAACGTCTCCATTGTGAGACTTGTTGTTACTGTGTTTGGCATATCGACTATATCAAGGGGATCTTGCCAGGCTTTGCCGTGTGGGCGAGATTCTCTCAGTAGCTTGCCGGGCTCTCTGAGAGGAGCGGAAGAATTGAACCTGGCTCAGCGGGCCAGCGGCTTGCAATGCAAATGCCCTACTGCTGTGCCCATTTTTACTCTATAACACAGCAGTAGGGCGTTTGCCTTGCACGCAGCCAACATGGCCGACCCGAGTTCGATTCCTCCGCCCCTCTCGGAGAGCCCGGCAAGCTACCAAGAGTATCTCACCGGCACAGCAGAGCCTGGCAAGCTTCCCGTGACGTATTCGATATGCCAGACACAGTAACAACAAAGTCTCCAATGGAGACGTTACTGGGCCCGCTCAAGCAAATCGATGAACAGTGGGAGGACAGTTTACAGTTTTACAGTTTATCTACATATAATATAGAATTATCTATATATAATGTACATCTATATATAACATTATATGTAACATGTAGATTTTTTATGTAAAGTTATATATGTTATCTATATTATATATATCTGTAACATATCTAAATATAACATAATCAAATGTTATCTATATATAACATAACATATTTGAAGATGTCCTTTAAGATGATATCTTATTACTTTAATATGCAATATAGGAGAGAATCTCAAAGCAAACAATATTTGTAGGTATCAAAGATGACTAATCACAATAATGATACCTGGTTCTATATTCTATTTCATTAAAAACTGGAAAATAAATTTGCACACTAGATACATAGATCCTACTACACAGAACTGTGAAGAATACAGAGAATAGAAAACATGTGGTGAGAAACCTATCTACTCAAAATTAAATTAGCTACTATCCTGATTATAGTAAAGTTAAATAGCTACCTGTTGAAGGAAACTATATTTCAGGACCTGGTTCATTTTGGAATACTTATATTCTAATACTTTAAAAAATTAGTACAGACCCTGTGATTTACAGAGCACAATGCTAGTTTCAGGCATACAGCATTCCAACTCTGAACCTACCATGAATGTTAGTCCCCCTCCCCCAATAATCCAAGGATTCCTCCACTACCACCTCCACTTGTTTCCTTAGATGACTCACCTTTTGGGGTTTAATTATTATAATTTTGGCCACATGTCTGCAATAGAAATAGTTGTCATGTATGCAGATACCTCATCGAAGTGCCCCACGCTTCTAACAAATCAATGCCATGTTATATTCATCTTTTTGCTTATTCTGAGCTTTGAAGATGGGCTTCCCAACCTTTTCTGTCACTTGGAACAGATAAAAATACAGAAACACTTGTATAATACAGTGGAGGATCATGGAAAAGTATGACTTGACAAAATATTTCTTATAAGATTTCATACTTTATAAAAGAGATAAAAAATCACATAACAAGGAAATACACTGAATATTAAAATCTATGTGGTTTAAAAAATTATTTTTATAAATTTTAGAAAAATTGATAAATAGAAAATTCGAACTTTACCTACAAATAGTTTCTGATGAACATCGAATGTTTGTTTTGCCTGTTTCTTTGACTTCTTCAGTGCCAGGCAGCAAACCTAGGCCCTCACAAATACAAGCAAGTGCTCTGTTACTAAGCTGAACCCCTAGTCCGAACGACGAGTTATTAAAATGTTTGAGGTCACCATCAGTACCACACATTGTCTGCATAAAGGGGGTTAGCAATGATTTCATTGCCTTCCAAAACTCCTTTAAAACTTTACTACAGCTAACATGTTTAGGAAATCTTACCGTCTTTCTTTAAAATATAATTGACAGATGTCATTATATTTTCTGTGAATATGTAAATATTCAGTTAAGTTAAACTTCTCCTTGTAAGGGTTTCAAAAAATGATAAGTCCTTAAATTCCACAAAGTGGATACAATTTCAGAGTGGACACTGGTTAGCATGGTCACTTCTGAAAGGAACCACAAAGAAGCCACAACAGGAGTGTCTCAGTGGATATCTGAAAACAGAGTTCCGTGCTTGACGGACATCATTTACCTCACTTCCTGCTATACCCTTCCCTGAATGGTCATATCTATAACACTCCTCCCACACATGCGCAAGACACCTGACCTCCACTCCCTGCAAGCCTAGAGAGATAGTCCAGCAGGTAGGATGCTTGCCTTGCATGTGGCTGACCTGGGTTCAATCCTTAGCATCCCATATGGTCTCCTGAGCACTGCCAGGAGTAATGCCTGAGTGCACAGCCCAGAGTAACATCTGAGTATTGGGTGTGGTCCAAAAGCTAAAAACAAACCAAAAATCAACAACAAATACCCCCCTCTCCTCCTGCCCTTACTGAGACTGCTACCTTGACTACTCCAGTGCCTCTTGGGCAGGGAGGGCTCATCTTGGCAGAAAAGACCAGGTAGCAATCATCCTTCTGCGAATGGTGATGTTTTACAAATTTCTTGGAAAACTCCATCAGACCCAATGCCAGTTCGGCAGCCTTCAGAAGCTTCAGATTAGGTTTCTCAGGTCAGGACCAATCAGACTTAGGGCCCTGGCATCTAGAATCCCAGTGTCCTGGAACAGTGAGTTGAGAATCTGTAACACCAGTCATTATTATAAGTTGTAAAAATAGCTACATGAGAATATTCATAGTTTCATGAAAACTAGCTATGTGTCTGGTTCCTAGAAACATCTGATGATTGAGCTCATGATTTAATTGGGATATGTGCATATCTCTACCCAAAATGTATGCCAAACTAATCAGAAGTGAGATATGTGAAGTATGTTAAAAAATTCACATGGAATGCACGTTTTATATCTTATAGTCATTCTATAAGATTATAGAAAAGCATGGAAACCTACCACCAAGTAAGCTCCATTTGACTAGTCTGTATGTTTATTAAGCACTTAGCACAATAAAGAGTGATAAGAGAAAAAAAGAACATTTTTAGCTCTGCCTTTCAATATTCAATTAATGAAAAATAAACCCAAAACCAAATAGAGGTCATTAGAATATAGGAAGAAAATATTGACAGGTTTGAATGGATTGGATTAACTACCCCAAATTTATGTAGCTTTTCTTTCTTTCCCAATTTCCACCCAATTGCCGCAATTCAGGAGTGAGCCAACACCAGGACAGACCCCCCTACCTAGAGGAAATTGTGAAGAAACTAAATGAGCTTTATGAAAATTTTTCTCCTGGAGCACCCGAGTGTCATCTAAGTATGACAGTCACTGTCTAAAATTAGGATTTTTTTTAAAAAGGGCACAATAATTTTTTTTCCAATCTATAACAGGTTCAAAATGAATCAGGTGTTTATTGTTACCAAAATTAGTCAATTTTCCTCTCAGAAAAAAAATTCAGAATCTGAGCATGAAATCATCTAACTTAAGTGTATCCAGCACAGCTACTATTTCTCTCGAAGAAAACAAAGATGACAAAATATCATCCAGATAAAGGAAATTTGTGTATATAAATTGCCTATGCAAAATAGATACTAGGTTTTAAAAATTCATGAATCAGCACCCAAGGTAGCAGAGGAAATGATTCCTTCAGTGTAGTAGGCTGATCAGGTGTGAAGTCAGCCTTCAGTTTCTATCACTTCTTCTCCATCTAACTAGTCATTTGTTATGATCCTTATAGTGTGTCACTATTCTTGAGTGTAAGGTGGTCACCCATTCACCCATGGTGACTGGAGGGGCCCCTGGGTGTGTTCAAGTTCAAATTGTAAACCCTCACCCTGGCTGGCCAATAGCGATGAACGAATGAAAGAAGGAACAGGGGGCCACCAGGCTGGTTGGTAATCAGTCACCATTGATTCAAGTCTCCCAGCGTTCATTATAGAAAAATCACGGAAGTTGGGGTTGGCAGTTACACAGAGGTCTGGTTAAACATTATCATAAACAATGAACAGATGTAAACCTTTTCCATCAGCAGAAGTTCTTCTAGGAAATACTCAAGGACAAAATTTCATCCTGCTAGGAGATCTGCCTAAGGGCAGAATTCCATCTAAGGGTATATTGCTTTCCCCTTAGGCGGTATATCCATTTAAACAATCATTTAAAATTCATCTCTTAATAATATGTCTAGTCATTTTGTGGGGCTGGAGCAATAGCACAGTGGTAGGGCGTTTACCTTGCACGCAGCCAACATGGCTGACCCGAGTTCGATTCCTCCGCCCCTCTCGGAGAGCCCGGCAAGCTACCGAGAATATCTCACCCACACAGCAGAGCCTGGCAAGCTACCTGTGATGTATTCGATATGCCAAACACAGTAATAACAAAGTCTCCAGTGGAGACGTTACTGGGCTCGCTCAAGCAAATCGATGAACAACAGGAGGACGGTGACAGTGACAGTTATTTTGTATGGACACAATAAGAAATATACTAAACTTAAAGGGTGGCTTTTCCTGAGGACACCTCGCTATATATCCCAGACTACAGTCCTCAGGCCAGGTTAGTATTTCCTAACCTCAACAGGGTCCTTAACCAGTTGCTTCTTTTTGGGTCATGACAGAGTTTGTCCCATGACCATGCGCTCAACTTATTATACTTCTTATGGCACTTAGCCTGTTTCTTTTCAATACAAGGGTAGCTTTTGGCTTGCCCTAGATCTAAACTTGTCCTTCAGAGGAATCCCTGTTTTGGGGTGTTAGGAACTAAGGGCAACTGAGGTTTAAGTCAAGTAAATATGATGGACATCCAGGAGTAAATATTATTAGGAGTTAATTAACTCCCAAGTTACAAAGCATAGCATTAACTATCTTCCTGTGTCTCTACAAAAAGGACATTGCTCTAAAGTAAACTATGCAAAGGACATAAAGAAAAGAGAAAATAATATTTAATTTATATGTAAAAATTCAGTATCCTCAGAATATCTGACTTACAGGTTATAGGGTCTGATTTGGGGATATTTGTGATTAACGAATAAAGAAGGAGAGAACAAAGTAGAGGTTAAAGATAGACACAGAGGATTGGGAGTGCCTGATGGAATTGGGTGTGCCTCAGGAGCACTGTGGTGGGAGTTACTCAATAAACCTAAGCTCCTTGCAGGCGGAGAAAGGACAAACCAATGTTATCCAACTATGGTATCTCCCTCCATGTTGCCTGTCCCTCTGTTTCTCTGTATCTTGCTCTGTTTTTGCTGGTCTGTCTGTCTGACTCTGTAAATTCCAAAGACATTCAATCAAGTAAGACTTGATTGAACCATTATTTTTGCATGGTGGTATTTTCAGAGCTGCATTTTGGCTGTTTTTTTGCTTTTCTATTAGGCACTGTAATATAGATTAATAAATCTCTATAAATCAGTATACTGTCTCTCAGAAATGTTAGATGAAGTTATAGCCATTCGATAGATAATACTTTGTTTTAAAGTTTGAAACTTTCCACTTTCATTGAGCTAACCATTCATCAAAATATTTTATGTGCTATGTATTAATTTGTCCAAGGTTAAAAAATAGAAATCAAATGAATACTGAAGTTTTTATCAGAATGATATTTCAAAAGTGTAATTGCTAAATGTTTTTCATATTTTCCCCATTCAAGCCAAGATTTAAGGTGAAAATGTAGTTTTGTACTTAAAACTCTGTTTTTTCCAACTGGGAAGTATTTTATCACCAATAATATTTTTAGCCATTTCATTATAGCTGTGTCCTATTCAGTGTTAAGTATAACTTGAGAATTTGAATAATACTCTTCTTTTTTTTTCCTTTTATAAAATTTTTATTAAGTGAAACATCATGAGGTACAATTGTTGACTTACAAATTTTTCTGCTTGGGTTTCAGTTATACAATGATCTAGTACCCATCCCTCCACCAGTGCCCATTCTCCACCACTACTGATCCCAGTGAATAATACTCTTCTTTTCAAGAATGAATTTTACCTTTGAAATTATTGTCTTCAAGGTTTCTTTACTTAATGTTGGGACTACTCAGTACTGAATTAGAAAAATAGAAAATGCAAACAGAATTCAGAGGTACCAATGTGCTCTACTGTTCACTATGTATTTTACCAGAGATTTTTAAAAAATATAATTATTGAAGCCAGAAATGTTACTGAAGTATTTGAGCACAGGGATTGTACACGTAAGTGCTGAGTTTGACTTCAAATGACATGCAGCAATGCTCCTGGGTATGCTGAGTATGCTGTGTATGGATTCACATCTCTGGGGTCTCCATTCTCTAGCGCTGCAGAATTCGACCCCTGGCACTGCAATAATAGCAAATAACAACAGCAACAATAGACTTTAGTTTTTGAGTAGCACTAGATTCACAGAAGAGCTGAAAATATAAATACTCTTATATAATCACTCATTCTTCATCCAATCCCATTTTTATTATTAACATCTACAATAGGTGTGGTACATTTATCACATTTTGTATGAATACAATATTATTAAACAAAGTTCATATTTGAGAACTTAATTTTTGTGTTTTATGAATTTTGATAAATTTTTAACCACATAAATCCAGCAATACAGCAGCGGATAGAATTGATTCACTCCCCTATGTTCCCTTTATTTATTCTTTTCTTCCTCCTCAAAAACCATTATTAACCTCCTCAACAAACATTATTAATATCGTTTATATTATGGAAACCATTAACATAGTTTCCATAGTGTTCCCTTTTTAAGAATATTATATTATTGTATTTGTATATTACATAATCATGATGGGTACTTTCCATGAGTAATGTGCAATTTCTTTCCACATTGTTTCAAAAATTGAAAACTCATTTCTTTCTAGTGTTGAATAATATTCCCATGTGTGAAAGTCCCACATTTGTTTATCCATTCATTTATTGAATAACAATTTTGTTGTTTGTGTTCAAGTATTGCTCATTATAGCTGAAGTTTTTATTCATTATAACTGAAGTTGTCATAAACTTCAGTTGTCTAAGTTATGAGGTAGATGTTAAGTTTTCAATTGATTTGGCTGGATCTTATGTTGATCATATGTTCAGTGTTAAAAACCATAAAAATCACAAAACTACCTTTGAAAGTGGTTTTCTGTTTTGCTTTCTCCCCCACAATGAACGAGCGTTTCCATTTTTCCACATCCTTAACAGTATTGTCATTGATACAGAATCTCTGACATCTCATGCAGCAAAGCTTGTCATGGAACACAAGTTTTTGGAAAAAGGGAAAATTTTAATTTGCTATAGCAAATGTAGACAAGATAGCAAGATCTCAAATCTAATCATTCCACCAGACCCCTGGAAGGGTTATTTAAGGTCAATGTGGGAAATTGTGAACATGTTATTGATCAGTTCATGAGCAGATGGGGGGCTGGATGAGTAGCTATGGGGTTTCGGCTTTTTGATCACATTGTGCCTGGTTTACACTAGGGTCTGTGCTCACGGATCATTTTTGGCAGGGCTCAGGGGACCACATTCAGTGCCTAGATAGAACCAGGCTAATCCATGTAATGTAGACACCTTACCTGCTGCACTACCTCTGGCCCTTCGTTTGGGAGAGGAGCCCACTCCAATATTACCTTAGTAAGATAATAATGTGGTGTATTTGGTTCTGAGAATGCATACTACCTGTGTGCTATGTGTTGAACTCTGTTGTGAAAGGTAGTATTTATATACATTCTTTCTATAACTCTCACCAACATAAAATGATGGGCCTAGATTGATTCCCCATTAAGAGATAGAGACAAGGAATATCAGCTATTTCATACTCAGTGTCTACTTTTCCTCTCTTTGAGCATATGTGTCATATGAAACCTGCCCAATCCCATTATTTAATCTGTCCTCTGAAGGAAAAGGACTCTTCTATGGCAGAAGGTCAAAGGCTAAGCAATCAGCTTCCAGAAGGATCCTATCGATAACAGGAGACCACAGTTTCACTATTGAAGCTGATATTGTTTTTTTTTCTTCTCTATGAAGATTGAATCTTGTTCTGCCCAGTATTGAACTATATTGTATTTTTCTCGGTAACTCCAATGCGGAGTGCAGTGGGAAGAAGCATTCATATTTCTATTGCAGGTGATGGAAAACATGCTATTAATAACTCAGACTGGGACAAATGGAGACATTACTGGTACCCACTCGAACAAATCGAAAACAACGGGATGACTATGATACACTGATACTAAGAGCTCAACAAATTTGTATGTTAATGGTCTAGCTTCCAGTACCTTAGGTTACCTTGATGGAATTTTTGAGTATATAATTAGCCAAAAGAAGGTCCAAAGGGAATGGACACTTCATATAGTATTACTGCCCTCTTTGTGAAAAGAAATTCATGGAAAGAAACACAAAATCAGAATGCCATATAAAGAAAAACAATTATGAGGAACAATAAGTCTATAAACTACTAGATTACATTAAACCACTAGAAGCTACAAGAGTTTCTGTCTCAATCTTTTGAAGGAACTAATCCTGATGACACCTTCATCTTGAATTTTTCATGCCCCCCAGGACTATGCAGAAATAAATTTCTATGAAGTCACATAGTCTATAATACTTTGTTATGAAATCTCAGTGAACTCATACACTTTGCTTAATTGGAATATTTCTCTTTATCTTATATCATAGTACACTGCTCTTATTGAGAATATTTGTGATTTCCTTTCTTCCCATATTCAAGATTTATTTTAAAATATTTGTGATTCTTGCAACACAGTGAAGGTGACATTAACCATGCATAGTATACCTTTTTATATAACCACTATGAAATCTGACACACAAAAAACCCTTAAGTAAAAATTTTGCTTTGTTTCTTTCTACTCTAAAAATTTTCTCAAGGTCGGCATTAGATTCAAATTTCAATATATATGCATTCAGAATTAATGTTATATAACATACGATTATAGCATATTAATCAACATTTAATAATTTAACTTATTGGTTTTTTAGACCAAATTTGAATAGTAAACGGAATGGTAGGTGGGGTCAAGTTAGGTCTTGTGCTTGTATTAACTCCTCCTGACACCCTGATTTCAGTATTAGTGAGACCTGACGTTAATAGCCTTTCAGCTCTATCAAACTGGAAACTTCACCTTCTTAAAATGCAGTTTCCATGGAAACAGCAGAGTTAAGGGATTTTGTTTTCAGGAGGTATCGAAATACTCAATGCCAATTTAAGAGCACATGGCGTGACATATTAACATGTGCAATTCTATGCTGTTTTTAAATTGAAGAGAATGCAAAGAAAATGGCACCTAAATGTTTTCATTAAACCTGCCAAGAAGCTCTTGTTTAATCCCTGTGCCGTATTTAATTCATTTATGTTTATCTACTCTTTGTTCAAAAAGTGATTTGTACAATTTGTATCCTTGAAGTTTTTGTCTATGTGTATGTGTGTGTGTGCACATATATACGTATATCAAACTTTCATTTTTTATAATCACATCCTCTCAAATTATAACTTTTTGTTGAACCTGGGGCTAAATGGATTTTTCTTTCGTAGGGCCATAACTGTACTTCTTCTTTACTCTTATCCACATGCCATGCCTTGCAGTAAAGTCAGCTTTAAAAATATCTCTTTGTAATCTTTTAAGTCTTTCATCTTGCTACTTCTTGCTCCTTGATAAAAGGGAGAAAACGGTTACTACCCTTGCTTACACTGCTCCAGGAATTTGACCTTGAATTTATTAGAATAAAAGATAATATATTATAATGAGAATGGCTGCTTTGTAATTGTATTTATTATGAAAAAAACTTGTCCCAGATTTTTGTCAAAATAGATTTCTTTTCATGATTCTCTTTATTCTAAAGGTATATGTTCTAAAAATGTTACTATTCATGTACATGACTTTTAATAGGATTCTTCTAGTGGGAAGATTATAAAAGAGTGTCCCATCATAGCGTGTGAAACAAACAAAAAAAAACAGAGTTCAAATCATTATTCTGCATCATTCTGTCATTTGTTCTGTTTCCACAGCAACAGAATCTTAATGATGGATAGAATTATTATGTCAATTCCAAATGAAACTGAAACATAGTTTTTAATTTTCTATGTTTTCAGTTTTCACTGTTTCAAACTGAAACATAGACCAAGAAAGGCCAGGTGAAAAAAAGAACTAAGTATAGCAAATAAGGGAAGTAATTATTCTTTCTTTTCATCTCTGATCAGCATAGCAAAGAATCTTATGCAGCACATAATAAATACTCAGTAAGTAGTTGTTAATGAAGAATTCACTCAAACCTCAAAATTCTCCTCAGAGATCAGGCCACAGAGATAGTACAGTGAGAAGGGTGTTTGCCTTGCATGGAGTCAACCTGGGTTTGATCCCGGGCACCCCAAATGATGCTTCAGACAACAGAATTGATCCCTGAAGCCCAGAGTTAGGAGTAAGCCCTGAGTACCACTGGGTGTGGCTCAAATACCCCTCTTCCCAAAAAAATTCTCCTCCATACCTCCTTAATAAAGCTATTCCGCAGAATTTTTCTTTCAGAATTTAATTTTTTTAAAGCACCATAAATTACAAAATTATAGTTGGGTTATGCAATGTTTGAAACTTTCCCTTTTTTCTTTTTTTCTTTTGAAGTACTGAGAATTGACCCTAGGGTTGCACCTGCTCTACCAATCAGCTCTAATTCCAGTCCCAATTTTTTTTCAGACAAATAATAATGCATAGTAAGACTGGCTAGAGCGATAGCACAGTGGGTAGGGCATCTGTCTTGCATGCGGCCAACACAGCCAACCTGAGTTCAATTCCTCTGCCCCTCTTGGAGAGCCCTGCAAGCTACCAAGAGTATCTCACCCACACAGCAAAGCCTGGCAAGCTCCCCATGATGTATTTAATATGCCAAATACAGCAACAAGAAGTCTCACAATGGAGCAATGAAGATATTACTGGGCCCGCTCAAGCAAATTGATGAACAATGGGAGGACAGTGACAGTGACAGTGATTAAGACTGGCCAATATTTTGTTATAATTCAATAAATTGCAACATTTATTTTTGAACTAGACAGTAAGTAGAAGCTAGCAGTCATTAGTTATTTGTGCTGATATCTCCAGGTCCTATCATAGTGCCTGCTCATGGCAGCCACCTGGTATTTGTTGAATGAGTATCTAAGCAAGCATTATTGAGAGGGACTCAGCCCTGGATGTTTTCAGTATTTGCCCCCTGAATATAGTACTTAATTTGGTACACACACAAACTCAGTTTTGAACTTGTTATCCTTTGGGAAAAAAATTGTATTACAATTCATACTAATAAAAATGAACTCTCCCATTATGTTTTGGTATAAAGTTCCATGATACAAATTTGATTACAACTGATTTCAGGCTCAAGCAAGAAACAAGGACCTTCTAAATTGAATCATATAAGAGACAAAGAGAAGTAATAAAGAGGAAAAAGGTTAAGCATCTGTGCAAACAGTTATATATGAAAATGACTTCACCAAAACTCGTTCTGGCAGTTATGAGTTTCTGGCAGTTGGACGAAGGATAACACTAAAACTTCAGATAAGATATTTCATCGGGAAAAAATTGCATGTATTTTAGAAGCACAGACATGGGACCCTTTATATTTATAAAAATAAATAAATATATGGTACATGTATGAGAACAAAGGCATGCGGATCCCGGGGCTGAGATCTCCAAGCCTGCTCGGACCGGGACTGAGCATCCTCCACCCAGTACTTCCATCTTCCTGTAGACAGGGGTCACACCCACCAACTGGACCCCTGGCGCCGTGTAATCCCATCAACGGCCAAGACCCAGAGACTATAAAACCCAGCTCCCGGAAGTGACATCTTATTATCTCATTCTTACTTTGAACAACCTGGCAGGCTACTGAAGTAACCTGCCCACACGGCAGAGTCTGGCAAACTCCCCGTGGCATATCCAATATGCCAAATACCAGTAACAACGATGGGTCTCATTCTTCTAACCCTGAAAGAGCCTTGAATATGGCACTTTTTAAAATCTCGGGGCTAGGATGAAGGAGACGTTACTGGTGCCTGCTCAAGGCAATCGACGAACAGGATGATCGTGATCGTGATATGTATGAGAAATATATAGCAACACATATTCTCTATGGATGCTAAAATTCTCTATTCCAAGAGAGGGATTCAACTTCTTATATAGAATGACATAATGGTCTTACTGAAAATAAATATAGACGATGACTAGTGGTCAGAATCTAGAAACTAACTTCCTAGATTTTAAAAGCTCTATCCACTATCATCTAGCAATTTTGTAGAAGGTTTCAATTTGGCGTTTAGAGAAAAGAATCCCAGTTACACATCGTTTAGTGAAAAGTCAAATTTAAATATAGCCAGTCCCTACTACCTATGACCAGATGCATAAAGGAGAATCACTTTTACAATCAAAGAACTTATATAGGGCTATGCTGATGCCAAGGAATTTGCTCAATTGTGTGTATTTTGGAAATATAATCTCAGACTTTGTTTATTCACTGATACATCCCGAGAACTGAACCCGATGCCTGGCACCTAGTGAACATTAACAAATAAATATTAAGCCTATACTTTAATAACATTTATATAAAGTCTCATTTTTATCTCCAAAATAAGATTTTTTTTTACTTTTGCTCAGAAAACAGGTTCATAGAAAGTTAAGATTCCTAACTGAATAGCGGCAGAGTTAAATGCAGGTCTGGCTCTCTGGTTTATCTCATAATTGCTGTTTATATCTTTACAGCATAAAAAGTGATTTTTAAGTTGCTAAGTAGCAGAATCCAGTTTTCAAGGAATTAGCAATTAAGTACACTAACCTAACCCCTGACTTCTGGATAGTATGGGAAAAAGTATTATCCCTCTCCCCCTTTGTCTAATTTGCCTTCTGCTGAGAGGTGTGCAATTTCTGAAATCTCAGAATTTTCTTACTTAAAAGGTCTGGGATAGGGTTGCAGAAAGGAAGAAACAGAGTCCAAGAGGAGAATTAGACTGAAATGGGGTTTATTGGAAATAGTGCTCCCGGGCGGACCTCACAAGTCTCTCGAAGTGCTAATGAGGATCTTGCTGGCCCACGTGTTATGGTGGTTTAATATTGAAGCAAAGGAGCCTAGGGCGGGGTTTGTGAGCTAGTACCAAGGTCAGGTAGATAATCTGCAGTTGTGGGTTCCAGGGATTCCAGAGATGAGAAATCCCGGGGCTGGAGCAGCATAACTGCTCATGCAATCTTCTGTGTATCCATCTCTGGTCCAATCCAATATCTAATGGTCAAAATCTTAAAAGAAATAGAGATGAAATTGGGAGATGTTAAGTTTTATATTTCATGATTTTTTTCCCCACAAAATTAGTTATCATGGAGAGTATAGCCGAGAGGTTAGACTGTTTCTAAGAAATAATTTTGTTGTTTTATTGTTTTTGTTTGGGGCCATACCCACCTGTTCTCAGGGCTTACTCCTGGCTCTGAGCTCAGAGGTCACTCTTGGGGTGCTCAGGGGACCAGAAGCGGTTCCAGGGATTGAGCCCAGGTCAATGTGTGGAAGGCAGGTTTCTTACCACTGTACTATCTCTCTGGCACCTATTTCTAAAAAATCTTATGGATTCTTCCTTATAGATTATTCTTTCCAGGTACCAGGGAGATTACAACTTTATTCATTCTCATTTCCATGGAAGGACCAAAAAACTTCTCAAGTTTTTTTTATAATATTATCAGAGTGAGCAAGAAATAGAGGAAAGAAATAAGCACTAAATATATCCATAGTCAGATAGTCACACAAATATGAATATACGGATAATGTTTTTAGTGTATTGTATAAAAAGGGTTGAAAATATGCATTGTAGCACTGCACTGTTCTGCTGTTGATCAATTTGCTCGAGTAGGCACCAGTAATGTCTCCATTGTCAGACTTGTTGTTACTGTTTTTGGCATATTGAATACACCACGGAGAGCTTGCCAGGCTCTTCCATGTGGGTGGATAGTCTCAGTAGCTTGCCAGGCTCTCTGAGAGGGATGGAGGAATTGAACCCGGGTCAGCTGCGTGCAAGGAAAATGCCCTACCAGCTGTGCTATCACTCCAGCCAGATTGAAAATATACCAATCTTTATTTTATCATTAAGATTTCACCACTCATTTTTATAGTTATTGTATTTTGAGTCAAAATGCATGATGAAAACAGTTCCTTATTTCTGGTAATATGCACAAATAATTATATGGGCAGAAAATTCTCATTCAAAAGGCTTTCTGATACAACATTACATTAAAGTCATGAAAGTACATACTTTCAATGACATACGTAGCTAGTTATTTGATATTAGTGCAATAAATAACATAATATATAAAATTATTTATTTTAATTTGTTATTATTTAAATTTTGTTTTGAAAACCATTTACCTGAAGCTACCTTGGTGAGTTTCCCTATATTTGTATTTTAGAAAGGAAAAGAAAAAAACCTAACTTCCACAAAAGCAATGAATTCTTTCTAGTTCTTTTATCCAGGTAATTTTGTTTCTACTTTATCTGGAAGTTTTTTCCATACCATTTTCTTTGAAAATTTTAATTTCATTTTTATCCTGCCAGGGACTGATCCCATGGATACAGGTATGGAGCAGGGCACTGAGAGGATTAAGGAAAGAGACTGAAATGAGAGAAAAAGCATGGGGTCAAAAGCTGACAGCCTCATGGACTGTGAGACCCAATTGTACCCTGTGTACAGTGTTTGCTGCTTAGAACGGGGAATCACAAAAAGGAGAACAATATTCTTTGGTCAAATCCTTGTCTTAAACTTTACACATTTGGGGGCCTTAAGTCATGGTAATTATCCTCTTTGCAAAGGGCTTCCACAACAGAAATTTCTTTCAAGGAATGAGACAGAGAACAGATAGAGGGCCCCTGCTGCGGGCAGTCTTTCACCTCAGAGCATCAGGGTTCTGGGTTGAAGGTTTCCATAAACTGCCCTTCCTGTCCACTTCCTTTACCTATTTATCTAGTTCTCAATACCATGAAATTAAATTATTATATTGAGGGCCAGAGCAATAGTATAGCGGGTAAGGTGTTTGTCTTGGACGTAGCTGACCTGGGCTTGATCCCTGGAATCCCATATGGCCCTCTGAGCACTGCCAGGAGTCATTCCTGAGTGTGGCCTGTGAATTCAAAAAAACATGGACGCAACACATGTGCTGGGTGACCAAGAACCAACCACCTCCCCAGGCCAGCAGGCGGCAACAGGTGAAAGAGGAAACAGAGAAGAGAGGAACAGGGCCCCAAGTTGGTTCATATCAATGACCGTTTATTTCATTCTCTTCCTCATCCTTATAGTTTCATTCTTTCTACTCCTCTCTTACAGAGTAACTATCTCTCCGTTCTCTCTCCTTATAGCTTCATTCTCCTACAGAGTGGTTATTTCCCTCTTCTCCATCTTTACAGCATAGTTATATTGAAATCATGAAGGGTGGGGGCTCACATATGTGGGGTTGAACATTATCATAACAACAAACAAATCAAAGCCCCTCCTTCAGGGGAAGTTCTAGGAGATTAACTCAAGGACAAAGTGTAATCTGAGGGTTCAGCACTCTAGGTTTCTAGGAGATCCGCTCAAGATCAGGATTCTATCTACAGGTGGATTGCTTTCTCCTTTCTTTAGCCAGTAATCCATTGAAGCAATCAGTAAATTTACTTCTTACTAATATTTCTAGTCATTTTGTATGAACATAGTAAAGTAAAAGTAAAGGCCCTCCCATTGATCATCGATTTGCTCGAGCGGGCCCAGTAAAGTCTCCATTGGAGACTTTAATGTTACTGTGTTTGGCATATCGAATACGTCACGGGTGGCTTGCCAGGCTCTGCCGTGCGGGCAAGATACTCTCAGTAGCTTGCTGGGCTCTCCGAGAGGGGCGGAGGAATCGAACTCGGGTAGGCCATGTTGGCTGCGTGCAAGGCAAACGCCCTACCGCTGTGCTATCGCTCCAGCCCCAACATAGTAAGACATATATTAAGCTTAAAGAGTGGCTCTTCCTAGGTACATCTCACTATATATCCCAGACTACAGTCCTCAGACCAAGTTAGTCTTTCCTAAGCCCAGCAGGGTCCTTAATCAGTTACTTCTCTTTTGGGTCATGACAGAGTTTGTTCCTTGACTGTGCTCTTAACATTATTCTTAGCTTGTACCTTTTTGATGCCAGGGTAGCTTACAGCTTGCCCTGGGTCCATCTTTGTCCCTTGCCAGGATCCTCCTTTGGAGGAGGGGAAAGGGGGGGGGGGTGTTAGGAAGTGAGGGCAAGTGAGGCTTAAGTCAGGAAAATATGATGGATGACCAGGAGTACATATTCAGAGTCGATTAACTCCAATATTACAAAAGCATAGCAACTCTCTTTCTGTGTTTATAAAAAAGGACATAAAGGAAAGAGAAAAACAATATAGGATTAGCAGTCCCTGATGGAATTGGGTGTGCTTTAGGAGTACTTTCAGTGGGAGTAACTCAAGAAAATTAAGATCCCTGCTGGAGGAGCAAAGACAAACCAGTGTTATTTAACAGTGACCTAAATGTCCAAATAAACAAATAAATAAATTGATACAGAATTCACACATATAAAAACAAGTAACAAAGGTGTAAAATATTTCATATCAGGTGATAAAATGCATTTATAATAAACATTGGAGCTGACAAAGGGAAAGTATTTTTAAGATAACTATATAAACCTATCATAAAAGCATAACTCAGTTGATTAGTTACTTTCAATATTTAACAACTTTAGCCTTTGCTTTTCCTATCAAAAAGTGCCATTCATACTTATTATACAGTATTGCAAAGACTAACGTGCATAATCCATTTGTGTCATTCAATCAGTATGTTTCTTGGGAGAAAAAGAGAAAGATTTGTTTAGCATAAAACTTCATGTTTTTAGATATTTCTAAACTTTATACAGCACATAAAGTATAATTTTGAATATGTTTGGTACTAAGCTTTGGTACAGATGATGAAATTCTGTGTTTTTCAAAGTATAGTTTGTCGACCAAATCCAGTTTTATTTGGTTTCTTTTCAAGACCTCTCAGTTCACAGAGACAATATATGTGTTTATATTGACCTATTTGTTTATAAATATATAGAGATATTTCTCTTTACCTATATAATCATATTTATACTAAAATAATGAATTGAAAATGAAATATTCAACTCTAAACCATTTTCTTCTTTGAAATTTTTACTCTGTGCTCCAGCAGGAAATATTATTGAATAGAGTATAGCCAGGAGGCTAAGAATAGGAAGATTGGTTGAAACAGTTAAATAATTGTCCTTAGAACCACATTTCAATGACTGTATTTTAAAGACCAAGTAATTATTACTTGTTGAATCTAGCCATAAGCTTGCTTGCCAATAAGTTTAACAGGATAATGTACAACAGCAGAAACTAAGAACTGTCAGCTGAGTTCAAGAGAGAGTGCTTCTAACTATTTTTGACTCATTCTTGAAAGTTCCATGGGGCAATGACATGTCTGCATTGACTCATCAGTATGAAACCTAGTTAGGCTTTCATACTGATAATGGGTCTAGTACAGTTGAAGAGTCAGTTCAGAGAACACAGTAGGCATTTAACAAACATTTCCTAAATAAATAAATTTAAAGTCCTTGAGCAAATTTGTAAACAGTCTATTTCATTGCATATCCTTCACATCTGCTTCACTGATACTGCCTGAATCATTTATGCTGACCTTCTTGTTCTTTGCCTTGCAAATAATTTTGACAGCACTCTCTAATTGTGTGGGCGATTGTGCTGTTCAGAAAGCTTTAATCCACAAATTAAGTGTGCTTCAGAGCATGATTAAACTCCAAAAGCAAAATTGCTGAGGAAAATCCATTATTGTTATTTAAACAGCTGAACCTCTTTCCAAAATATTCATAAAACAAATTACTCTTCTAAAGGGCAATATTGAAAACTGTTCCTGTTTACAGAGAGACAAAGTTAAAATTTTCTAAATAGCAAGTCTTATGTGGACAAAAAAAAAACCCACAATATTCTATGCATGGAATTTTTTTTAAACTTAAGCATTATATGATTTAAACATGAAAAAATGTATGACTTTTAATAAGTTTATATAAACCAATAGGAATAAAATAAAAAAGTTATAATTCAAAAATAGATTGAGCCTATTTCATAAGTGATGATTTAAAAACTAAAACCTTATTTTTAATAGTAGCTTAATATGGGTTTTAAAAAAGTAAATCAGGCATACTTTACAGGCACAAATATTGTAGTGAGTGGTCTCATAGCTTGCTCAAGCTTTTTCTTGGGTACATAGCTTTCTCAAGACATTGCCTATAGAATACTTACAGGGTTAAAAAAGACATTTTACAACAACGGCATGGTTGGCCAACAGGAACTAGAACATTCTTGATGTTAGTCTGTGATTTAATGAGTAGCCTTCTGAAGAGCACCTGATAACCTGTTATCTCCCGCATCTGTCCCATGACTACCCTTTTTTGCCTCTGTCCCGAAGCTTTGAGGGACAAAGCTTAAGCTCAATGTATATAAGTGCTGTTGAATTTATAATAAAGCAGCTTCAGCTTCTGCTCACTATACTCTAATCCTGCTGTCTCTTTCTTTCACTCTTGCACCCTCTCCCTGTTACCCACGTTGACTAGTCCCACGGAACGGGACAGGTGGTGCCCAACGTGAGGGCAGGGCATGAGGGACCCCTGCGACGAGCACCGCGGAGAAGTGGCCACGATCACAGGAGTCACGAAGACTTCGAGAAAGGTGAGCGGTGGATCTATTTTCTCAACCTACGTCAGAAAGGGACTAGGTGGTTGAAGAATTGACTGATCAAAGAACTTTCTCTTCTCCCCCACTCATGGCATGTCTCTCTTCTATTGATTTCATTTGTGTCCTGCCACAAGGTTTGCCATATGTTTTCATATTCTTTTTGATCTCTATGTTATTTGTCTCTTTGAATGCTGTTTCTCCTAGGCCAACGACTACTCCCCTGCAGGCACGGGTCGGGCACTTAAATGCCATGAGGGTGCCCGTCACTAGAATACTCCCATGAAAGAATAAGGGGGTCATAGCCATGAATCTCAGATAAATTCGCTTCCCCCCGCAGAAGAAACACTGTGCATCATCACTAAGCATTCCATTCACCATGATTACAAGGAATTGTTGTTGGCTGCTTTTCTGAAACTATCCTCTCTTCCTTCTCATCTCCTTTGCTTTTAGACATTTTCCCTTTCATCATGGGTCAGGAATTATCGGTTAGAGATAAGTTTTTTATTGATCTAAAGGAGGCACTTAAAACTAGGGGGTTAAAATCAAAAAGAAGGACTTAATCCAGTTTTTTACATTCCTTTATGATGTCTCCCCATGGTTCCCCCAAGAGGGTACCATTGATGTAAAGTGTTGGAAAAGAGTAGGTGATACTCTTCTGGATTTTTTACAACATATTTGGTCCTGATAAAGTTCCTATCACATGTTTTAATTGCTGGTTTCTGATCAACAAAGTCCTCCCTATTAAACAGTGTCACCCAGAGATTCAAAAAGCTGTTTCCACTTGTCAGGATTTCCAAAAGAAAACGCACTCTAGGCCATTCTCTTCCCTTGAGTGTCCTCCGCTGAAGCCAAGCCATAGCCTTAGATCTCTCCATTCCAACTCCCCTGACAATGAGGATTTTGTTTCTATTACCATGCCTAGTACTCCTGAACTTGCAAAAAAAGACTAAGCTATTAGGTCAAGAGCCAGCAGTCTTCCTTTAGGAATACCATGCCCCTCCCATAGATCCTCCTGACCGACTTCCCTCAGAGGAAGAAGCAGAATCAGAAATTGAAGCGGTTCGTTATGTTCACCCTGACTGGCCCGCTTCTGTTTCTCATCGACCACCTCCCTATAAGTTCCCTGCCCTTCACTTCCCTGGACAGATCATCTACATTCTAGGGGAACTATGAAGCCTGTCCCCAATGCCCCGGACCCTATGGAAGAGCCATTTGTTGATTATCCTCCCTTTTCTAGCCTTCAGAGACCAAAAGAAGTCTCTCATCCCACATAAAGGCACTTTGAGAGGCGATTCAGTTAAAAAAGGAACATAACACTCTGGTAGCTGAACTTCAGGCCCTTGATCTCAAATTAACAGACTCACCTATCACGCCAGATAATGCCCCTAAACTGGTTGCAACACCTCAGGGGAAAACTGACAGTAAATCTTGCCTCAACCAATCAAGGACTTCCACCCTTGATGTTTTTCCCATAAAAGAAATTATCACGCAGGAAGGCGAGGGCAAGGACAGACATGAGATAGCTCAAAGAGAATATCATTATTTGGGGCTTAAGACCCTAAAAGAGTTAAAAGTTACATGACTCAGTATGGCCCTATGGCCACCTTTACTTTCTCCATTCTCGAGACCTTAGGAGATTTATGGCTAACTCCTAATGACTGGCATCAGATGGCCTGAGCCACCCTGTCTGGAGAAGAGTTTATACTCTGGAAATCTGAATTCTATGAAAACTGCAAAGATTATATGAATTCTATGAAAACTGCCCACCGCAACATGTCAGCTAATGGGGAAGGAATAAATTGGACTCTAGAAATGATGGTGGGAAACCAACCTTTTGACTCAAATGAACAACAAAAGATCAACCCCCCTAGGTTGTTCGCTCAAATTCAGAATGCAGGACTCAAGGCCTGCCTCAAAAGGCGGCCATTACCATGTCCCTAGCTAATGTCCATCAGGGCCCTGATGAGCCTTATTGTGATTTTGTTAGCTGGCTCGATACCACCGCAGAGAAACTTTTTGGCCCAAGCAAGGGAGAAACTGATTTTGTTCTCCACCTTGCTTTTGGGAATGCTAACCCTGATTGTCAGGCTATGTTGCAGCCTCATAAACAGGGAAAAACACTCGCAGATTGGGGCTGGAGCGATAGCACAGCAGGTAGGGTGTTTGCCTTGCACATGGCCGACCCGGGTTCGATTCCCAGCATCCCATATGGTTCCCTGAGCACCGCCAGGGGTAATTCCTGAGTGCATGATCCAGGAGAAACCCCTGTGCAAAGTTGGACATGACACAAAAAGCCAAAAAAAAAAAAAGAAGAACACTCACATATTGCATCCACTTGTGCTCCATCATGGGCACAGCCCATAATGTGGGACTGTCCATCGGCGTAGCACTTAAAGAGGCAGGCATTACTGAGTGCAAGAAAAGCTTTAATTGCAAAGAGGGGGGACATTTTGCCAAACATTGTCCTGAGGCCAAGCAGAAAAAAATGGCCTGAACTCCCTGGCCCTTGCCCGAACTGTAAGAGGGGTAATCACTGGGCATCTGAATGTCATTAACTGATATTCATGAAAATCCCCTGGTAAAAGGATGGAGTCGGGGAAATTTCAAACAGAGCCAGCCCCAGGCTCCGTTTGATACACAGAACCCTGGGGCATCGGAACCATGTCACAGATGTCCTTCCCCAATCCATTTCTAGCCTCTGAAATGCCTCCCCCGGAGGCCCAGGAGTGGACCTGCACAATATTAACAAATACCTCTGGGCCTCAGATTATTGCCAACACTACCTGCAGCCCTCTACCCCCTTATACCTCTGGAATCATCATTGGGTGAAGCAGTTGCCTCTTAAAAGAACTTCTAGTCTTGCCCAGAGTGCTTGATAATGATCATACTGGACAGATGCAAGTGATCGCTATATCCACTCTCCCGTTTTTGGTTATAGAACCCGGCCAGTACCTTGCCCAACTGTATGCTGGGAAGGAGTAAGCAACAGTTGGGCAAGGTACTAAAAGTCCTTTTAAGAGGCAACTGCTTCACGCAATGAAAAGGTACCAATGGAAAGTCCTGCCACCGGGAATGGCTAACAGTCCGCCAAAAGTTTGTCGCCCAAATAATTGAACCCATACACTTACATTATGTTGCTTATTCCATCCCTTTATTAGAAACCATTAGTTGTCTCAAACCCTCCTGTAATGTGGTTAGCTTGTTTGTGCAAATTTAAGAATTAATTAGAGTTAGAAAGTTAGAAAGTTTCCCTTTAGTATAGGACATCTTAGAGCTCACTCCAGCCTTCCCAGCACAAGGAAATGCTCTGACTGGTCAGGCTACAAAATTTGTGGGAATGATCATCACCACAGGAGTTGAATTGGCTCAACAAGCATACTTGTTGCACCATCTTAATGCCAACACCTCGTGGCAAATATTTTCCTTAAGTCGGGAACAGGCTAGACAAATCGTTAAACAGTGTTCAGCCTGTGTGGCCTCTTTGCCAACCCCACACCTGGGGGTTAATCCCCGTTGTTTAGTACCTGATGACATTTGGCACATGGATGTGACTCACGTCTCTGAATTTGGCAAATGAAGTACCTACATGTCACTGTGGACACCTTTAGCAAATTTATCTATGGCTCACTGCAAGCGGGAGAAGCAGGAAAAAAAATATTCTTGCGCATACCCTTTCTTGCTTCGCTGTCATGAGAAGACCCAAAATCATTAAAACAGATAATGGACCCAGTTACACAGGAAAAGTTTTTCAGGAATTTTGCCCCTCTTTTGGAATCACTCACCGAACAGGTATCCCTTACAACCCCCAGGGTAAAGGGATTGTGGAAAGAGCACATCTCACTGTAAAAAACATGCTTCACAAATTAAAGAGGGGGCAGCTCTACTTTGTTAAAGGAGCACCTTGTAATATTTTAGCACATGCTCTTTTCATTATTAATTTCCTAAACTTGGATTCTCAAGGACGATCCTTGGTGGATAGGCTTTGGCATACCACCACAAAAGAGTGCTATGCTTCCGCCTTATGGAAAGACCCACTGACTTCTCAATGGAACGGCCCCGACCCTGTAGTTCTATGGGGACGTGAGTCTGTGTGCATCTTTGATTTTAAAGAGGGAGCTGCTAGATGGCTTCCTGAAAGATTAGTGAAGCATTTTAATGATATTTCTGCTTCCAGGGATCTGGAAGGCCCTGAGACCTGTTCTCCTTCCTTCCTAGGTGAAACCAACAAAGATGGCTGAGAAGAAATCACTGACCCAAATTCTGCTGTTCCAGAATTTATAACCCTGACGTGACTGGAGACAATTCAAGGATCTATTCTGCATGTGCCTCTCAATCACACCTGAGAATATCCATAGACAAGGACATCGAGAAAATGGAAGCAGCCATCTCTGTTCTGCAGGATTCCATGAACTCCCTGGCTGAAATGGTATTGCAGAATCGGAAATCGGAGAGGTCTTGACTTTCTGCTTCTCCAGCAAGGAGGACTATGTGATGCTCTGAAAGAAGACTGCTGTTTCTACATGGACCACTCTGAGTGGGTTAAGGACGCTATGGCTAAAGTGGGGAGGGCCTGGAGAAACGCTAGAGACAACGGAACTAGGAACAAAGCTGGTTTCAAACTTGGTTTTCTACTTCCCCTTGGCTAACCACTCTGTTACCTACTATACTTGGTCCTCTAATCGGGCTCTTATTGTTAATCTCCTTTAGACCATGGGCCTTTTGGCACCTGACTACTTTCATTGAGCAACAATTGGACTTCTTGCATGCTAAACCCATACAAGTTCACTATCACCAGTTGGACCTGGCAGATAGGGGATACAATGAGGACCTTAGTGCTTCACCCTGTTCCTATATCCTTAACAGGTCATATGCCCACTGGCACTTGGGACCAGCAATCACTTCCTGGGCCAAGGCACTTTCAAAGCACAGAACAGAGGTATCCGCAGGCAAGGGGAGCCCCTGATCAGTTCCCAAGCCCTTGCTGAAGAGCATGCCTATCTGCATGGAGGTTAGACCCTGGAAATTCCTCCCCCCTATAAATAGGGTCTAGTTTTTCGACTAACCCCCAATACGGCCCTACAGGGGGATAGGCCTCTACTCTCCTTTGCTGGTTAATGCCCTTTCAACAACAACCTTACCTTCCTTAAAATAAAGAAAGGGAGGAGATATAGTGAGCAGGCTCCATAGCTTTCTCAAGCCTTTTCTTGGGTACATAGCTTTCTCAAGACATTGCCTATAGGATATTTACAGGGTTAAGAAAGGCATTTTACAACAACAGGATGGTTGGCCAACAGGCACTAGAACATTCTTGATGTCAGTCTGTGATTTAACAAGTAGTCTTCTGAAGAGTCCCTGATAAACTTTTATCTCTGCCATCTGTCTTATGACTACCCTTTTTTGGCTCTGCCCTGAAGCTATGAGGGAAAAAGCTTAAGCTTATTGTATAGTAAGTGCTTTAGAATTCACAATAAAGCAATTTCTGCTTTCTGCTCATTATACTCTAATCCTGCTGTCTGTCTCTTTCTTTCATTCTTGCACCCTCTCCCTGTTACCCACTTTTACTAGTTCCTTGAGACGGGACAAAATATAATAGAGCACATCTTGTTTTTCCCCTTATTCTAGATTTTTTTTTAAAAAAATTGATTGCCATATGGTGGTTGATGGGCTGGAGTGATAGCACAGCGGGTACAGTGTTTGCCTTTCATATGGCTGACCCAGGTTCAATTCCTCCATCCCTCTCAGAGAGCATCCTGCCATCACAGCAGGGCTAGCAAGCTCCCCGGGGCGTATTCGATATGCCAAAAACACTAACAAGTCTCACAATGGACCGTTACTGGTGCCCACTCGAGCAAATCAATGAACAACAGGAGGACAGTACTATAGTGCTACTGTGGTTGATAGTTCTGTTCATGTTGATTTCTCATCCACCTAATTCTAACAACACACCAATCACCAATGTACCCACTTCCCTCTCCCAAGAACCACAGCTCCCCTTCCTCTCAACCCCACACTTTTCCTATTCCCCACCCCCATCCTTTCACATGAACTCAATTCTATGAATCAGTTCTCTCACTGTATTGTCTTTGGACCTTTGTTGCTATCAAACTCTATATCTTTATCGCCACACTTAATATAAGAGTCAAGATATAAAAACAACCCAAATGACCAACTACAGGTGAATGGATCAAGAAGTTGTAACATATATGCACAATGGAATACTATGCAGCTCTAAGAAAGAGCAAAATCATGCAATTTGTAAAAACATGGATGGAACTTGAGGATATCAAGCTGAGTGAAGTCAAACAGATGGAAAGAAATAGATACATGGGGGTATGGTGCCGCCAGCAGGTCAATCTGTACCTGTGAGACGTGTGCATCAGCAGCTTGATGGCACCTTCAGACTTCCAGATACCCCAAATTGCTGCTGTGCCTTTGATCAGACCCCAAAAACTTGGGGCAAACTTTACCAAGAAAGTAAACGGCCAAAAGTTAGGTATGTGGGAAACACACCCACAAACCACCTCTGGCTCAGCTATATAATTGGAGGCATGGCCTCTCTGGTTCCTGATTGAACTGCTTAATGGCAATGATCCCAGAGTCTCAGAAACAAATCTCAAAACCCAGCGGCTTGCGGCAGAAATGCGTCCGGTTCTTGCAGTAGGTTACCGGTGCTGGGCCAACCCAGGTGGGAATAGTTTTCCTGCCTTGGCCTGTTCCACCCAGCGGCCCAGTGGCCGCCATCCTTCAGAAGCCACTGGTCAGGTTTGGGCCCCCAGTGATGAGACACTCAGGGCCTCACGGGATGGGGGTGGTGCTATCCTGTCCTCCCCACCCCAACGAGACCCCAAGTCATCGCCCACGAACGGCCTCTCGGGCTCCTGATCAAGCCACTTAACTGCCATAATCCCAGAGACTCAGAAACAAATTTCAAAACCCAGTGGCTTTTGGCAGAAATTCATTTGGACCCCACAGTAGGTTACTGTCGCCGGGCCACCCCAGGGAGGAAAGGGTGTTGTCCCTCCGCCTGCTCCCCCTTGGCGGCTTGGTGGCCGTCATCCTCTAGAGGCCATTGGACAGTCAGGTCTGGGCCCGCAGTGATGAAACTTGTTGGGCCTCACAGGATGGGGGTGGAGCCAGTCCTGGTCTCCCCATCCCAACAAGACCCCAAGTCATCACCCACGAACGGCCTCTTTGGCTCCTGATCAAGCTGCTCAATGGCCATGATCCCAGAGACTCAGGAGAAAATCTCGAAACCCAGTGGCTTTTGGAAGAAATCTCTCCAGATTTAAGTGTTAAAATTTCAGAATTTCAAAATCACATGGCCCTACTGCAGCCACGCGACATCATATGTTATTCATAACCAGCAATAGAACACAAATTGTCTACTGTTGCCTTTTCAGCAGATCTGAGTGTTGGGGTAAAATCTCAAATAATAATGGTGGGTCTGGTATCGAAATATTGAAGGTGATCAAAGTAGAGAGAGAGTAATGTGGAAATCATCTGCCCCACAGGTAGGGGGAGGGTGTGGGATGGGAGTATACTGGGGTTTTTGGTGGTGGAGAATGGGCACTGGTGAAGGTATGGGTATTTCATTGTATGATCGGGACTTAGACCCGAAAGCTTTGTAACTGCTCTCAAGGTGATTCAATAAATAAAATTATAAAAAATGAAAAAAAAAAGTAAGGTGGAGTTTATGCCCAATTCAATCAGCTAATCAGTGACTGAATAAATAGCAGTACTCCTACATAAAAAAAAAAGAAATAGATACATGATGATGTCTCTCACATGTGAGACTTAAAATTCACTTACTTGTTTTACATTTGTTTATATTTTATTTATTATATATTTAAAATTGCAATGCTAAACATGCTTTGGTAGTAAAACTATGAGGAAAAAATTTTGTTTATCTGCATACATACTTATATCAACACTAATTTATATCTATATAAATATATCATGTATAACCATACAGAAATATACATAACATATTCATATACATTATAATAATAAAACTTGGGTTATGCCAATCTTTTAATATCAGCTGTTTAAAAATTTTGCTTCAGATTATAATATAGATCTTCTATTTTATTGTATATAATCTTAGCTATATTTTATTTTAAAATTAAGTATTTTTACATATGTTTAAAAGTATTGTTTGCCTAAAGAAACTACAAAATTGTAAGTATCTCATGCTAAAAGATTAATGTTGAATAAAAATAATTTTGCTTTATGTTCTCTTTGAGAGAACCAAAATAAGAAACTGCACATATATTTAGTGTTAATGAGTATAAGGCATTACTGCATTTAACAACTGCATTTACTATTTCAAACATGCTATTATCCATTAAATAGTCTACGAATTTTTTTTGCCTTTAATTACTGCTCCCTAAAAAATTAATAGGATAAGTGTTTGAATAAATCAATTCTCACCTACCAAATTTCATTTCTAATTTATATTCACATTATAATTTCCCCTAGCTTCCAGATTTTAAAGAATTTGTTTTGAGCAAATATTCATTGAAATGAGAAAATAAGACAAAGGTAACAACTAAATTATTTCTTAGCACTAACAGTTATTCATATAAAATTATGCTACATGCAGCTCAAATATATTGGACAATTATGCTATTTCTGTAGAATCGCAATATAATAGCTTTCATAGAAGAATTACAATAGTCTGAAAAACTAGAATTAATATTTTTTATTTTCTGTCATATTTTGTAGGAAATATGCTTTTGGCAAGTTTCATTTTCTTCAATGACAAGTCATGGGGAATAAACTCCTTTTCACTCCTAAATCACATTACTTGAAATGCTATTTATCCTGTCCTGCATTCTAACAAGTCTTTAAGCCTTAAAGAAGCCAACATAAAAAAGATATCTTCTCTCCAGAATTTCTTTCTTAAGGTACTCATGAATAGAAATAGAGCCAGAGTAAAGCATTCAAAGAGCACTTGCATAAGAAAGAAATGCATTTCATCTGTTCTCTAGCAGAGGAGGAATGCTGCAACCTTAGGACATCCTTTTATTTTGACTCTGGTGAAAGAATATCTCTTGGCCAGGCAATACACAAATAAAATAGGCAAATAGTCCAAGTCATATTCACTCAGTGTTGATGGTCATACCGTGTCCACAAGGACTGCACTTTATATAGAAATGGATGAGCAGTCTTTTACAACTTCAGAAACAATTAATGGCATTTCATCTCGCAATGTATTCACCCAAAGCATTACACCTAAAGTGAAAATAGAAGAACCATTTTCATCAGTAGGTAGCTTTACAGACTCCATTTTATATTCATTTGTTCATAAAGTTAAATAAACCCCTCTCACATTTACCTACAGAATGAAACATCTTAATGAGGGCTTTGAAGAATGACTGAATGACTTTGAATATCTGTTTTTCCAAGTCTGATCATGAGTTGAATCCCATTGCTGACACAGGGCAGGAGTCAGATTCTAACAATGCTACTGTGTGAGCCTGGTAGCTCTTTTGTCTGTAATCCCTGGTAACACAAATGAGTTCCAACCACACCACAGTCAAGTAGGTGTAAGAAGGCGTCGCACTAACAGGGTTGCAGAGCTGAAGAAACAGTAGAGTAAGTTGGGTGCTGACTTAGCATGTGGCTGACCAGGTCACTCCCCCAAACCGTATATGGTTCCCTGAGTACCACCAGGAGTGATCTCTGAGCACAGAGCCAGCAGTACTGCAGTGTCTGGTTCAAATACTGAACGAAATGGGCAGAAAATGGGGTATGCTCTTTGGCAAACACCACAAGTAAAGGAAGATGTGTGAGTGCCACACCCTAGAAGTGCAACCCTTGGTGAGCACACATGACAACTGCAACAATCTCTCCTCAGATATGGGGTAGTAGCCTAAATGAGTGTGATCTGTGACAGTGAGCCTATAAGCAAGCAACACGATTGAAAGAGTCCTGTGGAAGTGAGTGTGTAAGCAATGAAACTTCACATTTCACTCCCAGAGAGCACAACCACTAACTGTATGACTACCACACTGAGACTCAGGCACTGGTGGGTCATCACAGAAACAGTGCGGGGAAAAGGATGAGTTACTTAAAACCCTAATGGTTATAATCTGGAAAAGTTTTACACAATCCATAATGAGTAAAAAAATTTAAATTCCTTGCTCAACTTTAAAGATAGGAAAAGTAATTTTTTCCCAGAAGGCTACTCTACTGTCAGTTCTCAGGAAAAATCAGTATTTACTTTTGTATCAGTCAGGAGTAACACTTAGTAACAGACTAACTGATAAATTTCATAGGAGTTAGTGTATTACAGGATAATTTCTCATTCATATTGCAGGTATGATTTGAGTCCAGGTAATTTTTGTTCTGGATTGTCTTTTTCTGGATCTAGGGTCAAGGGTCTGATTTAAAATGTGACTGTAGCAAAAAATAAATAAAATATCCCAGTAGCATAAATAAAGAGCTTTGAAGATACTTGTGCCAACATTTCAATGTGTTGGTCACAAACTTTGATATTTTATTTCTCCTTCTCAACACTAACAAGATCTGCCAGATGACTTCTCCCAACTCTACAGGGCAAAGTTCCTGGGAAGTTATGAAGTGCTGAGAGGAGAGATAGAAGCATTTTGGCTGAATAAGATTAATTAAAACTACAATCCAACTTGTTGTTAACCAAGTATGTCCCTTCCCTCTTTCAAAAAAGATAGGTTTACCCTCTTCTTGAGGGAATCCAAAACTCTGTGCTGAGCATCAAGTTTGGTCACAGCCTGTCAGGATGTAATTAGGTTTTTGCTAGAGATTTCTATATGTCATTCAGTGTGTGTCATGCTCCTCTTTAGTTGTTTTGTTTTTGTTTTTGTTTATTTTTGGGTGTTTTTTTTGTTTTTTTGTTTTTTGTTTTTTGTTTTTTGTGGGCCGAGGCAGAGCTGATGGTGCTCAGGGTTTACTCCTGACTTTCTAGAGATCACTTCTGGTGATGCCCAGGCAATCAATACATGGTGCCAGGGATTGAACTCATGTTGCCCTGTGAAGTCAAATGCTTTATTCACTATTATGTCTCTCTAGGCCCATACTTCCTCTTAATCTGAGGAGCAAGGTACTAAAACACTACCTAAAAACCTAGCACCCAACGTTGAGTTGTGGAACATGAACAGAACACATACAATGACAGTATAGTCACTGAATTTTTAGTCTAACTTTATAATTTTTTTTATTAGTGAGACACCATGAGTTACAGTTGCAGACTTACAAATTTTGTGCTTGGGTTTCAATTATACAATGATCAAATACCCATCCCTCCACCAGTGCCCATTTCCCACCACCACGGATCCCAGTATCCCTCTCACCCCCCACCCCCCATCCCACCCTGCCCCTGTGGCAGGGCATTCCCCTCTGTTCTCTCTCTCCTTTTGGGTGTTGAGGTTTGCAAAATAGGCATTGAGTGACAATCATGTTTGGTCTATAGTCTACTTTCAACATGCTTCTCCCATCCTGGGAGGATCCTCCCAACACCCTTTATTTATTTAATAATACAATACTCTAAAACAATATAGATTTCTTAGCTATTTATATCTTCATACAGTCACTTACTAGTGTACTTTCTTACATTTTTCATTTCATTTTATAATTTTATAACCCCCACCTTCTGTTTTTATCCTGATTTTATAGGTGTGTGATAAGTTGTAGATGTATATTGAAAAATCACATGCTTAGGCTCTTTTCTCTCAACTGTTTTGTTAAAATAAAAAGATTTGCTGGATTCCATTTTTTGAAACCCGGCTCCAATTCTTTAATCTACTCAAATAATTAACAATTACTGGCAGCCGCACCTTAGATTTTATCATGTCAAAAGTATTAATTGTAATTTATAAAAACAAAGTTCAATTAGAATTTCTTTATTTCCCATTGAATAATATCTTAAAGTAATGATGTATCTTAGTCATTTTTATATCACAATATGATAATCATCAACAACAAAACCTGTTTAATAAATATAGGTAACATTAAATTGTGACAACAAATAACTACATAATCATAGTGGTTATGATGAGTTATTTCTTTTATTATTGATTGAACATCAAGAGTTAAACTAGAGCCTCTGACCTATTTGTCCCTTACAACTCAGGATGACAAAATAACTTTAACCTGGAACTTCTCTGAAAACTAAAGGATCTCTACTAATAATTAAATGTTCTTTTCAAGTTTTGATATATCTTTATAAGTATATATATATACATGAATATACACATAGATATACATGAATATATACATAGATATATGCATTTATAATCTTTGCTCATGAAACTGTAAAGCTACTCCATGAGTAATAAGCTACTCCATGAGTGAATGCTAAACAGCTTAATTTTCTCCTTTAAACCTATTTGAACGGTTTCTTTAGTTTCTTGGGACTTGCTGTTGAGTTTCGCCCGTGAGAGGTTAAGAGTAAGACTGATAGGTACTAAGAGAATGTGTTGAATTATTTATTGTTCCCTGTTCCTTCATCATGAGTCACAGTCAGTGAGTGGCTTCTCTCCTTTCCAGTCTGATAGGCTTCTGATAGGCTAGCTGCTTTCTCCCAAGTTCTGGGAAACACATCACTATCCCCTCCCCTGTCCTTTTAAGACCTGTTATGAGTAACAGCTTTTCCCTACATAGCCACTTACGGTTTCTGTAAAGTCTGCCACAGTAACTTCATAGTAAACAACTCCTGAATGATTTTTATGTCTGTGCCATCTTTTCCTTCCAAGATTCCATCTAAATCACCACTCAACTACACAACTAAAAGAGGGTCTGGATGTGAAATCCAATCTAATGCCAAAATTTAGAGAACCATAAATATTTAACTAAGAGCACTAATAACCACCATGATGTTCTATTCATCAAAGCTCCACTTATATCCCTGCATTTCTATTACTTTAATAATATGCCTGTAAGATAGATTTGTCAAACCATGTATAAGGAAACGGTCAGATCACACAGAATAATATTAAAATTCAGCTCCTGAATTTTGAGTAAATCTTTTATTTGTGCATATATTTAGCAATATTGCTGATAATCATCTCTACATTTCTATGTTTGAAGTTTGTGAATATGAACTAAGTCTTTAAAAAGTTTTCCTTGAATGTAGCAGTCTTAAAGCCCCATTATCTCTGGTTGTAGCTGAATTTTCCATATATGTCTTTTTACTTTCCTTTTTACAAACTAAAATATGCTATCCACAGATAACTTAAATTCCTAAGTGAAGGAATTTAGTAGCTCTGACTAGTCAGCAGTTTATTACTTGTTTTTTTTTTCTTTTAATGTGTATAGCCCACTTGCAGCCCCTAAATATTTGAAAGACTGCAGGTGGGCTATACACGTAAATGTTCTAGGGCTTTTCCTGGATCTGTGCTCAGCAATTATGCCTGGGTGTGCTCAGGGGACCATAGGGAATTCGTGTCAGAGTGGCAGATAACAAGAAAAGTGCCTTAGTCCATTCTATCTCTCCAGTCTGTTTCACAATGCATTCCCATTAGTTGTTACATAGCCAGGCTGTTCGTGAGTCTCATGATCTGTTCAATCCATAAGAATAAAGCGAGTCATATGAAATCAAGTGTAGATTTTGTGGTTAAAGTATCACCGAGGACAGATGAGCATCTCTTTATAAGAGGAAGGGCATGTAGGAAGGGCATGCATACTAGTGGCATATTAGACAATTATTGGGTCCTTGGGGTCTTCCGGTAAGAACAACATTTCAACCATGATGTGATTTCAGTGTTTGAGCTATTACTTAACAGCTCATGCGAGTTATCAATGTGGGCTATAACACTCCAAAAATAAGAACCTTTGTATCTGAAACAGAAACACAACGGGTACTCACTGATCACTATTTTACTGCTTCCAATTAACTGTATCCAACTATTATTACTGCTTCCCTCACCATCTTGGGCCAAGCTTAGCTGGTTCCTTGCAGTCTACATCTTTCTCTGATATGACTAATCTGAGCATATTGTCCTTCTACTGCATTTACCAAGCCTGAATGTCCACCTACACAATGCCCTGTGTTTATATACTTTACAATTTACCTACCCCTTCACTCCTTGAGCTGTTTCTGTTCTCTGTTATATTCTGTTATATTTCATGTTCGCCAATTTTAGATGCTCAGTTGGGTCTACTAGGTTACCTGCTCCCCACTTTTCTCTTCTCCCACAACACTAAGGGCAGGTTCTACTGTATAAATAAATTTCAATACAAACTAGCAGAACACACATTATCGAGTCATGTATGTACCATCAAGGAAATAAAATACGGGAAAGAGAAAACTTAAACACGTTTCTAAGAATTAAAAAGGGTGTGTATCTGAATCCCTGTTCGCACTATTTCTGACCCTGTGACGCAATTCTCTGGGGAGAGGGGTTGGGAGACACCACTCCAAAAGGGGAGCTGTCTCCCCATAATCTGTAATGCTGAAGTCACTTAACAGTATTTGTTGTATCAGCGTCTCTCTATAGTTCTGGGCAGCTCGGCCTTGACTTTGGATGATCCTTCCTCACCTGAGTGCTCATGTTAATGGAATTGCTTATCACCTCGCAACCATTGTTCCTACCCTCTGCAGGGAGTGGCCCTTCTGGGACAAGGACCACTCCCAACTCCCAGTGCTTGTGTTGGACTTCTTGGTGCCTTCCTTTCCCCTGTCTGTTCATTGTTTATTGCCTTGTTGCCCATTCTAACCCTGTGCCCTCACCCTGCAACTAGCACCATTTCTCTTTTCCTACATTAGCAGTTTCATCTGCATAAAGTTGTCACTGACCACCAGCCTTTGACCCATTTTTCTATCCATACGCTTGGCGGGAGGGGGGGAGGGGCAAACGAATCTCGGTTCCCAATGCACCGAAAGCGCTTGTGCACCCAGGGCCAGTGTTGGGCTTGAGTGATACCACAGAGAACTGAAGTTCATGCTTTGAAACCCAAGTTTGACTCCCCGGACCGACGTGGTGAGTCCCATGCACTGAGATGAGAGAAGCCCCTGACCAGTTCTAGACTCAAAGGACCCAGCACCCTGCAATCTGCTTTAGTTCGCCTTCCAGCTGACTTTGATGCACATTAAAATTGAGAATTTAGTCTTAGTTCAGGCTCTCTAACTCTCACAAGGATTTTATCTCCTAAGAGATAAAATTCTTGTTTAATATGCACATCTGGGACGACAGAGATAATACAGTAGTGAAGATATTTGCCTTATATGCAGCCAACCCCAGTTTGATTCCCGGCACCATGCACAGTGCTGCAAGACTGCTAGGATTGATGCCTGAGGAATCAATTGAGCAATGTGGGACGTGTCCCTCTCTCCACCAGAAAAAAAGTGGGTCCACTGGCATTCCTAGCTGAAAGTCAAAGTCAGCAATTCTGACAACGGAACGCGAGGAATTAGAGGAAAGAACCACTTTGATGGTCAGGATCCCAGAATCCTGCTGCAGAGAACTGCTACATATTTTGAGTACATTTTGAGTGAGCATTCATGTATTATCTTCAGCTAAGAGTGAGTCATTCTTGCAACTAAACAAAATAATGGATAGTTAAACTTTGCTCAAGTTGTCTGAATAACATCTAAGTAAATAAGTTTGGAGAGAAAATAAGTGTTTTCCTGCTGCATAATTCACTGCATAGCTTTTAGTCTTGGTAGGAGGTCCAGGTATTTTGTCTTTTAAATGCTATGTTATAATATTCTCTGGCATTCTTCTATTCTTAGGTAGAATTCCTATGGTTTTCCTATATTTTAGTGTTCATTTTGAGTGAATTTGGATTAGCCTATACATATTTCAACTAAAACAAACAAGAAAAGTATTTTTCTAAATTTAAAATTGAAAGAAGTTTATTGATGTGAGGAATAATGTACCCTGATGCTCAACTTAAAGAAGGTTTTAGAAGTGTAATTTAATAAAAATTAACGAATTTTATTCACCTACACTATTAGCGATTAAAAAATTAAGATCCCCTCTTTTTATTTTTAATGAAAAATATATTTATTTGTGTTAATGGCTAAAAAAACTTTAATATTTTCTTTTTCCAAAGTCTCTGTCAAGAATAGAACATGTTGGTATGCTATCAAAATATGTAGCATTTTTATTTTGATGTCATTAATATCAATAAATAACTATATATTATTGTCCTTTTTAAAAAAAATTTTAAAGTTTTAAGCTAGCATTATCACAGGAAAATTATTTATCATTTTTTATTATGGTTTAGTACTACTTGAAAACATGTTACATGTACTTAAATAAATAGTACTTGGGAAAGTAGTCTGCTTTGCATGTGACTGATTCAATACCCCTGATTCAATACCCCCCACATCACATATGGACCCCCATCACAACCAGAAGTGATGCCTGAACACAGAGCGATGAATAAGCCCTGAGCAATGACAGGTGTAGCCCCCAAAGCCAAAACAAACACATAAAAAATTCTCATAATTAAAATATTTTAAAATGGAGAATAATTTGTTTACGAAAAATCCAATTTCTCATGTTCAGCTCTCAAAACTGTGATGCATCCTGAACGAGCCACACTGTAGAACATGGCCTAAACTGTACATATTATGAGAATCTTGGACATTATAGGAGAGTAGCTGGAAAGATAGGTGAGAAGAACATGAAAGAAGGGGTCTTGCAGACACTCTACAATTAAAATCATAAAGGTTGCTGCTAAATTCTATCATGCCTATGATATGACTATTGTCTAGTTTCTGATTGATTGTGATAATTAAAAACATTAAAAAATAACCTTCTTAGAGTCAGGCCCAGAAAACATTTCCTTTTTTCTTTTCTCAACCTTGTTTTTCTTCCCCATCTATAAGCCCAGGATCTTATAGCTGTTTTAAAGACATATTTAGGAAATTAGTATCTCTCAATAAATCAGTCTTTATCTTCATGATATTAGCATAAACCTGAGATCATGAAGGAAGAATGTGGTTGCAAATAGCAATTGTGTCCCCACTGGCAGCAATGAGGGAAGTGCTGAATGAGACGTAATTGTCTGGGTTGCTTTACAGCTGTTAGAATTCAGCTCACACCTATCCTGTAAACACCAATACTGCATTCGTTACAGCAAATGCCAGGATGTTTTCCAGATTTCTGAAGTGATGTTTCTGTAAGCTTGTGTTTTGAGATTTACAGTCATAAAAACAGAAAAGTATGTTCATAAACAGTAGTTTAGGACTCTTGTTTGCTTTATAATCTACATTAATTGACTTAACCAAATGACTGATGTTTATGTAAAGTGTAATTTTAACAGGACATTAAAAAGGTTCCAAGAGAATGCATTAAATAAACTAGCATTGCATGAAACACCTCATAGAACATATTAATCTCAAAGCTTTATGTTTATAAGTCAGTGAGTGAATTTTTCTATACATAATTTATGGGAAAGCCGCAGAGTAATACAACTGCCAGCTATATTGTATTAATTACTATATATTCCTTCATTAGAGAACAGCTAAAAGAAATAAATGACCTTATGAAAAGGACTAAATACATATTTCCACATTTAATCTGTTTGAAGACTAAGCATTTAGAGCACTTATCTCATAGTCTGATCCACTGATCAGAATAATGCTACACTTTTGCTTGCTAAATACACTTTATTTAAAAATTCATCATATTACTCTCTTTCTCTGTCTCAATCTCCATCTCTTTCTCTCTTTTCTAGTTCTCTAAAATTACTTCTCTAGATATTTTTAAAATAAAAATACAGTATTTTGTTCTTTTGGGAGTGATAAATCTGCAAAGTAAACACCTCCAAAGTAATAATAATGTGAGCTACATGTGAATAGATTTATTTTCATAACCAAATATCCCAGTTTGCCTCATTTTTTCTAAACTGAACTTTGTCAGCTTTTATGCCTCTGTGCCTTGTGCTAGAAGGGTTATAAATACTCTGTGATATATGAAAGATTCATGTGTCATATGGGTTGAAGCAATAGCACAGCAGGTAGGGCATTTGCCTTGCACACAGCTGACCCGGGTTTGATTCCTCTGTTCCTCTTGGAGAGCTTGGCAAGCTACTGAGAGTATCTCGCCCGCATGGCAAAACCTGGCAAGCTACCCGTGACATATTCGATATGCCAAACACAGTAACAAGTCTCACAATGTTACTGGGCCCGCTTGAGCAAATCCATGAACAACGGGAGGACAGAGACAGTGACATGTGTCAGATGCCCCTTTGCTCTCCTAAGTGTTTTGGGAAATTGCTTAGAGCTTCTTTTGCAAATTTATGCAAGTCATTCACACTGTTGGTCCTTGTTTTGGTCATAAGAATTCTCCATGGTAAGTATTGTATATGCTTCAATATTTATGCTTTATTTTTTATGTTTTTAGTCCCTCACAGCAAAGCCTGTCAAGCTACCCATGACATATTCGATATGCCAAAAACAGTAACAGCAAGTCTTACAATGGAGACGTTACTGGTGCCTGCTCAAGCAAACTGATGAACAATGGGAGGACAGTGCTATAGTTTTGCAACATATCCAGCAGTGCTCAGGGTTTACTCCTAACTCTGTGCTCATAGATCACTCCTGGTGGGCTAGGGGAACTCTGTAGGGTGCCTGAGATAAACCACTGTCAGCCACCTGTAAGGCAAGTGCCCTACCCACTGTTCTATCTCTTCACTCCCCAAATTCCAGGAAGTAATTTTGTTTGTTTGTGTTTGGGGTCACACATGGGGTTTATTCTTGGCTCTGTGCTCAGAGATTAGTCCTGGCAGTACTTAGGAATCATATGGACTACCAGGAATACCAGGGATTGAACCTGGGTCTGCTGCATGCAAGGCAAGCACCTTACCTGTTAGACTATCCCTCCAGTAAGCTCTAAAATTATATGAAGATTATTTACAAACATAGAAAATATTTCACACATACACCACTCCCTACAATTGTGCCATCTGTGCTCTGGTATGGGCAAATTAGCTTCAGTGTTGTTCGCTGCACTGCACCAACGTGAAAAGAATATCTTTTTACAGATATAACTATGAATAAGGAGGAGCACTTGGTTTCTTGTTCCCATGGAAATATAACCTCAATTAAAATTCCATTCTCATGTCTGTAAGTGTGCACAACAGTCCAACAATCAAGAATAATCCTGCTCTCTGCACTCAGTTAATTCCAGTCTTATTAATCAGAAATGCACACCAGAATCACCTCTGGATTAATTTCAAATTCTGTACTCCCAAGCCCCACTGAAAGCAACAGAATCAGAATTTCCCAGGGTGTGGCTCCAGCATATGGATTTTTTTAGATGATCCATGGGTGAAAACATGGATTTAATGAAATTCAGACAAGAGAAAATAGGATCAAGTCATTTTTTTAAACAATAAAAAAAAGGTTAATACCCATAAAGAAGAGCTTCTGACTCATTGTCGTCTTGTCTGGAAAAGTTTCACACTAATTATAAGAAATAAAAATGACTATGATAATGAAGGCTAAGTTGGTTCAAAGAATAAATTTAGCCAGCTATGTAGTATCTATAATAAATAGCAGTTCTCAATGCAGACTATTAAATCTTTCCTCAATGAAAAAATAAACAATTAGTGAAACAAATTCAAAGCATGGTGTTTTCAAGTGTATAGAGTACTAACATTTATTAGCTGTCAAGGTGCAGATACTGTGAGAGAAATGTCTAATATTTTCTTGATATCATAAAATAACAAATTAATTCTCCATTAAAAGATAAAAAAGCAGAAGCTACAGAGGTCAAGACATTTCTCTGAGGTTTAAAATTAATTAACACAGTCACAGATTAAAAAAAACTCATATTTTCTCAGTAATCACTATTTGTTGGAATTATATGTACAAAAAAAGAAAACAAATATTTTCATTGTGCAACATTCTCTGTTGTTAGTATACATACTGTTTATACTAAAGAAAGTATTTACCAGTAAATACTAAAGAAAGTATACAGAATAAATGCATTCATTATTAAGACATCACAAGGAGGTAAAGGAAGTTCTAGCAAATGAAGTACAAAGAGAGCTTTTATAACTTTTTCATGCTACATGTGGAGATAGTGTGAATTCCAGCCAGCCTTGTACTCCTGAATCCTCTATTTGGATGTAAGCATTGATTCAGACTCACAAATATAGGGAAGTATAAAAAAATAGGAACTGAATATTGGGCATAGAGGGAAAGGGCGAACTGGAAGACACAGGTAATCTTAAAAATTATTCACTGGAAAGGGATCATCACAAAAAGTCTTAGAGATGTTGTGATTCTGGTGCTAATGACATAGTAGAATAAATCTCATTCTTATGAATGAGATATGTTTAATTTTCTCACCAAAAAAAAACACATAATATAAGCAAAATCTAATTGAACATAAATATTTAATTCCTTAAAATTGAGTCATTAGCAGTTTCTCATAACAAAAATCGAGTATTCGCTTGGTTATAAATAACAATAGTGACTGACTCACTACCAGGATTCCATAACTCACTACAAAGTTTAATGTTCTATATGTACACATACAGATGTATATAATAAATAGCAGATCAAGGACTTTTAGGAATAAAAGTGATAGAAAAGCAGCCTCAATGGATGTAATAATTTATGATTTACCAATAGCTTCTATTGGCAAGGTTGTATATATAAAACTGGCAAGACCTAGTTCAAGAGTCTTTTTAATTGGGGGGGGGGGGTCAATATATGTTGTCCAGAGCTTAGAAATGGCTGCTGTTTCTGCTAACAATCAAGTATTGTTGACAGCTCCAGATTCCTCGGGTCATATTTGCCTTTAGTGGACATGTTACCTGCCAGTATAAAGCCAATTAAATCAAGCATCCTTAGAGGAAGACTGTGAGGCAATTTGTCCTTTTATGCATAAACACTTTGCCCAATTTACTTTTGACTAGAGCTCTCTATTGTAATTCATGAAGTAGTACCACCTTGCTTAAACTCACTATGTGCATCTTAATGTTCTCACTACTGATCACACATGGAGAGGAGGAAAACAAGGGGAAGATGTAAGTGATTCTGTCTCACACTATTATCTGAAAACACTTGGTCCCAGCTACAGCACACAGAAAGATAACATACCTCCAACCTGGCAATTCCTTCCCAGAACATAGTAACTCTCGCAGTTGTGTATTTATAATTACATTCTATGGTGCTTAATGATTTCCTGTGTCTAGACTGTATGCTACTGCAGAGAGTTGTGGTTTTTAATGGTAATACATAGTAGCACTATAGCACTGTCCTCCCGTTGTTCATTGATTTGCTCGAGCAGGTCCAGTAAAGTCTCCATTGTGAGACTTGTTGTTACTGTGTTTGGCATATTGAATACGTCACAGGTAGCTTGCCAGGCTTTGCCCTGCAGGCAAGATACTTTTGGTAGTTTGCTGGGCTCTCCTAGAAGGGCGGAGGAATCGAACTCTGGTCAGCCAGGTCTGCTGTGTGCAAGGCAAATGCCCTACCCGCTGTGCTATCGCTCCAGCCAGGTAGTATACAGTAAAAAAAAATAAATAAATAAATTAGTAAAAAAATAAAATTAAGCATTTTCACCATTTAAGGTACTTGGATTGATGCTACTAATGGAACTGGTCTATTATTTCAAGTCACCTCCAGGAGTTTTTCATCTTCCCAAATTGAAATTCCATGCCCACTAAGTACCATCTCTTCATTTTTCCATTATCTCAGACCCTGGAAACCACTTTCTACCTAGTTTCTAGGCATACATTTTATTTTATGTATTTTTTCATTATTGTAGATTACACATCTACCATCTCTGGGGCTACCAGGGTCACATTTGGACACGCTTAGTAGGAAAGGCACAGGATGCTGGGAACTGAATTACCTCCAAGTTATAATCTCAGCCCTTTATCCTCTGCCTTTTATATCTGGCTGTACAGTCTGGCTCCTAAATAGTTCATACAATTCTATGTCTTTTCAACAAACTGATTCTTGTTATTTTATATAAGTTGAAGTCATTGTTTTTGACTGATATGTATGAAACCAATAAATGTAAAAGTAGTATTTTGCTTTTGTTTAGGGGTCACACCCGACAGTACTTAGGGCTTACTCCTGGCTCTGATCTCAGGGATCACTCCTGGCAGAGCTCAGAAGGTGATCCCAGATGGGTTGCTGTAGAAAGAGTACATGTCAGCCATGCAAGCCAAACACCCTAACCATTGTACAGACTCTCCAACCTCAGTATTTTATTTCTTTACCATCACTAATCACTTGACATCCTGTTACTCATCAATTCACTGGAGTGGGCGCCAGTAATGTCTCCATTCATCCCTGTCACATGCTACTGTAGCTCAATGGCATCTACTCTTCTAGGAACATGAAGAACCTCAAACAGATCGTTCAGGGCCTTGATGAAGAAATCTGACCATCTTGTAGGTGGGTGGCCACATGATCTTTTTATGTCCTGTGGAATCCAGTCAGTCGGTAATGGCTCTAGTCCAGCAGTCGCCTCCAAATCTTATTACGAGTCCAGCCCATCTGATTTTCAATGCCTTGGCAAATGAGACAGCATCCCTTATTCTTGACCATTACCGCAGGTCGGAACTCCAGATTTTTTCTCTCATTTGAGTGAAGCGTGATACTCCAAGCATAGCTATTTCCATTCCTCTTTGGGATACCCGAATAGCGTTCTCATCCTGTTTTCATAGGGCCCAGGTCTCTGAGGCATATGTTAATGCAGAAAGAACAATGGAATCAAAGAGATGTGCCCGGACCCAGAGGTTCTTCATCCTCTTAGCTATTTCTTCGACGCTCTGGAAGGCATACCAAGCTGCTCTTTTCCTTCTGCGCAGCTCAGGTGCCAGGTCATTCGTCATGTTGACTTCTTGACCTAAGTACACATAACTGTTGCATTCGAAGAGGTTCATCCCGTTGAGAGTGAAAGGAACATCAGGAACGAGACTGTTTCTCATAAACAATTGTCTTCATGAGATTCAGTTGTAGGCCGACCTTTCCAAACTCACGGTCGAAGTCGGCCAGCATTTGTGCTGCTTGGCTGATGTTTGGTGTTATTAGAATGATGTCATCAGTGAAGCGAAGGTGGTGTTGTTGCCAACCATCTATCTTCACTCCCATTCTTTCCCATTCTTTACCATATTGATACAAACTCATGCTTGTCTTTTACTGCTTCATGTAACACTAACATGAATACCATTGTGTCTGTTTAATACTTTTCATGAAAGAACTACTTCTTTTTCCTCTTGTCCTCTTTTATTTCGTGAAGTAGCATTTTGTAGTTTTCATTGTAGAGGTCCTTTAACTCTTTAGTTAGGCTGATTCCGAGGTATTTGAGTTTCTGGGGCACAATTGTGAATGGGATTGTTTTTTTATGTCACTTTCCTCTGTCTCATTATTTGAGAATAGGAAGGCCATGGATTTGGGGGCATTAATTTTATAGCCTGCAATTTTACTGTACAAGTCTATTCTTTCTAGGACTTTCTTGGTAGAAGATTTAGGATTCTCAAGATACGGTATCATATCATCTGCAAATAGTGAGAGCTTGATTTCTTCCTTTCCTATCTGGATCCCTTTAATGTCTTTTTCTTGCCTAATCATTATTGCAAGTACTTCCTGTACTATAGTGAACAGAAGTGGTGATAGTGGGCATCCTTGTCTTGTCACTGATCTTAGAGGAAAGGCTATCAGTCTTTCCCCATTGAGGATAATGCTTGCCATGGGTTTGTCATAGATGGCTTTGACTATCTTGAGGAAAGTTCCTTCAAAACCCATTTTGGTGAGAGTTCTCATCATAAACGGGTGCGGATCTTGTCAAAAGCTTTTTCTGCGTCTATTGATATGATCATATGGTTTTTATCTTTAATTTTGTTGATATTATGGATTATGTTCATTGATTTCTGAATGTTAAATAATCCTTGCATCCCCAGGATGAATCCCACTTGGTTGTGGTGTATGATCTTTTTGATGAGTTGTTGGATTCTATTTGCTATTATTGTGTTGAGGATCTTTGCATCCGTGTTCATCAGGGATATTGGCCTGTAATGTTCTTTGTCAGTGGTGTCTTTGTTTGCTTTAGGTATTAGGGAGATATGTGCCTCATAGAAACTGTTTGGGAGAATTCCTGTTTTTTCAATTTCCTGGAAAAGCTTGAGGAGTACTGGCAACAGGTCTTCTTTAAATGTTTGGAAGAATTTGCAAGTGAATCCATCTGCGCCGGGGCTTATATTTTTGGGAAGATTTTAACTACGGTTTCGATTTCCTTGATATTAAGGGGTCTATTCAATTATTCCAAGTCTTCTTGGCTCAGTCTTGGTAGATTGTAGGAATCCAGGAATTTATCCATTTCTTCTAGGTTCTCTTGTTTCGTGGCATACAGACTCGCAAAGTAGTCTCTGATGATCTTTTGAATTTTATTGGTTTCTGCTGTGATGTCCCCTTTTTCATTTCTGATTTGGTTTATTAGGGTTTTCTCTTTCTCTTTTTTTGTGAGTCTTGCTAGTGGTTTATCAATCTTGTTTATTTTCTCAAAGAATCAGCTCTTGAATTCATTGACATTTCAGATTGTTTTTTTGGGTTTCCATGTCGTTAATTTCTGTTTAAGTTTTATTATTTCTTTCCTCTGACTGGTCTTGGGTTTCTTTTGTTGGTTTTTTCCTAAGATCTTGAGCTGAGCAGTCAAGTTCTCTATATAGGCCCTTTCTTCCTTGGTGAGGAATGCTTGCAAGGCTATAAATTTTACTCTTAACACAGCTTTAGCTACATTTCATAGGTTCTCGTAGTTGGTGTCTTCATTCTCATTTGTTTCCAGGTATCTTTTGATTTTGTCCTTGACTTCCTTCTTGACCCACTCATTGTTCAACATTGAGTTGTTTAATTTCCAGTTGTTTGATTTGGTTCTCTGAGTCTGTGTGTGATTTGTTTTTATATTCAGTGCATTGTGGTCTGAAAAGATAATTGATATAATTTGTATCTTCCTGATTCTATTGAGGTATGTTTTGTGACCCAACACGTGGTATACTTTAGAGAATGTTCTGTGTGTACTGAAAAAGAATGTTTATTCTTACTTTTTGGGGTGTAAAGCCCTGTATAGGTCTGTTAGCCCTCTCTCTTCTATTTCTTCCTCCAAAGCCAGTGTTTCCTTGCTGAGTTTTGTTCTTGTTGATTTATCCAGAGGTGATAAGGCAATGTTGAAGTCTCTGACTACCATTGTATTGCTGGCAATGTCCTCCTTAAAATTGTTAGCAGTTGTTTTAAGTATTTAGCTGGTTCCTCATTTGGTGCATATACATTTAAGAGTGTGATTTCTTCTGTTGTACATACTCTTTGATAAATAGAAAACGGCCTCTGCTCATGGCTAGGAAAATTTAACATTGTCAAATGACAATACTCCCCAAAGCATTATACAGATTCAACGTGATCCCTATAAGGATACCCATGAAATTCTTCAAAGAAATAGATCAAACACTAATGAAATTCGTATGAAACAACAAATGCCCACGAATAGCTAAAGCAATTCTTGGGAAAAACACGTGGAGTGTCATTACCCTCCCCAAGTTCAAACAATAGTACAAAGCCATAATAACTAAAAAAGCATGATACTGGAACAAAGGCAGGTCTGCAGACCAATGGAACAGAGTGGAATATCTGTATATACAACAGCAAATGTATGAACATCTAATCTTTGATTAGGCAGCAAGAAATGTGAAGTGGAGAAAGGAAAGCCTCTTCAACAAATGTGTTGGCATACCTGGACAACCAGTGCAAAAAAATGGATTTTGACCTAGTCCTAATACCATGCACAAAAGTCATATCAAAATGGATTAAAGATCTTAACATCAGGTCAAAATCCATAAAGTACATTGAAGACAAGGTCAGCAAAACCCTCCACGATATTTAGGCTAACAGTAACTTTAAAGACAATACTCTACTGACCAACCAAGTGGAAACAGAGATAAACAAATGGGACTATCTTAAATTAAGACACTTCTGCACCACAAAAGACACAGTAACCTGAATACAAAGACAATCTATAGAATTGGAAAGGATATTCACCAAAAACCCATCCAATAAGAGGATGATTTCAAGGATATACAAAGCACTGGTTGAACTCCAGAAGAAGAAAACATCCAACCCCATCAAAAGATGGAGTGATGTAATGAACAGAAACTTTCTCAAAGAAGAATTCTGAATAGCAAAAAGGCACACGAGAAAATGCTCTACAACATTAATCATCAGAAGATGCAGATCAAAACAACAATGAGTTACATCTCAACCACAGACTGGCCCACATCCAAAAGAACAAAAGCAACCGGTGTTGGCGCAGATATGGCGAGAAAGGGACTCTCATTCACTATGGAGGGAATGCTGACTGGTTCAGTCATTTTGGAAAACAGTATGACGATTCTCAAAAAATTAAAAATTGAGCTCCCATTTGACCCAGCAATACCACTCCTGGGAATATAACCTGGAGAGGCAAAAAAAGTACAGTCGAAATGACATCTGCAATTCTATGTTCATTGCTGCACTGTTCACAATAGCCAAAATCTGGAAATAATCTGAGTGCCCAAGAACAGTTGAGTGGATAAAGAAACTTTGGTACATCTACACAATGGAGTACTATGCATTAGTTAGAAAAGATGAAGTCATGAAATTTACATACAAGTGGTATTACATGAAACGTTTCACGCTAATTGAAATGAGTCAGAAAGAGAGCAACAGACATAGAAAGATTGCATTCATCTGGGGAATATAAAGTAACAAAATAGGAGACCAACACCCAAGAGTAGTTTAGATATGTTCCAGGAGGTTCACTCCATGGCTTGGAGGCCAGCCGCACATGCTAGGGGAAAAGGTACTTCAGATAGAGAAGGGGCCACCAAATAAAGGGTGTTGGGAGGATCCTCCCAGGATGGGAGAAGCATGCTGAAAGTAGACTATAGACCAAACATGAGTGCCACTCAATGCCTCTTTTGCAAACCACAGCACCCAAAAGGCAAGAGAGAACAAAAGGGAATGCCCTGTCACAGGGGCAGGGTAGGATGGGGGGATGGAGGGGTGGCAGGGATACGGGGATCAGTGGTGGTGGAAAATGGGCATTGGGTGGAGGGATGGGTACTTGATCATTGCATAACTGAAATCCAAGCTCAAAAATTTATAAGTCTACAACTGTACCTCATGGTGTTTCACTAATAAAATTTTTTTTAAAGAACTACTTCATTTGATATCTGTCAATCACACCGTGGACTTCTTTTTCACTTAAGCAAAATTGTCACATACTAGAAATGTTTTATATAAACATGTGGGAATATTATATGTGGGAAATTACCTTGATAGAGAAAAGCGGCAAACTGTCTCCTTTGATATTTCATTAGCAACATGAAATAGTGGAATCTGGTCAATCTTTCTTATTTTAAAGAAGTACCTACTTATAAGGGCTGGAGCAATAGCACAGTAGGTAGGGCTTTTGCCTTACATGCGGCCAACCCAGATTCAATTCCTCCATCCCTCTCGGAGAGCCCAGCAAGCTACCACGAGTATCCCACCCGCATAACAGGGCCTGGGAAGCTACCCATGTCGTATTTGATATGCCAAAAAGAGTAACAAGAAGAATCACAATGGAGACATTACTGGTGCCCGCTCAAGCAATCAATAAACAACAGGATGACAGTGCTTGAGTGCAGTCCTGCCTACATATATAAGCAGGAACTGTCACAGAAGAAAAGGTAGCAAAGATTTTGGAACTACGCAATCTAGTTTATTAAGATAACAACATGATTAACAAAGTTCTTTATAATTGAGTCTTAAGGCATGTGATGCTCCAAAACCAACGACATCACCAGAGTAAGCTTTCCTCCACCCAAGTTCCATCCCTCATCCCCAACCCACAGTCTGCCTATTTTATTTTATTTTATTTTATTTTATTTTATTTTATTTTATTTTTTGGCTTTTTGGGTCACACCCTATGATGCTCAGGAGGTTTTTCTGGCTCTGCACTCAGGAATTCCTTCTGGCGTGCTCAGTGGACCATAGTCATGCAGGACATCAAACCTGGGTCAGCAGTGTGCAAGGCTGTATTATCGCTGTATTATCACAGCGGCTGAATCTGCTTCATTGAAAGGCAGATGCTCAAGATTGGTTGCTGTAGTTTGGATCTCATGCTTACAGTGTTTTGGCTCTGTGTTTAGATATAAACATATAACACCTCTATACCACCGAGGTTCCTGATCCCTGCCATTTTGGAGGAAATTTGTGAAGAAACTGCATCATTAATTTTCTTTATTTTAATTATTTAAAATTTTAAACCATATTGGATTAAGCTATAACTATTTAAGTATATATATATATATATATACACATATATATGTTGGATATGTGAATCTATATTTCAACTCAATTTATTTACTTTATCTCATCTAAATAGTTGCTATTTCCAATGAAATTTCACCTCTAAAATTAGATGAATTAAGTACAGTATACATACAAAATTGATTTATTAGCACAGCGGTAGGGCGTTTGCCTTGCATGCAGCCAACATGGCCGACCCGAGTTCGATTCCTCCGCCCCTCTCGGAGAGCCCAGCAAGCTACCGAGAGTATCTCGCCTGCACGGCAGAGCCTGGCAAGCTCCCCGTGACTTATTCGATATGCCAGACACAGTAACAACAAAGTCTCCAATGGAGACGTTACTGGGCCCGCTGGAGCAAATCGACGAACAACGGGAGGGCCTTTACCTTTACCTTTACCTTTTTTGGTTTTGTGGTTACAACTGACAGTTCTCAGGACTGTCTCTTGGCTCTATACTCATTCTTGGCAGCGCCCAGGGGACCATATGGCATCCAGGGATAGAATAGGGGTCAGATCCATGCAAGGCAAGCACTATACATGCTGTATTGTCTCTCTGATCCCCCCAGATTGTTTTCATAAATTTTAAATATAATAGGTTGGAGCAACAGCACAGCGGTAGAGCATTTGCTTTGCTCGCAGTCAACATGGCCGACCCGAGTTCGATTCCTCCCCCCCTCTCGGAGAGTATCTTGCCGCAGGGCAGAGCCTGGCAAGCTCCCTGTGATGTATTTGATATGCCAAACACAGTAACAACAAAGTCTCCAATGGAGATGTTGCTGGGCCCGCTCGAGAAAATCGATGATCAACAGGAGGGCCTCGAGAAATATGACTCATTTTACATTGATTATAATTTGAAATGTTATCTATTTGTATCTATTGGGTTAAAACATCATGGGCTGGAGCAATCGCCCAGCATGTAGGGCATTTGTCTTGCATGTGGCCGACACTGCTGACCAGAGTTCCATTCCTCTGCCCCTCTCAGACAGCTCGGCAAGCTACCGAGAGTATCTTGCCTGCACGGCAAAGCCTGGCAAGTTACCCATGACGTTTTTGATATGCCAAAGTAACAAGGTCTCACAATGTTACTGGGCCTGCTCGAGCAAATTGATGAACAACGGGAGGACAGTGACAGTGATTTCTTTTTATTATTTTAAATATGGATACTAAAAACCTTAATATTACATACATGAATATACTTTCTTAGGAGATATGTAATTTTTTTAAAAAGCTAACTTTACTGGTGAGAAAAGCAAAGCTTAGAGAGGTTAAGGGCCTAGTCTAACTTCACTAGTAGAGTTAGAACAAACTTCAAGAACTTCTGATTTTTAGTTCCAGTCTCCTAAAAAGTATTTTGATGGTGAGCTGGCTAATGCTGTGATAAATCTAAGGGGATACAGAAATTTCAGAAAGAAACATCCAGTGATGGCAACCTTTCTTTTTTCATATAGTGACAGAATAATTGTCATTCAAATATCCATTTAATGTTGCAATTATTTTCATTTTAATATCAAATGCTATTATATTACAAGTTTGCCTGACTCAGATTTGTGAAAGTCATTTTGCTTGATGAGAGCCCTTTATTTTCTCTAATAAAAAGTAGCTTCAAAAAAAAAAAAAGTAGCTTCAGGGCTAGAGATATAATGCAGCCAGTAGGGAGCTTGCCTTGCGTGCAGCAAACCAGACTTCTATTCCCATCATCCCACATGGTCCCCCAAGCACTGCCAGAAGTAACTCTTAGTGCAGAACCAGGAGCAACCTCTGAGCATCACTGGGTGTCACCCAACAATAAAAAGAAAGAAAGAAACTGTAATTGCTTGGTATTGGCCCTTGAAGCTAGAGATTGCCTAAGAGCCTTATAGGAAGAGTCATATTGTGACAAATATATTACATCATTCTTAAACATAAAAATGATTCAGATCATCAATATAAAATGACTGACTTGCATTTATGAGATGCATTTGCAATATACCTTCCCTAGACACTCATAATTCTATTCCAGGTGACATAAAATTTACTAAAAGATTACATCCAGAAGTGCCCTACACATTTTTTATTTTACAAGGTTTCCTTAATCTTCTAACCTTTGTATCCCTGCTCTCTACTCAACAAAGAATGTATTGTTGAATCCACACTCGTGCTCTGATTGCTCAATTAGGAAATTTCAGAGTTGAAAACACTTTCATAATATTTAGATGTAAATAATCAATAGATGCGACAAGGTGTTGTTGATTTTTCTATATAAAAGATTTCTTTTGAAGGAATGGGAATAACTGACACCTGAATTTTTTGATTCATAGATAATAAGCCAGTGATGGCTTTTAATATTGACACACAAATTTCAAGACATATGCATACACCTAAATAAAATACACGTTTAGATAATTAATATTGACAATTTATTCTACTTGTTGCACGATGAAATCTATAAATGCTTCCTACTGATATAGTAGGGCTGACAGGGGCATTTAATGAACTCTCAAAGAATGTCATCAGATTTTTCCACATTTTCCACTCCTTTCAATTAGGTGATTTCCTATGATTAATTTTAACCGATAGCACAGAGGTAGGGCATTTGCCTTGCACGCAGCCAACATGGCCGACCCGAGTTCGATTCCTCAACCCTCTCAGAGAGCCCGGCCAGCTACCGAGAGTATTCGATATGCCAGACACAGTAACAACAAAGTCTCCAATGGAGACGTTAGTGGGCCCGCTCGAGCAACTCAATGAACAACAGGAGGACAGTGTGTGACAATTTTAACCAATGAACTATGAACAGAAATAATATCTGTCAATTCAAATCCAGTCCCTATCCTGTAAGTACGGAAAGGTAAGAGTAATGATTTGTATTGACCATGTCCACAATTTACTGAGCTGGGAATTGTCTTCTGAAGAATTCCATTTCCTCTATGATTCTGAGTTAGACCCAGAGACAAAGTCGTCTGAGGTTCAAAAGCAAAAAACAAAGCTACATCTGAATGTCTCTGTGTTTAGATAGTGAAGGTTAATAACCTCCAGTTTGTCTGTATTTGCCACCTCCATGTATAACTCTTTCTGATTTCTGAGAGCAATGGCAAACCCAGATTTGTTAGCAGATACAACGCCTAACAGATTCCCTTTTAAGTTCAGACTTACCCACATATGCTATTTCTTAAGCTCAGGTAACTTGGGACTTTTCTCTGATATTTTATCCACTTTTCAGACACTTTTTCCCTAAATTCCTTCCATCAACATTTAATTGTTAATTATTTGATAAAACCTTATTCCACAGTACTCAACTACTGAATCTCTCTCTACCTTAAGCAGGAACTCTTCAACACCACTCCTCACCTTGATCACTTGATCACTTGACATCCTGTTACTCATTGATTCGCTTGAGTGGATGCCAGCAATGTCTCCATTCATCCCGGTTGCATGCTAACATAGCACAATGGCATCTGCTCATTCTAGGAACACGAAGAGCCTCAAACCGATCGTTCAGGGTCTTGACGAAGAAGTCTGACCATCTGGTAGGTGGATGGCCATATGCTCTTTTGACGTCCTGTGGAATCCAGTCGGTAATGTCTCTAGTCCAATGGTCATCTCTAAATCTCATTATGTGTCCAGCCCATCTGACTTTCGACACCTTGGCAAATGAGACAGAGTCCCTGATTCTTGACTATCGATGAAGGTCAGAACTCCGGATCCTACTCCTCACCTACCTCAGTTATTTTGAAAACATCACCTTAAGAATTTATGTGTAAGACCACAGTTAGCTTGGGCTAGATTAATACTATAGTGGGTAGAGTGTTTGTCTATCACACAATAACCAAGGTTCAAGTCCCACTGCTACCACCCTGAAACACACCAAGAGTGAGGGCAGAGCCAGGAGTAAGCTCTTAGCACAGCCAAGTGTGGTCCCAAAACAAAAAACAGAAAGATCATAGTTATCTAGATGGCTAATAAGCATGCGACATGTGGTTTTTCATGTATTATTCAATGCTCTGTGCAACCTACAAACTTTTAGTCCAAAAAATCCACTACAATTTTGGAGTTTTCTATTATAGAGTTGCATGGCCTAACCAAAAACAAACACAGTCCAATATGTTCTTTGTTAGAACATGACTAACATATAATTCAGCATTCCATCCAGTAGATTAGGGTTTGTCTCTCATTAATCTAAATTGTCAATTTAGATTAGAGGCAATATGCAGTACTTAAGCCGTACTTGGAAATTTAGCCTGTGGCTAGATTTTCTTTAGGAATAAAAATCTCTCTAGATATAGTTTCTTCACCTTAATTGTGAATATATTTAGACTTATCGCCACTTAGTGTTTACAACGGACTATTAAATTATATTTTATTTTGTATTAGTCTATGTCCCTTTCATCAGTTTAATCCAGTTTCCCCCTGAACACACACACACACACACACACACACACACACCACAACACAGCTTTTCCTTGCAGTCTTTTAAGTGATTTTAAAACTCCTAATACTTCAATTATTAAGTTACCTCTTTCTACTGTCCAAATAATTTAAATTACTATTAAAACAGTTTAACTTGTATTTTTATTATTTTTGTTTCATGTACAACTAAACTTTTCAAGTAAATCATCATTGCTTTTTATTTATTATAATAAAAGATGATTGAATCCATTCAATATTTTTCCACCTTTGTGTCACTACTCTATTTCTTTCCTTGGGACTTAATTTGCTTTTTTTTTCTGAATTAATCCAGACATACCTTGTAGTAATTATGTTGCTAAAAATTTGTGAATACTAAACAGCTTCACATTTGTTTGTCGTGTAGTACTGCCTTCTTTTTAAGATGATACTTTTACCCCATAAAAAATTTTAAGTGATTAACATTTTTCTTACAGCTCTTTGAGGACATCCTTTAAATGTCTTCCATTCTATAGTTTTATATCTAAAGTCTCATCAGTGACACTTTTTAAGGAAATTTTTTTTTCCACTTTTTGGGCCACACCTTCCAATCCTCCGGGCTTACTCCTGGCTGTGTACTCAGGCATTACTCCTTAAAAGATAGAGCTAGGGGAACCACAAGTGGTGCTGCTGGGGATTGAAGCCAGGACAGCCACATGCAAGACCTTATCTGGTCTACTATATTTGCAGTCTTTCTATTTATCTTTTTATGCAGCAGTTTTACTTCATGACCAAAATGAGAGTACTTTCATTTATCCTGTTTAAGGTATAATGATATATTTGAATCTGAGGGTCTTCTAGAGTATTTAGTTCTTACAAACATTCGGGAGGAGGGGTGGGAAATCATGGTGTAATTATATAATAGGATATTCTAGATATTCTAGTCTATAGTGAATAATCTCACTTGGGGGGATTTACCAAGCAGTTCTCAGGGTGATAGGGACCACTATCTGTTTCTTGGCCAACCAGACTGGGATTTGAAATGAGGGACTGAGGATGCAGAGCTGCTTGGGCCCAAAACTGCCAGATAAAGGATTATCTGGGCCAAGTGGCTATGCTTGGCGGTCTCCAGAGTGTACCCAATGATGTTGAAGGACATCTAGGACTACACTCAGTGATGTTTGCAGGGCATGTGGTGCCAGGAATCAAACCCAAGTTAGTCACCATCAACACTAAAATAATTCCTGCCCTCTGTATAAATAATTTTAGCACTGAACAACATAAAATGAGCCTCACAACCACGATAAGGTGAAAGAACTTGAAAAACAAAACTATATATTTTTATTTAAAGTTCCTCCAAAAATGTAATATTAAGCTATATGATTTTTGTTACCTGACAAAATACAGCTAACATACTATCTTATGCTAATTATGAGTAAAATCTCCATACAGAATACAAAGAGAAATTGCCTGGAAATTCTTTCTTTTCAAATTTTTTTATTGAATATTCATATTCAATAAAAATTTTTTATTGAATATCTGTTCATGATTGGGTTTCAGTCACACAATGATCCAACACCCATCCCTCCACTGGTGCACACCACCCACCACCAATGTCCTCCATCTCTTCCACACCATTCCTCAACACGCAGACCTGAAGATTCTGGAAAGGAAAATAAGGGGTGGGGAGATAATACAGTGAGTAGGGCACCTCATACAGTTCCCTGAGCACCACCAGGAGGGATCCCTAAAAGCAGAACCAGTAGCAACCCCAGATCAACACCAAAAACAAAAACACAATTAGAATTGAAATTTTTTAATTTTTAAATAAGATCCATTTAAAAAATTAAAAAAAAAATCTGTACTATCTGCAGCACTATAAAAGAGGGCTGGCTATGTTGAATCTCTGGTATTCTGTATGATCCCCTGAGCACGCCAGGAATGATACCTGAATGTAAAGCCTGGCACAAGTCCTGAACATTGCTGGGCGTGGCTCAAAAACAAAATGAAAACAGAGAAAAAAAATAATCTAAGAAAGAAAAAAATCATAAAACAGCCAGTGAGGTAAAGAGTTTCTTTGCTTAATTAATTAATTAATTTGGCCTGAGGAAGGGTCAATGTTTAAAAAACAAAAGTTGTGTTACTATTCTAATTGGGGAGGTAAACAGAAATTAAGACAGCTGGCACTGAGTACCTCGGTAACAATGCGGGGGTGAACCTCAACCAGTTGCGTGCAAGGGAAGCAGCAAGCACCTTGACTATTATGCTATCTCTCTAAACTGATTAAAAGTAATGATACAATATACAAAATTTATGACATAGCTGATGCAATTTTAAAGCAAACTAATAAGAGTAAGTGCTTGCTTATGAAGTTCTTAAGCAACTAAGGTTCTCCATTAGCAAAGAAATAAAGCAAGCAGAAGGAAGAAAATATGGAAGCAAACACAAAATCAAACACAAAATACAGTAAGAATATGAACATGATCAAAAGATACAGTTATTGATAAAGGAATACAAGCAAATATTTTACCAAAGTGATCAACAAAAGACTATATGACTTACCAGTATTGGTAATCAGAAAGGGACTATCAGCTATTAATATTGTATACACTTTACCTTAATAAAATAATAAGAGAAAAGTAATAATATATTAATGCACTTAATTTAAGCTACTTAAATAAAATAGATCAATTTTTTTTTGGCTTTTTGGGTCACACCCGGCGATGCTCAGGGGTTATTCCTGGCTCATGCACTCAGGAATTGTTCCTGGCAGTGCTCAGGGGACCATATGGGGTGCTGGGAATCAAACCTGTGTCGGTCATGTTGGCTGCGTGCAAGGCAAACTCCCTACCCGCTGTGCTATCACTCCAGCCCAGATCAATTTTTTTGAAATACACAAATTATTAAAGTATTGGGTAGGGCGTTTGCCTTGCACGCAGCCAACATGGCCTACCCGAGTTCGATTCCTCCGCCCCTCTCGGAGAGCCCGGCAAGCTACCGAGAGTATTCGATATGCCAGACACAGTAACAACAAAGTCTCCAATGGAGACGTTACTGGGCCCGCTCGAGCAAATCGATGATCAACGGGAGGGCCTTTACTATTCTTAGGAAAGAATTTATAACTTAGATCATTATATATTTATTTTGATAAAGAATTTATATGTAATATCTTTCCAACAGTGAAAACTGAGACTTGGATTATTTAAGTTCAGAGTTCCACCAAATTTAGGAAAGTATTAATACTAATTCTATACATCTTACAGAAAATAATGAAGGAAGAGTAATTGTGTGTGTTGTGAAATTAGGACTATACTGATACCAAAGTCAAACGGAAACTAAAAACTACACAGAAAAGTATCCCTCAAAAAAAAAATAAACAGATGAAAAATGTCTTCAATTAGGTACTAAAAAATTATAAGCAGCAATATAAAAAGTATAACATATCAAAATTTACTATTGACAAGAATAATCTGATATTAAAATTCAAACCATGTAATTCACTCTGTAAAAATATTTAAACAGAAAAACATCATGATTCTAATAGATTAAGTAAAGCACGTGAAAATTTTAACATCATAATAAGGTCTAAAATAAAGACAGTCAAGTCATGCCCACAGCCCGCCCCCCAGCGCCATCTTTACAACATACAGCCAAAGAGAAGGACCACATGGAGGGCGGGAACCACAGATCCCGGAGGAAAAAAAAAAAACAGGTTCCAAAAAGAGCCGAGATCACCGGCAAGTCCCAGATGGGGTAGGTACCGCATCCCGCCTCCCCCAGATGGAACCCCGGTGACCAGAAGCCTCTACAAGCACAGCTCGAGTATGCGGGAACTAGGACTTTTTCTCAAAACCGCGCAGCCGCTTACGTGGCGCGCAACATCTCTCTATATACAAAGTGATCAATGGGAAGTAAACCACCCAACCTTTCTCCCTGAAAATCAGAGTTAAGTTTGGACCACGGCCACAGCCCCAGAAGCACAAGGACTTAATGCAGAACCCAGCAGCTTGGAGCAGAAAAGTGAATGGACTATGCGTTAATCCAGGCCATCATCTCTGCCCAGAGGGGAAAGGGTGTTGTCCCATTCGCCCTCTCTTCTCTGGAAAGAAAGATGGCAGCCGCATGGGAGCCTTGTGGACAGCAGGTATGAGCCGGGGGTGTGGAGGCAACTAAAACCTCATGGGAAGGGGGGCGTTCCGGTCCGTCCATCACGCCCTACCGAGGCCACCAATTGCCCCCCACGAGCGGCTCTCCAGCACGGCCACAGCCCCAGAAGCACAAGGACTTAATGCAGAACCCAGCAGCTTGGAGCAGAAAAGTGAACGGACTATGCGTTAATGCAGGCCATCAAGTCTGCCGAAGGAGAAAGGGTGTTGCTCCCTTCCTCCCTCCTCCCTCTGGAAAGAAAGATGGTGGCCACATGGGAGCCTTGTGGACAGCAGGTATGAGCCGGGGGTGTGGGGGCGACTAAAACCTCATGGGAAGGGGGGCGTTCCGGTCTGTCCTTCACGCCCTACTGAGGCCACCAGTTGTCCCCCACAAGCGGCTCTCCAGCACGGCCACAGTCCCAGAAGCACAAGGACTTAATGCAGAACCCAGCAGCTTGGAGCAGAAAAGTGAAAGGACTATGCGTTAATCCAGGCCATCAAGTCTGCCGGAGGGGAAAGGGTCTTGCCCCATTCGCCCTCTCCTCTCTGGAAAGAAAGATGGCGGCCGCATGGGAGCCTTGTGGACAGCAGGTATGAGCCGGGGGTGTGGGGGCGACTAAAACCTCATGGGAAGGGGGGCATTCCGGTCCGCCCTTCACGCCCTGCCGAGGCCACCAGTTGCCCCCCACAAGCGGCTCTCCAGCACGGCCACAACTCCAGAACACAGAAACCAATTTCTTAACTATCCGACTTTCAGTAGAAATACTTCCAGGGTCAATAGGTAAAATAGCAGAAATCCAAAACCAACATTTAATTCTTGAACCCAGCTGTAGAAAGCAAATCACTTCACAATGCTTTTTCAGCATGTCTGATTTGGGGGGGGGGGGTAAACTCTAAATAATAGTGGTGAATCTTTTATTGAAACAATGAATCTAATCAAAGCAGATAGAGTTAACTAGAATTCATCTACCTCACAGGGACTGGAAGGGGTGGGGGGTGGGGTTTTATTGGGGTTCTTCATGGTAAAAAATAAGTATTGGTAAAGGGAAATGTGTTTGATATTTGCATGACTGAGACCTAAACCTGAAAGCTTTGTAACCTTTCCCACAGTGATTTAGTAACTAAATAAGGTAAAGGTAAAGGTAAAGGCCCTCCCGTTGATCGTCGATTTGCTCGAGCGGGCCCAGTAACGTCTCCATTGGAGACTTTGTTGTTACTGTGTCTGGCATATCGAATACTCTCGGTAGCTTGCCGGGCTCTCCAAGAGGGGCGGAGGAATCGAACTCGGGTCGGCCATGTTGGCCGCTTGTAAGGCGAACGCCCTACCCGCTGTGCTATCGCTCCAGCCCCAATAACTAAATAAATAAATAAATAAAGTAAAATAAAATAAAATAAACCCAGTCATCTAACTAGGAAAAAATAGTAATACATGAAAAAATATCTCTCATTACTTATTAGTTCCTCATAAGAAAAAATTAACCTTAGTAACTGAATGAAAATTTCAGACATAATTATGAATTTTTCATATGTATTAGGCTACCTAAAACATTTGTTTAAGGGGCTGGAGCGATAGCACAGCGGGTAGGGCGTTTGCCTTGCATACGGCCGACTGGGATTCGATTCCCAGCATCCCATATGGTCCCCTGAGCACCGCCAGGAGTAATTCCTGAGTACATGAGCCAAGAGTAATCCCTGTGCATCACCAGGTGTGACCCAAAAAGAAAAAAAAATTGTTTAAGCAATGTGTCCATAAAAGAGTGCTAAACATCTGAAACCTATATTATAGTGGGAAATAGAAAATGAAACCACTTCTTTGCAAAACATTTGTCAATTTTTTAATAAAGTTAAAGAAACCCTTATCATGTGACCTAGAAACCACATACTCAAGAGCGATAAAACAGTTTTGCACAAATGCTTTATGTGAATATTTATAGCAACCTCATTCATAATCTGCAGAATCTGGGGAAAAAAATGACCTACAGATGGTGAATGAGTAAACAAAGTGTTGTACATCTATTTAATAAAATAGTATTCATTGATGAAATGAATTACATCCTATGACATGCTACAACCTGGGTATATTATGCTAACAGAAAAAATAAAGAACTCAAAAGGGTATACATACTGTGTGACTCTGTCATTCGAGTTTTAGAAGTGGAAAATTTAAAGATGGAAAACAGATACACTAGTGCCAGGAAGTAAAGCCAAGGTTGTAGCTGTGTACTAAAGAAGAATAAGGAAGTGGCATGAGAGAAGTTTGGGGGTTTGTTTAGTCCCTGATTATATGTTTTTAGGATTTTTTTCTTTTTGAGTCACACCTGGCAATACACAGTGGTTACTCCTGGCTCTACACTCAGGAGTTACCCCTGGCGGTGCTCAGGGGACCATATAGGATGCTGGGTATCAAATCTGGGTTGGCTGCATGCAAAGCAAATGCCCTACCCACTGTGCTATTGCTCCAGGTTCGATTGATTATATATTTTTAGATTTTTACCTCCGCTTTGCTGATGACATTGTTTTAATAACACCAAACATCAGCCAAGCGGCACAAATGCTGGCCAACTTTGACCGTGAGTGTGGAAAGGTAGGACTACAGCTGAATCTTACGAAGACAATGTTTATGAGAAACAGCCTTGTTCCTGACGCCCCATTCACTCTCAATGGAACGACCATCTCCGAATGCAACAGCTATGTGTACCTAGGTCGAGAGGTCAACATGACAAATGACCTGGCACCCGAGCTGCGCAGGAGGAAGAGAGAGGCTTGGAACGCCTTCAAGAACGTCGAAGAAATAGCTAAGAGGACGAAGAACCTCCGGCTCTGGGCACATCTCTTTGATTCCACTGTTCTTCCTGCATTAACATATGCCTCAGAGACCAGGGCCCTACGCAAACAAGATGAGAACGCTATTCAGGTCTCCCAAAGAAGAATAGAAAGAGCTATGCTTGGAATATCACGTTTCACTCAAATGAGAGAAAGAATTCGGAGTTCTGACATCCATCGACGATCAAGAATCAGGGATGCTGTCTCATTTGCCAAGGTGTCAAAAATCAGATGGGCTGGTCACATAATGAGATTTAAAGACGACCACTGGACTAGAGCTGTTACCGACTGGATTCCATGGGATGTCAAAAGACTGCATGGCCGCCCACCTTCCAGATGGTCAGACTTCTTCGTCAAGATCATGAATGATCGGTTTGAGGCCCTTCATGTTCCCGGAGCGAACAGATGCCATTGGGCTACACTAGCATGTGACAGGGACAAATGGAGACGTTACTGGCGCCTGCTTGAGCAAATCGACGACTAACGGGAAGTTAAGTGATTAAGTGATTAAGATCCTGACTATAAATAAAGTGATACACATCCATCAAAACCATCCATTCAGAACTATATAGCAAAACACCAATTATTCAACTGAAAATAACGTTTCTGGTTGTTTATCCAAGATGGAATCCCCAGGTCACATATGCTGCCTGATCTGGGTTTGATCTCCTGGCACCACAGTTGGTTCCCAAGGCACTGCAAGGAATGAACTCTGAACGCAAAACTAGGAATAAGCTCTGAGCACTGCAGGGTATGCCCCTGTTGTCAAACTAATTCAATTAAAAATCTTGTATCTTGACATAGTAGGCATTGTGAAGCTCCATTATTAACAAATTACTTAGGTATAACATTTTGTTTTATTTACTTTTTAAAATTGTACATATAATTCTATAGGATTGTAGAATATAATGTTCTCCTTAGCTCTGAAAAATCAGTAGTGACTGAGATGGCAAATATAAATATTTCTTTTCATTTTTCTACCTCTTAAAGACAGACCCGGGCATGAGGGAAAGGATAATGGAGAAAGAAGCAAATTATTTTAAAACATGTAGAATCTTTGTGAATTTCTTCAAAGTTACTCAAACAATAAATCTTTTAAAAAGATCAGTCTTTCAAGATTATTCTGCTTAGCAAAACAGAAAGAATCTTACTGTTGTAGCAGTTCAAATTTTATTGAAATCAGTTTTGTCATTTCCTCACTCATATGCTATAAAGGGGACCAATGTACCTGAAGCAATATGGTCTGAGAAGGAATCTGGACTCCAAAGATAAACTGACTTGAGCTCTGAATAGGCATACCTGCTGTGCAGCAAAATGACCACTCCAGGGAGCTGGATGCCTCACAGAGATAGAAAATTCGAGGAAGGATTTATATGTTATGGACATAAATAGAACCTGAATACATGCCCAACAATGCCGGGGGAAGTAAACAGTGAGGATGTGCTATGCATCAACTTGCATATATTTCAGTAAGAGCTTCTTTCTGTATATAAGTGGTTTGGTTTCTAAATAAAATATATACTAGCATCAATACTTTGATAAGTTGAGCTGAAAAATACATTAAGTTACATCAACTAATCACTTAATCACTTAACTTCCCGTTAGTCGTTGATTTGCTCGAGCGGGCGCCAGTAATGTCTCCATTTGTCCCTGTCGCGTGCTAGTGTAGCCCAATGGCATCTGTTCGCTCCAGGAACATGAAGGGCCTCAAACCGATCGTTCATGATCTTGACGAAGAAGTCTGACTATCTGGTAGGTGGGCGGCCACACGGTCTTTTGACATCCCATGGAATCCAGTCGGTAACAGCTCTAGTCCAGCGGTCGTCTTTAAATCTCATTACGTGACCAGCCCATCTGATTTTCGACACCTTGGCAAATGAGACAGCGTCCCTGATTCTTGATCATCGACGGATGTCAGAACTCCGGATTCTTTCTCTCATTTGAGTGAAACGTGATATTCCAAGCATAGCTCTTTCTATTCTTCTTTGGGAGACCTGAATAGCGTTCTCATCTTGTTTGTGTAGGGCCCAGGTCTCTGAGGCATATGTTAATGCAGGAAGAACAGTGGAATCAAAGAGATGTGCCCAGAGCCGGAGGTTCTTCGTCCTCTTAGCTATTTCTTCGACGTTCTTGAAGGCGTTCCAAGCTGCTCTCTTCCTCCTGTGCAGCTCGGGTGCCAGGTCCGTCATTTGTCATGTTGACCTCTCGACCTAGGTACACATAGCTGTTGCATTCGGAGATGGTCGTTCCGTTGAGAGCGAATGGGGTGTCAGGAACGAGGCTATTTCTCATAAACATTGTCTTCGTAAGATTCAGCTGTAGTCCTACCTTTCCACGGTCAAAGTTGGCCAGCATTTGTGCCGCTTGGCTGATGTTTGGTGTTATTAAAACAATGTCATCAGCAAAGCGGACGTGGTGTAGTTGCTGACCCTCTATCTTCACTCCCATTCCTTCCCATTCTAGTCGTTGCATGATGTTCTCGAGGGTGGCACTGAAGAGTTTCGGTGAAATGGTATCACCCTGCCGCACCCCTCTCTTGACATCAACGATCACTTCTTTGTAGAATGGTGAGATCCTGGTAGTGAATCCGCAATACAGCTCACGGAGGATCCTGATGTATTGGGCTTGAATGCCCTGATTGGCTAGGGCTTCAATGACCGCTTCCGTCTCAACAGAATCAAAGGCCTTCTTTAAATCAATGAACGATAAACAGAGCGGCATCTTGAACTCCCGAGAAACCTCAATGAGCTTGGTTATCGTGTGGATATGGTCGATGGTGCTGAATCCTTTGCGGAACCCGGCTTGCTCGGATCATCAACTAAAACAAATATCATTTAGAAGAGCATTGTAGCACTGTAGAACTGTCCTCTCGTTGTTCATCAATTTGCTCGAGCAGGCCCAGTAACATCTCCATTGTGAGACTTGTTGTTACTGTGTTTGGTATATCGAATACATCACGGGTTCAATTCCTTCTCCCCTCTCGGAGACCCTGGCAAGCTACCAAGAGTATCTCGCCTGCACAGCAAAGCCTGGCAGGCTACCCATTAGAAGAGATATTTTAAAATTTTAAATAAAATCTGTTGTCCAAAGTGTTCCACTACGAACAAATAATGTTTTAAAAAATGTATCTCCATCACTACAGGAGTTTACTGGGTTGTTCCTAGCACTATATGGCCCGGGTACTGAACAGCATCATCTCACCCTAGGCCTAAATTTCTAGGAAGTTTCCCAAACCTGGTTCTCCTGAGTACCACTTGGGCAGTACCCCAACATTCTCCTGCCCTCAACCAAAAAAGACTATAGGACTAAACTTTTAGGTCACAAATAGATAAAACCTACTCTTGATTCACCAATGTAAATGGACAGCACTTTTAAATCACAGTACAATATAGTCTCAAATATGAAATACATTTCTTATCCATTCATGTGCATGCATGCATGTAAAAAGTCTACAAAGGCACACATGAGAACAGCAATATCTGCTGTTTCTGGAAAACAGGATACCTTTTATATTTAATCCCATATAACAAATTTCATGCACTGATAACTTTAATAATAACAAAAAACATTAAAATATATTGAACTAGTTTTCTAATGATAAGGTCCCTTAAAGACCTTCTTGATAGCCTGTTATTATGAAGGCTGGAAGAGAATGTTGAAGAAGTGGCATGCAACTCTCAAAGGGAAGGGATTTTTCCCCCCTTTTTATTTTTTATTTTATTTTTTATTATTATTATTAGTGTAACACCATGAGGTACAGTTGTAGATTTACAATTTTTTGTGCTTGGGTTTCGATTATACAATGATCAAATACCCATCCCTCCACCAGTGCCCATTTTCCACCAACATGGATAATATCCCTCCCACCCCCCATCCCTCCCATCCCACCCTGCCTCTGTGGCAGGGCAATTCAAAGGGAAGGGATTTTAAAGTTACCTTTACACTAATCCGATTCTTCCTGGAGATGGAAGATTAGCTCATTAGGCTGTATTTATGCTTTGCATGCTAGAGCCCCAGATTTGATCTTTGGAAGCTCACGGTCTCTTACATTCTGCTGGGAGTGACCCCAGTAAATACAGTGCGAGGAGTAGCCCTAAAGAATCTTTAGGTTTGACCCTCAAATTAGGTTTCTATGTTTTATTATCACATAGAAATAAATATTCTTCTTGATAGCACAGCGGTAGGGCGTTCGCCTTACAAGCGGCCAACATGGCTGACCCGAGTTCGATTCCTCCGCCCCTCTCGGAGAGCCCGGCAAGCTACCGAGAGTATTCGATATGCCAAACACAGTAACAACAAAGTCTCCAATGGAGACGTTACTGGGCCCGCTCGAGCAAATACACATGGAAAGTAAATCTTTGGTTGTATCACAATGCAAAACAAATAAAAAACAAATAAAAAAACAAGCTAATATTTGAATGGAGAGAGTATGAATCCCAAACTCCACAGCTAAATACCAAAGGCACAGATCCAAAACTAAAAGCTATCCAATATGGAAAATGTAGCTGAGCTTAGCAATGGAAAAATATCAGCAGAAGTCAGAAAAGTAGAGATACTCATTTCTTAATGAACAAGAACACCAGTAACCATTCAGATTATTTGACATAGTGATACCAAAGACAAAGGGCAGCTGGAAACTCAAGCAGACACTAGAGAACAGAAAGGGTGAAATCTCAGAATTCTGCAAGCAACAGAGAAAAGTTTGGGAACCAAGAGGAGAATATTCAACAGCAGAATTCACACAAGTCATGACAAGAGTAGAAAACAAAGATTTAATTAAGAATTATATGTACTTCTAGTGGTGGTGGGGAATGGGCACTGGTGGAGGGATGGGTACTTGATCATTGTATGACTGAAACCCAAGCACAAAAATTTGTAAGTCTACAACTGTACCTCATGGTGTTTCACTAATAAAAACTAAAAAACAAATAAATAAAAATTTTTAAAAATTTTTAGCTATAATAAACATCACATGTAAAAAAAGAATTATATGTACTTAACAGTTATATAGATATTTCCAAAGGACACAAAAAATTCAATATAATGCCAATTCACTGAAATAACTTCTCTTTTTGTACACATAGAGTGTATCATTTAAATTTCACAGAGCATATACGTGAATGTATAGTGATGTATATATATGTATTACATAACATTACATATTAAAAATGGCGCACTCAAGTTCAAAATCATTAGATAGACACAACTTTTCTCAATCATCTAACATTTTATTATGTATATTTCCCTGAACCGTTGCTCGAGGCCCTCCCGTTGATCATCTATTTGCTCGAGCGGGCCCAGTAACGTTTCCATTGGACTTTGTTGTTACTGTGTTTGGCATATCGAATACATCACGGGGAGCTTTCCAGGCTCTGCCGTGTGGGCTCGATACTCTTGGTAGCTTGCCAGGCTCTCCGAGAGGGGCGGAGAAATCGAACTCAGGTCGGCATGTTGGCTGCGTGCAAGGCAAATGCCCTACCGCTGTGCTATAGCTCCAGCCCTGAACCGTTAAACACATTTTTTTCTAAAATTACTACTCTATCATAAATATGTTAAAATTAAATGACCTCTTTTAAATAAAAGCATAATCAACATTCTTACACGTTTGCTTTCAAATATATATATACACTGTAAAGACAACCTCTGATTCCGGAAGTCACGCCCACAAACCATCCCCAGCGCCATCTTACAGTACACAGCAGCAAAGAAAATCGGCTGGCGGGACCCAGAACTCCCAGAGAATTCTCCGAGCCCCATACTGAGCTGATATCACCAGGAGGTCCCAGATGGGGTAGGTGTATCTCCCCGCCTTCTCCAGATGGAATCCCAGTGACCATGAGCTTCTACAAGCATGGCTTAGGTATGCGGACTAAAAGAAAGGACTATTTTCCAAACCATGTGGCCACATTTCCTGATATGCAAAGTGATCAATGGGAAGTAAATGATCTAGGGTTTTCCCTGAAAAACAGGCTTGAAACGGTGGTGGGGAAATCTGAGCAAAATATAATGCCCAACCAAAATACACCTGGACTTTGCATTTAACTATGGTGTGATGCCGCCCTGGGAGGGGAAGGGTGTCTGTCCCTCTGCCTGTCACCACTTGTGGTGACGGCACAGTGGCCTGCATCTTTTAGAGCCTAATGAACAGCCAGGTATGAGACTGCATTGACAAGGCACGAGGGTCCTCATGGGATGGTGGGTGGAATCGGTCCTGCTCCCCGCCATGACAATGCTCCGGGTTGCCACCCTCAAACACCTCTTCTCGCTTCTGAATGACCATGATCCAGAGGCAACTAAATGATCATTGTAGCTGCCAGCTAAGCTGATCTTGATATGACCCTATGCATCATCACTGAGACAGTAGGTACTGTCTGCATACTCTCCTTCTGCCCCTCTGCCAGTTTCTCCAGGGGTTTCTCCTGGCTCATGCACTCAACAATTACTCCTGGCAGTGCTCAGGGAACCATATGGGATGCTGGGAATCAAACACTGTCAGCCAAGGGCACTGCTAACACCCTTCCTGCTGTGCTCCAGACCCCAGGAAGGTTCTTACGCATGCATTTAAATAATATTTGCAGTTGTCACCCAAGGGATTTGGGTGTCAAAGAATTTTAGAACTTGCAGCCACCACCCATGGGACAGCACTTTATTTCCTAACTTCTGCAGCCAGAGGGATTTGCATTTATGGAAAGAGAAAGTTAGGCAGGCTGCAATTACCAAATCCAGGCACCTCATACATAGCAGACTAAGTCGTGCACATGTGCAGTGCGCGCGCGCACACACACACACACACACACACACACACACACACACACACACACACACAAACCCGCCAGCCCGTCTTTATGGAAAGGATTTTTCTTGTCATGGGGCTTCTGCCCAAGGAGTAAGCAGCATCAGATATTGTGACTTACAGCTGTTCTCAAGTAACATAGGCTGTAGGTTCCATCTTGGTGCTCTCTACCCTACTCCAGCTCCTAGATATTCACAGAAAACAGTCAGGGTGAAATGTTCATAACAGAATTATTCACAAAAGCAAAAGTCTGGAACCATCCTAAATGCCCATCATTAGGTTACTGGATAAAGAAAGTATAGTTTTGTTTTGGTACAAGTGAAGTGGGTAGGCAGATAACCTCGACAATCCAATTTGTCACTTCAAATTTTGCTTTATATGGGCTGGAGCACAGCAGGTAGGGTGTTTGCCTTGCACGCGGCCTGTGACATATTTGATATGCCAAACATAGTAACAAGTCTCACAATGGAGACGTTACTGGGCCCAAGACGTTACTGGGCCCACTAGAGCAAATCAATGAACAATGAGAGGACAGTGCTACAGTGCTACATGGACTGTAGTACACAGAAAATATTAGAAATGAATATCTATCTATCTATCTATCTATCCCTATCTCTCTATCTATCTATCTACAAACACAAGACTCACTCCAATTCAGCTCTGCAGACAACAGAGACCAGAGAAGACTAACCAGCAGGAAAACAGCAGGACAATGAGATACAAGATAACAAATATCCAGCAGCCGAATAACAAAGTTACTGGCAAAATAGAGGAACAGTGAGAGCAATTAAGCAGCTCATGGGCTTTACTGTACCAGATGTAGTTTCTGGGGTTGCAGCTACTCAGAGATAAAACTACATGAGCTAGAAAGAGCTGTTACAGAGTTGCAACACTGGAAACATCTGGAGCTTAGCACACTAGTCTTAAATGTTCCACAAGGCCCAAGAAGTTGACTGGTGTCCGCTATAACAGTATAGGTACACCGCAGAATACTACTACTCTGCTATTTAAAAAAAAATTAAGATAAAATTGTGTCCTTTAGAGCATAGGTCTGGAATGATAGCTCAGCAGGTAAGGCATTTGCCTTGTATGTGGTCAACATGGTGACCTGGGTTTGATCCCTCCACCCCTCTCAGAGAGCCCTGCAAGCTACCGAGAGTATCTCGCCCACACGGCAAAGCCTGGCAAGTTATCTGTGACGTATTCAGTATGCCAAAAACAGTAACAAGAAGTCTCACAATTTGTTGTGAGATGTGACTGGTGCCCGCTTGAGCAAATCGGTGAACAATGGGAGGACAGTGCTACAGTGCAGTGCAGTTTAGAACTTGAGATGATTAAACTAAGTAAAATAGACAAAAGGTAATTACTGAGTTGTTTGTGGGAGAGAGGGAATATAGGCCGAGAAGGCTTTCTGATGATAGAATGACACTGGAATATTTTTAAAAAATTTTTTTATTGAATCACTGTGATGATAGACCCTTACAAAGCTGTTCATGATAAGATTTCAGTCACACAGTGTACCAACACCCATCCCTCCACCAGTGGACATTTCCCAGCACCAGTGTCCCCAGGTTCCCTTCTATCACTGCACAGCCTGCCTTTATGGCAGGGGCTTTTCTTCTTTCTCTGTCTCTGTCTGTCTCTGTCTATGTCCCTCTCTCCCTCTCTGTCTCTCTGTCGCTGTCTCTCTATCTCTCTGTCTCTCTTGCTCTCTCTGTCTATCTCTGTCTCTCTTGCTCTGTCTCTGTCTCTGTCTCTGTCTCTCTCTCTCTCTCTCTCTCTCTCTCTCTCTCTCTCTCTCTCTCTCTCCCTTTAGGCATTCTGGTTTGCAATATTGACACTGAAAGGTTATCAAGAATACCCCTTTACCTACTTTTAACCCTCAGATCTTGGCCAGTGTGATCATTCCCTCATTCCCAGCTATTGTTGTCATAATGGTCTTTTTTCTATCTTACCTACCAACTATTGACCGTCAGTCCTTCTAGCCCCTGTTTTTCCTGGCCATGCATATTAGTCTTCTACTATCTACTTTTTAACTACCACAAATGAATGCAGTCATTCTATATCACTGAATATTAATGGTTATAGTGCAGAGAATTATAACAGATAAAGGTGTGAAGCAGTATCCCTAAATCTCACAATATTTTAAAGCAATAATGAGTAAATTATTTTCTTGAAAGATACAGCCAAGGAAATAGAAATTAATTCAAAATAGACTTGAAATAAACTATGAATAATGGTTTCAGAGAAAAATAACTCTACCCAATCCTTGAGGATAGATTCTGAGAGGATGATTTTGAAGTTTGTTAATATATCTTTCCACAGGTCTGGATAACAAATACAATATTTTATTGAATGCCCAACGTTATTTATGGATCTTATCGTACAGAATGATTCATTATGTAACCCACTAACATAACTGGTAAACTTTGAATGAGTGTTAGTTCGCTAAAATAAGTAAAATAAAATAAAAAGGTGCAACATTTAAAATTGTACTGCTGACATAGCAAATTGGGAAATATCTTTAAAACAAATCCTTTCACTTATTTATTGCCCAACCTCTTGTTTTTGTTTGAATTTTAAAAAACAGTATAATGGTTCTTCGTCTGATATATTCTAATTTACATAGTGAATACCATAGCTGATTATGCACTGGAGATTACCTACTTCCAAATTCTTTCCTTAGACTTGAATTCCATTTTTAGTGTGGTGATTCATTTCATTTTCTAGAAGGCAATTAGGCCAATTTATTCTAGTAAGCAATACATATTTAGTCACAATTCTCTGACTCCTTTTTTCCACCGGTATAAAATGAGTCCTCAAAGACGTGACCAAGAATAAGTTGGTGCTAAACTATGCCTTTTCTAGAATTTGGTGGTTTACACTGTTCATAAGATACAAAACATTTTTTTCAGCATTATCTTTTAATGTCACAGAAATTATTATTTTTACGGAAGTGTATTTTTTCTCTAAAAACAGAAACTAACTTTTCGAAGCTGGCTTTGTTTCACCACTCTTAAGTATAATAGAGCACAAGTTGTTTCCCTCTGGTTCAGCAGCCCAACACCCAGTACTCAACTGCATAACTATGGAGTACAGTAAATTTTGTAGCTACACCTTGTGGATTTCAGAAAGTTATGCAGTGCCAGCAACTGAATCTGGGGCTCTGAGTATGTCAGGCAGGTACTTCAGACCTTGAGCTACCACTCTAGCCACTAGAATAATTTTCGTCGATTGCCTCGAGCAGGCCCCAGTTATGTCTCCTTCATCCTAGCCCTGAGATTATATTCAAGGCTCTTTAGGAGAATGAGACCCATCATTGTTACTGGTATTTGGCATATTGGGTACGCCACGGGGAGTTTGCCAGACTCTGCCGTGTGGGCAGGCTACATTCGGTAGCCTGCCAGTTTGTCAAAGTAGGAATGAGGTGTCATAATAAGATGTCACGCGGCCGCAAATGCGGCCGTGCGGTTCTGGGAGCTAGTTTTTATAGTCTCAGATTCTTGGCCGCTGATGGGATTACACGGCGCCAGGGGGCCAGTTGGTGGGTATGACCCCCGCCTACTGGAATTTGGAGGATCTGGGTGGAGGATGCTTGACTCCAACCCGAGTAGGATTAATTTAATAATTTTACTATGCAATAAATGGACGAATATGAAATGAAGAGGGAGGTTTGATTTTTCTTCTTTGTTTTAATTCATCTTATCTAAAAAGTCCCAGTACTCTTGATAACTTTTAGGAAAAGGGGATATATATACATATATCTGTATATATATATATATATATATATATATATATACTTTGACCCATTAATTAGTTCATATTACAAGTTTGATAAGAAACAGGATGAGTGGAGTATTTGGTGAGCACCATCTCTGACACAATGCCCTTTCCCATAACACTTCTACTTACTATATTATAAAAACTAGGTATGATGAACTGTGTATTCCATTGGGGGTCCTTTACAGCATAGGGCATATTGCCTAATTTCTGACACCAAGACTTCAATAAATTTTCTGTATAAATGAGAACAATTAAAAAAAATTAGTGACTAGATTCATATGACCAAGTAACCAATGCTGCGTAGGTCACAACGTAGATTGACTTATTTACATAAGCACTGTGCTTTTCACAAATAGTATTCATTGCTCATAAATATGTTGATAACAAGTACTTATTGAATATAGACACTTCAGTCACTTCTTGTATTGTCCTACTGATGTAGGCAGGTAGACAGGGAAAGGCCCTTTGCAATAAAACAAAGTTTCATGAAAGAAGAATTCTAGGAATGACCCACCTTGTGGATACAGAAAACAAAGGCCTGATAAGACCATCCAAGACCATCCGCAGACCCTGAGGATATAGGCCTCCCCTCCATGAAATTCCTCGTTTTGGACCTCCCTGGTAACCAACCTCCTTAGCAACGGACTTTTACCTGGGAAGAAGCTTCACGCGGGGGCAGGCTGGAGAAACCCTATAAAGGCCACCTTGAACAAAGGAAGGTCGTGCATATGCTGCCTGAGCCCATGTGCTGCTTGTGCCCACGTGACCGAGCACATGTGGTGCTCGAGCACATGTGTCGCCCGCATCTCCCCTCTTGAGATGTGTACTTTGATGCTTTTTGTGTCTACTGCTAGGATGTGTGTAGGGGCTCTCTCTCGCCCTTGGAGAAGCCTGTGTTCTCTCTTGAGTATGTTACTCTCTCTCTCTCTCCCCCTCTGCACCTAAAAATCCTCCAAATAAAATCTATTTGTTTCACTGCTTGTCTACTCCTGAAATTCCTTTCTGCGAGGCGAGATGAGAATCCAGTAACCCTAGGTCCTGGGTGGCAGAGATGGGTGAGGAGAAAGTGACCCTCTTTCTCCTCCCCGCTTCACCTAAGTCACGGGTAGGGCCCACCGACATCACTATTAAACATTATTTCTGCTATCTTTTATTTATTCATTTTGGGGGCAACACCTAAAGGTTCTCAGGACATACTCCTGATGGCTCTTACAATATACTCTGTGCTCAGAGATTATTCTTGGCACTTCTGAGGGAACCGCAAGCAGTGTCAGAAATCAAAGGGGATCAGCTATATGCAAGGCAAGTGCTATACTATACCTCTGGCCCTGTAGGTCTTTTAAATCATTGTTATCATTATCCTCTGAACAGAGGAAATTAAAGAGGCAAATTAGCTGACCAACTCAAAGTAGCACTGCACTGTAGCACTGTCCTCCCATTGTTCATCGATTTGCCTGAGTGGGCACCAGTAACATTTCCATTGTGAGCCTTTTTGTTACTGTGTTTGGCATATTGAATATACTAAGGGTAGCTTGCCAGGCTCTCTGAGAGGGATGGAGAAATAGAACCGGAAAGGCCACCTGCAAAGCAAATGCCCTACCGGCTGTGCTATCGCTCCAGCCCAAAGCAACACAGGTAATACTTCTCAGAATTAGTTTTCAAACTAAATCTGGTTGAGTCCAAGGCTGATGCAGCATCTACTGTGAAAACTGAAGCATTCAGGGGACACATTCTGTGGTTGTTTGAGTCAACTGAAGTGATTCCATTGATATAACTAGTAATACAATGTGAATATTTATTTAGTAACTTTGAAAGTAAAATTCAAAATATTTTCAGCAAAAAAGAAAAGGTTAAGTTTACTTAATATAATCCAATAAAAGAATAAAACAAAGGAAAACATAACTCTTTTCCTTTCCAAATTAAGAATTAGACACAATTCATTTTCAAAGACAGTATCTACAAGCAAATACCACATCTGCTTCTGGATAGGAGTACATCAACTCCCCCTCCCCCATTATTTTAATTCTCCTTGTTTCACAGTTTCCTCCTACTGCAAACAAATCCTTTATTTAAGGGCACCTCCTAAATTTGCAATTTCTAATCTCTATTGATGTCAAAGCCAAGCTTCCCTAGGGCTGAGCTTCCTGGATTTAACTAGAAACAATAGCACACTTCTCCATCTGTTTCTGTTCTCTTAGGAGAGCTCCAGCCCTCTCAAATTTCTTCTCTCTACTTCTGAAAATCCCTCTGGTGGTTACACTTAAAGCTTCCTGCTGACCCAAACTTCCCTGTTCTTCCTATGACCTTGTAGCAGAAATACCTGCTCTCAAGTCTCTGGGGTCTAACCAAAACCAGAAATAACCTTGATATTAAATATTGGAGGTTATTGCCACCTAACAAGTCTGCTTTAAAGATACATAAAGTCACTTAAACTACCTTAGTAAGTTTCCAACACTCCCTTGTATTCTTTATAGAATACCAACTATCCAGAGATTCTGATTTCGCTGTCATCTGGCTCTCTTAATTTTCAATGAATGCTGCATTTTAAATAAATAAAACAATAGAAGAGAAAACATATTTTTGCTGTATATAACTTATCAATTTAAGTTGTTTCTACTATAGAATTAAATAAATATTTTAATCTAGATATTTCAAAGTTCATGCCTTTTGCTTCCTTCAGACTAACTTTTATTAGACAACAAATGTTAATAGAAGGATCAATTTATGATTATTAACATTGTTGGAATTCATTACCAATTTTATGTTTTTATAGTCATATTACAATTTTATTCTATCAAAAATAGGGATGTTGTAAAGCTATTTCCCAGAAGGTGAAGTATCCTTAAACCATATGGTTTTGTTTTGGGACCACACCCAGCAATGCTCAGGAGTCACTCCTGGTTCTGTACTCAGAAAATATGCCTGGCAGTGCTCCGTGGACCAAATGGAATGCTGGGGATCAAATCCAGGTCTGCCACCTGCAAGACAAACTCCTTATCTGCAGTACTATTGATGTAGGCAGGTAGATAGGGAAAGGCTCTCGGCAATGAAACAAAGTCTCATAGAAGAAGAATTCTAGGACCGACCCACCCTGTGGAGACAGAAAACAAAGGCCTGATAAGACCATCCGCAGACCCTCAGGATATAGGCCTCCCCATGAAATTCCTCTTTTTGGACCTCCCTGGTAACCTCCTTAGCAACGAACTTTTACCTGGAAAGAAGCCCCACATGGGGGCAGGTTGGAGAAACCCTATAAAGGCCACCTGGAACAAAGGAAGGGCGTGCGTATGCTGCCTGAGCCCATGTGCTGCTTGCGCCCACGTGGCCCAGCACATGTGGTGCCTGAGCACATGTGTCGCCCGCATCTCCCCTCTTGAGATGTGTACTTTCATGCTTTCATGTCTAACTTTACTCTCTCACTCTCTCTCCCCCTCCACACCTAAAAATCCTCCAAATAAAATCTATTTGTTTCACTGCTTGTCTACTCCTGAAATTCCTTTCTGCGAGGCAAGACAAGAACCCAGCAACCCTGGGTCCCGAGTGGCAGAGGCAGGTGGGGAGAAAGTGACTGTCTTTCTCCTACCCGCTTCATGTAAGTCACCCGTGGGGCCCACCGACATCAGATGGCGACCACGAAGGGACTCAGGGCCCACCGACATCACTATCACTTCTACTCAAACCCGTTTTTTTAGATATTGTTTAGCTGGCTGAGTTCCTATGTTTTTTTTCTTTTAGGATCAATTTTAATTGATATAAAGAGACTATAAAACCCAGCTCCCGGAGGAGAACAGCGCAGAGTCTCCTGTCCCGGCGCCTGGCTGTCCTCACCAGGGCCCCTTGGAGGGGGGAGGGTTGAGTTGCTCTCCCCCCCCTCCCCGCCCCAAGCAGAGCCCCAGCAGCTGAGGACCTCCGGAGCCAGCCATGGCCATGCTGGGACCACCCTCCACACATCTGGACGGGCCTCATGCATGAAAGAACTGGCAGAAGAACCCAGGCATGCGGGTCCCAGGGCTGAGGTCTCCAAGCCTACTCAGATTGGGACTGGGCCTTCTCCACCCAGACCCCCTTCATCTTCCAGTAGGTAGGCATCACACTCACCAGCTGCCGCCAGCGCCAGGTTGGTCCCATCAGCGGCCAAGACGCAGAGATTATAAAACTCAGCTCCCAAAAGCGCGACATCTTATTTTTTCCTTTGGAGAACCTGGCAGGCACCAAAAGTATCCTGCCCGCACGGCAGAGTCTGGCAAACTTCTGTGTCGTACTCAATATGTCAAATACCAGTAACAATCATGGGTCTCATTCTCCTAATCCTGAAAGAGCATTGAAATGGCTCTTTTAAAATCTCAGGGCTAGGAAGAAGGAGATGTTACTGGTGCCTGCTCCAGGAAATCGACGAACAACAGGATGATCGTGATCGTGATCAATTTTAATATCTTCTTTTCAGGCTTTGTTTTCAAGAATTTTACATTCAATCTAAAGTTTTTGCAATCACTATTCTTTAGTAACTGTACACAATAGTTCTATAACTGCTCAACAACATCTAGAGTTAAAGATGATCAATTGAGAGAGAAACCATGTATCTTCCACAATTAAGTATATATTAGTATTACATAAAAAGATACTTTGTGTCTTTTTATGGCTGAGTAACTCAATGTAACACAGATAATACTTCTCAGAGTTAGTTTTCAAACTAAATCTGATTGACTCCAAGGCCAATTGCATAGGGTTTTTGTTTGACAATTTCAATTTTACCTGGCAGTTATTACAGACACAAAATATAAATTCATATTTCTTCCCTTATTGTTGTGAATATAAACTACCCTGGAAAGGAAGTATGACACAGGACAAAGTTATTCTTTCCAGCTGAGACATTTTCTGGAGAGAAATGATGGCCAAGAAATGTTTGTTGGAAGCACTTAAGCAGCTAGAAAAAGAAAAAAATGAAGAAATCCGGGCAGCACATCAAGGATCCACTATGAGCCCTGCTATGCACTTACTTATTTATGAAATTTTGACATTGTTCAGGGAATTTTTTAAAATATTTTTATGTATCTTAGTTAAAACAGAGTAAACTTGTAATACACGAACTTTTAAATTCCATTCATGTCCTGGATTAGATGTGCAATTTGAGACAAACTTATTTATCATTCTAATTATCCCCTTTCCCCTTATGCAAAGAAGGATGTATTTTTCATCTCTGAAAGCCTTCATGTTATAAAAACTATAAACAAAACAACACATATTATATATTACAGCCTTATTTACTCACAACAGATTGTAATACCATGGCTCTCGCATATTTTCCACAAAGTTATGGCAGTTTCCCTGAGGCACTGCATTAGTTTGCTATCGCCAGACATATAATAAATCACCTCAGCTTTAGCAATTCAAAACAACACCCATTTATTGTCCCATAGTTCTGGAGATCAGGAATACAGACATGGTTTATCTGGGTTCTTCTGTGGGACCACCTCTTATGGTTGAACTAACAGTGTCAGCCAGGCTGTAGTCTTATTTTGGAATTATTTTTTTAGTAAAATAGATTTTATTGTACATTTTTAGGAAGGAAAGGGAAAGAGAGAAAATGAGAGAGTGTGTAACACGCTCAAGAGAGAACACAGACTTCTCCAAAGGCAGAGAGAGCTCCTAACACACACCCCAGCATTAGATATGGAAGTATGAAAGTACACATCTTTTTTTTTTTTTTTTTGCTTTTTGGGTCACACCCGGCAATGCACAGGGGTTACTCCTGGCTCTGTGCTCAGGAATTATCCCTGACGGTGCTCAGGGGACCATATGGGATGCTGGGAATCGAACCCGGGTCAGTCGCGTGCAAGGCAAACGCCCTACCCGCTGTGCTATTGCTCCAGCCCCGAAAGTACACATCTTAAGAGGGAATATGCAGGCATCACAAGTACTCGGGCACTACATGTGGTTGGTCACATGGGTGCAAGCAGCACATAGGATGGGGCAGCATATGTGCCTTACTTATTTTGGAATTTAATATTTTCTTTCAAGGAGCTTCCAGTGGTTAACAAATACAGTTTCTAATACCTAAAGGATATAAGCCCTGAGATCATAAAAAGCATTCCCCTCTATAGCATTATATATAAATATAAATACATACATATATATATATATATATATATATATGCTTTCTTTCCATGAACCATCTAAGAGAGCAAGTCCTTATATATGTTCACACTCTGGACACCATTTTTAGGTCTTTCCCAAGAAGATCTGACTTCCCTTCAATAGTCTTCAGATGGATGAACTCAGCTTATGAGGAACTTTAATCACAACTATAATTTTTTTTGCATTATAATGATGTATTCGATATGCCAAACACAGTAACAACAAGTCTCACAATGGAGAAGTTACAGGGTGCACTTGAGCAAATTGATGAACAATGGGAGGACAATGCTACAGTGCTAATGATGTATAATAATGCAAGTGATGTGACATTATATCCAGAAGCTGGAGGACCTAATGTTAGACACCATATTGTGTGTCCACCGGGGGGGGGGGGGGGGGGAAGGAGGGGTGTTACAGACTGAATTGTTCAGAGACAGGAATAGTCCCACAGGTCCTTGAGACTTTTTCAGTTTTTGATGTCATCTAATTTCTATCATTGACCAACAGGAAATAACACACCTCATCCTCATTCTTGGACATTTGGGCTGTTTTCCTATTTCGGCAATTGTGAATAATGCAAAAATAATATAGGGTGTAAATATCTTTTCACAATAGTTTTTGAATTCTTGGGATAGATGCCAATAAGTGGAATTGCTGTGTCATCTGTAAGCTCAATTGTTATTCATCTGACAGTTGTTCATATTGTTTTCTGAAAAGGGTTGAACCACTTGGCATACCCGTCAGTTGTGGATGAGAGTTCTGTTTTCCCCACACCACCAACTCTTTTTCCAATCTCACTAAGTGTGAGGTAATTCTCATTATTATTTTGATTTTTGCATTGCTAAGTTCTGAAATCTTCTTTTACTTTGTTTCAATATCTAATTTTTGCTGAAATTTTCTTTTTGTCTCCAGTATCTTTATAATTTCTTAATGAATCCATTTTATAATGACTAATTTAAAATGCTTCTCAGAAAATTCTGACATCTATTTTGTATTTTGTGTTATAAAGCCCTGGATCTCACTGTAAATCTGCTGCTTTGTTAGAACTACAACACCAAACAGTTTGGTGAGTGGGGGCCTCAGGCAGAATTGCTAGAGGTGAAAATTCAGCACCATTTTGCTGCCGTTTGTACCATTTGTACCGTTTTGCTACCATTTTGGGAGAAGCTTGTTACTAGTGGGAGAAAAACGGGAGTTCCAATTTCTTTAGAGAGTTTCACTAAAATTCACCATGAAACAAAGGTGGAGTGAGTTGTTATGACTGTCTCTAATACTTTATTGTGTGACTTTATTTTCATTAGGTAGTGGAAATTCTGAATAATCACAAGGCTTTCTCTTACACTATCCCTGCAGGGACAGAAAAAGGAATCTCATTACTGCCACATGGGATACAAGTTCAAGCTCCAAGCGTCTTCTCCAGTGATACCAGGATGAAGGGAGCTCATTATTGCCTGGTGAGGATGAAGGTTCAGCTTTCCACTTGGTCTCCTCTGACAGCAACTTGGCAAGGGAAGGGCTAATTATACAGATGGAGAGTAGAATTCCAAACTCCTCACACAAATATGGTTTTCTCTGTGGTTTTCTGTGGTATTTGACTGAAATAATGCAATTGTGTTTTGAGATATTTATATTATCTATGTGTTATGTATAACATATTATACATCATAAATGTTATATGCATTATACATAACACATACATAGTATATTTATGTATACTTTCAAATAACATATAATTATATATAATATCCACACATTTTAGTTAAATAGTGAGAAATAGAAGCTAAAAATGTAACTATTGCATATTTTGCTATAACATTTTGTATTTTAATTTTATTCAATTTTGTATGCTTTAAAAAACGAATTCTCATCTCTCGTAGCTATGACCAGAGAGCTCACATGTGATCCTGGTCTTTACATAATTGGCTGTAGCGCTTGGTACTGAGTGACACACTTCTGTTGCAGAGTTCACACACATCATGCCTCACTGGAGTTCAAACACCTAGTCAGGGTGCTGGGGTTCCCAGTAGGGCTTCCAGGGCTTCCAGGGTAGAACTCAGTGTATGTGAGTTGGTACAAGCTATTGAACTCCTGGCCTCAAGCTTACAGGGAAGGCATTTTGCCTCTGAGATGCTAGTATCTTGCAGATGATGTACACCACATGCCAACTGACTTGGACCATGACTGTAGATTTTAGTCACATGTACCAAATAACACGTGGTCATCAAGTTGATCATCATCGATATTGGGGGTATTTTCACATTTGCCATGACTAGGTTGGGGATGACTGCTCAGAGCCAGAGACTGATGGGGAGGGTTCATAACCAGGATGTCTTCTATCTTCTGCAGCCTCTGGGTTGATAGGTCCAGATGGGGTCTCGGGAATGCCTGCTTCCAGCAGGGGACAACCGTACCCATCTGTGGCAAGTACTTCTTGTTCATACTGACTTTCTGACACAGGATGCAGGCACAAAACTAAACCTCTCAGGATCACTAAAAGCATTAGCTTTTAGTGTTCTCCTTAGATTGGAGATCGAGTCTCATACCCCCATGGTGGGGAAGCTTCCTTTTGTTCTGAACTAAATGTAGCCACAGTCCTGCCAGCTTACAGAGCAGCTATGAATTTGTAGAATGGAGCCAAAGCTACGAACATGGTGAAGCAGAACTGATATTATGACTCCCTGCAGAGCAGGGCTCTCCTTGTCAAGGCTACATGGGACCACATCCGTCACTGGGTTTCACAAATTCCATGAGTGTTTATGACTCAGTGAGTTCGAATACAAAACTGAATTCAATTTTTTTTAATGAACAACTGAGCACTCAGCATCCTGGCATGACCTAGGTCACATCAAAACAAGTGGAGAACCTGTTAGGAGAGACATCCAGCATCCTGATTAGGTGTGCGGTGTCCCCCTGACCCCTGCTTAGACTAGAGTGGCAGCCCCCCGTGTTGGGAACAATAAGACCTGGTCCTTTTTTTTTTTTACTCAGAAAGCACTAATATAAAGCTAAAGTGCTCTAAATCCTCTGAACTCACACCCTCCTGGCTCAGGTTGGTGTTTTATGCCCAGTACTGATTTGACACTCTCCCCCCCTTTTTTTCAGTGTCTGGGTGTCCACTACCCTTGTCCAGGAGAAATGCTTCTTAGCTCTCAATTTGTCCACGGTTCTGTGCTACACAGAGTTTGGTCTCCTTGAAGTGATGGCTTTTCTCTCCACTGAATTTTCTGCGAAACCCACTGCAAGACACTGTGTTCTGTTTACTTCTTGTGATTCTTTGTGTAGATCTCACAGGCAAATTCACAGAACTGTTCTCTTTCTACCCTTTTGTGCTACACTAAAGTATATATTTTTCTCTAACTATCAAGATTTGTAACAATGGCCCAACCTGTTTTCTTATTCTAAGCACATTCTCTCTCTCTCTCTCTCTCTCTCTCTCTCTCTCTCTCTCTCTCTCTCTCTCTCAGCTCCATGGCTGATAATCTGTTACAATCTATGCCAACATCTATGCCTGCCCTAGGTGTTCTAATTAGATGCAAAAGCAATAAATATAGTGGCACGTGGTTAAATTCCCAAAGGCCTTTTAGCCCACTCATCTGTGACAGCTAGTAGGAAATGTAAGTGGTTCCAATAAATCCCTCAGAGAAATAGAGCAGCTGCTAATATAAATGGAATTAAGAAGAAAAGTAATAACTGATGGGAAACATTTTAGCAACTTATCAATCCATAATATCTTCAAATATCTTCAAATACCCCTAGCCTCTTTTTTCTAATATCCATCATAAAGTAATATTATCCTGAAGAGGAATATTTACTTTTGTTCATCTAAATTAAAACTTTTCTTGGCTCAGCATTAACCTCATGGAGATTTTATGAAGTTTCTATACTTAGTATCGCATTCTTAGTGGCCCAGTTTATACATGTTTATGCATATACACAGCACATTCATGTATGCAGGATCAAAATTTTAATGAGAACAGTACTATAAAACATGTTCTTGGGATTTAGCATCCCATATTTTCACCATTCTCAGAGCAAAACTGCAGGATCACGATATCTTATGATTTTTAACGTAGTTGAGGCAAAAACATTTCTTAGGCTCTTTTGAGATAGTACTTTATGTAGGTTATTAGTTAGTAGAGTTAATCATAAAGTGTTCTGTTTATAGTGTGTATGTCTGATATGAGAACCCTTTTCTTGTAATTAAATGACTTACTTGGGGACTAAAACATGTGAATAAATGTGCAGCATTCAATCTAAATATTCTAAACCTTACAGTGCAAACCATTGAAAAATTATATACTTTCATCATCACTTAAAATATCATTATTTTAGGAATTTTTCTATTCTTATTCTTCATATCAAGAAAAACTTCACAAGTTTTGAGTTGAGTTTTGTTAAGAATAGTAAAACGGGTGTCATGAAAGTTGAAATCCCTGTTACTTGGAGTCATATCTTTTGTGTGAGCAATTGTAAGTATTTTTTCTACATATAATTCATATTTCAATCCATTTCTTTAACACATCTTTTCTCTCTCTAGAATTCTATTGTCTTGTGCCAGTAGATTTTTTAGTACCCTCAGAGGGGTACTTCTGATCATTTGCTATCTGTGAGACTTTGTAAACACCCAGGTCATGGAGAGCAATGACTACAGTGATTATGTGCTAACATGTGGAAGATATGCTGGCAATTGGGAAAGAAAGAACTATGGCTGACAAACTCTGAATGACTCAGACTTAGCACCCCCAGGAGTCAGCAAAGAAGCAATGACTTATTTTCCTTGAATTTAGCCACCAAAAATGAAACATAAGCCAATAGCTTGACTCACAGTAAAAGATATTTCTGGTTAAACAACAAATAGTAATAAATAGAACTTACATGATATTTCCATTCACTAAAGGAAGGAAAATAAAGTCAATCAAACCAAACCTGGTAATTTCTACTGGAGCAGAATTAATTGAGGAGATAAATAAATTTTTTAGGCAAAAAGTAATGAGTTCTCAAGGAGATAGTTCCAAAAAAACTTTCAAAATCTATTGAATATGATTTATGGGCTGGAGCGATAGCACAGCGGTAGGGTGTTCGCCTTACAAGCGGCTAACATGGCCGACCCGAGTTTGATTCCTCCGCCCCTCTCAGAGAGCCCGGCAAGCTACCGAGAGTATTCGATATGCCAGACACAGTAACAACAAAAGTCTCCAATGGAGACGTTACTGGGCCCGCTTGAGCAAATCAACGATCAACGGGAGGGCCTTTTATGAGATTTAAAATGTTAAATTTAAAAAGTAAAAATAAAATGGCCAAGGAAGTGACTTAAAGGGCTTAAGCAATACCAAGGCACTGAGCTGGGAGGAACTACTAAACTTGGCTTGGGTGTGACCCCAAGACAAACAAAACAGAAACAACCAGAATGTATCCTAATTAGATAGAATTCTAGAGGAATATGGAAAAGGGATATGACACAACGCTGTCACTGTCACTGTCCTCCCGTTGTTCATCGATTTGCTCAAGCGGGCCCAGTAACGTTTCCATTGGAGACTTTTGTTGTTACTGTGTTTGGCATATCGAATACATCATGGGTAGCTTGCCAGGCTCTGCCGTGTGGGCGAGATACTCTCGGTAGCTTGCCGGCTCTCCGAGAGGGGCAGAGCAATCGAACTCAGGGCGACCATGTTGGCTGCATGCAAGGCAAACGCCCTACCGCTGTGCTATCGCTCCAGCTCATGACACAATAAATAAGTTAAATTCTATAGTACTAGAATAATCGGAGAGCCCGGCAAGCTACCGAGAGTATTCGATATGCCAGACACAGTAACAACAAAGTCTCCAATGGAGACGTTACTGGGCCCGCTCGAGCTCGAGAGAATATATAAAAGTGAGGAATAGGAGATCATGAATATGGACAGGTTTAAGGATCATAGAAGAGAAGTATCCCAAAGGACATCTGACAACAAATTGGAAAGAAAAAGAAAAAAATTAAGAAAGCAACCCTGAACTTCAAAATCTTCAGAAAAAGTAATTCACCATCACACGGGCAGTATTAATGTATTAAAGTAAATACCTCAAGGGCTGGAGCGAAAGCACAGCAGGTAGGGTGTTTGCCTTGCACTTGGCCAACCGAGTTCAATTCCTCCATCCCTCTTGGAGAGCCCAGCAAGCTACCAAGAGTATCCCGTCCGCACAGCAGAGCCTAGCAAGCTCCCTGTGGTGTATTCGATATGCCAAAAACAGCAACAATAAGTCTCACAATGGAGATGTTACTTGTGCCCGCTCCAGTAAATCGATGAACAATGGGATAACAGTGCTACCACAGTGCTACCTATAGATAAGCAGAGTGACATTTTTGAAATGCAAGTAGAAAGAAAAAAAATTAAAAACTTTCAGATAGAAAATAACTACAAAAAAAGACATTTTTTTCCAACTCATCTTTTATTACAATTATGTCTAATGTTGGCAGATTTTATTTCCATGTGTGAATTTCAGAACATAGAGATAATAAAACTCTAGTGAAGACAGCATTGTTATTTCTAAACAAATTTTTTAAATATTAGAAAATATGCTTTCTCTTTATAAAGACCAAAAAGTAATTAAATCAGAATCAAATTAATCAATCATTAAGAGTAGATGATAACAAAGAAGAATATGGTCAGGCCAGTGAAATTGAAAATTAAAGAGAAGAGGAATGAATTTAACATAAATATGGTTAATTAAAATTTGAGGAGTAAAATACATATGTTGTCAAAATAGATCTAAAGAAATACTGAAAGCAAATGAACTGCATGACTAAGAAGCTAGATATTAAAAGAAATAATAACCAATAGTGTAAGTAGTGAAAATAAACTAGAAAAAAAGATTAAAAATAATAGTAAAGACAAATTTTATTTCTTTGAAGATTAATTACAAGTAACAAAAAAATTACCAAAAAACAAAAAATAAACAAAACACATTTTTAAGTTTTAAGGTCAAATTGGAGGTTATCAGAAATGGTAGCCAATGGATAGATAAATCTAGTAAAAGTAGAAAATTATATGTTAAACGATAGAACTAAATTTTTCTTAATAGACCAAAAGAGGAATATATAGAGGAAAGAGATTTAGATAGTTACATACATACAAAGGATGTATGTATGTATGTATGTATGTCATTGTCTATCATAATGACATACTGTTGAAATGTATGCAATGTCATAGTGCAATATTGTATCACTGTAGCACTGTCATCCTGTTGTTCATCGATTTGCTTAAGCAGGCACCAGAAACATCTCAATTCGTATCACGTGTCAGGTGCTAGTGTAGCCCAATGGCATCCGCTGCTCCAAGAACATGAAGTGAGACTTGCTGTTACTGTTTTTGGCATATTGACTACACCACAGGTAGCTTCCCAAGCTCTGCCATGTGGGCGGAATACTCTCAGTTGCTTGCCAAGCTTTCAGAGAGGGGCTAAGGAATCTAACCCGAGTCAGTCGTGTGCAAGGCAAACGCCCTACCTGCTGTGCTATCGCTCCAGCCCAATGCAATATTGCTTCAATAAAAGTTATAATAAAAAACAAACAGAATAAGAGAATAATATTTCAGAAGCAACACTAAGGAAACTAACTGTAGATTAGAAACCAATTAACACTACTTAGAGCATGTATGGTGAAAATGTCAATTGGCACAACTGCTGTAGAAAGTAGTATCTATATGTACTAAAAGGAAGGTTGATAAAAATGATGAAAATAGAACTACCTAATGAAAAAAATTTCATTTCTGGACACTTATCCTATGAATGTGCAAATGTTAATTCAATAAGAAAATACAAAAATATCAAATTTATAGGTTAACTTAATTAATGATAATAAATATTATTAGCATTCAAATTCAGTAGCATATTAATTTAAATCTGAAATTTGCATTATTTTGAACTATTTATTCATATTTATTTTAGCTGAGATAATGCTTGCAATAGTGTTGATGTTTAGGCTTAATGATGGAAACAATGTCTAGGACACTTTCCATTTCCTTGCTTTCTTTAATATGCCACATACAAGTGAGATAATCCTGTATTTTTCCTTGTCCCTCTGACTAAACTCACATAACACTACCAACTCTAATTGGTAATCCAAGTTGTATCAAAAGAAAACATTGTATCGTTTCTTACAACTGATTGGTATTTCGTTGTGGATTTAAATCACAACTACTTTATCACTCAGCTGTTATTGTACCTTTGCATTCTTTTCAGATCTTGGTTATTAGAATTATTGTTGCAATGAACATAACTGTATGGTTTCTTAGAGTTTTGTAACCTTGGCATAAATAAAATCGCTGGGTAATAAAGAAGAGTTTCATTTTCAGTTTTTAGAGATCTCTGTTCTCTTTTCCATAGAGACTGAAGTAGAGGGAGGTTCCTTTCTCACCACATCCTCACCAACACTTTGTTCTAGTCTTTTTGATAGGGCCATTTTCATAAGTGTGAGATGGAAACTTATTGTCATTTCAGTTTTCATTTTTATGATGTTAAGTGATAATAAATACTTTTTCATAAGTCTATTGGTCATTCAGATGTCTTTTGCGAGAAGGTATCTTTTTATTTCCTCTCCCCATTTTTGGATGGGGTGTTTTTGGCTGTAGTTAACTTTGTCTGTGATTTCTACATATCATAGTTATTATTCCTTTGTTAATGTATGATGTAAAATCAATTTACCTGTTCAGTAGAATGTCTTTTGATTTTAGCTGCAAGTTTCACTTTTTTTTCTTTTGTTAGAGAACAAAGCAAAGATTTTTCATTTGCTTATTCTTATTTTGTTTTTCAACTTTGGAGAATTCTACTCACTTATCTCAATGTACTTTTATAGATTTTGATTACATTGGTTTAGTTCATCTGAATTCATTTTTGTGTATGATGTGAGATAGAAATACAGTTTCATTTTCTTGGAGACTGCAATTTACCCAAAATTATATGTGGAAGAGATTTACATTCCTCTATGTAATGTCCTTAGCTCCCTTGTCATTCGCTAATTGCCCATACATTTGAAAAATAACTTCTCAGTTCTTAAATCTATTTAACTGGTATGAAAGTTTGTTTTCAATTCTGTACCATACTATTTAGATTGGTATAATTTGGTATTATAGTTTTGAGTTGGTGAATGCAATACCCTACATTCTTTTATTCTCAGTGTTGTTTTGGCAGAGTCTCCTGCCCCCACGCCTGGCTGTCCCCGCCAGGGCCCCTTAGAGGGGGACGAGTTGAGTTTCCCTCCCCTCCCTGAGCAGAGCCCCAGCAGCCGAAGACTTCCAGAACCTGCCAAAACCATGCTGAGACCACTATCCACATGCGTGAAGGTACTGGCAGAGGAACAAAGGCATGCGGGTCCCGGGGCTGAGATCTCCAAGCCTGCTTGGATTGGGGCTGAGCATCCTCCACCCAGATCCTCCATATTCCAGTAGGCAGGGGTCACATCCACCAACTGATCCCCCTCCCCCTGGTGCCAGGTAATCCCATCAATGGCCAAGACCCAGAGACGATAAAACCCAGCTTCTGTACATTTTATTATCTCGTTCTTACTTTGGACAACCTGGCAGGCAACCTGGACAACCTGGAAGAATGAAACCTGCCCACAAGGCAGAGTCAGGCAAACTCCCCGTGGCATACCCAATATGCCAAATACCAGTAACAATGATGGGCCTCATACTCCTAACCCTGAAAGAGCCTTGAATATGGCACTTTTTCAAATCTCAGGGCTAGGATGAAGGAGATGTTACTGGTGCCTGCTCAAGGCAATCGAGAAACAACAGGATGATCATGATCCTTGTTTCAGTATCTGGGGAGTTACATAGTTTTTAGTTACATATATACATAGTTACACCCTTTGCTTTGTGTGTTTTTGGCAAATACTTCAGAATTTTGACAGTGATTACATTGATTGTATATGATTTTTTTCATAATGTTAATTTTCATAATGTTAATTCTTCCAATCTATGAACATGGAATATTGCTTCCATTTCCTGTTCTATTTCCTTTAATAGTGACATTTTAAAATAGAATATTATAGAAAGTCTTCTATGTAAAGGTCTTTCTCCTCCTTAGTTAAGTTCACTCATAAATATTTTACATTTTGGGACACAATTACATATTTTTTTTTCATTTTCTCTCTTAATTCATTGTTTACCTATATAGAAATGCAACAAATTTTTCTGTGTTTATTTTTCAGTTAGGGCTGGAGTGATAGCACAGTGGTAGGGCGTTTGCCTTACAAGCGGCCAACATGGACGACCCGAATTCGATTCCTCTGCCCCTCTCAGAGAGCCTGGCAAGCTACCGAAAGTATCTAGCCCGCAAGGCAGAGCCTGGCAAGCTACCTGTGACGTATTCGATATGCCAAACACAGTAACAACAAGTCTCATGATAGAGACTTGACTGGGCCGGCTCCAGCAAATCAATGAACGGGAGGGCCGTGACCGTGACCGATTTTTCAGTTTGATATTTTACTCCATTGATTCATTATTTGTAAATTTTTTGGTGAATTTTGTGGGGTTCTCTATGTATATTGTCAATTTATACAGTCTATTTTATATTCTCCAAGATTTCCTTTGGTGTCCTTTTTTGTCTGTCTTTTGTGTCTTTTTCTTGCCTAATCACTGCCTAATGATATGTTGAATAATACTGCAGAGAATATATATATATGTATATATATATATATATATATATATATATTTGCTTTTTGGGCCACACCCAGCGATGCTCAGGAGTACCTCCTGGCTCTGCACTCAGGAATTACTCCTGGCGGTGCTTGGGGGACCATACGGGATGCCGGGGATCGAACCCAGGTCAGCTGCGTGCAAGGCAAACGCCCTACCCGCTGTGCTATCGCTCTGGCCCCTACTGCAGAGAATATACATCCTTGATTTGCACTGGTTTTTACAGAGGAGGCTTTCAGTTTTTCATAATTGAGTGTGATGTTAGCTATGGATTTGTCTTCACTATCATGTAATAAGTTCCTTCTATTCTGATTTTGCTGAGAGTTTACATCACTGGTTGCATGTTCAGTTTTGTCAAAGTTCCTTTGTACATATTGGGATAATCATATTATCTGTTTATTTCTTTTTTGTTAATGTAATGTATCACATTGATTGAGTTAACCATCTTTCCATTAATAGAACAAATCCCACATCTTCATGTTATACGATCCTTGGAATATATTTTTAATTAGATTTATTAAAATTTTGTTTAATATTTGTTTATCTCTTTATTAGGAATTTTTATTTGTAGTTTTCTTTTTTAAGTGATGTCTGTATGTTTTTGTTATTAGGGTAATTTTCACATCATAGAAGCTATCAGTATGTACTTCTGTTTCTTTGATATTCCAGAAGAGCTTGAGAAATGTATGTAATAAGCCTTCTTTGGAGAATTGGTATAATTCACTAATAAGCCTATCAAACATGGGCTTTTGTTTTGCGGGAGATCCTTTCATTTCCTTGAAATTATTTGGTCTATTCATATTTTGTACTCCTCTTTCTTCAGTCTTGGAGGCTGTATTATTCAAATATTATTCTATTTCTCTAGTGGTATAATATTGTCATGGTAATTTATTTGATCACGTGTATTTTTGCTTTATATTTTGTCATTTCTACCCTTTCATCTTTAATGTGTTTTATCATTTTTCTCCAAGTTTTTTCTGGAATCCAGTTAAAGGTTTTTCAATATTATTATTTAAAGAGACATTTCCAGTTTCATTGGCACTTTTAATGTCATGTTGATTTCCATATAATCGATTTGTTCCTCAATTTATATTTTGTTCCTTCTATTTAATTTGGGTTGTATTTTGTTTTCCTGGCAAGCTACCCTTGGCATATTCAATATGCCAAAAATAGTAACAACAAGTCTCACTTCTCTTTCCTGGAGGGAGCAGTTGCCTTTGGGCTACACTAGCACTGGAGAGGGAAAAATGGAGACATTATTGTTGCCTGCTCAAGCAAATCGATGAACAACGGATGACAGTGCTACAGTGCTACAGCTTTACAAAATGTGAAATTATGCTTTTTTCTTTCTTTCTTTTTTGCTGGTCAATATAATTCTGTGTTACTATGAACTTCTTTTCTATAACTACTTTTGCTGTGTCCTAAAGATTCTGATAGCTTGTGTCTTATCATCATCCATTTCCAAGTATCCTTTTATTTATTATTTGATTTATACTTTCACTTAATGGTTGTTTAGCAGTATATTTTCAGCTTCTAATTATTTATGATTTTCCCAACTTGTGGGATGAGAATTGAGTTTCTTTTTTCATGACTAGTTTGCCATATTATGTCTTAGCCTGCTATTTATCATGTAGTATATTTTATATATTGTGGAGAAGAATATATACTTTGCTTCTGTAAAGTAGAGAGACCTACAGACATCTATTAAACCCAATTCCTTTAATTCCTCATTTAGAGTTCCTATTGTCTTATTCCAGGGTTGGAGCAAAAGTACAGCAGGTAGGGCATTTGCTTTGCAGCTGACCAGGCCCACCCATGTTTGATTCCTTCATCCCTCTCGGAGAGCTCGGCAAGCTACCGAGAGTATTTTGCCTGCACAGCAAAGCCTGGCAAGCTACCCGTGACATATTCGATATGCCAAGCACAGTAACAACAAGTCTCACAATGGAGCCGTTACTGGGCCCGTTCGAGCAAATCGATGAACATCTGGAGAACAGTACAGTGCCACATTGTCTTATTCCATTTTTGTCTTATTAATCTACTGATGAACTTGGATTGTTAAAGTATCCCACATGCTTGACTTCCACTTCCACTGATAATTTTGACTTCAATGTTTTTGGTGTTCTTCTGTTGGCTTTGTTTGGATCTCAGTTCTGTTAGTACTTGATAACCTTTTCTGCCCCTTCATTTGGTACATACATGTTAACAAGAATTAAATCTTTTTGTGAATGGACTATGCCTTCCTTAATCCAGGCCACCATGCCTTCCCAGAGGGGAAAGGGTGTTGGTCCCTTCCTCCTTTTTCCCTCTGGAAAGAAAGATGGCAGCCGCTTGGGAGCTTTGTGGAAAGCCAGGTATGAGTCGGTTGTGATGGGGCGACTGAAACCTCATGGGAAGGGGGGGTGTTCCCGGCTCGTCCTTCACGCCCTACCGAGGTCACGAGTTGCCCCCACGAGCGGCTCTCCGGCACAGCCATGGCTCCAGAGCACAGAAACCAATCTCATAACTATCTGACTCTCAGCAGAAATACTTCCAGGGTTAATAAGTAAAATACCAGAAATCCAAAATCACGCGACCGCTGTTGTGGCTGTGCAACATCTTTTTGATTCTTGTGACCAGCTGTAGAAAACAAATTATTTCACAATGCCTTTTCAGCATGTCTGATTTGGGGGTGTAAACACTAAATAATAACGGTGCATCTTTTGTCTAAACAATGAATCTAGTCAAAGAGATAGAGTGTTAACTAGAATTTATCTGCCTCACAGACATTGGGAGAATTGGGAGGGGGAGGTTTATTGGGGTTCTTCGTGGTGAAAAATAAGTATTGGTAAAGGGAAATGTGTTTGATATTTGCTTGACCGAGACTTAAACCTGAAAGATTTGTAACTTTTCCCACAGTGGTTCAATAAATAAATAAATTTTAAAAAATAAAGACAAGCACACACAAAAAGGGAAAAAAAAGAATTAAATCTTTTTGATGCATTGATTTCATCATCTGTATGCAAAGCTCATTCTCATCTCTTAATTCCTCCTCATTTTTGAGTACTATTCGGTCTGATGCAAGTGTAGCCCCTGTATTTGTAATTTGAAATCTGCCTGATTGTTTTCTAACCTTTGCTCTGCATTTGTTTATCATGATCATTCCTGTGCATCTCATAAACAGTAGAACGTTGGATTTTGTTTCTTCATCCATCTAGTGACTCTGAGACTTTCAATAAGGGAGCTTAAATCATTGATACTTATAGAAAGGATTTCTAGAAAGAAGTTATTGCAGATTCACAGTTAGCTGCATGCGAGGCAAGTGGCCTACCAGTTATACTATCTCTCTGGCCCTTTATCTGTATTTTATACCGGACTTTTGTCTTATGAATTTCTTCCATTTCTTCTTCTTAGTTACCTCTAAGTTTTTTTTCTTAGAAATCATCATGTAGTTTGTATCTAAATTCTAAATTTATTTCCACTTCCATGTTTGAAATGCATAAGTTCTGTCTGTGATTTTCCTTAATATCACTCTTTCTTTCTCCCATTTTGTTTTATGTTTTGTTCTGCTTTTAGAGAGGTGTTTACTCGCTTTTCATAGGAAATCATTTACTATTCCTTGCACAATTGACTTAGAGGCAACAAAGGGCCCATTGCTATTTTTGTCTGAGGAGGTCTTTATCACTCATTCAAATTCATGTGATAATTCCTGGCTAAAGGTTCCTTTTGTTTAGTATTTTGGACACATCTGCTATTCCCTTCTTGCTTTAGTTCTATTTGAGAAATCTTATGTGACTTATATAAAGGTTTCCTTATTTATGTGTCCTTCTTTTTCACTTGCTATTTTGCATAGTCTCTTGTAATTTTGATTTCAATGTTTTTGGTGTTCTTCTGTTGGCTTTGTTTGGAACTCTAAACTTGTATCAGTATAATTTTTCTCTCATCAGAATTAGGGTGTTCTCAATTATCTATTTTGGATTTTTAATCTCCTTTCTCTCTTAGTATTCCTCTAATGCAGAGGTTGATTCTTTTAGTGTTATCCCATATATCCTTTAAGTTTTATTTATTTTTTAAATTCCTTTTGTTCCCCTTCTTCTGTATTGATGATTATATATCATTTCTTGAGGTTACCGATTAAAGTTTTGAATTGTTCCATTTAATTGCTGAGTCCTACTACTTTATTTTCTCAGTTTAGCTAGTATACTCTTTAAGGTTGAAGCTACAGCACAGCGGGCAGGGCGTTTGTTTTGCATGCGGCCGACCTGGCCAACCCAGGTTCGATTCCTCCACCCCTCTCCAAGAGCCCAGCAAGCTACCGAGAGCGTCTCACCCACACAGCAAAGCCTGGCAAGCTCCCTGTGATGTATTCGATATGCCAAACACAGTAACAAGTGTCACAATGGAGACATTACTGGGCCCGCTCAAGCAAATTGATGAAAAACGGGAGGACAAGTGACAGTGACAGTGACAGTGACTCTTTAGCTCATTCGTTTCTACTTGAATTTTTCTCAGTTTTTTCCAGTTAAACATTCTTCAAATTTAACGGTCACTGATTTTGACATTTCATTGGATATCAGAATTGTTGTTTTGAAGTTTTTCTTGGACAATTTACAAAGTTCTGATCTAGATGAAGATCTTCCTGGCCTTCTGTCTTAGTTGTAAATGCGGGCAAATTTCTTCATTTTCTACAATATGTCAAGTGCATCTTGGGGTCTTGGGAGTGGCGCGGTGGGTATGCATGGACCTACGAAACAATCTGCGCCCTCTATTTGCAGGATTGGGCTATTGCTGTGCATCTAGGAAATTCTGCTTGAAATACCCTGGTAGCTACTATAGCTCGCCTGGGCTCTGGAACAGAAATCACTGTGGCTGGACTCTGCCAACTGATACAGTGTCACAGTCTGCTGACCTGAGCAGCAACTGGGTATTTTAGTCACAAGTACCCAGTCACTGTAGCTACTAGAGGTATTAATTTGTCATTTCCTGATTGCAATTACTGAGCCAAAGGTCAACAGCTCTGAGGATATCAAGGCTGAGAAAGGAACGTTGATACTGTTATTGTTTGACGAGGCTATGGCAGCTAGGTGGAGAGGCCTTTTCTGCTGCCAAAGAGGCTCATTTCTGTGTTTTCCACAGGCCTGTGTATTTTATGAAAAATGAGTAGGGTGTCCTGTTCCTACTACTTTGTGATATATTTGTGCTGGGTTTGAAATGATTTGTTGTTCTGAGAGCCAAGCCAGTAGCCATCAAATAACCTGGTCAACCACAACTAGAAAATTCCGACTTATTTGTAATGAAGAGAGCTGCGAGTCAAATTCCTTTAACCGTGGGAAATAGGGCTTCCTAAGAGAAAGCCCCTAATCACAAGAGTCCTTAAATTTGGGTGAATTCGAATGACAGGCTGGGACTTTCTGTCGTCTTTGCTTGTTAGACTGCTGGTTACTAAGATTCCACAGAAAAATCTTGCGTCTTGCATCTTTTGGTGCAAATGTCTTCAGTAACTACCGAGGTTTTCTAGGGACCTTATGGACTGGGCAGAGGTTAGTCATCCAGTTGGCAGAGCGCTGGCCACCCAGCATTCTGGTCTGCTTTGGTTTTCTGAGGAGAATCTGGTGAGCTGGGTGGAGCTGATTGAGTGAGTTTGGCTGTGTGCCCATAGACCTGGTGAACTGCTTTGGCTTCAGACACAAAGAACCCAACAAGTCTGGCTAAGCAGAGTTGGCTGGTTTGACTGAGAGCCTATGTACCTGGTAGATTTTTCCGGGTGAGATAACAGTTTGGGCTCATTGCGTGCGTGCGTGCCAGTCTCCCTGGATTGTGTTTGCTTAGTTGCTGAGCCTATGGGCGGGGCTCACCTCCAGGATGGTAGTACTGCTGAGACTCCCAGCCACACTGCCAGGCAACAAAGTCCACCTGCGCCGTCTCCAGAGCGCTGTGTTCTTTCAAGTCCCTGAATCTCCTCCAAGTCAGCAACGCCTTCTGCCTCTTTCATCTCTTCTGCAGAATCTTCCTCCAGGCTTCTTACAGACTTGGCTGCAGGGCTGGCCCTCCTCTTCTCTAACCACCCAATGCCACCTGCTCCCCTCAGCAGCCCAGGAACCATTGCAGTCTCTCCTGTCCAGCCTTCTCTTCTGCAAAGGCGTGTAGACCCAATAGTGTTCATTGCAGGGACTTGAGTCAGGGACCGGGCTCTTTCTGTCCTTCATAAAGATTTTTTTTTTTTCAGAGAGCTGGAGTGATAGCATAGCAAGCAAGGGCTTTTGCCTTGCAACTGGTCAACCTGGTTCTATCCCAGCCAGAGGCAGGAGTAAGCCCCCAGCATCCCTGGGTATGCCCCTCCCACCCCACCCCGCAAAAAAAAAGTTTTGCTAGGGAAGAATTTTGGCGGAGCACCCTTTTATTCTTCCATCTAGCTGCCCTTAGAGGTGGGTGTTAAGAAACAGCTAGCAAACATAAGATCTGAATACTGAGTGAAGGGTCTGTTTGGAAGGTCCCTGTCTGCTTCAGAAAGGGAAAGAGGATCCAAAGTAGAAATTCTTGTTAACAGAGAATGCAGTGTTTTAAACCTGTTTAATAACTTTATCTTTATATGTGTGCTTTGCCTAGTAATTTACCATAATTACACACCTTCCCTCAAATCTGTTTTTTTTTTTCCTAAAGATGGTGGTAACTTGGGCCTTTGGGATTCGGATTTTTTTTTTAAAGGAGGGGTATCTTTCCCATGTTTGCATGAGGATGAATGTTATCAAGTTGTTCTTTTTTCTTCTGTTATACGGGTTTTTCTCAACCAAGAAGTGAGAAGGGAAGACAGCAATTTTGTCCTCACTGCAAAACTACGAAAAGACACAAAGGAAAAGCTCATTATTGCCCCTTCACATCTCTCTGTTTACTTTCTCTGATTGTGCAGTGTTAACAAATGTTAGTAACCCTTTGTGCAGTCTTTCTCATCTTTATTTTCCTTATACAAATCTGAGTATATATAAGCATATGCACATATATAATGGCTGGCTTATTTCTAGCATAATAAAAACACCCTGCACATATTATTTAGTGACACTATTTTTACTAAACAACTTATCAGGGATGTCCTATTAAAAAATCATGAGAATAAATTTAGAAATCTAATTGGTTTTATTAAGGAATTTGTAATTGGATGGGAGCATCCCATCTTGCAAATAGAAAGACTCTTTAAGGGGTCATACAAAATGGAAGGTTTTTATTCTCAGAAGGAAGGAGGTACTCAATCAATAGCAGGAAAATAAAAATGAAGAGTATTTCAGGCAGCAACCTTCCCTCAGGGGAAGACAGGAGTGTTTTTACATACACAGAGATCGCCTCACTGGTGCTGGCCAAGAAACTTCAGATTATTTTTGTTTAAAACTATGTTTTGGGAGTATAAGTGCAGTTAGATAAGGTGGTAAGTCTTGGTGCTCTCCCCCTTTCCGGCCCTGACTGAAAGGCTGCAAGGACTGACATTAGGGCCTCCATTTTGGTAACGGTTCCATATTGAACAGGATATCCCGGTTTGTCTTTAACTTAGCTAACACAGTCGCTAGCAGGGAAACATGAAAACAGAAGGACAAGCAACGATTCAGGGCCAGAGAAAGCAAGGCAACAGACTGAAGCCCAATAAAGGAAGTCAACATTAGGCAAAACCAAGTTTATGGATGAAGGTTGCAAGGAAGGGATAAGCCAATCGGGAAAAAACCCAACTCTAGAGTACTGGGGAGGGCCACTCTAAGGCAAGGAAGAATGTCCAAACCTAAGTAGGGGCATAAAAAGAGGGTGCTTACTGCGACATGGAGTCACCCTATGTGCAGGGGAGCCTGGTGTATCAGCTTATGTGTGCTTGGCGAGAATAAAGGATATCTGCTCACAATTTGATTGTATCAATCCTCAGATGGTGGAGCCTAACACTGAATTCTGCATGAATGTGAATGGCGCATTGATACTTTTTCTTTAACAAGTCCTATAGCTGTGTGTGTGAGGGAGAGAGAGAGAGAGAGAGAGAGAGAGAGAGAGAGAGAGAGAGAGAGAGATTCTTTCTCCATGCTTTGAATTGATTTTTTTCACAAGAACAGTTTTGGTTGAGTGGATATATCACAACCATTGGAAACAATTTTTTTTCTCTTTGGTATTGGAGTGATTGATTTGGTGTGTCTACTTTGGCATTTTCCTTGCAATTCTTCTTTCCCTGTCTTTCATAGATAGATTTACCTTATTACTATTAGAAACCTCCAATAAGTAAAAATTGAAGAATAGGAAAAGTATTAAGTTAACCTTGTTATCATTTACTCTTTAAAACGAGTAAATGAGAAAAAAGAGAAGTTGTAAATGTCAGGGACTGGAATTACTGGGTCATATGGAAGATCATTTGCTGGGTCCTATGTCAACCTCATCTCTTTCATACCCTGAAGTTTCTTTAGATCTACCTGTGTTCTCACATGTGCTGACTATACGACTATATGACTGTATATGCTGACTAGATGAGGAAATTCAGCCATCTCAAATTTGAAATGTGGTTTGTCAGTCTATAAGAACACTTAGGCAACCCATGGAAAATTCAGTGCAGCAAAGAACTGAGGTGTCTAATTCAGTGCAGATGTAAGAACTGAGACATCCCCTGCCTATGATTTTCTGGAAGCATGGATCTTCTACTTCTAGGCTATCTTCTGTTGATGGATAGTAATCTCTGCCAATCTCCTGGCTATACACAGTTAAGGCCCTTTTGTCAGTTCAACCATCTAGTTAAACCTCTTCCAAATACCTTACCACAAAAATGTATTTATCATATTAAACCATTATATTAGTGAATTATTTGTTACACTGTAATATATAACTAGTGCAATAATCTAGGAGTGCTGTATCAATAAATATGACCACAGTAATGCCACAAATAAGGAAATACAATATCACAATGCCACATAATGATGATCGTTTATTATGGGTCCGTTGGGCACAGCTATTTTGGACTGGGTTCAAGGAGGAGATTTAAAAACAATTTAGGACTGGTCTCAACTGTTTTTTCTCTTGTATCTGAGTCGAGCTTCTAGTATTTCTTGTATCTTTCCTAAGCACCCCCTATACCAATCTTAGTATATTCTTCAAGTTGCAATAGGACAAGCCCAATCACTCATAGGATGATTGTATTTTGAACTAGGTGCTCTCAACTAGCATGACAGCAGCTAAAAGAAAGTTACATGCTGGTATGAAAGTCAGGTGGGCAGGAAAGATATACTTGGCCTTAAGAAGGAGAGTGACCTGAAAGTACTGTGAACAAGGTATAGATATATGGAGGTGTCAGAGCTTAGGGGAATTAAAGTCATCAACAGCACTGAGCTGAAAGGAGTGCCTTTTACAGAACATAATAAATGGTTGGAGAGAATTAAGAACCTGTCTAGACTATATGGTATAAAGACAAGGGTAGACTCCTCTTGCAGAGACCAGAAGGCCACGGTGGGTAATGAAAATCAACTGTGAGGAGAACTTAGTGCAAAACAAGTTTCTGATATTGCTGACTGGTAAAGAAATGTTGCATGGTACATTCATTTCAGAGGCAAGACAAAAAAAACAAGAAACAAAAACAACCCACAAATATAGGCTAACACTTTAAGATGAAAATTACAAAGGTCAACTGAGTCATCATATGTATGCCAGTGAACCCTTCTGAAAAGTCCTCACGCCCAGCAGTATGAGTTACTATGCCCTGTACCATGGTACAAAGAGGGAATGAAATCAAATGAAATCAAATCTGAGTGTCACCCATACGGGATGTGTTTTCAAAAAATTTTATATGATCAATGGTAAAGTTTCATATTCAAATATCTATGTATTAAATATTCTGTCTACTATATTTATGTTATGGAAAATTTTTTTTGTTTTTGCTTTTGCTTTTTTTATTTGTTGCAGCACACCAATGTTGCTCAGGGCTTACTCTTGTCTCTGTGCTCAGAAATCACTCCTGGTAGGGCTCAGTTGACCAGATGTGGTGTCAGGGATTGAACTCAGGTCTGCTACATGCAAAACGAGTTCCTGATCTTCTGTATTATCTTTCTAGCCCCAGGTTAGGAAAAATCTTAGATTATTTGGAACAACATAATAAAACTCAAATATAGTCAAGTAGCAGATTTAGGCAGCCTTTGGGATTTTTAGATAAGGAGATGAAATTATACACTAAACGTTTTATAAAAGACTGTATACTTAGGTGTTCAAAGTAAGTTCTTTTTTCCTTGATTCAAGTGAAATTTGAACAAATTATTTTTGGTCTATGGCAGTCATAATAAATATAAGTACATATTTGACACTTCAAGTGGATCAAACAAAATAATTGTATGTGCTTTAAAAATGAATATAAAAAATGAGTATATAAAATAAATAGCTTCCCTAAGAATTGCTTCTAATGCTGTCACCAATATGTTTCTTTTGAGATGATATTTCACAGCAGGATTACTATCATAGCTTCCTGCCTTGATTTACAAATTTCTCAATGATATCTTCTCTGTTAACACAAACAAGGGAATTATTTGACTCGACAAAAATCTAATTTCTCTTTTAAACCTTGAATTTAGCTCAAAGGTTGGCACCAAATTACAACCACGTCTAAATATCCAATTTATAATTACAATAACCAGAAATTATAGCACTAGGGAAATATTAAATTAAAATTTTATTTCCAGGATGAAGAATTCTGTCATTAAAATAAGTGCCATTACTTTAGAAGGACTTGTTTATGAACTCGCTTGGATATTTTGGACCTGTCTTTGTTTTTGTCTCTTTAACCCTCTCAAGCATCTATCACATGTGCCAGGAGAATCTAAATCTCTGTATGGTCATATGTGAGTACTTAAAATCTGTTTCTCCAACTGTTAGAGATGAAAAGATTCTCTGTGGAGAAAAAAAATGTAAACAAAAACTGATCTGATTTTAGTTTTGAAAATAATGATTTTGATGAGCAATTGATGTTAAAAAGAAAAATACTGGAGTGAGTCATTTCTTTAGTAGAACAACAGGTGGCAGCAAAGGGGGGCTAATTTTGGTGTTCTTATTTTTCTACAATAATAAAAAATAAAATAATTTTTCATAGACCATTTTGATTTCTGCTTAAAAAATTTACAGAATTCCTGGAACTCAGTAAACAATTTTGTTTAGTAGTGTAGGTTTTTTTTTTCTTTTAGAAAATAAATGTGTTCTAAGAGTAGTAAAAGAATATAGCTTTTAATTTACATTAAAAGAAACTGTACATTTTGGTAGCAATTAAGAAGAAGTAAAATAAACCAACTGAACAGATGCTTGGTTTCCAGCAGATGCTCACGGGGCCTCTCACTTATGTTGGCCAAGTTTTTTCTTCCTATTAAGCAATCTGTCTATCACAGCAGCATTTCAGCTTTTAAATCACCAAATTTAATTTATAATAAGGTTTGGTATTTTTTTTAAAATTCCAACACTAGAGTCTTTTTTGTTTGGAAATACCAAATCTGAATAAATTTGAATTTATAAAAATGGAAGTTTGGAGGCTGGAGAGATAGTGCGGCAAGTAGGATGCTGGCCTTGCACACAACTGATCTAGGTTCAAACCCTCACACCCTGTAAGGTTTCCCAAGCACCACCAGGAGTCATTCCTGACCCAGAGCCAAGAGTAATCCCTGAGCATCACTGGGTGAGGCCCAAAACCAAAAAACAAACAAAAAAAGAAATTGAAGTTTCATGACAGGAACTGGAAATTACCTATTCTTAGGAAATAAAAAGTACTTTGGTCATTATCCTAAACAATTCAATGGTTAAAAGGCACCTTGCTATGTTATCCAGATAACTATGTTTTGTTTTACTATTTAACTGACTGTGGTAGTCACGACTCTTTAGAGAAATACTCTACACAAATAGTTTTATTTGCAGAAGAGACTAAGATCAGAGAGAGGGAAAGAACTAAGCTCCCCGTGGCCAACAAAGAAAACGAAGAGAAAATAATGAATAATCATATCAAATCACTGAAGTAATTTCAGATAAAGTCAATCTCATGATTACAACAAGCCACTTGTTTTAAATTTTAATAGCTGTTATGATTTTTAATTCATTAAGGATGGCTAACTTACAAGTTGCTGGATGACCTAGAGATTCCTTTTATTTGATGACTGGAAGTATAAAAGGATCAAGTTTTCCAAATAAGAAAGGTAATTTTAGAGAAGTGTATCTTCATCTGAAGTCTTTTGAAACATCATATATAATCAGTTTGGGGCCAGGAAGATGGTTTCAAATCCTAGTGCACAAGCATAGCCTTAAATCGGCTGAGCAGCACTGTATCTAACTGGTCAGGCCTGTGCCACCAGCCTTAATACCGCTAGAACAGTGCCTGGTTCCCAGAGGGTGGCTTCGAGCAAATAACTAAGTAGGGCTAGAGAGGATAGTACAGCAAATATGGTATATGCAATCAACCCAGGCTTCAATCCTGTAGCACTGTCCTCCCGTTGTCCATTGATTTGCTCGAGGGGGCACCAGTAACGTCTCCATCGTGAGACTTGTTGTTACTGTGTTTGGCATATTGAATATGTCACAGGTAGCTTGCCAGGCTTTGCTGCGTGGGCGAGATACTCTCGGTAGCTTGCTGGGTTCTCTGAGAGGGGTGGAGGAATCGAACCCAGCTTGGCCTAGCCAGCCTCGGGCAAAACAAAAGCCCTACCACTGTGCTATCGCTCCAGATCCTATTACCCCAAACTCCATCAGGAATAATCCTTAAGCACAGAGCCAGGAATGAGACCCAAGAATCCCTGGGTGTGGTCCCCAACCAAAACCTTACATTAAATAACAATTAATAACTTAATAAAATAAAAGTATACACATTTATATTATAGAATAAGTAATGTATTTATATCACAACTTTTCTTTCATACCTCGATCTTTTGCTCCTAGTACAGCCCTCAGCCCTTCCTGTAGTTATTTTCTCTGTCCTTTGAAGATTATCTTAAGTTCTCACTTTCACACTGATGTAGTAACTGGAAAAAGCAACCAAAGTGTTTTAAGTTCTGGTGAGTAAAATTTCAGGCTGCCAGCTATCAAGTGGAGGGTTAAAATATATGGAATGAAGTGAAGACACAGGTCATTGGAAAATAAAATAAAAGCAAAACATTGCTCCATACATCTCTGTTTCCGTGAGCAAGTATATGAAAATGTTGCAGCTAATAAAACATTGACGATATGACCATGACATTGTTGTCCTCCAGGCAAAGGGCCTCTGTCACTGTAGCATTCACAAATTTTATGAGTGAAGTGGTCATGAAACCAGTGATCCACCCAATAGAAAACTAGATCTTCTCTAATTGGTTCTAAGTAACCAGATTAGTACCAACAAATCTTAGAGGATGTACAAAAGAAAATGTAATTTCAGACATTTCAAAAGAAAATGTCGGGTTGCTTTCAGAGTTTCTATCACACATCAATGACTCATCACTTGCAAATGGAGGAAGCGACAAAAGCAAAATGGGACTTGAGGGAGAGAACTCAGGGTCCTTGGTGGAGGGAGACAGTCGCTGAGAGTTGACTCGCAGTTGGAACATTTAATGTCAGGAACTCTGTTATCAAGTGCTTTGTAAATTGTGGCACTGTAGCACTGTCCTCCCATTGTTCATCGATTTACTCAAGCAGGCACCAGTAACGTCTCCATTGTGAGACTTGTTGTTACTGTTTTTGTAATATCAAAAATTGTGGCACCTAAACAAAATTAATTTTGTACATGAAAATAATTTTTAACACGTGACCTAATGGCAAGGGACAAACACCTTTGTCCAAATTGACTAGACAAAGACCAGTCAATTGCTGAAAAGTCAAACACAAAGGAAGAAATAAAAGACAGTCATAACAAAAGAATTTTGTTTTCAGAGCAGGAAGCAGCAACCACACCAGTACTGTCAGGTTCAGTCAAAAACATTTGGAATGTATGTTCCTATTAAGGTCATTGTTGGCAACTGAACTGTAATTGTGGGTGTTGGGTCAACTTTAAGCCTTTTTGACCAGTGAGACTTACAAACAGGAAGATAAGGAAGCATCTTGAATCAGGTTCAAAACTGCAGTAGCAATGTGTATGTCCTCACTGAGTGTGGTTATCTCTAAATGAAAGCAAATCCGGTGGCACCTGAATCATGACCTGAACAAGGTGAAAGAATTCATTCCACTTTTGATGCTCCTGCAATTCTTATAAGAAAGAAAAGCTAGTAAAGCACATTATATCATTTGTTAGCAAGAAAAAAAGATCCTAGCAGCATACATAATACTTCACAGATATAGCATAAGTTCATGTCAAATCACATTAAAAATTTGTGGCGAAATCATAATTTTTAAATAGAAATCGAGCCACCTTATTGGGACATTTCTTAGTTCACTTTTATTGTAACCTATTGATAGTTGTGCACAGATGTGCTGAAGATTAAAAAGATTATAAAATTCTAAAATAGCCACACACAATGAAGATGCTGACAGTATTGTGGGCATGGGTCATCATTAAAACAATATGTTTCTTCCACATGACCCAGCAATCCCTCTCTGGGGAATCTATTGCCAGGACAGAAAAACATTCATTCAAAAGAACATATGCACAGAATTATTCATTGCAACATGCAGTACTCTAACTGTCACTGTAACTGTCCTTCCGTTGTTCATTGATTTGCTCAAGCGGGCCCAGTAACATTGTGAGACTTGTTGCTGTGTTTGGCACAAACAATACGTCATGGGTAGCTTGCCAGGCTTTGCCATGGCCGCGAGATACTCTCGGTAGCTTCCCGGGCTCTCCAAGAGGGGATGGAGGAATCGAACTGGGTCGGCCATGTTGGCTGCGTGCAAACACCCTACCCACTGTGCTATCGCTGCTAAGAGTAATTCCTGAGTGCAAAGCCAGGAGTAACCCTTGTGCATTGCCTTGTGCAAATGCCCTTGCATGCTATCGCGTGCAAACACCCTACTCACTGTGCTATCGCTGCAGCCCAACATGCAGTACAATACCTAAGATTTGCAATCAACCTAGATATTCAATAATAGATAAGTGGATCCTGAAAACGTGGTTTATACATATACATACAATGGAATACTGCACAACTATAAGGAATAATGAAGTCATGGAATTTCCAGCAACCTGGATGGAAATGTAAAACATCAGGTTAAATGAAGTAGAAGAAGGATAAACACAGCCTATCTCTTATATGTGGTATAAAGAATAACTGGACGAGGGGAGGCCCGGATCAACCTTGGCCCCGGAGTAGAAGGAGAAGAAAGATTGATTGGATCGGCTAGGGGAGAAGAGACAGATGAGAAGTAACTTGCAGGTCAGGGGATTAAGGTACAAAGGTGATGTTAAGGAACAATAGAGCCAAATATTCAAACCACAGAGTCAACAACACTGTAATCAAGAGACCCATTTTTTTTTGGCTTTTTGGGTCACACCCGGCAATGCACAAGGGTTACTCCTGGCTTTGCACTCAGGAATTACTCTTAGCAGTGCTGAGGGGACTATATGGAATGCTGGGAATCGAACCTGGGTCAGCCACGTGCAAGGCAAATGCCCTATCTGCTGTGCTATCGCTCCAGCCCCAAGACCCAATCTTTAACAAACTATGATAGAGATGCCCATCAAGAAGAGAGGTTGGTAGGGTGGGGTGAGATGGGGTGTATGGAAGGAACTTGGGAACACTGTTGGGGGGAAGTTGCACTGGTTGTGGGATCAGTACTATAATATTTTATGTCTGAAACTCAACTATAAACAACTTTGTAAATCATAATGCTTTAGTAATTTTTTAAATATTATATGACTATTTAATAAAATTAAAAATTATTAAAAATTATTTTCAAGGTTTCTAATTTTGGATGTTGGGTCCCCTCCTAACCCTTCTAAAGAACTGGAGCCCAGGTTTTCAGGATACAGAGAATATTCACTGTTTCACAGACTTTTAGGAAATATATCTAATGTTAACAACCATAGTTTGATATACATTCATATATGTTAATCTGTCAGGTACTAGATTAAATATGCTATTGAACTATCATATATAATACTCACAATATATAATTATTAAATTCCTTGGGGAAAATGACTTGAATTTCCAAATATTTTTTATTCTAAAAATGTGACATCATACCTAAATTTTGTACCCTCTCTAGAGGAGTTTATAAAAAGATATAGCAAACACATAATATCCTAAATTAATTGTTAAGGGATCAGAGAGACTGATCAATAGGTCTAGTGCATCCTTTGCATGTGAGAGGTCTGGGTTCCATCACCAGCACTTCATGGTCCCCTGAGTACCACCCGGAGCAATTCCTGAGCACAGTCAGGAGTATCTCCAAGCATGGCTGGATGTGGCCCCCAAAACAAGACTTCTTAAATATATATAAGGCTAAACCTATAATTAAACAATCAAAGCATATACATTTATACTAAAGTGGAATAAATGAGGATGACAAACAGATATACACACTTTTATCATAATTAATGAACCAATACTTAATATCATTTTAACCGAATTTCATGCTTTGTGCAACTATTCTTTGATTTTTTTTTTTAAATCTCGCTTTTGTTTCTGTACATGACAGCTTGTTTAGTTGTCAATCTCCTTAGGCTTCCCTTGGATGTGAGAGTTGTCTTGATAATTTTGCATTTTGAGGACTACTTATCAGGTAGCTTAGAGAATATCCCTCCAATTGATCTAACATATTTCTCAGGATTATACTAGATCATGGGTTTAGGGAAAGAAAACAGATGAAAGTTTTGTAATCAGCACATCACACTTGGGTACATACTATCAACAAGACCCATATTAGCCTTAATTACCTAGCTGAAATAGTATTTTTCTTCGTTCTGTGTTTTAGTTATACTTCATCTTTTTTCCCTACATCTATACAGTAAAACTAGTTAGTAACGTAATATGATTAATTCATGTTTACAGTGTGGGGAATAATAATCTACTTTATTGTGGATAAACATCTAAACAAGTTATTTGTTATATTCTGAACAAGTAAATTTATTCTCATTTACTTATTTTTTAAATTTTTTAAATTTTTTTTTGTCACATACAGACTCAGGAATTTTATACTTTAGGTTAAAAATCCAGTAATACTCCATCCAGTTAAAGTGATTTGAACTTTTATCATTGGGAGTTCTTTTGGCTTACAATGCCTATGTGTTCTTGTTGTGGCCTACCCCAGACATATCTGAAGTATAACCTGAAACTGGCCATCATACACAGAAGGGAGGGAGAAAAGAAAAGAGGGGCAACCTACTCCAGATTGCTCACTAGCACTTTTGCTGAACCAGGGCATGCACTGAGGAGATTCTTAGGCAATGAGAAGACAAATTCTCTGTCACGCTAGACCCTATACAACCTGAACGTTTGGCCGCAGAAAGTCATGTCTACAACCCAGATAGCCTGAATAAAAAGGATACATCAAGGCTACGTCATTTGAACAGCTGGGGGAAATATGCAGTTCCAGGAGAGCTGAATGAGAAACTGAATGACAGCTCAGTTGCGAATCATGGGTCAGTGTGACATTTCAGATCTTTGCTTTTTTGGGGGAGGGGGGTTGGGTTTTGGGCCATTCACACCCTGCTGAGTTCAGTGCTTACTCCTGACTACATCCCAGGGATTGCCTACATATGAACCACTGTTGTTGAACTCAGGCTGGCCATGTGCAAGGTCAGTTCCTTACTCACTGTGCTGTCTTTCCAGCAACCTTGTCTTTTTGAGAACCTTCTAGACCAGTCTCTTTTGATTTTTTTTTCACTTTTTCCTTAGAAACTTTAGCATAATAATCAAAGATGATAGCAGAGCCAGTAGTGCATTTGCCTTGCACGCAGCCGACATGGCCAACCCGGGTTCGATTCCTCCGCCCCTCTTGGAGAGCCCGGCAAGCTACCAAGAGTATCTCGCCAACACGGCAAAGCCTGGCAAGCTACCCATGATGTATTTGATATGCCAAAAACAGTAGCAAGTCTCACAATTTGTTGTGAGACGTTACTGGCACCTGCTCGAGCGAATCGATGAACGGGAGGACAGTGCTACAGTGCTACTTTAAATTATGTCAGGTAATTGGATCACCTGAGCCATATCTGAATGCAATTTAGATGTTTACCCCATCTTTAATTTACATTGTCCAGATCTTTTCACATCTTTTAATATTCTTTTCATTTGTTTTTGAAAGTTAACTACACATTACATGAGTAATGAGTAACAGGAATGGAAGTAAATGGTCCTGAGGGGATGGATTTTTGTTAAACGTGCTGGGACTTGGGATGTGCTAAATATTTGCTGAAGTTAATAGCAGCAAAACTACAAATGAAAAATTGCTTTACCAACTTATCTCACAGTCCACACTGATGTAAATTACTTCTTCCCTCTTCTATTAAAACACCTGACCCAGTCTACTGTCTCATCAGTTAAGTTATTTTAGCTGGCATGTCCTGTCTCAATCAGAAATATTATTCACTCATACACTTCTCCCCTTTCTCTCGGACATTGGTGGACTCACAGGATAAGGATGTCTGTAGGCAATATCTTCATTCTGTACCCAAGGATAAAAGATGCCAAAGATAAGAAGCATTCTGTGGGAGCAAGGTAGGAAAAGGGTAATTATTTTAAATCCACTAATAGGAAGGGAGAAAAAAATCTATTTTTTTATTTCCAAATGTTATATGTTCTCTAATAAAGCAGGACATTTAAGATTTTTACTTATAAATCATTTTCTAGCACCCAATCATTCTAGCAAAAGCAAGTAATAGACAGAACGGTTCTAAGCTCTAGAAATTCTGCCCATCTGATATTTTGTTTTCAAATCAGACTTATGCTGGAAGATTTCCTCTCTCATATATAATATTCTCTTCATGCATAGATCTTTATATGGTAATATATTAACATTTCTTGTCATGACCTTCTGTATCATCGGAACACAAAATAGAAACGTCTCCAAATATTTGAAAAGAAATTGTTGGCAATCAGGAGATGTCCTGCATTAAAACCCTGTTTCAACTGTGTTTTAATGAAACAGAGTACGTTTGGGAAAATCCAAGATTATACTGAGGAAACATAGATACAAGTTTCTAAGTATAACTACACAGCCACAGTGTGACCCCCACTAGAAATTTTCGTATTATACTAGTAAATCTTTTGTCTGGGGTGTTGATGCAATATAACTTTAGTGTTTACACAAGTCGTCACCTTGTGTTTCCTCATTTGTCTGTAATTTTCTCTTTCCCTTTACTCTCTGCTCCTAACTCTAGACCCTTTTTATTTCATGAGTATCAGATGTTTACATGTATGTTTCTGGCACAAAGTTAAAATTTGTCCTCTGGAGCGATAGCACAGAAGTAGGGTATTTGCCTTGCATGCGGCCAGCCTGACTGACCCGAGTTCAATTCCTCTGCCCTTCTCAGAGTGCCCGGCAAGCTTCCGAGAGTATCTTGCTTGCAGGGCAAAGCCTGGCAAGCTACCCATGACGTGTTTGATCTGCCAAACACAGTAACAACAAAGTCTCACAATGGAGATGTTCCTGGGCCCGCTTGAGCAAATCGATGGACAATGGGAGGACAGTGCTACAGTGCTACAATAGAAATTGAATGGAGGAGGGACAGTCAATGAACTTCATGCTTCTAACAGACAATGAAAAAAGCACACCAAAAATGAGAATAAGCAGCTAGAAAACTTTACAGCATCTGAACTTTATTGCAGCACCTAATTTTATGTCTAATTAACTTAGCAATAAAAAGTTGGGCTTAAATTTCGTATGATAGTAGTTTCCTAATTTCACTTTTTTAGCAATGGATTCTTTTTTTTTCTAGAAGAATATATATTTGGCATCTCACTTTCTTAGGTGCTGGAAACTACAATCAAATTATTTATCAGTTCAGTATATGAGCATATATGTACATTGGCTTTAAACGATTCAGAATTTAATTATATTAAAAAGGTAATTTATACATTGGACTACCACTACATTCTAAGCCACCAAGACTGGTATTAACCACAAGAATATTGACTCAGTATTGACTGTCTAGTAATATGTCTACTTCTAACATTTGCTTTTTATTAGCTGTTCTTTCTAAAATTTGTTTTTTATTAGCTGCTCTTGCTATTTATTTGGAGTAACAAGTAGCATACCGACCTGGCTCAGGTCTGCTTTCCCTAAGGATCAGCAAAGCCTGCTAATTAACTGAGAATTCCCTCATTCTATGCTTCTAAAAGTCCTAGTTGTAAGAATTTCAATTATATAGATTCATGCAATTACCTTGAAACTAGTCTCTGTTCATTCCAGAAGTTGTACTTTGAATAGATTTTTATTAAACACGTTATGCCCGTGATCACAAACTTATCACTGAGATATGAAGTTGGTGTCCATAAATTCTCCACATTTTTGTTAATTAGATTTCTTCATCCATTTCATCTAAAGGGATTCTTTTTTAATTTTTTTTAATTTTTATTAGTGAAACACCATGAGGTACAGTTGTAGACTTACAACTTTTTGTGCTTGGGTTTCAGTTATACAATGATCGAGTTCCCATCCCTCCACTAGTGCCCATTCTCCACCATCAATGATCCCAGTATCCTTCCCACCGCCCATCCAACCCCGCCTCTATGGCAGGGCATTCCCTTTTGTTCTCTCTCTCCTTTTGGGGGGAGATGTCAGTATATTCAACCCTGTTCCATTGGTCTGCAGCTCTGCCTTTGTTCCAGTACCATGCTGTTTTAATTATTACTGCTTTGTAGCAGAGTTTGAAGTTAGGAAGGTTGATTCCTACCATTTTCTTTTTCCCAAGAAAAAGCTTTAGCTATTATTAGTTATTATTCCCAAGAAATAGCTTTAGCTATTCGTAGGGGCTAATTGTTCCATATGAATTTCAGAAGTGTTTGCTCCATTTCATGGATATTGTTATAGGGGTACAATTGAATTTGTACAATGCTTTGGGAAGTATTGCCATTATGACAATGTTAATTCTCCCGATCCATGAGCAGGGGCTATCTTTCCATTTTCTTGTGTCCTCTTTTATTTCCTGAAGTAGCGTTTTGTAGTTTTCTTCATACAGGTCTTTTACTTCCTTAGTTAAGCTAATTCCTAGGTAGTTGATTTTCTGGGGCACAATTGTGGACAGGATTGTTTTTTTTTTTTCATGTCACTTTCTTCTCTCTCACGATTTGCATATAGAAAAGCCATGGACTTCTGGATATTGATTTTATAGCCTGCAACTTTACTATAGAAGTCTATTGTTTCCAGGAGTTTCTTGGTAAAGGTTTTAGGGTTCTCTAAGTATAGAATCATATCATCTGCGAATAGTGAGATCTTGATTTCTTCCTTTCCTACCTGAATGTCCTTAATATCTTTTTCTTGCCTAATCGCCATGCAAGTACTCCAGTACTATATTGAAAAGCAGTGGAGAGAGTGGGCATTCTTGTATCATCTTTAATCTTAGAGAAAGGCTCTCAGTTTTTCTCCACTGAGGATGATGTTTGCTATAGGCTTGTGGTAGATGGCTTTAACTATATTGAGGAAAGTCCCTTCTATACCCATTTTGGTGAGGGTTTTCATCATAAATGGGTACTACATCTATTGATATGATCATATGGTTTTTATCTTTTCTTTTGTTGATATCATGAATTATGTTGATTGATTTCCGAATGTTAAACCATCCTTGCATCCCTGGGATGAATCCCACTTGGTCATGGTGTATGATCTTTTTGATGAGTTGTTGAATTCTATTTGCTAGTATTTTGTTGAGAATCTTCGCATCCGTGTTCATCGGGGATATCGGCCTGTAGTTTTTTTTTTCTTGTGGTATCCTTGTTTCCTTTTGGTATTAGAAAGATATGGGCTTCATAGAAACTGTTTAAGAGAGTTTCTGTTTCTTCAATTTCCTTGAAATGCTTTAGAAGAACTGGCACTAGGTCCTCTTTAAATGTTTGGAAGAATTCGCTGGTGAATCCATCTGGACCTGGGCTTTTGTTTTGGGGAAGACTTTTGATTGCAGTTTCAATTTCCTTGATGTTAATAGGTCTATTCAGGTACTCTAGATCTTCTTGATTCAGCCTTTGGAGATTATAGGAATCCAGAATTTATCCATTTCTTCTAGGTTCTCTTGTTTCCTGGCATGCAGACTTTCAAAGTAGTCTCTGATGATCTTTTGAATTTCTTTGGTTTCTATTGTGATATTCCCCCTTCTCATTTCTGATTTGGTTTATTAGGGTTCTCTCTCTCTCTGTTTCTTTGTGAGTGTTGCTAGTGGTTTTTCGATCTTGTTTATTTTCTCTAAGAACCAGATCGATTTCATTGATTTTTCAGTTTGTTTTTCTGGTTTTTATGTCATTGATTTATGCTCTAAGTCTTATGATCTCTTTCCTTCTGCCTGGTTTGGGATCCTTTTGTTAATCCTTTTCTAAGATCTTGAACTGTGAAGTCAAGTTGTTTATGTGGACCCTTTCTTCCTGAGAAATGTTTAAGGGATGGATGATTTTTCTGGCTTGTCTAAGTTTTATAAACCAAAGGAAAATGAATAAGATAACTTTCTCACCAAAATCATGCTTTAGAATAGTCTGGCAAAAATGCCATGAATATTACAACTGCCACCATATCACAGTATAGCCAGACACAAAGCCTGGGAGACACTGTCACTGAACAAAAATGTTGTCCAAGGACATGTCTTTCTGGATTCTGAATCTTTTGCTCTAGATTTATACTGTTGGGTTAGAAAATCCATTGTCAATCCAAGATACTTCAGTCAAGAGGCTTCTTAGTTTATGAATGTCAGCTATCATCCATGTCTGCTTCATCTGTGATCATTTACTATTTTTTTGAGCCAGATATTAGAGACAGTATGCTTGCAGGTGGTTCCCAAGTGACCGTTGATGATACTAGAAATTCAAACTAGGAATTGAGACATAATGTCAAGGAAACAGTACTAAAGTTTGTGCCACCTATTTTTTTGTGGTAAGCAAAATCACTTCCTGTAGCTCAGAGGTGTCTGTTATACCAGTGGCAATGTTTAATTAATATTTTCAGAAGTACGTAGTATCAATTTCATTGGTTATTTAATCTTCACCTCCAGAAAGACTCAGCAACTATCTGATTTTTAAATGTTTCCCCCAGAATTCACAATAAGAAAAATAACAAATCCTCCTGGCAGGTGATGACACAGAAAATTCTGTGCACAATTCATATTAATTCTGGCGTAACCGCTCCTTGAAATGTTGTTTTTTCTTTATAAAATAAACACCAGTGTATTAATTTTATGAGATTTCAAGAGAAAATAGGATTAAGCATCCAATAAAAGGCCTCTATTGTGGAACAAGAAAGAACTTCTATTAACAGGAATGAAATGACATAAAACACTCTATCATAAGATCCCTAAAATGTTCAGATGTTTTCATGTGATATAAAATGCTAGTTTTTGACAGCTGGACATGGGAAGGGAAATGAAAAATGATTGGGAATAGCTGTGCTATTTTCTTTACTGCCAAATTGAACAGGAAATAGTTCCAATGACTTAGTTTGTGACAAGCTCTTAGTTATTATCCAAATTAAAGTGAGTTTCTGGAGCATGGCATGTCTGGAAGGCTGACATTTGTAGAAATGACAGCCTGAGTAAAAGCTTTTAGCAAATTCTCAGTGGTAGCTAAATGCGAAATGTGAGACCTCTCTCTGTTCAAATGAAAAAGTTTCTATGACTGATGTGTAATTATATATATCCTAATTATTTATATATATGAAGGAGAATTTAAAATATCCTTAGTGTAATTTTCTTCAGTGTTCACAAGGCGCTTATTCTACCAAGAACCAAGATGGAAATTCATGGAAAAATATACAATTAATAGACCATATGAAATTACAGTGTCATACACTACCAAAAAAATCTGTTGATGTATAGAGTAGGAAACATAACTAGAAAAAAAGCAGCTCTAAGTATGATGTAGACAATGTCATTGGCATGATCTTTGAAAATATAAGTACCTTAGCAGCCTTATAATCCCAATTTTCTGTTTATGCTCAAACAAAACAGCCCATGATATGAGCTATCACTGAGGAACATCACAACTTAAAACCCTGTAACCTAGACATGAAGGAATAAATTCCACTTTATGCTCCCACGTTAGTGAAAGTCACTGATTGATTCTGAGTCATCATCAAGTACAGTATGACTTAACTCTATTAACATAAACACAGTGACATTTATATTTTAACCAGGTTCAGATCTCCCAGATGTGATATAGAATGATCAAACGAGAATTTACGATGCATAATGATTTTATTTCAAGATTGGTATCACTGCATAGGACATACAATCTTCTTACAAACCTGGTTTAATGGGAGTTTGTAGGAAAAAAAGAACTACCTTTTGCTCTATAATTGCAAAATTTCTGATTTTTAGTATAAGTACATCTAAGTGTCTCTAAATTGCAGAGGTATCAATAAAAAAAAAATAAAATATACTTAGCCTGCCAAAGAGACAGGCAAGGGGTGGGAGGTGGGGGTGATGAAAGGGAACCTGGGAATACTGGTGCTGGGAAGTGTACACTGGTGGAGGGATGGGTGTTGGAATCCAATTATGAACGGCCTTGTAATTCCTTAAAAAAAAGAAAGAAAGAAAAGAAAACATACTTAGATCAGAGAGCAAATGCATGTTCTTTCTAAGAGTGGAAAGATAATGTGATAAAAATTAATGGAAAGCCATTTCCATGTCAACAGATAGAATTTCACTGAGATTTTCCAAACACATTTATCTCAAGTTCTGATGCTATTGAATTGTTGAGTCCATAAGGCTTGTCATTTGAGGACAGATACTTTTTTTTAAATTTATTTCTGCATGCTCACTGCCTTTCATGAAGCCTCACCTATAAGCATAATCTCACTAAAACAGGTCACAATACATAAAAGCAGACACTGAGATTTGGATTGTAAGAATGACTAATTTTTTTTCTGTCTAGATATCCTGCAAGACCCATGAAAATTAAACTTATAAATTAGTTGCATAAAATAGTTCTAAGGGCTTTGTGTTCAAGTAACCCTATTAGAGTCTATCCATGCTTTAACACAAAGCATTAGTAGAGTAAGTCTAAGCACAGGAAGTTTAAATAAATTTTTGCTTTGCTTTGCTTTGTTTTGTTTTGTTTTGTTTTATGGTCATATTCAACAGTGCTCAGAGCTTACACCTGGCCTGCACTCACAGATCACTCCTGTGGCTTTGGGGGATTATATGGGGTTCCATGGATCAAACCTGGGTCAGTTGCATGCAAGGCAAGTCCCCTTCTTTCTGTATTTATTGCCTTGCTTTTTTTAAAAAAGAATTTACCTGGGCTCAGAGTGATAATGCAGTGGGTAGGTCATTTGCTTTGCATGCAGCTGACCAGGGTTTAATCCCCAGTATCCCATACAATCTCCTGAGCACCACCAGAAGTAATTCCTGAGTGCAGAACCAGAGTAACACCTGAACATCGCTGGGTGAGAAATCCTCTCCCCTACCCTCACCCAAAAGAAGAATTAACCTAAGACTATATCTATGGGGTCTATGCAGTTCATTATTCTTGATCCTTATTAAAGGCATAGAATAACATAACTGTGCTTCAATAAAAAATAAAATAAACAAAAAAAAAGAAAAAATAGATTAACACAACTGATCTGATTTCTCTCAAAAATGACAGCTTCCATGTAAGTGGATTAACACGAAGAGTATCATGCTAAGTGAAATGAGTCAGAAGGAGAGGGACAGACATAGAAGAATTGCACTCATTTGTGGAATATAAGGTAACAAAATGGGAGACTAACACCCAAGGATAGTAGAGATAAGGACCTGGAGGATTGCTCCACAGCTTGGATGCTGGCCTCACATACTAGGGGAAAAGGCAGCTAAGATAGAGAAGGAACCACCAAGTAAAGGATGCTTGGAGGACCGACTTGGGATGGGAGATATGTGCTGAAAGTAGACTATAGATTGAACATGATGACCACTTAATATCTGCATTGCAAACCACAACACCCTAAAGGAGAGAGAGAGTAAAAGGGAATGTGCCTGCCACAGAGGCGGGGTGAGGTCGGGTGCTTGGGTGGGGATGGTGGGAGAGATTCTGGGGTCATTGGTCGTATAGAATGGGCACTGGTGGAGGGATGGGTGCTGAATCATTGTATGACTAAAAAGTAAGCACAAAAGTTTGCAAGCTTTTAACTGTACTTCATGGTGATTCATTAAAAAATAGTTTTAAAAAATGGCAGCTTTGATATATATATATATACATATATATGCAGCTTTTTTATCTTGTGATTACTATATTTTTCCAAGATCTACTTTATTAGCAATCAACTAAAATTTCAATTAATTATTATAAATGTTAAAGAAATGGGTTTCTTGATTACTCACCTCTGAAAACTTGAACTGCCTCTATCCATGTGGCCTGGGCTCATGTGTGGGGTGTGTGTGTGTGTGTGTGTGTGTGTGTGTGTGTGTGTGTGTGTGTATGTATTTCTTGGAATAGAAACCACTGTCTCATTAGAGTTCTGCCACTGAGTCATGTTCCCAACATAGGCTTTCCTTGTTTAATATAAAATTTCAAGCTGTATTTCAACCAGACCATTTTGGAATTCTGGTATTTGAGGATAAAGAGTCTTTGATGTATTTATTTTGTCTATAATACAAATGACAAGAACAATTCTGTTTCTATCATAAATTCCAGATTATACCTAATTTACAAATGCTGATTAATATAATTTAGATTATAAATCCCTTTCTTTGGAGGATAGGAGTATATGAAATACTACTAACTCACTTTTAATTCAATTTTGATACATGCATTATTTTCACCTGAAAATACTTAAAACACTTGCATTTCATTCTTGGTAAAAGTATTAGTTTTGGTAAAATGACTGTGGTGAGTAATTATTACTGTTTTGATTTCCATAGGGATTTATTTCTCTGTTATCATATCTCAAAAGTCTGCTTCTAAGTTAAATCCCACAATTTAGCCTGATTGAACAGAGAATTATTGCATTAATATTTAAAAAAGTTGCCCGTGACATTAGCCGGCATGCTTTTAATGATAAATTTTGTGCATAACTATTAAATCACTTAATTTCACTTTTCTTTATGCTTCTTAGTTCAATGGAAATTGTAACAATTCATTACTTATAGAGGTGTTTGTTTATTCATTCCATCAATCAATGAGTTCTTGAGCATTTCAACCCAAGGAACTGGAGAATCTACAATGAAAAACATCTAAATTTCTTTCTTCAGAGAGTAACAATGGAAGAGTACCACAACTAAATTGGTGTGCAAGTACCACGGCCCAGAGTGCAACCCCTGGTGAGCATATTTGTGAGCAAAACTAAAGTGTGCAAGCTCGGGTGAACATAATGGCCATGTATGTGAGCAACTCAATCTTCTGTGTGATACCTGTAGAGCACCAGTACAGAAATATTTGAGTAACACAATGCACAGCAAAGCATGTGTGAGACCTATAGACATCACAATAACAACACCAACAGAGGAAAGGGATAAATAAATTAAAGGACCAAAAACAAAAGAAAAGCAGAGCGGGATTATTATTAGGTTTATACAAGAAAAATAGAGATGAAATCCTCACTACCTAGAACATTATAAACCTTGAAAATATAATAGCTATTATAATAACTAAGGCAGAGTCTCCTGCCCCCACGCCTGGCCTGTCCTCGCCGGGGCCCCTTGGAGGGGGTGGGTTGAGTTTCTCTCCCCACCCCAACCAGAGCTCCAGCAGCCAAAGACCTCCAGAACCAGCCACCACCATGCTGAGACCACTCTCCACACCCATGAAGGTATCGGCAGAGGAACAAAGGCATGCGGGTCCCGGGGCTGAGCTCTCCAAGCCTGCTCAGATCGGGGCTGAGCATCTTCCACCCAGATCATCCATCTTCCAGTAGGCAGGGGTCACACCCACCAACTGGCCCCCTGGCACCGTGTAATCCCATCAACGGCCAAGACCCAGAGACTATAAAACCCAGCTCCCGGAAGCTTACATCTTATTATCTCATTCTTACTTTGGACAACCTGGCAGGCTACCGAATGTAACCTGCCCACATGGCAGAGTCTGGCAAACTCCCCATGGCATATCCAATATGCCAGATACCAGTAACAATGATGGGTCTCATTCTCCTAACCCTGAAAAAGCCTTGAATGTGGCACTTTTTAAAATCTCAGGGCTAGGGCGAAGGAGACGTTACTGGGGCCTGATCAAGGCAATCGATGAACAACAGGATGATCGTGATAATGATAATAACTAACCCGGAACGTTCCTTTGGCTGTAAGTTTTTAAAGGGATGATTAAATTTATTTCTTTAGGCCTCTGACTAAGGAAATAGTCTGCTAAGGAATTATTGACATATTTTGTTTGTTTGGCAGCCACCCCCAGCAGTGCTCAGGGTTTACACCTGTCAACCATAGTTTTTCTATCAATTTAACAGAAATTAGAGTGTGACGGTTTATGAAAGCACAAATGTAAGTTACTAATTTTGCTTCATGTTATTAAATGATTCATAGAGGAGAGTATTTGACATTTTACATTTGAGCATGGTATGAGGATTGGGAATTTGACAAGTTAAGAATGGGAGAGTATATGGCTCACATATGCTGCCTGAGTCCATGTGCTGCCTGCGCCCATGTGGAGGAGCACATGTGGTGCCCGAGCACCTGTGTCGCCCGAGCACATGTGTCACCCACATCTTCCCTCTTGAGATGTGTACTTTCATGCTTTTGTGTCTAATGCTAGGATGTGTTTAGGAGCTCTCTCTATGCCCTTGGAGAAGCCTGTGTTCTCTCTTGAGTACATTACTCTCTCACTCTCCTCATCCCCACCTTAAAAATCCTCCAAATAAAATCTATTTATTTAAAAAAAAGAATGGGAGATTATAAACCTTGAAGAAGGAACAGCACAAGTAAAAGCCAAGAGATGCAAAGATACGTGGCACGTTATGATGAAAAGAGACAAAGCAGTGTGAGCAGAGTATAGATTATGATCGGAGGTCAAATTGGTTATGCAAATGTGATCAGACTGTAAACAGTAGAAAGTGTACTGGTAAGTAAAAACTTGGAAACCATCCCTAAAGAAATATAGAATAAATGAAATCAGGGAATAATAGGACCTGAAAAAATATTGTAGAGATATTAGGTAGCAGTACAGATGATAGTGAAAAAATCTGGAAATAAAATTTTCATTATAATTTAGGTAAGCCAGAAATAACTAGTATCATAAGAGATGTGGTAGAGAGACTACAGAATCATTCTAAAGAAGTATCAGAATAGTTAGATAAAAAAAAAGAAATGAAACTGAGGGAAATGACTCTTTCCAAATGACATTTTATTGTCCTTCTGTAGGCATTATTGAATGCTTGGTATCTTTGGTAGATGGTTATAATTGTTACAGTTTTCAAAGAATTAAGAGCAAGTACATGGCGAAATCCATTGTTTTCCAAGGCTAGATGGTATGAATGTTCTCTGAAAGCTAGAGATGTGTTGTTCACTCCTGCTTTAGGGTTCCATAATGTAATTTGTAAGGAGTTTGGAGTGGGAGTGAATGTCTTTTTGAAGCACCTTTCTTCTGAATGCTATGATAAAACAGATACCTACGGAAACAAAGATCCTACAACAGTATCAAGAGCTGCACACATTTTGGATATAGCCTTAAAAACACTGGCTGAATTACCAGAGGAATATAGACTTCTGTGCTTGGCGTATGGTCTTACACATTCAAGACAAAGCCTACAGCAAAAACTTTAAGTAAACAGATGATGAAGTAAATGCAATGAATGTAAATTTTTATAATTTAGCTCAAATGTTGGAGAAGTGGCATAACGTCATCTTTTAAAGATTCTTTGTTGTGGGAAAGATAAAGTAATTTCAGGTTTACAAATTAGCAAGTATGAAGGGATATTTGTAGGACAAATTGTTTTGGTTGGAAAAATACTGTACTGGATCCACCCTAGTTTTCAGATGCATATAACTGAAAGTCCACTTAAAACAATAAAATGCATTGAATCATTATGAAGTTTGCTGATAGAATAGGCTTCTATATTTCTGATTCAGTGATTCACTGTGTCACAAAGAAACTTTAGCTATTTTTTTTCCCTCCCCTCTCTTTTCAGTGACAGCATTGGCACCATCTGAAGACCATCTAACCTCATGGTCATGGATTGCTTGCCAATAGCAGTGGGGGCCATGAGCTTCTTCATTTACATGCAGTGGACGAACCAAACTAGATTCCAGGGGCTGTCTCTTAGTAGAAGAACGCTTTCCCAGAATTTGCCTCCAGATCCTTGGGTCTTATCGTTGTCAGGCAGCATAGACATGTATATCCAAGGCAGTCACTGGCAAATGGCCAAGAATAGAACAATCCTTTGTCTGGTGAGGTTTGTGGAGCTGGCTGTAGAATTCTCTTTCTCTGAGGTACACGAAAAATGGGATGATGATGGTAAATATGGAATGGGTAATTTTTAAACAGTTCTGATAAGAAAGGAAGAAAGGGAAACCAGCAATGTCTAATGACAGTAATCTTTTGAGCTTTTAAAACATACAGCCTTTATCTCCTAATGTGTTTGGAGTTTGGTATAGATAGCTTTATATATCACCCCTTAAAGGTTATACTGGGCTGGAGCGATAGCACAGTGGGTAGGGTGTTTGCCTTGCACATGGCTGACTCGAGTTTGATTTCTCCTTCCCTCTCAGAGAGCCCGGCATGCTACCAAGAGTATTCCGCCCACACGGTAGAGTCTGGCAAGCTACCCGTGATGTATTCAACATGCCAAAAACAGTTACAAGTCTCACAATGGAGACGTTACTGGTGCCCACTCAAACAAATTGAAGAACAACAGAACAGCCTCGCTACAGTGCTACATGGAGAAATAGGACATAATAAAGAAATATGATTTAATTTTGCATACACACAAAAATAAAAAAATATGGCAGACCCATGAGCAAAGAGTTCATATATGGGCACTAAAAGCTAATAGCAATAGATGAGATAAAAATAACTATACTAAAATCTTTACAATATAAAATTGCATCACAAAAAATGCTTTTTTTCAAACTTCCTGTTTCTTTTCATTTTGATTGAGATATCATTGGTTAACAGCACTGTGTACATTTTCAGAACACAGATTTACTCTTCAAATGTGTGCTACCACCCCTACTCACCATCAAATTGCAGTCTTTATGTTTTTGTTTGGGGACCACACTCCTTGATGCACAGGGCTTACTCTCGCCTCTGTCCCCAGGCATCATTCCTGGCTGTGCTCAAGGGACCATGTGTGGTTCTGGGGATAGAAATGGAGTCAGTTATGATGGCTTAAACCTGAACTATCATTCGGTCCCCTTATCCACAGTATTTTGAAGTGATTATACCTTTTGTTCTCAAACTTCAGTGTTCTCCTCTCTACTGGGCCTGAGTCAAACAGTTGCCAGAATCCAAGAGTTTGCTTTCTTTATTGCATGTTTGCTTTACCTTTTTAAAGTTTGTTTGTTTGGGGACCTGAACATGCTGTTCTCTGCAAAACTCCTGGCCATACTCAGGGAACATTATGTTATGCTAAAGTTGAAACTAGGTCAACTGAGTACCAGAAGAGCCCCCTAACCACTGTGCCCTCTCTCTCTCTCTCTCTCTCTCTCTCTCTCTCTCTGGTTCTGCTTTTCTTTTGTAAGGATCATTTTCCCCATCAGGTGCTAGTGCTTTTAAAACAAATCTATTTAAAACTAATAATCTCTTCACTCAATAATTTGGGGAATTCTCCCACTGTTTTCACCCATTTGATTTTTAAGATATAAGACACCTAATGATATAATATATACCTATTAAAGTAAAGTTTAAGATACCAATTTATTTTTCTTTTATGATTCCTCCATCTCTCTAAGAGAGCCCAGCAAGCTACCGAGAGTATCCTGCTCGCATGGCATAGTATGGCAAGCTCCCCATGGCAAATTTGATATGCCAAAAACGGTAACAACAAGTCTCACAATGGAGACGTTACTGTTGCCCGCTCAAGCAAATCGATGAACAACGGGAGGACAGTGCTACAGTGCCACAGTGCTACTATTTTTTAACACTGCTACTGACAACAGATAATTATTATGTAGCTTTAATGACCAGCAAAAATAGTCAAACTCTTAACTTTACGCCAGTTGAAAATATCTTCACCACTAGCATGACCCTGTGTTAGCAGGTGAGATGTATTGGCTTGTTTCTCTCTACTGGCGCAGAATGAGAAAATTGAAATAGGGATAAAGTGCTTAGTAGGAAATAAAGGCTCTAAGATATTGGTAGGATTTTAAACTGGTCTTCTCATTCTTTTTTCCCATAATGTGTTTTTATAGATTTCTCACAAGTAGCAATAATCAATTGGAACCCCAAGTTTCAATTTGATGGAGCTGGAAATTTTTTCTTTCATAGCTGACTGTGTTTAGCGTGAATCACCTTTCCCTGGGCCTCTACATCTGGAAAGTACTCTCTCTCTCTCTCTCTCTCTCTCTCTCTCTCTCTCTCTCTCTCTCTCACACACACACACACACACACACACACACAAGCACTCCATTAATTTCTAAGTGAAAACCCTTGATTGAGTAATTTTTTTATTTTATTTTTTACTTTTTAATTTTTTAATGAATCACCGTGAGGTATAGTTACAGACTTACAAACTTTCGTGCTTATGTTTCAGTCATATAATGATCAAGTACCCATCTCTTCACCAGTGCCCATTCTCCACCACCAATGTTCCCAGTATTCCTCTCACCACCCTCACCCCATCCTCCCACCCCCCACCCCCACCCACTCCACCTCTGTGGCAGGAACATTCCCTTTTACAGTCTCTCTCTCTCTCTCTCTCTCTCTCTCTCTCTCTCTCTCTCTCTCTCTCTCTCTCTCTCCTTTAGGGTGTTGTGGTCTGCAGGTATTAAGTGACCATCGTATTCTGTCTACAGTCTACTTTCAGGACACATCTCCTATCCTGAGCAAGTCCTCCAAGCATCCTTTATTTGGTGGCCCCTTCTCTATCTGAGGTGCCATTTCCCCCAGCATGTGAGGTATTAGTCTCCCATTCTGTTTCTTTATATTCCACAAATGAATGCAGTCCTTATATGTCTGTCCCTCTCTTTCTGACTCATTTCATTTAGCATGAAACTCTGATTGAGTCATTTTAAAACACCTTCTTCCTCCAGTACTCAACCTTTGGTGTGGTTCAGAATGCCTCCTGGTGTGGTCTCTTTACTTAGTTATAGTCAGCCAACCAGCACATAACTCAGGTGCCTATCACCCTGTTCCCAAATCATGGTAGTATATGCCAAGTTGTGAGAAGTCTTCATCAAGCTTGGGGGCAATCTGACACGCCTTTCTCTCATCTCTAAATGGGGCTCTAAAATTCAATATCTAAGGCAATTCTGATTAAACAACAGGTCAGCTTCCCTTCTGCTTCATATTTTTCAGGGAACATTCTTAAGTCTCAACTACAAAGAAATCCATCCACTTTTTACATTAGAAGCTAAAAATTCCTTATTAGTTTTCTGCTGTTTTGCTCTGATAATCTTAGAGCAAATTATGAACATCATGGTTTTTGTATTTAGATGACAAGGGTGTCACAGCACATATTGTTTGGTGTCTCAAGTTTTAATCTATACCAAATTAACACTTCAGGTACCATCTGCCACAGCAGGAAAATCAAAAACAAAATAAGCTCTTCATGTTTATTCAGATATCTCTTCCTGAAGCCAATTATTACAAAGAAGTTATCATTCTTCACTTCCTCTCCCAGGATTTCTCTTCATCTTCTCCCTTTTGCTTCTTTAGCTCTTCCCTAAGCTACCTACCATTCATTATATTTTTTCTTATTATTTGTCTTTATTTTTTCAACTTTCCTCTTTAGTAATCAACTACTGTAGAGGGCTCTCCAGTTCACAGTCAGTTGTTTCAGAAGAAGTTACATTAGATGGGCTGAGTGAAGATCCAAGAAGAAATCTGTTATTCTTTTATCTAGCTCTATCAGCTCTGCTTGGGCTTGTCAATGAATACTGTGTTTCACACACAACTGTTAGTTATTACCATTATAAAAATAATATCAGAGGACTCAGGATATGGCTCAGTGGGTAGAACTCAGACTGCATGTGTGATACATTGTGTGTGATCTCTGCCACCAATAAAAAAGAAAATGAACAACAAAAATAAATACTGAAACACCAGCTAAAGAATGCAAAAGATTCCCTTAAGATTTGATGTACTTGAAGCTAATGGTATCTTCAAAGATGTCACACCACTGGTCGAGCAAGTGAAAACAGAGATAGAGAAATGGGACTATCTTAAACTAAGAAGCTTCTGCACCACAAAAGAAGCAGTGACCAAAATACAAAGACAGTCTACAGAATGGGAAAGGATATTCGCCGAATACACATCTGAAAAAGGGTTGATATCAAGGATATATAAAGTACTGGTTGAATTCCACAAGAAGAAAACATCCAACCCCATAAAAATATGAGGCAATGAAATGAACAGAAACTTTCTCAAAGACGAAATCTGAATGACAAAAAGCACATGAGAAAATGCTCTACATCATTAATCATCAGGGAGATGCAGATCAAAACCACAAGGAGATACCATCTCACACCTCAGAGACTGGCCCACATCCAAAAGAACAAAAGCAACTGATGCTGGCGCGGATGTGGTGAGAAAGGGACACTCCTTCACTGTTGGTGGGAATGTCGACTGGTTCAGCCCTTCTGGAAAACAGTATGGACGATTCTCAAAAAATTAGAAATTGAGCTCACATTTGACCCAGCAATACCACTCCTGGGAATATATCCCAGAGAGGCAAAAATGTATAGTCGAAGTGACACCTGCACTTGTTTGTTCATTGCAGCACTCTTTACAATAGCCAGAATCTGGAAAAAAACCTGAGTGTCCAAGAACAGATGACTGGTTAAAGGAACTTTGGTTCATCTACACAATGGACTTCTATGTAGCTGTTAGAAAAGATGAAGTCATGAAATTTACTAATGGTACTACGTGGAAAGTATCATGCTAAGCGAAGTGAGTCAAAAAGAGAGGGATAGACATAAAAAGATTGCATTCATCTGGGGGACATAAAGTAACAAATTAGAAGATTAATACCCAAGAATAGCTGAGATCAGTACCAGGAGGATTACTCCATGGCTTAGAGGCCAGCCAGGCATTCTAGGGGAAAGGGCAGCTCAGATAGCATAGGGAGCACCAAATAAAGTGTGTTTGGAGGATCCTCCCAGGATGGGAGATGCATGTTGAAAGTAGACTATGGACCGAACATGATTGGCACTCAATGCCTCTTTTGCAGACCACAAAACCCAAAAGGAGAGAGTAAACAAAAGGGAATGCCCTGCCACAGAGGCAGGGTGGGATGGGAGGGATGGGGGTGGGAGGGATACTGGGATCCATGGTGGTGGAAAATGGGTACTGGTGGAGTGATGGGTGCTTGATCATTGTATAATTGAAACCCAAGCACAAAAATGTGTAAGTCTACAACTGTACCTCATGGTGTTTCACTAATAAAAATATTTAAAAATAAAAGAATTGATGTCCATTTGGAATATATGTTGTATATTAAGAAATACAAAGAATACATATATTTTCAGAGAAAGAAATAGAAGATATTATTTCTAGCATTAATCTTAATATAAAAAGTGGTTGTACAGATTTTTAATTTTCCTAAAAATAGATCTGTTTGATCCAAACTAGCTCAGGACTTGATTCATATTTCCCAGTCTTCTGCAATAATAACTATAATAATCCTATTGCACAGTTCAATGAACAGGTAATGTCCTCTTGCTTTCTCTGGCTTTAAAATGCCCCTGTTCCTGGCAAATTGCCCACATAAGCCCTCCATTCTGATACCCCTTTCCTTCTCAGTCCTCTGAAAACATACATACATACGTACATACATACATACATATATGCAGATATACATACACTTATATAATCATAAGCACTTGGTAAAGTTCTTAAGTTTATTAAATAAACAAGTTAATGAATAAAACAGCATTATGGATACATTGCTAAATTGTTATCTTGTGATGCTAAATTATGACTATAAGCCTGTTATTAACTACTAGCAATGAAGGAGCTAACTTGTTCTTTTTTTTTTAAGAATGCTAAGTGATCCAGGAGATAGTACAATGGGTAGAGTGCTTGTTTTGTATACAGTGAAAAACCGTATGATCCCCCAGTAACACCAGGAGTAATTCCTGAGCTTGGAGTCAGAAATCACCTCAGAGCATCACCAGATGTGGCCAAAGTAATTTCAGAGCCTGAAAGATAAGTACAGCAAGGTAGGGCACTTTTCTTGCATAAGACCAATTTATGTTCAATACACAGCACCACATGTGGTCCTCCTAAGCACCTCCAGGAGTGATTGCTGAGCAGTGTAGAGGAAGAAACAATCCCTTAGCACAGTCAGGTATTACTAAAAAGCAAACAAGAAAAGTGAATGGTAAGTACAATAGTCTAAGCCCTCCCTCCACAAAACTATTTTGCAAATTTTATCTGATCATCTGTCATTAAGAAACTACATTTATCCCACAACTATAATCATGGTTAAGTAGTTATAATCACATTTGTTATTTATAACTTATGTGTTTAATATATAATTTAATATATTCCATATGATGACCTCTAATATATTTTGACTGTATTTATTATATAGAATCTGTGCATATGATGTATAAACTACCTTCTTCAAATAAAATTATCCAACAATGTAAATGATTTTGTTCTCAGCTTCTTACAGTGCTATCAGACAACAAAAAGTGTTTTCACCAAAATTCAGAGTATACTTTTCCAATAGCTAACTTAGTATTAATTAAAACCTCCCTGAACTAATTAGCAGTGTTCACCATTCACCCTCCTTCCTTTGCTGAAAATGCTACCCATCTATCCACATATCCCTCTATTCATCTAGTCATCTTGTAGCCATTCTTGCTTTTTTTTTAACTTATCCTTTGTTTCCTTTTGTGTGTTACATTTGTGGCATACAGACTAGGGCTTTCTATTTTCTTACTAAATACTCTTCACTGGAGAGACACTTTCTTTGTTTTAATTTTGTACAGATTTGATATGTCTTCCATTTTCATCTATTTTCCAAAGCTCAAGTCAAAAGCCCTAGTTTTTCCCTGAGAAAATCAACTTGTACAGTTATAATGAAATATAAAATAAAATTCTCAATACACACAATACGCACAATTTAGACACAGTGCATCCCTCATTTGCTTCCATTACAGAGAAGTGTGTTCAAAAGTATGAACTAAGTTATGGAGTCGTTCTGTTAGGGATTAGGGGTTAAACATCAGTTTTAGCATTACCATGTCTCTGACTCTGGACAAGCTGTTTAAACTCTCTTTACTTCTTACATGTAACATGGGCATAAAAGTACCTCTTTTATAAGATTTTATAAAGTTTGGAAAAGGGTTGTGAAAAATGTTTAATAAGAATTTTCCATGGATTGAATATTTGTATCCTTTCCCAAATTAATATGGAAATTACAAAGACCAAATATGATGGTATTACAGGTGTATTGAGGTGTATTCTTGTGTGTGTGTGTGTGTGTGTGTGTGTGTGTGTGTGTGTGTGTGTGTTTCAGAGGGAAGTAGTCAGATCTGTGTTTGGACCTTGCTTCTTCTGTCTCTGTTCTTCTCCATGAATGTATTTAGGGAGGAAAAGAGCATCTACAAAGAAGCATTTGCTGGTAAAACAAATGATTTGTCAAAACATGAATGAGGATTTCCCAGATGCAAGAAATATAAGAAATTATTTTTTGAGTTGTACCAGCAATGTAGTTCAATAGTAGAGTACTTGCTTGCAGTTCTGAATCCTCGGTTCAATTCCTGCCACTGAAAAATTCATTCATTCATTAACTTCTGCTTAAGTCATCCAGTCTATGTTATTGTATTATCAGACTGAAGCAGTTGAGAGTCAAGCACACAATAATCTTCATAAAAGCTAAACATTATTACCACAACATAATTAGCATTTCCTCTATATCCAACAACTAAATATTGATGGTAGTAACTATTCTGATTTATATTATGCCAAGTTCATAAGCAGATTTTGGTACACAGACACTCTCAGTGGAGAGTGTGTTTAAAAAAACTGAAAAAAATTATCTTGCATAAATTTGGTATTCTCAAAATAATTTGATGACACAACAGTATAGAAACCTAAGCTCTACTGTAAACACTACATCTAATCTAACATCAATGTTTCACGACTGCTTCAAGAAATTCTTTTCTATTTTTTAGCTGTTGCTAAGTAAATTGCATCTATAAGAACTCCAGTAAATTCTTCAGGAACTGCCTGTCTCTTTAGTCCACAAAATATCTACCAGTTGCAAAAAACGTTTACTAAATTTACCACCTTATTTAGTAAATGAAAGTAGTTTGAACATAGTAAATAAGATCTTTGGAACTGGGTAAGAGTGTGCAGAGGAAGTGATGATGGGACTATTTTTTTTCCAATGATAAAGTGAAATTTTCAAAAATTGTCAGTTAAATATTATGAGCCCATGATAATTTCTCATCAAATATATCGATGTTTCCTAGTTTTCCTGAAGTCTATTTTCACTTTCTCTTGGTCACTACCTGTACTTTCCCTTTTATTTTTCTCTCAATTTTAATGCTGGACAAATTCTATTATAAAATTATAAGTGAAGAGAGGAATTTTGAAGGGTATCACTTGGGAATTGCCTGTGGATTTCAATGAAGGAATAAGTAGCTATTGTAAATTTTGCATTATGAATATACATTGCATATTGTGGATTAATAAGTTTTTGTTTTTTATTAATTTATTAATTGAATCACCATGAGAGCAGTTACAAAGCTTTTGGGTTTAAGTCTCAGTCATACAATGATGAAACGCCCATCCCTTTACCAGTGCACATTTTCCACCTCCAAACACCCCAGTATATCCCCCCATCCCACACCCTCCTCCCTGTGTGGCAGATGATTTCCACATTATTCTCTCTCTACTTTGATTACATTCAATATTTTGACCCAGACCCACCATTATTATTTGGGATTTTACCCCAACACTCAGATCTGCTGAAAAGGCAATATTAATTTGTTTTCCATTGCTGATTATGAATAGCATGTGATGTAATATGATTTTGGAGTTCCGAAGTTTTAACAATTAAATCTTTTTATGACATCTTATTATCTCATTCCTACTTTGGACAAACTTGCAGGCTATCGAATGTAGCCTGCTCACAGGGCAGAGTCTGGCAAACTCCCCGTGGTGTACCCAATATGCCAAACACCAGTAACAATGATGGGTCTCATTCTCCTAAAGAGTCTTGAATATAATCTCAGGGTTAGGATGAAAGAGACGTTACTGGGCCCTGCTTGAGGCAATCGACGAATAACAGGATGATGAAATGAAATGAAATGAACAATTAAATCTGGAGGGATTTCTGTCAAAAGCTGCTGGGTTCTGAGATTTGTTTCTGAGTCTCTGGCATCATGGCCATTAAGCAGCTTGATCAGTAGCCAGAGGGCTAGTTGATGGGTGGTAAATTGGGGTCCAGTTTAGTAAGTTTTTATGGCTAAATTACATGTTAGTCACTGGCCTTGCTGAAATCCATAGGCTTTATTTTTCTATCCCATGGTAGGAACACACACTCACATTCTAGAAACCAGTGATACAAACACAAAACAGAAAGTATAGCAAATAGTTTCTACCTTCACCATATTTAGTGTCAATCAGTAGAGGGTTTCCTTTTCTTTTATAGGCAAAAGATCCCAGCAACTCAAGATAAAAATAAATTGAAATAATTTTCTATACCAATATGAAGTGTGTTTCAATAGCAGCATTCCAAGTAAAATCCCGGGACCTATTAAATCACTGTGAAATATTGGTTTTTACTTGCTTTCTCTAGACCCCAGTTTTCTCTTCTGGAATAAAAAGTGATTTCGTTTTATTTAAGATATATTCATAGTTTAGAATTGAATTAATTTCAGATTTCTTACTAATGTAAAAGTGTAGAACATTAAAAGAATGTATTTATAGGTATAATAAAATCCAAGTTAGACAAATGATAAACATATGATTGCCACAATAAAAAAAACTGTCTGAATTCTTATTCATTCATTCTTAAACTACAGTTGCAGCTGGTAATTATTGAGCAAAAATACAGCATTGGGAGAAATGGAATTATTTTTAAATGACAAAATTTAGATTAGTCTTGTTAGGTTTCTTTCACATTTTTCTAAAATACTTGCCTGATTCCATGTTTCTTCACAATATCTTTTGCCTTAACATAATATTTGGTGGGGGTAGGGATGGGGAGAGTGGGTTGTGCCATATTTGGCTGTGCTCAGGGGTCATTCCTCTACAATCTCAGGATACCAAATGTGGTGCCAGGAATTTTTTTTTAATGTAGGAGTACTGCTATTTATTCAGCCAATGATTAAAGCTGACAGAAACAGGCAGGAACTCCACATTACTTAATTTTATAAATTTTAAAATTTTATTTTCATAAAGTTATTCACAATAATTGTTTGCATTCAACATTTCGACACCAATCAAACCACCATTAAACCTTCCCGCCACCACGCAAGCCTGCCCCACCCATAGGAAGATGCTAAATAATTTATTTTGCATTGCTTGTCATGAATAGTATGAGACATTGTGCAGCCACAAAAGTGGTTGAGTGCTCCTGAAATTCTAAAATTCTGTGAATTTTTGGGGTCCAGAGGCATCTCTGTGGTGTGCTGTTCTCTTTCAAAATTCACTTGTGAGTCTCTGAGTCATGGCTGTTAATGTGCTTAAATGGCCTAATTTTGATCTCTTTTGAGATTTATTTATGGGTCTCTGAAGCAAAGCCGATAAATGAGCTTGTATGGCTGAGCCCGAGGTGGTTTATGGGTGTGGTTCCCACAAACCTAACTTTTGGCTGTTTAATTTCTTGGGAAACTTGGTCCAAAATTGTTGTGATTGTTGTGGTTCAGCCAGAGGCACAGTGGCAATTTCGGGATATGAAGAAGCCTGAAGTCACCATCAAGCTGCTGGTGTACTCGTCATCCAGGTACAGGTTGATCTGCTGGGCGGCACAATGCAACTGGTGCCAGGAATTTAAACCAGGGTAGCTACATGTAAGGCAAAAACTATATATATATATATATATATACATATATATGCGCATTATATATTTATAGAGAGAGAGAGAACAAAAATTCTTCTTTTTTCACGAAAATTGGGAAAATAATTCCTTTTTAGGAAAAGAAATAGAAACAAATGACCTGATTTGAGCCCACTATTAATCACAGAAATTGTTTCTGCATTCATTTTTTTTTATTAATTATCAACCAAGAAGATTTTTAAACCTCATGCCTTTCTAGTGTGGTGACAGTACAGCTGATAGGGCACTTGTTTTGCATGTGTCCATCCCTGCTTTGATCCTCAGCATCCCATAAAATCTCTAAACACTGACAAGAGTATTCCCCAAATATTAAACACTGTACAAACACTGTTCTCCGGTTGTTCATTGATTTGCTTGAGTGGGCCCAATAACGTCTCTATCTTTGAGACTTTGTTGTTACAGTGTTTGGCATATTGAATACGTCACGGGGAGTTTGCCAGGCTTTGTCATGCGGGAGAGATACTCTGGAGCGATAGCACAACAGTAGGGCGTTTGCCTTGTGCGTAGCCAGCCCGGCTGAGCCGGGTTCGATTCCTCCACCCCTCTCAGAGAGTCTGGCAAGCTACCCCAAATATTAAATGAACAAAAAAACTATAATGCAAAACCAATACCCAAGGAGAGTAGTAACATGGGCCAGGAGGATTGGTCCACAGTTGGAAATCTACCTCAAATGCTGGGGGAGAAAGCAGTTGGGATAAAAAGGGACCTCAATGACAAAGATATTTAGAAATGATAACTCTGGATAAGAATTGAACGCTAAAAACAGGTAAAGGAACAAACATGATAACCTCTCAGTACATGTATTACAAATCATAATTTTCCAAAGAGTGTGTGTGTGTGTGTGTGTGTGTGTGTGTGTGTGTGTGTGGAGAGACAGGCAGACAGACAGGCAGAGAGAGAGAGAGAGAGAGAGAGAGAGAGAGAGGGAAAGTGCCTGCCATAGAGACAGGCTGGAGGGAGGTGATGGGAGGGAAACTGGGGATGTTGGTGGTGGGGAATGTACACTGGTGGAGGGATGAGTGTTAGTAGTTTCGTATGACTGAAACCCAACCATGATCAGCTTTGTAACTCTGTATCTCATAGTGATTCAATTAAAAAAAAAATCCCTGATCACAGAGCCAGGAATAAGCCCTGAGTTGGTGACCCTTCCCTGCTTCCTACCCCGCCCCCAATATCTCATGTCAATCACGTTAATTCTGTTCTCACTCTTTGGAGAGCCAAACATTAGGAAGAGAATCTAAAAGCTACACTTCTCAGGTTTGTCCTTAGAATCAGCTATATAGCCTTGGTTGTAGGGTTAGATCCTAGCTGGAAAAGTTGCAGCTGAATTATATAAGTGGTAGAATCTAAAACCCAATAAATATTCTTGTTCTTATTTTTAGACTTTATTTCTCTAAATGAAATAAATGAGGCTAATATTAGCTACATCATTCTACTAAAGCATTTATTGAGCTTCGATATTAAGAGTAACAATAACAATAAAATTTTATGCTTCTTTGTCTCAAAGGAAATTGGAACACTTACCCACATTATTGTCTCATTAATCTGACGTCTTTGAAAAATTAGTGCAATGCGGTGTGGATGCACGACGATGAACCAAGGATTCAGACAGACCTATTTTATACTTAGCTACTTGGAAATAATTTCCTGTAATTAGAAAATGAGAAAAGAACCTCAAGTCTGCATGGTAAGCACTCACACATTTCTCTAGTTTCTCTCTTTCTCCAGCCCCACACTCCACCCAATCTCTTCTCCCTACTGTACTGGTAACACCTCTTCCCGCTCTTCTTTCTTGTTATAGTATAGTGATATAAGCTAACACAAGTTTCCTGATTTTTTTTTCTGTTTAGATTTTTGGACCCAACATGCTCTGATCCCAGTGGAAAGAAGAAATCATAAAGGTTTACTACCACTATGCAAATTTTGTGCATAGGTATTCCAACAGAAAACTTATCTTCAACATCAAGGGGATCAAGTAATTTGTCTCTCTTAGCATCACCCTTTCTTTGAATTTAGACAAAACTTAAGTTTGGAGTACCAAAATGACAATACTTTTGAGATATGAATGGGGAAAAAATTCTGTAAGATATGCAAAGGTATAACATGGACTGAAGTGTCCATTTCAAAATCTCAAATTGTAATCTCCAAATCAGATTCTTTGTATACATGTCCTTATGGTTATCCCCAAAAGCCTTTATAATAGTCTTGTTTAAGAGTCATGGCCATAGAGTTAGAGGAATAGTACAGTGGGTAGCATGCTTGCTCTGCACATTGTTAATTCAGGTGTGATCTTTGGCAACCCAGTGTTGTCTCCCAAACCTGCAAAGATTGATCCCTGAGCACAGAGTAAGCCCTTAATACCTCTGGGTGTGACTCCAAATGCAAAAATAAACAAATAAATGAATAAATAAACAAATAAATAAAAATGCCTTCGGTCACTATAGGAAAGCCAGCACATCTTTGAATCAGGATGCTAAGTAGGAAAAGTAGTTGCTGAGTATAGCATGGCCAAGAGCTGCTGATGGGTAAAAGAAAAAGTAGTTACAAGAGCCTCAGCTTTGAAAGCAGAAGAAATGTTAACCCCTTTAATACTCCATAGTATTTTTTTCCAGAGAAAGCCCCCATGTGGAAAGATTATCTCCCCATTTCCAACATTTCCAAAAGTGAGAGTTTTTAAATTACAAACTAAGGAAGTTTATCTTATATAGAGCTGAATAATGCATGGTATTTGGAATACAATATGGAATAACATTTAATAAAGTCACTCATGTATTGCCTGGAGAAAAAGTTATTAAATGATAATGTCAAGTCAGACATACACTTGGACAACCTAATACTCAAGGAAATCTTTTGATTTATGCTACAGTAACCTTGGTAATCTCTTCAAGAAAAATAAATCATGACTTAGGAGCTGGCAACAGATTTCTCTGAATCTTGGTGGAATTGTGAATTCCGCTAGCTGTGTTTGAACACCATATTCATTTCCTAAAAGAATTAAGCAAAAAAACTCTGATTTTATAAACACATACACACAAAACAAAATTCTAAGAAACAGTTCCTAATTCAGAGAAAATGGCAGTGCTGTGTATACTCTTTTGTAAAATCAACAGATTTAGCAATGGGGAAAGATTCTATAAGGTAGCATTTAAAGAGGCAAATGTGTATAGCTTGGACCAAATAATTAGAAGGGAAGACAATAATAATGTAGCATTACAGGTGAGATCTTTTAAAGATGAAAGAGCAAAGGGAAGCGTGGCTGCATTTTAAAGGATATGGCACCGCTGAACAATGTAAAATTAGGCAAAAGAAAAGCTAGAGTGCTCTCAGTGACATTTTCTCAACAGGGAGATGCATTATCGAAGAGTAGAGTTTCCCTCAGGGCTGCTATAAATGCTTCACCGCTCATGTCATTTCACACAAAACACATAAAGCTGCGTTGGAGGTGGACAAGGTGACCTGAAGGGTCTCCTGTCTCTAATTTCTGTGATTTAAGGGTTCTGTGCTATTACCCAGCAAGCATTGCTTTTTAGTGATTCCATTTATAAAATGACCCTACAGGTGTTTCTCTTAGCTTCCACCTTTGCAAAATTCTTTTATTTTCCCCCACCTCTGCAGTAACTCGAAATTATAGTATAATATAGTATTCAGCATTATAGGGTTGGTGTGAATGGAAGGATAGTTAACCAGAAGTAAATGGTTGCTTACTTGGGGAAAAAAATTAAGAGTGAGCGGAACAGGAAGAAAGGTGAAAGGATCAGTATACACTGGTGCAACTCTCTGCATCTAGCTGAAATTTGATTTAGACACACATCTCTGGAAGAAAGCTCTGTTGAGCGCTGAAAGAAAGAATAAACTGCATATTCATCTTCCATTTGACAAGAATAAAGAAAAACAAACAAAGGTATCAATTTAAAACTGACTGACTTATTTAAGTTCTCCTATGGTCTTTTGATTTCTGAAGAAGGTGAAGGTTAGTGACAACCTTCTGATGACGCTGAGCACCTCTGACTTGTTAAAAGCCTTTTAATGGCAACTCTGAAATGCAATCCATTATGCCATTTATGTACATAAAAAAAACCACGTTATCTTTTGGTCCAGATGGACTTGGCATGACAAGACAAAACCACTACCTAAAGCAGCACTTGCTGGGTTTCGATTATAAGTACAAGGTTTTGTCTGACTCTTTTCTTCTCTTTTTTATGGGAAATTGTGAATGGAGCACATGGAGAATACAGTGTTTATTATAATGGACTGGGATAATAGTGGCTACAATGCACAGCAGAATTTAAGGCTGAATTTAGGTCACCTGAATAAAATATTTTGAAAGTAGATTTAATGTTTCAAGCTAGATTAAACGAGACGTGGACTTGCTTCTTCACCAAATACCCAGTGAGACATCCTTTTCTTTCAGAAAAATTGGGTTTCAGGGCCGTAATAGTAACGTTTCACAAATTCCTAGGTTCAGGGAATCACAGGCCAAGTGAGGAAAGTAAGGTCTTCTCAACCACTTCGTCTTGTTCTCTTTTTTCTTTTCTATGATTTTATATATTGTCCTGGAATTGACAGCTAACTTGGAAGCTTGAGTATAACAAAGCAAGCACATGTAAATAAATAATGGGAAGAGGCAAAGAAATGATTGTTGGATTTAACAAGACACAGATGCCTCTGTTTTTCTCAACATCTGATAGAATAAGAAAAACTCAGTTTTCAATCTGTGCAAGATGGTCACCTTTGACACTACTACAGTTATTCATAAAGCATACTTTAGATGGTAACTACACAAAAATTTTCATACATTAAGGATTCTACAATTACATCACCACTGTGCTTAAAGCTCTCCATCTACCCTCTGTGTCACTCAGAATAAAATCCATTTGCCCCGGCTTCCCTGATGCTTCTTTAAGTCTCTAAGCTCATTTCCGATTCCACATGCCATGTACTCACCATTCATTCTAGGAATATCCTTACATAGGCGTCTGCTTCAATGTCATTATTTCAGAGACAAGATTCCCAAACCATCTGTTCTAAAATAGCCTTCCCTTTCAATCTATTCATCACCCCTTTGCATAAATATATCCACACTTTTCTCAACCTCTGACATTATATATTTTATAGGTATATTATATATTTTAAAATATATTCACATTTTGCAATGCCATTTCAATTTACTGCAGTTTCTCTCCATTTAGAAAAAAATTGTAGATTCTAGGAGCAATAAATTGCTTTAATTTTGTTATAATTCTTTTTTAGGCACAGTAGAACCTAAAAAAACAACAGATTATTAAATGATTAAAGCAACTGAATCTGTTTTAATACAAAATAAATGGAAAATTATAGATTTGATCATCTGTGTGTTCTTGTGAGAGAATTTTGCTGTTTATATAACTAAAAACACAAAAGCCTCTGATTCATATTAATGACCAATTTCTGTTGTCAATAAACTTTATTTTTAAAAAATTTTTACCATCTTAATTAAGGTTCGATAATTTACAATGGTATGAATGTTAGTACTTTAGGCATACAATGCTATTGTATCACACCTTCCACCAGAGTAACCAATATATAATATCCCTCAACACCCCCATTCAAATTTGGCAGACTTTGTTCTATAGCCAGAATATTTGTTCTTGTTTTAATTGATCATTGTCTATTATCTTACTTTGCTTCTTAATATTTTTAAATGTGTGTTTTTTGTAAAAATTGTTTCATACCTTCAGTGCTGCTACATCCTCTTCTGCCAGAGTGCTAGGATTCTTCCTCCGTTAATTCAAGGTCTTTCCCCTAATTGTATTAGCACTCTCCTATCTTAGTAATATTGACTAAGTAGCAATCTCAGGATCAGTACTAGTGAGGATTATCTAATCTCTTTGTTTATTCATACTTCAAATATGAGTGAGGTCATCTGGTCTTTGTCTCTTTTTTTGGCATGATTTCATCTTTTCCCATAGCTAGGTAGTATTCCATGCATATATATGCATATAAGTAATATATGTATGTGTATAATATGTATATATTTTTAATATATATCCATTTATTTATACTCATGTTATTGGGCACATGCCTAGATCTTGAGTATTATAAACAATGCTGTGATGACTGTAAGTGTTCATATGTCCTTTCAGATTAATGTTTTGTATTCTTTGGTAGATGTCCAGAAGCAAAATGATGGGGTCATATGGAAGCTCTACTTGTAATTCTTTGGAAAGTCTCCAATTTTTTTTCCAACCCTCTCACCAGCAGTGAATATAAGTTCCTTTTCCAACACATTCCCACGGATCTTGCTGTTCCCACACTTTTTGATACCTAAAATTCTCACTGGTGTGAGATGATTTCTCACTATCATTTTGTTTTGCACTTCCCTGATTGAGTAATAAACATCTTTTCATATGGCTGTTGGTTATTTTTCTGTCATTCTGAGGAATTCTTTGTTCATCTCCTCTCTAAATTTTTTTGACAGCAGTGTTTGTTTTTGTTGTTATAACTGTTGAACTCTGATAGTGCTTTGCATTTCTTGATACTAGCCCTTTACTGTGTGATATATGAGCATTTTCTCCCAATCAGTGAGAGGTCTTTTTTTATTTAGGCCCCTCTTCTTGCACATTGCCATAACTTTTTTTTGTTTTATGTAGCTCCATTTATTTTTATTTTATTTTATTTTGCCAATTTGCTCGAGCGGGCCCAGTAATGTCTCCATTGGAGACTTTGTTGTTACTGTGTTTGGCATATCGAATACTCTCGGTAGCTTGCCGGGCTCTCCGAGAGGGGCGGAGGAATCAAACTCGGGTCGGCCATGTTGGCTGCTTGTAAGGCGAACTCCCTACCCACTCTTCTGGAGTCAAGATCTTGGAGATCCCTATGTTTTCCTTCATGTGTTTCATAGAAACAGATTTTATCTCATTATTTAGTCTATTTTAAATTAACTTTTACACACAATATGGGGCAGAGAGTCTAATTGCGTTTAATTTTGCATGTGGCTAACCCATTTTCCAGCACATTTATTGAAGAGGATTTTGCTCCATTTCATTCACCTAATTCCTATGTCATAAATTGTCTATCCATTTGAGGGTCTTTCTCTGGAATTTCAATTCTATTCCATTGATCTGAGAGTCTGTCATTGTTTAGTATCAAGTAGTTTTGATTAACCATGACTTTGTGATAAAGATGAATGTTTGGTAACATAATCTGTCGCATCTACTTTTTTCTTATAATTGCTTTGGCAATTTGGGGAGTTTAATAGTACTATTACAATTTTAGAAGCGCTTATCCTATGTCCTTCAAATTTGTCATGGGAAATTTGATGGGAATTTCACATTGCATCTGCAAATTACTTTGGTTCTCTTTGTCAGTGGATGTCACTTTCATCAGAGTTTTGTCCTCTTAACATAAGTAAGTTATATGTACAAAAGAATATGAAATTATGTTCTTTAGTAAAGGAGATATTTACTTAATTTCTAACATTTTCAGCTACTGAAAATATCTAGTCTGTCTTTGTTTCAGTATCATGAATCAAAGACAAGCTGTTCAGACAAATGAACAAGTTTCTAATTCCTTGTGTCTTGTTTTATTTCTTTCAGAAGTGATATAGAATTTTCACTAAATATTTTACCTTCTTTGTTCACTTCTAAATATTTGATATTTATGACACATTTACATGTAGAAATTGAAAAATTTCCTTCTCTTCTATCATTGTCCACATAAAATAATGCAACTGATTCCCTTGAATATATTTTTGGGAGCTGCTAGTCTTAAGAGTCATAAGATTAAAAATACTTCTGTGGAGATATATCAGTCAAGAAGTGACATTTAAAAGAAGATCTAACTGACAAGGCACAGTTCATGAGAAAGGCTAAAGTTTCATATTTCTCTTTTTATTCCCAGTTTTGGCCACATCTAGTGATATCCAGGTTTCACTCCTGGCTGTGTGCTCAGGGATCATTCCTGGTGGGATTCAGGGAACGTCATATGATGCTTAGAATTGAACAGAGGTCACCCATGTGCAAGATAACCATAACCCCTATTGCTTCTTCCAGCCTTTGTTTCATGGTTGTTTTTTTTATTATGGATGCCCCAAAAGAAAACTTCACATTTTTCTTTGTTAGAAAATATCTACTTTTGCCCTGGCAAAATAGTTCAGAGGTGACTAAAGTCAAGAGGATAATGGTTTTTGTCTTCTTAATAGGCCTGGGGAAAAAAGCAATAGAAATGTAAAAAAGCCTAAAGACTGAACATGTTGCTAATAATAGAAGTATGAAATAACAGCCTTGCATACCTTACAGTCTGTCAGTATATTTTTAGGATAAGAATTAAAATAAACTCTGGTTCTCTTTTTCAGCCCAAATAGATAGTTCTCTCTGAATTGACTGTAAGATTGGAGGAATTTCTTTGAAGCATGAACAATATTTCTCTTTTATCAATTAACTGTTAAAAGCTACTTTAAATAACTGAAAATGTTAGAACTGAAGTAGATATCTCCTTTCCTAAGGAACACAATTTCATATTCTTTTGTACACATAACTTACTTATAATAAGAGGTCCAAACTCTGATGAAAATGACACTAAAATCTCATGTTAGTCTTCTGAACTAGATATATTGATTGGCTCTGAATAATCTCTTTAATAAATTTCTCTTTCACTAAGCTTTAAATTTATCCCACAGAAAAGATTATTTCAGTTGAAACTGTCTGTTCTTTATTGTTCACATACAGAAAAAAAATCAAATCAGAAGATTAAATATTTCCTAATATTAAAAAGATTATTAATGTAGCATTATTTTCCTTATTTGACATTGTATTTTGATTTCTGTCTAATTTAATTTGGAAAATGTCATTAAATATTTTTGTAAAAGTTTAGTGTCTCCTATATTGAAATGCCAAATTTGTCAGTGATTTATGTGTTATAAATTAAACTCTGTATGCTTAGTAAAATCTGTCCATGATGCTAATTAATCACAATGAGAACAAGAGAGAATTGATTAAAGTATTGACTCATCAAGACTGGACTGCTGTGTTCTTTCTGTGTGGATTGCCACCTGGTGCTGTGCAATGTGGCATCATTGATCAGAAGTTGACTTACAGAATATGCTTGCAAAATTAGCAGAAATAGAACTGCTGTAGTTTGCTCTTCTTATTTTAAAGACAGGGAAACTAAGGCCCAGTAAGTCTCTTTAGATGGTCAAAAAATAGTTCAAGCTTTCCAATTCCTATCCTGTTGTTTTTAAATTCAAATAATGCCCAATTAAAGATGAAATGTAATGATACATTCCTATTTTGAATAAGAACCCTGAAACAAATCAGAATATTCTGCAATATAATAAAATATTCTTAAATGCTGATTATTTCTACCTGATTATACCTAATCCAGACTTTATATCCTCATTCACAACACAACCTCACATATATTTCATTCAAATATTACCATTTATGTTTTGAAGTTTATATAAAACAAGAACCATTCATTGCATTCCATTTTACTCCCTCCACAATGCAAGTTCTTCAGTAGAATTTACATCACAAAAACAAAACAAATATATTAATAATTACTAACATATCTCAATTAATAATAGCCACTTGGAAATCCTTTTGAAAATGAACCAGTCATCTCTTATAATAGTGATCAGTTATTTATAATTATAACCTGCTTTCTTTCAGTTATCAAACTCTACATTATTGAAAATAACAAATAGCCCTTTAAAAACTGGGGAGAAATTGGAATGATGAGTACAATAACAATTATTAAATACTTTGTTTCTAAAAACTGTCAGAAATTGTGCTTCTTAGATTTTTATCTTTCTTCAAGGCATGGTATTATCTAGTTGGATAAATATTAGCTCTTCATAACTTCTCTTGGTGGTCTTATTTCTGTCAATATGTAGGTAGAAAGCAATTTTTCTCAAACTCAATTAGTTTCTAATGATATCTATGGATTACTTAGTGCAGAGGAATAAATGTCCCAGGAATGAATGGGAAGTAAGGGGTTACCATCATAGTATTCTAGCCATGGTTTATAAAGACTCAAGATTCCACAGATACCTCTCAGTGGCAGGATGACTGTGGTGATGGTGGTATAAGGGATGAAGCAAGAATTGTAGGAATTGGGGGGTATCTTGGGGAAAACCCATCTAGTCTTTCCATCAGTCTGCTAATGTGTTTTGTATACTGAAAGTCAAAAAGAAATGTTTATTTTAAAATATATTTGAAAACCACAGATCTAGTAAGCCTCCCCTTTCCTAACCATGTTTTATTATTGTTTTTATTTTAAGGAAAACAAATGAACTTTAAACTGGATCAAGAGACACCAGCATGCTCAGAGAAGAGAAAAAGACAAAAAGGAAAGAAGGAAGAATGGAAGAAAGAAAAGGAAGCAAGAAAAAACAGAGGGAAGGAGGGGAAGGGAGGGGAGGGAAGGGAAAGGGAAGGGAGAGGAGGAAAATTAGGACTCAAGCATTGTCTGCTGTGGCTTAAAAATAAAAAACATTAAAATAAACAGATTTGCACAGAAGAAAGAAGTGAAGGAAAGAGAGAAATGTCACATAAACATAAAGATGAACCATCTTAACTTCAAAGGGATCTAGCACCAAGTTCCTCTTCACCCTTCTCCAAAGGAATTGTTAACCCTGCAATACCTCAATTTTAAAGTATGAATTAATTTGTTATTTAAGCCATACAGTATATATTGCTTATTTTGTTATGTCAGAAAAGCTAAGATAACCAATTAAGTAATGGTCTCTCTTAAGAACTACCTGAACTACCTCAAAGAAATCTTCTTTCGTCAGGCCAAACAAATAATTTCAAATAATCCTTGAATTTTTCTGAGTACGATTTCTTTATATTTGGAGCAGTTATGACATGCACACCCTGGAGAAATGGGCTCAAACCCTGCCATTGCCTGGTCTCCTTAGTACTGCTACAATCACTCAGTGCCCACTAGTCAACAGACTGTCTTCCTCTGAGAAGTGTTCATTTACTCTCCCCTTTTTTTGATAGGTTTGGGGGCTGTGGATCTTTGTGAGTACTTATATATCCTGAATATCAACTGTTTATCAGATTATCTAATGAGTTGAATGAGCTTTATTTTTTTAAGTTTTTTGGTCACACCCACTAATGTTCAGGGGGTTACTTCTGGCTCTACAGTAGGAATCACTCCTGGTGATGCTTGGGATGTTGCAAATTGATCCTGTATTGGCTGCATGCAAGGCAAGGACCTTACCTGCAGTATTATCTCTCCAGCCCTGAATGGAAAAAAAAAAAAACTTTTCACATTTAGTTAGCTGTCTTTTAGTTTTAGCCGATGTTTTCTTTTTTTTTTTTACTGCCACATAATTCCTAGGATTCAAGGACATATGAAAAATTTTATTCCAATTTGCATCATAATGCCTGTACTAAGCAACTCATGATGAATAAATAAATGAACAGTAAACAAAAGGGATGTTATTATAGTCACCGTAATACTTGACTTTCTTCTTTTTATTTCTCATAACAGACTGAAATATTATTTTTCCAATTTTAAATTCTGGATCAGTGACATTTTCAAGTTATCTTAAGAACTGAGTGATTTAGCTGATAGCTATTGATAATATAATGTCTGTAGTTAATTGCAGTGAACATAAAAAGTTATACACACAAAAATAGTTGAGACAATTCACATTAGAGATTTGGGTTTTTTTAAAAAAAATAACATTGCTAACGTATTCAATTGTTAACTTCCATTCTCATTTTATCTTTAAAGTCACGCTCACGGTCCTCCCGTTGTTCATTAATTTGCTCGAGCGGGCCCAGTAACATCTCCATCGTGATGACTCATTGTTACTGTGTTTGGCATATTGAATACTATCTTTAAAGTAAAACCTAACAATTAATAAGACACCTTCGCACATGGTGCGAGGAATCAAATCCAGGTCCTAATACATGTGGGGCTCCAGCCATTCTCCTAAAAATACCATGATAATAAAAGTCATCTATGGAAACGAAAAGAAGCATGAATTGGTCATGATTGTATAATTTATAATCTTATATATTAAGGATTATTATATTATTATATACTTTATATAATCCTTTATAATAGCTGGACTATACATACCTAAAGAAAATGGAGTTCTTTATTATTTTAGATATTAATCATCGCACTAGGTTGAGCATTCTAAAATTAAGCTTCAATTAGAAGTATAATCACATAAATAGAGCAGTTTCTGAAACTAATAACAAGAACAATATGAAAATCACTCTTGAAAAGAACACCATAGTCTAATCAAGTTCATTGTTGGGCTTCTGGGTGCCCAGCAATGAGCTATTTAAAGGCATTATCGCCCCAGAAGGGAGCATTACTTCTACCTGCAGGACGTGTTGAGATGGGGGCAACCCACAGCTCTTAGAGGGAGGTGTGAGGAAAAATTCCCAGGGAATAGACATTGTTCACAGAGAATACGCCATGGAAATCTCTGGGTGGGAAATTAAATGGGGAAAACAATCCACGCGGGAGTTTTTCCCAACACTATTGAGCTACCTGAGCTGTAATAAATAGATGAAAGAAAGGGGTGGAGCCCAATAAGAGAGAGAGAAAAAAAGGGAATGCCCTGCCACAGAGGCAGGGTGGGATGGGGGAGATGGGGGGTGGGAGGGATGCTGGGATCCGTGGTGGTGGGAAATGGGCACTGGTGGAGGGATAGGTATTTGATCATTGTATAATTGAAACCCAAGCACAAAAATTTGTAAGTCTACAACTGTACCTCATGATGTCTCACTAATAAAAAAAAAAAGGGAGGAGTGGAGGACCACTTTTCTGGAAAGGGGCCGCCTGTATGCATTGGATGTCCTTTTCTAGGGACATGATGCTCTTCTATATTCCCACCACTGACTCACCTCGTCTGAAAGATGGGTCTTTCAGGTCTGTTGTGCTTCCCTGGAGAGTGACCCTCCCCAGATCTTCAGAGGCCGTTTCCAAGCATGCAAGAGTTTCTCCCTCTCAAAGACTGCAGCCTCTAGATCTTCATACTGGGAACGTGACTCAGTTCGTCACAAAGTTTTGCTTTTTTTCCCTTTACCTCCACTACTGTATGAAGTTCTCTGTGTCTTCTTCTCTTTATCCTCTCAGAAAGCTGCCACAATCCTCTCCACCCCAACAACAGAACAGCAAAACGTCCGAAAAGAGCTTTTCATCCCAATGCTCCCGAGGAAACGGTCAAGACAAGGATCTGGGTTCCTGCCTTTAAACGACAGGGCAGCCACGCTGTGGAGCATCTCCAGGACGGACCCCAATTTCAGAGTGGGCGCGGTCCTGGTTCCCTCATTGGTGCAAGGCCACCTGGCTGTAGTGGCCACAGCTAGGACCTAACCAGGTAACAACAAGGGGTGAGAACGCACAAGGGTTCTACCCGGACCCCACGATATAAACCACTAAGAGGTCTAGCCCTGAAGGGGCTGTGATGGGCAGAACGCGGCCTGACGGCTTCAGTATCCGGGCTGGTGATGTGCGGAGCGTTTAAGCTCAGCTCTGAGACCCCAGGAGTCCAAGCCAGCTACAGGGGCAAGAGCCTGAGATGCGCCTCCTCTTTGTGACCTGGGTGTTAGGAGCGCCTCTGAAAACCGCCCTGCATTGCCCCGTTATTGTGTCTACTCATTGGCACCACCCAGCAATACCTCTTATCTTTAATTACCTCTCTTAATTATTCCTCTTTAAAAACAATCCCCAACTTCCTTATAGTTAGCCAAGCATTATTTTCTAGGTTGTCCTTTAATTTGACTCAGCTGAAATGTGATGAGAGGCTTGACGGCACTACCCTTTCCAGAGTGCCAGCAGCCTCCATTGCTCTACTCAGTCATTGGCACATTTATCTGCGCTTATTCTTATTCTTATTCTTATTCTTATTCTTATTCTTATTCTTATTCTTATTCTTATTCTTATTTTTATTCTGGAGCTTCTCTCTTACTGCTTGGTTTGTGAGTTATGTGTCTGCTTTCTGATTCCTACCAGGATTCGCTCTATACCTGTCAGCCCTTTCTCCTAAGAGAAATATCCAATCATCAATTTCTATGGTAATCCTCTCACTACACCAAGTGAAAAAAATACTTAATATTCTTCCTCTATTTAATTCATTGTATTTCATTTTTTTTAATCTGGATTTAAAATTAAGATGACAGATTAAGAGAGAAATCATTCATTTCTGGTATTCTTAATCCCAAATAATAGCATGATCAATGCTCCGGAATGCAGACTATTTAGCTATTGTCTATTAATTTATTCTTATAAATTACATAGAATAAAAAGCATGTTAATATTATCAAACACTAACCCAAATAAACGTAAATGATTGTAATACCATATACAAAGAGATATAATATCTGGTATCAAAATATGCTTAAAGTAATATAAAACTATAATTATGATGTTAAGAATATGTATTTTATTAGTGCTGACTTTTGGAATATGTTTATTTAAAAGTCATCCAAAAAAAGTTCAATTTACTCAACTCTTGAGAACAAAACTTGTTTCCTTTTGTCTAAGGATGTTCTCAATGTTAGTTACAGATTAAATACCTATGGTAATTCTATGTATTATTCACCTATCTGCAATAGCAATGAATAATGGATCATAGTATAACAATGAAATATGCTATGATTATTTTGTTTATCTTAGCTAAAGCTAAGAGAATGATATTCTTTCAACGAAGTTTTATAACTGATATTTTCTTATGTTTTAATAAATCAACAGAATTATGTTCAGTTCTTGTAGATATAGTAAATAATAAAATGATAATAAAAAAGCAAAGCGTAATTCTCATTTGAATTTTAAAAATGTATACTAAGTACTGATCTTACAGAAATGGCTATTGAAGATAAAAGAAAATCACAGTTATTCTGGGAAAAAACGTTTTAATGATCCAATAATTATAATCCATTTGAGTCCTGTCCTTATATTCATATGAGTGTTCAAAGAATAGTTGTAAGAACAAAATAAATATGTGGACATTCGTGTACATAATAGATATCCATTTATGACTTGCAAAATCAGTACTTATGATTAATCTTATTAAATAGACAACACCCTCTTTAGACTTTTTCAATTGGGAAATTTCTCCGAAGTTATCTTAGTTTTTCCTTTGTAAATAGTAAATTTAATCCTGATAATATACTTTTATGATATTATACTTTAAATACTACACAATTACCACAGTAAAATTAATATAGCATTTCAAATAAAAATGCCTTTTGATTATCAATGTCAGTTGTGTCCATAGTTACTATTATGCACTACTATTATGTGTTAATTATTTTATATGGTAATAGGGTAACTTTTGTAATTTAAATATAGATTTGAAAGATAATAGTAGTTACATGATAATAAACCTTTATATTTAGAAGATAGATTTAGAAGACTGAGATTGAAAAGACAATAGTAGTTACATGAAAATCAACTTTTCCACCTAGAAAACCTCTCTGTTCATTTCCTGTCACTTCTATGTTTACTGAAATTTTTATTTCAGGTTTTAACTGAAACAATTCATAGTGCTGTTGATAGTTTTCTTTTTTTCTTTTTCCTTTTTAAAAATAGGATTATTTTTCTACAGTGTCTTCTAATATCAATTTGTTCCAGCTGGCACCAGTAACGACTCACAACAAATTGTGAGATTTGTTACTGTTTCGGTACTTCGAATACATCATGGGTAGCTTGCCAGGCTTTGCCGTGAAGGTGAGATACTCTCAGTAGCTTGCTGGGTTCTCTGAGAGGGGGTTCTCAGAGAGGGGCCAAAGAATAGAACTCCGGTCGGCTGAGTCAGCCACGTCCAAGGCAAAAGCCTATAGCACAGCGGGTAGGGTACTTGTCTTGCATGCGGCCAACCCAGGTTCGATTCCTCCCCCTCACCTCAAAGAGCCCAGAAAGCTCCCTAGAGCATCTCGCCCACACGGCAAAGCCTGGCAAGCTAACCGTGACGTATTTGATATGCCAAAACATATTAACAAGTCTCACAATGGAGACGTTACTGGGTCCACTCGAGCTAATCGATGAACAATGGGAAGACCAGTGCTACAGTATTCTAATATACTATTGCAATTGTTTTTTGTTGGTTTCTTCTAAAGCAGATGGTGAAATAAGATTTATATGCAAATAACTTATTGGGCAAAATAATTATTTAATAATAATAAATATTATTTCACAATAAATTAAAATAATATATTAGGAAAGTGTTCTCAGAAAAACTAGGAAAGAGTAGAGCAGAAAGGGAGAACTGGGACAGGAAAAAAGCTAAGAAAGGATACAATCTCATATCTTAGTCTGGGTAAGATGCCTCCAACTTGATTGCACAGAAAATATGGCATGTAAGAAATTGAGTTTGAAGTTCATACTCTCACATATGTCTGTCAATGGTAAATGGATACCCAGAAAATATATCCTTCTAGTCACTTCCGGTGTTTATTTTGGCAAAGTAAATACCAATACCCTTAAAAAATTACTGAAAAATTAGTGCCACATTGTCAGAAAAATAGGAAACAGGTGACCAATCCCAGTTTAACCCCAGCAACCACATATGGTCACCTGAGCATTGCTCCTGAGCACAAATTCAGGAGCATGTACTGAGTACGGCCAGGTCTGGCTCAAGCACTCCATTACCACCACCAGCACAAACACCACCACCACACACACACACCCACACACCCACACACACACACAGACACATCAACACCCACACACACACACAGACACATCAACACCCACACCACACACACACACACACACATACACACACACACACACCACCCCGCCCCAAAACCAGAAAGATAAATGTAACAAATTCTGGGTGTTGGAAGAGAAAAAAATTCACCTAAATCATGCCACATAAAAACAATATCAAAGGAGCTGTTTGGATCTTAACTGACTACCAAAACTCCACTTTAGTCACACTCTTGCACTTCTCAGACCCACTTCCAAATAGTGTAAGTTCACTGTGTCCACTAGCAGCTTCTTCCAAATGTCAGGTCACATATTTTCTAAGGGGAAACAATCCATTTACTGTACGAAGCTGCAATTGGAGTTACAGACTTTTAAACGCAAGCATTTTCTAAGACCTATCAAATTCTAGACAAGTTAACAGGATGAGACAAATAGGATTGTGAATCACTTTGTTTCAAGGTTTTTGTGGTGATATTCATCTTTGCAATTCCCTACAAGAACCCAGTGTTGCTTTTGATTCATTATTTTAGCAGGGAGGGGAGGTTGGTAATTTCCACTTATTCTTATTACCATGCAGAGTCTCCTGCCCCTGCGCCTGGCTGTCCTCGCCGGGGTCCCTTGGAGGGGAGCAGGTTGAATTTCCCTCCCCGCCCCGACCAGGGCTCCAGCAGCCGAAGACCTCTAGAACCAGCCACCACCATGCTGAGACCACTCTCCACACACATGAAGGTACCGGCAGAGGAACAAAGGCATGCGGGTCCCGGGGCTGAGATCTCCAAGCCTGCTTGGATCGGGGCTGAGCATCCTCCATCCAGATCCTCCATCTTCCAGTAGGCAGGGGTCACACCCACCAACTGGCCCCCTGGAGCCATGTAATCCCATCAACGGCCAAGACCTAGAGACTATAAAACCCAGATCCCGGAAGCGCGACCTCTTATTATCTCATCCTTACTTTGGACAAACTGGCAGGCTACCGAATGTAACCTACCCACATGGCAGAGTCTGGCAAACTCTCTGTGGCGTACCCAATATGCCAAATACCAGTAACAATGATGGGTCTCATTCTTCTAACCCTGAAAGAGCCTTGAATATGGCACATTTTAAAAAATCTCAGGGCTAGGACGAAGGAGACTTTACTGGGGACTGCTTGAGGCAATGGACAAACAACAGGATGGTCATAATAGTGATCTTATTACCATAACAATCTTAACTTCCACATTAAAGGGTTACGGCTCACTGCAGGATGCTGCAAGATGCCAAGTATGTACCTTCCAATGACACGTTCAGGAATTAGAGAAATAACTTATAGGAATGGTCCATGTATTATATTGGTTGGTGGATTTGGTCATTATTCCTCCTCAAGAGGAAATTGGAAAAAACAAAAATAGAAAAATATTGGCCAACTTTTATTCTTCTCTATGTTTGAGGACAAAATTGAGCAGCTGTCCACTTCTCCTTTTCTTAAAAATATTTATTTCTTACCATGATTTACAATACTCTCTGTAAAAAAGGAGTCATGCATTCAGCATTCCAAAGCCAACCCTTCACCAGACTGTCTGTATCCATCATTATCTCAGCATCCTCCTACAAACCATCACCATCTCCCCATCCTGGGAAGCTCAGTTATATATGAGTTCACATATTGTTATTTTTTTTCTTGTGAATTTTTATTTATTTATTTATTTTTTATTAGTGAAACACCATGATGTACAGTTGTAGACTTACAAGTTGTTGTGCTTGGGTTTCAGTTATACAATGATCAAGTACCCATCCATTTTAGAAAACAGTATGGACGATTCTCAAAAATTAGAAATTGAACTCCCATTTGACCCAGCAATACCACTCCTGGGAATATACCCCGGAGAGGCAAAAAAGTATAGTCGAAGTGACATCTGCACTTGTTTGTTCATTGCAGCACTCTTTACAATAGCTAGAATATGGAAGATTCTATTATATTTGACCCTTTGTTATGACTTTATATCCTTAACATGAGAGATATAATTCTGTGTCTGACATTTTATTTTTTTTCCTGGCAGTCTTTTTTCAGTATAACATCCTCCAATTCCATTCATGTAGCAATAAATTACAAGTTTTGCTTTTTCTTATAGCTATGTAGTATGCTTCCTTTTGTTTTGTTTTGTTTTTTGTTTGGGGGCCACACCCAATGATGCTCAGGGGTTCCTCCTGGTTCTGCATTCAGGAATAACTCCTGGTAGTGCTTGGGGTACCACCATACACACTGCCAAGGATCAAACCTGGGTTTGCTGTGCGAAAGGCAAGTTCCCTATCCACTACCCTCCTCCACCCCCAGGCAAGTTGTATTCTACTGTATATAAACCATAGTTTCCTTATCCGGTTATTTGCTCTTGGACATGGTTTGCTTCCAGATCTTGGCTATTGTGCATATTGCTACAGTGAACATAAAAGCACATAAAAGAAAACTATTCTGAAAGAGTTTTGAGGCACTTGGGAATTATGGTAACTCAATTTTTACTTTTTTGAGAAGTGTCAATATTATTTTCCAAAAGGGTGAACCAGAGATTTTCACCAGCAGTGGATGAAGTTACCTTTATCCCCACATACAAAATAACCAGTTGTTTTTGTACTTTTTGACCTGTTCCAGTCTCAGTGGTATGAAATGATTTATCATGATCGTTTTATTTTACATTTCCCTGATGATCACTGATGCAGAGAGTTTTTTTCATATTTGGCTATCTGTATGTCATAAACAATGTTTATGAGAAACGGTCTCATTCCTGATGTTCCATTCACTCTCAACAGAATGAACATCTCTAAACCCAAGTTATGTATACCTAGGTCAAGAACTCAACATGACGAACGACCTGGCACTTGAGTCGTGCAGGTGAAAGAGAGCAGCTTGGAACACCTTCGAGAGCATCAAAGAAATAGCTAAGAGGACAAAGAACCTCTGGCTCCAGGCACATCTCTTCGACTCCACCGTTCTTTCTGCATTAACATGTGCCCCAGAGACTTGGGCCCTATGAAAACAGGATGAGAACGCTATTCGGGTCTCCCAAAGAGGAATCGAAAGCTATGCTTGGAGTATCACGTTTCACTCAAATGAGAGAAAGAATCCGGAGTTATGACCTCTGTCGAAGATCAAGAATCAGGGACTCTGTCTCGTTTGCCAAGGCGTCAAAATCAGATGGGCTGGACACATTTGGAGACGACTGCTGGACTAGAGCCGTTACCAACTGGATTCCATGGGACATCAGAAGATCATGTGGCCGCCCAACTATGAGATGGTCAGACTTCTTCACCAAGACCCTGAACGATCTGTTTGAGGCTCTTTGTGTTCCTGGAGGGAGCAGACACCACTGGGCAACACTAGCATGCAACAGGGATGAATGGAGACGTTACTGGCTTCCGCTCCAGCAAATGGATGAGTAACAGGATGTCAAGTGATCAAGTGATGTCATCTTGAGGGTTTATTTCCTCTTCTCATTCATAGATAGGATTAATTACCTTTTTCTTAAGTTTTGCAATTGCTTCAACATTAGGCCCCCCCAATCTGTAGGTTTTTTTTTATTTTGGTCATTATTCTCTTTTATGGTGCAGAAGCTTCTAGATTGGATTTATCCCACTTGTTTATCTTTGTATCTGTTTTCTTAGCCAATGTCATTAATTTGATGAAGATGCCTCTTGATTCAATATTATGAATGGTTCATGTTTTCCTCAATTGTATTTATGAATTCAGGTCTGATATCAAAGTCTTTACTCCATTTTTGAGTTGACTTCTGTGCATTGGTGTGAGATAATGTCTGAGTTTCCTTTTTCTTTTTTCCTTTCTTTGCGCATGCTAATCAGTTTTCCTAGCACCTTTTGTTGAAGGAACTTTCACTCTACTTCGAACTCTTAGCTCTTCTGTTGAAGGTTAGCTGTCCACATACCTGCACATCTGTTCCTGGACTCTCAGTTCTGTTCCAATAGTCTAAAAGTCTTAGATTTTGTGGGGAAAGCAGTGGTGGGATCCCACATATATCTCTGTTCTGATTATTTTATTTCTGACTCTAACCTTTACTGGGCTGGAGCAATAGCACAGCGGTAGGGCGTTTGCACGCAGCCAACATGGCCGACCCGAGTTCGATTCCTCCGCCCCTCTTGGAGAACCCGGCAAGCTACCGAGAGTATCTCGCCCGCACGGCAGAGCCTGGCAAGCTCCCCGTGGCGTATTCGATATGCCAAACACAGTAACAACAAAGTCTTACACTGGAGACGTTACTGGGCCCGCTCGAGCAAATCGATGATCAACGGGAGGGCCTTTACCTTTACCTTTACCCTTTACTAGTAGGCTTTGGGTCAATGGTTCCTCCATGCCACCACCTACCTGACTACATGGGCCTACTGAACATTTGTTGATTCAAAGTTGAAAATAAGTTTATTATTACCTGAAAATCATAAACCCACATTCATATTTTTGAATTCCCATAAATTATAAATGATAAAATCATCAATTCCCAACAGTGTATACACATCTTAATTTTTTCATTGCACAACTACTCTAGTATTTGACATCAGATCTTTTTTGACAAAGAAGATTAAGAGTAGAAGTTTGGGGCAGTATTGAAGAGGACTGTAAAATCTCCTTTAATCAAGGGACTAAATCCAGCCTGTTAACTGGATAAAACCTACAATTATGGAAGAGGACATAATTGTGCTGTTTCAAATAATTAATTTGGCCTACTATCTGGAATTTTTCTTTATCTACATTAAATAATGTCTTACTAGACTGTGCATTATTTTGTTTTAGAATCTAAACTTTGTCTCAGCTTTTCAGTTCTAATGTGAATTACTTAAGTGACCTCTTACTCTCTGGTTAAATTGTGTTTTTGATTATCTCCATGATGAGCTCAATTCACTGATGACATTTCCCAATGCTATATCTTACCTATTATGTGGAATTGAAGGATATGAATGCTCTTCTCATTAAGCTACTTTCTCAATGACTCAGTAAAAAGAGAGTCCTTAAGGCTTGCTCTGAAAAAATTACTGTGTGAAGAATTTATCATGTATAAGAAATACATTCCAATTCTGCTATTCTCTTAAGCCTTTAAATTCTTTTATCTATATCATGCCAGTAAATTTCTGGTATCTCAGTACCACTGAATTACTGAGTCAGATTTTTTACTTAGCCAAACATACTCACAACCAACCAGGCAAAATGTTATGGTGTCTTTCACCTACAATTAACACATTATATTTAGATTTGGGTAAGTGCAAACATAAAGTTGGCCTTGCCCATGAATACACATTTGCAATTCACTTTTGAACATAATTGTTTCCTCCCCAGTTGCTTTGTACATATCTCCTTGGAACATGCAGAGAATTAAAATTAATTACAAGATGCTTAGGATATATCTTGCAAAGATGATGTGTGTCTTTATAAAACAACTGCATGAGTAAAGATTATTAGAGAATCTTTAGTAAGAGTAAACTAATGCCCTCAAACTTAAGAGAGATGTGATTTAAGTACCTAGATATGGACTTTGTTAAAAACAAATTAAAAAAATTAAAAAAGAAGAGAAAAAAAACATTATACTATTGAGTCTTAGTTTTTGGACTTTTTTCAAGGTTTTCTGCAGTGTATTTGAATTTATTTCAAAGAGAAAATTAAATCAATCCCTAGGATATTGCGAATATTTGAGATGACAAACACAGACTGGGAAGAAATATTTGGAATTCAGTTTATTGAAAATGATGATTAATGTTAGGATATATAAAAATCTATACTTAGTAAGAGAAAAAGCAAGCATTATTATCTTAACAAGGACATAGCAGTGAAAAGGGAATATTACTGCGAGTTACACACTTTTATAGTGATTGAATGAATGGTGCCTTGAGTGAACCATTTGTCTTAAAATCTAATTGTTGATATTAATATAGTAATGGCAGTTTCTTTGGGTTAATATCTTCTAGGTATACTTTCCTTTACCTATCTTTTTGTTTCTCACATTAGTGAGTCTAACTAATACATATCTTATTTTTAACTTATATCTTATTTTAAATAACATACCTTTATTTTAAAAAATATTTTTCATTGGTGAGGATAATAAAGAAGCTCCAGCTCTGAGCACATCTCTTTGATTCCACTGTTCTTCCTGCATTAACATATGCCTCAGAGACCTGGGCCCTACGAAAACAGGATGAGAACGCTATTCGGGGCCCTCAAAGACGAATCGAAAGAGCTATGCTTGGAATATCACGATTCACTCAAATGAGAGATAGAATCCGGAGTTCTGATCTCCGTCAATGCTCAAGAATCAGGGACGCTGTCTCATTTGCCAAGGCATCAAAAACAAGATGGGCTGGACACGTAATGAGGTGTTTTTTTTTTTATTAGTGAAACACCATGAGGTACAGTTGTAGATTTACAATTTTTTGTGCTTGGGTTTCAATTATACAATGATCAAATACCCATCCCTCCACCAGTGCCCATTTTCCACCACCAGGGATAATATCCCTCCCCCACCATCCCCCCCATCCCACACTGCCTCTGTGGCAGGGCATTACCTTTTGTTCTCTCTCTCCTTCTGGGTGCTGTGGTCTGCAAAAGAGGCATTGAGTGGCAAACATGCTCAGTCCATAGTCTACTTTCGACATGCATCTCCCCTCCTGGGAGGATCCTCCAAACATCCTTTATTTGGTGCTCCCTTCTCTATCTGAACTGCTCTTTCCCCTAGAATACCCGGCTGGCCTCTAAGCTATGGAATAATCCTCCTGGTGTTGATCTCAGCTATTCTTCGGTATTAATCTCATAGTTTGTTACTTTATATCCCCCAGATGAATGCAATCTTTCTATGTCTATCCCTCTCTTTCTGACTCATTTCACTTAGCATGATACTTTCCATATTGTACCACTTGTATGTAAATATCATGACTTCATCTTTTCTAAGAGCTACATAGTACTCCATTGTGTAGATGTACCAAAGTTTCTTTAACCAGTCATCTGTTCTTGGGCACTCAGGTTTCTTCCAGTTTCTGGCTATTGTAAAGAGTGCTGCAATGAACAAACAAGTGCAGATGTCACTTCGACTATACATTTTTGCCTCTCTGGGAAATATTCCCAGGAGTGGTATTGCTGGGTCAAATGGGAGCTCAATTTCTAATTTTTTGAGAAACTTCCATCACTTAATCACTTAATCACTTAACTTCCCGTTAGTCATCGATTTGCTCGAGCGGGCGCCAGTTACGTCTCCATTTGTCCCTGTCGCGTGCTAGTGTAGCCCAATGGCATCTGTTCACTGGGAACATGAAGAGCCTCAAACCGATCGTTCATGATCTTGACGAAGAAGTCTGACCATCTGGTAGGTGAGCGGCCACGCGGTCTTTTGACATCCCGTGGAATCCAGTCAGTAACAGCTCTAGTCCAGCGGTCGTCTTTAAATCTCATTACGTGTCCAGCCCATCTGATTTTTGACACCTTGGCAAATGAGACAGCGTCCCTGATTCTTGATCGTCGACGGATGTCAGAACTCCGGATTCTTTCTCTCATTTGAGTGAAACGTGATATTCCAAGCATAGCTCTTTCTATTCTTCTTTGGGAGACCTGAATAGTGTTCTCATCCTGTTTGTGTAGGGCTCAGGTCTCTGAGGCATATGTTAATGCAGGAAGAACAGTGGAATCAAAGAGATGTGCCCGGAGCCGGAGGTTCTTCGTCCTCTTAGCTATTTCTTCGACGTTCTTGAAGGCGTTCCAAGCCGCTCTCTTCCTCCTGCGCAGCTCGGGTGCCTGGTCATTTGTCATGTTGACTTCTCGACCTAGGTACACATAGCTGTTGCATTCAGAGATGGTCATTCCATTGAGAGCGAATGGGGCATCAGGAACGAGGCTGTTTCTCATAAATATTGTCTTCCTAAGATTCAGCTGTAGTACGACCTTCCCACACTCACGGTCGAAGTCGGCCAGCATTTGTACCGCTTGGCTAAAGTTTCGTGTTATTAAAACAATGTCATCAGCAAAGCGGAGGTGCTGTAATTGCCGACCATCTATCTTCACTCCCATTCCTTCCCATTCCAGTCGTTGCATGATGTTCTCGCGGGTGGCACTGAAGAGTTTCGGTGAAATGGTATCACCCTGCCGAACCCCTCTCTTGACATCAACGATCACTTTGTAGAATGGTGAGAGCCTGGTAGTGAATCCGCAATACAGCTCACGGAGGATCTTGATGTATTGGGCTTGAATGCCCTGATTGGCTAGGGCTTCAAAGACCGCTTCCGTCTCAACAGAATCGAAGGCCTTCTTTAAATCAATGAACGTTAAACAGAGCGGCATCTTGAACTCCCAAGAAACCTCAATGAGTTTGGTGGTCCATACTGTTTTCCAAAAGGGCTGAACTAGTCGGCATTCCCACCAACAGTGAAGGAGGGACACGTAATGAGGTTTACAGACAACCGCTGGACTAGAGCCATTACTGACTGGATTCCACGGGATGTCAAAAGATCGCATGGACGCCCACCTACAAGATGGTCAGACTTCTTCGTCAAGACCCTGAGTGATTGGTTTGAAGCTCTGCATGTTTCTAGAACGAACAGATGCCATTGTGCTACGCTAGCACGCAACAGGGATGAATGGAGACATTACTGGCACCCGCTTGAGTAAATCAATGAATAACGGGGGATCAAGTGATCAAGTGATCAAGTGAGGATAATAATGACATTTATTGAGATTTTTGAAATATTTAAAAATTTTTCGAATTTTATTTTTGTTTGCTAATTGTCCTACTTTCTTTTTTTTCTCCAATGAATCTCCATGAGGTATAGTTAAAGACTTACAGACTTTTGTGCTTATGTTTCAGTTATACAGTGGTCGAGTACCCATCTCTCTACCAGTGCCCATTCTACACCACCAATGATCCCAGGATCCCACCACCACTCTCTCCCCATTCCCTCCCTCACCCTACCCTGTCTCTGTGGCAGGGCATTCCCTTTTGCTCGCTCTCTCTCCTTTTGGATGTTGTGGCTTGCAATAGAGGTGTTGAGTGGCCATCATTTGGTCTATCGTCTACTTTCTGCTCACATCTCCCATCCCAAGCATGCCCTACTTTCTTGGCCTCCTTTTTATTATACTTTCTTTAGTTAATTGCTCTATTTTATTTTTCTTCTCTATCATTTCAGAATTTATATATCCTATTCATATTTTTCAATGCTTTATGCTGGCGATAAAATAAAAATTTTTAATACATAATCTTTTCATATAACATAAGACACATTAGGAAAATTCCATCTTTCATGCTGTCATTGTGCTGCATTTTATATTTATCTTCTTTATTTTTTCTAAAATACAGACATCATGATTTCATACGTTCAATTTTTTTGTTTGCTCACTAGTTAAAAATGTGATTTTTTGAAATTCTTTTATATCACTTCTCAAATAATTTTTGGGATAGTTCTTTCTGAAGTTCCTTTGCTGATTATTTATTGATAATAAACTTAATATTCTTTTTTGCAAATATTTTCACAATTATTCTTCCAAGTAAACTAAAATGTCAGATTATCTTCTTCAACTTCACACTCTTCTAAATTTCATTGTTTAAAAATTGAGTTGGGGGAAATGAGAGTGGAGGAAATGAGGGTGGGAGAAGTAGAGTAGACGGTTGATCAGTGTGGCGCTGGAATTATGTGCCCGTGAAACCATTTGTAATAGAATTGTAAATAATAGGATCTCCATAAAAATTAAGTTTTTAATAAAAAAAACTTTAAAAAATCTGGGCTGGAGCTATAGCACAGCAGGTAGGACGTTTGTCTTGCACTTGGCTAACCTGGGTTTGATTCCTCCGTCCCTCTCAGAGAGCCCAGCAAGCTACTGAGAGTAACCCGCCCATACAGCAAGCCTGGCAAGCTCCATATCGTGGTGTATTCGATATGTCAAAAATAGTAACATGTCTCACAATAGAGACGTTACTTGTGCTCGCTCGAGCAAATCGATGAACAATGGAAGGACAGTGCTACAGTTCTACCAACCTCTTTTATTAAAAACATCTGTTTTAATTCACATGCATATTCAATTTGCTGTTTTTTTTTGAGATCCTTTCCTTCGAGCAATATGTTAAAAAATTTTAAGCTATCATACATTAAGGCACTGACTATATATTTTTTATTTTAAGGTTCATTCATGCTTCTTGAATACAAGGATTATTCTATTAATTACAAGAAATAAGAGTTATGTCTTTAAATACATCTTTCCCGTCATTGTGTCAGCTCTCTTCCTCAATGTAAACAGAATATCATGTTAGGCAAAATAAGTCAAAGGAAGCAGTACAAGAACTAGATGATCTCACTTATCTGTGATATACAGGGAAACAAAACAAGGGAACAGCCAATATCAAATGATGTCAAACCCTTAGGTAACAAAACTGAGATCACCAAACAGGGAAGGAAGTTGATTGAGGAGACCAATTAGAAGTTACATAAGGACACTGGAGAATGTCTTTTGTAATAAAGATGTGCAGTAAAAGTACACCAAAAACCAGAGAGACTAGCACTATTTTTTAAAATGTTGTCTAAGGTACAATAAAAATAATGAAAATGACAAATTAAAAAAATAAATAAAATTTCTATTAGTGTTACTAAATTTTTCAAACAAAATATTTAACTTCATTTGCCACTTTTTTGTTTATAATGTTTAAATGTTATGGTTTTGTTATGTTTTAAAGTGTTATTATGCTTTTGTTATCTTTTCTGTGCTGGAGTTGCTCTTATTCTATCAAATATCTCCTTGCATTTTCACGATCACAATCACGACCATCCTGTTGTTCGTCAATTGCCCCCAGCAGGCCCCAGTAAGTAACGTCTCCTTCATCCTAGCCCTGAGAATTTTTTAAAAAGTGTCATATTCAAGGCTCTTTCAGGGTCAGGAGAATGAGACCCATCATTGTTACTGGTATATGGCATATTGGGTAAGCCACAGGGAGTTTACCAGACTCTGCCGTGTGGGCAGGTTACATTTGGTAGCCTGCCAGTTTGTCCAAAGTAAGAGTGAGATAATAAGATGTCCGGGAGCTGGGTTTTATAGTCTCTGGGTCCTGGCCGTTGATGGGATTACATGGCGCCAGGGAGCCAGTTGGTGGGCGTGACCCCTGCCTACTGGAATTTGGAGGATCTGGGTGGAAGATGCTCAGCCCCTATCTGAGCAGGCTTGGAGATCTCAGCACCAGGACCCGCATGCCTTTGTTCCTCTGCCGGTACCTTCATGTGTGTGGAGAGTGGTCTCAGCATGGTGGTGGCTGGTTCTGGAGGTCTTCGGCTGCCAGAGTCCTGGTCAGGGCGGGGAAGAAAACTCAACCCACTCCCCTCCAAGGGGCCCCAGTGAGGACAGCCAGGCGCGGGGGCAGGAGACTTTGCGCTGTTCTCTTCAGAAACTGGATTTTATAGTCTCTGAGTCTTGGCCATTGATGGGATTACACGGCGCCAGGGGGCCAGTTGGTGGGTGTGACCCCTGCCTACTGGAATATGGAGGATCAGGAAGAAAACAGCGCAGACTCTCCTGCCCCCGTGCCTGGCTGTTCTCGCCGGGGCCCCTTGGAGGGGAGCAGGTTGAGTTTCCCTTCCCGCCCAGACCAGGACTCTGACAGCCGAAGACCTCCAGAACCAGCCACCACCATGCTGAGACCACTCTCCACACGCATGAAGGTACCGGCAGAGGAACAAAGGCATGCGGGTCCCGGGGCTGAGATCTCCAAGCCTGCTCGTATCGGGGCTGAGCATCCTCCACCCAGATCCTCCATATTCCAGTAGGCAGGGATCACACCCACCAACTGGCCCCCTGGCGCCATGTAATCCCATCAACGGCCAGGACCCAGAGACTATAAAACCCGGCTCCCAGAAGAGAACAGCGCAGAGTCTCCTGCCCCCCGTGCCTGGCTGTCCTCGCTGGGGCCCCTTGGAGGGGAGCGGGTTGAGTTTCCCTCCCCGCCCCGACCAGGGCTCTGGCAGCCGAAGACCTCTGGCAGCTGAAGACCTCCTTGCATTTTAATTTTTATTTAATTTGTTTTGTTTTGTTTGGGTCCTTGCTCAACACTTCAGGCAGTGCTTGGAGGAATATTTGGAATCGAACTGGAGTCAGTCATGTGCGAGGCCAGTACCCTACCCCAGTACTATCCCTCCAGTCCTTGTGTGTTTTTATGTTTTTTATTTTATTTTATTTTAGTCACTGTGAAAGAATTACAATTTAACAATACAGTCAATGGTAGGGTTTCATACATACAGCACTCCAATAGCATGCCCCCAAACCCTACCAGAACATCTGTGTTTTCATTTTAATTGTGAGTTTGTATTCAGAGAACTTGTGCTGCAGAACCTTTACCCAACTTGGAATGAAAGTGGATAGAAGCAGAGGATATATGTTTTTGTTACCATACATGTGCAATATCTTTCGTGTTGTTTGTTTTGTCTTTACTTGTCTCTTGCTGGCATATTCTGTTTTGTTTGCTTTTAGATCAACTTAAGGTCATTTTTCAGCCTGTGGTTCCCTAAACCACAAGAGTAGTATAAATTTGAACTCCCAACTAATGTTATTTCACATTCCCAGTAGAAACCTTTTTGTTTATTGTTTGTTTACCCACTGAAATTATGAGCCAAAAAATATCAGTTTCATTGTATTTTTCATTTTTTTATTTTAGCTTGGTGTTCTTTCTCCATTTTTCTTTTAATAATATTTTCCTATTTTTGATTGTGAACTTTATTCAGGAACTTCACTTCTCACCTGGCTCCACTTGTCTAAGCCCAAGGTCTAGACCCTTTGGGAAACTTTGATTTTCTAAAATTTCTGCAATGCAGCTACAGATCTACTTCTTCTACAATTCTACTTCCCAATAAGTTTCCTAACATCTTTTTTATGCCTTTAGAGACTTCTTAATTTTATAATGAAAATGTAAAAAACTGGCTTCTACTTTTTATCAATATAGAAAATGGACTTCAAAGATTTTTTACAAAGGTGTTTGCAATAGTCTGAATTGTTGCCAGAAATACAATCTTGGCATTTTTAATTTTAACTTCATCTTCCATTAAGAAACCTATTGTACAATAAAATTTAATTTCCTTGATAGGTATGTGTATGGATGATTAATTTTGAGACTGATTGAGGATTTATTCTCAAATATGACTTGTAAATTTCCTCCTACAGGTGGATTTATTGACTTTATATGATCTGTTCAGCAGTTTGACATGTGATTTAAGGAAAATGAAAAGTATAAAAAAATTAAATGTCAATTTTTGGTATAGTAATTAATATCTATTAATTAGAGTGCTTTGTCTCTACTTATTTTTTTATATATATCTGATCAGTGGTCAAATTTAAAATGATAGGAACAAGTCCCCAAACTAGTTTTTTGTCTTACTTCCTTCTCTCTCTATATGAGTTTCTGTTCCATGAATGGTAATTTCTTATAATTTTTTGCTGAGGGTTTAGGTCTATCACTGTATCACTGACATCCCGTTGATAGTCAATTTACTCGAGCAGGTGCCAGTAACATCTCTATTCCTCCCAGTCCTGAAATTTTAGCAGCCTCTTCTTACTCATCTTTTCACAATGATTGGAGGCTCTTTCAGGGTCAGGAGAATGAGATCTGCTGTAGTTACTGTCTTTGGCATATCAAATACGTCATGGCGAACTTGCCAGGCTCTGCCAGTGCAGGTAAGATACTCTCGATAGCTTGCCAAGCTCTCCGAGAGGCATATTTATATATTTCTCTCTATGATTTGTTGCCTACTGTCTGAACCCCATCAGATATGGTGTAGTTACCATGGAAAATGGGTAGAAAGTGTCTTATAATGTGTGTTCTATCTCTAGTATAGATAATTGTTTTGGAATTGCATATCAATGATTATCTATGATGTGGCTTCTTTGTTTACTAAATAAACTTTTGCCCATCCTTTCATTGTTTTTGTTGCTTGCTATTTTCTTTAGGGTTTTTAAAATTGTATATATTTATATACATGGTGGATTTTTTAAATCTTTGTAATTTATGGTTACTTTTTAAATTTCATGATAGAATATTTAGCTATATGAACATCGAAGGTTTTCATGTATTGCTTATTTTGCTTTTGGAGGGTGTTGGTTGCAACATATAGCACTGCTCAGATATTAACCCTGGTTCTTCATTCAGGAATCACTCCTGGAGATGTTTGGGGGACCATATGGAATGGCAGGGACTTAACCAGATTAGGCTGCATGCAAGGTAAATACCCCACTCATTGTATGATCGCTTTGGGCTCACATTTACTGTTTTTTGAGATTTCTTCTATTTTTAGTTTCTCTTAATTTCTTTTACGGTCTTCATATCAGTATTTTTTTTTAGATTTATAGCACAGATGGTAGGGCATTTGCTTTGCACGTGGCCGACCCAGGTTTGATTCCTCTGCCCCTCTCGGAGAGCCCAGTAAGCTACAGAGAGTATCTCACCCACAGGGCAAAGCCTGGCAAGCTCCCCGTGAGGAATTCAATATGCCAAAAACAGTAACAACAAGTCTCACAATTTGTTGTGAGACGTTACTGGTGCCTGCTCGAGTAAAATCGATAAAAAACGGGAGGACAGTGCTATAGTGATATAGAAAAAATCTTGTTTTCTGTTTCCAAGTTACTTAAAATTACCTACTTAAAATCTACTCTAAAATATATGTAAAATACACTCAAATGTTTTTGTTAGTGAAAAATATAGACCTTTAACTTCCTCTTATTTTTTTTTAAAAAAGAAATCGTTCTATCCTCTGACCATCAAATACAGCCCTCTCTCTGATTTTAATAAAAGATAACCTGGGTTCTTGGTCCAATTTGATGTTAGTATCACAATCACAATCATCCTGTTGTTCGTCGATTGCCTTGAGCAGGCCCCAGTAACGTCTCTTCGTCCTAGCCCTGAGATTTTAAAAAATGTCATATTCAAGGCTCTTTCGGGGTTAGGAGAATGAGACCCATCATTGTTACTGGTATTTGGCATATTGGTATGCCACGGGGAGTTTGCCAGACTCTGCTGTGTGGGCAGGTTACATTTGGTAGCCTGCCAGTTTGTCCAAAGAGTGAGATAATAAGATGTCACTTCCGGGAGCTGGGTTTTATAGTCTCTGGGTCTTGGCCGTTGATGGGATTACAAGGCGCCAGGGGGCCAAGTTGGTGGGTGTGGCTCCTGCCTACTGGAAGATGGAGGATCTGGGTGGAGGATGCTCAGCCCCTATCTGAGCAGGCTTGGAGATCTCAGCCCCGGGACCCGCATGCCTTTGTTCTCTGCCAGTACCTTCATGCTTGTGGAGAGTGGTCTCAGCATGGTTGTGGCTGGTATGTTAGTATATGGTATGTATTTTTTCTTTAAATATTTTTATGTTCTCATGAGTGTTTATAGCTACTGATTTGATATGTAAATAGTTTTAATGACCACCAGCTTTATTTTTATTTTATTTTGTTTGTTTTGGGGGAGCCACACCCAACTATGCTCAGGACTTCCTCCTCGCTCTGTGATTAGAGATCAACCCTGGCTGTGCTCAGGAGATCTCATGGGATGCTGGGGATCAAATCTTGGTCAGCTGCTTGCAAGGCAAGTGCTCCTCTGGATTACCATTCTAGCCGGTCTACCAGCTTAATTTTGTATCATAACTTCCTCATTTCCTTGTTTTTTTAAAATTTTTATTAGTGAGACATCATGAGGTACAATTGCAGACTTACACATTTTTGTGCTTGGGTTTCAATTATACAATGATCAAATACCCATCCCTCCACCGGTGCCCATTTCCCACCACCACAGATCCCAGCATCCCTCTCACCCCCATCCTCCCCCATCCCACCCTGCCTCTGTGGCAGGGCATTCCCCTTTGTTCTCTCTCTCTTTTTGGGTCCTGTGGTTTGCAAAAGAGGCAATGGGTGGCAATCATGTTTGTTCTATAGTCTACTTTCAGCTTGCTTCTCCCATCCTGGGTCTTGGTATTTGTTTTAATTACTTTCTGGCTCCACTGGCAAACTTTTAAAATAAGTATTAATGTGGGCATGAATTATACGTTTTCACAGTTTGTTTCTGAGAAGATAATTTTTACAGATAAGACATAAAGCCTGGTAACGTCCAAGGTTTTTAAGTATCACATATTCCTTAAAAAAAAAAAAAGCTAGTTTTTCCTTGATACCTCTGAGGCTTTTAGCAATGAAAGGAAAGTTCTTGTAACTACTTGTTTTCTTTCCTAATTTTATTGTTTTTGTTGGTTTTTTTAGTGGGGGAGGGGTCACAGAGCAGTGCTCAGTAGCTACTTCTGGCTTAGTGCTTGGAGCCACTATTTACAGTGATTGGAAGATCTAAACTTCCTATATGCAATGCATTCTCTCTGGTTGTACTATTTCTCTAAGTCCCTAATTTTAAGTACTTTAAAATAAGCTTGCGTGATGCATCTGAGTGGTTGAGTGCATGAACATAAAGTTCTGAGTTTGATCCCTGGCATACTTCTCAAATAAATAAGTTGTATAAGTTTAGAAATCCAACTATTGGGGAAATATGGATATAGTCAGAAATATATATATATATATAAATATATAAATGGAGTTTTGCTTCTTTGTCAATTATTCCCTATTGTTTTCTACGGAAAGAGCAAATCCTTCCAGTTGGTAGGTTATCATTTGTTTAACTCCTGTTACTAACAAGAAAGCAAGGTATTGCAACAATCAACATATGACAGGAGGCATTCTTCATGCTGTTAATTATGCTTGGTATGAAGTAATCATGCAAGTAATAGGTCCTATATTATTCAAATTCTGCAGGAGGATCCCAAACCATTTATTAGCAAGCAACTCAGAGGCTATAAATCCCTTTATCCAACATCATTTATCTTCTGTTTTAAGTGTTGATAGTTATTTTATTCCCCACCCCTGTCATTCCATCTCCTTAAGTATTTCTGAATTTGACTTTTGTTCTATATAAGATATGTGTGGCCCGTTATCTTAAGTCTTGATTTAACCAGTACAAATTCCTTGACATTAAAGCATGCTGCCAATCTACAGAACCACGTATACTGAATGGACTTGCTTGGGCTTTTACCAAACTGTGCTAAGTTTATATATGTCTTTTGATGAATATTAAAAGAAACTAATCAAATAAAGCATTATATTATATTGGTGAATAGTGTGAATTACACTGGCTTGTAAAATTCTTACATATAGGCTCAATTTCTTCCCATTGCCTACTTCAGAGGGTTTTCAAAATCCTGCACTATATCGGTTATGCCAATGTAGCCCAAAGGATCAACATTCTTACATCCATTCTGTCCTACTCTAAACTAAGTCTCCAGTTCTAACAATACTTAATTTTCAGTGGGACTGAGACAGCTGTCAAGGGCTTATCTGAAATTGTCTAGAAATGACTCAATCTGTGAAGACTATGAATATGTATAAGGTGACTTTTGAAATATGACCAAGAGAATTATTCATGGTGCATTCCGGTCATTTGATATCAAGGCCAGGGACATAGGTCAAGTAGTAGAACATATGCATAGTATACAGGAATCCCTGAGTTAGATTTCCATCATTGCATGGCCCATTTTGCACTTATTGAATGGATCACAACTTGCAAGGTCACCAGGTGTGACCCCATTGAAATTTCCATTGTGCAAGTCATTTGAATCCAAATTCCAATATTTCATTTAAATTGTGTCTACTCAATAGCATATAATTTTAGTTCCTTTCATATGCAAATAATTCAAGTGTACGTAGAAGCGCTTTCAAGTTTTCTCTAATATAGAAAGCCATAAATAAGTATTCCTCTACCACCAGGAAGTAAAAATAGGGAGAAACGTACAAGTATTACTTTTGTATACATTAAATAAAAATCTTCAAAGTATATCCAGAAGGCAATTCTAACTGTTATGGGGGAATTTCTTGCAAAGCACAGATGAGCATCACTCAGAGAAGTCAAATTGGGAATCTTTATTACAGAAACCAGAGACTCAGCAAAATAGGGTTCTGAGGAAACTGAGGTTCTGAAATGAGTGGAGGGTGAAAGTGAAAGTGAAAGGCAAAAATCACTTTCTAGTCAGACAGTGGATACAGCAGGTAAAATATGCAGGAACTGTGATCAGCAAAGTCACAAAGTTATAAAAACAAAATCTGCTAGTAAATGATTACACTGGCTCACTGACACAGAGGACAATTGGAGTGTGGTTATGGGGGACAATTATGACGGAAGAATGGGGATTACCAGAACTAAAGGCTTTATGGGCTATCCTTGTTAATGGGTTATACCTGATCCTTGAAACAATGGAGAAATCTTCCTCTCTTGCTTGACTGGCTAGGAAAGGAATAAAGATGGAGGCCCTTTGTTAGGAACTCTTAGCTCATAATAAGCAAAGCTTTATTATTAAAATATTGACAAACTAAATTTCCACAGAGGGAAACAGATGATATGCTTTTTGACATCTGCCTTAGCAAAGCAATATCTTTGTGAATTCTTTTCCAAAAGCAAAGAAAACAAAAACAAATAAGACTGCACCCCATTTAGAGAAAAGGCAAATTAATAACATAATCTTATTTGCAGTCAAATGATAATAATTATTATCATCAGTAAAATAATTTAAGAATCTCCCATGTGCTACTTCCCTTCTCTTTAGATCAGACCTCCAAGCCATGACCAACATCCCTTTTTCACGACTAACAAAACTGGGATCCAGAGTTTGCTAACACAATTCAGTAAGAGATCAACTTCTAATATAAACACCAGAAATAACTGGAAAAAAAGAGATGCAATAATTAATATTAAAGTGACCTAGAGTTAACTTATATTATGGGGTGGTACTTTGTTTTCTTTTCAAAAATACCCTGACAGGTACTGTTCCGCTTTTTATAAGTATTCATAATTTACAAATATCAACTCTTTAATCATCTTAACAATATGGAAAGCACTACAATTGTTCCCATTACATGATGGGAAAATACACACAGAGAAACTTAATAACCCATTAGAGGGAACTCGGCAAGTGTTGAAGCGAAATTTCATATCACAGCAGGAGGGTCCTCAGTCTGTGCTTATTGCCAGCAGGCTAGAACATAAAGTTAGCACAGCAGAGACCAATCCCTGAGGAACAGCTCTTCTTCCTAACCATTCCCACAGATTTGAGTGAGATTTTTGAATTCTACGTGAAGCTCATCTAATTGACAATAATAATTCTTTATGCACCTTATTTGAGCTTTTGAAAAGATATAGTGAAGAAGGAAAATCAGTGACAGACAAAGCTTATTAAAATGCATCATCACAGACTTAATTCTTTGGACAGGACATTTTCTAAGAATCTGTTCTGCATTTGAGGATTAGGGCACTTGAAAAAAGCACATTCAGGGGGCTGGAGAGATAGCACAGCGGGTAGGGCATTTGCCTTGCACACGGCCGTCCCGGGTTCGATTCCCAGCATCCCATATGGTCCCCTGAGCACCACAGGAGTAACTCCTTAGTGCAGAGCCAGGAGTAACCCCTGTTCATCTCCAGGTGTGACCCAAAAAGAAAAAAAAAAGCACATTCATAGAATTATCAAGTCTGAAATAGGCCTTGGGTTCCGCCCCTGACACAGCAAATCTGAAAAATTCAACCAAAAAAGAATTCTGAAATATACAGCACAAAAATAAAATACCAGGGGCTGGAGTGATAGCACAGCGGGTAGGGCGTTTGCCTTGCACACAGCCCAACCCGGGTTCGATTCCCATCATCCCATATGGTCCCCCAAGCACGGCCAGGAGTAATTTCTGAGGCATGAACCAGGAATAACCCCTGCGCATCACTGGGTGTGACCCAAAAAGCAAATAAATAAATAAATAAATAAAATACTACCCAAAATCCCTTTGCATACATTTTTTTAAAAATAGACAAAATTTAAATTACCTAGTTTTTCTTAAACCTTACCTTCTTGTAGCTTTAGCATTACTAAAGAGTTGTGTGATTTCCAATAGGAGAAACAAATTTCAGCTTATGTGATGCATTATTTAGATAAGCACAAGAAAACATCTCTCAAATCGTACTCTTTTCCTCTTTCATTTTACTGAAAGACATTCATGTTGCTCTCAGATTTTTCCTTGGGAATGTGTTTCTTTGAACACTTTACTGGTCGGCTTCTGCCCCCTGTGGTAAGCTGAGAAGGCGGCAGTCACACGTGCTTAATGATGGCTACAGAAAAGGACCTTCTAGAAAAATCAGGCCAGTAGCTTTTAATGAGGTGTGGCAGGGCTGGTGGAGAACCAAGTGAGGGGGAAAAAAATACTCCGGATGCCACATGACAGTAACGCAGCCAGAATACTGCAGTGTCTGACAGCGTGTATTTCCTGAACACCTGTAACTGCAACTGTGAAACGCAGCATCAAGAACACTCCCAGCGAGGAACAGGCCCTGCTGTTTCCCCAGGTGTCTGAGAGATCATATTAGAGCTCAGTTCTCTTAAAGTTAAAGAGAAGTGAGCTCAGTTACCTTGCTGAAGACCACAGTTGAGCAAAAGTATTTGTTAGAGTGGCTAGACTTTAGGAAAACATAGGCAAGTAGAAAACACAGTTAAGTAGAGCTGATAACTATTTAACCTTTGACTTGATTTACAGAGTGTTAACAACCATAGAGATACATATCTATTTAAATGAAGAGTTAATCTAACACCAAAACTAAACCAAAAAGACTTTGGTTTTCTTGGGGATGGGGGTCCTCTAAATAAGGTCTTTCATCATTAAAGCTTGCAGATATGGTAAATATTTTAACAAGTGACCTGGAGAAAATAAGAAGTTAAAAAGGAAGCAAAGATATCAATTCTGATTCTGACTAAATTTGTTTTACCCATTCTTTTTGCTTATCATTGGTTTTTCTATTTGAAACAACACAGGTTATCCTGGGGAGATCCCATTGACTTCAACCCCAAAGTAGGAATTTAAATGCCTGACTGCAATGGGGTTTGAAGGGAAGAAGTAGGCCAGCCCACAGTTAGATGAAGCAACAAAAGTACTATAGCAAGCAACGCAGTGAGGATCCTTGGATGAACTCCCAAATCTCTCTCCCCTGCCCCACAGCCTTGGGTAATTTGTTTAACCTCTGCGAACAACAAACTCCATTGTTACAAAGCAGGTTTGATTGAGTTATTGCATGTAAAACGTTTCAGAAACTTTCAAGTCTGGGGTTCAGAAGCCTTAAATAAGTATTATAGTAGCCCCAGAAATTAGCCCCCCGCCAAGACTTTTCTACTCTGGTATCCTAGAGGAGGCTGGCTCATACAATACCTTCAAATGATATTGTAGAGAAACATTCAAGAAGGTCTAAATGGTCACATTACCTGAGAAAGTCTGTCATTTGGCTTGTCAAAAATAGCTGTATAAACTTCTTATCCTGTTGGACACCCATAACAAAATTGTAAGGGGGGAAGAAAACATGTGTAATGCTTGATTCTCCTAAGGCAAAATAAAATCACAGACTAACATTTTAAAACTCAATTAAGATGATGTGGCATTTACAAATTTATAGAGTAAGAGCAACACTTTAGACCCTTTAGGATCAAGAGAACCCACAGTTGGTCCATAATATTATGAAACCTAGCTGAGTAAATTTTTTTCAAGTTCTCCATAAAAATATATAATTTCATACATTTAAATTTTACTCCTGTAATCTTTAAAATCCATAGATTTGAGGACTCCCTCTGGTGGTTGAATAAAATATCATTTTTGTTAGTAAAAGGAATAAAAAGTTAACATCTATATTGAAATAACCTCCTATATATTATGAACATTCTTTAACTTTTAAGATACCTGGTAGGTGGTGGTGATGAAGATGATAATATGATTCTACTCAACTCAGACTTCTCGATGGCCACAATGATATGTGACATGGTTTAAAACAATCTAGCAAAAAAACATAAGTTATGAAATTAGAAATATATTACACATATTTTTTGGTTATCATTATTTAGTGATGTGATGACACCTTTGAAAGTAAATCCTAAGGCGCACTATGTTGATCAGAAGTACAATCGCCCAGTTAAAGATATATGCCATTTAGAGATTTTCAATTGAGTTTCCAAAATATTCTGACGGAAATTTACTCTCTCACAGATAAGTGTTTATCAGAATGGGGTTATGAGGTGACTGAATTGGACAAAGGGCACAAGTGCTGGGTGGAAATCAAACTGTTGGTGATGATCAGAATCTGGTTTACAGAGACGCTGCATATAATATAAACCTAAAAGTCTATGGAAAGTTATAAACCAATACTACTTTAATAAAAATTTAAAAATTAATAAGGCAAGAAAATTATACAATTTTTCCAAAATGAACAAAATTCAAATGAACAAAATTCTAGAAAACAAGATGGGATGGAAATTGGAAACATAAAACATTCTGGAGTTCACAGACAGTGCCAAATTTTCAGAGCTTAAATATCTACAAAATGCAGCTTGAATAATAAAAAAAATACTAGTAACAATTTTATGGCCATAAGCAATATGTTGTCTAAATAATTTTATTATTATGTCTAATTTTCTATCCATTCACTCAAAACAAAAAAATGTGATTGCTTTACTCTAGCAACCATCATTGAAAAAATCTGACAGAACTGATTTCTCCTGCATTCTTTCCAAATTCTTGTACAAGAAAGATTTTCAGTTTTTTCTCAGACCTATCTCTTTTCTACTGATCAGTGGCGGAGGACGCTATTAGCAGCTTGTCAGCAAGTATAGTTAACAGTTCGATTGCTTTCTTAAGTGTTGATTGTGGCACCTAACTTCTCTTCTGCTGAAGTTATGAGACAGCATAAATCTCAGTCATTTGTCAGGATTTCTTGTCAAAGACACTTATTGGCTGAAGACATAAATGGCACTGAACACGGCAACATTAACATACTAAAAAAGGAAGGTTGGAAGGACCATAATTCTTCTATCTGAAAAATCTTCCAGAAAGGTGAAGGCCTCCACTTTCTCCCAACCATTACAAACCTTCACCAAATTATTTTACTCTTTCCAAATGGTATTGCAAAGAACACCATAAAAAAAGAAGTTCCATTAGTATCTTTCTCTATATATGATGTAAATTATTTATTATATTTAAAACACTACAAAATTTAATCTGAGGAAAATACTCTACAATATAAAAGCTCTTAATTTTTGTTTAGATTTGAAAGATCAACTTTAAGAATTTGAACATGCTCAAAAATCACCAAATATTGTCACGTGAAGAAATTAGACTTGTTTCCCACTTCTGAAATTCTATTTTTACTTAAGTAGATGTGTTTGCATATTCAACGATGGGTCACCCAGACATTTCAGGGGTAACCACACAAAAGGGAAGAAGGAACATATGTCTTACCAGATCACGTTCACTCAGATTCCTCATGCTCAGGAGAAGTTTTCTGGGTCTGCCGATCAATAACCAGAGACCACGCAGGAGTGAGAGAGGGAGAAACTACCTTAACAGTTATCTGTTAACTTTAAAACAAATGAGACTAGAGGGAAAGTCCCTAAGAAGGCCAGTTGTAAAACTTTGAATGGCAAAGACATATCCTCCCAGTATTTCCAACCAAACACTCAGTAGAACTACGGGGTTACCTTCATATTACCACAGAACACCTGTAAAGTTCTAACAGGAAAAGAATGCACTGGAAGACTCACTGAACTTGAGGCCCTCCCGTTGATCATCGATTTGCTCGAGCGGGCCCAGTAACGTCTCCATTGGAGATTTTGTTGTTACTGTGTTTGGCATATCGAATACATCACAGGGAGCTTGCCAGGCTCTGCCGTGTGGGCGAGATACTCTCGGTAGCTTGCCGGGCTCTCCGAGAGGGGTGGAGGAATCGAACTCGGGTCGGCCATGTTGGCTGCATGCAAGGCAAACGCCCTATATCTCATATTCTACTGTTGGAGGGGAAGAAGAGAAGGAAGAAGGAGCAGTGGCAAAGTGAAGGAGGTGGGGAAGGAGTAGAAGAAGGGGTCAGAAATGCTGAATAAATTCAAAGCATCTAGGCAGGGAGGGATAACACATAGTTGTTTAGCATCCCTGCCTTGAAAGGGTATGGTCACAAGTTCAAACCCAGTGTCCCACCCGTACGAAACACAATCCTAGCAACTCCACTTGGAATCTGGAAGCTCTGTCATCTGTGATTCCTGTAAAAGTTATTTCTAGCCACCCTGCAATCAGGTGTGTGTTAGCACCACACATAGGGAGCAAACCCAGTGAGCACTGATGCTTAAAAGATGTACAAGTGTCAAGTTCAGGAACTCTAAGCCCCGGGAATATGTGTACAAGTGCCACACCTAAAGAAGTACGAACCTTGGTGAGCACCACAGTGAATCTGCAAATACCATAATACAGAGTGCAACTCCCGCCCACCCCCAGGGAACTGCATAGCTACAAGGGTGTGAGAACCTCAGCCAAGCAAGAGCACAAGCTTCGGTTATTGCAGTAACAACAAGGCTGACAACGAAGGGAAGGGAAGATGATGGAACAGAGATAGTAGTATACAATTCAACAATAAAGAAACTATACAACTTAATAATTTAAAATCTGCCTATATCTCTCCAGGTATTGAATCTAAAACAGAGAGAGAAAAAAATGAAGAAAAAGCAGCCTGGGTCAGAGAGAATTCCTGAGCATTGTTTCTTAGAATAAATTCCAAATCTATCATGACCAGAGGGGAAAGCCAGCCTACACCAGTTTCCCAAAGTCAACATCAGTTTGTAAATATTCATTGAACTCATTATTCCATAAGAACAGCTTTGGGAAAAACTTCACAATGGAAGAAAATGCAGAAGTTTGTAGCAAAGTGAACAACTAACAGAGATTTCCCTAAAGTTCTCTGTGTGCATGTCTATATTTTTATATATATTTATATTATATATATAAAATGATAGATATTACTGCATATAGATTGCTATATTACTACTAATAAGCATGTATCTTATATATAATTATGTACACATTTTAGATTACATAAATGTAAAAGAATATATATCACTACCATCCATGTCATTTATGCCCAATTTATAATTATTACATACCTTATCATTGCTTATTTGTAGACATAATTATATATCTTAAACATGACTACATATTATTATGACCTCAGGAATTTAAAACAAAAACACAATGTCTTCTTCTTATACTCAGTGATTCTATAATAAATAACATTCTGGGATAAGGCCCAAGCCTGATATATTTAGAAGTGCCGTATAGTCAAATAGTAAATCAAAGATAAAGAATCAAAGAACACATCCTTCATCTTAGTTTTAGTTTTTTGAGGGGGATATGTGCAGCGTGGGAGGAGGTTCTTCACTTTGTTTCTCCCTTCTTCTCCAGTTTTGTTTGAGAAAAAAAATATCACCGGTTCCCAACTTCTCTGAGAGTTGCTTGTAAGGCAAGCATTGTAGTGGCCAAAGCAATGAAAACTGACTTCAAACATTCTCTTTTTTCCGTACTTCCCACCTGGAACTTCAGTTTCTTGGTTCATCCTAAGAGTAAGCAGAAAAAGATATTCCAGTAATGTAGTTCTTAACTCTAAAATCTTCTGGGCAGAGCCTATTTTATACTTGTGTAGTTTTTGCCCTTTGACTTGACCAGTTCTTATCTTAGGAGACCCTTCTGTAGGACTCCACCATGACTATGAGACTCAGGGGCTGTGTGCTAAAAATTTATACCAGGAAGCATTTACCAGGCATATACCAAGCATACACCAGGACCAGGTCCGACATGGTAGCTGATCTCCCATATCATAGAGTCTGAAATGATGATTCATTCCCCCTTCTGATATGCCCTGCTCCTCTGCTCATTTTCTAGGTTTCCTTCTAGGACTTGAAATTTACTTGGTTCTAGATCTGAAGCCGGCTTCTTGGGATCAGACATAGTTTCATCAAGAATTTCTCTTGTGTCTAGATTTTGTGATGAAAACTTATTTTAAGGGTTGGCAACCTAGGAAAGACACTTGGCTCCATCCGGGTTTCAATCATCTAAGGGTAATATAAATCATATCAGACATACTCCACCCATAGGGTTATAGAGTTTGGCACGCATGCTTCCACAGCTGGGAAGAGATCATCATCAGATGACTTTCACCTGAGTCAGACTTAACAAAACCAGTGTCTCCAAACCCAGCTCTGAATCACTCTTCAGCTTTCAACAAAATTTCAGTTGGTTTATTTGGATATTTGTATCCAAATATTCTCTGACTCTGAACTCTGTCACAAAAACAGAGAGGGAATGTGAAAGAGAAACATTTTATAAACTGCAAAATCCCAGACATGTAATATATTAACAGGGACTAAGATCTATTTTAATTACCATCAATACAATAGTACTGGGGGGCGGGGGTGGAGAAGTATACAATAGTATTGCCAGACATATTCTCTATTAAATAAGACTTGCAGATCTTCCTGAGATAATGAATACCATGAAAGTTGTTTTTATGAACAAAGTGTACTAAACTTTAAAGCATCTGTGAACACAATTTGTTCACTAAATAAAGTTCAAGATCAGTAGCACATTGTAGACATAACAAAGAGGTGTTCTGTTATCAACATGTCTTCCAAATAGAAATTTGTAATCACAAGATGCTGCTTTTTCATATTTTATTGCACTTAAAATAATAGATGACAATGAATAAAAATATGGGCAGTTGTTTGAGAATTGATATGCAAAAGTAGATAATTGACACACAAGTATTTATGTTTGGGGGCTGTACAAATAGTATAGAGGTTAGGGCACTTGCCTTGCACATATCGGACTAGGTTCAAACCCCAGAACTCCATATGCCCTCCCAAACTGACCAGGAGTGATCCCTGAGCACAAAGCTAGAGTAAGCCTTAGCATAGCCAAGTGTTATGTAGGAAACAACAACACAAAAGTCTTTATGTTTGTATTTCAGGTGCTGACTATATATTATATATTGGAGTATATATAGAAGTCTCGGAGAACCCGGCAAGCTACCGAGAGCATCTCACCTGCACGGCAGAGCCTGGCAAGCTACCCGTGACATACTTGATATGCCAAACACAGTAACAACAAGTCTCATGATGGAGATGTTACTGGGCCCGCTCGAGCAAATTGATGAACAACGGGAGGACCGTGACCATGACAGACCTATATATAGAAGTACATAGATACTCCAACATATACTGGAGTAATACATTGCAGCCACAATGAGCCACTTCTCTTGCTGGATGTCCTTAAGCTAGTAGTAGAAAGATAGAACAAGTCTATCTAATCATCAAATCTGCTGCATTACAACTAAGGAGAAATCAATGTGCCCTTTTCCCTTTAAATGCTGAGGGTGGCTTCTCCTTACTGGATATGTGCCCACATCTATTTTCTAGACAGAGGTGACCATCTATTTTCTGACTGCAATGACCATTAATACCAGACAGCTTATAATTCTTCCCCTGTGTAAAATTCTTTAATCCCAAAAAAGAAAAGCTTCTGTGGAAATGTCACTTGATGATTTCTATCTACATCTTCCCATGTAAATAAAAATTCTTATTAAAATGTCCTGGCTTTATTCACAACCAAACGAGTGCCTCACCCAGTGGTGTTCACTGCAATATCTGTGCTTTCTTCAGACACTGTCTCAAATCACATTTCAGCCAAGGTTCACAATACTCAATCACTACCAACAGACTCACTGCTCACTGTCCACCCTCACAACACCCGTGATTAAATTTATATCTCAGCAGTATTTTTTAGTCACTGTACGTGCACTTGAGAAATACTCTTGGTTTGCCAAAAGGATGGATTTGTGCTATTTTGAGGCACAAGGGCTTTGCTTGTTCTTTATGTGTTACTTTCACATGCCAAAAAACAATGACAGAGACCTTCCATCCTAGGGAAATTCCTGAAAGAGTTGTTAACATTTTCCTCCTTTCTCTTGCACTTAGTGTCAGATAGTATAAGAAATCAAACGCAAGACAATAAAGTTATTATGAGGATACATAAAACACAGTATCTTATATCTTGAACATATTTATCTTTAACTCGTATATGTGCCCACATATATATTACAAACTTACATTAGGAAAATGAAACATATTTTGTGATGAATATCAAAACATCACTGTTGCGCTGTAGATTTCATTGTCAGGCAATGGAATTTTTAATCATAATTTGTATGTGCTGCTTTATTCAATTTTCACAATATCCCTATAAAACAGGGAATAAGATATTGTTTCCTCTTATTAAAAATTTCTTTCACATTGGTATGATTCAATTAAGCAGCCCTGTATTACATATAAGAGCATTTAAACATTTTCCATAAAGGTGCCAAGAACTAAGGAAGAGAAATGGAGGGGAAAGATGGAACGATATTTTTTTGTCAATTTCTTACTGCCAGCATCCAAAACACTTCTTCACCCATAAAGAGGAAATGATGCCAACTATAATATTTACAAATTATATTTTTTCTTTTTAATATAGGAAGAAAAGGCACAGAACTCAGGTAAGTCCTAGGAAACTGTGCTTAACATACTATGTTCATCTTAGAGTCTTATAATATCATTTTGCTTATTAGAGGTGCTGAAAAGTCCTTTATTTAAGAGTCGTATTTAATTCTGTTTCAATTGTATCATTATTAATGGTTATTTAGAGTGCTGGGGTGAATTTGGGGAGAAAGGGACTCTCATTCATTGTTGGTGGGAATGCCGACAGGTCCAGCTTTTTTGTAAAACAATATGGAAATTCCTCAAAAAACTAGAAATTGAGTTTCATTTAACCCTGAAATACCACTTCTGGGAATGTATCCTGGGACTCCCAAAAAAATACAGCAGAATGCCATCTGCACTTCTATGTTCATTGCAACACTGTTCACAATAACTCAAATCTGGATATAACCTGAGTTCCAGGAAAAAAAAGATGACTGGATAAGGAAACTATGGTATATCTACACAATGAAACACTATCCAACCACCAGGAAAAATGAAGTCATAAATTTTTTTATAAATAGATGGAGATGAAAAGATCATGCTGAGTGAAATGAGTCAGAAGGAGAGGGAGAGATATAGTGTGACTGAATTCATTTGTGGGATATTTAAAAAAAATCGTATAAGACCAGAGAAAGGTCAGAGAAAATAGGAGCTATGAGGATAGTCAATGGTTGGAAGCTTGCCACAAGTGTTTGGGGGGGTGGAGAAGAGAGTTACAAAAGAGAAGGGACCTGGAATACTTCTCAGCTACAAGAAAAGTGAAATCTCACCTTTGGCTAAAACATGAATGGAATTGGAGTGCTGTCATGTTATGCAAAGTAAGTCAGGAGGAGAAATAAAAATACAAGATGACCTCATTCAGACATGACATTTTTTAAAATGGAAATAGAAAAATTAAAAGACTTTTGACAACTGAACTGAAGTTTCAAAGCAGTGGAGTGGATGGAATACAGGGGGTGGAGGAAAGATGGGAACAAGAGACCTAGAGTCAATGGAAAAGAGATACTGGCACTCAGCTGTTAGGTGTGGGGGGATGACATTCCTAGGGCATAAACATTAATCCTATTGTAAACTATGGCATGTCAACAGTAATTAAGATACCATCAAAAACAAAAAACACTGGGTTCTGAATAGCACTCTTGGAGAACTGTTGCTACATTAGACGTTAACTGTCTTATGATTTAAATAGCCATGTCCCATAGATATATTATAAACTTATTTTTATTTAAAAAATAATGTGTCATATCTTATGAGCATCTCTTTTTTTAATTTTTATTAGAGAAACAAAATGAGGTACAGTTGTAGACTTACAAATGTTTGTTTTGGGGTTTCAGTTATACAATGATTGAGTACCCATCCCTCCACCAGTGCCATTCTCCACCACCACTGATCCCAGTAGAGAATATCTTTTAAAAACTTCCCCCTAAAATCTGGCATAAACATTAATTCTATTGCAAACAGTAATAAAATTCCAACAGTAATAAAAATACCATCAAAACTATGCAACACTGGGTTCTGAATAGCACTCTTTGAGAACTGTTACATGAGATGTTTACTGTCTTATGATTTAAATAGCTATGTCCCATTGATATATTATATACTTATTTTTATTTAAAATAAAAGAATGTGTGATATCTTATGAGAGTCTCTTTTAAAGGCTTCCTCCTAAAATCTGGCAGATTAAAATAACAAAAAAAAATGAGTAAAAGCATTCCTACCACTTCGAAATCTAGTAAATACTGCCAACAATATATCAGAAGTTTTGGCAGGATTTAGTTCCAATTACAGTAAATTTTAATCGATGTAAAAAAAAAGTCAAAAGTTAATGCGCAATATCCCTTCCCAAAATCGCTCTTTACAGAGAAGTAACTAAAGCAAGTTCTGCCAAATCTCACAAGTCAGCAAATAGAAGAAAAGACGGGAAACACAGGAGGTCTTGGGAGACCCAACTTCTGCCACCAACTGCACCTGCCCCAAGTTTTTGCAAACGCAGAGGCCTGAGTGATAATGTAGCAGTATAGTGGGTAGAGGGTTTGCCTTGCATGCAGTTCCCTGGAGCTCCACCAGGAATAACTTCTGAGTCCAGAACCAGGAACCCTGAGCAGTGCCAAGGGTGCCCCCCAACCCCGCAAAGAGAAACAAATAATTTTTTTACAAAAAACATTCATTCCTCAGTATAATGCCATCGATCCTTTAATGATGAACCTCTTGTTAAAGTAATATATTTCCTCCAACATTCGCCACGTACATGGGATCCTTATCATATAAAGATCCTAGAGGCAAGAATGAACTATTTTCACTGATGCAAAGTAGCTTTTCCCAGAAACAAGGAAGAAAGTCATGTGGTCTTATCAAAGCAAATACCCTCACCCTGTTGCTTTTCTTCCGCCTGACCTCTCACCTCTGTTTCAGCTGGCTCCATCGCTGTCGCAAAACTCTGTAGACCAACCTCTTTAACTGATATTGATAGTCACAATCTCCCAGCTGAGTATGCAAGCGTAGGGTGCCAGCCAGCGGGTAATCTGAGGACTCTCCTTGAGCTTTGCAAAAATAAGACTTTTTTTAACTGTGTGCTTTCCAAGTAGCTCCTTTCCAAGGAGCTTTCTTGCTTTTCCTCCTGTAAGACATAATGACATCAAGAAGATCAGGTAGCGAGTCAGTTTCATGACCACTTATAAACCTAATTCCTTTCCAAACATACCGTTTCCAAATGCCATCACATTATAGACTTCACATACACATTTAGGGAACACACTGAAAAAGGAAACACGTTTCCCTTTGCCAGCTGCTGCAAGCGACTTCATTTTAGCTGTCCCCACCCAACATTTTAATATTCCTGCAAATTCCTGAACTCTTTCTGAGCCTGGGAAGTTTATAATTTCCCAGATCATAATTCTGCCCCAAACCTTGGGCTCCTGGGAGACTAACAGATAATAGGTGATACCTAGGCATATGGTGAAACAAATATGCCTAAAGAAATTTGTAAACAGAGTCTCTGCCAGCTTAGTGAGAATTAGAGTTGTTACTCTTCTCTTACTACCATGAATGGGCCCTAAATTAACAAGACATCTATCTCTGGGTAACAAGTGGGAGTCCTCTTACTCTTTTTTTTCTTTTTTGGGTCACACCCGGCCATGCACAGGGGTTACTCTTGGCTCTGCACTCAGGAATTACTCCTGGCAGGGCTCAGGGACCATATGGGATGCTGGGAATCGAACCCCATTGACCAAATGCAAGACCCGCTGTGCTATCTCTCCAGCCCCAGTCCTCTCACTCTTTGTTTGATTAGAAACATAAAGACTCTGTTTTCATATAAAAACAAGACAAAATGAGCCGTACTTAACTGAGTCCAGTACTAAGTTTCTCCCCTACTACGGAGCTTCTTTCCTTCTAATTTCCAATAAACTTTTTTATTTTCTAACTCTGAGTCTGAGTATCTTTATTACTCAATATTTTCATTTCTGAGAGTATTGAAGAACCTGGAAGCTAAGGATGAGTAGAGACCTCCTCCATCAACACCGTTATTCAACTTATATTTCTGGAATAACCTTATTCTGTGAACAATTCCAAGCCAAGGAACGTCCATTGATACCTTCATAAAGGACACACATACAGTGCACTGCCAACTCTTACAAATCTACACACAAACACCACATTGAAAGAAAAATGTGGTACACTTTCCACCAACACATGGAAAGATCATAACACGCGGAAATGAAACTTCCTAGAGTGATTGTTCTCTCAATATCTTCCAGAGGTAAAGCATTCACATTTATATTTGCATTGGAAAGTTGAGTCAAATCAGTCAGGTAAGAAGAAGACAGAAGGCACACAGCAACAAAGAAGAAAACCGGCTGGAGGGTCCCACAGCTCCCACAGAATGCTCCAGACCCCAACAGAGCTAATATAACCAGGAGGTCCCAGATGAGGTAGGTGCCATCCCGCCTTCTCCAGATGGAACCCCGGTGACCATGAGCTTCTACAAGCATAACTCTGGCATGCGGGTACCAGGACATTTTTTCCAAACCGCGCAGCCGGACATCTCCTTATATACAAAGTGATCAATGGAAAGTAAATCATCCAACATTTCTCCCTGAAAATCAGGCTTAACTCTTTTGCAAAGCACAACACCCAAAAGGAGAGAGAGAACAAAAGGAAATACCCTGCCACAGAGGCAGGGTGGGATGGGGGATGGGGGTGGGAGGGATACTGGGATCCGTGGTGGTGGGAAATGGGCACTGGTGGAGGGATGGGTATTTGATCATTGTATAACTGAAACTCAAGCACAAAAATTTGTAAGTCTACAACTGTACCTCATGGTGTCTCACTAATAAAAATTTTTAAAAAAGAAGACAGAAACATCAATATTCTCTATGCTATCTTGAGAATAAACAACCTACAATACATACATTATTCAAAAAAGTTTTAAAACACATGACATTATTATAATAGTATTTATCTTTCTCTTACTAGCTTATTCTAGTGACCAGATGTACATTTTACCTATGGATCATATTACTGCATTATGTACCCTTAAGAATTCATTAGCCTGGGGCCAGAGAGTGTATAGTTGGTAATGCGCTTGCTTTGAAAGATTAAATTTTTCTAACCTACGTTTAATTATTGGCATCACATACATTCAGTCCTCAGCAGTCTGGAGTGATCCCCAAGTGCAGAGCTAGGAGTAAATTCTGAGCACCAACAAGTGTGATGTGCCCCCCCAAAAAAACCCTAAAAAATCTGATAGCAGTATATATTTAATAGTGTATATACTTGCATATATACTATGCATATTTCATTTTTTCTTACTATAATAAATACAAACCTGTCCATTAAAATATAGGAATCAAACATTAATCCTTTCGAGCAAGAAACGTGAAGTGGAGTAAGGAAAGCCTCTTTAACAAATTGTGCTGGCATCACTGGATGGCTACATGCAAAAAAATGGGCTCAGAACTCAGCCTAACACCATGCACAAAAGTAAGATCAAAATGGATTAAAGACCTCAACATCAGACCGGAATCCATAAGGTACATTGAAGACAAAGTTGGCAAAACCCTCCATGACATTGAAGCTAATGGTATCTTCAAAGATGTCATGCCACTGGCCGAGCAAGTGAAAACAGAGATAGAGAAATGGAACTATCTTAAACTAAGAAGCTTCTGCACCTCAAAAGAAGCAGTGACCAAAATACAAAGTCTACAGAATGGAAAAGGATATTGGCCAAATGCACATCTGACAAGGGTTTGATATCAAGAATATATAAAGTACTGATTGAACTCCACAGGAAGAAAATATACAACCTCATTAAAACATGGGGCAATGAAATGAACAGAAACTTTCTCAAAGAAGAAATCCGAATGGCAAAAAGGCACATGAGAAAATCCTCTACATCATTAATCATCAGGGAGGTAAAGGTAAAAGGTAAAGGCCCTCCCGTTGATCGTCGATTTGCTCGAGCGGGCCCAGTAACGTCTCCATTGGAGACTTTGTTGTTACTGTGTCTGGCATATCGAATACTCTCGGTAGCTTGCCGGGCTCTCCGAGAGGGGCAGAGGAATCAAACTCGGGTCGGCCATGTTGGCCGCTTGTAAGGCGAAAGCCCTACCCGCTGTGCTATCGCTCCAGCCCTAGATGCAGATCAAAACCACAAGGAGATACCATCTCACACCTCAGAGACTGGCCCACATCCAAAAGAACAAAAGCAACCGATGCTGGCGCAGATGTGACGAGAAAGGGACCCTCCTTAACTGCTGGTGGGAATGCCGACTAGTCCAACCCTTTTGGAAAACAGTATGGACAATCCTCAAAAAAACTAGAAATTGAGCTCCCATTTGACCTAGCAATACCACTCCTGGGAATATATCCCAGAGAGGCAAAAATGTATAGTCGAAGTGACATCTGCACTTGTTTGTTCATTGCAGCACTCTTTACAATAGCCAGAATCTGGAAAAAAACCTGAGTGCCCAAGAACAGATGACTGGTTAAAGGAACTTTGGTACATCTACACAATGGACTACAATGTAGCTGTTAGAAAAGATGAAGTCATGAAATTTACATACAAGTGGTACAATATGGAAAGTATCATGCTAAGCGAAATGAGTCAGAAAGAGAGGGATAGACACAGAAAGATTGCATTCATCTGGGGGACATAAAGTAACAAAATAGGAGATTAATACCCAAGAATAGCCGAGATCAGTACCAGGAGAATTACTCTATGGCTTAGAGGTCAGCCGGACAGTCTAGGGGAAAGGGCAGATCAGATAGAGAAGGGAGCACCAAATAAAGGGTGTTTGGAGGATCCTCCCAGGATGGGAGATGCATGTTGAAAGTAGACTATGGACTGAACATAATTGGCACTCAACGCCTCTTTTGCAGACCACAACACCCAAAAGGAGAGAGAGAACAAAAGGGAATGCCCTGCCATAGAGGAAGGGTGGAATGGGGGGGGATGGGGGTGGGAGGGATACTGGGATCCATGGTGGTGGGAAATTGCCACTGGTGGAGGGATGGGTATTTGATCATTGTATAATTGAAACCCAAACACAAAAATTTGCAAGTCTACAGCTGTACCTCATGGTATTTCACTAATAAAAAAAAACCATTAATCCTTTCCTATTTATTGTACCATTGAATAACCATATAGACTTCAAAATAATATTCCCTTATAAAGTTATTTAGTTATTTGATGAAAATAAAATGAGATCATTTAAATACTGAGATTTTGGTACCATTTGTATTCTAAGGGAACCATTTTAATGGTTCAGCATCAACAGATGTCAACATTAAATTAAAAATGAAAACCAAACATTATGTGCTTCCTAAAGAAAGAACACGTTCTGGGGGCTGGAGCAATAGCACAGCGGGTAGGGCATTTGCCTTGCACGCGGCCGACCCAGGTTTGATTCCCAGCATCCCATATGGTCCCCTGAGCCCTGCCAGGAGTGATTCCTGAGTGCATGAACCAGGAGTAACCCCTGTGCATCGCTGGGTGTGACCCAAAAAGCAAAAAAAAAAAAAAAAAAAAAGAACACGTTCTGACTATTGTCTTGGCAAGAGAACTGAGCCACCATGATTAGGCATCTGAATCCAGTTCATATTTATGGGAAAATCAGATGATAAAGAAATGTGCTAACAGGTGTGAAAAAATAATCATTCTAATTTCTCAGATTGTTTGAGATTTTTATTATAAAAAGAAGACACTAGTACATAGATGTTAAGGCTGTCTCTCACTTGCAGATTCATGAAGGAACAACTTCATTTTTATAGGAGAAATGAGAGTTTAGAGAAGCATTAATTAATTGATGGTTTCTTTGATTCAAAATCATCAATATGCTAGTTTGGCACCTCCTGGGGCAGTATGATGTGAAGCCCGACATCATCACAGCTCTATTTTTCTTAGTACTGTAGCATTGTAGCACTGTCACCCCGTTGTTCATCAATTTGCTCAAGTGAGCACCAGTAACGTCGCCATTGTGAAACTTCTTGTTACTGTTTTTGGCATATTGAATATACACCACGGGAAGCTTGCCAGGCTCTTCTGTGAGGGTGGGATACTCTCGGTGGCTTGCAGGGCTCTACTAGAGGGATGGAGGAATCGAACCCCAGTTGTCTGCATGCAAAGCAAATGCCCTACCCACTGTGCTATCACTCCAGCCCCTGTTTTTCTTTTCTTTTTAAAATTTGGATTTTTATCATGACATAACAAATTTTTACACTCAGCACTATTATTAATATTGTTCTAGAAATGTTCAATACATTACCCTAAACGTTGTTCTAGAAACGGCAAAGTGAATGTAAATATCTTCTGAGATTATAAAACATAATTGGGATTTAAAGTTTGGTAAATGATTTCTACATATAGAAAAAAGTTTTCCAGATGAAGGAAATAAGAATATCGACTAAAACAACTTAAGTAAGAGCATTCCTGCAGAGACATACAGACACAAAATTAACATTTTAATGTAGCTTTTCCATATCAGAAAATCATTACTGATATAAAATAAAAATATTACACTCACAAAGAAATTGTTACACAATAGAATTACAGACCTCAAAATGTTGATAGTGAGAAATGAGATTACATATTCTCTTTTTTTCACTTTTTTAAAATTTCTTTTAAAATTATCATTTAAAAATAAATTGCTTTCCAAAGATAAAATTTTTATATTATTGATATATATTTTACATATATCTATATTTTATGATTAGTTATTATTTTAGACGATTTAAAAATCTATTGTCTTAGACCAGCAGAATTATATACATATTTCTAAGAATGATAAACTATATTTTACTTTTCAATTTTTGTAAGAAATTGTAAAGCCTGCCTTAAGTACTGGGGGAGAAGACAGTTGGGATAGAGAAGGGACCACTATGACAATGATATCACTCTGGTTAAGAACTGTGTGCTGAAAGTAGTTCAAGTAGGTAAAGGACCAAGCATAACTTCTCAGTACCTCTATCTCAAACCATAATGCATAAAAGAAGGGCGGAGATATAGAAAGAAGAAAAGTGCCTGCCACATGGGCAGGCTGGAGGGGTGGGAGTGACGAGAGGGATACTGGGGACATTGGTGGTAGGAAATGTACACTGGTGGACGGATGGGTGACGGAACATTGTATGACTGGAACCTAATTATGAACAGCTTTGTAACTGTATCTCATAGAGACTCAATTTAAAAAATTGTTTTTTCTTACAAAATTCAGACAGAAGACCAAAAACCTATTAATATAGAAATAAAAAATTAGCATGATGGAAAAAGAACACAATCAGATCTCAGTGCCAACATGGTTGAGTTTTATAATTTTTAAACTGGTTAATCTGTTATTCTTATGTTAGGTAATGGTACTGTTGGAACAATCAACCTTTAATATCTGTGCACTTTGGATCACCTTAAGCCTGCTGATTACTTTCAAAATTGCTCATTTTTTTTTGTTCTGACTTTTTTCTGACCTGTTCCCTTAGCCTTAAGACATAAGTGATTTCTGCAGTCAGGATATCCTCTTCAAGACTGTCGGACACTTTCAAATGATTGATGTTATAGCCTGGTGCTCTGGTATTTTTCCCCTTAGTAAGCCTCCAGAAATTTTATAGCTCATCCTGTAAGAATTATAATTAGATATACTTTTATTTTCATGTACATTTTCTTTCTTTTCTATATCTTTGTGGTGATAATAAAGTTTGTTACACAGTGAATTTCTAAAATACTTTTATAATTTTTCATGTAAATAAAACACATATCCTTCCCACAAAAAAAAAATTGCTTTCTAATATAAAAATTAGAGACCTTTTCAGGGGGTATGGTGCCGCCAGCAGGTCAATCTGTACCTGTGAGGCAAGTGCATCAGCAGCCTGATGACACCGTCAGACTTTCAGATACCCCAAAATTCCTGCTGTGCCTTTGGCCAGACCCCTAAAAATTGGAGCAAAGTTTACCAAGAAAGTAAACGGCCAAAAGTTAGATATGTGGGAGACACATTCACAAACCACCTACAGCCCAGCTATATAATTGGAGGCATGGCCTCTCTGGTTCCTGATCGAACTGCTTAATGGCCATGATCCCAGAGACTCAGACAGGAATTTCAGAATCCAAAGTCTTTTGGCAGAAATGTGTCCTGTTCCTGCAGTAGGTTACTGGCACTGGGCCACTCCAGGTGGGAATAGGTTTCACGCCTTGGCCTGTTCCCCCTGGCAACCCAGTGACCTCCATCCTCCAGAGGCCACTGGACAGTCAGGTTTGAGCCTACAGTGACGAGACACGTGGGGGCTCACCAGATGGGGGTGGAACCGGCCCTTTCCTCCCCATCCCAACGAGAAACCAAGTTGCCGCATACAAACAGCCTCTCTGGCTCCTGATCAAGTTGCTTAATGGCCATGATCCCAGAGACTCAGAAACAAATCTCAAAACCCAGCGGCTTTTGGCAGAAATGCATCCGGACCACATACAAGGTGGCTGCCGCCTCAGAGCTTATTGGAAAGCCAGGTATGGCTGGCGGTGACGGGGCAACTGCAGTCTCTTAGGAAGTGGGGCAGTACCAGTTCGAACTTCACGACCTACCATCGTCAGGAGTTGCCCCCATGGGTGGCTCTCTGGCAAGGCCGTGGCTCCAAAGACAAAAGAACTTAATCCAGAAGCCCTGCAACTTGTGGCAGAAAAGTGAATGGACCATGCATTAAACTATGGCACCATACCTCCCAGGGAGGGAAATGGTGTTGCTCCCTTCCGCCTTCCCCCCCTCCCGCCCCCTGGCAGCAAGGTGGCCACTGCCTCAGAGCTTATTGGAAAGCCAGGTATCAGCCAGTGGTGACGGGGCAACTGCAGTCTCATGGGAAGGGGGGTGGACCGGCTCCTCCTTCTCACCCTACCGAGGTCACGAGTTGCCCTTTACGAGTGGCTCTCTGGCACAGCCATAACACCAGATGCACAGAAACCAATTTTGCAGTTATCTGGCTCTTTGTAGAAATCTAAAATCATTATATGATTCTCATAACCAACTATAGAAAACAAATTATTTCACAATGCCTTTTCAGCAATTCTGATTGTTGGGGGGGAAATTCTAAACAATAATGGTGCATCTTTTGTCAAAATAATGAATGTAATCAATGTAGAGAAGAGTTAAGTAGAAATCACTTGCCTCACAGGCATTGTGAGGGGTGGGAAGGGGGTATATTGGGGTTCTTGGTGGTGAAAAATGAGTACTGGTGAAGGGAGGGGTGATTGATCATTATATGACTGAGACTTAAACCTGAAAGCTTTGTAACTTTTCCCACATTTATTCAATAGGTAAATATAAGAAAAAATATATAAATAAATAAAATTATGGGAAAAAAAGCCAGGTGGAGTTCATGCCCAATTCAATCAGCTAATCAGTGACTGAATAAATAACAGTACTCCTACATAAAAAAAAATAGAGACCTTTTCAAAATTTAAAGATAAAATATCCACATTAATTTTACTATTATATTTTGACAGATGATTCTATTTAATTCACACTTCGAGATTTATTTTTTGGTACTAGGAATGTTTTTTAATCTGTTTAATGTAAGTCTTTTTTCAAGTAGAAAATTTGGAGCTTCACAGTTTACAGCATTTATTTAAGGTTTCAAATCAATGAGAAAGACAGGATTAAGGCCCAGTATTTCTGATTTGAGAGCAAATTTCCTTAACCTCCCCCAAAATTTCACTTATCTACTTTTCTCTTCATCACATCAACAATAAAAATAAGGCTTATTTTCAATAAACTTTATTTAGATTTTAGAGAAATAATGACATTTCTTTCTGCATTCAGTAATACTTTAAACTGGAAGTCAATCTTATCGATTAAGACCCAAAAGGAGAGAGAGAACAAAAGGGAATACCCTGCCACAGAGGCAGGGTGGGATAGGGGGATGGGGGGTGGGAGGGATACTGGGACCCATGGTGGTGGAAAATGGTCACTGGTGGAGAGATGGGTATTTGATCATTGTACAATTGAAACCCAAGCACAAAAATTTGTAAATCTACAGCTGTACCTCATGGTGTTTCACTAACAAAAATTTTTTTAAAAAATGTAAATGATGGAGAATGGGCACTGGTGGAGAGATGGGTACTGGATCATTGTATAACTGAAACCCAAGCACAAAATTTTGTAAGTCTACAACTGTACCTCATGGTGTTTCACTAATAAAAATTTTTTTTAAAAAAAAAGTTAAGAATTTGGCTAGTGTGGCATTCCAAATTTGGGGGTATCTTCTCTCATTAATACTAAGTATTCTGTTCCAGCCATAAAATTTTATTTTCTAAATCCATAAGAATAAGCATGCTAGGTTCTGTGGTAGATGCCATAACTTGTGTGTAAAAGTCCTGGGGCAATTTCTAGCACCACAAAATTAAATTTAATTAAATTAAATTAATGGATCTATTTTCTCTTTAAATTTTGAAAAAATATTTTCATTTTTTATAATAGGAAAGAATTTCTTTTTAAATGATATTTTTAAAAGAAACTAAAAGGAAAGTGGCAAAAAAGAGAATATGTAATCCCATTTCTCACTCCTGGAGGGGCTCAGGAGAACAAAGGGCTGACAGGGATCAAACCCTCCTCAACAAGCACCCTACTTTCGTTCTGGCCAAAGTCAAATTTCTTTATCCACCCATTATCAAATACCAAAATTGGGGTAATATTCCCTTTTCAGAATCTCCTCTGTGATCTTCACTCTTTGCTATGCATCTAAGAAAAGATAAAAGAGAAATATCCATTCACAAAGCAAACATGTCCTCCTTACCCAACTGTCATACACTTTACACAGAACTTTAGTTTCATAGCCAAATCATATATATTGTGGTACTAATATATTTAATAAATCTTGTAGTTATTTAAAATCATCTTTTTGCAATTTCATTTCACAATTTTATTTCAGAAACAGATTTTTTTTTGCTTTGCTGAATAATTCCTAATTTAGACCAACATGACCACCAGTCAACACTATTAATGTAATAAGTGACAAATTACAAACAATTGGGGCCTAATAGAGTAGCTAAATAACTAAGGGGAAGTTTTGAATGTATTCAAGGAAAGGGAGAGTAACTAAAGCTCTGCTCCTCAGGAGTAGAGGGAAGATAGCCCAGAACTCTGTTTTGTTTCGGTTTTTTTCTATTTTTCTATGATTTGATTTGGCAATCCAGTTTACAATGTGCTGAATTTTATTCTTTTGGTGTGCAAAGTTACCTCACCAGACCACCAGCAATGTGCCAAAAGTCTCCACCATATTCCTTGGCTCACTTCTGGTCCTCCCCAAGCTTCCCCATCCCCCAGTTCCTGCCCGCTTGGTAACTTCAGTTCTGTTGCCAGAGTCCAAGGGTTTTGTTTTCATTGGACACTGTCCATTCCCTAAGGGTTTTTTTCCCTTTATGTACCACGTATGAGTCAGGTCATATGGCATCTGTTCAGCTCCCTCTAACCAATGTTACTTAACATGACACTGTCTACATCCATCCATTTTGTAGCAAATGCCAAGGCTTCATCTTTACCTGTATATTATTAGCACTCTCTCTCTCTCTCTCTCTCTCTCTCTCTCTCTCTCTCTCTCAAGTGTGTGTATCACAATTCCTTTTTTTTTTTAATTTTTTGGTCACACCTGGTGGTGCTCAAGACTGACTCCTGGGTCTGTGCTCAGGAGTCACTTCTAGAGGTGCTCAGGAGAGCAAAGGGGTGCCAGGGATCAAACCCTTGTCAACAAGCACCCGATTATCATTCTGGTCAATGTCAAATTTCTTTATCCACCCATTTGTCATTGGGAATTGGGGTTGTCGCCAGATATTGACTATTATAAATAGTGCTGCGATAAACATAGATGTGCATATCTATTTGCATTAATGCTTTGTATTCCTATCTTGGAATGAAAGATTCCAACGCGTGGAATTCTTGAGAAACATCCTAACTTGGGATGATAGATTCCAAGGCATGGAGTTCTTGAGAAACATGAAAGTTCTGTTTTAATTTTTTGAGACGTCTTTATACTGTTTTCCATACAGGCTAAACCAACAGAGCTGATTCCTTCCCACTGCATCCCTGTCAACATTGGCTGTTTCTGGTTTTTCCCCTTGTTTTGAGTTTTGTTTTGCTTTATTTGGGGGCCATACCTGGTAAAGCTCAGGGCATACTCTAGGCTATGTGCTCAGTGATTATTGCTAGAGGAGTTTAGGGGACCATATGTGGTGCTAGGGATCAAACCCGAGTAGGTCGAGTACCCTACCAACTCTACTCCCTCTCCAGTTCGTGTATGTGTGTGTGTGTGTGTGTGTGTGTGTGTGTGTGTATAAATTTGCTGCAGTGAAGGAACTGTATTTACAACGGCAACAATATTTATGGTAATCTTTGATATATAAGTTTTATCACCACCTTTTTAAAGGTAATTCCTAGGCTCCTGATGCTTTTGATACAATTATAAATGGATTTTTTAAATTGTTTTCTTTTGTAGTTTATTTCATGCATATAAAACACAATCAATATTTTGTATATTGATTTGTAGCCCCATATCTGTATTGTTTTATTGTTTATTGTTACTTAAAGTTTTGGGGTGCATATTTTGAACTTTATATATATATATAAAGATATAACTATTTGAAGATATTATATATATATACTATGTGATATCTGCAAATAATTATAGTTTAACTTTTTTTCCAACTGGAATCCCTTTTATTTCTCTTTCTTGTATATTTTCTGTGAGTAGGACTTCTAATGAAAAGCTTAGTAATAGTGTGAATGTGTATATCTTGCCTTGTGCCTTCACATAGAGGGAAAGTTTTCAGTTTTTCACCATTGAATTTATGATATCCCTGTGGGTTTGCTTTGCTTACTATACTGAGGTTAGTTCCTTCTGTCCAGATTTTGTTGAGAGTATTTTTTTCTTCTTTGATATAAATGGTTGTCAATTACTGTCATATGCTCTACTGATAAAGTATTTTTTACTTTTCTTTCGTGGAGAAGCTGTATCATATTACTTGATTTGCACATGTTGAACCATACTTGCATCCCTGAACAGAATCTATTTGATCATGGTGTAAGATCCTTTTTGACATACTGAATCCAGTTTCTTAAGACTTTGCATCTATGTTCATCAGGGACATTGCTCTCTATATTTTTTTTTGTAATGTGTCTGTCTGCTTTGGGCATTAGGATATTTTGATATCATGGAAGATGTTAAGAATTTCTGTTTGCGCAGTTTTCTGGTTTTCCCTTGTTTTTAATTCACGAGACAAAAGTTTATAAATCTTTTTTGTTGTTGTTGTTGCTGGGGGGGTGGGGGTGGCAGGCAGGAGGAATCTTGGTAAAACTGATCATTGAATTGTTTTCTTGATTTTTTGTAAAATTTATTTCACTCTAATTTGTATTATTTGCTTCATTTCATTACTTTGGGACTCATTTACTGTTCTTTTTCTAGCTTCTTGAGATGTGAGATTAGGTAATTTGATTTTTTTTTCTTGTTGCCCAATGTAATTCTGTATTGCTATGAACTTACCTCTTAGAACTGTTTTTGCCGTGTCCTTAGGTTCTGAGCATTTGTTTCATTCTTATTTATTTCCAAGAATTTTTTATTTACTCTTTAACTTCTCTTTAATCAATTATTGTTCAATAAGTAGCATGCTATTTGTTTCCAAATGAGTATTTTTCTAGATTTCCTTTTTATGGCAAATTTCTACCTTCATGACTTTGCAGTTTGACCACACTTGATATGGTTTATAGATATATAAATATAGATAGCGCTTTTGTTTTTCAGCATGTGGTCTATCCTAGAAAATATTCTATATGCGCCGGAGAAGAATGCATATTTAGCATTTTTTTGTTTGCTTTGTTTTATTTTGGGCAACACCTGGCTGTGTTCAGGCTTACTCCTGGCTCTGCAGTCAGGACTCACACCTGGCAGGGTGGGAGGATTGAGTCCAGGTGGACCACATACAAGGCAAACACCTGCTCACAGTAATTTCACACCCTATAGTTAGTCGTAGAGGGGTGCAGAGTCCTACAGGTGTCTCTTAATTCCAACTCTTCCAGTGCCTTACATACCACTATTGTTTCCTATTGATTTTCTGTCTGACTGATCTGTCCAATTATAAGATGGGGTTATTAAGGTTTTCTACGTTCTTTGTACTGCCAATAGTATATCTCCCCAGAACAGTTAGTAGCTGCTATAACATCTGATGCCTTTTCATTTGGTGTATGTATGTTGATAAGAGTTAAGTCCTCTTAAGTATTGATCCCTCGATCAAGATAAAATGCTCAATCCTATCTCTCATTACCTCCTTAAGTTTGAACTCTGTTTTGCCTGAATTAGATATGGCAGTCCTGACTTATTTTAGGCTATGATTTGTCTATATAATTGCTTTCTTCTTTACTCTGAGTTTGTACTTACTGTGAAAAGTCAAGTGTCTCTTGTCATTAGCAAAAGTTAGATTTTATTTCTCGATTCCTCCAGTCTTTGCCTTTTACCTGAAATTTAAACCCATTATCATTTAAATAAATTATTGCCTGATGGAATTTACCACCATTTTTCTAGAAAGATTTTTGGGTACTTCATAGTTTGGCTTTGTTTTTTGCATTCCATTACTTTTTCCACTTGCACTTTTTTTTTAATATTTATTTCTTTATTGAATCACTGTGGGAAAAGTTACAGAGCTTTCGGGTTTAGTCTCAGTCATGTAAATATCAAACACATTTCTCTTTACCAATACTTATTTTTAACCGCGAACCCCAATAGAACCCCACCTCCCACCCCTCCCAAATCCTGTGAGGCAGATGAGTTCTAGTTAATACTCTATCTACTTTGACTAGATACATTGTTTCGATAGAAGATGCACAATTATTGTTTAGAGTTTACGACCCACCCCCAATCAGATATGCTGAAACAGCGTTGTGAAATGATTTGCTTTCTACAGCTGGGTTTAAGAATAAAATGATGTCGCGCGGCCGCTATTACGGCCGCGCGGTTTTGGATTTCTGCTATTTTACTTATTAACCCTGGAAGTATTTCTATTAAAAGTTAGATAGTTAATAGATTGGTTTCTGTGCTCTGGAGTCGTGGCCGTGCCGGAGAGCCCCTCGTGGGGGACAGCTGGTGACCTCAGTCGGGCGTGAAGGACGGCCCAGAACACCCCCCTTCCCATGAGGCCCCTGCCGCCCCCCACCCCCAGCTCAAACCTGCTGTCCACAAGGCTCCCGTGCGGCCGCCATCTTTCTTTCCAGAGAGGAGCGGGCGTCCACTTGCACTTTTATATGTCTTTTATATAGCAATCTCTTTCCATTTGACCCTTGCTCATTTTTTGTAATTACTTTTACTTTTAAGTTATCAAGTATTTTTACATTCTAAATTTACATTTTAAGCTTATCTACCTTTTAAATTTAAAGCTAGTTAGTCTTAGAAATCCAAATTTTTTGACTAATTTTAAATTTCTGATTAGCCTTATTAGAATACAGCTACCTGTCCACATTCTTGTGGAATGATGATAAAATTTGCTCTCCTATAGGACTCTTTTCATACATCTTTTGTATCATCACTTTCAATTGATTGTTAGACTTTCTACTTTGCTTAAGACTAAAGCAACCAGATGACACCTCACAGGTTCCCATAGCAGCTACCCACATAACCGTTTTCATATTTACATAGAGGAACTGATTTGAACCCTTTCTTAAGGAACCCCCTTAGCTCTTCCCTATGTCAAATCTAGTCAGGCTTATCCAAAACACAGGTCTTCAAATCTTCCTGCACCATCAATTTCACCCTTTGTACTGTTTGGTTTCCAAAACCGTTCAAGTACATTTTATTTCTTCCATAACAGAATTTTTTAAAGAGCACACGCATTCAACTCTCTTGACCTCCATCTCTCCTTTCAGATTTTACCCTTCTGCATCTTCTCCTTCTGCTTTCCCTGTTCTGTTCCTTCTCCTGACTTTACTCTTTACCACACACTCAGACCAAGACCCTCACGACCTCCACTTGACTAAATCCATTGGCTATTTCTGGTTTGCATTCTGTTTGATCAACTAGCACTGTAGCACGGTAGCACTGTCCTCCCGTTGTTCATCGATTTGCTGGAGCAGGTACAAGTAACATCTCACAACAAATTGTGAGACTTGTTGTTACTATTTTGGGCATGTTGAATACATCACGGGTAGCTTGCCAGGCTTTGCCGAGCAGGTCCAATACTCTAGATAGTTGCCAGGCTCTCCGAGAGGGGTGGAGGAATCGAACCTGGGTCAGCCGTGTGCAAGGCAAACGCCTTACCCACTGTGCTATCATTCCAACTAAATAAACTGAAAATAGCCATTAGGTCTTTCTAAGGTGTGCTACCAGTTCCCTCCTTGTTAAATTCTTTAGTTTCCTTGGCAGCACTTCTCCCAGACTTTTTAGTGCTTAAGTGCCTCACACGGGGTGCTTTAACCTCATCTCTAATTATCTTTACATTGGTGATTTTATCCTGACAAATGACTTTTTTTATCAAGCTGTAGTGAACATCACTCAAATTTCTCTCTGCAGTTCACAGTTCTTCCCCAATCTTCATTAATTACAGTTCTAAGACTATGGTGACACAAAGAAGATTAACATTTTGGAAGAACTTTTCTTCTCCTTTAAATGCTGCCTCCTTTTCCACAATATTTAATGAAATGAAACTGACATGCATCCAGGTATTCAGACTTTTTTAATCTTGTACTTATCCTGATTCATTTATTATTTTAAAACCCAACAGTCAATAATTAGTATTCTTATAATTATTTTTAACTAAATATTTATTATTAAAACAAATAATTCTGATGACTCAACCTCCAAATTGTATACAGGATCTAACCGCTTCCTAACACGTATCATCTCATTACAACATCGTCGTTTTTCCAAACTGGTTTTCCTGCTTTCGCCTTTTACCCACTTCGGTCTGTTCTACAAAAAAGCAAAATGATTGCTTAAAAAATGTAAGATGTATATCTCTTCTTCTTAGAACCTTGTACATAATATAAATATACATATAAGCCCATCATATAAAATATGTGCCAGCTTTACATCAAAAGTCAAATTCCTTAAATTGCTTACAAAGACCCCCACACCTAGCCCCATATTATCTTTACCTCCCTGACCTCTGATTTTATTTCTCTTACTATTGATCGGGCTGCTTCAGTCTAAAATGGGTTTGGAGTATTACAGAATAAATGAAAGTTCCATTTACCTCAGGATTTTTGCATCTGTTGCTCTCTAAAACGATGTCCTATCCTCATAACTCAACTTAAAAATTATTCTTCAGTCTCATCTTAGTGCACACTTGTTCTCATGTGCTTCTGATAAATATCAGTCTCACTTTTTCAGTCATTACCTTACTAATGAAGGCTACATTCTTTGCAATCCCCTAATCCCTTGGGTACCCTCCTAATAGCCTTAGCGTACTTTTCTTCATAACATAATCATGTTACATACCATGAAATTTAAGTATTTACTATGTTTTATAGTTTCTCTCCCATCACCAGAAGGGAAGGCATACTTGTTGTTGTTCTCTGTGTTATTCTTACTATCTGGAACTACATCTGGTTCTTGGAAAACCCATAAATAATCCAGTGAGTGAGTGAATGAATGAATGAATGAATGACTCTGATCTACCCTGACCGGATATTTAAATAAGTGCTTTCAGAATAATCCTGTTAATAATATATAAAAGAGTGTATTAGGTTTCTTCCCTTTGGTACCTCTCTTCCTTTTTTTTATTTTGCTCACTTACTGGGGGACAACACCAGCCTCTGCTCATTGGTTACTCCCACCTCTATCTCTGCACTCAGGAATCACTCCTCCTGGCATTGCTTGGGGAATTATGTGTGGTGCCAGAAATTGAATCCAGATTAGCAGCATCCAAGGCATGACCATTATGTAATGTACTATCTTGCCATGGCCTGCACCTATCTTTTTACTTACATGAAGATACAATTCTAAATGTCTTTTACGTTGCAATTGTCAAAGTGGTTCTTTTGAGAAATACCTAACTTAAAACTGAGATAACCATATTTCTAAATAGCTGGATGCTTGTTAAAATTCAAGCATCGTGATTAATATTTGAGAATGCAGAATTGTTATTATTCTACCTTGCTTGTCTCATTCTTTTCCTCAGTTTATCACAATATATTGTAAGTTTATTTTTTATTTTTAAAATAATTTTATTAAAATATTACATTAAATAGTATATAGATTTTATGTAGGCACCATTATAAATCAACATTTCTATATATCTAATAAAAGAAAGATAATTACATTTAAAAAAATTTTTAAACCACATCTAGTTGTGCTCAAGGCTTATTTCTGGATCTGAGGTCAGGGATCATTCTTGGCAGGGCTCGGTACCTTATAAGTTTCACAGCTCATGCACATGCAATGAAAACACGTTACTTGCTGTGCTATAATTCGAGTATCAAAATTACTCTGTTATTTTCTTCTCTGACCTCGAGCATAGATTGTTTGACTTCTGGAATACTTGGAGGCTACAAGCATATATTGCATCAATTTAATTTTCCACATAACACAGGACAGGTTCAGGCTATCCACTGGCTATAGGTACACAGACACAATTAATTTTTTATGAAAAATAACTATCAATTAATGATAAAGAGTAGTAACACTTTCTAATTTATGGGGCATACAGAATATTTCAAAAATATAAAATTCTAGAATATTATTTTAAGAATTTGTCTGTCTTGAAAATTCACACATATGATACTAGAAGACTCACTTTTTTTAAAAAAAGGAAAAAGACTCACCTTTACTATAAAGCTTTTTTAAAAAATTTTTATTAGTGAAACACCATGAGGACAGTTGTAGACTTACAAATTTTTGTGCTTGGGTTTCAGTTATACAATGATCCAGTACTCATCCTGCCACCAGTGCCCATTCTCCATCATTTACATTTTTTAAAAAATTTTTGTTAGTGAAACACCATGAGGTACAGTTGTAGACTTACAAATTTTTGTGCTTGGGTTTCAATTGTACAATGATCAAACACCCATATCTCCACCGGTGCCCATTTTCCACCACCACGGGTCCCAGTATCCCTCCCACCCCCCATTCCTCCATCCCACCATGCCTTTATTTTTAATTGCTGTATCGGGATTTTATTTAATAGCTTCTGGTATATAAGGAATTCAAAAAGAAGTACTTGGGATTGTAGAGAAAGTTCAAAGAACAGGAGTATAGGGATTGTATACTGGAGCACAAGGTTTGATCCTCAAAACCATTTGCTCCCTAAGCACATGACCCCCAAGACCCCCAAGAACACAGAACTTCAGGATGTCCCAAACAAAACAAGCAAAAAATAGCAATGACTGATAGAGCAAATATCAGTGCTTTTAGTTTTTCTCTGAAGCCAAAGACAAATTACCTTCAGAGTTTCAATTTTCACTTGGACAACTCCTAAAAAATCTTAACAGAGACCAGCAGGTACAGGAAAGGCTGATATTTCTACAGATGCAGATATTTGGTTGTACCTGGTATGATCAGTTCTCTGTATTGATGGTACTTTTTAAGAGTTGTCTTCTTTTTCCCTTAAGCTATTATAGTCCAGAACCACTAAATATTCTTGTCAAGGTAGATGAGGACTCTTTTTAAATCTGCAGAAGACTGCAGACCCAGTCTCTGGAAAGATGAACATCAGAATTCAATACAGTTTTCACCGAGGAGGGAACAAAATGATGCAGAATAAGGAGGGAAAAAGAGGCCACTTCATCAATATCCTTAAATCGTCTTTAGCACACACACAGAAGATAGTTCACTGATCAGCTTTAAAGAGAAAGGGGACATATAAAATGTGTATTTTGAATATTTTTCTGGATGCTGTAAAAACAAGATATAGAAAAACAGGAAACTGGGACATTAGTGGAGATACTACCACTTAGAGTAATGAAAATGTAAGTTAAACATTAACATTAACTACTACAGAAACTTTTGAGGCTATATGTAACGTTGCTCAAGAGGGAAGACCTCTATCTACATTTATTACATAATCTGACCATTATAAACTAATTTAAATAACACAACTACAAGATTTAAAGTTAATACTATAGCTGATATAGGCAGTTGTAAAACTATTTTCACAGCTATTTTTGCTGCTTTGTTATTTTGTTGGCAACAATGTCATTCTCCATTTACTATAATGACAGTTTCCAACAATTCAGCTACCTTCAATAACATGTCCTCTTTATTTCTAAATTGTAACATGAACACATTATTAGATTTCATGAAGGAAGAAAGATTCTTAGTGTTAAATTCTTTAAGAAATTTTTTTTTGCTTGAGTCTATTTTTTCTGTATATAGAATTATTTCAAATCCCCTTGAATTCTTTTTTGCCTTTCCTTTTTCTTCTTTTATTTTTTTGTCTATTTTGTAGCCACTTTGTTGAGTGGTCCTAGGAGCTACTTCAGTCTTGGTGCTCAGAGGTAACATCTAGAGGTCCTTAAGGGACCATATGTGCTGGGGATTAAATCAGGACCTTCTTCATGCAAAGCACATACTCCAGTTCATTAAACTATGTGTCTAGGTCCCTGCCTTTCCTTTTCTTTCATTGCTCTAAATGATTCAATATTAAATCTGGTTGAGACTACATTGTAGGAAGCAGATCACAGACTACTTGAATACAAATATCACCATCCAATCTGAAATAAACTTGAGCAGAGAATTTTGTTTTTATATTACCTGTCGATTTTAAAATAAATTAAAATAGTTGTCTATAGGGAAAATGCAAAAATGTTTCCATTTCTTTTCTGGATCTACGCATTGAGCCCTTAAACTCTAAAATTTAGCACTTTAACTCTTTCCATCAAAAAAGTGAAATGAATCCATCACCTCTTGAATATGAAGTAATGTTTTGACTTGGTTTATCCAATATAATATATAAGAAGAGCGAGAGCATGGTCTGGATTTATGTTTCAAGTTTCAAGATGTATCATATATTCCTTTTCTTTTTCTTTTGGAACTTTGTGATGGCTGTGAGTATAAGCCAAGATTTGAGAAATCAAGATACAGTTGTCTTAGCTGATGTCATCCTAGATATGCAGCTTCTAACCAATTAAGAAACAAACTATTGACAGATTAGTGAATTCTGTCAAGGTACTTTTCTTTTCCTTTCCTTTCTTTTCCCCTTTTTATAAAATAGTTTTGGCAGACCCGCGACCAATGGAACAGAATTTACTCTCAAATATATGACCAGTTAATCTTCAATAAAGGAGCAAGAAATGTGAAGTGGAACAAGGAAAGCCTTTCAACAATTGATGCTGGGAAAACTGGACAGCTACATAAAAAAAACAAAGAACTATGACCTCTGTCTAATGTCAGGAACAAAAGTCAGATCAAAGTGGATTAAAGACCTCAATATCAGGCCTGAATCCATAAGGTATATAGGGGGAAATATAGGCAGAACCCTCCATAACATTGAAGCTAAAAACATCTTTAAGGATGAAACACCACTAATCAAGCAAGGGGAAACAAACATAAATAAATGGGACTACATTAATCTAAGAAGTTTCTGCATCTCAAAGGAAACAGTGTCCAAAATACAGAGAGATCCCATGGAATGGGAAAGAATATTTACCCAATACCCATCTGATAAGGATATATCCAGGATATATCCAGTATATACAAGACACTGGTAGTATTGTACAAGAAAAAAAAAAACCTTCAACCCAATCAAAAACTTGGGAGAAGCAATGAACAGAAACTTCCTCGAAAGAAGAAATACAAATGGCCAAAAGGCATTAAAAAATACTCTACATTGCTAATCATCAGGGAGGTGCAAATCAAAACAACAATGAAATATCATCTCACATCACAGAGACTGGCGTACATCAAAAAGAACAAGAACAACGAGTGCTGGTGCGGATATGGGGAGAAAGGGACTCTCTTTCATTATTGGTGGGAATACCGATTGGTCCAGCCTTTTTGGAAAACAATATAGGTATTCCTCAAATAACTAGAAATTGAGCTTCCATATGATCCTGCAATACCATTTCTGGGAATATATCCCAAGTTTTCAAAAAGGCACAGTATAAATGATATCTGCACCTGTATGTTCATTGCACCATTGTTAACAATAGCCATAATCTGGAAAAAACCTAGTGCCTGAGAACAGATGACTGGTTAAAGAAACTTTGGCACATCTACACAATGAAATACTATGCAACTGTTAGGAAAGATGAAGTTAAGAAATTTGCTTATAAGTAGATGGTCATGGAGAGTATCATGCTAAGTGAAATGAGTCAGAAAGAGAGAGACAGACATAGAATGACTGCACTTATTTGTGGAATATAAAATCACATAAAATGATACTGATACCCAAGGACAGTAAACACAAGGGTCAGGAATATTGCTCCAGAGTTGGAAGCCTGCCTCATGAGCTGGGGGAGAAGGCAGCTGGAATAGAGAAGGGATCACCAAGTCAATGATCTGTTGGAGGAATCATTCAGGATGGGAGGTTTGTGCTGAAAGTAGATAAAGGACCAAACGTGATACCCCTTCAGTATCTATATCTTGAGCAAACCATAATGCTCAAAAGTAGAGAGAGAGTATGGGTGAAACTGTCTGCCACAGAGGCAGGGGGTGGGGTGGGATGGGGGGGCAGGGGTATACTGGGGACATTGGTGGTAATGAATGTGCACTGGTGGAGGGATGGGTGTTTGGTCATTGTATGACTGAAACTCAAACATGAAAGCTTTGTAACTACATCTTACAGTGCTTCAATTAAAAAATATAGTTTTAGAGTCATACCCAGTAGTTGTCAGGGCTTGCTCCTGGGTCTGTAATCGTGGGTCAGTCCTGGCTGTTCCTGGAAGACATATGGGGTAACAGGGATTAAAATTGCTCAGTCATATGCAAGACAAGTGTCCTTGCCACTGCACTAAATTTTCTAGCCTCCTGCCAAGATCTTTTGAATTTAACCCAGATCATAAAATTAAGTTAACTTGTGAAAAATAATTGCTATACAATTATTTTTTTACAACTGTGAAGCTTCAAAGTGGCTATTTTGAAGCATGATTCTGGCAATAGAAAACTAACACATGATTTCACTGCAAAGGCTTAAATAAGATAATATATGCCAAAAGTTTAGAACACAGGTTCTCCAAAGGCCACTCTCCACATGCTCAGATGAGCCTCACCCAAGAGGGGACAAGCTTCACCCAAGACGGGATGAACCTCACCAGAGAGCGAACCAGCAGGAAAACCCAGATATGGTAGAACCCGTGGCTGAGATCTCCAAGCCCACTCGGATTGGGACCCCACTCGGATTGGGACTGGGTATCCTCTCCCCCAGGTCCCCAGCTTTCCAGAAGCTTGGCAGTCACACCCACAAACTGCCCCTGGCACCATGTAATCTCATCAACTGCCAAGACCCAGAGACTATAAACTAAAGTTCACAGTTCACAGAATACAGGTTCTCAGTTAATGTCATTTAATAATTTTTATGTTTCTAGTAATAGCATAACTACCATCAGCAGTAGCAATTTCAGCACAAGTAGCACAAAAATGGGATTTAGAAGGAAAATAAGAATATGTGATGTTTAAATCAAATATATCAATAGTTGGAAGTCTTCAAACTTGTTTAAAAACATAGGGGGACAGAGATATAGTACTGGGATAAAACACTTGCCTTGCATGCAGCCAACCTGAGTATAATTCTGGAACTCACATATGGTCCCACGAGCACAGATCCAGAAGTAAGCCCTGAGCACCGCTAGTTATGTCCCAAAATTCAAAAGGAAAAACTTATTTTTAAAAATAACTAACTTTACCTACTTTTACAAACCTGCCTAATTGAAATATACAGTTTTTACACTGCATAGAAACCTCCCAAAATTTAAAGAAATAAAACAGTAAACTGTAAAACTCCACAATGAATAAGAATATGGGAAGTTAACAACATGTGAGTCCTGTCAATAATTTTTTAAATGTTGGAGAATGATAACTGACATAGTAAAGAAATGCATATGTAGCCTTATATCTATATAACATGCATACATAAGTGATAAAAACTAGAAAAAATGGTTTTTTAATGACCAAAAGCTCCAGTTCAGGTTCTGGGGAAGATGGAAATAAAGAGTGTGGCTCAAAAATGAAGTATTGAAGACAAACATCTGTGCATCCTAGTTTGTTTCTATGCTTACAATCTACCACATAGACAGACTTCTATTACTTTAATCTACCTCCTAGCGTTTTGTAGACTCTAAAGATTATTTTCTGGGGAAATAGAACCTATGGGTGTAATCAATGGAACAACAGTAGAATAGCAGGAAGGATTATAATAAAGACCATAAATCATAGAGAGTGATGAAAATATCTGTGCAAGAAAGTACACTCAATTTTTTTACTTCACTCTGGTATTTGGTACTTATATTTAATCAAATACCTACCACCTTCTAAATTACGTGGGAAAAAAATCTCTGCTTTTTACAAGAGATGCTGAGGACCAACAAAAATGTGAATAAAGGAAAGGGTAAGAGACTTAAATCGGTAGAGATATGCAGGAATAAAAAGATTTAACTCTACTTCTCTCTCTTTGTCTGGCTTTCACTTCCACCCAATAACAGACAGTGATGTGGGGCTGGAGCAATAGCACAGCAGGTAGGGCGTTTGCCTTGCACATGGTCGACCCGGGATCTATTCCCAGCAGCCCATATGGTACCCTGAGCACCACCAGGAGTAATTCCTGAGTGCAGAGCCAGGAGTAACCTCTGTGCATTGCTGGGTGTGACCCCCCAAAAATTAAAAAACAGACAGTGATGCAACACAAATTATGATTAGGCTCATATAGAGGAGGAATTATAATAGTTCAATGATGGAACTCTAGTAACTACGTACTAATTTAAAAATTTGTGTGACTTTGAAAAGCCTTACCCTCATTGCTTGTAATATAACCTTTGCATGGACTTTTGACCTGGTTTTATACCATCTGAATAGCCCAAGAAGTATCAAATCTTGTCCCTATATTAAAATGGCCCTAGATTGGAAGTGCTTCCAGTAATCTGGGAAAAGCAAATACAAGCCCTCAGTGGAAAAGAGTACACATTATTCTAGATCTTAAATAATTATTCTTTTCCCCTCTGGTTTTGAAGCCACACCCAGCTATACTCAGAACTTCATCTTAGCTCTGTCCTCAGGAATCACACCTGGTTGGGCTCAAGGGACCATACATGGTGCAGATGGTCAAACCCTAGTGGGATGCACACAAGATAAACATCTTAACTGCTCACTCTTTCTCTAGCTTCTAGATGAATCTTAAGTCATTCTTATTAATGAAAATTCTAAATCAATGAATAAACTCAGTAAATAATCATAAATATGCCCAAAGGAAAGATATTTCACAATTAAAACAAGTAAAAATAATAGGCAATAAGAACATCCACAAATATCCTCTGTTCTCATCAGAAAAGAGATGACCGTAAACGTAGCTATTTTATTCAATAAAAATAAAATGCAATGTTTAAGTATTTAGTAGGATGCCATAAAAGATGACACAGTACATTGAAAAAGAACCAAGTGAAACCATCAAGATGAGAAAAACATTGTAACTTTAAGGAAAGAAATGCTATGACATGTGTGATATGATTTGACAAAATTTCAGAAAGAATAGACAAACAAAAAGTGAAATCAAATAGTACACAACAAACAAAGGGAGGAAGAGTGAATGATTCAGTCAGCAGAATCATAGTGTTCTACTTTTGAATACTACTAGTTTGAAAGTAGAATAAGAAGAAACAGCACGTTAGATGTAGAGTACAGAAAGTGGCGGAGAAATTATTGAAGGAATAGCGATTTCCTAGAACTGTTAGAAGATCCCAAACCACAAATTCAAGAAGCCCCATGAATCTAAAACAAGTAACATCTAAAGACTTCCACAAGTAGACCCACCATATTAAAACTATAGCTGATTAACAACAGCATGTAACAGGAAAATCTAAAAAATTCTTCAGAAAATAGGAAAGGTTATATAAGGGCAAGAAAGCAACAACATATCCAACGACCCAACAACCCTACATGCCTGAACAAATCTCATAAGGTACAGTCTCAGTAAATTGATCCCTAATAAAAGTCTAAATACTTCCTGTGAGTCAAACTGTTCTATTGCTACATAGTTTTAGACTTTAGAAAGTGGTTTTATTTCTATTTTGATGACCTGGTGTCATAGTTTTTCGGGCCATGGTATGCTTGAATCATCTGCTGATTTCAGTGGCAAGAAGTATCTTACTGTTGTTATTTTCAAGTAACCTGTGAAACACAGTAAAATGCAGGGCTGAGAAAAGATGTCTGCTATCCATCAATCAACTCTCGCTAGCCTGCAAGAACCAGAGACAGCACACTGTTAATTGTAGATGATACAGAAAAGTTTGCATATCTTCTTATCCAGTGTAAATATTCTTCATTCTTACTTACTTATCCCAGGCAATTTTATTCTTTTATTTTTTGCTGGTTGCTTTTATTTGAGGACCAAAAAGGGTGCTGGGGAATCAAACCTGTGTCTGCTGCATGCCAGACAAACACCAGATCCCTTGTACTCTCTCTCCAGTCCCTCCCCCAGGCAATTTTTTTGGCATATTCATCAACAATATATTTTTATTAAGAGCCTACTCTCTGCCAATAAAATGTGTTCTGGGTTTAAGTAGACATTAGTGGACAAAAATGTCTTCATGGAGTTTATGTTCTAGTAGAGAGAAAAAGAATACAAGTAAATATACAATCAGTCTAATACTATCAAATGATTTGGAGAAAAACATGGAGAGAAGGTTGATATGACTAGCTCTTTGAGATGAGATTCAGGTTTGTAGGGTTGTTGGATCATTGGCTATGTTGTTGCTTTTTTTTTTCTCCTCACCCAGCTTTTCCTTTTTCCTGAAGCACTTTTTAGATTTTCCTGTTACACGCTGTTGTTAAAAGCAGAAAGGAAACAGTCTGATATGTTTCCTTTCTGCTTTTACTCTTTGCTTTCTTATTTTTTTTTTGGTGTAATACTATTGATGAATTCAGAAAAAAAGCTAACAAAAGCTGAATTTCTGAAAAACCTAAGAAAAGTTTACTTATACTATGAACACTATGAAGAGGTTTTACTGTGAAGCAGAGGATGAGATTCAAAAACTCAAAAATCCTAAGTCAAAGTTTAAAAATTGATAGGATTCAGGCTGTATAAACAAGTGCATCCTGGCTCCAAGTCTGGCAAACCAGAGACCGCCAGTGCTCCATTTAGGCATCCTTCAGACAAAGCCTGAGCTGTCCAATCACCACAGTACCAGCTGCCCACCTGCTCTCGCCTTAGATTAGCTACCTTGCAGCCAGTCATTTGAATGTATGAGCTTGTCAAACAATCGTCCTTGAAGAATTCCATAGTTCTTTAATTTAATTAATTTTTTTTGTTTTGGAGTCACACCCAGCAATGCTCAGGGGTTACTCTTGGCACAACACACAGGAATCTGCTCCTAGTAGTGCCTGGGGACCATATGGTGTGTCAGGAATTGGAGCAGTTTCAGCCGTGTGCAAGGCAAGTGCCTTACCTGTTGTACTGTCTTTCTAGCCCGAGGATTCAATAATTCTTATTTCTGATTTCTTCACTGTTCTTGGAAATCAAATCTGCAATCAAATCACACATACACACATTCCACACACACATACACATACACACAAGAACATACTAGAATATTTACTATTATGATAAAACTATTTTAAGGAATGTTAGCATGAATATAAAATAGTTGTGTTAATTTGTAAGGCAGTAATGTTGAAGGTATAAAACATCATTAGGAAGTAAAATATCCAGAGTATTAAAATATTCATTATACTTTGCATCAATAATTGAAATATATTAATAGAATTCTATAATTTATGATACTAATATATTATTTAGTATTCTTGAATATTGATACTAAATCAATATCCTGAGTATTCTAATACTGAGAATATTGCTTAATGTGAGTAGATATTTCAACTTAAAATTTTACCTTAGAATAGTTTCTTCTTGTGATCACACCCAACTGACATTCTAAAATATGATGAATATAAATGGCATTTTATGCTTTGTACATTTTTTTGTTTTGGACAATATCAGGAAGATATAATAAAATTGATTAAAAATTAATGCAAATATTTTTGTTGATTGCAATAGCATGAAAATAATCAAGTAAGTGTTTATTCAATTCCAATACAAATGTGTTTTACACACAACAAAGCTTAGTTCAGTTCCTGGCACCCACAGTGGATCCCCCAACAACACCAGGTATGGGGGTTCTGAGCACAGAACCCAGAGTAAGCACTGCTGGGAATGACCCAAAAACCAGTCCCAAAGAATTCTGTTTTGCATTCACAATTCCAAAATACAAATGAACTCTAAAACTAACATAAAAACCAACATCTACATTAGTTAACAAGACATTTTATGGATTCAATTCATATAAAATCAGCATCCATCTGCCAACACACATACAAAATTCTATTTACAATGCTGCCTAGAAACCACTATTAGTCATCATAAATATTATAACCAAATAAATACCCTAAACTAAATGTTGCAAATAGAAATAAGCAATTCTGAAATAATTACCTTAGTTTTAAATAATTGGTTTGGAAGGAAGTAATGCAGGGAACTATTACAAATACTTCAAGTACAACATTTTCAATTTAATAGTATTAGTTAGATAAAAATGTGTAAGAAATTGTTTTGTATCTAACTGAATTACTTTTTCATTTTGCAATTTCTTATAATTATTTATTAGTCATAGAACATACATAATAAAACTGCTGCAAAGATCAACATTTTATATGTGTGATTTGTGTATGACTATAAATGTATATGCAACATATATGCACATAAATACATACAATTGGTTTACATTATATCTATTGTAAATTTTAAAAATCTGGTTTTAATTTTATAGGGTCAATTATCTAGATTATGTGAGGTCTGTGATTCTATTGAACTTCTCCAAATAGGAACTGTTCCTTACATCCTTAATTAACTCTTTAATATTGCTATATTATATATGACAGTTCATATCAGATACATATAATTTGATCATATTAGTGTACTTCTTGTTCAAATATATGACTAAATTTAATATGTTCAAAAATAGTATCTTTCTGTATATAAAATCTTTGTGTTTTTCCTCTATATCCTACTAAGCAGTTGTGAAGTAGGGACACTGGGCACTGGAGCAGGAAAAACCCGACCTTGCAAAGAGGCCTGAAGTGAACCTCGCAAGAGAGAGTAAGTGGACAAAGTTAGCAAAATAAGGTGCCTGCATCATGGGTCCGGCCTTGAGTCTCACTCATCCCCCTAGTCACATACATCTGAAACGCAGAAACTATCACATACGCTGTAAGCAAGTCATTCTAACCCCAACATATAGTCTTGAAAGGAACTGGACCGGGGACAAAACAAAGAGGAAAAAGTGATAGGCCAAGAGTGTTAGGCTCTATGTGATTGGACCCCCCTGTAAACCAAGACCCTCTGTGTGTGTAAAAATATGTGTATTTGGCAATAAGCTGAGTTGTGATCAGCTGCTCCGGGAGGGATTTCTCTGTATGCTCGTCCTCTACTCCATGGTCAGGCTCCTGCCTTACCCAGTGGGAAACGTGTCCGGGCATGTTGGGGAAAACTGTTACCCAACAATCAGTTGCTAAGCATGCAACTCATTAAAAGATTAATGAGCGCATGTGACGTCTAGGAACTTCACTAAGTTATTAGAGGTCCAAATCGGACAATAATCTGCTCTCTAGAAACTTGAAAGTCTGGTGCAACAGAAGAGTCCTACACTCTTCCCTAAACTCCTAGAACACCCAAAGCAAGATAAAAAAAAATGTGTTGGACTCAAAGGATAAACAAGTCTGTGCTTAAGAGTCTCACATTGTAGAGAGAAAAATCATCAAAATGATTACAATATGTCTGGTAAACATCCCTAAGGATAGAAAGTCTGAGCTTGGATTGAAGAATGTGCTGGGAAAGGACACTTTGGGCTGAAAGTACGGTATGTGCAGAGGTAGGGAGCTGTATAATGTCTCTGAGGGTGGCCGGGGAAGGGGGGCAGCTACGACTCTTCCCCTGGCCACCCAGGTTCTGGGGGGCCCCGGGCCGCTCACCCAGCCAGGGCAGCTCGGGCCATGGGGCAGACAGTGGAGGAAACAAGGGTCAAGCCGGTTGGTTGATCAGTTGCCTTTTATTCCATTCTCTCCACGTGCCTGCTCCAGTCTCTCTGAGCCTCCCATTCTAGTCTCACACTGCTCCTATTCCTGACTCCTTGTGTCTCTCCCGCTCATCTCTCAGCTCATCTCTCATCCATCTCGCAGCCTGGGCTCTCTCTCCCTCCATGCGCCTGCTCCTGTATTCTTTTTCTATAGCCTTCTCTCTCTGTCTCCCTTGCTAGCCTCTCCACGGTGCATCTTGCCCTCTCTCTCTCTCTCTCTCTCTCTCTTTCTCTCTCTCTCCCCAGCTCTCTCGCACTCTCCAACTCCCTCCAGCACTCTGGGCTCACACTGCACCCAGTCCTGAGGGCCCACCAAGTTCAAAGGGAACACCACCTAAAAGGTATTTCAAAGCTCTTCCTGACTGCCTAAGGGCAAAATACCTCTTATGGTGTTTTTCTCCTTTCCTCAGTTCAGTAACTCTATCAACATCTCAATACTACTTATTTTTGTATGGGCACAGTAAGAGATAACATTGAGGCTTTTAGGGCAGCTCTCCTGGGAACATCTTGCCACAGACTCAGACTACAGCGCTCAGGCCAGATTAATCATTCCTAACTCTACCAGGGTCCAAATCTAGTTATTACTTTTTCGATCATGACAGCATTTGACCACGCTCTTAACTTATAGTTAAGCATAATGGCACTTTGGCCAGGCCCATCTCGATGCCAGGGTAGCACATAGCTTACCCCTTGCCCTGGTTCCATCCAGTCTCTCATCCAAACCCTGCTTTTGGGGGCACTAGGAAGTAAGGGCAGCTGAGGTTTAGGTCGAGAGAATTGTTGCCCAGGAGGAAAATATCACTGAGAATCACATTACAAATGCATAGCACATACTGTCTTCTTGTATCCATACAAAAAGGACATTGCTCTGAATAAACTATGCAAAGGACTTAGGGAGAAGAGAAAAACAATATTTACAAGTCAACAGAGCACAAAGAAAGAAGTTACAAATAAACACAGAGGGAACACTGTGATGGGAGCAACCCAATAAGCCTAAACTATCTGAGGCTATGCAGAGAGGGCAAAAACAGTGTTATCCTACAGGGAGCCTGGAGGTCTGATGGATGACAGGATTCTTGATGCCTGTGGCAAGTCAAAGGGGCTGGAAGCAGGAGGATGACATTAAATCGGGAAACCTGTATGTTCCCTGCAGTCTATTCAAGCTGCTCCTTGAGGAAATAGGAAGCCACTGAAGACCTTTAAACACAGAGTGACATATTCAATTTTCAAAAACATAGTTTAAGGTTTTGTGGTTTAAAAATAACAAACCTACTCTCTTTTGTTGTCTCTTTGCTGCCAGGGACAGCAGGAATGAATGAGGTCAGTTATTGGCTAGTAAATGAATTCGGTAAGATTTATTAATTCATTTTGCTATTCCTAGATTTCCGATTTGTACAATAAAAATCTTCAATGAAATTATAGATGCTGGATGGAGAAAACAAAGACAAAAAAATTCGTGTGTGTTTGCACATGTTGAGTTTGAGATATTTCTGAGAAACTAGGATACAGCTGCACCACAGCATGATCACAGGATTAGAATTTAAGGTCAGGTAGGACTAGGATGGAAATACAAACTGTGAACACTGAGCACAAATTGGTGGTTAAAACATTGTAAAAACATGAAGTGATTCGTGAAGTGAGTTCAGCACAAGAGGAGGGGTGGCAGCAAAATTATGGGGAGTATGGATGTTCCAACAGACAGGCAAAGGTAGAAAATGCAAAGAGTAAGATGGAAAAATAGTGTTTGTACGATAAAAACTACAAGAACGATGTCTGTGGAAATGTAAGAGAGGAGAAAGAAAAATAAAGAGTGATTAAGCGTCAGATGATTAAGATGTCCAGTAGACTAAGTGGTGAAATGTACCCAAAATATCTTTGTATACTGCATCAGAACCATAGTTGGTAGTTTTCCAGTCAATCTTCCATTCGTTGGAAAAAAGTATGGGGCATGTATATACAACACAGCTGTTATAGGAATCAACAAAAACAGAAAATGAAAGTTTGGTTTTCTAGGATAAAAGAAATATTTATCTATTAGGAGAAAGGGCGGGCTGGAGCAATAGCAAAGAGGCAAGGCAGTTGCCTTGCACGTAGCTGGGTAGGTCAACCCAGGTTCGATTCTTCCGCCCCATTCGGAGAGCCTAGCAAGCTATCGAGAGTATCTCGCCCGCACAGCAAAGCCTGGCAAGCTCCCCATGGCATATTTGATATGCCAAACACAGTAACAACAAGTCTCACAATGGAGACGTTACTGGGACCGCTCAAGCAAATCCATGACCAATAAGAGGACAGTACCACAGTGCTAGGGAAAAAGGCAAAGAGGTTAGAAGAGGAACAAGAGGTAGAAATTCTGCATAGAAGCGTGTTGTGGTTTTTGCAGTTAGATTTAAAAATACCATTGAGCCAAAAGGAGAGACAGACAGACATAAAGAGAGAGAGAGAAAGAGAGAGAGAGAGAGAGGGAAAGGAGGAGGAGGAGGAGGAGGAGGAGGAGGAGGAGGAGGAGGAGGAGGAGAAGAAGAAGAAGAAGAAGAAGAAGAAGAAGAAGAAGAAGAAGAAGAAGAAGAAGAAGAAGAAGAAGAAGAAGAAGAAGAAGAAGAAGAAGGAGAAGAAGAAGGAGAAGAAGAAGGAGGAGGAGGAGGAGGAGGAGGAGGAGGAGGAGGAGGAGGAGGAGGAGGAGGAGGAGGAAGAGAGGAGGAGGAAGAGAGCAGGAGGAGGAGGGAACCTGGGGACACTGGTGTTGGGAAATGTGCACAGGGAGTGGGATGGGTGTTGGAATACTATATGACTGAAATCTAACCATAAATAGCTTTGTAAGTGTCTATCTGACAGTGATTCAATTTAAAAAAAAGTAAAATAAAATAAAATAGCATTGAGGCCCAGAAGAATAATGTAGTGGATTAAAGCACCAGTTTTGCAAGCATGTCATCATACAATCAAATTCCTGATGTCCTGTATGTGCTAAGCATGATTCTGGCAACTTTGCTGCTGGAGTTTGACAGCCCTGCTCTCTGCAAGTCCCAGTGCAGAAAAAGAAAAAAACAAGAAATTAAACAGAAGCAACTGAATCCACCATCTATTAAATTGGTAAAATAACCATGAATATAAAAGATTTATGGTTAGAAAAGAGTCATTTTAAGTTACTTTAAAATACACCTTGATAGTATGTATGTCCTTAGTGGAACACATTTTAAAAAGTAGAAAGAAATATAAGGATAGTTTAAACTTGCCTTAGAAGTTATAGTGTCTGTTGTCCCTTGCTTGTCTCTGCTTTTTTCCACGCTGGAGAAGCCCATGTTCTCTCTCGGACATATGCTCATTCTTCTCTTTCCTTACATCTTTCTAAGTAAGTCTCACTTGAAAAAAAACGACCTTGTTTCACTAAGAAAAGTGTCTAATGTAATATTAATATTGATATTTTGCAACAACTTTTTAAATATATATGCATTTTTAATTAAGTTAGTGGTATTAGGATTCAAAATGTTTAGTGATATAGCACAAAATTCTACATTTAAAGAAATGAAGTGGAAAATGTTGAACTACAAAAATATAATTGGAAAGATCAAAGCTAACTCATAATTGTACCACTGAATTGTCAAGGAACAGTCAACAATGAAGAATCTAGTATCCAGATTTTGTTCTCAAGTGTGCTAGTATGCAAAAGGAACCAGAGTCTTAAGGACATGGATATTTGGGGATCCATTTTGGATTAGACAAATACTCACTCTTATATATTAGATAAAAATGTACTGAAATATAAAGGTAAGATATTCATTGAAAATATAACAAGAACAAAATAATACATGCAGCATATTCTCATTTAAGTTAATATATCTACATAGAGATTTATGCTTGCAGAGAGAAACAGAGAATATCATGAAAAAATGTAAAAAGAATAGGTGAAGTTTCATATTTTAAATTTTGCCTCCATTATTAAATGCTATACTCTGCAGTTGTTATTTTATAAACTTTAAAAGGCAATTTAGCATCATAAACAACTCGTCACTGCTTATCTAAGATATTGCAGATAGAGTCTAGTGGGGTGGAGAATGAGTGAGTGGAAACTCTAAAGTGTAAACCACTCAAATGAGTCAATTTCACATGAAAGGAAGGAGAAAGGAAAGTAATCAAATGCAAATTCAAGTCCGCACATGTTTATGCCATTGGGCTTTGGTACTGGCTTTCTGCTCACTAGAAGATACTTCTTACAAGATATATACATTGTCTGTTCATTCAACTTCCTCTAATCTTTATTCAAACTTCACCTTCCCACTGAAGCTAATTGAAATCATAGCAGTCTTCCTCATCTCAGCACGTGCAAACCCACTTTTTCTCTGGTCTTACTTTTTTCCAGAGAACTAGACGAGTATCTAATGTTTTATGTAACTTCTATCTTTTCAGCATTTATCACCTACTTCATCATAATATAAAGTCAAATAAACAGAAATTAATTTCATGTTTATAAGCATATATCTTAAGCACCTAAACCAACAGTATAAATAATAATTATGTGTGGAATTAAAGGAAGGGTTATTTAAGGTTTAGAGATGCTTGAGTACATTTAAGGGGTTATTTCATATTCCCAGAAGGAAAAAGAAGCCTGATTAATAGTACTTGAAAACTAAGGACACAATTATTTCCTTTTATCTTCCTAGACTGTATATGTATGTGATATGGAATAAATATATGAATGAAACCCATTCAGGAAAGTTTACAGGCCAAATAAAAGCCTATAACTGATTACCATAGTTTCCTTGTTTTACCTTCATCCTTAGTAATATAAGAAGTACAGTCAGAGCAAGCAGCTATATAAAGTTTTGTTGATAAATTTTTAGAGGAAGAAAGGTATTGCCTTAGCAGAACTATATTTCAAACTTAGATTGAGTCGGTACTTCATTATTTTTTCATGATAGAAAGTATCAACTTCAATCAAGGCATATTAAAGTTAACATGCCTAGATTGGAGTTGATACTTTCTATCATGAAAAGGCCAAGACCCCGGCAGCTGCTTTGGCTCTGCCTCTCAGTCTCTCCGCATCTCAGGCCCTCTGCTTGCTCCATCAAGCAGTTGCTTGTATCCCGAACCATGCAGCCACTTACAGTTCACTCATCACACTTCACGCTGCTCACAGTTATATCTCTGACCATTGGGTGAAGACCAACAACAAGGAATAAAATGAGCAAACCCCAGCCTAATCCCTGGGAGACTCCCAGTGGATAACTATAAAGATTCCCCTTCAGCACAGCAGGAGCACAGCAAACACATGGGGAAGTTACTTAGAAGCCTACCAAACTCAGTGAGTGAATGTAACGGCATGGGAGGCTCTACCAACACCAAACACCAATCAACTTTGTGCTCTCTCATAGACTGACTTTAGTGATACTTTGTTTTGTTATTTAATGAACAACAACAACAAAGACAATAGCACATGCAACCATCACTGCACAAGGAAATGTGAACGGAATGGAGAAAACTACAATTAGAAGTGATAGAAATGAAGAGTAGGGTAGGTGATAGGTAAAACACTCCGTAGAATGTCTGAGCAGCAAAACAAGAGCAATTTTGGTAATGACTGATAAACTCCAAAGCAAGCGAGATGCAGGAAACCGCTGGACTATAACAAAAGATGAAGAAGAAAGCTGAAAATAAGTAATCACAATGCAAGAAAATGATTGGATAAGTTCAAGAGGAACAATATAAGAATCATTGGAGTCCCTAAAGAATAGGAATATAAATATGGTATAGAACCAGTAGTTAAAGAAATTATAGATAAGGTTTTCCCAGAGTCCAAGGGCACAGTATCCAAGGTCCCAGAGAAAATAAAACCGAACAGAAAAACTCCAAGACATACTGTAATTAGAATGACAGAAACCATAATCAGAGACAGAATTTTAAAAGCAGGGGGGGAAAGGAACTTATATACAAAGGAAAATTCATAAGAGTGATAGTAAATCTATCAAGTTGAGATCCTATGAGTCAGAAGAGAGAGGTAGGATATGGTAAAACAATACAAAACCAAAAAAAAAAAAAAGCCCAACCTCAACAAAATAAACACTTCACCAGAAATCCTCTATTCCTCTATTTAGCTACATTATTATTTAGATTTGAAGGAAGGATGCAAAGTTTCATGGAAAAGGAAAAGCTTAGGAAATTCATAGTCTTGAAACAAGTTTTGCCAGAAGTGTTAGTGTCTATTCAAGTCAAGACAAAGTTCTCAGCGCTTTGCCACTGGGTATGGCATCTGCTCATGGCACTTACAGTTGCTCTCTATTAGATTAAGAAAGGTCAGTTTATTTCTAGCTTGCTAAAGGTTTGTAATTTTTTTTTCAATAATGAATTAATGTTCAATTTATAGTCAATGTTCTTTGTATAGTCAAGTGATTGTTCTATATCTATTAAGATTTTAATTACAATATTTTACTTATTAATGCAGATATCTAAGCATATCCCATAACATTTCTAACACAAAACCAATATTCTCTTCTCAGAATAAAACACACCTTTATACATTTATAGGTCTATTCAGATTTATTTTTCTGTTGTAGGGCCACATCCAGCTGTGCTCATGGCATTCTCCTTGGTCTGTGTTCAGGGAACAATCTGGGCAGGACACCATATGTAGTGTCCAGAATTTAATCCCCACATGTAAGGTAAGCACTTCACCCACTTAACTATCTTTCCAGACCCTCAGATTTCCCTTTATGATTTTTCCTTTGTTTGACACCACACCCAGAGGTGCTTAGGGCTTACTGTGCTGAGGGATCACTCCTTGCAAGCTTAGGAGATGATCTGAGGTTAATGGAATCCAACCCCAGTAGAATGTGTGCGAGACAAGTGCCCTACTTGCTATACTATCTCTTCAACCCCAAATTTTTAAAAATTCTCCTCACTCTTACTAAATTGTATATTTGTAGGGTTTATATATTTAATATAAATTTATAAATATGTCAGCATAGAATTACTCATACCATTTTTACACGTTTATATATTTTCTGAATATATATCTTTCTGAAAAGATATATTATTTCTATATCATAATATATTATGTTGTATATTATAATTATTATGACATATTATTATATAAGTTAATGTTTTATTAACTTATCATTAAATTATAATTTTGTGGAATTTTAGGAGTTCAGTTATATTCATTTATGTTTATGTATGTAGGTGTTAACATCTTCACAACTGAAAAAAGAATAAAAAGATCTCACATACAGGATATGAAGAAACATCATAAGGAAACAACAAATGGCCAAAGACATCAGAACTAGATATTTTGTCTAGCTGAGCTCACATGAGGGCTGGTGGGGAGGGATCCTTGGGACATTTGTCAAGGAATGTAGGTACTCTGCTGATGGATGCAATGTTGGACTGATGTACGCATGCGTAGAATTAACAACACTGTAAGTCCCGGTAACTCCATAAAAAATGGGAGGAAAGCAGCCCTATCTAAACAATGGATAGAAGTACCCCAAGAAGAACAACCAACATGTCCTATTTGCAAGAACAGGTTTGCTGTGGGATTTATATAGTTTTCTTTTACAATTTACTATTCAGTAAAGATTTCACAAGAGGTAAAGAAGGAATATTAAATCACATCAAGTCAACACAGCACAAATTAAGGACATCAAAAATATCTAGAGAAAATTTGTCATGATGGAAAAATTTTGTCATAATGGAGTTGCAGTTTTAATAATTGATAAATAATAAAATATAATGATAATAAGAGAAAATTGTATATTAGATCTATTCCATATTTCCTGGTACTTCTAGATTCAAACTCCTATTATTTCTTTCATCCTCTACTTTTTATTGTTTCTTGAAATAGTAATTCTGTGGGTCAGTTTCATTGATTTGTTGTGATTGCTTTGGGATCTTAAAATGACTGATAAGTCTGGCTGTTACTGAAAAAGATGCCAATAAAATCCTAGTTTCAGAAGATCATTCTTAAATGACAAAGTATATTAGCAAATGTATTATTTGTAATTGAATTTTAAATTCAATTAAAATTTTAAATTTTGAATTTGTAATTATTTGTAAATGGAGTTTATAGATATGAAGAGAGAGACAAATGTTTATTTACTGAAAAGCTCAAAATATTCAAATGGTTTAAGACATAGGAACATATTTGTATCTGATAAATGACACTAATTTCATAAATGATATTTTAGAATAAAATATATAATATAAATTAGTTTGAAATTTTAATCAAAATAATTCTACCCTTCTAATCTTAAAACTTAGAGATCTCAGAGAATTAAAGTGTAAAAAGGATTTCTTTTTAAAAGGAAGAATATAAGAAGAAATAGAAAATATTGCATTTCATTGGTAAAATTATGCCTTTTTTAGGACGAATCAGGGAGGAAAAAGTCAGGTAAAAATCTTCTGAAGAGCTAGGAATATCAGAAGAGACAGTCTACACTTTACATGCTGAGTCCCAGTTTGAATTCTCATCTCCTGACCTCGAGAACCATACTGGACCTGGCCTCTGAACACCAAACAAAATGAATCTTATGAATTACATCTACTTTTTAATGTTGGGGGAGAAGGCAGATGGGATAGAGACAGGATCATTATGTCAATGATAGTTGGAGGGATTGCTTGTGATCGGAGATGTGTGCTGAAAATAGATAAAGGACCAAACATGGGCTTTCATTATCTGTAATCTGTATTGCAAACCATAATGCCTAAAAGTAGAGAGAGTAAAAAGGAAATTGTCTGGCATAGGAGCAGGGGGTGGGGTCGGGTGGGAGTTGCGGGAAGGATACTAGGGACATTAGTGGTGGAAAATGTACACTGGTGGAGGAATGGGTGTTCGATCATTGTATGACTGAAACTCAAACGTGCAAGTTTTGTAACTCTAGTTCACGGTGATTCAATTTTAAAAAAGCTATTAAGTATTAGTTATAATTGCTAATCTAATAAAAAGAAACAAGAAAATCAAAGCATGTAGCTGCCGTTACTTAGAGGCTATTACTTAAGAAAATAAATATATGAGAATTCCTTTGTTTGAAGAAATCATTATCAACCACTCCAAACTGAATAGCTTAGTGTTCGGTTAGCTTAGTGTTCGGTTAGCTTTGATTTTCACTCTCTTCTTATATACATTTATGTGTCACTTTTAACCCATATACTAAGTTTTTCAGGTGAATATGTCAATGATAGTTCCATATTTTGAGGATGCAATGAACTGACACATGATCGAGAGAGAGCAGTGACTGATACCTTAGGAATCCAGGGAAGTACAATTTTTAGAATGTTATTCATTGACTTCATCTGTTCCAAAACATTTCATGTCATCTATGAGTTAATGACTATTCTGGATCTAATAATACTTCAAGCAATGATAAATGTGATTGAACAAGCCCTAGCTTGCCTGAAGGAAAGGAAGATTGGACCAATTCTTTAACACCAGGAAATAATTTAAAGAGCAGACACAGATTTTCATGTTAGTCAAAGACATATAAATCTACACTAAAGGTGATGGGGCTAGAGGAGGTAGGGCAATTGCTTTGCACGCAGCAAACCCAGATTCTAGCCCTGGTACCCTAGCTGGCCCCCTGTGGACCGCCAGGAGTGATCCCTGAGCACAGAGCCAGGAGTAAGCCCTGAACACTGCTGGGTTTGCCCCTCCCGCAATAAAAAAAAACTATATTAAAGATGAGTTTCTGACAATATTACTGTAGTTTTAGACATATCAGTGTTAGTCAATATTTGGAATTTTAACAGATTCACCAAGAATATCTGTTCTCTGTGATAACAGCAAGTCTAGACATGTGTACCCTGAAAAAGTGAAGACTTTTTCACATGTGGGTAGAATCTATAACAAATTCTGTTGGGATTCAGAATCTCCAGTTCATAAGACTAACTCAACATCCTTAGATAGTATCTGGAAAATAAGAAGAAAATCTTCTGTAGATATTTTAAGTCAGTAAAGGAAAATATTTGTTCAAGTTCTTTAAATGATTTTCATGAATAAAACTTACACTTGTGCAATCTTCTCTAATTAACCTTGTCAAAGGGAGTGATTAAAAGCATTGTCCCTACAGAATTCAGTATATAAACACTGACAACCACCTATCTATTAGATAATGAAAGCTACATAAACTCTCTCACTCCAAAAGAATGACTTGGAAAATATCCTTTTAGACTATCTGTTACATGATGTAAATTGTAAGAAACAGACAAGTGAGTATCATAGGGAACACAGAAAATATCATAAGGAACATAAAGTCAGGTACCACGTAAGGAGTGTAATAAAAGAGGAGCAAGAAATTGTAGATGATAGATAGATAGATGATAGATAGATAGATAGATAGATAGATAGATAGATAGATAGATCGATCTTGGGTTCCTTTATTCCATATTTTTCCCATTTCGTCTAAGTGCCTGATTTTATCTCATCTCAGAAAATGCCCTCTCATGCTTGAAAATGAAAACTTCCATTGTACTTGACATAACTTTCAAGCATTACTCATCTTTTTATCATTACCAAATGCCCTTAAAAATTGTCTGCTCTCACTATATTTGCTTCTGCCTTATACCCCGCAAACTGGAATACCATTCTTCCCAAACTGGTGCCACGAGGACAAGAAAAATACTTTGTTAAATTCAGTGTACACACAAGTCAATATTCATTATTCAATCTCATTCTGTCATTGGAATATACTGAATGCTAAATCTTGTATGCTTTTGGACACGGAATTCTGCCTTTTCATTGTTCTTTGTTGCACACTTTCCTATAGGTTATTGTTCCATCTTCACTAGAACCCAATGTTAATGCTTCTTGATCTCTCTCTTCTACTCTGTGTGTGTGTCTGTCTGTCTGTCTCTTTTTATCTCTCTCTCTCTCTCATCTCTATTAAGTTCCCATTAGGTTTCTGGAGAGATAGTAGAGTGGGCAGGGCACTTGCCTTGCATGATGCCAAGCCTGGTTTGATTCCTAGTACTGCATATATTCCCTTGAGTCCTGCCAGGAAGGATCTCTGAAGGCAGAGACAGGAGTAAATTCTGAGCACTGCTGGGTGTAGCCCCCAAAATAAAACAAAAATGTTTTAGGTTGCTTAGTATCATTCATTTACATGATTCAAGTAATCACCAATGTGCTGTCTGAAAGGGTTCCTGAAGTTTTGCTATGATCATTTTGATTCACCCTTAAGTACAACAGGGCTATTTTAACTCTTGCAAGGGTCAAAATGACAGCCCCAGGGGGGCAGAGGGGCAGTTTAGGGGGTAATACTTTTCTCTTGCACAAAGGCAACCCAGTTTGATTCTCAGCACCCGATATGGTTCTCCCAGCCCAATGAAGAGCAACACTGGGTAGGGCCCACCCTCCAAAAACAAACAACTGAAAGCAGCAGTTCCATCTTGTTCCTGGGTTTTGTTCCATAGAATTAAGTTTCACTATTGACCTTTTGCCAGTCAACCAAATCAATATTTACGATGTTTGCACAGTTTTAGAAAATTCTCAAAAATCCTTTTTGAAATGAACATAATCTTACAAAATAGTCCAAGCTCAGTTGAACATAATATGAAGTACAAACATAAACCAACTGTAAATATAATTGCAAAACACTAAGTTAAATATTAGCAACTAGAATTTGACATTATAGCAAATTTGTGCTTTATTTAGGAATTCAGCAAGAAAAAAAGTATGACTTTGCAAACAGGGGTTCTACAACCATCTGATAAAATTCAAAAAACATTAAGCTCAGGTTCGAACATTTAACACAGCTTATTTAAGATTTTTAAATCATTCACTGATAGCTATTTTCCACTGAGTAGAGAAATGAACACTTTTGGATCCCAGAATTATTAATTTTTAAATCCAATCTAGACTTCCTTAAATCATAGATTTGAAACAAATCATTCTAGTTTGTAATATTCTTTATACTTGAAATAACACAATGAAAGCCTATTTACACACAGGACTAAGCTACCTCAAAGACTTGCATTAATATCTATGATGCATAATCTAAGATGTAAGGGAGTGAAGATGTCAGTTATAGAACTTGAGGATCAGCGCAAAGTAAAAATGAGAGTTCTTATCAAGAGGAAAATAAAATAAAGCAAAAGTAACAGCAGAGCGTTAAACTAAGGATTAAGCGCAATAGGCACAGGCATTGTACTAACTCGCAGGACCTTCAAAACTATATACAAAAGGATGTTTAGTATTCAGATCTCAGGATAAAAGCAATATCTAGTAAAGTAGGGATAAAATAAATGGTAGAGATGAGGGACAGAAAGATAAAGCAGCCGGCAGGGTACTTGCCTTGCACAACCCAGTTTGATCCCAGCACCCTATATCATCCTTCAAGCACTCACCGGAGTGATACCTAAGCACAGAGCCAGGAGTAAGTCCTGAGCAATGGTAGGTATGACCCTTTCAAAAAAAATTCAAGTTAAAATAATAACCGAATAAAATAATTTCTGGTTACCAGTAATTATTTTGAAGACTGTAGAATCACAAACAGGATACCAGTTAACCATCTATAATTTGATAATTTTATTCATTGTGTTTCCTATTATGGTAGTTTGGGATTGTGTTTTATTCATTTTTTATTTTATATTAATTGGAAATATCTTCCCTTTTAATATTGACACTGTCACTGTCTGTTACTGTCCTTCTGTTGTTCATTGATTTGCTCAAGCAGGCCCAGTAACGTCTCCATTGTGAGACTTGTTGTTACTGTGTTTAGCATATCGAATATCTCATGGGTGGCTGGCCAGGCTCTGCTGTGCGGGCGAGATACTCTCGGTATCTTGCCGGGCTCTCCGAGAGGGGCGGAGGAATTGAACCCGGGTCAGTCGGGTCGGCCGTGTGCAAGGCAAACGCTCTACTGCTGTGCTATCACTGCAGCCCTAATATTGACACCATAATTCAAAAATACTCTATATGGTGTATTATCTGCATCTTATTTTTTGTGCAGTTCATTGAGTCTGAGAGAACATAATTGTAACCACTCCATTTCTCTAACATAAAATATTAGCATGTGCAAATTCATAAAAGTATTTCATCCTTGATCATTTGTGTTATAAAATAGGATGCTGCTTATAAAAACATCAACCAATAATTTAACATTTCCTTTTGGAATTTTTCCAAATGGCATCAATTCTGTCATGGATAGAAAACAATAATTTGATATAGTTAAAGTGTGCATATGAGAAATCCTGAAATCTTCATAAATATTTTCTTCAGGAAGAGTCTTCATAGGTAAAGCAAATTTTAGTGAGGAATTTGCTTTCTCTCTGTTGGAACTCTAAATAACTTTCCCTCGGACTTCCCCAATTTTTGCTATGCTCAAGTACTTTTCTGTCAGGTTTTATGGTAATTGCATTAAAAGAGAAGGAGAATTTCCTCCTGTGCCTGTAATTTGTGGATTTATTTGTAAGTTTAATTTACAATTAAATTACAAAAGCCTGTAATTTATATCTTTGGTGAGGGGAGTAATTTTGGCCACAATAGTGCTTAGTGGTTACTCCTGGCACGAATTAGGTAACCATACATAGAGCAAGGATGGCACCAAGGTCAGCCAACTACGGGAAAGTAGAGCACCTTACCCCTTGACCGCTGTACTTCTCTCTCTCTCTCTCGTTCTCTCTCACTCTCGCTCTTTTATGTGTACCTCCAAAGTTTTTTTTTATGCCATTTCTATACCAGTGTCACACATTCTAGCAACTTCACATTTGGGCTTCTCTTCATCCCACCTCTTTTTCCTGGTTGAAGTCAAATGGAAACGCTTAGCTTTCAGACCTACCCTATACTCTCTCCTCATTTCCTTCCTTCTCTTCCTCTCTCCTGTTTCTTTTCCGCCTTCACATATTTCACTCATGGGCTCACTGAACATTTTCAGTAGTTCTCTTTCCGTTATTCTGCATTCCTTGCTGAATGCCAATATGCTACACACTGTTTGAGTGAACACGGCAGGGGGTCGGGGGGAGGCGCTAGTTTGAGTGGGATGCAGAGAGGTGGCTATAAGAGCCAGGCAGTGAGCATCAGCGGGCTTGAAAGGCCTGGAACAGGGTGGGGAGTAGAAGAGTCGCGTCACAAATAACCTGCATCTCTGAGAACGGCAGTGCGCATGGACAAGAATAAAAGCCAGATCTCCTCAGCCGTGGGGATAGTCTGGATATCTGTGGTTTGCCAAAGGCGATAAACAGAGCAGAGACCCTCAATTCAGTGCTTATCTTACCATAGAACTGACAAGACTTACCAATGAATGAAGGTGGGGTGAGACTTAAAAGAGAAATCAGAGACTCTGGCTTCGGACTCCAACTCTGCACTCTCTCTCGTTGTTACTCTCTATTTCACTCTCCCACCTCCGGATTTCTGTTTTGTTCCTTTGAAATGGACAAAGCTCTTCACTCTTCACACCAGTTCCTGTTTGTGCTTAATTTAGAAGTCACCAACTCCAGAACCTTTCCTAATGTTCCAACACTAGGACAAAGGCACACCCACATGACACATGTAGCTATTCTCCTCTTGGCACCCTTCTTCCAATACTGCATTACTCACAAGGCAGCGATTTCGAGCACCGCGTCTGAAACTTGAATCTAGGAGGCTTCTGTCCAAGTTCTGCCACTATCCTGATCGGTGAAACTCCAGCAAATTACCCAAGTCTCAGTTCTCACCTCTTATTATAAAGTGCAAATAAACAAACCGTCTACCTCAGATAATTCTGCCTGCGTTTATTTATGTCATCTGCTTAGTAAGATACTAACACAGGGCCAAGGTTAAATGATAATAAATGCGGTCTAGGGAAAAAAAAGTAACTTCTCAGTAGCACTGTCATACTGAACAGTTTGATTTATGAGACGTGTCAGATAACTGTACACTTGGGTATCTTGTCGTTAGAGATTATCAGTTGGTCTCCATGTCTTCCACGTAATGTGGGCTTTGATGTGGGGGATCCCCAAAACACCACTTACCCGATTCAACGGGACCCACGGGTGCATTTTCCCCTTGTAATCTCACCTGAGCAGGTATCATAGATAGCAGGCGGGTGGAAAGTGAGTAATTGCAGAGGTTGGAGGCGCTGAGGGCGTGGCCACCTTAATCATTCTTTACTTCCTTTTTTTTTTTTTTAACAAGACGATTTGGCATCGTCCACCATGGTCATCAGAGGCAAGAATGCGACGCCGCCTCCGCGGCTTCCTCTTGCTAGAGCGCGTCTGTCTCCAGACACATTTGCGGCTTGTGTGGCCGCAGGAGCACCGGGTGTTTTGTGCTCCCGGTCGCCTGGCTCGGCCAAGGCTGTCAGAGGCCATCTGAAAAAAAGCCTGGGAAGTTCTGCAAACCAGGAGGCCCCGGGGATTCCTTGGTGGGGGGTTGCTTTGGGAGTCGCGCCTTCCAGGGGAGGGGGGGGGCAGCTCTCGCTGGCCCAGGTGCACCGGCAGCTCTGCGGAGGGTGCACTGCAGCCGACGGTGAAGACGCTCCCCGGGGATGCACCCAGAGATCGAACCTGCAGCCCGGGGCGCAAAGTAGAAACTGAAAGTACACGGCCGGGCAGATCCTACGGAAGTTATGGAAGAGGCGAAGCTCCGAGCCGTGGCGTGGTGTGTGCCGCCCCCCCTTGGGATGGATGAACCGGCCGGCGCGCCTTGAGGGAGCAGCTCCTGGCCCCGACCCGGCCCCTCGGCGGCGGCACCCCGGCTCCTGGACTGGACGTGGCGATGGGCGGTGAGAGCTCGCTCCTGCGGCCGTTGCGATCATCATGACCACGCCCGCCTCCCGCAGACCATGTTCCATGGTAAGCGCTCCGCTCCCGGGCGCACGAGTGGACGCCGGGCACCCCGGGGACGTCGGGGGCGCGCGGCGAGGGGGCCCCGCGGCCCGGGCGCCCCTTTGCACTTTGGACCCGTCCCGCGCCCGGGCTCGCGCGCCTCCCTGGCCCAGAGCCATCGGCACCTGGGGCCCGACGCCTCCCGTCCGTGTCAGGGCTGCTCAGCGGCGGTCACCCCGGCCAGGTGGCAGTGCGTGTCGCCACGCGCCCCTCTGTCACCTGGGGCGCCAAGCCACCTTGCCCGCGCGCCCGGCCCCGCCAGGTAACTCACGGGCGCCCGGGGATCTTGCAGCTCCGAACTCAGCAGAGAAATGAAAGCGTCCCTCCCACGGGACGCGCTTTTAAAACACTTAGGGGACAGAATCTCCCTGGAAAACCCCCTTTTTTCCTCCACCCGCAGTGAGGTCGGGAGTTTCCGACTGAGACTGTATCTTGAGTCTTTTGCTGGGAACCCACGAATGCGGCGCTGGGAAAAGGCAGCCCGGGTTTGGGGGGTTTAAGTTTTGTGTTTTGTGTTTTTTGTTTTTTTCCTGGATGGGTGCCGCTCGAAGCAGAATAAGTAGGATTCACTCTGCGCGCCAGACCGTTGCTGAGACCCAAGCAAGGTTCTGTGTGCGCGGAACGGGGACTTAAAACGGACCAAGGCAGAGGCGCGGTGAGTTGGATTCCCTTGGCGCGGCCACCTGGAAAGCGCCAACAAGGTCACTGAAAGGAAAGGGAAGGGGATGTGAAGCGCCAGCATCTGATGGAGGAAATCATAAAATCCGAGCAAATAACTGCTCAAGTCAAAGGAGTGTTGGGGAGGGCGTGAGGTGAGGAGAAAGTGGTTATTCCTTCTAAAACTGCGTTGCCTGCTTTTCAGGCTTCACCTTTCGATCTAAAAGGTCCCCGGCCCTCTCTAAGGCATCAAAGAACTAAGAAAGAATTGAGGTAGCCAAGAAGTAGCAATCCAATGATAAAAGAGGGAAGTGGATTCAGTATCTGAGAGAGTGATGAGAAAGTATTTGCAGCCGGCAATGCCCAAAACTTATATAATTAGAAATTCCGTGTACGCCCCTCACCGCCACCCCTTTTCCTTACACAGTTCCGGGGTCTCTTGTTCTTTCTTCCATTATGTCCTGGTTCCCATCCTTACTTCTGATCTAAGCTAGAGAGGTCAAAGCAAGATAAAGATGGCTAAGGTGTGTCATTAACAAAAGGCCTTTACTTCCTGGAGTGGATAGATAAGATAGATAAGAGAGCTAAGATGTTGTTATCAATAAATAAAACATTAGAAATCCAAACTTCTTATAATAGTGATTACAGTAAGCGAGTTCATGACTTTTGTTCCTAATGATCTCACTAGAAATCTAAGAATAGGGTTACTTATAGTCTTTTCCCTTTTACTTTTCTTGGGAGTTGAAGAAATTTAGGACCTACCCTATGGTCCTCCATCATGCTATTTGGTTTGGGTAATTTATTTATATTTGAGGACTAAAGCAATAGAATAGTCCTCTTAACTGAGAAATAATAGGAAGCATGAATAAGTTGAAAAGCTTTTACATTACACCATATCAATATTAAAGAGCTTAGACAGTGCTGCAGAAGCCCAGTGGTGCCGGGAACTCCCAGGGACTAACACTGTGGTGCTGGCAAGAGGGGCCTTTAGGACTGCGGGGTTCACGGCCAGAGAACTAACTCAGTTCCTTGAGTCTCCGGATCCCTGAGTTAACTCTACTTTCTGAGAGAGTTTAAGTTTCTTAGTTTCTAAATGGGCTGGAGCGAGAGCACAGCAGGTAGGGCGTTTGCCTTGCATGCGGCCAACCCGATTCCTCCGCCCCTCTCCGAGAGCCCAGCAATGGGATGGTGGGGATGGAACCCGGGTTGACTATGTGCAAAGCAAGCAAGAGTACCACTTTACTCTCCCCAACCCCTAGACATATTTTATACGTGAAAAAAAAATCTTTATGTCCCAGAGTCTCCACATGCAGAAAAGTCAATAACTGTTAGTACATACCTCAGGAAGTAGGAATTTGTCATTTTTTATTTTTGGCTTTGGAGTCATACCCAGCAGTGCTCAGGTATTATTCCTGGTTTGTGCTCAGGGATACCTACTTGCACTCTTCAGGAAACTTCATGCTGTGCTGGGGTTCAAACCCAGGTCTATCAGGTACAAGGCAAGCGTCTTGCCATACTATCCTCTCTAACCAAGTCGTTAGGAGATTAAATGAAATGCATGCAGTATAATAGAAAGGCTGAATAATTGTCTTCAAGTGTTTGTTATTGGGTCTTGTGCATAGAATTCAACCTTCATATTAGTTTTGCCAGACATTAGTTTACGTTAAACATATCAAAATTTTGTTTGTACCCTTAAAAACTGATTCCTGTACATATTTGTTTATTGTCCACTGTTTAACTTTTCATTATTCACCCATTTATTTGTGCCAGTTGTTTATATTAAAGCCAGTTTCATGGATTCATATGTCTTCTATCCATCCTGAATATCTCAAGCATTTTTGCATTTTTTTTAATTTTAGAGCATTTTAATTTTCAGAGGAAATAGACCTGTATAATATTTAGAATGGACACTCAATAAATACTAGTTGGTCCTGAAAGGCTGATGAAGGATTTGATAGCATATAAAAATAATGTATTTATATTCACTTTGACCCCGTAATTTACACAGCAGAAGACTGAATGTATTATTTGGCTTAAAGTAAAAAACCAACAGGAATTTTTTAAACAGTCATCATTCTAGTTTAACCAAATTCATATGTCTTCTATCCATCCTGAATATCTCGAGCATTTTTGCATTTTTTTAAATTTTAGAGCATTTTAATTTTCAGAGGAAATAGACCTGTATAATATTTAGAATGGACACTCAATAAATACTAGTTGGTCCTGAAAGGCTGATGAAAAATTTGATAGCATATAAAAATAATGTATTTATATTCACTTTGACCCCATAATTTACACAGCAGAAGACTGAATGTATTATTTGGCTTAAAGTAAAAAACCAACAGGAATTTTTTAAACATTCTTCATTCTGGTTTAACCAAATTCCCTACTGAAAACAAATCCTCCAGTTTCAATTCCTTCAGGAGAGATAAAGACAAGTTCATCTTTATGGCTTGTCTTTTCTGTAACCTATGAAAAGTTCAGGATTGGGGGAAGGGTGAGTTCTGAATCAAAAGCAAAAACAGCATCTTTTACCCATTGAGACAACATTGTCAACCAAGCTTTCAAATCTGGCAATTAACATCTTACTCCCTGTGTCGAATGGTACAGGCATTGTCTTGGATGCAGTAGACCCAGGCTCCGTCCCTGGCAACAGTGACCCCTGAGCACAGATCCAGGAGTTAAGCCCTGAGCACTGCCCTGTGGGACACAAACCACTGCCCTCTACTCCACCACCAAGAAAAAAACATAGCAATAATGAAGTAGGGTGATTGAAAATTGGCACATTAATAACCTATTTTTTTACTTTTACAACTGAAAAATACAACAAAGAGGACAAAAATGAGACCTCATAGAAAATTAACTCTTTAAAGTTATTAAAACATAAAAGGTAGACTTTGAGAAAATATTCATGTCTAGTAGTAAGAATGTCTTCCTTTTCAGTCCTATATTTAATTTCATTATATTCTCCTTAGAGCTCATTCAAATTTTATTCGGTACAGATTTTCTTTATCATCTGATCTTTCCAAAATACATTTATTTTTTACATCTATTAAGGTGACAGAGAAAGTCAGGAGAAAGTTGGCTTCTCTTTAATCAGTGGGGATCTTGTTATAAAGTTGGGACTTCATAAACAATGAGCAATTGATCATTGTTTGAGAAGGAAGGAACAAGAGTAATAATAGAGGGTTTCAGAACTGAGTAATATTATGTGGAGTAGCTTTTATTCCTAAGGTCACTGTGATTACATAGACAAAACCTAGGGCTATTTAAAAAAATCAAATCCGAGTGGAGAAGAGCAAGCTCAGGTTGAAATCCAGACTGGGCACCTTTACTATATGTGTTTTACAAAAAATGTAACCTTCGGGACTGATTTTCATCTTTATAGATCCTATATATAAGGCATCTACTATGGCTGGAACATGTTAAGAATTCAAAATCAACTGGGATCCTTATCATTATTATTAATCTCCCGTGTAGTGGCCAACTTATGTAAAGACTTTGTGTCTCAGTTCTGGATTTTTGTTTCTATTACCGACATCAAATACCAGAGAAATAAGAAGATGAGATGTAATATTTATCTTTTTCAGATCTGATTCCATTATATTCTCTATTTGAAAATATAGAGATCATCAATAACACATGATTTATTATGGGCTAACTTTTAAGTGACAGATGATGCCCTCAATGCCAGTGTGCTGGGTACTTTATGATGTTCTTAACACATAAAGTGTGTTGTGCTTAACACAAAGTCTTCCTGCCATCATTCCCATATTAGTTCCTTGGTGTATAATGTCTTCTCCCAGTAACAGAAGGCATATAGTTGAAATAACTCACAGGGTCGGGGAGAGAGCAAAGCATATACCCAACCCCATTTCCATCCCAAGCATTGTTTTGTATAGTCCTGGTGACTCCTGAGTGTTGCTGGAGGTGGCCCTTGTGGTCCCTGATGCCACAGTGCCCAGCAGCACCGTATTCTCAGGTCCTTGTTCTGAACCACTAGCCCAGTTGGCTGAGAATGACCAGGAGTGGCTCCTGGTTCCCATGAGCAGAACTTGTTAGCGCCCCCACCCCCAGAGTAATATTTATAATATGCATTCAGCAAGTACACTTAAGAGTTGATTTGGGAAATTCACAGGAAATATATTGTTGCCATACTCAGTTTTCTACAGAAACCAGAAACCTACATATATGACAACTTATGGAGAATTTGATGCCTAACTATCTACATGTTTACATGTCTGGGAATCTCCGACTTGCCCTCCAGTGTATTTTTATGCCCCCAATGAGAGTACTTATAATTTCATTTCTTTGTGATTAAAAAACTTCTAATTAGAAGGACGAATGGAAAAAGCAAGTATAATTCACTGTTTAATGGGGAGTAAATTTATTTACGGTGTTTTTGTAACATCAAGATGTTGGACGAGCTGTGTTTGAAGTCGCTGGACTCTAGAGACAGGAGATACCGGGAAGATAGGTAATAGAGTTTCAAAAGAGTTTCATTCTGGTTGTGGAATGAGTTAACCCTTTACACTCCACCACTACAAAGGAAGAGTCTTGGGTGGAGAGAGAGGACAGGGATTAAGGAAGGAGCGTGCCTTGCAGGCAACCAACCCTGGTTCCATCTTCAGGACCAGTATTTCATCTATATGGTAATCTTCCTGCCTCTCACCGTCACCATCTGCAGCTCTGGAGGCCCCCTGGGCACTGCAGGGTTTGGCCCTGAGGGTATGTGAGCATTGCAGGGTGTGGCTTTGGCACCACAGAGCATGCGCACCACAACATCCCGTCCTTCCCTTGATCCTTCATCCTGGTTCGTAGAAAGAGAATCAAGGGGAATGCCCCTTCTAACATTGAAAAAGAAGCGGCTCAGAGTCCAGCACCGGATGAGAAACTTGCAAGGCTGCCTCCAGGAGGTGGCTGGACTTCTGGATAAAATCACCTGTTTATAATACACAATCATATGCTGTGGATGATAAAATTTAAGAATTATGCAACTTTTCTCAACCTGTAATTTGCTTGTTTATCTATAAATTACTTTTCTTGCAGGTACCTGGAGCACAAGTCAAACTGAATAAACTGTAATGAATTGAAAAAAAAAACCACCCAAAGTGTGTTTTAGAAGCAAGGAGACTGTTCTCATTGAACCTTGCCTGTGCTTTTCCAAATGCTTATTTTTAAATCAAAAGTGGAAGAAATCTAAACTCTAAAATCCGTTTGGTTTACATAATAGTGACTATTTTTAGGATTCTCCCCACACTAACACCTGAGATGTCTTTTAAAAACTTACTAGAAACGAGCTCATTGAAAAACCACAACCTAACATAATATTATTTATAATTATGCTTTTCTTACTCACTGTTGAATTTAGTTTCTTTTAGGTACATCTTTGGAATTCCTCCCCTGATCCTTGTTCTGTTACCAGTAGCGTCATCTGATTGTGAAATTAAAGGTAAAGACGGCCAAGATTATAGGAATATTCTAAGAGTCAGCTTCGATTACTTGGTATGTTTCTGTTTTGTCTTACTCACATTTTAATTCGTTGGAAAAGTTTATCTATTCTTATGGTATGCAGTTTTATATTTAAACGTCCAGCTACATCCCTTGAAAGGAAAATGAAATAAGTTAATACCATTTGATGAGCTTCAAACTTTCTATTTTTATAGATAGCCTCATGATGTCTGTCCCCTTTAAAAAAAATCTTTCCTTACTAAACTTTAGAATCCCACAATTGGGGCTGGAGACAGAATACAGCGTAAGGGTACTTGCCTTGCATGAAGCTAACCCTTGTTTTATCTCACATTCCTTATGGTCCCCTGAGCACTACCTGCGGAGATCCCTGAGTGCAGAGACAGGAGTAACTCCTGAATACTGCGGGTGTGGCAAAAAACCAAAAATGATCCCACAGCTATTTCAGTGCTAGATTTCTCCTACCACATTCCTATAAGCATGATTTGAATGTAACTGCATTTCCTCCCATTCTGTTGATAGTCCCTTAAAAATTGTTACATCAGGAGAGGAAAAGGAACTAAAGAATGATTTAAAATTATGAAAATGTATGTGTATTTACTTTATCTGAATGTGTGTATGTATATAAAAGTGTATGTTTATACATATGTTGTATCTGATTTGCTGTGAGATGGTTTTTATTTGCTAAGGATTTTTGTGTTAATGAATTTATTTTTAGAAGTCATATTCTTACAGAATAATTTAGCAGAACATAGAATTTACCTGTAGAGTTCCCTCTCTGTGCAGTTTTCATTATTAATATCTTGAATTTGAATGTCACATCTGTTACACTTTACAGACCAACTGATATATTATTAAGGTTGACATTTAGATTTCTCTTTGTGTTGTAAAATTCAGTGAGTTTTGATAAAAGCATAATGTCATGTATTCTCTAGTAGAATATCCTAAGAATAGTTTCACTGAACCTAACAATTCCTTGTGTTCCACTGATTGGATTCTTCCTCCTTCCCCCTGAAATGATGGTAACATCAGTTATTATAGTTTTGTCTTTTCTAGAATGTCATAAATTGAATGCAACATATAGACTTTCAGATTGCATTCTTTCTTATAAATGTGTTTAAGTGTGCTTTGTTTCCTTTCAGATTTTTCGTGATTTTATAGTCTTCTTTCTCCTCCTTCTCCTATACCTCCTCCTCTTCCTCTATTTTTCCTCCTCCTCCTCCTCCTCCTCCTCCTCCTCCTCCTCCTCCTCCTCCTCCCCCCCCTCCTCCTCCTCCTCCTCCTCCTCCTCCTTCTTCTTCTTTGTAATAGACAGGTTTATTGAAAAGTACAAGGGAAAGGGAAAGAAACTCCCCAACCAGGGATAAACTTGTATAGGATTATGTTCTATACCTCACTTCTCCTTATGGCAAACAATATTCCACTGAATAAATGAATACATTTGTTTATCCATTCACTGACTGAAGTGCATTTTTGTTCTAATTTTGGAACAATTATAAATAAATCCTGTATAAATATTCTTCTGCAGGATTTTTTGTACATACATTTTCAACAGATTTGGGTAGAAATATGAATCTGGGTAGGAGTACATTTAGCTTTGCATATTTTTCTTTTTTCTTTTTGGGTCATACCCAGCGATGCTCTGGGCTCTGCACTCAGAAATCTCTCCTGTCCGTGCTTGGGGTACCATATGGGATGCTAGGGATTGAACTCGGGTCGGCCGTGTGCAAGGCAAACACCCTACCCACTATATTATTGCTCCAACCCCAGCTTTGTGTAGTTTTATATAAAATTGCCCAGTAGCTTCCAAAGTGAATATACAATTTTGCATTTTTACCTGTAGTGAATGAGAGTTCTTGATGCTTTATAGTCTTAATAGTTTTTGTATTGTCAGTGTCTGAGTTGTGGTTGCTCTGGTAGGTATGTCACTGCATCTCACTGTTGTTTTAACATGCAACTCTATACTTACAATATTAAGCATCTCTTATGTCTACATATTTATTGCCATCTGTGTATTATTCATTTTGGTAATGCATCTGAGCTCAACAGTTAAACTGACATCTTGATATTTTAACTTTATATTAATGGTTATAGGATATATTTCCATTGATTTAGATCTTTCTCATTCTTTTCATCAAAGTTTTATACTTTTCTTAATTTAGATTGTTTGTATTCCACTAGATCTGTACCTAAATATTTCATTTTGTGATACACATATAAAACTTATGTTGAATTTCAATTAACTATTTCTGATATATAGGAAACAACTTGTTTTTGTATATTAACCTCGTATTCTGCACACTAGTCAAAATTGTTAGTTTGAGGAGTTGTTATTTTTTCTGATTCTTTGAGAATTTCTATGTGCAAACCTATGTCATCTGTGAAACATTACATTTTTACTATATCAAAGTGTGGTACACACTATATAAATTTTTTAAAAAAGAAAACTGTCAGCCATAACAAAACAGAAAATGTTTAATTTCTCCCCTCCTGGCACACCAATGACTTTCAACATACTCATAAAGTGACATCACAGCTTAGGAAGTTCAGAATCCCTGTCTTTGAGGAGTACAGAAAGTTTAAGCTGATATTGAACACTGTACCACAAAGGTCTCTTGATTTTTTCCCACTGATTTAAAAAATAAAGGTAGATGTGTTTATTTCATATTCCATAAAGTTTGTTGTACTTAAAGTCAAAGATAAATGTGCTCATTTAATATTCCATAAATTTTTATACTTTTTACACTGAACAATGCTAATTACTTTTAAATCAATATATTATTTCATTTTATCATACAGATAATCAACTAAGATTAGGTCTACAATGTATATTTGTATGAATTGCAAAAATTGTTAACAATTTTTGTAATTATGTTATTGGCAGTAACATAAGCTACATTACTATATTTAAAAATTATGTTATTGGCAATTTTTGTAAAACTAAAAAAATATGTTATTGGCAATTCAATAGCAGGAAAGTTTTATCTACCAGATTCATAGTATGCTTTTTATGGTTGTCAGTCATAGTAAATTTAGAATCTATGAATCAAGTAATATTATCTGTCTTTTTGAACGGTGAACTATCTTAGATCATAGTGATTATCCTCTTATGCTCTGCAACTATAACCTTATACCAGCTGTGCAGCCTTGAAGGTTTTGAATGAAGTTCCCTGATTTTTTTTAATTGATTTGACATTAGTTTGTATGTGTGCAAATTTTTATTTATTTTTAGGGATACATTGCCTCACCATGCCTGTCACCAAGGTGCTAATATCCTCTACTACTGTCATACTTCCATTCTACCTTGATTCCCTTAGTTAACTTTAGTTCTGTGTGGTGTCTAAGTGCTTCTTTTCAATGGACTTTGTCTATTCTTTCCCTTGCCTCATGCCTTAATACACCATCTAAGTGAGACAATTCAGTATTTGTCTTTCTCTTTTTGACTTAGTTCAATGAGCATGAAACCCTTCATCCCTGAACAGCAAAAGGCAAGGCTTCATCTTTTCTAATGCCTGAATATTTCATTGTATCTGTATCCCAAAAGTACTTTAATCCACTTATCTTTTGTTGGGCACTTGAGTTGTTTCCAGATCTTGCTTACTGGAAACAAAACCATAGTGAAGATAGATACAAATATGTCTTTTCTAATTAGTACTTTTATGCTTTTGCAATAGAAACCTAGGAGTAGAATTGCATTTCACATTTCATGTATAAGTATTTATATCATTTACTATGTTATTTATTTTAACACAACATTCAGGAATAAGAACAATAGCAGTAGCAATGCAAAAACATGGCTAGATTTCTAAGTGAGATTAATTCACAAGATATGGAAGTGTAGATGACCTCATCAATACAATGAACAGTGCCATCATAATCTCATGAAAGTTATCTGTAAATAAGAGGTGAAAACTTAGGGAAGAAGAAAGGAAAGTCAAAAGAATCATTTCAGTGTGACTGGAACAGATGTAGTTACTTATTCACTCAGCATGTCCTAGATGATCCACAGTAATTACTGTAAATCTTTGTATGCTTATAATAGTAATATCTAAGAAGTGATTATTATGTACTAAGTTATCTTCAGGGAATTAGTTTAACCCTGAAAATATCCATACCTCTGGGGCTGGAGAGATAGTACAGTAGGTAGGGCACTTGCCTTGCATGTGGCTAACGTGGGTTCAATCCTCAGCATCCTGTATGGTCTTCACAGTACTGCCAGCAATGATCCCTGAATATACAGCAAGGAATAAACCCAGAGCACTGTTAAGTGTAGGCCCCAAACAATACCCCTATAAGAGTGTACTCTTACTGAGACTTCAGTTCACCTAATCTTCAAGCAGCAAAGCTAGGATCTAACTCTTTGCTATCAGCTAGTAAATATCTGTGGATTTTATTCCCACCTTGCACTGTGGGCTTGCAATACAAGGGACTTTTGACTTTTTTCTAGGCACCAGGAAGTCATTGAGGGTTTCGGATGAGAACAATGACAATGAATATATGAACACAAAGAATAGAAACATTTGTCCTTTGTGTTCACTATCGAATCCAAAAGGATTACATAAATAAAGCTATCAGTAAACGTTTGATTAACAAATGAAGAATGAGTAACACTAGCATCACAGTGTAAGGAAAAATGAATTAAGGATTGGAAGACATAAATGGTTACTAACTTAGTTATTAGCAAGAACTGTGATCTTGGATACCTAATTTGGCCTCTTTGGAGCACTTCCTCACCTTAGAAATGTAGAAATTTAATAACCTCTGGTGTTTCCAATAGAAATCACATTTTTTTGAGTCATGGTGAAAAATGTTTCAATTCTTCTGTCATTTTTTCCTTTTCTTTCTTCCTATCTTCAGTGACTGTCTTAATTTTTTCCCTTTTTTATAAAAATTTATTCCATGCTGACTATGAGCAATGTTCTCTGTGAAACATAAGAGGAGGGATAAGATGAAGGAGGAAAAAGAGGAGAAAGAAGAAAGAAGATCTCGGAGAGCCTGGCAAGCTACCGAGAGTATCTCGCCTGCAGGGCAGAGCCTGGCAAGCTCCCCGTGGTGTATTCGATATGCCAAACACAGTAACAACAAAGTCTCCAATGGAGATGTTACTGGGCCCGCTCGAGCAAATCGACCAAATATTTATATTCTAAGTCAAATAAGTAAATGTCATATTTAGAGAAAAATACCTTTTTCCCTCTGCTGTACTATTGTAAAATTATTGCTGTACTTTGAGCCTAGATGTTATAGGTTAATTCCTGGACTCTTCAATTCCCAATATCCAACTACCCTGGGACTATCTTTATTATCTTTGCTTTTTGGATTTGGTTTTGAAATAGAGTAGTGTGAGACCTTTTGTTTGATAGTTTTTTTTTTTTAATTAGTGAAAGACCATGAGATACAGTTATAGGCTTACAAATTTTGTGCTTGGGTTTCAGTTATACAATGATAGTTTTTTTTTTTAGAAATTAACTATTTCACCTCCCTTGAAATTTCATCACAAATTTTGGAATTTGCATATCAACTTCTAGGAAATAAGTATAGAAATTTTGATGCTTGATAGGAATTTTGATGCTCACTTGGATGCTCCTAATATCAACTGAGAACTATTTCTTTCCAACAGTAACAGAGCTTCTGGCCCTTGAAATGTAATGATTTTCCATTTATTTAAGTCTTTTCTTTCAGTATTATTTGTAGTTTTGACTTTCAATTTTGCACTTCTTTTGTTAATTTTATTCTTAAATGTAGTGTATGTGATGATACTACAAATGAAGTAGTTATCTCAATTTCACTTTAAGAACGTCTTTGATTTTTAACTTGTAGTATTTATATTCTGACACTGTATTAGTCTATAAGCATCTTAAAAACAGTGCATGTTTGATTCGTCTTTGAATCCTAAAGCATACTCATCTAGAGTACTTTGCACATAGTATTTTAAATTGGTGTGACATATGATAAATAATACATGAATTTTATTACTTTTTTGGAAATTCCAGTGTTCAAACCCAGGGTCCTGTGGGTTATACTAAAATATACTATACTAAATATATAATAAATAATGCATACTAAAATATACATTTTAAATAAACATCATGCATTAATCAGAACTCAGAATTTATTTAGATTAAGCAGAGAGTATTTTATTAAATATTTGCTGCTTTAAAAGTTTGTTATGAATTAAGAGCTAGATACATTTTTTGATCTCCAGTATGAAGTCTAAAACGTAATTATTTTGTCCATTAAAATTATTTTGCTTAAACATGACTCATATGATTGAATTTTGCAACTCCTAGTCAGGAGCATAGAGGCTGGTTAAAGATAACACAAGCTGCAGACGATGGCCAGGCCTAGAAATAGATACTTTCTAGGAACGACTCAGTCTAATTTCAGGCACATGAAGAGATGTTCTTTATTGTGAGTTAGGGAATTGTGTGGTGTAATGACTAATAAGTTTAAAGTGGCTTTTATTATTTCTAATAAGTTTAACTCTGTTTCTGAAGCCTATACAGATTCAGTTTCCTTTTTCCCTTACATAGGTCTCAAGTACTCTGAGGCTCCTGCCTCTTTTATGAATTTTGGAACTGTTTATTTAAATAGCTCTATCCAGACAACCTGTGGCACTCACCCTACTAAGAAAACTGTCTTCACTTCCAGCCTGGTCCGGTTTTTACATTCACTTCTTGGTGATGGTATCTGCATTTGCCCAGTTACTTTTCCCCTAAGCCCTCAATCATCCTTGACACTCTCACTCTTATCAAACATTGCACAATGGTATGTCTCTTTAGCTCTATTAAATTATCCATTCATTACATTGACTTCACTTCCATAAAGTAGGTGATCCAGTCACCAGGTACTGATGGAGAGCTGTAAATAGCCTTCAGTGTCTGGCTGATCTCCTTGCTCCTAGTGTACATTTGTTGTCTTTACTGACATTTGAATTATCTTTCCAACACATCAAGCTGACAGTCTCTGTAACCCCTTTCAAAAACCTTTTGATACTTTAAATACTTTACCCTGGTATCTATACCATGTTGGCCTTTATGTTACTGGTTTGCTTACAGTAGTGGGCAAAAAAAGTAATTAAGCATTTCTAGTTACTTTTAGAATATAACTAAAACTGCTATACTCAAATAACTTTAATAAGATAAAATCTTAATTTTTATCTTATAAAAATCATTTATCTTATAAGAAAAATTTAATTCTTTATTGCATCATGTTATATTAGAATAAAGATTTAATTATTTATGAAGATTTTATAGTGGTGTGACTACATAAAGGTTTCCGTTTAGGAAGAAAGATTATTATTGAAGAGACAAATATATTTTTCTTAGTAATGGCAGTTTTAGCTGTAAAAATTAAAATATACCAATAAAAATACAGATTCTATGTGAATAAAAAACCTAACTTTTTATAAAAAGCCTCTTTAAATATAAAAATGCATATACTAAAAATTAAAATACGGATATGTATGGCATGTTAACACTGATCAACAGGAAATTGAAATTGTTATATTTATTTTAGGAAAAGCTCATTTCAAAGAAAGGCAGACTATTAGAAGTAAAGAAAGATATTTAACAAAGGGTCAATTTCCCAAGAAAAATAACAATTGTCAATGGGTATGTGACTAAAAATCTTAGAATCTGAAGCATAAAATGATAAATTGAAGAAAGAAACAGAAAAATTTGCAAATTGGAGACTTAAATGTCCCTTTCAGTAATACGTATATATTCAGGAGCTAGAAAATCAATAAAGTGGTAAGTGAACTAGGAAACACTGTATATTAACTAAACTGAAAATATTTGAAATGCTTAATCCTTGAGAACTTGATACACATTATATTTTCAAATATACACAAAATGTTCTCAAGGGTGAATATTTTATGGATCACCTGTTTTAACACACAGATTAAAAATAAAATTTTTAAAGTCTGCTTTCAAAACAAAAGGCAAATAAACTACACAAATCAATAATAGATGAAAAGTGTAGAAACATTTGGAAATTAAACAACGCATGTTTAGATATATGGGTCAAAGAATTTTCAAAATAAATTTAAATCCTGTCCTGTCCTGTCCTCCCATTGTTCATCGGTTTGCTCGAGTGGGCAGCAGCAACATTTTTAAATAAAATTTACATTAGTAAAATTTATGAAATATAGTGAAAAATAAAATGACACACACGTTACTGATACTTAATTTATAGTAATTATATTCCCAAACAAAAAAATTCAGGCTCAGGTGGTTTCAGTAATGAATTATGCCAAATACCTAAGAAAAAAATCATATCAACTATACTTTAAAATTTGGTATAAATTATGCCAAATAGTTTATACAAAATTTACAAACTCTGTTGACAAATAGAAACAGGGAATACTTTCCAACCTACTGTGTAAGACTCACATCACTCTAATACTAAAACTGACAGTGTCATATCAGGACAGGAAAATTTGAAATGAATATTCCTATGAATATAGGTGGAAACAGCCCCAGCAAAATACTAGCAAATTAAATTAAATAATATACTCTAATAATTATATATTATAGCTAGCACCGTAGCACTGTCCTCCCATTGTTCACCAATATGCTCGAGTGGCCCAGTAATGTCTCCATTGTGAGACTTATTGTTACTGTGTTTGGCATATCGAATACGGTACAGGTAGCTTGCCAGGCTTTGCTAAATGGAACTTAATCCAGATACGCTATGTAGGTTCAACATGAGAATTAATTAAAATAAATTATGTCACAAATATGCTAATAATAGGTGCAGAAAAATATTTGTCAGGATTCAATATTGAGTAAATATAAACAGTCATAAATTAGGAGTAAAGCAATTTGTTCAAACTAATAAAAAGAAAATCTTTATTAATAGTCTACTAGCTTCTGGGGGTTGAAGCAATAGCACAGCGGGTAGAGCGTTTGCCTTGCATGCAACCGACCCTCTACTAATTGATTAACAGCATCCCATATGGTCCCCGGAGCACTGTCAGGAGTAATTCCTGAGTGCATGATCCAGGAATAACCCCTGTACATCACCGGGTGTGACCCAAAAAGAAAAAATACAAGCCTACAGCTACATAATACTTAATGATGAGATAATAGATGCTGTTCCTACAGTCTTATCACTTGTACTCAACATCATTTTGTAAGTCCTATCTTATGTAAAAGGCAATAAAATAAGGCAAAGTCCATTTTTTAAAAAGCAAATGAAACTTCTTTTCACTACAGATTACAATTACAAAGAAAAATGTAATCTAAATAAAGGTATCCGTTAGTGTAGTCAAAACAATAGAAAAAGACTCCTGAAACTAATAGGTAATTGTAGAAAGGATACAAGGTTAGGTAAAGGTGAAGGTAAAGGTAAAGGCCCTCCCGTTGATCATCGATTTGCTCGAGCGGGCCCAGTAACGTCTCCATTGGAGACTTTTGTTGTTACTGTGTTTGGCATATCGAATACATCATGGGTGGCTTGCCAGGCTCTGCCATGCGGGTGAGATACTCTGGGTAGCTTGCCGGACTCTCCGAGAGGGGCGGAGGAATCGAACTCGGGTTGGCCATGTTGGCTGCGTGCAAGGCAAACGCCCTACTGCTGTGCTATCGCTCCAGCCCTACAAGGTTAATATGCAAAAGATAATTGTTCTCTAAACATCAGTAAACAAACAACTGACATTGAAAATTAAGAAGACAATGCTGTTTAAGTTAGTATCTAAAACTAAGATGCTCAGATATAAATCTTATAAAATGTATAGCATCAACCACCAAGAATACTATAAAGCTCAGATGATGGAAATCAAAGGACTAAAGTGGAGAAGTGTTTCATATTTACGACAAGAAAAGCCAGGATTTTTAGTCTGCTATTCTCCCCAATTTGTTCAATATAATTACAATCAAAATCCAACAAGACATTTTGAGGATATCAACAACCTTATTATGAAGTTTATGTGGAATATGAGTCAGAGAGAGACAGCTCAGAGCGCCAAACACATGCTTTTTATTGGTGTTTGTTCGGGGGCCATAGCTGTTCTTGTGCTCTAGTTGTGGCCTAAAACAATTAAACAAACACACAAAATTGCATCAAATGTCAAAAGATCCAAAATAACCAACAAAATATTGAAAAAGGAACAAAGTCAAAATATGTAATTTTTTCAAACTCAAGACTTATAAAACTAGAGCAATCAGAACAGCAGGATATTAATGAAAGAGTAGAAAATAGAGCAGAATAGATAGGCTAAGTAGACAAATGCAGTGTCTAATACTTGATTAACAAAATATTAAAACTAATTTATAGGAGAAAATAGTTCTTTTAGCAAATTATGTGAAACATACCCCCTCAAAATAGACCTCACACTTTTCACGAAATGACTCAAAATTCATCACATAAATATATGCAAAATACAGAAACTATGAATGAACTATAAACTATGAATATAAAATAACAGGAAAAATTTAAGTAACCCTGGATATGATATTTTTATATATAACACCCAATAATAGTACATTGCATGAAAGAAAAAAGTGAATCTGGACTTCATGAGAATTGAAACACTCCTTGGAAACAAACTATATAATGAAAAGACGTGCCACAGACTAGAGATAATATTTATAGACAATATTTGCACTAAAAATATTTAAAGAACTCTTAAAACTCCAGGTGCCAGGGAGATAGTAGAATGAAGGCACTTGCCTTACGCTTGCAATTGATCTCTAGCACCACAATTAGTTCCCCAAGCCCCTTTGGTAACAACCCGAGTACAATTGGTGTGTCCCCCATCAAGTACAACCCTCAAAAATATGAGAAATAATCCAATTAAAATGTACAAGAGCTCTAAATAGATAATTCAGCAATAAAGATATATACACACAGCAAATAGGCATGTGAGAGATGCTCAAGATCATATCCTCTCAGGGAATTGTAAATTAAAATGAGAATAGAGATGTTCACCTAATGAATAACATCTAAAACACTAAGAATGCCAAATGTTGGCTAAGATGTGGAAAAATCAGGTTCTTTCATTAATTGCCAGAGGGAATGCATAATGGGTAATTTCTTACAAAACTAAACATAATCATTCTATATATTCACACTTTTAATATTTACCCAAACGAGTTGAAATCTAGAATCCATACTAAAATTTTTACCGTAACCCTCATTAAAGCTTTATTATTATTGACTTTGGGGCTACACCTAGTTGTGCTTGGGATTTACTCTTGGCTTCATGTTCAGGGGATCAATCCCTCGTGGCAGGCTGAGGAACACATCTGATGGTCCAGAGCTTGGTTGTGTGCAAAGCAAACACCTTACCCTCTGTACTATCCAACACCTATTAAAGCTTTATTTATTGAAAACTGTCAATAATGGATGCAATAAAATCAATTTTCAACAAATAAATAGATTATGTGCAGTACAACCCAAGAAATACAATAAACGATGATTAATAGAAATGATCTATCAAGGCAAAAAAGAACATGGGCACATACATTTCAAATGCATAATGTGTGAAAGATTCTACTCTAGTCTTATTCTACTCTAGTCTTATTCCAAAGAGATGATAGCCTAGAAATGACAACATTATCGAAAAGTGAAAAAAAAATTTTAAGGTTTTAGGAAGGGGTGGGAAAAGTGAATAGGTAGTACACAGGGTAATTTTAGGAAAGTAAAATTAATTTACTATTTCATAAGGAGTTAACAATAATTTAATTTAATAATATAATCATTATTGAATTAAATAATGATTTAGGATATTAATAGTAAACTCAATAAGGGCTGGGGATATCTGTGAACTCTCTTTCCTTTTTACTGTTTTACTTTAAATCAAATCACATTTTATAAAGTTAATCAAAGAGTAAAATTAAATAATGAGTAAAGTATTTAAAAATAAAAGAAAACTACAATTCTTATTCTGTAGACATAAACTCTCCAATTCATCACTTGGTATGCACAACCAAATTTCTATCAAGAGCTTCCTAGACTGACTTAAATTAGAATAAAATCAAGAGAGAAATGGCTAAATTTTTCAATTATTTATAAAAAGAAAATCTAAATAATTCCTGATTGAAATTCAGTGACAGTAGGAAAGGAATATTTTTTCATTTATTTATTTATTTTTTAATTGAATCACAGTAGTATACACATTTATAAAGTTGTTCATGATTGGATTGTCATATAGTGTTCCAATACCCCTCCCTTCACCATTATACTTTTCCCACCCACCACCAATACCCAGTTTCCCTCCCACCCAACCCCCAGATCTCACCTCTCACCACTTGCCATTATAGCAGGCATTTTTCTTTTCTCTCTCTCTCTCTCTCTCTCTCTGTCTCTCTCTCTCTCTTTCTCTCTCTCTCTCCTCTCTTCTCTTTCTTTCTCCTGAGCCCTGTTTCCCCTCACCTTGGTTATTAGTCACATTATTGTATATGAGACTAATTGTATTGTATATTGTATTGTATATCTCATATACAATAATGAAACTATATAATATAATGTATATGTGTTTATATATGTATATGTGCTATATCACACAAATGACTGCTATTATTCTATACCTATCCTGGATTGCCATGGAGAGTATCGTGTTGAGTGAAATGAGTTTTAAGGAGAAAGGAATCTCAACTGGTCAGTTGGACTCAACATACTAGGCTGCAGGTGGTACTTTGAAAAATAGTTTAAGGATTGGCATAACTTTCAAATGATAGTATCCTGCATTGAAGTCCCCTTGAAGATCATAGATCATAGTGTAAATTAAAAAACTGGATATTGGAAATATCAGGCCTATGCATTGTTACAGACTATACAGATCTGAACCAGGTAGAGTTGGTTGCACTGGTTGTCTGGTTGTCTGTGTTGCTATCTTGTAGGTGAAACAGAAACAGGAAAGAAAATGATTAGCCAAAAACTGTTCATAATCAGAACTATATAGTATTTTCATTAATATAAGGTATATCATACCTGTTCTGATAATACAGGGTATTATTAAAACAGAGAAATATTAGATTCTAAAATTTTTGATAAACTTTTGCATACTTTATTAAATAATCACACAGTAATAAAAAGTATGTTTCATTGTTATTGATGATTTACAGTGTACTGCTGGTAGAAGATGCACATGGATTCACATTTAAATGATCTTAGTAAAAGTAAGTTTAAAAACCTTATAGAAGTAAAAAATAGACTGTAAGAAAAATAAAATTCTTTATAAAAATTAAGTTATTGAAAAGTTACAGCCAGAGAATAAAAAAACCTTTTAGGAATCTACATGATTAATAATCTCTATCTCCTAAAACCACATCCTCCAAAGAGCCATATGGTGCCTGGGATCAAATCTGGACCCCTTGCATACAAAGCTTGCTCTTAACCTGGAAACTATTTCTCCAGGCTCCACAACTGTTCCTTTAAAAAAGACAAGTAAAGTAACCTATGACAGATGAAACAACTCCTTTACCGTTTGGGGAAAAAGCAGAATAAGTAAGAGAAAAGAGGTATATCATGTACTATGACAAGTAGATATCAAATAGTTTTCTGTAAAGGTTCAGGTGTGCGTTATTAAAAACCATTTTGTATACAAAAATTAAATTTTGCTAACTGTGATCTTCTAATTCAAAATTAATTAGACATCTCTAAGTACTGTAGAGACTGTGGGCTGGAAAGAGAATATGGGGACAAGGTGTTTGCCTGCACGTGGCTGACCATGAATAGGGCCTGGCACCACATATGGCCCCCATTTGCTGTGCCCTTACTGTTTCTAAAAATCACATCCGAAAATATCATTCTATATTTATCCCTCTCCTTCTGACTGACGCTAGTCAGCATAAAGGTAAAGGTAAAGGCCCTCCCGTTGATCGTCGATTTGCTCGAGCGGGCCCAGTAACGTCTCCATTGGAGACTTTGTTGTTACTGTGTCTGGCATATCGAATACTCTCGGTAGCTTGCCGGGCTCTCCGAGAGGGGCGGAGGAATCGAACTCGGGTTGGCCATGTTGGCTGCTTGTAAGGCGAATGCCCTACCACTGTGCTATCGCTCCAGCCCATAATACCCTCTATTTCCAACCACTTAGCAGTTAACTTGATTATTTTTGTTTTCTTTTGGGTGGGGGTGGGATATCTGGCTATGCTCAGGGATTACCTTGCTCTATGCTAAGCCATCACTCCTAGTGGGGCTTAAGGCACTATAAGTGGTTCTGGGAATTGAAGGTGGGTAGACTGCATGCAAGACAAGCCCGTTGCCCACTGAACTATATCTCTAGCCCCTATTTCATCACTTTTTATAGCTAAGTAGTTTTTCAGTTTATATGTATACCACAGTTTCTTTATCAATTTACCTATTCCTGCCCCCCTGGGCTTTTTCCATATCCTACTAAAAAATGGTGATTATTTCTGTAGGTTATTCATTCATTGAACATCATTGATGTTGAAGGTTTTTAGGTCAGTATTGTAACTTATTGAAATAAAAGGGTTTATACCACAATGACCACAGGTGTCTTAATTGACACTGAGTAATTTATAATCCACTCTTTAATGTCACGGCCCAATGGACTTTGTGAATATTTATCTCTAAATGTGCTAGCTGTTGACTGTTGACACTAGATAAATTACACCCTTGCTAGCTGAGTGACACTGAATAAATTAATCTTTTTATGACTTAGTTCTACTCCTTCTAAACTATGGAAGAATAGTACTGATACTTCTTGAGGTTACTTTAAGGAATATATGAATTAGTAAACATACAAAGGTCATTAATCAGTGCTTAGAACCTAGCAATTAGTAATGACTCATATATTAATATTCATGTTAGTGGTATACCTGCAGTGATGTCTTCTAAATTTTATATTCTATTTCTTAATGGCTATAAATTGCTTGAGTTATGCATAAAATTCTATTAAAATGTGAACACAGACTACATTAGTTTGCATTTAAAGAACTTAGATATGCACTGACAACTGTAGTTTTCAAATGCATGTTTATTTATGAAATAAATAAAATAAATAAAAAAAAATAAACACTATACAAGAAAGGAGACATCCACGACATTGGCAACTATCGCCCAATCTGCCAATTGTCTGTCATCTACAAACTATTCACTCGAGTCATCCTGAATAGGATTAGCAGAACACTAGATGAAGGACAACCATGTGAACAAGCTGGATTCCGAAAAGGATTCAGTACCATCGACCATATCCACACAATAACCAAGCTCATTGAGGTATCTCAGGAGTTCAAGATGCCGCTCTGTCTAATGTTCATTGATTTAAAGAAGGCCTTTGATTCTGTTGAGACGGAAGCGGTCATGGAAGCCCTAGCCAATCAGGGCGTACAAACTCAATACATCAGGATCCTTCGTGAGCTCTATTGCGGATTCACTACCAAGATCTCACCATTCTACAAAGAAGTAATCATCCATATCAAGAGAGGGGTTCGGCAGGGTGATACCATTTCACCAAAACTCTTCAGTGCCACCCTCGAGAACATCATGCGACGACTGGAATGGGAAAACATGGGAGTGAAGATAGATGGTCGGCAACTACACCACCTCCGCTTTGCTGATGACATCGTTCTAATAACACCAAACATCAGCCAAGCGGCACAAATGCTGAACGACTTTGACCGTGAATGTGGAAAGGTCGGACTACAGCTGAATCTTACGAAGACAATGTTTATGAGAAACAGCCTTGTTCCTGACGCTCCATTCACTCTCAACGGAACCACCATCTCCGAATGCAACAGTTATATATACCTAGGTCGAGAAATCAACATGATGAATGACCTGGCACCTGAGTTGCGCAGGAAGAAGAGAGCGGCTTGGAATGCCTTCAAGAGCATTGAAGAAATAACTAAAAGGACAAAGAACCTCCAGCTACGAGCACATCTCTTTGATTCCACTATTCTTCCTGCATTAACATATGCCTCAGAGACCTGGACCCTACGAAAACAGGATGAGAACGCTATTCGGGTCTCTCAAAGAGGAATCGAAAGAACTATGCTTGGAATATCACGATTCACTCAAATGAGAGATAGAATCCGGAGTTCTGATCTTCGTCAACGCTCAAGAATCAGGGACGCTGTCTCATTTGCCAAGACATCAAAATTCAGATGGGCTGGACACGTAATGAGGTTTACAGACAACCGCTGGACTAGAGCCATTACTGATTGGATTCCACGGGACATCAAAAAATCACGTGGACGCCCACCTATAAGATGGTCAGACTTCTTCGTCAAGACCCTAAATGATCGGTTTGAGGCTCTGCATGTTCCTAGAACGAACAGATACCATTGGGCTACGCTAGCACGCAACCGGGATGAATGGAGATGTTACTGGCACCCGCTCGAATAAATCGATGAATAATGGGGATTAAGTGATAAGTGAAGTTTTCAATTAGTTCTATATAGAATTCTGTGAGTCCTTAAGCCTTGACTGTTTTGCATTATCCAATCTCTACTTTTAATATCCCAAGTCATTTTGTGGAATCCTGGAGTTACTTAGGAAACTACTGCTCAAATTCAGTTTACTTATTTATAGATGAGGAAGTTAAATACAAGACAACATCATGTTAGCCCAGTGCTATAGGAAGATTGCTTGTCTGAAAATAAGTATACTTGTTTCAAGGGTCATAGGTCAGGGGTTGGGGCACATGTTGCATGTATAAGTATCCTAGTTTATCTCTGTTACCACATGCTCCCCTCCCACCACTACCAGATACAGCCCTGGTGGCTTCTGGTACCACATAGTCCTAATACTGAACCATTATCTGGTTGGCTGAAAATTACTCTGCGTGTCCCTCTGGTCTTCAAGGTATTACTGAGAACCCCATTCCCAAATACTTTATTTATAGGCCCATTTTGCTACTTTAGCTTTGGAGAAGTCAATTAACTGCTGAAATATTTCACAAAACTTATGAAATCTGAATATTGGTCTGAATAATCCTAGGTTGATTACTGTTGCAAAATAATCAAATGCCATTTAGTAGAAGTATTTGGATATGATTATTTACATACCTATTTTAATGTTCTTTCCATTACACTCATATAGGATCAGTCTATTTTTAAAGATAGTGAATAAATGACCTAAATAACAATTCTATAGTTACCTCATAATACTTCTACATTCCCATAGGGGTATATGCTTGACTTTGCCATCTGTGGAAGCATGCATGTCCTGCCAAGTTTTAGTAAAGATGCATTATTCATATCTGATATTAGCACTGCTGTTTAAGAAAATCTCTCAAACTTTGAATAATATAATTCCTATAGCTTCATTTTTTTAAACCCAAATTTATATATCATCACACTTTGATGTACAAAAACAAACAAAACAAAACTTTATGCTATGGTAAGATATGTTTACAACATAGAAGAGGCATTGTACAAGTAGAAAATACATAAGTAACAGAGCTAGAGCGATAGCACAGTGGGTAGGGTGTTTTCCTTGCACGTGGTCAACCCAGGTTCGATTCCCAGAATCCATTATGGTCCCCTGAACACTTTTAGGAGTAATTCCTGAGTGCAGAGACAGGAGTGACCCCTGTGCATCTCCGGGTGTGACCCACAAAGCAAAAAAGAAAAAAGAAGAAAAAAATATATAAGTATCTCCAGAAATATATAGGTATTCAATGTATATATAACCTTCATAAGATAAATAATTTAGGTCACAACTAAACTTTTTCAGCTCCTTTTAGTTAGGGCAGAGGTTGAAGGTGGATGGTACTCATTCTTTGTTCTATATTTGTTGTTTAAAAATTGAATATTAGTAAAGCAGAACAGTTGTTTGTTTGGTTGGTTTGGTTTGGGTTGGGGGCCACACCTGGTGATGCTCAGGGTTTACTCCTGGCTCTATGCTGAGAGATCGCTCCTGTTGGTGCTCAGGATAATAACCAGAGTGGACTGTTTCTTTAGCTCCACAAGTGTTTTATTGAGGAAAAAATTTAAAAGAGTGTATAATCTCCGGGGCAGCCAGGGAAGGCCCCAACAGCTCTCCCCTTCGCCGCCTAGGTTTGGAGGGGCCGGGGCCGCTCCCCGACCCAAGACAGCCTGAGCCATGGGGCAGACAGAGAAGGAAATGAGGGCCAAGCCGGTTGATTGATCAGTTGCCATTTATTCCATTCTCCCCACGTGCCTGTTCCTGTCTCTCTGAACCCCCCATTCTAGTCTCACAGAGTCCCTCATTCCTGTCTCCTCCTGTCTCTCCTGCTCATCTCTCTGTGCTCCATCTCAGAGCCTGTGCTCTCTCTCTCTCTCTCTCTCTCTCTCTCTCTCTCTCTCTCTCTCTCTCTCACACACACACACACACACACACACACACACACACACATCTCTCCCACTCTAGTCTCTCTCCAACTCCCCAGCACTGGAGGTAGAAACTACACCCAGTCAGGCAGCAAAATCAACATAAGAAAGCCCTTCTTGACTGCCCATCAGGCTCAAGGGTGGAAACACCATCTAAGGGTGTTCTTCTTCTCCATAGTCCAATAACTTAATTAACATCTTGATTAACATCTTAATTCTACTTCTTAATATTAATTATTTTTTATGGACACAGTAAGAGATACATTGAGGCTTGTAGGGTGGCTCTCCTGAGAACATCTTGCCACTGACTCAGACCATAGTGCTCAGGCCAGATTAAGGTCTGAATCTAGTTATTACTTTTTAGATCATGACAGAATTTGTCCATGACCATGCTCTTTACTTTTAGTTAAGCATTATGGCACTTTGGCCAGGCCCATCTTGATGCCAGGGTAGCACATAGCTCACCGCTTGCCCTGGCTCCATCCAGTCCTTCATTGGGACTCTGCTTTTGGGGTGTTAGGGAGTAAGGGCAACTGAGGCTTAGGTGAGAGAACAGATGCCTAGGAGGTAAATATCACTAAGAGTAAATTAAATTCCATGTTACAAAAGCATAGCATTTACTGTCTTCTTGTGTTCATACAAAAATGGACATTGCTCTGAATTAACTATGCAAAGGACTTAAGGAGAAGAGAAAAACAATATTTACAAGTTAACAGAGCACAAAGAAAGAAGTTACAAATAAACACAGAGGGATGGGAGCACTATGATGGGAGTAACCCAATAAATCTAAGCTCCCTGAAGCAAGGCAGAAAGGACAAATCGATGTTATCCTACAGAAGAGAGTCCAGTGAAGCAAAAGAAAATCATATTACATGCCCTGAGTAGAGGATGTGGGTGAATACAGAATAAAATGTTACACCAAGTATTTCCGATGAATTGTGCTGATATTTCCTAAACTCAGCCTTATTAAAAAATTCCATATATTTTCACAAATGGAATTCACATTCAAAAATTTTACTTTTCTAACATATACATAATCACATTTTAAATACTTTCATGTTATTTGAGACCATATCTGAGAATATGATCCTTTTCAATGTTTTCAGATTGGTAGTCATTGTTTCTATTCCTAGTGTATCCTGAACAGAAGTTTACCATCAGTACTGTTAAAGCATTTAACTTTCAATTTCTGATTTGTCTTATGTGCCATGGAGACACGGAAAAGAAATGCTATTTGACTAGTGAAAGTTAAGTGGGAAACAGTAAATGCTTTCATTAGCATTGCCTTATTTATGCTATTTTTGATCATACAAACAACACTTTGGTAGCGTCAGAGACTTGGTTAATTAGTTTATAGTTACTAAAACATTGTACCGGTGCAGAGAGATGATACAATAGGTTAGGCACTTGCCTGGCACACAGCTGTTTCTGGTTGTATCACCAGCAACACATGTGGTCCCCTGAATGTTGCCTGGAGTTATTACTAAGTACAGAGTGAAGAGTAAGCCCTTAGCACAGTTAACTATGGCTCAAAAACTAATAACAATAACAATAATAAGCATATTAACCTTTGGACTAGAGCAATAGTACAGCAGATAGGGTGTTTGCCTTGCCCACAGCCAGCTGACCTGGGTTTGATTCCCAGCATTCCATACGGTGCCCGGAGCCAGGAGTAATTCCTGAGTGCAAAGCCAGAAGTAACACCTGAGCATCTCCGGGTGTGACTCAAAAAGAAAGAAAAAAAAAAAGAAACATATTAACCTTGAAATGTTTATATAAAGTTTAGGGGGAAAACATCTTTTGGCTCTTAAATTACTGTATTAAATATGTCCTGTTTCTTAGTTAGAGCATTATTCATTCTTCTAAAAGAACGTTGGTAAAACAAATACTTCAGCTACTCTTTCTCCATTCCTGTTATCTAAAAAGGTTGAAAAGTAGGGGAAGGGCAGGTAAGGAATTCAGGACTTGCTAATGATGTCCTCTTTCATTCACTAAGAATACTTGAGTTTTTTTTCCCTTTTTCTAATCCTAACACTAAAAAATTTCCAGATCAAAAACTTTTAACATAAATTTTCAGAAAAATTTTTCCAAATTACTAGACAGAGAAAGCATAGTTGAGCATACAAATATCTATCTACTTGCATGTTTCCCATTTTTATACTTTAATAATAGAAAATACATAACATTATAAGATTGAAGTATATTCATTTTTAATGGTTCACAGTGTTTATTCCATATTGATGAATTCCTGTTTGCCTAATATTTCCAAATTTAAATCAGTTCCTTTATTATGCTGTATTTATGCTAGCTTTGCATTTACAGTGGGAAAGAATTCCTTCTGATTCTTTTGTTCCTCCTTGCACTATATTCCTATCATTATTTATATCTACCTGCCACCTAATTTTTTTCCCAAATAAGCAACACAGCCAGCAAAACAGTTTGTATGCTTATTCAATATATGCTTTTTCATAGAACAGAGTCGAAATCATACCATATCCCTGCTTGAATTTCTATAAATTACCACTAATTGTCTACTGACCGTAGCTTATTAAAAGCATAGCCTGCTCCCAGTTTATACATCTAGACGTATAAATTAGCACTTTATATTGGCCCTTTAACTCACTTTCATATACAAAAATTATTAAACAAGTAAAAAGGGAAATAACGAAATCCTCTATACAGAAGAATATATACTTCCACTTATAAGAAGTAGAAAACTGAACATAAATGAACTGAAGAGAACGTACTGACTTATACAAATTTAAAGCCTAGCAGTGGAGTACTTTTAGCGATAGTTTATTCAGAACTTTGATTTTATTTCTTCACAACTATTTTAGCTCTGAAATTCTCATGTGTCATTCAGCTTCATGCTATGATTTGCCAGTAACAGTTTCTTGCATTTTTCAAACACAGAAAAATGACTATTCTCTTGCCTGTATTAACCAACCATGTTCCTAGCCTCATTACTATGAAACAATCCTTTGCCAGTAGAATGAATACTAAATCCCTGATTGCTTTAGGTCTAGTTTATTGAAAACCAATAGCTTTCACGAGGATATGAGATAACTCTTATTGGCTTAATAAATCTTAGACCAGTCAAAGTCCAATCAGGAAGAATAGATCAATAGATAAGACAGGGAAAGGCAATCACCTTTTGCATTAGCATATGACTGTGGAGTTCTAGTAGCCAAGGCTCACAAAATGCATCTTTGCATTGGAATGGGAACATTCCTTGTTATCACTAGAATGACAGCTTTCCCCTGGAAAATTGTGATTTCACAAGGTTCTCATCTTTAGAGACAGATTTTGATAGCAGGCTATGGAAGCTTTTGAGAATGTACTATAAAGCACTGTCTTAGATCACTCCATCAACAAATTTAGAAACAACACACATGGCATTTTGGAAGGAATTTTATCGATCAGGTAGGAAGTTCTTGGTGGTGAAAAGTGAGTACTGGTGAAGGGAAAGGTGTTTGATCATTGTATGACCGAGACTTAAACCTGAAAGCTTAGTAACTTTTCCCACAGTGATTCGGTGATTGTCTTTCCCTGTCTTATCTATTGATCTATTCTTCCAGTGATTCAATAAATAAATATAAAAAGAAAAAAATTAAATTAAAAAAATGAAAGTGAAGTTCATGCCCAATTCAATCAGCTAATCAGTGGCTGAATAAATAGCAGTACTCCTACAAAAAAATAGTTTACAATATAATACAGTGTGCTTAAGAGAGACTCAGTCAGAATTATATGGATTCACATGAAAATGTCCCCATCTTCCTTTCTCATATGCACCTATATATGTGTGTATGTGTGTATTAGCCTGTGTATAAATTTAAAAGGGTAAATTACACCATAAACATAATTCAAGGGATAATCTATGAATAATAAATTATTCTGAATTTAAAAATAAAAGCAAAGATTCCAGAATTTAAGAGGGACCTATTTCTGTACTTTAAGAAAGACAGAAAATATATTTGGTTACAAGTCAACAATAATAACAAAAGGTAAATACTAGAATATACTGAAGAGAAATTTTTCAAGCAAGTATTTTTCCCAAAAGAATAGGAGAGAAGAGTTTCCAATAAAGGAAACTACAGCTAGGATACAAACTTTTTTTTCAAATTTTTATTTATAACTAACCAATATCTTGTGATATTTATGATAACCAGAGAAAGAATTCCACAGTATCAGATCTAGAAAACTAACTCACCTGAAGACTAATAATAAGAGGGTCTGTAGCAATAGTATAGCAGGTACGGTCCTTGCTATGCCTGAAGCCGACTGGAGCCCAAACCCTAGTACCCCATGGAGGTCCTCTGAGCCTGCCAGGAATGAGCCCTGAGTGCATCAAGGAATAAGTTCTGAACGCTGCAGGCTATGCTACCCACCCCACCCCCCAGCCAACTAGGAGGTACAAAAGGGCTTAAAGAAAGTAACACTGTAGCACTGTCCTCCTGTTCATCAATTTGCTTGAGCAGGCACCAGTAACGTCTCACAACAAATTGTGAGACTTGTTGTTACTGTTTTTGGCATATAGAATAGGTCACGGGTAGCTTGCCAGGCTTTGCCATGCAGGCGAGATACTCTTGGCAGCTTGCTGGGCTCTCTGAGAAGGGTGGAGGAGTCAAACTTGGGTCGGCTGCGTAAAAGGCAAAATGCCCTACCCACTGTGCTATCGCTAAAGAAAAAATCAATTCCTCTTCTTATATCAGAATGGCCAATAAATATGCTTACTATCTAAAATAAAAAATTTTACGTTTTTTAAATACTGTTAAAAGAACAGTCTTTTATACATGAAATTTACAAAACTATTGAACAGAGGCATAAAGAAATAGTAATGAATGTCTGGCAAATGTGAATTTAAACACTGAAACTAAAACCAATTGAATAAAATGTATGCATTATGTGAAATATACGTGAATGAAAACAGACAAAAAAATTAATCCCTAATATAAAATGTGGAACTGATTACTAAAAGACAACCAACCTAAGAATGTAGCTGAAAACAGGCTATTCATAGAACAGAATATGCAAATTGTCAGTTACCACAACATGATACTTCTAGTAGTCATGGAAATGCAAATTTAAGTTATAATGAGGCACACATTTCACATACCAGGATCAGTAAAAATGCTCAAGACTGATGACATCTGGTGCTGACAAGCATGTGACAAAATTATTTATTTGCCCATGTAAGTGTATCACTAAAAAACTGCCATTTTATTCAGTAAATCTCACTTTGAGAAACAGGTTACAGAAATTCAAGCAAAACATTACCACTATATCACTATATCACTGTCATTTTACTCATTGATTTACTCGAGTGGGTGCCAGTAATATCGCCATTTGTCCCAGCCCTGAGATTTTAGCAGCCACTCCTTACTCGTCTTTCCAACGCTGCCGTATTGGAGGTTCTTTCGGGTCAGGGGAATGAGACCCGTTATTGTTACTGTTTTTGGCATATCGAATATGCCATGGGTAGCTTGCCAGGTTCTGCCTCTATTTACTCAGCCTCTAACTCTCTAAGAAAAAAATTATACAAAAGGAAATTATATACACACCATAGATATACAAACACAAAGAGTAACACCCATATCTCTTGAGAACCACTTGAAAGATAAAAACACTCGTTTTTAATTAACAATGTAAAGTAATTTCCATACTCAAAGTCACCTAGGTTTCTCCTATTTTACCTTCTAGGTGTTTTATTCGCATGGGCAGAGCCCGGCAAGATCCCTGTGGCGTATATGATATGCCAAAAACAGTAACGATAACAGGTCTCATTTCCCTGACCCCGAAAGAGCATCCAGTCGATTAAGGAGAGGCTGCTAAAAATCTCAGGACTGGGACGAATAGAGACATTACTGGCGCCTGCTTGAGTAAATGGTAGAACAGGATGACAGTGATACAGTGATACAGATGTTTTATTATTTTGTGTATTAGGTTTAGGTACTTGATCTAGTTGGAGTTATTTTTTCCTGAGAGGTGTGATTTGTATCAAGATTTGTTTGATAGCATATAGGTGTCCAATTCCAGCATTGCTTAATTAAAAGACTTCCACTGTATTAACCCCCTCCACCTCCACCCCCCCCCCCACATATGTTCTCCTGCCTCCCCAGGCCAACTCAGTTGAAAAGAGTTAACTATATGTGGATTTATTTTTTAGGATCTATGTTCACTTCCACTGACCTCTTTGTCTGTTTTCAGTCACTATTACATTGTCTTGATTTTAAAATTTGTTTTTCTATATCATTTGATCTGATTTGGTTTTGGTGCTTAGGGATTATTCCTGATTCTGTGTTTTGGGATCACTCCTAGCTATGTTTGATGGAACATGTGTGGTGTCAGGGATGGAACCTAGGTCAGAGGTTTGCAAGTGAATGACCCACTTGTGCTCTCTCTCTGGCCCCTGAGTTTAGTAGCGTCAGATTTTCTATTTGATCGTCTCCAAAGGATAGGTTCTTCTGCTGGCTCTTTTGAATCATTTGCCTCTCCTTGTAAACTGCTCCTTATAAAATTCCTTATAAAATTCCGAACCAGTCTGTTAAAACCCACAAAAAAGCTTCACGGTCACGGTCACGGTCCTCCCATTGTTCATTGATTTGCTCGAGCGGGCACCAGTAACGTCTCACAACAAATTGTGAGACTTGTTGTTACTTTTTTTTGGCATATCGAATACGTCATTAATATCTTGGCAACTAATATATAAGAATACGTCACTAATATCTTGGCAACATCACATCTTTCCATTAATATAGAATATCTATTAGTGTTTCCTTTGAGTTTCCATCAAATTTTTATTCTTTTATTCTACATATATATTTTGCTAGATTTATGTTTAAGTATTCAACTTTGGTGAAACAGGTGTTGTGCTTCCATAAATGGTAATTTTATTTACTTCAAATTCTATTTATGGCAGTTATGACAGAAAAATGATTTATTTTTTTATAATTTATTTATTTATTGAATCACTGTGGGAAAAGTTACAGAGCTTTCAGGTTTAGGTCTCAGTCATGTAAATATCAAACACATTTCCCTTTACCAATACTTATTTTTTACCACGAACCCCAATAGAACCCCACCTCCCACCCCTCCCAATTTCCAGTGAGGCAGATGGGTTCTAGTTAACACTCTATCTACTTTGACTAGATTCATTGTTTCGATAAAAGATGCACCATTATTATTTAGAGTTTACCACCCGCCCCCCAATCAGACATGCTGAAGAAGCATTGTGAAATGATTTGCTTTCTACAGCTGGGTTCAAGAATTAAATGTTGTTGTGCGGCCGCAATAGCAGCCGCGCGGTTTTGGATTTCTGCTATTTTACTTATTAACCCTGGAAGTATTTCTACTAAAAGTTAGATAATTAAGAGATTGGTTTCTGTGCTCTGGAGTTGTGGCCATGCCGGAGAGCCGCTCGTGGGGGGCAACTGGTGACCTCGGTTGGGCGTGAAGGATGGGCCGGAACGCCCCTCTTCCCATGAGGTTTTTGTCACCCCCGATACCCGGCTCATACCTGCTGTCCACAAGGTTACCATGCGGCCGCCATCTTTCTTTCCAGAGAGGAGAGGGCGAATGGGGCAACACCCTTTGCCCTCCGGGCAGGGGTTACAGAAGGGTGTTTTGTGTGTGTGTGTGTGCACATGTGTATAAGAGAGAAAATTATCGGATTGTCCAGATTGTCTACATAGATGATTCTATCACATAAGAAAAATAATTATTTCATTCTTCCTGACATATAGCCCTTATTTCATCTTTTGTCATTGGATTAGAAATAAAATCAAATATGATGTGATTGGGACACCAGTGCTTTTTTTTCCTGATATTAATAAATCCTTAACGGGCTAGAGTGATATCTCACCAGGTAGTGCATTTTCCTTGCATGCAGCCAACTCGGATTTGATTCCCAGCATCCCATATGGTCCCCTGTGCACCACCAGGAGTAATTCCTGAGCGCAGAACCAGGAGTAACTTCTGTGAACAGCCAGGTGTGAGCCCCCCCCCAATAAAGCAATAAAATAAAATAAAATAGTATTTTCCCATTAAGGAAATAACTGTTGTTTTTTTTGTGTTCTTCATTAAGTTGAATACCCTATTTTCCTAGTTTGCTTTGCTTTTGTTTTTTTTTTCCCAACCATTTGGTGTGAAATTTATTCATCTGCTTTTTCTTCATCTATAGATAGGATCATTGTGATATTTCTTCATTAGCCATTTGAAGTTAACAATTGCATTAAGTGATTTCTGTATGTTGAACCCATTTACCATAAGCAAGTCTCAGTTATAGTATATAATTATTTGACACATGTATAGTGTACATTTGCTAATACTTTTTTTGCTGAGGAATGTTTTCATTTTTTTCCTACCTACTTATTTTTCCAACTATTTTGAGAAATATTGGCTTGTGATTTTTCTGGTTTTTTATTATAATTTTTGTTTGTTTGGGGGTCATACAGTGATGCTCAGGGATCATTCTTGGCTCTGCACTTGGGAACTACTCCTGGCCTTGCTCAGGCAGCCAGGTGAGCTACCAGGAATTGAATCCAGGTCAGCCACAGGCCAGGCAAGCCCCCTGTCTGCTCTACTATCATGCTGGTCTCATGATTTTCCTTTGGCTGTTACATCTATCCGGTGTTGATGATAGGATAACATACACTCATAGAATACAAGTATTCCCCATGATTCTCTTTTCTTTAATAGCTTCTTTAGAATTACTGTAATTCCTGTATTTGAATATTTAATAGGATTATCAGTGAATCTATTTGAATGTGCTGTTTCTGGGACAGTTACAAGCAATTTACTTTAATAAACATAGCTTATTCATATTGTTTATTTCTGTTGAGTTTTGACATATTGTCTGTACATGTAGACTTCTTTATTTAAGGTGGTCATTGTCATAGTTAGATGGATATCTACCAATATATTCACCTATCTCTATATTTCTCTCACTGCCAACTTTTTAAAATTATTATTAGTGAAACACCATGAGGTACAGTTCTAGACTTACAAATTTTTGTGCTTGGGTTTCAGTTATACAATGATCAAGTACCCATCCCTCTACCAGTGCCCATTATCCATCACTAATGATCCCAGTAGCCCTCCCACCCCCCCACCCCATCCCTCTCACCCACCCCACCTTTGTGGCAGGGTATTCCCTTTTGCTCTCTCTTTCCTTTAGGGTGTTAAAGACGTTTAATTTCACAATGCAAAGAAATACCCATCTGGACAAAGGTGAAGGAAACTGAGTTCTTTAATGGCTTTGCAGAGTGAGGACTCAGGGGCTCTAGAAACCCCCAGGCAGGGAAGAACTGCTTATCCCAAGGATTGACACTACAATCGCTTTTGAAATTTTGACCCACTTTTTCTATACTCTACAAATCACTCACCATGAAGCATAAGTTAAAGCTCCCTTAACATGCCCTTGAAAGCTTGCATGCTTATATCTTTTAGTTCTTTAGGTCTCCTACATAACCAGTGTTTTTTTTTTACTTCACCAGCTATATATGTTTTCTTTCCAGCAACATACTTGCAACGATCTTGCCCACTTAAATGCAGTCAAATATGATGTTTTCTGCATTTTGAATCCTATTCTATATTAGGTATTTCTTTAATGTACCTGTTCTTCAGATTATTTTCTGGGGGGATATACCCAGTAGTTCTCAGATTCACTCCTACAGGGGCTCTAGGAACCACATAAGTATCTAGCATGGGTCAGTTGGCTACAAGGCAAGGACTCTATATTGAACTATCTCTCTGACCCCTCATTCCTCAGAGTTTAGCTGAAATCTTCCTTTCTCAGAAAAGTCTTTACTCCAGTCCTAAGTAAAATGCTGCTTATATAAAATTTTATGGTAATATTTATCTTTCAGTCCAAAGAATTACCAAATTGTGATTTGACTGTGGTTCTTGAATTAATCTTTGTGTTTGCTACTGGGCAATAAAATTTTTGACTGAGTCTATGATTTTGAACACAAGTCTGTCTTCATTGTTAAACAGCATATTGTAGATGCTTGCAAGTATTTGATTGAAAAATAAATCAACGAATTTTTATTTAAACTCAGAATCAGTCAACAGTTCATCCTATAAATTGATAACACAGTTGGAAAATGATAAAATTCATACCAGCTAAATAGTATTGCCTTTTGTGAATCACAAATCCATATGAACCAATTATGAAAAATGATTTCTGGTGCAGCTGGGGAAATTAAACATGAATTCCATATTAAATATAAGAAATTTGTTAATTGAACTTAATATGATATTGGCAATATGTTAATGTTATAAATCTGAATTATTTAATGGCACAGATCAAAGTATGGATAAAATAATTAGAAGTCTCTTCTCATATGGATGGAACATTTTCCTCATATTTTAACTGTAGTTCTAGATTAAAAACACAAAGGGAGTATATTAAAATGGTGTTTTCCTGTCTTACTGATTAATACACCTTGACAAAGTCCTTTACAATTCAACTTTTGGCTTACTTGAACATCTCTGCTTTTCTAAACAGAAATGAAAAATTTAAATAGATCAGTTTCTGATTTTACAATATTTATAACATATGCATAAGTTAAACAATATTACCAGCAACTACACTGTAACTAAGTTACACTTAAATACTATTATTTTTACTGTTATTTTGGCGTTTGCCTTGCACGCTGCCGACATGGCCAACACGGGTTTGATTCCTCTGCCCCTCTCAGAGAGCCCGGCAAGCTACCGAGAGTATCTCGCCTGCACGGCAAAGCCTGGCAAGCTCTCTGTGACGTATTCACTATGGCAAAAACAGTAACAATAAATCTCACAATTTGTTGTGAGACGTTACCGGTGCCTGCTTGAGCAAATCGATGAACAAAGGGAGGACAGTGCTACAGTGCTACTATTACTGTTATTTTTTTCTATTTAAATTTGTTTTGTAATTATTTTTTGAGACAAAACCAAGTTCCCATGTCAGTGAATGGCACTTAACAAGCATCCTCAAATTGAAACACAATCGAGTCCTCTTACACACTCTTCATCAAGGAGTCATAAGTCATAACAAGTCATCACAAGTCATAATAAGTCATAAATCATAAGTCATCAACAAGTCACAAGGTGCCATATCCACCTTCAAGTCTATCTACTTCCATTACCTACTTTTAAAAATTACTGTTTTAGTAACAGATGTTACTAAAAAACTAACTTACCTTCTGCAAGAAATACAATATCAAGAATAATATAAACCCAATTTTCAAATAGAGAAAAATTTTCAATTAAAAAAGTCACTTCTCAGAACATCCTCCAAATGAGTTTATATGTGGTATATGTCTTGGAACCATGGATAGATGGAGATAGTGATGAACAAAAATAAAAGATTTTTCTGTAGTATTCAACTTCATTGTCAAAGAATGGCATGATATGAATCAGAATATTTTTCTCCTATGTCAAAACCCCAAACCTGAGAATCAGCCATAGTAAATTAACAAAGGAATAGAGAAAGGAAACTGCAGTCAACCAAAATACTGAGAAGCTTCTAACCAGAATCATTTATCAACAAAAAATATAGCAACTAACTTACTTAGAACACACATGACCATGAAGATTAGTGGTGAGTTATACTGATCCTCTCTCCTGAAAGGGACAAAACATGTACAAATTAAGAAGGAAATTATCTCCTCCTGAAACAGAATATAACAGAATATAAACAGAATAGACAGAATAAAAGAAGGAAATTATCTCCTCCTGAAACAGAATATACCTCCTGGTAATGATTTCTAAGTCAATAAAACTTGAACCGAAGGCGCTGGGTGTCCCCCTGCTCTTATCTTTGCTGCTTCTTAATTTTGGTGTAATTGATTGATTCAAGCAACAGTGGTTCTCTGTCAGTCATCTCTCTGCAGGAGAGGTAGCGGCCAGGGCTTCCAAGTGGTACTCAACGTCTGAGACCAGTCAAGCAATATGTGGCCTGGTGGTCTGAAGGTCTAATGATGAGGTACTCAGGCCCAGCTATGCTGTAGTGTCTTAGGCGCCATCATAATGGGAGTCACCAGGGCCACACCCTGTAGTCCTGCACTGGCCATGTGGTGCCAGAAATTGAACCCAGGGTCTTGTGCCTAGAAGACGTGCACTCAAGTTCTTCAAACGATCATCTTGACCCCTCAGTTCAGTTTGCACATTTAATTGAAATCATTAGAAAGGCAAACACCAATATGTATTCACTTCAGATTCTGATAATGTCGTTTACTAGAGTTAATTTACTGCCACAAGTCACAGGATAGAGGAACTGCACTGTGTGATGATCTTAGCAAACATGCACAAATTCTACAAGACTCCTCTTTTCAAGGAAGCAAGCTTGATTTGTTTCCCCATGGGTGTGGACTGGAATTAGTGATTCACTTGGAAGTAATAGATCCTGAAGAAAGTGGAATTGCATGTGACTTCAAGACCAAGCTCATAAAACAGCATTGTGGCCTGTGCTGACTCTCTCTTTAATTGTATTCATGGGGGGGATCCATGCATAGATCATGTCAGAAGGCTACAACAGCCAATAGGCCCACAGGCTGAGGCTGGTAACTTCTGGCAACAGTTATATGAATGAGGCATCTTGAAAGGAGATCCTCTCATACTAATACCTTGTTCTCTGGTAACTACATACACAGTTAAAATCCTAATTCAAATTCATGGAAAGTGAAGAGTCAAGAAGTTCTAAGTTAAGCTCCTTCCAAGTCCTGATCCACAGAAACTTTTTTGCAAAAAATTATGATGTGGTAATACATAATGAACACAAACTGGCCAGAGATTTATTTGTTTTCATGTGGAAAAACAAAGAATTCGAAGACCAAACTTAGCTGTCCAAGAACATTTTAAGCTTCTAGTCGTGTCCAGTTTGCTAACACTCACCACCCTAGACAAAGAATTTGGGTCAAATTCAACAGCAATGGAAAAAGAAGTACTTCTCAATAGTGGGGTAAAAAGTGGCTGCACAAAGATACCAGTTTCCAGTCCTGGAGATTTATAAGGAAAAGGGATATTTGCAGGTGTGATTAAGTATTCTGATGAAATGAGATAATCGTTGGACCATTGATGCCATTACTGTTGTTGTTATGGGAGAAATACAAGGAGACACACATACTGAAGAAGATGATAACTACAGGGAGATACTCTAGCTATGTTACCACAAGGAACTATTAAGAAATGTTGGCCACCACCAAAAGTCAGAAGAGACACAGCAAATTATCCTCCAGAATATCCAGCTGATACCTTCAATTTAATTTCTAGTCTCCATTAGTCATTAGTTATAATAAATGTTCCAGTAGTCCTAAGAAACTCAAAATTATGGGGCAGGGACAAGAGTTGAATAGTAACTGAAGAATAATCTAAAATTTTAGTATTCCTTTGAAAAATAACCAAAAAATCAAAAGAAAGCACTATGCATTGGCACTACAGGATAACTGAATAAAGAAACAAAAAAAATGCAAATTCAAGTATAAATAAGGAAAATTAATTCATGTTCAAATGTGTTTGTAAAATGCCTAAAATATAAAAATTTTCTTCTTATTACAGTGTAAGGGATCAAAGGGAATTAAAATAATAGAATGTTGAAGAATGAGTAGAAAATGAGTATTCTTTAGATTTCAGGAGGAAAATGGATAAAATAAACCAAAAAATAAGCACTCCATTGGAATAGGCATATGGAAAATATGGTACAGAAATGACACAAAATGAAATTTAAAATAAAGTATTTAGATCAGAAAGCAAAAAAGAATACTCCTGAAGAAGAGACCCATAAGTAAATAAGTTCCAAGACAGAACTATGTTAAATGAAAGAAAATTGATTCTATAAATTACAAGAACATATGCATCTTTAATAACAAGCTACGTGACATCTTTTTTTTACTGGAAATATTTGTTTCCAATCATTGTAACTTTGTCTTTTCTCTTATTTTACACATTCTAGGTAATTATAAATAAACTATGTCTAGACGCCTATAAGAAACATTAGTAAATTTAACCATTAAATCAAGAGATTGGTATCTAAAGTTGCCTGCAATTGCTTTATTCTAGAATTCTTAGTCTGGAACAGTCATATAAAGTTTAACTGAAAAGTTTCAGAAAAAAATATAATTGGCACTTATACACAGAATATAACATATATATATTTTAAGACCTCCACAGCCTCCACTATCCAGCTGCCGCTACGCTCCAGGATGATTTCTGGACGGCACGCCTGCAAAGCGGCCGCGCAACACATCATAAGACATTTAAAACCCATCTTCCAGGATTGCTGCACCATATTTGATAGGGTTCAAATATGGTTTGAACCATGGGAATACCTACAAGAGCGATTAGAGGCCACCCCAAAAGCCTCTATCCCTCTTGAAGAGCCTGGCAAGCTACTGAGAGTATTCCGGCCGCACAGCAGAGCCTGGCAAGCTATCTATTGCACATTCACTGTCACTGTCACTGTCCGATAGTACAGCGGTAGGGTGTTTGCCTTGCACGCAGCCAACATGGCCGACCCCCCATTGCACATTCAATATGCCAAAACCAGTAATTACAATGGGTCTCATTCCCCTGACCCTGAAGGAGTCACCAATATGGCAGCATTGAGAAGGATGAGGAAAGAGAGGCTGATAAAATCTCAAGGCCTAACTAGGCTGCCAAAATGAAGAAAGACAAAAATGACTGTCTGTACTTTCAATGCACGTAAGTTGAGATCAGATGCATCCATCGAGGACCTGATGGTACAAGTGCAAATGATCAAGTACGACATTGTTGGTCTGACCAAGACAAGAAGGCATCAATCACATCACGCCGTTTTCGACACTGGAGAAGAACTGTTCCTCGGAACGTGTGACAAAAGAGGCTTTGGAGGCATCGGTGTCCTTGTCAACACGAACATGGCCATGAGCATTGATTCAGTCAAAGGCCTAACAACCCAAATCGGACGATTACACTTGAATAGATGTGGCTCACTGCCAGCAGTTTCTATCTTCATTGTCTATGCACCAACATCCAATTATGATGAAGGAGAAATTGAGAAGTTCTACATGGAGCTGGAGAAGTTCTATAAAGAAGACCACACCTTCTACAAGATAATTGTCAGTGATTTTAATGCCAAGATAGGACCAAGAAGATCAGCTGAAGAACTCCACATCGGGACCCATGGCCTAGAATGGTATGAACAAGGTGAGAGACTGTCTGAATTTATCATGTCGACCAAGATCATCCATGGTAACTCACAGTTCCAGAAGGTCAAATCTAAAAGTTGGACATGGGAGTCTCCCAGTAGACAGCTCAACAATGAAATTGACCACATCATATTCAATCGGGGCTGGAGCAATAGCACAGCAGTAGGGCGTTTGCTTTACAAGCGGCCAACATGGCCAACCTGAGTTCAATTCCTCTGCCCCTCTCGGAGAGCCCGGCAAGCTACCAAGAGTATCTCGCCCACACGGCAGAGCCTGGCAAGCTACTCGTGACGTATTCAATATGCCAAACACAGTAACAACAAGTCTCATGATGGAGACGTTACTGGGCCTGCTCGAGCAAATCGATGAACAACAGGAGGGCCGTGACTGTGACCGTGATATTCAATCAACGGTTTTGCCTGACTGATGTAGCTGTTGTCCCAAAATTACAAATGATATCGGACCACCGTCTCCTTGGTGCAAAATTCTACTTCACAGAGTGGGGAGAAAGGGCTGCAAAGTTTAAAAAGACAACTCCCAGAACGACCACCAACTGGGAGCTCTTTGGTCCTACGGTGGCAACATGGGAAGATGCCATCGTTGACAACATTGACGAGGAATACGATTGACTGGTTCAGCACCTCCATGATTGTGTGAGGATCACCAAGAGAGAGATAGCCACAAAAAAAAGCCTGTCTTCGAAAACTCTTGAGCTTATTCGTCAATGTGGTTTGGCGCATGCCTCAGGCAACCGCAAGCGAACATCCAAGCTCGGAAAGCAGTGCATAGATGCGATCAAGGAAGACCTCAAAGAGAGAAGAGCAGCAGTGCTGGTAGATGCAGCAGAACCTGGGGAAAGCATTTGTCCTTTGCCAACTACAAGACCAAGATGACTGCCCTCTGGCATCCTGATGGATCTATCACATCTTCCAGAAGGGCAAAGGAGACGATTATCCATGACTTCTACTCAGATCTCTTTGATAGCCATGTCCACCTGTCCACATACCAAATTCCAGGGGATGGACATGTTGTTCCCAACATTCTCCCTTCCGAAATCCAACACGCCATTTCATCAATAAAGAAACGAACAGCACCTGACCCAGACAAGGTCAGACCTGAACACCTGAGGAACCTGCCATCGGTACTCATCAATACACTGGCTCAGCTCTTCACACACTATCTGTCTGAATGCAAGGTTCCATCCCAGTAGAAAACCAGCAGGACTGTACTACTGTACAAGAGGGAGACATCCACGACATTGGCAACTATCGCCCAATCTGCCTATTGTCTGTTATCTACAAGCTGTTAACTTGAGTCATCCTGAATAGGATTGGCAGAACACTAGATGAAGGACAACCATGCGAGCAAGCCAGGTTCCGCAAAGGATTCTGCACAATCGACCATATCTACATGATAACCAAGCTCATAGAGGTTTCTCAGGAGTTCAAGATACCGTTCTGTCTAACGTTCATTGATTTAACGAAGGCCTTTGATTCTGTTGAGACGGAAGCGGTCATTGAAGCCCTAACCAATCAGGGCATTCAACCTCAATACATCAGGATCCTCCGTGAGCTGTATTACAGATTCACTATCAGGATCTCACCATTCTACAGGGAAATGATCATTGACGTCAAGAGAGGACTTCAGCAGGGTGATACCATTTCACCGAAACTCATCAGTTCCACCCTTGAGAACATCATGCAATGACTGAAATGAGAAGGAATAGGAGTGAAGTTAGACGGTCGGCAACTACACCACCTCCACTTTGCTGATGACATCGTTCTAATAACACTAAACATTAGCCAAGTGGCACAAATGCTGGCCAACTTCGACCATGAGTGGAAAGGTCGGACTACAGCTGAATCTCACGAAGACAATGTTTATGAGAAACAGTCTCATTCCTGACGTTCCATTTGCTCTCAATGGAACGACCATCTCCGAATGCAACAGTTATGTGTACTAGGTCGAGAAGTCAACATGACGAATAACCTGGCACCTGAATTGCTCAGGAGGAAAAGAGCAGCATGGAACACCTTCAAGAGCACTGGAGAAATAGCTAAGAGGACAAAGAACCTCAGTCTCTGGGCACATCTCTTTGATTCCACTGTTTTTCCTGCATCAACATACACCTTAGAGACCTGGGCCCTACAAAAACAGGATGAGAACTCTATTTGGGTCTCCCAAAGAGGAATCGAAAGAGCTATGCTTGGAGTATCACGCTTCACTCAAATAAGAGAAAGAATCCAAAGTTCCAACCTCCATTGATGGTCAAGAATCAGGGACGATGTCTCATTTGCCAAGGCGTCAAAAATCAGATGGGCTGGACACGTAATGAGATTTGGAGACAACTGCTGGACTAGAGCCATTACCAACTGGATTCCACAGGATGTTAAAAGACCACGTAGCCACCCACCTACAAGATGGTCAGACTTCTTTGTCAAGACCCTATATGGTCGATTTGAGGGTCTTCATGTTCCTAGAATGAACAGACGCCATTGGGCTACACCAGCACGCAATGGGGACGAATAGAGATGTTCCTGGCGCCCACTCCAGCTAATCGATGATTAACGGGAAGTCAAGTGATCAAGTGATATTTTAAAAAATACTCTAAATGAGTTGAAAAGTGAAACCCCAACAGGAATAAATCTTTTAAGCTTTGTTGTAGCAAACATTTAGCAGACAAATCCACTACTATAACATCACCATTGGGAACCACATATTCCCACCCGAAGCACTGACAGAAGTAACTCTAAGCACCACTGAGTGTGAATCTCCCCCAAAATTACTACACCAGATCAGCATTCTCTTCAGATATTCATGTTTATGCGATTTGCTAAAATATTCCCAGAAATCGTTTCTGATTCTTTGACATATTTTTATAATAACTTTTTTGGCAAATTGGAAAATACACAGATTAAATCAATTCGTCTATCTCCTTTATTTTTGAAATATGACATGGCAAAAGTGAATTGCTTTATGCAATATAAAAAAATTATATGATTTATTGAGACTAATGGTAGCTAAAACGAAAATTATTTAATTAGTATTAATTCTCTGCTATCTTTTCACATACAAAATTGACATTATATATAATTTTAATATGGGATATCATATATCCAATGGATAAAATATATCCATTGGATTGCTTGGCACTACCAATCTTATTTTTAATAAAAATATATTTTTCCAAATTGTAGGAGCTTTGTAATAGCATCTAAAGGACATAATATCTGCCCTTTGATATTCAAATGTCCCATGAAACTGGGACCATATTGTCTTACTTTTTTTCTATAGGAAGTGGTAAAGGACACTGCACAATGCCAGTAGTAAATGATGAACAGTTAAATGGATATTGATGCGCTCAAGTACTAATTCCTGCAGGCAAAATGGATATACAGTTTAAAGTCAGGGCCAGTTTAAAGTCAGAGAGGTAGTATAGTGAGTAAAGCACTTGTCTTGCATGTGGCTGACCAGTGTTCAATCCCCAGCATATCAAGTGGTGTTCCCAAACCCCATCAGTAGTGACCTCTGAATGAAGAGTCTGGAATAATCCCTGAGCACTGCTAGGAGTGCCCTCAACAACCCTTCCCCTAAAAAAAAAATAATAAAATTAAAGGTATCAGGAAGATATCTCAAAGGACTAGGGTTTGTTCTTTTCATGGACAGTGAGGAGAACCACATGTTCCCAACCAAAGCACTGACAGAAGTAACTCTGAGCACCACTGAGTGTGAATCCCCCCATCAAAAAAAATTACTACACCAGATTACAAACCAAATAGCTAAAAATACTGTAAAGTCCAACCTTATCCTCACTATCATAGAGGATTTTACTTTACTCCAATATAAATTCCCTTTGTTACTGTATGACAGTGGCAGGAAATTAGAGTAAACACTTAAATGCATTTCAAAATCTGTAATCTTTTCATCTGTAATCTGTAATCAATTCAAAATCTTGCTTTATAGTATAACTTCTAACATAGATTCTTTCATGTCCCCAGAAACTGCCAGATCCAATGATTTCTCTGGTTAAATTATGGAGTTGAGGTGGGGAGTTTGAAATATGTAAAGATTTGTATATAACAAGAATATTTGTAAGGATCTGTATATAGTTCTTAAATTTAGAAATTTTCTTCATGCAGTTAGTGAGCAAGGGTAACATTATTTAATTGACAAATACATATAAGTACAAATATATTCTTATTTATGCAAACATATTTTGTTTATTTATATAAATACCTATAAATACAGTGTTACAACTTAATATTTTTACAATTATGAATTATTAAGAACATCCCCATTTAATCATATTATTTTATATTATTTATTACAGAACAACGTGACAAACAATGACAGCAATTGCCTGACTAATGAATCTAATTTTTTTAAAAAACACTCATGTGATGATAATAAGGTAATGATAATTATTTTGAGTTTGTAGGTCATTAGAGCTAGATTTTGCTTAAGACATTTCTGCTTCTCTTAGATAATAATATATTAATAACATTCTTTTTGTTTTAAGTAATTCCCATTGATCTATACAGTCTTATTAATCTTCTTTTATACTTTCATTTTACAAACAGCTCTATGCTAAACATTCTTTTCGATTTTAGTTATTTTATTTTTTTATCTAGAACTCTTTAATTCAAAGAAGCACATCGCTAAAATTTCTGAAATTCAAAGAAATTGCTTGGTAGAGTTATATATACTCAGATACAAATTATGAACATAATTCAACTGTAGACACTTTGAAATGTTTTTCTTCACTATTTGCTCATCTTCAAACCACTGTCATCCATAACTAGTATAATAATACAACTTAGAAAATTTTAAATGGTATGTAATTTCTTTCTACCCAGCTAATGTGCTATTTGGGAGTCTCTTTAAAACTCAGAAGACCTGAATTAACTACATGGCATCTCATTCAATACTTTTTTAAAAGTTCTCATTTTAAACGCTTATGATTGTGTTATCTAAATGTGGCTCTTTATTTCCATATAACAAAAAGTTCATCCAATGGTATAAAATTAACAGCAATAGTTAAAATCAAACATACCTTTCATTATTCTTACTTCCATAAGTCTCCCCTTGTTTATCTTGCTTCAAATCAAATCATCTTATGATTGGTCTATGTATACGTAATGAGATCGTCCACCTGAAACACAGAAAAGAGGCATTAAAAGTCAGATAGCATTAAGCCAGGTTCCGGTCACTTCACAGAAACACTAGAAAGGAAACAGTTTCAGTTTAGTTACTTGGCAAGCATAAGGCAAAATAAGAATGGGAAGGAGGTGAGCCATTAGTTAGCAATACAGCACTAGATGTAGGCTCCTTAAGAAAGCTTATCATGTCTTAGTATTACATTTGAACCTCAGTGCTTCTGACCTTTTTTTCTATAATAGGAAGCTATGTTTTTATTCCGTGCTGCTCGCAAGTTGAAGCTATTTATTAGAAAGAATATCACAGAGGATTTCGATCTCCATTTATTAAAAATTTCACAAGGCACGATTAAACTGTTGAACTGCACCAATAAGGTAAGCTGAAGACTGATTACTTTTGCATAAAAATATAAACTGTTCCCATGATAAGATACAGTCATTCTCTTATGAGCCTCTCCATTATCACAGTCTTTTAACTGCTTACTGTAACTTTTATTCAACTTGAAGTGGAAAGTCTCACTTGGAAAGTTTCTATCCATCTCTACTTTAAAAAGGAGGAGTAAAGTATTTGTTTACTATAACCTTTAAGGAATTACTTATGATAAACTGGGTGTGAATGGTAAATTTTATCCATAAAACAATTAAATATAACATTAACATAAGATATTTATAAAAAATAATACCTACTCAAATATATTTCTATGAATAATGTGGGCCTATATATCAGGCCGCTTTGTATATTTTGTTTCAACAAAGTTGATGCACATAGGGCTAGTTTTTCTCCTTTTTTAGTTACAACTATGATAAATAAATGACAAAATTTGTGAGACAATGTTTTGAGACAAGATAATATTTGCCAAACAGATAAAAATTTTGTAGCTGTCATTCCATGTTGAGTTAAATGGCATAATTAGTATAAAGTGGCTAGTTCTAAACATTTCAATAAATGCTATTATTATTACTACATCATCATTATTATTACTCTGGACCACCCTTCAGAGATTTTTACCAAATGCTACCAAAAATCAAAAGTTCTTATAAATTTTTAAGTCATTTTTAAACATTGTTAATGTGAAAGAGATTGAGGGGGCTGGAGAGATAATACAGTGGGTAAGGCTTTTGCTTTGCACAATCCTGAACTGGCTTCATTCCTGGGCACTACATTTGGTCCATTGAGCACTGCCAGGAGTAATTCCAGAGTGCAGAAACAGGAGTAATCCCTGAGCATCATCAGGTATGACCGCAATTTTTTTTACATAGAAAGTGTTATTTTTTTAATCTTTGCGGTTTCCCATAAAAGTTACATAAAACATAGATTGTCTATGTGTCCTGCTAAAAATTATGAAACTAAAAATGATGTAAAGTCATTATTTTATCAACTTGATATAAATCGGTCTCTTCTTGGGATCCAGGAATTACCAAGCTTGTTATTCTTTATGTTAGCCCCTTTAATGGATTTTTCTCTGTTCTATTCAACCATTAAGGCCTACTTCAACAGTCATGAAGATTTTGCACTGTAGGCTACCTGCAAGAATATTCCAAAGCATTCCTTTTAAGTGGTGATTTCAAAGTAGAGTATAGTACAGGAATGATAGACAGGTTTCCTATTACTTCTGCATCCAAGGATCACTAGTAACTGCTGGAAACACTATATATTGCGTGTAAGTTTCAAATTAGGATTCCAGTGGAAAAACCACAGAACAAATTAGTGACAAGATCTGTGGCCTTAGGAACGGTCGAGCTTTGGATTTTGCTATGGATTTGCAATTTCTTCTGTTGTGTGTTGAGAGTTGCATGGATTACCATGCTCCAAAATAAATTGGTTGCTGAGAAAAAAAAATACATAAAACACTGAATCTTGAAATTGAGAAAAAAATAATGTATAAAATAGCCATATGCCAACCACCATACTTAGCCCACCTTTTTCTTGAAGTGATAAAATATTAAGAATATGAGTTACATCAAATTTTCTTCCTGAACCAAACAGAGTTCAAGCATTTTTACTACTATTTCATTTTGCCGCTGAGGAGTAAAATTTAACAAATTTTATTGTCAAGTTTTAAGAATTTAGTGTTATCTTTATTTTCATGTTGATCAAAGTCTAGTTTTATCTCTAAATATCTGCAAACTTTATGGACCCAGATATTCAGAAGACTAACCTCTCTTGCTCCTTCTTTTCCTCTGACACTGTATATATAAATTAAATTAGCATTATGTCATGGTAATATTAAGGAATTTTAATTTGATCCTCAAGCATACTAGATGATCTGACAGTGATATGAAAACTGGTCATTATATTATGGCAGGAACAAAAAAATCAAACTGTTATTCAGTATTATAAATATGACTTTGTTTTTAAGGTGAAAGACAGAAAATCATCTTCCCATGGTGAAGCCCAGCCCACTAGGAATTTGGTGAGAGTATATGTATAAATTTATTTTTTATGAGATTTTACTAAACTTAATAACTTTATGACTCTCTTTGAATTATTTTTTATGGTTGACTGAGGAAACTCATGTAATATTAACAGTTGTAGAAGTAGGTAACTTAAGTTGAATCCCTTTTGTACTGCATCTTTTTAAAAAAATCAAGTATTTCAAAAGCAGCAAAATTAAAATATTGGAAAAATTAAAATATTGATAAAATATCAATACCATTCTTGTTAGTAAAGAAATACAAATAAAACATGAGCTGTTTTATAAGGGGCAGAGAGACAGTACAGCAGGTGGGGCACTTACCTTATACGTGGCCAACCTAGGTTCGATCCTTGGCATCATCCCATATGGTCCCCTGAATATCAGGAATGATCCCTGAATGCAGAGCCAGAAGTAAGCCTGAGCACCACTGGGTACGGGCCCCAAACAAAAAAACAAATACATAAATTAAAAGGTGCCATTTTATACCAATTTCACTAGTAGGTACACACTATCCTATGCATACAAGCATATTACTATGTATATACCATATATATGTACTATTATACATATGTGTACCATGTGCTTTTGAATAATATGAGTATAGAGACATTTCACACAAGTTACCTTTTATTTTTTTTTGTTTCTGTACACATTTTTAATTATACACAATATAAAGATACCTAGAAATGAAAAGTCTCGGATATTAAATCTGGTTAAGCATTCACTGTATCACCATATCACTGTCATTCCGTTGTTCATCAATTTGCTTGAGCGGGCGCCAGTAACAACTCCATTCATCCTAGCCCTGAGATTTTAGCAGCCTCTCTTTACTCGTCCTTCCCAATCGTGCCTCATTGGAGGCTCTTTCAGGGTTAGGGGAACGAGAACCATTATTGTTACCGTTTTTGGCATATCGAATATGCCACAGGGAGCCTGCCAGGCCCTGTTGTGCAGGTTAAACATTAAAATGATATAAATATTAACTAGGGTGAGATACGGTAAAGTGAACTCATGTTCTTAAGAGCTATGGGTTCTTTCATATTTCTATCATTATTATAATGTTTGAATAACAGATACATGGAGGCACAGACATTTCCTCCCCCTCTACGAGTGGCAGGGAGTATGTGGACACGCTGAGAATCAGGGACCCTGGGAATTACGCTCACGTGGAAGAGTTGAAGTGAAAGCATGAGTAAAATAGTACCTGGAGGGTTTTGTCTTAGAAAATTTTGGAAAGCTTAGAAAAGCAAGATAACTTCTGTGTTCCTAAGATTAAGGAGGTGAAATAATGGTTGCTGTCTTTGTCTTATCAATGGATGTTCAGTCTTGGTCTCTGAGTAAAATTTATACCACGATATTATCTCACATCTCATTAGGCAGGTAGACTTAAATATGTACTTTTAAAGGATGTCTTGGGAGTCTCAATAAAAAGAACACTAGGGCTGGAGAGATAGCACAGCAGGTAGGGCCTTGCACGCAGCCAACCCGGGTTCGATTCCCAGTGTCCCATATGGTCCCCTGAGCACCGCCAGGAGTGGCTCCTGAGTGCAGAGCCAGGAGTAACCCCTATGCATCACCGGGTGTGACCCAAAAAGCAAAAGTAAATAAATAAATGAATAAATAAATAAAAAGAACACTAGAAATTCTACATATTTATTTTTAGAATATATTCTCTACTCTTTTGAATGTATTATTTAAAGTGTATGGATTGATGCAAGTACATCAGTACAGCTAGAAGAGATACGGATATGTGACTAAATTAAAATAGGCTAGGCAAACGGAAAACCTAATATTTATGCTTACTTGACATATGACTTTTTTCAGCTTTTCTTCTTCTTTCTGGGTCTGTTTCCTCATCAATGAATTGAAGTGATATCACAAATTCCAGAGAAATACTAAGGAGATAAAACGAGATGATATGTGTAAAGCACTGTGCATAGCCCCTGGTGTAGAAAACAGTAATTATTATTCAGATGGAAAATTATTTGGAACTATTTCACATAATTCAAATCCAGCTTCCCAAATGAGAGTGTTTAACTAGCTTATGAAGCAGTTGTCATATGTGCTCTAATAAAGATAAAAATTTGTCAAAATAATCTAAAATTTTTCAGTGCTAATTATTCCATCCATATACAATATTTTTCCATATTACAAACCTCAACTTTCAGGGATCTGGTTTGATCCCTGACACCTCATAGGCCCCTGAGCACCAGCAGGAGGGGTCCCTGAGCGCAGAACCAGAATCACATGTGGCCTAAAAATAAAGACAATTTAGTAATAATCTCATTTTTCCTGTACACTAATGTTTAAACAGCATTATCATATATATATATAGTTGCAGTAAAACCGGCAGCCACTTGACCTCCTCAAATATCCTAAATTTTGAATTACAAAAACTTTTATTCCTATACAACAAACTATCACAATTACAGTTAGAAATTATAGCTTAAAATATTATGAGAGGTTACCTTTTTGGCACTACATTTTAAATTTAATTTTTATTGTAATTAAATGTATTTCTATTAAATTTAACTATTATAAATTAAAATGGTATTAAATTTATTAAATTTAATTACTATATATTTAATTTAATTTTTAAAGTATTTATCTGGTTTGGGAGCCACACGTAGTTGTGCTCAGGACTTACTCCTGGCTCTGTGCATAGGGTTCACCCCTGGATGTGTCTGGGGAAACTATAGTTTATTAGAATTGAACCCAAGTCAGCCACAAGCAAGGCAAGAGCTAGACACCCTGGACTATCTCTCCAGCTGACACTGAAATTTTAATATAACCTAATGAAATAGAAGTGAGACTAAAGCTTTTCAAAATGTGTATACTTATAAAAATGTGAATTTAACACTTTGTAAAATATGTTATTTCTCCAGGAAGAGAATAAACAGAAGTGTCTCCTAATTACACTACTAGACAAGATACAAACTTGTTGGAATAAAGTTTTTGCAGAACAAAAAAGACACTGAAAAATATGGAATGGGATATAAAAACATGAACTTTATTTATATCCTCCAAAAATCTATCCGCTTGTACAATTTGGGGAAGTGGAATGCCTCCATGAAGTTACTGAATAAATTCTAGTAAAATGGAAAATATCCACTGAGTAATCCATACTGTTAGAGAGAAATCCATGCCAGAAAATGAACATAAAGAAGAGAAACCAAATACTACAATCAACAAACTGATTTGTGGAGGATATAAATGCATTTCTATGAATTTTGTGCTGATTTTCTTAAGACAATCCACTTGAAGTACTGCTACAATAATATTTAAAGTAGTCCAAAGTTTTCAGAATACACCACCTCAGTGAAATACATAAAGGTGCCATAAAGAAAAATTTACATTAATTATCAAAATAATCCATGGTTATCACATCTGCTTTAGAAATCTTTTCAGAGTTATAGTGAGCTATGGATAATATTCAAGAGAACAAGAGTCATAAATACCTTGAAGAAACAGCAGCCATAAAAAGAGTTCAAAATTCTTGACACCAAAAGTTATAATTAAATTTAAATGTTTACTGTATTGCCTTAAATAAGTGGTATAAATGTCTTAAATGTTTTTAAATGAAAATGCATAATCTCACAAAGTAGAAAAATCACCCATTGTAAGGATGCTAACAGTAGTACTAAGTTACTTTTGCCATTTATGTACAAATAGAACTTGTCTAAATAAGTTTTCAATTTAGGAAGTATATTTTTAAGAGAATAATATATATTGTCCTTTCAATTAATGGAATGTATATATTTAATTATGACTGTGTATATAAAATATTTTCATATGGTATTACAAATTGCTTACTTTGAATAACTTTCTTCTTTGATAATAAATTGCCTATGTATGAACACTGTCAGATTTTCTTAATGAGTGGCAAGAGGATTTGTTTTGTTCTGCTTTTTTTTTTGGTCACACCCGGCGATGTTCAGGGGTTACACTTGGCTTTGCAGTAAAGAATTACTCCTCATGGTACTGAGGGAGCATATGGGATGCCAAGGATCAAACCCATGTCAGTCCTATGCAAGGCAAACACCCTACCTGTTGTACTATTGCTCCAGCCCCAAGAGAATATTTTTTAAAGAAAGACGCTTGATACTGTGCTACTTTTTGGTCTTCTACCTTTCTGTGAATTTATAACATTTAGTGCTTAATTATCTAGAATACCTGGGCCTCCCAAACGATGTATGAACAAAGACATCATTTTCTATGAATCTTCCAAAAATAAATTTTTTATGTACCTAGCACCATTCACAAAGGTCTGTAAACGATCTTCATTTGATTGCAAATAGAAAGGAATATACTGTGTTGGTAAACCTGATGTGGCTACCAGTTTGCTTACGACTGGACTCATCCATCCCTCACACTCCTGGACAGCCTTTTTGGCACCTGTTTTTTTAACCAGCTTTATTTAACCAGCTTGACTCCTGCTGTATGGTGATTAAGCCATTCCCACTACTTTTAGTGCATCTCTCATTTTCATTCTTCCCAGCCCGTTTGGTGTCTCATTTGTACAGAATTATATAGACGACTGGGAAGAATTCATTCAATCGATCACTCCACTAAAGAGGAGCTAGATCAAGTATTTTTTTTCATTCAGTTTCATTGTTAACCTCAGAAAAGGGAGTTGAGTAACACCTTTCAAGATCAAACGTTGCTGAAACTTCAGCACCTTTCTTCAGAATTTTCCAACGAGGCTTTTCTTCCTTCCATCGTGGAATATGCTTAGCAATGTGGCATGCTTCTACCCTGCTGAGCTGGTGCTGCTGGGAAACCAACAGCTACAAAATGAGGAAAACACGATTCTGAAGATAAATATTCAAAACTACTTTAAATTTTTCCATGAAGTTTCTCTAGTATGTTCCTAAGAGTACTGAAAAAAAAAGGGGGGGGCAGAATATTTCTAAATTCTTGCTTAACATTTTTCTTATCTCTTTTGGGTGTTTTGTATTGGTGGGGTGGCACCTTGGGGTGCTCAGAGCTTACTCCTAGCTGGGCACCTCTCCTTACAGTGCTCAGGGACCACTGGGGTTCCAGGGACCCAACCTGGCTGCATGCAAGTTAACCTTCCTCCCCAGTGTACTCTTGGACTGGCCCCTCTTCTGACCTTTCTGATTTCTTTGTGATATTTGGATTTTATAGAAAATTCACACTCAAAACTGTCCATTTAGCGAAGTCTTGGAGCAAAATATACGCACATTGACAGCTGTATTTCATTGGTTCCTAACTGTTAGTAAGGTGATTGGAGAAAGGCAGACCAGTTAATGATAGCTTTAGACATTTTTATTTTTATTATTACCACCCCCCCAAGACTTTTATCTGAACATTTTCCTTTGAAACATGCCTGGATTCTTTAAATCAGCATATTCTAAAGATTGTCCTGAGAAACGTTAATTTGTAATGGTGCTAATAAAGGAAAAGGGACCAGAGAGTTGGCACAGTGGACAGGGAACCTACTTGCATATGACTAAGCCAGGTTTGATCCCAGGAACCACATCTAGTCACCTGGGTCCTGCCAGGAGTGATCTTGAGCACAGAGCCAGCTGTAAGCCCTGAGCACTGCTGGTGGGCCACCATCCCCACCCCACCCCTCCAAAGCAGAGAAACATTTGATAATTCAATACTTAAGAATTTGTAAACTCATCTAGATTAAAATAAGTTTAACCCTCCTATAGCATTTTCAAATTTTTCTGGTCTAAAGTGTGCCACTTTTATATAATGATCAGGGAATACTGATTTACATAAAGGGTTTAGGTTCAAAAGCTCTCCCAGCTTTGAAGGAATCTTCTGAAGCACACCCTCCTTTCAGGATAAGTAGAACACTTATCATCTTTTCACTCTTTCAAAATTGCTGATGTTAATATAGTTACATATTACTGTACTCACCACCCACCATAGCTCTCACTTTAGACTGCCTCTTCTTTCTCCATACCCAACCCCATATCTCTACTCAGTAAACATTCAGTAACCTCATTTCTGTCGTCAAATTCCAAGGGTCCGTTGTCAATGTGTTCTGTTCATTCCATTCTTTGTTTCTTTACAAACCTCATATGAAAGAGATCCTCTGATATTTGTCCCTCCTCTTAGTCATTTGCTTAGCTTGGTACCCTCTATAACCACCATGTTGAACAGACAGGGGTTAGGACATTGTATGACTAAAACCCAATCATGAACAACTTTAGAACTGTGTATCTCATGGTGATTCAATTTAAAGAGGGGGAGGAGAAGAGAAAAAAATAAAAAACCTCTACTATCACTGTATCACTGTCATCCCATTGTCCTTTGATTTACTTGAGTGGTCGCCAGTAATGTCTCCATTCATCCCAGCAGTGAGATTTTAACAGTCCCTCCTTACTAATCTTTCCCAATGAATTGAAGGCACTTTCAGGGTCAGGGGAATGAGACCTGTTATTACTGTTTTTGGCATATCGAATACACCACGGCTAGCTTGCCAGGCTCTGCCGTGCAGGCAGGATACTCTTGGTAGCTTGCCGGGTGCTCTGAGATATATATTTTTTTCTACCATATATGGTGTGGTAATTATAGAAAATGGGTAAGGAGTGTCTTATGATGTGTCCAGGAATATGTTCAGTCATATGTGAGGCACGGCCCACACATGTGGAAATCAGCCTGGAGCGTGAGGGTGGTTGGGTAGTGGAGGTCGGCTGACGGGGCTGGGTTCCTTGGGGCGGGGAAGGTTCGCACCCACCCCCCTTTGGGGCACCCTGAGTGAAAACAGCCTGGTGTGGAGAACTCTACCATCCTGTAGCACAAAAAGCTAGTGTTCTTTTCTTATAACTAAGTGGTATTCAATGGCATATAAATACAGTTACAATGTACATTAGAGTGCATCTGTCTTTCTGATTAGGATTTGGTGTTTTTGAGTAAAATGCACCTTACTAAAAGGGAGAACATATCTGTACCATATATAGAAAAGGCATTAACTCCACAACACATATACACAACAATCCCATCAATAAGTGAGGAAAAATTAACAGACACTTCCTTGAAGAAGACATAATTCTAGTCAACAGGCATATTAAAAAGAGTATCATCACTCATTATCAAGGAAATTCAAGTGAAAACAACAATGGATTATCACCTCACACCAGTGAATATGGTCTATTAAAAAATCCAAAAGTGCTGGTGGAGATGTGATGAAAATGGTATTCTCATTCTCTGTTGGTGGGAATGTCATCTGATTTGGCTTCTATGAAAAAAAAACTTTTTTGTGGGGGAGAGTCTTACTTTCATTGATAGATTAAGGACTTTCTGTCATATCTGTATGATTTCTTTAGAAACATACATGTGCCTGAGAGATAGTATGGGGGTTAAGACACTTGATTTTTGCTGGAACAGCCTCAATTTCATCTCTACTACTTATAGTGTCCCCTGAGCACAGTCAGGAATGATCCCTAGATAAGTCAAGAGAAATCTTGAGCACTGCCATGAGTATCCCTAAGCAGAGTCAAGAGGAAATCCCGAGCACTGCCAGGTGTGACTGAAACAAAAGAGAAGGAAAGAGAAAATTTAAAAAAAAAAACTAATCAATTTTGCATTATTCTTTCACCACTTGGTGGTATTAGAGTATTCAATTTGAACTGAGGGAGAGAGACAGAGAGAGACAGAGAGAGAAAGAGACAGAGATAGAAAGAAAGAGACAGAGACAGAGAGAGAGAGAGAGAGAGAGAGAGAGAGAGAGAGAGAGAGAGAGAGAGAGAGAGAGAGAGAGAGAGAACAGAGCCCAGTTCAATTCCTAGTCCCAGAATCAGATATGGTCCCCTTAGCCTACCTGGAGTTCATTCACTGCAGACCCAGGAGTACCAGAAGTAGCTCCTGGGCACTCCTGGATGTAGTCAAAAATGCCCTCAGAAAACAAATTTTGTCTCTGTTTCAAGTCAAGATAGTTTAGTCTGTTTTCCTGTTGTAAGACAAAATTGTTTACTGATATTCTCTCCTCTCTCTCTCTGTCTCCTTTTTCTCTCTTTTCTCTCTCCTCTCTCTCTCTACCTCTCTCTCTCTCTCTCTCTCTCTCTCTCTCACACACACACATACACACCTTGGAGCCTTATGGCCTGCAATACAGATACTGAAAGGTTGTCAGGTATATCCCTTTACCTACTTTCAACACTCTGTTCCTGACTTGTGGGCATCTTAGTCTGCAATGGAAGTAATTCTTTTTCTTCTCTTGCATTTACAAATTCAGGGACAAATATTCTGATCCTAATTTTTGCTACTCTTGACTTTATTTCTACTGAGGCAGCATTGGTTTACAATAGTGCAAATAAATGTTCATGTTCTAAGGGTTCAAGGTTATCTATCACATCCACCATCAAACCGCCAATATCCCTCAGCCACAGACCATGATCATAATCATCCAGTCATGCTTCTCCTTTCTTCATACTACATTGCTTTTGGTAGCCTTGAACGCATGTGAAATCTGATCATATGACTTAATTTCTCATTTTTCCTTCCTGTTCACACCATTCCAGAGATACTGGGCTCCCACCTCAAAACCTTTTTTTTTCTTTCAATTTTTACCCACCTGCAAGCATCAACACAATCAACGTTCTTTATAGAAATATCTAAATATTAGGGGTAATAATAAAACAATTCAATGAAATAAAGAAAAAGAATAGACACTAATGTCCCACACCTCTTTTGGTTTTTTTTATTAAAAAAGTCTCACTTTTTTAATCAAATTATCCTTAAACCCAGTTGTAACTCTGAAATTTCTTCCCAGCTGTCACTAACCATCTCTTTCCCAAACTTCTTCACAGAACTTATTACATTTTAATACATTTACTAATAAATTAAATGTCAGAATAAAAGATACTCTTACATTATTTTTATCTTTGTCAACTAGAACGTAACCCTCATATTTCGCTAGCTTTTTCCCTGTACCAGAAGCAATACTTTAATAATGAAAAGGAATTGCAGAAATATTTGGTAAGTATGTACCATGTATATCCCAAAGGGTGTTTGCCTTGCACGTAGCTGAACAGGGTTCGATTCTTCCACCCCTCTCGGAGAGCCCAGCAAGCTACCGAGAGTATCCCACCCACACAGCAGAGCCTGGCAAGCTCCCCGTGGCATATTTGATATGCCAAAAACAGTAACAAGTCTCACAACGGAGACGTTACTGGTGCCCGCTCTAGCAAATCGATGAACAAGGGGAGGAAATTCCTATAGTGCTACTGAGAACCTATTAGGTGTAACATTTACATATATCATGATTTGCTTAATTATACATACAGAGATTTATGTACATTCTTGGCAACCAGAATGGTATAAATAAGAAACTTAAAATTTCTTAAAATTCAATTTGTGGGTTTAAGTCTTGGTCATATAATGATAAAACACCTTTCCCTTCACCAGTACTCATTTTTCACCACCAAGAACCCCAATATACGGCCCCGACCACCCCTTCCAATGCCTGCGAGGCAGATAATTTCTACTTAACTTTTCCCAAAGTGTTTCAATAAATAAATATAAGAAGAAAAAAATAAATAAAATTATAAATAAAAAAGTAAGGTGGAGCTCATGTCCAATTCAATCAGCTAATCAGTGGCTGAATAAATAGCAGTGCTCCTACATTAAAAAAAAATTCAATTTCTGGAAAAAAAAATCAGCTTGTGATTCTCTAATACCAGGAATGGAATGTGGAAAGGTGGCCAGTACACTGACAATTTTGTCCTGCTGAACACAACTCTAGGTGCCTCTCCCAAGTGCCTTACAAGCACTGCAACAGGGCACAAGATCAAAGCAAAGTTTAACACTGAAAGTTTCTGAGTGCAAATAATATCCCATCTAGTTATACGTAAGCAAAAGGGAATTTGCTAAGAAGCTCCTGGGTAATTTCCAATATCTCTGAAATAGCCAGCTAAAAAAATCTGGTCGGGGGGTATGGTGCCGCCAGCAGGTCAATCTGTACCTGTGAGGCGAGTGCATCAGCAGCCTCATGGCGCCTTCAGACTTCCAGATACCCCAAAATTGCTGCTGTGCCTTTGGCCAGACCCCAAAAACTTGGGGCAAAGTTTACCAAGAAAGTAAATGGCCAAAAGTTAGGTATGAGGGAAACACACCCACAAACCACCTCCGGCTCAGCTATATAATTGGAGGCAAGGCCTCTTTGGTTCCCGATTGAACTGCTTAATGGACATGATCCCAGAGACTCAGAAACGAATCTCAGAACCCAGTGGCTTTAGGTAGAAATGCGTCTGGTCTCTGCAGTAGGCTACCGGTGCTGGGTCAACCCAGGTGGGAATAGGTTTCATGCCTTGGCCTGTTCCCCCTGGTGGCCCAGTGGCCGCCATCCGTCTGAGGCCACTGGATAGTCACATTTGGGCTCCCAGAGATGAGATACACAGTGCCTCACGGGATGGGGGTGGAGCCGGGCTTGTCCTCCCCACCCCAATGAGACCCCAAGTCATCGCCCACGAATGGCCTCTCTAGCTCCTGATCAAGCTGCTTAACGGCCATGATCCCAGAGACTCAGAAACAAATCTCAAAACCCAGTGGCTTTTGGCAGGAATGCATCCGGACTCCACAGTACGTTACTGTTGCCGGGCCACTCCAGGGAGGAAAGGGTGTTGTCCCTCCGCCTGCTCCCTCTTGGCGACTTGGTGGCTGTCATCCTCCAGAGGCCATTGGACAGTCAGGCTTGGGCACACAGTGACGAAACTTGTTGGGCCTCACGGGATGGGGGAGGGGGGGCAGAGCCGGGCCTGTCCTCCCCACCCCAACGAGACCCCAAGTCATCGCCCACTTTTGGAGTACACGGAGCTTAGGTTTATCAGATTGTACCCATCACAGTGCTCCCGAGTCACTCCCATTACTTTGTCTGTCTGTAACCACTTCTATGCTCTCTTCCCCAACCAGTTTGTAAGGTCTCATCCTGCTTAGACACTGAAGCTGTACTGTAAGTTAATATTGCCTTTCTCCTCTCCTTATGTCTTTTGAGCAGTTTACCTTAATGCAATGTCCTTTTGTATAGATACAGGAAGACAATTAATTAATATGCTCCATAACTTAGGAATTGATTGGCTTTGAATATTATTCAATCCTGGGCATCTGCCTTCTCAGCTTAAGCCTCAGTTGCCCTCACTTCCTAGCACTCCAAGGGCAGGGTCCCGACGTGGGACTGGATGGAACCAGGGCAAGCCGGTAAGTTATGTGCTACCCTGGCATCGTGATGGGCCAGGCCAAGGTGCCACGATTCTTAACTATAAGTTAAGAGGTTGATCATAGGCAAATGCTGTCATGATCCAATAGTAACGACGAGACTAGGGCCCTGCTGCTAGGAATAGGAAAGATATCTGACCTGAGCACTGCAGTCTGAGATTGAGATGGCCCTGAGAGAGCAATTCTATAAGCTCAAAGTATTTCTTACTGTGTCCATACAAAAGGATTAATATTATGTATGCTTATATGTTGGTTGGACAAGGAGAGGAGAAACACGTCCTAGAAGCAGTTTCCTGTGTGTCCTGACTAGCTTGGATGAGACTGCTTTCTCCCCTTCAAACTGTCTTCAGTAAATGATTTCAGTATATTGAGACAGTTTCCCCGTTCTCTCAGAACCCTAGCTGGTCTTAGTTATGCAGATCTCAGGTGGTAGCCAGGATTGATCTTTGGGATGTGGATTCCCAGCTCTAGCCAGGCTGGTCTTTGGGATGCAAATCAAGGTGCTTGCAGCTTGTGAAAGTGCTTGTGAAAGGTTTCAGCTTGGCTTTGTATCTTCTTTCCGGAGGCCAGTATCACTGGCCTGCTGATGTAAGGAAACAATGTATGGTTTGCCACCTCAATGTTCTTTCTGTAACTCCTTTTGATGACATCACTGTAATGCGCCTTTTAGAGGGACTATGACCTATATAAGGGAGATTTCAGGGCTCTCTGGGGGGACACGTGCATCAGAGAACCTGGGAAGATGGGGCTGAGGACAGAAGCTGGGAGAACAAAGGTGCACGTGCTCGAGGATTCCTGAGGCCTCCATGACATACATCTCTTCCATGTAATAAACGGCTGCTAAGACCAACCAGCTTGGCCTCGTTTCCTTCCTTCGCCTGACCATCGCCATCGACCTCCCTGGAGTGGGGAAGCGGCCTGACCGCCGGCCTTTTTATTTTTTGTGTGTTTACACAGCCCATGAATGGCCTCTCTGGCTCCTCATCAAGCTGCTCAACGGCCATGATCCCAGAGACTCAGGAGTAGATCTCTAAACCCAGCGGCTTTTGGCAGAAATCCCTCCAGATTTAAGTGTGAAAATTTCGGAATTTCAAAACCACGTGGCCCTACTGCAGCCACACGACATCATATGTTATTCATAACCAGCAATAGAACACAAATTGTCTATTGTTGCCTTTTCAGCAGATCTGAGTGCTGGGGTAAAATCTCAAATAATGGTGGGTCTGGTGTTGAAATAGTGAATGTGATCAAAGTAGAGAGAGAGTAATGTGGAAATCATCTGCCCCACAGGCAGGGGGAGGGTGTGGGATGGGGGTATACTGGGATTTTTGGTGGTGGAGAATGGGCACTGGTGAAGGTACGGGTGTTTCATTGTATGACTGAGACTTAGACCCAAAAGCTTTGTAACTGCTCTCATGGTGATTCAATAAATAAAATTATAAAAAATGGGGAAAAAAAAGTAAGGTGGACTTCATGCACAATTCAATCAGCTAATCAGTGGCTGAATAAATAGCAGTACTCCTTAAAAAAAAAAAAAGAAATCTGGTCATTAATTGGCCAGAAACAATGCACAAATTAAAATCACAGATTACTCCGAGAAGAACACCCCACCTCTATGTCACTAAGGGAACATGGGATTTTAAACGTTAAAGTCAAAACTGAAACAACTTTAAATGATTTAGCTTTTGGCCCATATTCTAGGGCTATCAGTTATGCAAGTTTAAGTTAAAAATAGGAGATTCCCCATCTTCCTTTGAAAACAATTCAACCATTGCACTGACATTTTAATAATTCATCACTGTTAGGACATTTTGATACTATTTTGTTTATTCGAAAGAATCAGTCTGCTTTTCCCAATTCTCCTTTGACATAGTTGGTGGCTGAGAGCTAAAAAGAGATGGTCCTTAGGGAAATTTTTAATTACCATTTTTAATTTCCCTACTCATGGTTGGTCTATTCAGGTTTTCTACTTCCTCCTGATTCAGTCTTGGGAGGTTATTATGATTCTAAAAATACATCCTTTTTTTTTTAAAAGCTTCTCCAGTTCATTGGCATTTTAGTGTAACCCCTTACTTACATTTGTATTTCTGAGATATTTGTGTCATTTCTCACCTTTCATCTTTGATCTTATAGGGGTTTTCTCTTTTTCTGCCTGTCTATGTAAATATTTCTTTTGAAAAAAGAGCTCATTTCAATTTCCCCTTTGCTGTTTTCCTCATTTCGACATCACTAAACGCCAAAGTAGAAGAAAATATTAAAAGTTAGACCAGATTTCTAATTGATTTCCGCTTTCAATTTTATTATTATTTCCTTCCCTCTACTTACTTCGGGACTTAGCTTTTGCCCTTTTTCTTGTTTTCTAGTTTCTCAAGCTGTAAGGTTACTTGAGTTTTTTTTTTTCTTGTATATCGATGTAATTCTGTATTGCCGTGAAGTTCCCCTATGTTACACTCTTGCTAGATCCCTTACATTATGACAGTTTGCCTTCATTCTCATTTATTCCAGAAAATCGTTTGATTCTTTAATTTCCTCTTTGAGCCAGTGGTTGTTTAACAAGTTTCCAAGTTTTGAGCCTAACTGTGCCCTGGGTTTCTTCTTATAGTTAATATTAGAAACAAATTAGAACACAAAAATGATCAGCTACATTTGTGATGATAGATAAAGTATAAATTTTTTTAAATCTTTTTTTTTGGGGGGAGGGGAGTGTAAAACACCCCAGCTGTGCAAGGCAATCACCTTACTCCAGAGCAAGCTGGGAGTGCCTCCCGCCATTACATTATAGGTATGATAAAGTAATATTTAGCACTGCAGCACTGTCCTCCCATTGTTCATCCATTTGCTTGAGAGGGCCCAGTAACGTCTCCATTGTGAGACTTGCTGTTACTGTTTTTGGCATGTCGAATACGCCACAGATAGCTTGCCAAGCTTTGCCATGCAGGCGAGATACTCTCAGTAGCTTGCCAGGCTCTCCGAGAGGGGCAGAGGAATCGAACCTGGGTCCGCCAGGCTGGCCATGTGCAAGTCAAACGCCCTACCACTGTGCTATTGCTCCAGCTCAAAAGTAATATGTATGTATATTAAAAATTAACACTATAAAATTATGAGAAAATAAAACCAAGTATCAGTGCATTTCAAGTCTTCTTGTCCGTGTACTTTTTTTACTCCTTTAGTAAGTATGTCATATGGCCTAGAGTTAATATCAAGGTTAAAGCACTTGTCTTGTATGTGGCTAAGCCAGGTTCAATTCCTGACAAAACATATAGTTCCCTGAGCACAGTCAGGAGGGATTCCTGAGTACTCACACAGCCTCCAAGGTACCACCAGGTAAAGCTCCACCAAAAAAAAAAAAAAATGGTATAACTGGATTGTTGATTTAATGAATTAAAATCAGCAATTCAGATTCTGGATATTGTAAAGAGTGCTGCAATGAACAAACAAGTGCAGATGTCACTTCGACTATACTTTTTTGCCTCTCTGGGATATATTCCCAGGAGTGGTATTGCTGGGTCAAATGGGAACTCAAGTGCCCGAGAACAGATGACTGGTTAAAGAAACTTTGGTACATTTACACAATGGAGTACTATGTAGCTGTTAGAAAAGACGAAGTCATGAAATTTACATACACGTAGTACTACATGGAAAGTATCATGTTAAGCGAAATGACTCAGAAAGAGTGGGATAGACATAAAAAGATTGCATTCATCTGGGGGACATAAAGTAACAAAATAGGAGATTAATATCCAAGAATAGCAGAGATCAGTACCAGGAGGATTACCCCATGGCTTAGAGGCCAGCCAGGCATTCTAGGGGAAGGGCAGCTCAGATAGAGAAGGGAGCACCAAATAAAGGGTGTTGGGAGGATCCTCCCAGGATGGGAGAAGCATGCTGAAAGTAGACTATAGACCAAACATGATTGCCACTCAATGCCTCTTTTGAAAACCACAACACGCAATAGGAGAGAGAGAACAAAAGGGAATGCCCTGCCACGGAGGCAGGGTGGGATGGGGGAGATGGGGGGGTGGGAGGGATACTGGGATCCGTGGTGGTGGGAAATGGGCACTGGTGGAGGGATGGATATTTGATCATTGTATAATTGAAACCCAAACACAAAAATTTGTAAGTCTACAGCTGTACCTCATGGTGTCTCACTAATAAAAATTTTTTTAAAAAATCAGCAATTCATCAAAGTATATCACCATTCCACTGAAATCTTCCAATATTGCCATAAACTCAAAATAGGTATAGAAACAGAAGTGGTTGGGCAGTGAGAATTTAAGAAGAGCTAATGTGAGATCAGACTAATCAGATGGAAATATCAATAGCTTCGTTCAAAATTTACATTCACCTCAGTCCTTAGAAGAGTAGAAATTATTTCTATTTTATAGTTCAAGGAAATCCGCTGCATACACATCCTTTCTACCGTCAAGTGTCTTTTCTCCACTATTGGTAATGTAGCTTTCCCACACAATCTACCAGATTTCCTAAGGACTGAGATAAGGAAATTAATAAATGAAATGATCAGCTGTATAATTTGTGGTGACAAGAAATTATCTCTTCCAATGAATGTACGAGTGCAGATGGTGTTTCTGCTGTGTGTTTTGGGCCTCCAAGGTGTATTTCCAGAAGTGGTATTGCGGGGTCAAATGGGAACTCAATTTCTGGTTTTGTCAGGAATGTCCATATTGTTTTCCAAAATGGCCTGACCAATTGGCATTCCCGCCAACAGTGAAGGAGAGTCCCTTTCTCCCCCCATTCGTGCCATCACTGGTTGCTCTTGTTCTTTTGGATATGTGCCAGTCTGTGGTGTGAGATGGTATCTCGTTGTTTTGATTTGCATCTCCCTGATGATTAGTGATGAAAAGCATTTTTTCATGTGTCTTTGGCCATTTGAATTTCTTCTTTGAGAAAGTTTGTTCATTTCATCAACGCCATTTTATGCTGGGATTGAATTTTTTTTTCCTTATAGAGTTCAACTAGTGCCTTGTATATCTTTGATACTAACCACTTATCAGAAGGGTATTGGGTGAATAACCTTTCCCATTCTGTAGGCTCTCTTTCAAAATAGGCAGAATCTGGAAACAACCTGAGTGTCCAAGAATAGACAAATGGATAGAGAAACTATGGCAAATCTACCCAATGGAATGTAATGCAGCAGTTAGGAAAAATGAAGTCATGAAATCTGCCAATAAATGGTGGACATGAGAGAGTCATGCTGAGTGAAATGAGTTAGAAGGAGGACAGATATAGAATGGCTGCATTCACTTGTGGTGTATAAAAAATACACAGAGTAGAAGACTAATATCCATGGCCAAGGAAAACAGGGACTAGGAGGACTGGTCAGTAGCTGAAATCAACCACAAGTGTGTGGGGGGCAGTACAATTAATAGCTGGGAATGACCACACTGAACAAGAACTGAGCACTAGCAGTAAGTAAAGGGATATTCATGATAATCTTTCAGTACCAATATTGCAAACCACAATGTCTAAAAGGGGGGGTGGTGTGATGGGAGGGAAACTGGGGACACTGGAGCTGGGAAAAGTACAGTGATGGAGGGATGGATATTGGAACACTGTATGATTGAAATCTAATCATGAACAGCTTTGTAAGAGACTATCTCACAGTGATTCAATAAAAGAGTTCACGATCACGATCATGACCATCCTGTTGTTCGTCGATTGCCTCGAGCAGGTCCCAGTAACAGCTCCTTCATCCTAGCCCTGAGATTTTTTAAAAAGTGTCATATTCAAGGCTCTTTCAGGCTTAGGAAAATGAGACCCATCATGGTTACTGGTATTTGGCATATGGGGTACGTTACAGGGAGTTTGACAGACTCTGCCTTGTGGGCAGGACACTTTTGGTATCCTGCCAGTTTGTCCAAAGTAAGAATGAGATAAGATGTTGCACGGCCGTGAATGCGGCCGTGCTCTTCAGGAGCTGGGTTTTGGATCTTGGCCATTGATGGGATTACAAGGCGCCAGGGGGCCAGTTGGTGGGTGTGACCCCTGCCTACTGGAAGGTGGAGGATCTGGGTGGAGGATGCTCAGCCCCGATCCAAGTAGGCTTGGAGATCTCAGCCCCGGGACCTGCATGCTTTTGTTCCTCTGCCGGTACCTTCATGCATGTGGAGAGTGGTCTCAGCATGGTGGTGGCTAGTTCTGGAGGTCTTCAGCTGCCGGAGCCCTGGTCGGGGCGGGGAGGGAAACTCAACCAGCCCTCCTCCAAGGGGCCCCGGCGAGGACAGCCAGGAGCAGGGGCAGGAGACTGCACTGTTCTCTCCCGGGAGCTGGGTTTTATAGATAAATAAAATAAAAGAGTAAAGTAACAAAAACAAAACAAAAATAAAAACCAAATGACTGCTGATTAAAAAAATCTCTTCCACACTTCTGCATATGCTGCTGCTATCTTTAGAACAAAGCTTCATTAAAATTGATCTTTCTGTCCTAAATTGTCATTATTTTCTATACACATAACCTCTCAAATCCTATCACCTTTAGGATAAGAACTTAATCCTGTTTACTTTCTCTTGATCACTAATATCCCATAGAATAAAAAACAAAATGCATTTTTCAAATATTTGTAACGCTTTTATAAGATGCTGCACATCTTATATTACTTGGGAGCGTCACTTATTTACTCCAATTTAAACACATGTTAGATAACAGTGTTAGCGGATTTTAAAAAGTACCTTTATCTTAGGGACTGGAGAGGTAATAGAGTGGGTAGGAAACTTACCTCGCACGCTACCAACCCAGGTTGCTTCCTCTACACTACAAAGGTCCCCCAAGACTGCCAGGAGTAATCCCTGAGAACCACTGGGTGTGGCCCCAAAACAACACAAAAACCAAAACAAAATGGTACTCTTATCTTACATATCTTAAAGAGCAGCTTTATAATAAGATGTAATATAAAGCAGTAGTACAAGAAGTATTTGGTAATGTGCAGAAGTATTATGTCTGAAATGCTTGATTTTTCTAACAAAAATATTAAGTTCTACATTTAAATAGTTCTATAAATTCCATCACACTATTGATACCCACTATAAGCTAGACTAGGTTTCTACAAAGTGAAATCTAGATTATTAGAAAAAAATTAAACCACCTCTAATAAACCTCCATAAATTCATGTTATAAATTTTTTTTAAAAGTGTAATGCTATTGTTGAGAGGCCTTTAAAATCACTGAAGCCTGGAGAGTTTAAATTATCCAAAAGCACCCTCTAGTGGCACTGGAGCAATCTACAATAAAAAAACAAACACAATTTACAGAAAGCAGTTTTCTGATTTTTAAAACTTCTGGGGCTGGAGGGATAATACAGGAGATAAGGCACTTGCCTTGCATACGGCTGACCCGGGTTTGGACCCCCAGCAACACATCTGGTCCCCCAACTCTACCAGGAGTGATACCAAAGCACAAAGCCCGGAGTAAGCCGTTAGCATGGCTAGGTGTGGTCCCCAAACTAAAAATATATGTAAATTAAAATTCTAAGCAAAAAATCAAAATGAGTATCATTCCCATTTAACTTTAATATGCTCTGCTGCATATATTTACTAATACAGTTAAAGACCAATCTATCCTGCTAACAGTTTACTATTTCAGGCCAAAGTGACAGTACAGCAAGTAAAGTACTTGCCTTAAGGGAATCCTCAGCACCACATCTGGTCCACCAAGCACATTCAGGAGTGGTCCCTGAACACAGAGCCAGGGACAAACCCTGAGCACTGCCAGATGTGGCACCAAAACAAAAGGGTAATATTTAAGACTAAATATTTCTTTACAGCATCAAATGCATATGCCTGCAATGTAAATAAATAAACTCTGCTCACTCTGAAACTGTGTAAATCCCTTTTGATCACTACCGGACGTTCTGGGCCGGAGTGATAGCACAGTGGTTAGGGCATTTGCCTTGCACGCAGCCGAACTGGGTTCAATTCTTCCGTCCCTCTCGGAGAGCCCGGCAAGCTACCAAGAGTATCTCGCCCGCACAGTAGAGCCTGGCAAGCTACCCGTGATGTATTTGATATGCCAAACACAGTAACAAGAAGTTTCACAATGGAGACGTTACTGGGCCCGCTCAAGCAAATGGATGAACAACAGGAGGACAGTGCTACAGTGCTACCAGAGATTCTAGTTATGATCAAGTACTGAAAATGAGTCTAAGGAAAACTGAATTCCACCTACACATTTCTAAAATGATCGTATTTTCACTAGGGGCAGCTTACAATTAAAATTTTAAACATAACTGTCCAACCATCAAGCATTTTTTACCATTAGGTAAAATGTACCTAACTACAAAGATTTTTCTTTTCTTCAACCTCAACTCTAAAAAAATTTCAGTTGCTAAATGTTGTTGGCTATAAACAGTATACCTAGACACTTAAACTCTTTTGATGAAATACATAAAATACTTCTAAATCACTCCAAGAAGTAATAACTTAAGAATTTTTGAGAAAATGCTTCAATAATAAACCATTTATGAAAAATCTCTATTTGACTTTATACACTGTCTTTGTATTTTAGTTCCTCTTCTACCTAAATCTGGCTAGAGGGCATTAATAAAAACCAATTCACATTTTTTCTTCATGTCTTTATTGAATAGTTTCAAAATGAAGACATTATGTATGATAAAATCATAGTGAACAAGAGAAAACAGCAGCCATCATAATTTTGATTTTCCGAGCTAATAATTTTTAAAATAATGTACAATATTTTTACATTCTAAATGTAAGGTTACAATCATTTTCTTTCTTCTACCATAATGGCAAAGATTTATGTAAATAAATAAAAATAGAATAAATGATACATAGATCTAAGAAAGTCTTCAAAACTAAGATATTGCACAACAAACTGAAGTGAGAGAAATAAAATATAAAGATGCATTCAAATACATTGTCACAACATACTTCATAATTTATAAATATCTTTCTTCTACTTACTGTTGATAATATCTGAGCTCTGGAATTGAATGATTTCTTACCAATTTGTTTTCCTGTGGTACATTATACATTTGCTTGCTACTACAGGATTCAGAAACAAACATGGGCCACTTTATTTCTTCCTTGGGCAGACAAAAATTATATGATCATAAAACAATAGTTGAAAAAATTGTGTTCATTCCTAGATAACAGTAAGTTCTTCTTCATAACTTCTTATGAATTAAGATAGAAGAACGCAAGCTATTAAAATGGAAGTCTAATATATACAGTATTCGCCAAAATTTATTACAGCTTATTCTAGTTAAATGATAAGTGAATAAAGGCAACCAAAATTGTTTTTAGGAAAGAAACTATAAGGTAAGTTAAATGATAATCATTTTTCTACTGTTTTTATTCTCTGCCTTTTTAAAAATAAAATACCCTAATAAAATTATAAAGCATGTAAGTATACATAAATTTCAGACAAAAATTTCTACACTGATTTTCACAGCGAAGCAGAAACATAAACAAGAAGCTAAAATTTTTCTAAAATATAATAGATTTGTTTACCAAATGAATAAGCTCTCAGGTTTAATTCAACAGTAGCTTTCACTGAATTGCTAAATATAGTTGCAGAAATGATGAGATCTACTACTAAAATACGTTACCCTGAAAGTGACGATTAAAACTTGCATTTTAATTAAAGAGAAAGTAAATAAATGAATTATGCATCAAAATAATATATTTTAGTGGCTTTTTATTGTGATAAGCAGTGTTTCAACATCAGACACTAGAAATGAAGCAAGTAGGAAAAATTAGTCTCTTAACCTACTCATAACTACATCTAACTACACTTTCAAGGGACTAAAATTTATTTACTTTCTAAATTTTTTAAATTATAAAGTATGTATTTATACTGGGGCAAGGGAGTGTGGGCAAAACTCTGTGGTGCTCAAAGCTTACTCCTGGCTCTGTGCTCAGGGATCACTCCTAGAAATGCTCAGGGAACTATATGGGATGCTGGGAATCAAAAGCAAGTTGGTTGCATACAAGGCAAGAGCCCTACCCACTGTACTATCTCTCCAGCCCTAAAATTTAAATACTTTTACCTGCATGCATGCCATTCACTAAAAATTGATCACATTATTATTAGGTAAGGAGGTTTGTTTTAAAATCTATGAAAGCAATTTCTTCTAAACTCAAAACCATAGAAATAAACATGTAGAATTTTACAAGTAATTTTATGCATTTTATATTATATAGTTTAGCTCAGCAAAAATGAAATAGCAAAATACTCTTCAGACATGAAATTTGGGCAAAAAAACAGCAAAGGTGATGTTTTAAGAAAACTGGGAGTAAAAGGAATAAACATATATACATATATGCATATATATTCAAACTAAAAGATACCATGGTAAAAATCAATAATTTATAGAGTAAGGAACTGTTGTATTTTTAGTCTTTTATCTCTTAAAAGGAAATAGCATAATTACATTTTCAAAGAATGAGTGAAGATCATAGATAATATCACATATAACAATACAAATAAAGCAAACATAAACTTCAGGGCTATTTTTTTTTCCTTTTTAGAGAGTATTTATAAATTTAACTCTGGAAGAGCTCTACAGGAGAATGACCTCACATAACTAGGTGTAACAAAAATATTCTCTTCCATTTCAAAATTCCAAGCATCCCATCCTACTATGATACTTTCTGAATAGACACTAAGAGAATGTTCATCCTGTTTATTCAATGTAATGATTTAAAAAGAAAGCTTGAAGGGCTGAGCACAAGAGTTCGGGGGTTTGTGAAGGCATACTTAATGTGCTTTAACAACAGTAACAGAAAAATAATAGCCAAGTTAATGATTACACTTGAAATTATCTCCTGTCTTGTGACAATTTTCTCCAATGGCACAATTTGGGGTTTCAGGTGTTTATTACATACAGTATATGTACACTATATACACATATATACATATAATATAGCAAGAGATTATGCTTCAAAAACTGCTGAAAAATTATTTGAATAATTTTAGCATAAAATTAACTAGATGAAGTGCCAAAGCTGTCCAAATAGCAACAGCCTTACAACTCTGATTTTAGGTCGTTTCCTTTTGAGATTCTTTTCACAGGACCATTCTTCTAATGCCACATTCACAGCAATATTTTGCCCATTCCACAGGGTATTTAGTCCCACACTCATGGCAGAATTTTGGCAAGTGTCCAGAATTTCCTTCAATGCCTTTAATATTTCCACCATTAAGTGATGCTACATAGTCTCCATCAGGTCTGAAGGACAGAAAAACAGTAGAAACACAAAGTTCTTGTTAGCAGTTTCAACCACATAACCCTGGAAACAAGAAATACACATTAAATATAAATAAGTTTGCTTAATCTCATTTTCTGTTTTTGTTTTGGGGCGATACCCAGTGGTACTGAGGGCTTACTCCTGACTTTGCCTGGTGGTGTTGAGGGACCAACAAGCCAGCCAGGAGTGATTCCTGAGTGCAAAGTCGGGAGTTACCCCTGACCACTGCCAGGTGTGGTCCAAACCACACTCCCCGCTCCCCCCGCCCCTTCTAAAAACAAAACAGAACAGAAAAGCTGTCTTAAGTCTGGGAAGACACCTCAAGTCTGAAGCATGTACTTTATTTTATACTTCAGAAGCCCAGGTTTGATTCCCAACAAACACATAGTTGCTGGGCATCCTTCGGATTGGCTGTCAAAGACCAAGTCCCTGGAGTAACTCCTGAACACTTCTGGATATGGCCCAAACACCAAATAATAAGAATAACAACAACACTTTTCAAAATAGTTAAAAAGGTCCTCCAATAAAAACACACACTGAAGTTTATTTTACACTCAGATTTGAAGTTCACATAAGCAACAGCTAAAGTATTTCAGGACCACTAAATTTACTGTGCAAAATGAACTAGCGGGTGGAAACATACTAAACAAAAACATACACAAACAGGCTGAAAACTAGGAAGTGGGGCACTTAGAACTGGTAATATCCTAAAAAGGCATAAGATGGGGCTGGAGAGATAGGAACTTGCCTTCTGCACAGCCGACCACGAACACGGTTGGATCCTGGCAGCCCATGGGCTCCCAAAGCAATGGGTCATGAGAAAACCCTTAAGTTATAGAACTACTTTCAATACTGAACTTGAAACGAGTTCATCTTGAATTCAGTCCTCCCGTTGTTCATCAATTTGCTCGAGCGGGCCCAGTAACGTCTCTATTTTTCAGACTTGTTATTACTGTGTTTGGCATATTGAATATGTCACGGGTAGCTTGCCAGACTTGATCGTGCGAGCGAGATACTCTTGGTAGCTTGCCGGGCTCTCCCAGAGGGGTGGAGGAATCGAACCCGGCTCGGCCGGGCCAGCTGCACGCAAGGCAAACGCCCTACCACTGTGCTATCGCTCCAAAACGTGCTTTATTATTCTCCTCTTTCCAAGTTTGGGTTTTGTTTTTGTTTGTTTGTTTGTTTGAGGGCACCCTGCTCAGCTAGAATCTTAGACCTTTAAAGGATCTATTATTTGATTTATAGAGTAAAAACTACCATGTTGCAGTTCAGCTATGAATCTGGTAGAAATAAACAAATGTCTTTGCGCCTTTATAACAATAACTAAAGAAAAGGGAAATACTATGTCCAAACTATTTCCTTATTGTACAATTAAAAGACCTTGTAATTCATAATCTTCAATTTTCTATAAATTACCCCAACACATATTTTGGAAAACTACATATTTTAATTTTCACTATTAGCACAGCCTAGCTAAACGTACCTGCATGTGTAGCTCTCATATGTTTTTCTTTTGCTTGTTTGTACACCCGAGGCAGGATTTCGTGCCAAACTAGGCGGTGTGGAATTTCGAGGTTTGATGTTAGTTCTAGAAAAGATGGAATGAGAAAACTTTACTTAATAGCAAGCATATATACTTGATTTGCTTATTTGCATAATTAATAGGCTGTAGAAGTAAATCAAAGGATTAAAATCGAAATAACTTCTAAATCTAAAAGCAACAGTAGTTAAGTATAAACCAAGGCAATTTACACTTTCTACTATTAGTAGTGGTATCAATTATTAATTAAAGCATGTATGTCATATATAAAATTTATAGGTTAATCACCTAAAAGTAATCCTTGTAAAAGTATAAATCTATAGTTCCCTCAAAATAGAGGCATATTTTGTTAAGTACTTATGGATCATTAAATAATGTATTAGCCATAGATGATGTAGGTAAAAAAATGAATGAAACATTAGTACGCCACGTTATGACAAAAATTTCCAATTTGTAAAAAAACAGCTCTTGGAAACAGCAACTGAAATTAAAAAAGGTTAAAATTATTTTTCACTATAGACAAAATTTCCTTAATTTCACCAACAGCCTGGGATGGCTGGTATCAGTGGAAAAGGAGTTTTGGTTGGAAAAGCACTGAATTTCTTTTCTAGAATTTCAGGAATCAACAGAAGCTTAGAGGTATGAGAAGAGTGGGTTGAAGTATAGACTTTGGGATTCAGGTGAATCCGCGTGGAAAACCCAACTGGTATTCAAGAGCTCTGTGACAGCAGTCAACTTTTGTAAGTCTAAATTTTCCAATTAACAAACTATGACCATCATCGCTTGTCTTAGAGGAAGTTAGGAGAACTAAAACATACTTCAGATAAGTATCCAGCATCACTAATGAAGAAGCTGCTACGATCACTCCCACTATGAATACTGCTCCTGCTGCATATGAATTAGTGCAAGCTAACACAATGATGTGATGTTATGCCCATTACGACATGTCAACTATGACACGCCCACTACACTTCTAATTGGCTTCAAAACATAAATTTATTCCATCTTGCAGATAATCTTATGAAGTAGGAAGAAACTACTTTCATTTTTCAAGTGGGTCAAAAAGTAGGTAAGAAAATTAACTGTTCTGCCCACTAGTAAGCTGCAGAATCAGGGACCAGTGGTTTGAAAAAGGGTTATTTTCCACCTTCTTCTTTATCAATTTAAGTCAAATATTTCCAATTTGATAGATAAGCACTGTTATTTCATAAACAATCAGAGTGTGTCTTAAAATGCTTTTTTTTTTTTTTGCTTTTTGGGTCACACCCAGCAATGTACAGGAGTTACTCATGGTTCATACACTCAGAAATTACTCCTGGCAGTGCTCGGGGGACCATATGAGATGCTAGGAATCGAACCTAGGTCAGCTGCATGCAAGGCAAACGCCCTACCCGCTGTGCTATTGCTCCAGCCCCAAAATGCCTTTTTTTAAAAAAAAATTTTATTAGTGAATCACTGTGAGGTATAGTTACAGATTTACATATTTTCATTTAAAATGTCTTTAGATAGATACTAACTTCGTAATCTGTGGCTGAAATTCTTCTCTGCTTATATTACAAAAGGTGAAGAGGGTGTCCTAAGATCAGAAACAGCTAACTCTAAATCCTATGCAGATAACAACATCAATTTTTCAAATACTTCCTACTAAATTTTTAATGAAAAATGTCAGATACAGTAATATATACGTTTCCCACTATATTTAATCTTCACAAAAGAAAAGTTAAAGAAATTCATGTGCTGAGAGATTAAATTGAAAAGCTCATGTGTGGTCAGAGTACTTAAAACTTGAACCCTGGTGGATCATACTACAAAATCTATATTCTTATGCAATGGTGCCCTTCACAGAGAATGTCGAGACTAATTTCTTTTAAAAGTATGTCTAAGCTTCTACAAGCAAATATCACCTTGGTTTATAGATGAGTTACTCTGGGCTTACTAAACAGACACTGCTAGGCCTGTAAATCTGAAGAAATTTATTCTACTCACATTCGTACACATCCTCTATGGATGTTTTAGAACAATGGAAGCACCTTTTAGAGGTACTTTTTAAGCCTAAAACATTGCAAAACTGGAATTCCCACAGTGAGTGTCCTAAGAATCGAAAAGGTCACTTATGGCTCTAGATCAAAGTCTTACTGGAAACCTTAAATCATCCATATAATTAAATACATGATATATAAATAAGCATATTCATGCATACATACCTTGTCAACATAATATAAAACCCTTCAGATAATTTTTAAAAATGCCTTAAAATTCAGAAAAAAAATGTAAGGTATCAACAGTGGCTACCAATAGTAAAAGATTATAATGTATTTTTACCTTTTCTCTGAGGTGAATCTTACTAACAAAAACCAGTTTTAGTCATTCATTTTTTGGTGGGGGGAGGGGCACATGGGGGAATGAGGGCGCACATCCAGTGGTGCTCAGGGCTTACTCCTGGTTCTGCACACAGTGATCACCCCTGGTGGTACTCTGGGAACCATATGAGTTGCCGGAGACCTAACAAAAGTCTGCTGTGTGCAAGGCAAGTACCACACCTGCTGTCCTATCGATCTCTCAGGCACGCAGGTTTAGTTATTCTTAAGACTGTAGCACTGTAGCACTGTCCTCCCATTGTTCATCTATTTGCTCGAGCGGGCAGCAGTAACGTCTCCATTGTGAGACTTGTTGTTACTGTTTTTGGCATATGAAATACCCCACGGAGAGCTTGCCAGGCTCGACCCTTCGGGCGGGATACTACTGGTAGCTTGCCAAGCTCTTCGAGAGGTGCGGTGGAATTGAACCCAGATTGACCACATGCAAGGCAAACACCCTAGCCACAGTGCTATCACTCCAGCCCAATAAGAAACATTTTAATGCTTAAAATGTCTCATACCACTCTCACGTGGGAAACATTTCTTTCATAAGTCTGAAAAGTGCTAACCTTATTTTATAGTTATAAACTGTGACAGGTCCAACAATAGTAAAAGGTCTCATTTTGGACCTGGACTCAAATCTATCTTACTGCTAACGCAAAGGCTACAGAAAGAAGGTACTTCTCATACCCAGTAGAATATGATAGCAGGCCTTGGCTATATTACTTCTGCTAAATAATATATTTTGATTCTAATAAGTAATTTATTAATTTCATCATCTTTAAATCAGGTATTAGGACTCCAAACTGTGAATCTTAAGTATTTATGAGGAAGCTTTCCAAAATGAAGCTTTCCAAATTTTCCATCGCCATACTGGTCTCTCTCATTAGTTTGCTGCGCAGTACAAAAATGGAACAGAACTTAGCAGGATCATATCATTTCCTTGTGGTATGAAAATTTTACAGCTATAAAAGAAGCAAAAATCTCTAAAATAAATGTTTTCTAAGATTTTTTTCCTGATTTGTAATAAATTTTTCACCTGTCTAATAAAAGATAACCTAGCAATCGTATTTCATATATATGGCATAATATCCCCCATATTCTTTATTAGTACTCCTAAAACTTAGTAAAAGTAGCAATCATTGAAGGTGACTGGCATTCTAACCCTCTAAAAATTAATAGAAAAAAAAAGTCTGATCCAATTATGCATTATTTAGGATGACAGATTGTTCTACAAAAACCAAAGTATTTTTAAGTTCCAAAAGACCATGTTCCATTTCTTGACTTCAAAAAGGATTAAAATAAGACTTTTTAAATATTAAATTATACAAGTTATAGTTTTACATTAAAGACTTCAAGAAAATACCTGAAAAAGATTAACCAAACTCAGTTAGTTACTTACTTGTAAATGGGTAATAACTCATGTCTTTTGATGGCACTGTCTGATTTTGTATCACTGTCATAGAACCTTTGCATATGTCTTCCAGTTCGAAGTGGAGGGCCTAACTTGTCCATCTTACTATTAAAATATATAAAGATGTACCCATAAGGAAATTGCTGTTGTTTGTTTCCTTATATAAATGGCTTTTTTAAAGATGTTATTCTGGTACATCAAAAATCTAACCCTCCCCCAAGCTCTTAATTTTCTAACTGCTAAGGTAAAGACTAATGTCAAAAAGAATCCTTGGGAGCTGGATAGTACAACAGGTAGGGCACTTGCCTTGCACATGGCTGACCTGGGTTCGATCCCAGGTCCCCCAAGCACTGCCAGGAATAATATCTGAGTGCTGACTCAGGAGTAAACCCCTGAGCACTGTCAGGTGTGGCTCCCAAACAAAGAGAAAAGAATCCTTAGTTCATACAATGTTCATTGTCAGAAATGAAAATTCTGACTATAAAAATGAGGCTATTAGTCCTGTTGAACATCCAAAGCAGTGCCACCTTTATATGTAACAGAGCCATGGAACAGATAGAAAAACCGAAGGCAGTGCCGGAGCGATTGTGCAGCTGGGAGGGGGTTTGCCTTGCACCCGGCTGAATTCCAGGCATCTTAGACGGTCCCCCAAGCACCACCGGGGGAAATTCCTCAGTGCAGAGCCAGGAGTAACCCCTGAGCATCTCTGGGTGTGACCCAAAAAAAGCCAAAAGCAAGAAAGGAAAAGAAAAGAAAAAGAAAAAAGAAACCTAAATAAGTTTCAATTGTTTCTAATAAAATTCATTTAGCTAGGAGTAAACAAAAAGTTGACAATTCTGATAAATAAAACAGATCGGCTGCTTGTTACTACTGAGGTTGTGAACTAACCTACTATTTCTCCTTCCCCAAAGTGATAAGCCTTGATTTTATTTCACTGTTTTATGATTTTTTTCCTACATTTTTAAACGCCAAATAGAAAAAGCAATCTAGTAAATAATGTTTCTATCTTAGCCCTTCTAAGTTCTGCCCTTCCCAGCAGTGCTCAGGAATACCAGGGCTCCAAGGAGCTTTGAGGCCAGGCTGTGGGCTGCGGGTTCAATGTGAGGACCCAACGGCATGCTGCCACTAAGGCGCTTTTCCAGTCACCCAACTGATGCTCAGGGGTCTTCAGGACCAACGCATTAATGTTAGGGGATTCTGATAAAGCTGCGTGTAGGGTATGCACCGTAACCCCTGTATTCTCTTGCCAGCCCCATACAACATTTTAAGTCAAAATATGATAGAATATGTATGTGAAAGCTTACTGGAAAAAAAATTCCTATTTGTGATTTTAATTAACAACTCAAATTTTTCTTTGAATTGCCTAACAATTATCTAAACATTGCTGTTCAAGCAGTGATTATCTTACATAAGACATCTGTGGACTGGAAAAGATCTTATTTTCATTCTCAAAAAAAAAAAACTACTAAATTATAAATCAATTCTTAATAAAGGTAAAGGTAAAGGCCCTCCCGTTGAACATCGATTTGCTCGAGCGGGCCCAGTAACGTCTCCATTGGAGACTTTGTTGTTACTGTGTCTGGCATATCGAATACGTCATGGGGAGCTTGCCAGGATCTGCCGTGCGGGCAAGGTACTCTCAGTAGCTTGCCGGGCTCTCCGAGAGGGGCGGAGGAATCGAACTCGGGTCTTAATAAAACTAGAAAAATTAATTTTAAAATATAAGTATCATTCTTTTCTAAGCTCAGGGAGCAAACCCAAGGCCCTCACACACCGGGTGAGACTAGCCCCTAAGCTACATGCCTGGCTCTAATGCACATTTTTAAAATTCCACTTATAAGAATTATTCAAATTTTATATAACATAACAAAGCTCCATTTGGAAAATGAGATGTGTGAAATCTAATGAAAGTCTAAAGGTAATTATCTAATCGGATATTCTACATATGAAAGGATTGCCAGTATTTTCAAATTCTGAAAATATAACTGAAGGGCAGGTCCTAAACATTATTTATTGTACCATCTGCCTCCTGCAAAATTCAATTCAAATGATGAATTTCTTCCTTTACCTACCTTCCTGTCTGGATAGTATATATGCTGATGTAGAGAAAAATATATACACATATATAGACACATACTTCAAACATTACTTAACTTTAATATTAGCAAAGGTAAATCATAAGTAGCACTGAGCTGCACTGTACTATCCTTGTTCATCAATTTTCTCAAGCGGGGCCAGTAACATCTCCATCGTGAGACCTGGAGTTACTGTGTTTGGCATATCAAATACGTCAGGGGTAGCTTACCAGGCTTTGCCGTGCGGGCGAGATACTCTCGGTAGCTTGCCAGGCTCTCCAAGAAATAATTTACGTTTATACACAATTAAAAATTTGTTACGTTATACTGAAATTAAAGTATAATCATAAGAATACAAAAAGTATTTTAAAATATGAAATGTGAATGCATACAATTTTTAAATAACATAAAAGTCAGTGTTGGAGTAATCATTTTAGCGTATAAATGGAGGCTTCTAAACTCTTCAAAGTATCTCAGCCAAGTATCCAGATCACAAAATATACCACTTCTCATGTATTTTTATTTATTTTATTAAACATGAACACTTCTTTGTTCATAGCACCTTGTTTACCAATCCTTTTATTTCAGTTCTTCGATCTCTATAAGCATTAAGAATAATTCAACATAGGCATAAAATGAAAGGATACTTGAAAAAATTTGAAAAATAAAAAAAGTGGTGACACATTTTTAAAGGGAATTTAAAGGTTTTCACCCAATTAATTTTTTCTTTGTCAATATTTCTTTTTTGTTAAACATCAGCAACTTATCTATAGAAGTAAATAAAATGAGAAAAGGAACCCAGAGAACCGTGTTTTTCACATGGCTTTTCCTAACTTAAGGGGCCTTGTTAAGTGACAAAAGAACATTCACCTTTGTTAACTTTTATATTGAATTGATATATCACCTGAGATTACTTTGAGAATACATAAATGCTTAGAAAGTACACTGAGATCCATTTTATTATGTCATTTTAAGAAACATTGGAGGATTATAATTTTAATCTGATAATCATTATGGAACTACTGAGACCAATGCTTTTGATGTGCATTTGCACAACTTTTCTTTAAAGAAATACGTCAAAGAATGACGATTATCTTATATCCAAGGTCTAGAATGAATTAAGACAAGGATAAACAAATATGTTCAGAAATAAAAAGTAATCTTGTTACTGCTAAGGAAAACCAAGGGTATTATGAACCAAGTGTATCTACAGAAAGCATACTTCCGTGGAGACTAAGCAATATGCACTTCATGAAATAGAATCTCAAATCGCACATGAAATTTAAATATATCTCCTTAAAATGATACCTACAATTTGGCTAAAATCAGAATGAATACACAATTTTAATTCCTCAGTGTTCTTTCAACTCAACCACTAATCAAAAAATGTACTGGCTCCATGGAACAACAACCTCTGGATAAAGTTCTAAATAACTCAAATGACCTGCAAACAACAGCCCCATCTGTGAAAAATAAATGACAAATTTAAATCTTTACTTTCAGGGGCCAGAGAGCCGTACAGGGATTAAGTCACATGCTGTGCACCAGGATGACCCCAGTTCAATCCTTGACACCATATATGTATGTACCCAAAGCACCACCGAGTGATCCCTGGATACAGAGTCAGGACTGAACCCTGAGCATTGCTGAGTGTGGCCTCAACACCGAAATTAGTTAATAAATAAAGCTATACTTTCGGGGCTGGAGAGATAGTTCAGAGGGTAGAGCATTTGCCTTGAACATGGCGGACCTGAGTTTGATTCGTGGCATCACATATGGTCCCCCGAGCATCAGCAGGGGTACCCGTGCACCGCCAGGAGTAACTCCTGAGTGCAGAGCCAGGAGTAACCCCTGAGTATCACCAGATGTGACCCAAAAAGGAAAAAAAAATAAAGCAAGACATTAAATATTTGAGGTCTTGTGTGCTGTACTCTGTCATCACTAGAACAAGAAAACAGAAAATATTGACTAAAAAATATAATCTGATACTGAGTTGGCAAACACTGTCACTGCCACTGTCCTCCTGTTGTTCATCAATTTGCTCAAGTGGGCCCAGTAACATTGTGAGACTTGTCACTGTATTTGGCATTATCGAATAAGTACGGGTAGCTTGCCAGGCTTTGCCATGTGGGCGAGATACTTTCGGTAGTTTGCCAGGCTCTCCAAGAGGGGTGGAGGAATCGGGTTGGCAAACAGTTTTCTTAATTTAATATAATGTTCTGGCGAGAAGCAAATATTACTGCTCTCACCCCACTAGCTGAAAATGAGAGAGGGGAAAGGGAGGGAGGGAGGGAGGGAGGGAAGGAGCGAGGAGGAGAGAGGGGGGAAGGGGGAGGAGGGAGAGAGGGAGACAGAGAGAGAGAGAGAGAGAGAGAGAGAGTGAGAGAGAGAGAGAGAGAGAGTGAGAGTGAGAGAGAGAGAGAGAGAGAGAGAGAGTCAGGGCTTACTCCTGGATCAGGGCTCTGCACTCAGGAATTACTCCTGGCTGTGCTGGGGGACCATATGGGATGCTGGGAATCAAACCTGGGTCGGCCACGTGCAAGACAAACGTCGTACCCACTGTGCTATCACTCCAGCCCCTTTTACACATTCTCTTGATGTGTAAAGATCATATCTATAGAACAGACAGTCAGGATTTGAGTTATATTTGATAGTTTTATATGCTGTGTGACAACCAGTTAAATTTTTATGAAATTATTAGCAGTAAATAATTCCTAAAATTAATGTGCTCAAAATCTTTACTATATTATAAAAGTTTTTTTCTCCTACAGATTAAATAAATGTCAAATTTCCTATATTAGTTTTCAAGGTCTAAGTAGACACAAAGTTGTTAGGGTGAAGCAGAGAAAAAATATGTGTATCAAGTCATTTAGTAACAAAAAGTATGGTTTAGAGGCCTCATTTTCTAATACAAACTCAATGTCCCTTTTTATTATGTAAGGAAACTTCACATACAAGAAGAAGAATACAGGGCATCTATCTGTACAATTTTTTTTACTCACACCCTATCTGTACAATTTAATATTCTCAATGAGTAAAAAATCACATTATGATAAGAAAGGTTCTAAACACATCAGCTTTCATTTATAATTCATAGTAAATGAAACTCTAATTAGCACAATCAACTGAAAAAGAAACAGTAAAATGATTCTGTAATCTATCATGGAAGGCAGTTTGCTATGATATGGCAAAAAATTATTTGAAAAGTTAAAACACAAACTACTGCTAATACTTGAGCTAAATATCCAGTATACTAATCCAGTAGAAAAGTGACCAAAACATTCAATCACATTTTTACCACTGGATGCTGAGGCCAAGCAATTCTTGGTTGGCCAAGAATTACGGGGAGTGGCCATTGGGCCCCATGAGTACTGCTTGGAAAGCGTCTCCTTCCAAATAAGACTGAAGTATTTTGTAACAGTAAATCAGAAAATTACTATACATACATATGCAACATATATTATTCAAAAATTACCCACGTTAATATCTTAGCAAAGTTCTTTTTTTAAATTACATCACCCACAATCATGCTCAGGGCTTACTCCTGGCTCAGTGATCCTTCCTTGTTGTGTTTGGGGGTCCTGTGTGGGATGTTGGGGACCGAACCTGGGTCAGCTGCGTGCAAGGCAAGCGCCCTACCCACTGCACTCTCTCTCCAGCTCCCATGCTCTGTCTTTTTCATTTACACAGTCGCTTTACAGACTTTCCAAATTCACTTTGCAAACAACACTAAACATTTAGGTGACTGTTTTTTCTCATTACAATAAAATTTATGACAAGACCATTTATAGCCAAGGGTATACCAGTTTATCTCCTACTTTGAATTCTTCATCCCTGACTGTTTTCAAGCAGACTGTTTTGCTTTCTTCATCCTACATCCTATGCAGTGGGGTACTGTAACACCAACGTGCCTAAAACATCCAGCATAATACCTAACATATCAGAATGAATAGATCATACTCATTACAAAAATCTTGCACATTTCAAATTATTTCCCTTGATTACTAAACTGAAATGATACAGCTTTCACAGAAGGCTCCACGGGATAATTTCTATAAAGTAGTTGCTGGCTTGGGCTGGAGCGATAGCACAGCAGGTAGGGCGTTTGCCTCGCACACAGCCGACCTGGCCAACCCGTGTTCGATTCCTCTGCCCCTCTCGGCGAGTCCGGAAAGCTACCGAGAGTACCTTGCCTGCATGGCAGAGCCTGGCAAGCCATCCGTGACATATTCGATATGCCAAACACAGTAACAACAAGTCTCACAATGGAGACGTTACTGGGCCTGCTTGAGTAAATCGATGAACAATGGGAGGAGAGTGCTACAGTACTCCCTTGATTGACAAAAATAAAGTTATTCAATTAAAAGATAGACTATTCTTGATTTTTGTCTGTTTTTTGTTGGCATGGGTGTTGGATGTCCAAAGCAGTGCTCTGGGACCAGTACCTCCCCCAAGATTCTTGTCTAATTGGGCCAGCAATTCACAATGAGGGACTGAGGAGCAGTACTGTTTGGGTTCTGCAATGACAGACATGACCCAGGGCGCCCTGTTCCTTGATCCTCAGGGATCTCAGGGGCTGTACCCAACCAGCAATGCTCAGAGAAACATGTGTTACTTGGTATCTAACAGGGGTCAGCAACACGTAAGACATAAGCCTTCAGCCTTGTACTATCTTCTCTGGCCCCAAAATATTCATATTTGTAAAGATCCTGATAAATGCCACCAGATTTTCTTCCAAAATAGTTATTTTATTTATTTATTTATTTATTTATTTGTTAAACACCATGAGGTACAGTTGTAGACTTACAAACTTTTGTGCTTGGGTTTCAGTTACACAGTGATCGAGTACCCATCCCTCCACCAGTGCCCATTCTCTACCACCAATGATCCCAGTAGCCCTCCTAGCCCCCCATCACCCCCACCCCACCCCACCTCTGTGGCAGGGCATTCCCTTTTGCTCTCTCTTTCCTTTAGGGTGTTGTGGTTTGCAACAGAAGTATTGAGTGGACATCATGTTCAGTCTATAGTCTACTTTCAGTACACATCTCGCATCCCGAGCGAGTTCTACAAACACCCTTTATTTGGTGCTCCCTTCTCTATCTGAGCTGCCTTTTCCTCCAGCATGTGCTGTCAGCTTCCAAGCCATGAAGCAGACCTCCTGGTACTTATCTCAACTACAAAACAGTTATTTTAGACCCTTCATTGCAGAATGTGTGTACCTGACCAGCAATATTAGGGGAAAAAAAAAAGAAATTTGAAAAAAAAATAAAAAATAACATCACCTATGAAATTAATTCAGCATACTTACCCTGCCTGAGGGGCTGCTATCCCTTTATGGGAAGGAGATAAGGTCTGAAGTTTATTTCCCACAGAGCTGCTAACGGAAGACACTTTACCTGAAGTCACACCTTATAATAAAAAAGGTATTAGTTTTAACAACACTCTGAAAAAAAAAAAGTCACCTACTTTTTTTTTTAAAGCGTTGCCATAAGGAAAACAATGCTTAAGTGCCAAAATGTCTTAGTCAATGTAAATGAAAATAAATTATCAATAAGAAGCTACTTTAATGAAATATTCAGGGGAAAAACATCAAGCATCTTTGATTTCTAATTTCTCTATTTTTTTTACAATTTACAAGTAAAGGTTCATTTTAAAAGTCAACATATCTGTCAAAGTATTTGTCTAGTAAGGACAATCGCCACGTTCAGAAAAGTATGAAAGACTCACGTAGAAATGAGGAGAAAATATGGTTAAAAGAAATCAAGAACCTGATTAATTATTCTGAACATGTGATTCATTAATCTCATTAAGAACAGCCACTTAAATTTTTAAAAAACAAGGAATACAAATCATCTCCAATAGAACCTATTGATATTTTATTCAGAAATAATCTCTGTAGCTATTTGAATATGAATCTAGTTTAATTGTGAATCTAGTTTAATAATCCAGAAAAGACCACTATCTTTATTTTCTTCTCTACCACCACAATTTAATCATAAAAGATATAGAATATGAGTCAAATTCTTTCAGAGATCTCATTACCTACAACAGTTTTGCTAGTAGCACTTGGCTGTGGTAATCGTGACGATCCTGATGGTGCAGTTCCAGGAGAGTTAGACTTTTTAAGTGCAGGCGGCTTATACTAAAATAATAAAAATAAAATATTTTATCAATATCACTTTAACAGATGACAAACTAGCCTTTCAAAGAGAGAAGTCCTCATTTTTCTCTTCAACGAGCAACCCTTCCATGAGCTACTGGAGTGTTCAAATTGAGAGTGTGAAAATTAAAATAATGGAACATTCAGAATAAATAACGAGAGAGATTTCCCAAACTACAACCCCTCTCAAAACTGGCCTTTGGGCTCAGCTGCTTCCACTACTAAAATAGACTGATTATCATGTCACGGTTCACTGAAATAAAACTGTTCTAGCAGAAAAAAATTTCAATGTTAAGATAACAAACAATACGCAAATATTAACATAAAAATTTAGAAACAGTCAATAATGCAGAAGTGGCACATACACAATTATATATACATATATACATATATAAAACCATAAAATACATCCCCCAAATCATAAGCAAACATTCATAATACCCACTTCAGAAGTACCTTCAATATTGATTTCATTGACAAGAAAAAGAAGTACAAAAATAATGGCGACAATATAAAATAAAAAAATTTGACATTGCAAAAGAAACTATTTTTTTTAATTAACTGGTAAATTCTAGGAAATGGTTACCCACATACTGCAGATTAAATACGACCTCATGTCACCCCAGATAATATAAAGCACTCAAAAAAATCGGTAACTGCAGCAAAAAACAAAATGCTTCTTAGATGAGCAGAATAAATGAACAAGCACTTTCTTTTTGTTTTCCTTCTGTACCACACCTGACAAGGCTCAGGGCTTTTTTTCTTGCCTCCGAGCTCAGGGATCACTCCTGGGAGGTCTGGAGAAACCATAAAGAATGTCAGGGTTGAACCTCAGTCAATTGTGTGCAGGGCAAGCACCCTTCCTTCTCTATCATTTCTTAGGCACCTGAACAAATACTTTCCAAAGAAATCTTGCGGATAGCCAACACATTAAAAAAAAAAATGTTTATCACTGACCATTAGTGAAATACAAATAACCATCAAAATGACAGTGAAGTAACCATCAAAATGACAGTGAAACTCCCCTCAGAGTGAGAATGTCCTATATCAAAAAGCCAGAAACACAGTGCTGACCAGAATCAGGAGATAATGAAACCTTAATTCATTATTGTTGAATGTAAACTGGTCTGAGCATATAAACGGGTTCAACTGAAAATTTTAAGAAGGTCCAAAAACATGCTCTTTAGGAGATACACTGAAAGTTATACAAAAAGAGATTAAAAAGTGAAAAGGTTAAAAAAAGGTATCCCAAGACATGGTAATTTTTTTTAAATTCAGAAATTGCTAATATGAATGCATTCTATAAGATGTACTAGTGATCAAGCACCATAGCACCATCCTCCTGTTGTTCATCGATTTGCTCAAGCAGGCACCAGTAACTTCTCCAATGTGAGAATTGTTGTTACTGTTTTTGGCATATTGAATATGTCATGGGTAGCTTGACAGGTTTTGCTGTGTGGGCAAGATACTCTCGGTAGCTTGCCGGGCTCTCTGAGAAGAGCAAAAGAATCAAACCCGGGTTAGCCGTGTGCAAGGCAAACGCCCTACCTGCTGTGCTATCACTCCAGCTAGCTTGTGATCAATAAAGGTAAAAATAGAGAAAAATCACATTGTATACGAAGAGACCATTATATCAAGAAGATATAACAATATATTCACCCAACATATGAACACCAAAATATACAAAGCAAATATTAAGAAACCTCAGGTAGGCAGTGAGAACTTAATAAGAGAAACAGACACTAATATCCCACATACAGAAATGGACAGAGAGATCAGATAAACTGAAAGCGTATAGAAATTCAACAAGGAACTAACAGCATTACAGTCACAAAATAGATAAGAAGAACTTATTATTCTAAAATCATTCGACCCCCAATGTAACAGAACCCAAAACACTCTCAAGAACAGACCACATCCTGGGACCAAAAAAACAAGTATCAGGAAATTTTCAGAATCTAAAATGAAATCAAATGTATTTTTGGGTCACAATTCTATGAAATTAATGAACAAAGTAATTTTTCTTTCCAGCTTTGAATCATATTTTGAAGGTTTATATTAATCAGGGCTGGAGCAATAGCACAGCAGGTGTGGTGTTTACCTTGCATGTGGCCGGTCTGGGTTTGATTCCTCCGCCCCTCTCGGAGAGCCCGGCAAGCTACCAAGAGTATCCCGCCTGCATGGCAGAGCCTGGCAAGCTCCCATGGGGTATTCGATATGCCAAACACAGTAACAAGTCTCACAATGGAGATGCTACTGGTGCCCACTCGAGCAAATTGATGAACAACGGGAGGACAGTGCTACAGTGCTATGTTAATCAAAACTGTGAGGTACTGGAATAAATATAGACTCTCAGACCAATAGAATAGAACTGGGAGGTCAGGTAAGACCTCAGATACATGACCGGCTAATCTGTGACAAAGGTGCACAAAGACATGTAGTTTCCACCTCACAGATGAAGCAACAAATGTTAACAGACATAAAAGGCATTTGCCTAATAGCTCCAAAGCAGCATTTCAAATGAGGGAGCCAGTTTTTAATTCTTTCCAATTACTCTCATTTACATGAAAAAGACTTATATGATTTCCAAACACAAACTTAAATGCCATTTTTCTCATTCTTTATCCCATTTATTTTCCTCTAAACCTGTTTAGCTTATTTTTAACAAAATTTCTCAAATTTCCCTAATACTGTTTTAAACCAGAACATTTATTTTCAACTCTTTACTAGTTCAAGTCCATTGCAAAATAATTAACTTTATGTCCTTATTAGCTATTTGGGTTTCCTACTAAATTTCCAAGCACAACATAAATCTTTGTATGTAAGAAAATTGCAGTTCTATGTCTATAAAGCACAAACACATGGCATACTAATAAATGACATACACATCTATAATACACATCTACAAACGAGTCATTTTCTCACTTGTTTATACAAATGAATGAAAGCGAGCATGTCACCTGGCTCCGAGACGGTGTTTTCCCTTTGCTATCAGTAGAGAATTTGCCTTTATTACTAATGCGTGCTGCCTGTTCTTTACAGAAATTGATATGCCTATCAGCTGCATTTTCATTGAATCTCCTCTGGCAATATGGACACTGGATATAATCTAGAAGAGATTTTAAAAAAAATAAACATAGGACATATGAAAAAAACAGGACATATAGAAGTAGAACTTTTCATGAACAGACATCTGAAAAACAAAAAACTCATTTCCTTCTAACTGTCAAACCTGAATTATCCAAACTTAGAAAAGATGAATGTGCTAATATATAATAAATTCACATTTTTCTCCCAGTTCAAATTCAGTGTGAGGAAAAAAATTAATGATAGCACAAAAAAACAGGGTAAGTGGAGGAAAATATGATTTTGTTTCTTGTCTCTCAAATACTGTATTTTAAAGACTTTTTTACGGATTTATTACAGATTAAATTTACTAAGGATTTAAAATCTGTAAAACTTCTAGGGCCTCAGCAAGTGCCAGGTGGTGATTCACACAATTAGCATGTGCAAAGCCCTGAATTCCATCCCAGACACACCAGGGTCCCTGAGCACCATAGAGTGTATCCTGGAGGTCCCGAAGCACTCCTTGGGCATAAAACAGGGCTAAAACTGTAGGGCCACACTAGGCCAAGCACGGGCTTGGCCCCTATAAAAAAAACAAACAACTCTATCATACTTTCTGCCCACCTGAGTCTTTATGTCAACAATATTTCAAATACCTGGATCATAAGAAGGTGGAGGAGGAGGAGGAAGTTTGCCACCCTCTTTAAGAGCTTGATCGAGACCTTTGGCTGCTCTTATAGTGGCAATAAATTCTTCATGTTTTCTTCTCCAATTAGATGGTTTCTTTGGTGGTTCAGGCTATAAAGAAAGAAAACTACAGTTCATGAACTTTTTAAAAAGTAGAGTGCAGGAGCTAGAGAGATAGAACAGCAGGTAGGACACTGGCTTTGCATGCAGCCAACCAAGGATCAATCCCTAGCATCCCATAGAACATCCTGAGCACCGCCAGGAATAATTTCTGAGTACAGTCAGGAGTAACCCCTGAGCATTACCGGGTGTGACCCAATGGGCCCCCTTACCCCCCAAAACACAAAGTAATTTGAAAAATCAATAAACTAAAATAGGGACTGGAGGAATAGCACAATGGGTAGTGCACTTGCCTTGCACACAGACAGTCCTGGTTCAATTCCCAGCATCCCATATGGTCCCCCGTGCCCCGCTAGGAGTTATCTCCTGAGCCCAGAGCCAGAAGAAATCTGAGCATCACTGGATGTGCCTCCAAAACAAACAAAAAGTCAAAAAAAAAAAAAAAGAAAATTTGAGGAAATGTTCATATCAGGAATTTTTAAGTGATATTCCTCCCAAATTTATTTTTTAAATTTTTTTTGTTTTTTTTTTTGCTTTTTTGGGGGGGGGGCAATACCCAGTGATGCTCAGAGATTACTCCCAGCTCTATGCTCAGGAATTACTCCTAGTGGTGCTGGGGTCCATACAGGATCCCAGAGACAGAACCCAGGTGGGTCACATGCAAGGCAAACGCCCTACCCACAGTATCTCTAACCCTTATTTCAGTTATTTTTTATATTAATGTTTCTTTTTTGTTTGTTTGTTTGTTTGTTTGGGGGCCACATCTGGTGCTGCTCAGGGGTGACTCCTGGTTTTCCACTCAAGAATTACTCCTGGCAATGCTCAGAGGACCATACAGAATGCTGGGTACTGAACCCAACTTGACCACATACAATGAAAATGCCCTACCTGCGATACTACCACTCTAGTCCCAGGCCCTGGCTTCAGACCTCAGGAACAAAAATTAAAATAATCATGTGTATTATGTTTTCCATAAACTGCATATATTCACTAACAATTTATCTATTGGGCACCACGTTACTGACAACCTAGTGACTGACTCTTTAAGTAAGAGACTCAAGTAACTCTTCAGGGGAGACTAGTCCTACCCTTCCCCAACAAACGTCATAAGATCATTTCATCTCTTGCCAAAGCTCCTTGGCACGAAAATGTCACCTTGCCTCATTGCCAAGGGTGATTTAATACTCAGAATTATTTTTAAATGTATCTTAATTTACTGATTAAATCCCCTTATTCTTCCTTTACTACTGCAAAAATTAAAAAAGAGTCATTCTAATGGCTTTCTTACGAGAAAGAGTATTTTATTTTTCATTATTGCTTTCTGACAGTTTCAACAACTGGGTCTTTTCAATTCCAGCTTCCCCTTCCCCTACTTCTCTCCTTCTTCTGTCCAGTTTCAGACAAGTTTACTCCAGTTCTTGGCATGGAGAGATGCTAGAGCTCTGCTAAGTCTGCCTCAGTTCTGGTAAACAAAGAATACTTCTTCCTGATAAGACGCAAGTAGTATTCGAAGAGTCACTTTAAGGTAAGGAGACCCTCAATTCTAAGGTCACACCGCACACTGCAAGATTTGTAACCATGACCCTCCATTGTTTACAGTTTCTTCTGAATCATTTTTCTGTTGACAGATTATACATTATTTTATAGTCTATGGAATATACAGACTGGTATGTGTTGCAATTGATTTGTGAATAATGACATTGTATCATTCGAATCTTCTAACAAACTACTTCTCAAAGTTTAATGTACATGATTTACCATAGATTTTATCAAAATACATATACTAATTCAGTGTATCTGAATGAGAACTGGTATTCCACACTTCTAACAAGTTCCCAAATATTGTTAATATTACTGATACAAAGACCACATTTTAAGTATCAGCCATAAACTACTGCATCAAGCTGTAAAGCAGTGATTTTCACGTTGCTATTTTTCCCTAAAAGATTATTCTTTAGAAAAGGAATAGTAGAACTAATATCTGTTAATATCAGCTGGAAGACTTTTATATTATAAAACATAACAATCCAACAATTAGGTGTTTTAATTGCTAAGCATCATTTTATAAATAAGTATAGATTAAGTAACTTGCCTGACACAATATGATGATAAACAGAGCCAGGAATAAATTCAGGCACTCTGACTGGAGAGCCAATTTTCATATCCACTATGCCAATAAAGATTCATCCCTGGCACCACATGGACCCCCAAGAAGTATAGGAAGCAATTCTGATCACTGAGTCAGACGTGTACCCCAAGTATCATCATGCTTCCTCCGCCCCTCTCAGAGAGCCCGGCAAGCTACCGAGAGTATTCGATATGCCAGACACAGTAACAACAAACAAAAAATAAGCTAAAAAAAATTTAACTAGCTTATCAATTTAAGCTAATTAAAGAAAACATTTGTATAGCTAGCAAGCTACAAAGAAAATAACTTCCAATACTGGTTAGTATATCTAATTGAAACATAACCATTTCCTCTTGAATGTTCACAAACTAATAAAACAAAGATGAACATCAGACATTTCTACTCTAAAACAATTCTATTAAGGTCAGTTTCCCCATATGAAGATGCTTTCCTGCATCACTGGGATAAGTTATGGCCACTGAAAGTACAATTGTTTTGAACCCTACTCAAGTACAAATTTGGGGAGCACATACACTCAAATCAGAATGATAAACCAAAGATAAGCTTGGTGTCTGCACAAGGATGATACACAAATTCAGGAAGGGACCCTTATTCTAATGCTTTAGGAGCACAGACATCTACAAACTAATCTGAGTGCAAGTCTAGTTTTGAGAAGAAGACTTAACCCTTTGTCCTAGAGCATTCATGCACCACCAACTGTATGCCACCAACTTTAGTCCTGCAAGTTTCTAACTATAGTGAGCATGCTCACAAATATAGCTGGTCTTCAGCCAGCTATATTTGTGAGCATGCTACACTGTAGACACAACGCTAAACCTGAGAGAGGGCCTGACATACCTCACCCATTCCTGGGATCAACAACAGCCATTTGGATCTAGTGGACAACTTTGGAAAGAGGAATATAGTGTCAGTGCCCTGACCCCATCCAGAAACAACTAGATAGGCATCTGGAAAAACTAGTGTTATTCCTACTTTGAAAACATTCCTTTAATTCAAGGATGACTGGCTTGCATTAAAATACTGGAAAGGTTCTTGGTTCTTGGTTTGCTAACCAACACATTTGAAAAAAATTTTTTAAAAAAAGCAGCAGCTAGCTTTTCCATTTCTGGAAAATCTAACTAAATGCAAACGGGGAAAAAAAGTTATCCAATAAGTCATCTCAATTTTAAGTATTTCATTGAAATGACTCGTAAAACTATGCCTAATTATTGAAGTGACTTGTTGCAGCAATATAACAGATGGTATTAAGGAAATATTATAGAAGTTCCAAGAAACAAAATAAACTAACAACACTATATGAGAACAAACAAGCCACAGATAAAATTTCAGCCAGACAGCAAATACTATTAATCACTATAATTCATATCTATGATGCTAAGCTCTCTTATAAAGTTCTACTTTGTATATAAGGATACTGCAATTGGCAAGAAAAATTTAAAATCAACTAATATTATAGGATGTTTAACTAACAATGACTTAAAAGAATGTGTGAAAACAGATTATTTTTAGCTCATTGCTAAACAATTGGTTCTCTACTGCCAAAAGGCTCGCTATATAATTTGAATTTTGAGACAACATTTTGGTCACCCCTTTGCAAAAGTTAAAATTAAGTTTTAATAATTTCTAAACCAAGAAAATGACAGGAATTTTACACTCAAAAAGATACTGAGTTTTTTTTTCAAAATAGATACTAGCAAGGTTGACACTGTCAAAAAGGTTATATAATTACCCTTGGTTTAAGAGGTTTAACTGTTGGAATATCAGTTCCTTCAGCTCTTTGTCTGCTTGAATCAAAAGTTTTGCGTTTTTTAGTGGCAGTTTTCTGGCAAATGGGTCCATGCTTTTTCTGTTAAAATGAAGAAATATATCATTATTTTTTTCTACAGAACAGAATTCCACTTAAACTGTCATTTGACAGTAGTTTTTTTTAAAAAAAAAACTTGAGACAAAATAATAATACATAAATAAGATACACAAAAAACATAAATATGATGTATCAAATAGTACATATATATGCAACAAGTTCTCTTTCTCAGAACAGAAAGCACAGACACTTAAAGATATTATTTTCATTACTCCTAGCTTTCTTATCATTGGGGAAAATAATATACAAGTTAAAACTGTCTGCATGGAAAATGTTAATTTCTTTTTTTTTAGTTTTTATTAGTTAAACACCATGAGGTACAGTTGTAGACTTACAAATTTTTGTGCTTGGGTTTCAGTTATACAATGATCAAATACCCATCCCTCCACCAGTGCCCGCCCATTTTCCACCACCACGGATCCCAGTATCCCTCCCACCCCCCCATCCCTTCCATCCCACCCTGCTTCTGTGGCAGGGCATTCCCTTTTGTTCTCTCTCTCCATCATTAAATTCCTAAAAATTAATACTAGAAAAAGAACGTAATTAAAAAATGCATTAGTGATTAAAACTGACCTAGTAGTAGCAAGATGATATGTAGTCAACATTAAAAAAGTCAAATTTGGAATTTTCCTCTATAGTCAGTCATTTCTGTCTTTCCTTCTGGAGTGAAAATTTTCAGCCTCTTTTTTTTTTTCTTAACCAAAGATTTTTCTTGATCTATAGTGTAACAGTCTTACGCACTGCTTTTTGGGTCACACCCAGCAATGCACAGGGGTTACTCCTGCCTTTGCACTCGGGAATTACTCCTGGCAGTGCTCAGGGGACCATAAGGGATGCTGGGAATCAAACCCAGGTCGGCCGTGTTCAAGGCAAACGCCCTACCTGCTGTACTATCACTCCAGCCCCTCTTAACGAACTTTTTTAAAAATACAATTTGCCTTGAAGCCTTGAGAGATAGTAAGGTGAACAGGGCACTGCCTTGCACACAGATGACCAGGGTTTGATCCCCGGCACCCCATATGATCCCCAGAGCACCATCAGGTCCCTGAACCAGGAGGCAGGCTCTGAGCACCACCACATGTGTCCCCAAACAAAAAAATATATAAAAATGTTTTAAATTAAAAAAAAAAAAAAACCACAGTTGCCAACTCATTCATACAATAATTAATTTACTCATTTTTTAAAAAAAAATCACAACGAGGGCAGGAGCAACAGTACAACAGGTGCCCTGTAGTACAACAGGCTCACCCAAGTTGGACCCCTGGCATCCAATGCGGTCCCCAGGGCATAACCCAGAAGTATTTCCTGAGTGCAGAGCCAGGAGTAACCCCGAGGCACTGCTGGGAGTAGCCCCAAAGCAACAACAACAAAAGTCACAATTAAATTCTCCTAACCTGGGATCAGTGGTGGTGGAGAATGGGCACTGGTGGAGGGATGGGTATTCGATCATTGTATAATTGAAACCCAAGCACAAAAATTTGTAAGTCTACAACTGTACCTCATGATGTTTCACTAATAAAAATTTAAGGGAAAAAAAAATTCTCCTAACCATCATCCAATTGCCCATTAAGATAAGCAATCATTCTCCTTTGGCTAAAAAAATAATAATAATATTAACTCATGACATCAAGAACTCAATGTAGTACCTTTTTTCCCTTTATTTTGATAAATTCTAAAAAGATTAGAATTGTTCAATATTAGGAGGATAAAAAAAATCATAGAACTGGCTTTTTGGTATCAAAGGGTCATGCAAATTTCAGTATGTAGTTGCTAATCAACGGTTTTAGTAACATGTTTTCAGTTTTTATTTTGAAAAGTATTATAACAACAAAATCTCCAATGGAGACGTTACTGGGCCCGCTCAAGCAAATCGATGAACAACGGGAGGGCCTTTATAATTATAGTTATTAGAATAAAAGTTCTTATTTGAATAGTGCCCCCAAAACCAAAGTAATAAAAAGAAATAAACTATCTTAAGTATTTAAAAACAAAAGTGAAGTGCGAGTAGCATGCAACTTTCAAGGAGAATCACATATTATCTAGTTCCAGAAACTGAGCTTTAAGTTTATGTCAAATATTTATATGCTACTTTCCCAAACCTATTTGTATGTCCTATTTGTGATCTGAAAAAAAAAGGGAAAAAAATCTTTTTGTTTAGACACATCTACACAAGAATTTAAAAACAGTATAATGAATTTCCACTTATTCCTTGGCTGCCTTCTCAATTACCAACATTTTGACAATCTTGTTTCATCTCTCCTCATTATTTTTTAAGTGCTTGAAAGCAAACTGCAAACATCATACCCTTTTTTGTAATTTTCAAATACAGTATTATGCATTTCTAAAAGCTCTTTGTTAATAGTACCAATATTAAGAATAAGTAAAATGAGAAGAAAAGAGACCACTCCAAAGAATGAAAGTGATAGAACTGATACTTTTGAACAAAGAATGCTATTTAGCATCACTTTAAATTATCCCACAGAGATTCTTTCCACAAGAGTTGTTCTCAAGTATTTAACTATTACTGATTAACCCCCAAGGATAAAGGTACTCACTAATGCCACTGGAAAGAATGTTCTTCCACAAATCTTGCAAGGTAACAATTCTCCAACCTGGACACTTCCATTTTCTAAAACAAAACAAAACAAATTCTGCTGTGAAACTTTCCATTTTAATCTTTTCTCTTAATTTCTTATATAAATTGTTCAGTTCCTTCTTTTTTTTTTAAGTGCACTTTTCTGGGGCCAGAGGGATGGTATAGCAAGTAGGACACTTGCCTTGCATGTGGCTGCCCCCAAGACCACACCTGGCATCACATATGACCCTTCTGAGCACTGCCAGGGGTGAGCCCTAAGTACAGCTAGGTGTGCCTCCAAAAAATACAATACCTTTTAGAAGTGCAGCTGTCAGAGAACAAAATCTTAGATTTTGACAACAGAACTTATCCAGCAATGTGGAGAGTAGACAGTGGGGTTGTGGAAAGGAGAGGAAAAGACATGAAAGTGGTGGAAGGTCTCTGGCACTTAAGTGATGGTGCAAGTTCAGTAACTATGGATTTTATAATCATGTTACTTACCCGAATTATTAGAAAAGTAATAATAAATACAGAAAATGGGAATATCAGTTGAAATGGACATGACTTGGTTTGGTCATTTGCTGGAAAGGCAATTTCAAACAAGTCATCATTTCCAGACCAAATTGATTACTGTTGAAAATTGTATATTGTATATTATTGCCAACTGCAGCCAACTTCCTTAGCTATTCCCACATCCTCAGAAACACATTAAACAATACTCACATTCTGATTCCTGAGAAGAGCCTAATTGAGAGCGCACTGTCTTATCAAGAACTACTTGCCTAGAAAGAAGATGGCATCTCTCTCATTAATTTTACATTACCATACTGTGCTTCTATTGATGTTATCATAATGCTTTCTACAACTACTTACTGTGTTTGAAAAAAAAATACACAGACTGTTCTGTCATTAAGTATAAATTTTTTAGTGATGCAAGGCAAGGAAAAACTTTTATGATCTTTTTCTACTATAGTAAACTATTCTACAATTACAGTAGAATAATAATAGTATGTGTTTATGTGTAAGCAGTGATGTGCAATATAGATCAATGTGAGAGTTACTTTATTGTTCTTATGCTACTGAACCATTGAAGATGTCTGGCTTTGAAGATGTCTGACTTTTCCACAGAATGTTGATTTAATGGTACACAGACAAAAGAGATTATTGATACTGTTTTTTTTTTAAGAAAGAAGATATCTGGCTTTCTTTAAATTATTTTAGGCAAATTAACTTTTCATATTTCCTTAATTAATTTATTTCTTGAGGGGCGGGGCACACCCGGCATTGCTCAGGACTTACTCCTGGCTCTGTACTCAGGAAATCACTCCTGACAGACTCAGGGAAATCATACAGGATGCTGGGGATCAAACCCAGGTTGGCTGCATGCAAGGCAAGCACCCTACCTGCTGTCCTATCTCTCCATCCCCAAACTCCTCTTAATTTATATTAAGAGAATATATCTCCACCAAATTCAATTTAAGGTTGATGTTATTAATCCCAAGGATTAAGAAACAACACTGATGAGCAGTTAAATGACTTCCTGATTTCCTGAGATGATGTCAGGATGGGCTGGAGCGATAGCATAGCAGGTAGGGCGTTTGCCTTGCACCTGGCTGACCCGAGTTTGATTCCTCCATTCCTCTCGGAGAGCCCGGCAAGCTACCAAGAGTATTCTGCCCGCACGGCATAGCCTGGCAAGCTCCCTGTGACGTACTCAATATGCCAAACACAGTAACAAGTCTCACAATGGAGACGTTACTGATGCCCACTCGAGCAAACCGATGAATAAGGGAGAACAGTGCTACATATGCTACAGATGCTAGGATTATCTGAATTAGCATATGTGACTATGTGAATTGTTTCATTATTTTATAATGAAATATTAAATTCTAATGTTAAATAAAATATCTATTGCTGGAGCGATAGCACAGTGGGTAGGGCATTCGCCTTACAAGCGGCCAACATGGCCGACCCGAGTTCGATTCCTCCGCCCCTCTCGGAGAGCCCAGCAAGCTACCGAGAGTATTCGATATGCCAGACACAGTAACAACAAAGTCTCCAATGGAGACATTACTGGGCCCGCTCGAGCAAATCGACGATCAACGGGAGGGCCTTTACCTTTACCTTTAATGTTAAATTAAATTCTATTTCTTAAAGATTTTTTTTGATTTAAAATCAATATATACATATACCATAACAATACACATGACATTTTTTAAAAATTCTACACTCGTGCTGTTGGGGTCAGAGAGACAGTACAGTGAGTAAGATGCTTATATTGCATACACCTCACCTGGGTTCGATTTCCAGGGCAACACTGTAGAGTTCCCCAAGACCACAGGGAGTGAGGCCTGAGTGCAGAGCCAGGAGTAGACCCTGAGAGCCACTGGGTGTGGCTCCAAATTCCCAAAAATAAAAAATCAAAATAAATACTAATAAAATTCTCGATGCATGTTGGAGGAAAAAGGACACTCTTTTGGACAATAGGGTGTTGGAACTTGGTATGCACGAAACCCTATCATAATATCAAAATTACAGTGATGAAAATCAAAAAAAAAAGAAAACCACTACATTCTTCTTTTTCTTCTCCCCCTCCCAGAAGTAAAAGTTTTACTTAAGGAAAAAAAAAAAAGGGTGAGGAAGGTGGTTCAAAGGACTATGCAGTGCAGGCCAGAGCCCAGGGACACTGTGGATTAGGAGGAATACAGTAAAATGAAAGCACAGTAGCACTGTAGCACTGTCCTCCCGTTGTTCATCGATTTTCTCGAGCAGGTCCAGTAACGTCTCCATTATGAGACTTGTTACTGTGTTTGGCATATCCAGTATGTCACAGGGAGCATGCCAGGTTTTGCCGTGCGGGCGAGATACTCTTGGTAGCTTGCCAGGCTCTCTGAGAGGAGTGGAGGAATCGAACCGAGGTCAGCCTGGTCGGCTGCGTGCAAGGCAAACGCCCTAGCTGCTGTGCTATCAAAGCAAAAGAAAGCAATTCCACACTCAGAGTTAGGATGTGGGCAATTCAGAGTGGAAGCCAAAAACTACATTCTTCAGAATTCTACCTAACTGACTCAATCTGTTATTTTATTTTATAAGTGATCTAAAATGCTTCTCATGTCTGTAGTTTCCCAAAAATTAATACTTGAACCTATTCATCGCGTTTTCTCCTGAATATCTTACTGACTACTGAAGTTCTTGTATCATAGAAAGGATAAATACAGAAGAAACATCTTTTGAAGTAACAGACTCGCAAAGAAATTACAGTTTTCACACCAAGTAACTTGCAATCAGGCATTTACTGAGTTCGCAGTAAACTAATGAGAACCGAAATAGCCATCAATGAGAATACAGTCCCTGGTAACAGAAGAACTATTTTGTTTTCTCACTTCTACCACTCCACTGACCTATTTAAAGGCAGATAGCGAGGACTTGTCATCTCAGGTGGAGGTAATGTCACTGCGGTGACAGTTAAGCAGTGGACACAAGAAAGACAAAGCTGAGATTCGCCTGATCTGTCCTCTAAGACCAGATTATTTAAAACCAGATTATTTGTCTCTAAAACTAGGTTTTCTAGGTAGAGCCACCTCATATATCTCGATCATTTAATTTCACTGTCTAATCAGAAAGTCTGAGGCACTTTCTGAGTGAAGTTCATTAGATTCACTATGAATGTCTCCATACCAGAATGAACAACAGAACAGAACTGGAAAACACAGGATACATGATCTATCAGACTCGCTTATAGTTTTCAGGCTATTCTATATTCTACTAATTAAAAAGTCATCAATAAAAATGCAAAAATGTATCACATACTGTTGCATGCTTAAAAGTATATTTTATTGTCTCTTTGTTAAAGAAAAGATAAAGGTTTAGAGGGGCCTGAGTGATAGCAGGTAGGAGGTTTGCCTAGCACACGGCTGACTGGGGTTCGATCCGCAGCACTCCATATGATACCTTGATTCAGCCAGAAGTGATCCCTGAATGCAGAATCATGAGTAAGCCCTGAACACCACCATGTGTGGCCCCAAAACAAAAACAAAAAGGATAAAAATTCATAAAAATTAATTATTAAGAAAAATAACTTTAACACATGAAAATAATATAAGTGCCTATGGGACCTCCTGACTATCTGCAAAAAAACAAATGAAATAATAGTGACGCCAGGATGACATAACACGCAGGGCCATCAAAATGCTTGGCTGTGTGCATGATTTACTTATTCACTCTATCCTAAGAACCAAATCATCTAATCCATTTTCACATAAAAACACTTAACACAACAATACCCAGAATACAATGAACTGCAACTCTTAGGTTTGATTCCTACAGTTTACTGAGTCAAAATGTCTTTAAAGGAAAAGAAAATTATCATCACTAAAAAAGTATTAAAAGACAGACAACTGACATTAAAGAGAAAGCACTTAAGAGCAATTATATCAAGAGAAAAATTAGGAGTGAGGAAATAGTTAAGGTTGTGCCGGGTTCAACCTGCAGCACCAGTTGACCTCCAAAGCATCCTAAGATACAGCAATGGACACTCCTGAGCATCAATGCAGATGGCCATGGAGGCCCATGGGTACCACAGGAAATCTCTGATGGTCTCTGGTCCCACAGAGCCCAAGAAGCACCACATTCTTAGACCCTAGCAGTGAACCACAAACTGAAATTACTCTCGTCCCCTGAACACCACTTGAAGGATTTCCCGGTGCTAAAGCGAAAAAAAGAATTATTACTTCCTTCAAAATATACATATACATGGGGCCAGAGAATATATTTAAACAAAGCACTTGCTTTGCATGTGGCTGATTCCCTGATACTCTAAGCATCACCAGAGTAGCCCCTGAGCACAGATCCAAGAATAGCCTCTGAATCTACCTGACATCAAACACATACCTCCTGCACTTCTCCCCACCACCGTCCACCCCACCAAAAACTAAAAGAGTAAAGAGAAGGTGTAAGAAAACTGGACTAAGGGCCAGAGCAATAGTATATGGATAGGGTGTTTGCATTGCATATAGCCAACCTAGGTTCTATCCCCAGCATCCCACATGGTCCCCCGATCACTGCCAGGAGTAATTCCTGAGCACAGATCCAGGAGGAACCCCTGCTCATTGCCAGGTGTGTCCCATAAAGACAAAAATAAAAGTGAACAAGTAAACCTGACTAAAAGAGACTTAGGACAGTGGTAAAGTCGTGGCACTCTGGGGTGAGGGTCGGGGAGCAGTAATGCTGTATATCAATACCGTAAATATCAACACTATTATAACTGTCTTAACTATAAATATTATAACAAATACGTGACTTTCTCCGACATTGGCTGGTAACTGAGTAAGGTCCTGTAATCCACAAAATGAGCTATGTGCAAGCATGCTGGTGTCAACACCTGTTAGAAAGAACTTCTACCGGCAAGACACGATAACTAGGTTAGGCCCAGAGCCACAAGTCACACTCTGTTCTCGTGGGATGCTTTAAACGGCATGCTTGGGGACAGATAAGGCTCTCAGATGTCCTTCGTAGTTTCCAAATCCTAGTTATCCTAGGAAAAATATTCAACTTCTCTATGGTTCAGATTATTCCTGTATAAAATAAGGAAATTTGGTTCAAAAAACCTTTGTGGGACTCGCTTCTATCTTTAATATTCCAGTTTAATAAAATCTACCACAGAGAACCCTTTAGCAAGAAACTTACATGTATCTCTACCTTACTGGAGAAGTTTAAAGTTTGTCATATATATAAATAAGTAAAACAGTTAACTAATTGAAGAAGATGGTGGAATGGATATTTCACATAGTGTGTTACGTAGTATGTTGAATAAGTCACCACTTGCCTATGTACATAACAGAGAATCACAAGGGCCTACAACCTCACTATATAAACTAGATAGACAGCTGTTAAGTGAGGATAATGTCTAGTCAATCTAGCTCAAAATTTCTGGAGGACAACTGAGATGTCATGTAAAAGCACTTTTCAGCCTAATGAAGTAAAAATCACAATTCTAAGGCTTGGAGGGGAGCGGGTTGAGCTTTCCTCTCCGCCCCGACCAGGGCTCCGGCAGCCGAAGACCTCCAGGACCAGCCACCACCATGCTGAGACCACTCTCCGCACACCTGAAGGTACTGGCAGAGGGACAAATCCACGCAGGTTCCGGGGCCGAGATCTCCCAGCCTACTCGGATTGGAGTCGAGCATCCTCCACCCAGATCCTCCAAATTCCAGTAGGTGGGGGTCACACCCACCACCTGGCCCCCTGGCGCCGTGTAATCCCATCAACGGCCAAGACTCAGAGACTATAAAATCCAGCTCCCGGATGAGAACAGTGCAGTCTCCTGCCCCCACACCTGGCTGTTCCTCACCGGGGCCCCTTGGAGGGGAGCGGGTTGAGCTTTCCTCCCCGCCCCGACCAGGGCTCCAGCAGCTGAAGACCTCCAGGACCAGCCACCACCATGCTGAGACCACTCTCCGCACACATGAAGGTACTAGCAGAGGGACAAATCCACGCGGGTTCCGGGGCCGAGATCTCCAAGCCTACTCGGATTGGAGTCGAGCATCCTCCACCCAGATCCTATCGCAGCCGCGCCACATCTTATCAGGACATCTTTATGACATCTTATCATCTCATTCCTACTTTGGACAAACTTGCAGGCTATCGAATGTAGCCTGCCCACAGGGCAGAGTCTGGCAAACTCCCCGTGGCGTACCAAATATGCCAAATACCAGTAACAATGATGGGTCTCATTCTCCTAAATAGCCTTGAATATAATCTCAAGGTTAGGATGAAAGAGACGTTACTGGGGCCTGCTCGAGGCAATCGACGAATAACAGGATGATGAAATGAAAAATGAAAAATAAAAAGTCTTAACTCTTAACATTGAGGAAGTAGGAAAGAACATTCTTAAAATAAAAGAACTTGGCAAGTTAGAACAGAAAGTTATTTTTCTGTTCTGGGAGCATGTCCACTTCCTCCCACTGATGAGGTGAATTCAACTTTCCAAACTCAACAGAATTCTTGGAAGCACAGAGATACAATCCTTTTAAAAATCAACTTGACTTCCAGATCAACAATCTCTAATATATCACCAGTTTTTCCCTTTTTCAGCTCAGGCTGGATTTCAACATTTGAACACTTATTTTAGTCGACACTTTGTAAACTAAAAAATATCCACATTCTCTATTACAAACATCTACCTTGCTAACTCACTTTTCCTAATGTTAGAATGAATTTTACTTCCTTGATAGCCTATACTTGCGTGTACCTACCTTCCACTCCAGTTTGGACCTTCCTAGTCATTCCCACTTCTTTCATTAATCATCTTCAAAGCCATTATTTTCACAGCCAAATAGCTGGGAAGAAACCAGTTTAAGCAAGTGGAATTCTACGAGCTGAATTCCTGTTTCCCCTAATCCTTTCTGACCCTACAAAGATCTTGATGATTAACATCCAGAGTAACAGTATTTTTTGAAATAATTATATTTCCAGGTTAGTTCTTCACATTTACGGACCAGCTATTTCCCACTTCCCATTTGTTCCCCATATGAACTGCAAGAAAAACTGTAATTAAGCCTCACTACAAGTGTTTGTATTATTTTTTAATCTTTTATTTAATGAAAGAACCACGATTTACAGCATTACTGGTAGTTGGGTTATAGGCATACAATATTTCAACATCAATCCCATCACCGCTGTCAACTTCCCTCCACTGTGTTCCCATTCTCCTCCTGCCCACCCACCAGCCAGCCCCCTTGCCACCTTGACTGGCACATTTCAAAGCACTGTAGTGGTCTGTCACTGTCACTGTCCTCCCATTGTTCATCAATTTGCTCGAGCGAACCCAGTAATGTCTCCATTGTGACACATATTACTGTGTTTGGCATATTGAATATGTCACGGGGAGCTTGCCAGGCTTTGCCATGCGGGCAAGATACTCTCAGTAGTCTGCCAGGCTCAACAAGAGGGGCGGAGGAACCGAACCTGGGTCGACCAGGTCAGCAGTGTGCAAGGCAAACGCCCTTCCCACTATGCTATCGCTCCAACCCAGTGGTCTTAACTACAATTATAAATAGATTCAATGACTGTACTCCTGTAAACCAATGGTATCTTAATTCTAAAATCATTTATCTTAATAAACAAAAATTCACTGGTTTGAAGAATAAAACATTCATCAGTATAAGTCTTCATTCAGCAATAAAACTATTCTAGGAGGTAGGAAAATAGGAAGAAGAAAGAAGACAGGAGAAGAGGAGGAGGATGGAGGAGGAAGAGGAAAAGGAAAAGGAGGAAAAGGAGAAGGGGGAGGGGGAGGAGAAGAAAATAGAGAGAGCTTCTGTAATGAGTCCTTAAGACACAGAAGCAACAGAACACCACTAAGCTACTCATAACTAGTCATAACCCAGGTCCCTTCTTGAATCTTGACACTACTGGGCCTTTCTACAGCAAGGAAGCAGTGCTAATCAATCCCATCCAACAATTTTTTTATCTAATGTTTTAATTAAGCTAAACATGAGCACACACCATGTAACTTCCAACAACATTAAGATTCATCCTCTTCCTTTTTAACATTCCCCAAAATTTAAGTTTTTTCATATCTCACAAACTAAGGGGGTCTGGACCTGGTTAGTACTCAACCTCTAGAAATGCTAGGTGCTAAGTCATCTTCAGCACATAACCTTCATTCGATAAATGAAGTCTCTACTGCTTACCTCTTCTGACAACTTTAAACCTCTGTAGAGGCATCTGCAGAAAACACCCCTACCTCCATTTCCTTTCCTGTTCAACCCTAAAGCACCCAAGTTTCTTACCTAATTTTGCTAAATATAACTTTCCTGGGCAAATGTATTCTGCCATTATCACTTATACGGTGATGATTATCAAACTTTTAAATTCCAGATACTTCCAAGTCCCTATGAGATTTTTCCACCAGATACCACACCCAAGTACTTGACAAGCATTTCCTGAGCCAAACGCATTACCTCATCTTCCAAACTTGGTCTTCCTCTTGGATAGAGGCACTAATATTATGCTTTTGACCAAGACGCAAAGCTACAATTATTATAGCCTTTGTTCTCTTACATTCAACACTCATAACAGATCTTTCCATCTCAGAAACATCTTCTATGTCTTCTTTTTTAATTCCTACTTTTTTGTCTTAGCTCAAATTCTCAACACATATATTTTTCCACCCTACTCTATCTGCAGTCATAGTTACCTAGTGAGGCTGCCATAATCCCTTCCCTGCATACATTTACCTACAATGAACCATTCTCAAGATCCAAATGTATTTCCTATGATTTTAGACGACCATTACACAGGAGATTGTGACTTCAGAGCTCCATTTCATAGCTGAGAAAGCGAAGATTTAGAGCAAGTAAATTGTTCAAAATGCAAAGAAACAAGACAAGGATTCAAACACAGGCCTCACCAGCACAACAGCTATCAAAATGCCTTGCATCCAACACAGTACCCAAAAAAGGGAATGCTATATAAAGTAGGAAAGATGAAAAATTGTTCAATAAACTAGGATATATTTAGAATCAGAAAAAAAAACTGAAAACAAACACTAATGGGGCAAATAACTGCCTCCAACTAGGCATACAAAAAGAACTATAAATTATAAGAACAAGGACTACAACTGTAGAAGAGAAATAAGCCTTTTTTTTTAATTTGATTTTTTTAGGGCAAAACTATGATCTAATATTTTCCACTGTCAAAAGAAATGAATGAGCAATCTGATGTCACAACTTATTAATAACTACTTAGCAGGAAGTTACAAAAAAAATGACAACAAAATATCTGGATCCATTGGCTTACTTTATCATCTCTCTAGTATACAGATTAAAAGCTCATGCGATTATAACCCTCTGGAGTTGGGCTGGAGCTTGCCTTGCATGCCATCAGCCTGGGTTAATCCCCAGCATCCCAAAGGGTCCCCTAAGCGAAGCCAGATATAGCCCAAAAGACAAAACAACAACAAAAATAACCTCTTCTAAATCTAAAACTAATTGCTACTCCCTTAGATAAACCTAAACAGGCTTTAGATATAAAGAAATTAAAGACTTTATACTAATTATCAAGACAATACAGACCAGAGTTTCCCTCCTCACCCTGCCCCGACCAGGGCTCCAGCAGCTGAAGACCTCCAGAACCAGCCACCACCATGCTGAGACCACTCTCCACACGCATGAAGGTACCAGCAGAGGAGCAAAGGCATGTGGGACCCGGGGCTAAGATCTCCAAGCCTGCTCGGATCAGGGCTGAGCATCCTCCACCCAGATCCTACAAATTCCAGTAGGCAGGGGTCACACCCACCAACTGGCCCCCTGGCACCGTGTAATCCCATCATCAATGGCCAAGGCTCAGAGACTATAAAACCCAGCTCCCGGAAGCATCTTATTATCTCATTCTTACTTTGGACAAACTGGCAGGCTACCAAATGTAACCTGCCCACATGGCAGAGTCTGGCAAACTCCCCGTGGCGTACCCAATATGCCAAATACCAGTAACAATGATGGGTCTCATTCTCCTAATCCTGAAAGAGCCTTGAATATGGCCCTTTTTAAAAAATCTCAGGGCTAGGATGAAGGAGATGTTACAGGGGCCTGCTTGAGGCAATCGACGAACAACAGGATGGTCGTGATCGTGACAGACCAGATGTAGTCCGTTAAGGACTGCAATATCACAAACCGCGTTTCTTATTTCATAGATGATCTCTTAACAATCCACAGCATGAAAGTCTCCAAAGACTAAAGTTCTAGCTTGCAAAAGGATGTTATATTTTTCCAACAATGAATTAATGTTTCATTTGTATTAAATGCTCTATGTCTATTCAGGTGATTTTGCTACATCTATAGAAAATTTTATTGTGCACTATTACTAATATAGATATTTAAGCGTCATCAAAAATACAGTATTTTCTAAAAATTTCTTTCTTCAGATAAAACCCTCATTTATACTTTTACAGGCCTATTCAGATTTTCTCTTAATTTTTCTAAATTCTCTTCACTCTTACTAAACTGCAAACTTGTAGGATATATCTATTTCATGTTATTTTAAAAATGTATCAGCATAGAATTAATCATACTGTCTTAAATGTATATACCTACAAAAAAAAAAAGAAAAATATCAGTTTTTTTAAGTTTTTTTTTTTTTTTTTTGCTTTTTGGGCCACACCTGGCAATGCTCCTGGCTCTGCCCTCAGGAATTACTCCTGGCGGTGCTCGGGGGACCATACGGGATGCTGGGAATCGAACCGGGTTGGCTGCGTGCAAGGCAAACGCCCTTCCCGCTGTGCTATCGCTCCAGCCCCTTAAGTTCTTCTTTATCAACTTACTGATTTATATTTTGTGGAATTTCAATTTAGTTTTATTCATCTACATGTGCATTTACCACCTCCACAATATAAACTAGAAACATGACTGTAACACCAAACAGCGCGGTGTTAGTTACAATTTTTTTTTTAGACACAAGCTTAATGCTATAATTTAAGGTCCAAAGAAGGCAAAAAGCTGTCCTATGAACACATCAATGCCTGTTAAATAACAATACAGCCGGATGAATTAATGAATGCTAATGGTAAGGCTTAAAGATCTGATCTTGGGGCAGGAGTGATAGCACAGTGGGTAGGGCGTTTGCCTTGCAGGCAGCTGACCCAGGTTTGATTCCCAGCATCCCATATGGTCCCACAGGCACCGCCAGGAGTCATTCCTGAGTGCTGAGCAAGGAGTAACCCCTGAACATCCCCGGGTGTGACCCAAAAAAAAAAAATCTGATCTTTCTAAGGTAAGAGGACATAAAGGACTGACTATTCAAAAAGGGAATAAGCATACTACCATAATTTCAACATAAAACTCATCTTATATGTAATTTAGACCACTTGAAATTACCAATCTTTCATTGTTTTATCTTAGAAAAAAGACAATCTCATATTTTTAATTAGTCCACTGTATTTAAATATATCATCATTAACTCTAGAATTTTATCTTTAAATTTTTTTAAAGTAAAAAAATTACTTACCAGGACCTATCAAGAGACTGGGGCCACAAAGCATGCCCATCATAAACTATTACATCAGAAATCATGTATTTTCCAAGGCATTAATTATTACAGTAAATCTTCATTACAACTCAAAAGCACCAAATCTCAGGAAGCTATGAGCATAACACCTCAAATTAAAAGTACTGCTTAAAATTAAAAGTACATTAATTTACACAGAAACTGTCCTTATGCAATTTTTTGTACTGAAGATGCTTAAAACGCCAGAATCCATGATATCTACCATGTCAAAATACCACCGGCAGTTTCAAAATTTATTTAAAAGCTAAGCTGAATCTGATTTATTCAAACTTCTATTTATAGTTCTGACTAGATTGAGCCACATTCTGACTAGCCCTGGAGACCTGGAGCCCACGTCTACTTAGGAATTCAGAACGTCACCACATATGTTGTTGGAACTCTTCATGTGTAATATCCCAATTTAAAAACTGCATTTATTATTCGCTGTAAAGTTCAGAAAATATTAGCATCAAAGACCTTATGAGAATATTGTGAAGATAAGAAAGAGCATACTTTTCATAAATAAAATTTTGTCTGCTGATGTTGTTTGGGGGCTCTACAGAGAGGTGCCAAGGGACTATGTGACATCAGGGATGAAACTTAGGCCTCCGGGGTACTGAGTCCAGTATAGCAGGTAGGGTGCTTATTATGCACAGGGTGGACCAGGGTATAATCCCCAGCACCATGTTTCCCTGACCCAGAGTGCAGAGCCAAAAAGAAATCCTGAGCATTGCTGGGTGTGGCCTCAAAATAAAAACAAACTAAAATCCCTCAGGCTTCCTGCAAGCCAGGTATGCCTTCTGGCCCTATGAGTTCTCTTCCAGGCTCAGATAAATTTTTAACTCAGACCCCAGCCCCAGACGTCTCCTAAACCAAATGTTCTTAAAATACCTCAAACCTGTAGGAATGGCCTACACCTACACACACACACACACACACACACACACACACAAATACACACACACAAATAAAAACAAGAATTGGTGAGGGAGTAAAAGGGAGTCTCATACTTTTGGTGACAATGTTTTCATTTCCCTCAACTAAAACTGAATCTAAGGGCTGGAGCGATAGGGGTAGGGCATTTGCCTTGCATGCGGCCGACCCAGGTTCTATTCCTCTGCCCCTCTCGGAGAGCCCAGCAAGCTACCGAGAGTATCCCGCCCTCATGGCAGGGCTTGGCAAGCTACCTGCGACATATTCAAAATGCCAAAAATAGTAACAAGTCTCACAATGGAGACATTACTGGCTCCTACTCGAACAATCGATAAACAACGGGAGGACAGTGCTACAGTGCTAAAACTGAATCTATCACATTAACCAGCAATCATACAGGATCCTAAATACCCATCTAAAGAATATAAAAACATTAATTTGAAAAGATACATGTAGGCCTATGTTCAGTGTCACACTATTTCCAACAGCCCAAACCTGGAAACAAGCCAAGTTTCCAAGAACAGATGAAAAGATTAAGGCGTAGCATATAAACTAATGGAACATTACTCAGCTATAGATTTTAAAAAGATAAAATCATGTCATTTGCAATGAGAACGGAGCAAGTACTGTTCCACAAGAGAAATATAAACAGTGGATAATTTCATTCATACGCAGAACCTAAAGAAACAAAGCAAAGCCACAGATAAAGCCAAACCAAAAGGAAGTCTTAGATGGATATCTTCACTGCAAAACTATTAGCAGAGCAGGTAGAGGACATAGAAACAGAGATTCAATGTAGTGGACCTGATTGGCATTATAGTGGTGGGTGTGGTATAACAAACATTTAGAAAGGAACAAACCCATTCTAAAACGTCACCCTGTTGCAAATCACTGTCACCTCAACTTTTAAGGGGAAGGAAAGAAGACATTCAACTCAATTCAATAAATCTTAAATACGCACTTACAAAAAATTTCTTGAAAGTACGAAGTACTACCATCACAATTCCTATTTCAGGGAAACGTCAATGGTCTGTTGACCAAAAATAAGCAAACACCAAAACCTTCCTTGGTCACAGAAAACTTACTGCCCACAGAAAAAAAATGGAAGAATTTTTGATTACCTATTATGGTCAAGATGTTTACCGTGAGAGTTTCACCTGGCAGAAAATTTTAAAAGTGAACCTTTCGTGCCAGCTATTACTTTAACAGCTTTTTGGTGAGATTTAGTCAATGGTAGAAGTTATCAGTATTTTTTACTTTTTACTTCATTGCACAATATGAAATATTTCATTCCCTAATATGCAACATTACACAGGGTGCAATGTCTCAGCCTAGTCTTAATTCTACCGAAATGCACTTAAATCAAAAGGAAATGAAGACACCAGGATCTTTCGATTCTGAAGACTTATTTTCCATCACATGGCTCGGTTGCCATTTGAAATAGAGTCTTCCAAGTGTTGTTGCCAATGCTCTCTGGGCGTTTTCCTTTGTTGTTTGGGGGGCGAATACTGTGTTGCACAGGATTAAATGGATAAAAGGGAAGAGAGGAAAAAGTGGAAGAATTGAGAACAAAGCAGAACACTGGAGTCATGGTTACAGCACGAAAAGGATAAAGGAAAAAGAAAAAGGAAGCAAATCTGGCTCTTCCTTAAGAGTGGCCATGAATAAACCATTTAAATCCATTGTCCTGCCTGCTTCTAAAGCCGGCCGGGGGCACTTCCTCGGGAGATGCTCCTGGTACCCTCCGGACTGAAGATGCAGCAGAAATGGAAAATAAACGGTAACCCAGGGAAACCGGTCAAGGAAAGCACCAGCCGCCAGTGACTGGACAGACACCTCCGGGAGGGGGACGCAGCAGAGCTGGTCCTGGCGGGTGCGAGGCCCTAGAGCAGAATGGGAAGGAGTCCACTTTGCAAAGGCAATCCCCTCGGACCTGGGTTCGACAGTGGCCGCTACCGAGACGATACTCAGGAGCGGGGCGAGATCAGAGGCCGCGTGTCCAGGCGCTGGACCCTGCTCGGGGGCGGGAGAAGCGCGGCCAATGATGCAAGACACCTCGGGGACCTCCGGCTGCCCCCCGGCTCCCGGCCTGCGCTGGCGCGGCGGAGTCCGCCGATCGCCACCCGCTGTCGCCTCCCCGGCACCGGTGCGCAGGTGCCCCCAACTTCTCCGGGTCGCTTCGAGAGGCCCGACCCGCATCCCTCCACCTTCTCACCTTCCAGCCCCTCCATCGCGCCGCCGTCTCGGGCTGCTGGAGACTCGAGCAGCGCCCGCAGCCGCCGCCGCCGCCGCCGCCCAGCTCTGGCTGTAGCAACCCGACCGCACCTCCCACCCGCTAACATCCCGAGCTCCTATTGGTCCGGGCCGGGCGGGGGCGGGGCTCCTGGGGGCGGGGCCTCGGCGGGAGGAACCGCGCTCGGGGTTTGCAGCCTGGGCGTCCGGGCGCTCCCGCACCGCTTCCCGAAGCACCGAGATGCCTCTCATCCCGAGCATCCTTGCCAGCCCCCAGCAGCACGTAGCGCTTATCTCGCCTCCTTCCCCGAGATCTAGAATATTCCATTGCCCTCCTGCGCTCCTCCTCCTCCTCCTTGCCAGCCGCTCCCTCGCGTCTCTAAGGACGCGGAGCAAACAAGCAAATATCCACGTTTGGATGCTAACCAAGCTCCGTTTAACGCTCTGGGGTCATGGGACTTGACCGAAGTGTGTTTCCCAGACGTTAAAAGTCTCAACACCCAGCGCGTCTGGGCGCCCTTTTCCTGCAGAAGGAGTTCTGCCTATCTGCCGTGGCGCAACTGAGGTTGAAAACAATTTCTCAGCGCGGGGGTGGGACCAAGAGTCAGAAGTGAAACCCAACACTCTTCATCTTTATCTGCTCTAGGCCTTGCCCGGCTTTGCACTTGAACTAAAATAGTGAAATGCCTCTCTAACTTATGAGGTCATCTCAAAAGAATGTTTGATCAAGGAGTTTAAGGGGGTTGGCGCGCGCGTAGGGGCGGGGTGGGGACCCCCTGTAGGAACAAATTTACATAGAACAGAAGGAAGTTTGATTTATGTCTGTACAAACCTGGAGGTGAAGGTGACAGTAAAACTAGATAAAATTTATGCTTAAATAAACATACTCCCCGCAAAACTATTTTCCTAATTGATCTAGCCACTAGAGACAGATGCTGTTGTTAATGTTAGCGTCTCTCTTGACAGATTATCCATAGTAATGTGATTTCCATAGAAAACTTACATTCATTTTCTCATTCATTTATTCAGTTGCAAAGTTTTGGCATCCCCTCTAACGATGCCTACTATTAAAAGTCGTTATTTCACAACCCTTTTACCTTTTTTGGAGGCCAGATTCTGCCTGCTTGTATGGGAATACTACCATAAACTCCTGAGTGAGACATCATCTGTTCCTGCATTATTTCAATGCAATAATGCCCATCCCTTTCAAGGATTCTTCTAAAGGAAAACTTCAGTCATGCCTGTTAGGACTCCTTCCCTTCTTCTTTGTTCCGACCTGGCTCCTTACTGAGAGAAGCTGGCCCTAATTGGCCGGTTCACAGTCAGGCCTGTTCTTTAACCACCCTGGGTGCCTATGAACAGGTTCTTTTTCTTTGATGTGGCTGAAGCAAAGTCAGAGTTAGGGGAGTGAGGGTGTGGTAGACTTTTGAAAGAATGCTAATTGGGGTGGGGTGTCAGGAGGGGATGGGGGGAGTATACTAGAAAAAAAAAAGCAATAGCTTTACAAATTGTAAATTCTTGAATAGAAGTCAAGCCAAAGATTGACCTGGTTGACACTCAATGAATTGATCAGAAACCTATAATAATAAGGGGAATATTGATTATAATATAATCTTTTAATCATTTGGGGGGCCTGTTTTGGGTCTCTTTTATATACTCTCTGCACATACTGAACCCCCAAAACAATACTACAAAGCTGATGGTATAATTTTTCAGAATTAAAATCTCCATATTTTAGATGCCTAATGACATTTTTTTACCAATACTAAAACTACTAGTGAATAGGTAGCTTTGATTTAAATCTGAGTCCCTCTCTAAGAAAACTCTTTGCCTTCTTTCCAAACATCTCAAATATAAAGTCAAGCATTCAGAAATGTTTATGATATATTTGATTACACAGTCCTACTGTGAATCTTTTGTTTTGGCTTTTGGTGTTGTTTGGGGGGGGGTGCGGGTGTTGTTGTTTGGTCACACCAAGCGGTGCTCACCTGGCTCTGTGTTCAAGGATCACTCTTGGAGGGGCAAAGGGGACCCTATGGGGTGCCAGGGTTCAAACCTAGATCAGCTGGATGTAAGATAAGAGCCTACCCCAAAGTCCTAACTCTCCAATCCCAATACTATCATTATCATTATCACTATGACCTGGTTGTTCATCGATTTGCTCAAGCGGGCACCAGTAATGTCTCTATTCATCCCTGTCACATGCTAGTGTAGCCTGATGACATATTGGGGGCTCTTTCAGGGTCAGGGGAATAAGAACCATCATTGTTACTGTTTTTAGCATATCGAGTACACCATGGGTAGCTTGCCAGGCTTTGCCATGCGGGCGGGATACTTTCGGTAGCTTCCCCGGCTCTCTGAAAGGGATGTAATCACCTTTACAGGTGTTCTCAGTCAGGTATACATGCACGCAGGATACTCTTGGTAGCCTGCTGGGTTCTCTGAGAGTGAGAACTAAACAATCAGAGTTCCGCTTCCAGGAGCTTGGTTTTATAGTCTCTGGATCTTGGCCATTGATGGGGTTAAAAAGAAGTTGGTGGCTGTAACTATCTAGCTACTGGACGATGGGGGATCTGGGTGAAGGAGGCCCAGTTCAGAACCTAGCAGGCTTGGAGATCTCAGCCCCGGGTCCCGCACATCTAGATTCCTCTGCCGTTTCCTTCATGCATGAGGCTCAGCCTAGCATGTGGAGAGTGGTCTCAGCATGGCTGTGGCTGGGTCCTGGAGGTCTTCAGCTGCCAGGGCTTTGCTCAGGACAGAGAGGGAAACTCAACCCCGCCCCCCCCTCCAAAGGGCCCCGTTGAGGACAGCCAGGCATGAGGGCAGGAGACTCTGCATTGTTCTCTTCCCCAATACTATGAATGTTAATTCTCTGATATGTGCCTGCTAATCTGTTCTATAGAAAGAACTCATCACTTCTATGCTATGCTCTCCTGACCTTTGCAGCTTTTCCCATGCCCCATCCCTGGGTGAAGAGGATGACTGCTTCCTATCTGCTTTCTTCAGATCCTTCCTCTCCCTCCTATATTCCTGGCCTGAAATAAAATAAGCCAGGAAGAGTACACAAGAAGAATGTATTAAATGAATCCACCAGAAAAATGAAATAGATCAGAGGGCGGTAAAGTTAGAAGATCTTCCAACTTTTCTTCTCCCTGAAGTAAAGAAGACATTTTTCTGACTTGACTGCTCTCTGATCTATTCTATTTTTCTGATGGATTCATTTAATACTTTATTCTTGTGTACTCTTCTTGGACTATTTTATTACTTGACAGTAAGTAAACTGAAATGAAGGAGCTCCCTTTCTTGTGTAGCTAGACTCGTATGGCTGCCAAGGAATCTTTTTAGTTGATGGTAACATTCTTAGATGAGTATGAATTAGATGAATATAAATCATCTCACCTACTCATCATACAAAAAAAAGCAAAGGTTAAGAGTACAGTCTCAAGGCAGACTTCATAACTAGTAAGCAGGGGCTTTTTTGTTCTTTTTTTGGGGGGGGTCACATCTGGTGATGCTCAGGGGTTACTCTTGGCTCTGCACTCAGGAATTACTTCTGGAGTTTCTTGGGGGACCATATAGGATGCTAGGGATCAAACTCAAATTGGCCACTTGCAAGGCAAATGCCCTGCCCGTTGTACTATCACTCTGACCCCTAGTAAGTAGTTTTGAGTAGCTGAACTAGATATTTACCCTTGTACTGTTACATCATTTCTCTGATTCTTTCCAGTTTGTGTTGCTTTTCCTTCATCTACCATTCCTTGGAGTCAATTCACATCTTTTTTGCATATTCCAAAGGGCTAAGCAAGCGTTATATACTTTCTTTCAAGGTTCCAACCTCCTCTTAGATCTTACCCAAAAATCAATTTCCCTCTCACAGCAAACTTTAGCTCTCATTCATATCATTTGCAGAGCACAACAAAATAAGGCACCTGAATTTCACTAAGAATTCTATTCAATTTGCAGTTCTGTTTATATAAGTTTTCTTTTCTCCTAAAACTACAGAGGAATAACCAGTTCTAATTTAGTGTTTATAAATTGACACAAAATAAAAATAAGCATATTCCCTTTGAAGTAAGGAAAAGGGGAACAGGAAGATATTTCGAAGTGCAATAGAAGATGATTTTTTGTAAAGGCATAGGTTTTTTTCCCCAGCACTGTAAAAATTCCCTCACACCCCCAAAAATACACTCACATAAAAGTGGAAGAAGGAGTCTTGAACTTTTTAGAACTGTGTTCTAAATTGAGGAAATGCATTCTGGGTTGGCTCTTACAAGTTTTCTGTAACTAGGAGTAAAAATAAAAATCTCTAATTATTCAGGGTAAAATTAGTGAGAGTCCTAGAAATTAAAAAAGGAAGGAAGCTACAATAATCTCCATAATTGATTAGAGGACTATTTTATTCACATTTTAATAGCAATCATTTTAACTTTCTCTGCTAATCCCGAAAAGAACTTCTATTCTCCACTTTCAAATCTAATTCCCAGCTGCAAAAGGATATATGTTTCATTTTGTTTAGCTTTGCTTTTGGACCACAACTGGCAGTGCTCAGAGTTTACTCCTGGGTCTAGGCTCAGGAATCATTCCTGCATGGTTTGAAGGATCATATGGGGGTCAGGGATAGAACCCGAATCTGCTGCGTACAAGGCAAGTGCCCTGTCCACTGGACTATCTCTTTGGTTCCGTTTATAATTTCCTTTAGGATTTGTTCATCTGAGTTCTCATTCATGTTCTTATCACCTCTACATTATAAGGGTATTTTTTTGTTTTAAATTTTAAAGTGTTTTATTAGTACTTCCAAGCTTAATCCTAAGAAAACAAATGATCTAATTTTATTTTGTTGTTAATTTGTTTTGTTTTGTTTTTGTTTGGGGGCCACACACAGAAATGCTCAGGATTTACTCCTAGCTTTCCATTCAGGAATTAACTCCTGGTGGACCATTTGGGATGCTGGAGATTGAACCCATGTCCCTTGCCAAACGCTCTATTCCTGCATTATCGCTCCAATCCTGAAAACAGAAATAATTTATACATGGACTTGAAAGAGGAAATTTTGTGTGTGTGTGTGTGTGTGTGTGTGTGTGTGTCTTTTACGTTACTAGGTAAATAAAAACTCAGGTGTGTCTTTTATGTTACTAGGTAACTAAAAACTAAGAAGTTGTGAGCTTCAGTTATAATAATAAACATTGCCTGTAATCTCTAAGAAAGCCAAGAATTTCCAGGAAAAAATATCAAGAGTGTTTTCTTTTTTGTTTCCTGTATAATAAAAATAGCAATTATGCAGGATATTAAAAAGATTTTACTAAAAATGCTGTAAAATATTGCACAGAAATATTATCTAGTGTTAATATCATGATAATTATACTACGACCAATGAAGATATTCTATTATAATTTGTAAAGTGAATTAGATGAAGTATTATCTAATGTTGATATCAGGGTATTTATACTAAAAACAATGAATATATTCTATTATAATTTGGCACTTACAATTTTTTTAAATGATGATTGTGATTTTTAAGACAACTATCAGATACTATATAATTTTTGTAGCTACAATTTATTGGAAATAGCTATTGCTCTATGAGACCATACAAATTAGTATTATAATAGATAATATGATTGTGTTACAAAAACAAAAATTTAAAACCAAAGTTCTTAGATTTGTTATGAACTAACATATGGCACATCCTGTGTAAATATCTATTTTTAAAACTTACCTTTCTGAAAAATAATTGTATGTTTAGATTTACAATGAAAATATGACATTCTACTTCTTAGAATGTACGAAAAAAGTAAGAATTCGGCTATTGTGAATATAATTATATATTTTTTAATACAACCATTTCTTGCTGTTTCTAGGAAACAAAGTTGCTTAAACCTATGTACATTGTTTCTTAGCAGCTAATTGAAAATCAACAAAACAGAAATAAGATTCTTTCCTAGCTCTATTTTCAAAACGTAGCTACATATATATATTCATAGAATAAAACCTCCCAATAATATATTATTGATGATAACAACTTAATTTATGTAAAATTGAGGAACACAATTTTCAAATAATTTGATTACTGTGAAAGACTACAGGGAATACTACCAAAGAAGATATTACTGTATAGTATTAATATTGACGCAAGACAAATAGTAAATCAATAGCATAATGGGTTATAAAAGGCCAAAGAAAATAAAAGGCCAAAGAAAAGCTGCACTGCACTGCGCTGTCCTCCCGTTGTTCATTGATTTGCTTGAGCGCACCCAGTAACGTCTCCATTGTGAGACTTGAATAAATATTAAATGTTCAAATTTGAGATTATTGTGTGTTGAGTTTCCAGAGCAAGATTAATAAAGATGGTTATATGTATTTCTAAAGAAGTTTACAATCTAGATAGCACTGTAGCACTGTCCTCCCATTGTTCATTGATTTGCTTGAGCGGGCACCAGTAACATCTCCATTGTGAAACTTGTTTTTATTGTTTTTGGCATATCAAATACACCACAGGAAGCTTTCCAGGCTTCGCAGAGTGGGTGGGATCACTCTCGGTAGCTTGCCAGGGTCTCCGAGAGGGGTGGAGGAATCAAACCCGGGTACGCTGCGTGCAAGGCAAATGCCCTACCTGCTGCAATATCGCTCCAGCCCAAATAAATAAATAAAATTAAGAAATATTCACTTTCAAATAAAAAAAAAAAGAATGGCAGAGAGGGGCTGGAGTGATAGTACAGCGGGGAAGACATTTTTCTTGCATGCAGCAGACCTGTGTTCAACCCATGCTCAGTCCCTGGAATCCCATACGGTCCCCTGAGCACCCCCAGGAGTAATTGGTTTTTTGGGGGTGGGGGAGACACATCTGGCGATGCACAAGGATTGCTCATGGCTCTGCACTCAGGAATTACTCCTGGCGGTGCTCGGGGGACCCTATGGGATGCTGGGAATCGAAACCGGGTTGGCCACATGCAAGGCAAACGCCCTACCCACTGTGCTATTGCTCCAACCCCCAGGAGTAATTCTTGAGTGCAGAGCCAGGAGTAACTCCCTGAGCATTGCTGAGCACTACTTTCAGGGAAAAGCAAAAACAAACAAACAAAAAAATGGCAGAGAACTTATCCTGAATATATTTTCTTCAATATTTCTATTTTTCTCTCCCCCTCTCTCTATCCTGTTTAAAGTTCAATGTTCCCATACTAAAACTAGTAGCCATGGAATAATCAGAGTTAAACATTACCTTGACTTTGAATACATAGCCAAATTCTCTCCAGAAAACACTTGTTCTTTATATTTTGTGCTGAAGACTTCATTTTGTATTGCAACTAAAAAAGAGAGAGAAATCTTTTACTAATAAATACTCTCATTTTTTAAAAATTTTTGCTTTTAGGGTAACACCTGGCAATGCGCTGGGGTCACTCCTGGCTCTGCACTCAGGAATTACCCCTGGAGGTGCTCAGGGGACCATATGGGATTCTGGGAATCGAACCCAGTCAGTAGCATGCAAGGCAAAAGCCCAACCCTCTGTGCTATCACTCCAGCCCCATACTCTCATTTTTTTAATTTGAAAAATAGGCCGAGGGTGGGGGGGAACAGGGTGATAGTATGTGTCTTACTGGATTTGATCAACCTGCATTTGATCCCTCCACCACATATGGTCTTCCGAGCCCCACCAAGAATGATCCCTGAGGGCCAAAGAGATAGAGAGATAGTATAGCAGATAAGGCACTTGCCTTGCATGTGGTTGACCCAGGTTTGATACCTGGCAACCTAGATAGTCCCCTGAACTGACAGGAATGATCCCTCAGTGCAGACCTAGGAGTAAGCCATGAGCAAAGTCAGGCATGGCCCCAAAACAAAAACAACAGAATATTTTAAACAGAGAGAGGCCAGAATGAGATGGTGTGTTGGCCTGAGAGAGTCCAGTGGGTAAGGCACTTGACTTGCATGGCTGACCCAGGTTCCATCCACCGGCATCCCATAGTGATGTCGGTGAGCCCTACGGATGGCTCATGTGAAGTGGGGAGGAGAAACACGGTCACTTTCTCCCAATTTGTCTATGCCACTCAAGACCCAGGGATACTGGGTTCTACAATCTAGATAAGGCTATAAAATGTAAAAATTGCTAGAAACACAGACACAATATACAGTCTAAAATAAATGAATAAACTGAAAGAAGCAGAGAAGTTATGAGCAAAAAAGCATGCAAACGTTTTAGAAATGTGAGTATGTTCTTTAGGAAACGTTATTTTTAATTTGTTCTTGCAGGATGTGCAGTCATGTGACAGACATTTGGAGTAGCAGCTTGATCACAGAATAATAAAGGCCAAAACTCAATAATAATAATAATGGCAAGTTCAGGAGACACTGAGAATGTGCTGAAAATCAAAACTTAATTTTACAGATATTTACTGAGCACTTGATGACAAGGGTTTATAAGTATTCAGTTTTCAGATTGAAATGCATCTTTTGGATATTGAAGAATCTAGAGTCTTGGTGATTTGTAAAAGGAGAAAGAAGTTAATTTAAGTGAATAACCTGGTAGAGACAATGAGCAGTGTGATCTTTTGGAAGTATACTGAAACTCAAGAGTGTGACGATGATTGGCCTATTATTATTGAGTTGACATAAACAAGAGTATGGTTTTATAATACTGGGATACAATTATACAAATTTTCCCTCACAAATTTCTCCAACTAACAGCACTGCATAACTATCCAAATATGGCTGGATTTAGCCCCCACAATTAGGACCAAAATTTCTTTTTCACAGTGATAGAACTTTACAAAATAAAGATCTTAGAGATACTTCAAGTTGTGACATCAAACCAAATTGCCAGTTTGTGACTTCTTTATTTGCTTAATGAATTAGAACAGCAATACTCGGAAGCAGATATGAGGTCAAAGATGAACTCATTTGTTCAAGCACTGTAATAGTTGATTAAACATTTGACATACTGAAATTTAAAATGCTTTTATTATGTTTATGCAAAACTCCCTAGTGGTTCTTAGTGTTCACACTCTTATGTTCTCAGAACCACCAAGGCTGCACCTTTGCGACTGGGAATTATTGATGTGGTAGCCATGTAGTGTGGGGGATTGTACATGGACCCTATATGCATCAGGCCTGTGCTCAACCCTCTGTGCTTCCTAGCTATAAATGTTTATGTGATGGAAGTAGTTCTGACAATGAAACTAAACCATGCAAATAGCCTCTCAAATACCATATGACTCCCCAGACAGCACTGGATGTGGCCTGGTGGTCCCCAGCATTCAGTGGTGACCATTGCTTATTCCTGACTCTGTAGCTCAGGGATCAGACAGGGGAACCATATGATGTGCCAGGGATTGAACTAGAGCTGGCTGTATGCAAGGCAAAATCTTTTTTTTTTTTTAATTTTATTGAATCACCGTGAGATCGTTACAAGCTTTCATGTTTGGGTTACAATCACACAATGATCAAACACCTGTCCCTCCACAGTGCACATTCCCCACCACCAATATCCCCAGCATAACCCCCCTTTCCCACCTTCCCTCTGCCTCCATGGCAGACATGATTCCCCATCATCTCTACTTTTGGGCATTATGGTTTGCAATGCAGATACTGGGAGGTTGTCATGTTTGGTCCTTTATCAATTTTCTGCACACATCTTCCATCCCGATTGGTTCCCCCAGCCATCTTTTTCTTAGTGATCCCTTCTCTACTCCAGCTGCCTTCTCCCCTTTGCTCATGAGGCAGGCTTCCAGCTATGCAGCAATGTATCTGTCCCGTGTGTCTACTATCCTTAGGTGTCAGCCTCATGTTATGTTGTTTTATACTCCAAAAAAGTGAGCAGGCCTTCTATATCTGTCCCTCTCTTTCTGATTCATTTCACTTAGCATGATACTCTCCATGTCTATCCATTTATAAGCAAACTTCATGACTTCATCTCTCCTGACAGCTGCATAGTATTCCATTGTGTAGGTGTTACCAAAGTTTCTTTAACTAGTCATCTGTTCTAGGGCACTTGGGTTGTTTCAAGGTTTTGACTATTGTGAACAGTGCTGCAATGAACGTATAGGTACAGATGTCATTTCTACTGTGCCTTTTGTCATCCTCAGTATATATTCCCAGAAGTGGTATTATGGGGTCAGATGGAAGCTCAATTTCTAGTTTTTGAAGGCCTGTTCATATTGTTTTCCAGAAAGGCTGGAGTAGTTGGCATTCCCACCAACAGTGAAAGAGTGTCCCTTTTTTCCCACATTCACGCCAGCACTAGAGCTTTTGTTCTTTTGAATGTGTGCCAGTCTCTGTGGTGTGAGATGATATCTCATTGTTGTTTAGATTTGCCTCCCCCTGATGGCTAGTGATGTGGAGCATTTTTTCATGTTCCTTTTGGCCATTTGTATTTCTTTTTTTGAGGAAACTTCTGTTCATTTCTTCTCCCCATTTTTTGATGGGGTCGGAGGTTTTTTTTCTTGTACAATTCTACTAGCGTCTTATATATCCTGGATATTAACCCCTTATCAGATGGGTATTGGGTACATATTCTTTTTCATTCTGTGAGCTCTTTCTATATTTTGGTCACTGTTTCCTTTGAAGTGCAGAAGCTTCTTAGTTTGATGTAGTTCCATTTGTTTATGTTTGCTTCCACTTGCATGGTCAGTGCTGTTTCATCCTTAAAGATGTTTTTAGCTTCAAAGTTATGGAGAGTTCTGCCTACATTTTCCTCTATGTACCTTATGTATTCATGTCTGATATTGAGGTCTTTACTCCACTTTGATCTGACTTTTGTGCCTGGCATTAGAGAGAGGTCAGAGTGCATTTTTTTGCAGGTAGTTATCCAGTTTTCCCAGCACCACTTGTTAAAGAGGCTTTCTTTGTTCCACTTCACATTTCTTGCTTCTTTGTCAAAGATTAAGTGGTCAGATATTTTGGGGTCTGTGACAGAATATTCAACTCTGTTCCATTGGTTTGCAGGTCTGTTTATAGCCCAGTACCATGCTGCTTAATCACTACTGCTTTGTAGTACAGTTTGAGTTGGGGAGGGTGATGCCACCCATCTTTTCCCCAAGGATTGCTTTAGCTATTCGTGGGGGTTTATTGTTCCATATTAATTTCAGAAGTGTTTTGTCTATTTCTTTGAAAAATGTCATGGGTATCCTGATAGGGACCGCATTGAATTTGTATAGTGCTTTGGGCAGTATTGCCATTTTGATAATGTTAATCCTCCCTATCCATGAGCAGGGGATGTGTCTCCATTTCCTAGTGTCCTCTTTTATTTCTTGAAGTAGTGTTTTGTAATTTTCCATGTGTAGGTTCTTCACCTCTTTGGTTAAGCTGATTCCGAGGTACTTGATTTTCTGAGGTACTATTGTGAACAGGATATTTTTTTTTAATATCTGTTTCTTCTATCTCATTATTTGTATATAAGAAAGCCATGGACTTTTGCGTGTTGATTTTGTAGCTTGCCACTTTACTAAACCAACCTATGGTTTCTAGGAGCTTTTCTGTAGAGTCTTTAAGGTTTTCTAAGTATAGTATCATATTGTTTGCAAATAGTGATAGTTTGACATCTTCCTTTTCTATCTGTATTCCCTTGATACCTTTCTCTTGCCTAACTGCAATGGCCAGGACTTTCAGTACTATATTAAATAGGAATGGCGAAAGTGGGAAACCTTGTCTTGTGCCCGATCTTAGAGGGAAGGCTTTTAGTTTTTCTCCATTGAGAATGATACTTGCCATGGGGTTGTGGTAGATGGCTTTGACTATATTGAGGAAAATTCCTTCAGTACTTACTTTGCTGAGAGTTTTCATCATAAATGGGTGCTGGATCTTGTCAAATGCTTTCTCTGCGTCTATTGATATGATCATATGATTTTTACCTTTTCTTTTCTTGATATGATGGATTATGTTGATTGATTTCCGAATGTTAAACAATCCTTGCATCCCTGGGATGAAACTTACTTGGTCATGGTGTATGATCTTGTTGATGAGTCAATGGATCCTATTTGCTAATAGTTTGTTGAGGATCTTTGCATCTGTGTTCATCAGGGATATCGGCCTGTAGCAAGGCAAAATCTTAATCCATATACTATCTCACTGTCTCCACAAGTTTTGTTTTGTTTGTTTTGTTTTACAGTCCTCTAACCACTGTTTGATGTATTATTACATCAGACAGCATACCGTCAATCTCAAGTGTTATTACTAATATCTTTGCTCAGAATTAAATTTTTAATGCAGGGCAGATTGTATATTTGAAAGGGCTATTTTAATTAAATGCTAAGTCTCTGGATAATAATTCATGATAGAATTACTATTCTAATTATAGTTCTAATTAAAAATCTACAATTATAATTGATTTTATAATTAGAATATTATAAAATACATACAATATTGTCCCTATCTCCAGTGACTTGACTATTTAATTGTTTGGGTTTCTCCATCTGTAAACAGAAATAATGCGTTCTTCAAAAGGTGAACATTATCGAGTTATTAGTTCTCAGGCTGTTTTCAGATTCTGGCTGCTGTGAATAGTGCTGCAATGAACATAGAAATGCAGAAGACATTTCTGCTGTGTTTTGGGGCCCCCAGGTTATATTTCCAAAGGTGGTATTGCTGGGTCAAATGGAGCTCAATTTCTAGCTTTTTGAGGAATGTCCACATATTTTTCAAAAAAGGTTGGACCAGTCGGCATTCCCAACAATGAATGGGGGTCACCAAACCAGCATTGGTTGTTCTTGTTCTTTTTGATATGTGCCAGTCTGTGGTGTGAGATGATAGCTCACTGTTGTTTTGATTTGCATCTCCCTAATGATTAGTGATGAAGATCATTTTTTTTCATGTGACTTCTGGGCATTTATATTTCTTTTTTGAGGAAGTTTCTGCTTCTCCCAACTTTTTGATTGGATTGGAAGATTTTTTTCTTGTATAATTCTACTATCGCTCCAGTCCGAGTTCGATTCTTCCACCCCTCTCGGAGAGCCCAGCAAGCTACCGAGAGTATTCAATATGCCAGACACAGTAACAACAAAGGCTCCAATGGAGACGTTACTGGGCCCGCTCGAGCAAATCGACGATCAACGGGAGGGCCTTTACCTTATAATTCTAGTGTCTTGTATAGCCTGGATATTAACCCCTTATCAGATTTATCAGTAAATATTTATCAGTAAATATTTTTGCCCATTCCATGGGTTATTTCTGTGTCTTAGTTAGTCACCGTTTCATTTGAGGCACAGAAGCTTCATAATTTAATGTAGTTCAGGTTGTTTATCTTTGCTTCCACTTGCTTACTCAGTGGTGTTTCATCTTTGAAGATGCCTTTAGCTTCTATGTCATGGAAGGTTTTGCCTACGTTTTCTAAATTTGACTTGTAGATTCAGGTCTGATGTTGAAGTCTTTAATCTATTTTGATTTGACTTTTGTGCAGGACTTTAGAAAGAGGTGAGTTCATTTCTTTACAAGTAGCTGCCCAATTTTACCAGGACCACTCGTTAAAGAGGCTTTCCATGTTCCACTTCACATTTCTTGCTCTTTTATCAAAGACTGAATGATCATATATTTGAGGGTCTGTGTCAGGATATTTAACTCTATTCCATTGGTCTGTGTCAGGATATTTAACTCTATTCCATTGGTCTGTCTTAATTCCAATACCATGCTGTTTTAATTAATGCCTCTTCATAGTACAGTTTCAGTTCAGAAAGGTGATGCCTCCCATCTTTCTTCCCCAAGGATTGCTTTAGTTATTCGTGGAGATTTATTGTTTCACATGAATTTCAGAGGTGTTTGGAAAATGTCATGGGTATCCTTATAGGAACTGCATACAATCTGTATAATGCTTTGGGAAGTATTGTATTTTTTTAATTAATTTATTTATTGAATCACCGTGAGAAAATTTACAAAGCTCTCAAGTTTAAGTCTTGGTCATACAATGATCAAACACCCATCCCTTCACCAGTGCATATTTTCCACCACCAAGAACCCAATATACCCCCCATCCCACCACTCCCAACACCTGTGAGAAAGATGATTTCCACTTAACTCTCTCTCTACTTTGATTACATTCATTATTTTGACAAAAGATGTACCATTATTATTTGGAATATTGCCCCAACAATCAGACATGCCGAAAAGGTATTGTTAAATAATTTGTGTTCTATTGCAGGTTATGAAGTCTGGAGGGAGTTTTGCCAAAAAGCCGCATAGTTCCAAGATTGGTTTGTGTGCCTCTGGGGCCATGGCCATGCCGGAGAGCTGCTCATGGGGGGGCAACTCTTGGACTTGACGGGGCAGGAAGGATGTGCCAGTTCCGCCCCGCCCCCCAATCCCATGAGGCTGCAGTTGCCCCATCACTGCCAGTTCATACCTGGCTGTCCAATAAGCTCTGAGGCAGCAGCCACCGTGCTGGGGTAGGGGGGGCACGGCACCTTAGTTTGACGCATAGCCCATTCACATTTCTGCTGAAAGCTGCTGGCCTCCTAATTAGGTCCGGGTGCCTCTGGGGCCATGGCCGTGCTGAAGAGCCAGTCATGGGGGGCAACTCTCAGCCTCGGTGGGGAGGGAAGCAGGAAGTATTGTATTTTGACAATGTTAGTTCTCCCAATCCATGAGCAGGGGATGTGTTTCCATTTCCTCTTGTCCTCTTTTATTTATTTTCTTTTTGGGTCACACAAACAGCGATGCTCAGGGGTTATACTGGTTCGGCACTTAGGAATTACTCCTGGCGGTGCTTGGAGGACCATATGGGATGCTGGGGATCAAACCTGGGTCGGCCGTATGCAAGGCAAATGCCCTATCCGCTATACTATCTCTCTGGCCCCTCTTTTATTACTTGAAGTAGTGTTTTATAGTTTTTATTGTACAAGTTCTTTACCTCTTTAGTTAAACTGATTCTGAGGTATTTAATTTTTTGAGGCACAATCATAAATGGAATTATTTTTCTAATATCACTTTCTTCTCTTTCACTATTTGTGTATAGGAAAGGCACGGACTTGGATATTGATTTTGTGATCTCTCACTCTGCTATAAAAATCTATTGTTTCTTGGAGCTTTTCAGTAGAGACTTTTTGGGGTTCCATTAACATAGTATCACATCATCTACAAATAGTGAGAGCTTGACTTCCTTTCCTATCTGAATGCTCTTGATATCTTTTTCTTTCCTAACTGCTGTAACAAATACTTCCAGTCCTCATTGAATAGAAGTGGGGAGAGTGGGAAAACTTATTTTGTGCTGATCTTAGAGGGAAGGCTTTTAATTTTTCCCCATTGAGGATAAAATGCTTGTTGTGGGCTTGCAGTAGATGACTTTGACTATATTGAGGAAAGTTCCTTCAACTCCCATTTTTTATCATGAGAGTTTTTATCATGAACAGGTACTGGATCTTGCCAAATGCTGTCTATGCATCTATTGATATGATCATATGTTTTTTAGTTTTTCTTTTGTTGATATGGTATATTCTGCTGACTAAGTTGCAAATGTTCAATCATCCTTACATCCCACGATGAGTCCTGATTGGTCATGGTGTCTAATTCTTTTTGATGAGTCTGGATTCAGTAGCGTTTTGTTAAGGATCTTTACATCTGTGTCCATCAGAAATATTTACCTTTAATTCTTTGGAGTGGTGTGTCTGTTTCTGCAATTTCCTGGAATAGTCTATAAAGGATTAGCAGTAGGTCCTCTTTAAAGATTTGAAAGAATTCACTAATTAATTCATCTGGACCTGGGCTTTTATTTTGGAGGAGGCTTTTGATTACTGTTTCAATTTTCTCAATAGCTATAGGTCTGTTCAGGTATTCCATATCTTCTTGGTTCAGTTTGGGAGGTTATAAGAATCCAGAAAATATTCACTTCTTCTAGGCTCTCTTCTTTCATAGTATACATATTCTCAAAGTAATCACTGATGATCTTTTGCTTTCTATTGTGATGTCCAGCCTATCATTTCTGATTTGGTTCAGTAGATTTCTCTCTCTTTGTGAATTTTTTTAAATGGTTTATAGATCTTGTTTATTTTTCCAAAGAACAACTCTTGGTTGCATTGATCTTTTGAATTGTTCTTTTGTGATTCCAGCTCATTAATTTCTACTTTATGTTTTATAATTTCCTTCCTCCTGCATAGTTTGGTCTCCTTCTGCTGGTCATTTTCTATGTTCTTAAGCTGTGAATTCAAATTATTTATGTGAGTACTTTCTTCCTTTCTGTTGAAAGCTTGGATAAAGAAACTATGGTACATCTACACAGCGGAATACTAGGGAGCTTTTAGGAAAAATAAAGTCATAAAATTTGCTTATAAACGGCTGGACATGGAGAGAATTACTGAGTGAAGTGAGTCAGAAAAGATGGACAGATATAGAATGACTGTTTTCATTTGTTGGATATAAAAATAAAATAATATGAGACTAATATCCAAGGCCAGGGAAAATACAGTCTAGGAAGACTACTCACTGGTAGCAAACTTACCATGACTGTAATGGGAATGAAGGGCAGTTAGGATAGAGAAAAGACCAGTATGACAATAATAGTTGTGACTGATCACTTCAGACAGGAACTGCGTTTTGAAAGTAGGTAAAGAGATATATCTGTTAATCTTTTAGTATCTGTGTTGCAAACCATAATGCAGAAAAGGAAAGAGAGTAGTGGAAAATGTAAACTGATGAAGGGACAGTTGTTGGAACATTATATAACTAAAACCCAATCATGAACAACTTTGTAACTGTATCTCACTGTGATTCACTTTAAAAATAAATTAATTATACCTAAATATAAATAAATGAAATCAAAAGCTTTTACAGGTGGAAGAAATCATAGCATGGGACAGAATGATAATACAGTGGGTAGGGCATTTGTCTTGCACGAAGCTGACCCGGGTTCAGTCCCTAGTATCCTATATGGTCTTGCAAACACCTCAAGGAGTAATTTCTAAGTGCAGAGCCAGAATTAACCCCCAAGCATCACCGAGTGTGACCCAAAAGTCTAATAATAATAATAATAATAATAATAATAAAACAGATTGAGACCCACTGTGTCAAGGATATTGACATTCTGAAGGGAAAAAAACAACCGAATCAAAAAATAACAATTTCAATGTTCAACTCAATTTAAATGTTCAACTCAATTTTCCACATACACAAGACAGTGTTCAGGAGTATATGGTTCTGGGAATCAAACCCACCTTCAGTGCATGCAAGGCAGGAGCCTACTCGATGTACTCTCAATGTACTATTGATCCGGCCCAAGAGTTCAGTTGCTTTTTTTTGCTTTTTGGGTCACACCCAGTGATGCACAGGGGTTACTCCTGGCCCATACACTCAGGAATTACTCCTGGAAGTGTTCAGGGGACCATATAGGATAATGGGATTCGCACCCAGTTCGGCCACACACAAGGCAAACGTCCACCTGCTGTGCTGTCACTCCAGCCCCCTCAGTTGCTCTTTTGATCTTTTGACCTGTATTCTATACTCTGGGAGGAAAGTGAAAATGGTATGAGATTGTAGTTGGCAGGAAATACTAAACTTTGATTAAATCTAATAACACACACATGCACACACATGCACATGAGTGAGCACACGCATAGACGCACACACACACACACACACACACACAAATCCACAAAATTTTCACTCAATCTTCACTTTGAGGATAGTCCTTGAAAGGAGAAAATTTGTCTTGAGAATTTGGGGCTGGTGTAATTTTTTTTTTAATTTTTATTAATGAAACACCATGAGGTACAATTGTAGACTTACAGATTTTTGTGCTTCGATTTCAGTTATACAATGATCGAGTACCCATTACTCCACCAGTGCCTGTTCTCCACCACCACTAATCCCAGTATCCCTCCCACCTCCAACCCCCTTTATTCTTTGTCTCTTTCATGGAGAAAGTGATACGGTGAATGGGAAACTAAGATACACAAAAGAGCAGGTAGTCAGAAAGCTAAGCACGGCTGAGGAAGGAAAAACAATTTTTTTTAGAAGGTGAAGATTAGGGCTGCTGCAATAGTACAGCATTTAGGGTGTTTGCCCTGCATCCGGGTCACACCCGGGTTCAATTTCCAGCATCCCATATGGTCCCCCGAGCACCGCCAGGAGTAATTTCTGAGTGCAGAGTCAGGAATTACCCCTGTGCGTTGCCAGGTGTGACCCAAGAAAGCACTGTCTGTAGCACTGTCATCTTGTTGTTCATCGATTTGCTCAAGCAGGCACCAGTAACGTCTCCATTGTGAGACTTGTTGTTACCGTTTTTGGCATATTGAATACACCACGGGGAGCTTGCCAGGCTCTGCCATGCAGGAGGGATACTCTTGGTAGCTTGCTGGGCTTTCCAAGAGGAACAGAGGAAATGAACCGGGGTTGCCCTACCCACTGTGCTATCGCTCCGACCCAGAAAAAGGAAATAAAAGGATAATTAAGGTAAAGATTAAATCAAATAATATATCAACATACCTAACAGAAACCCCAACATGATTATTTATTGGTGTCTTATACATCAATTTCTATTTTTTTCTTGTAATTGAAGACTGAGAGGAGTACTCCATATTTACAGTACACATCAGTGATAGGCCTTATGTCAGCAAATAATTAGGAAATACTTGTACCACTACTTTAGAATTTCCTTGAGTGAGGGTGTGGAGGAAACAAAACAATTGCTCTTTTTTTCTTTCTCTCTTTCTTCCTCTCTCTCTCTTTCTTTCTCTCTTTCTTTCTTTCCTTCCTTCCTTTCCTTCCCTCCTTCCTTCCTTTCCTTCCCTCCCTCCTTCCTTCCCTCCCTCCCTCCTTCCTTCCCTCCCTCCCTCCTTCCTTCCCTCCCTCCCTCCTTCCTTCCCTCCCTCCCTCCTTCCTTCAGTCCCTCCCTCTCCCTCTTTCTTTCTTTCTTTCTTTCTTTCTTTCTTTCTTTCTTTCTTTCTTTCTTCCATTTCTTCTTTTTTAAGGCACCATGATTTACAATATTGTTAATAATGTTTCCTGTATACAGTGTTCCAGTATCACACCCTCCACCAGTGTCTCGCCCTTCTTCATCCCTCTGTCCCACTCTCATAAGCTCAGTTCTGTGGACCATTTCTTAGGATCCATTGCCTTTTGGTCACTTGTTACTCCCTTATTATGTTTTTTCATACCACACATATGAGAGAAGTCATCACGCATCTTTCCTTCTCCATCTGACTACACACAGCATGACACTTTCCAGATCCATCGACATAGTAGCAAACTGCATAATTTTATTATAATTTTACCAAGTAGTGTACCATTGGTATGTATATCCGTTTCTTTATCCAGCATCTGTTCTTGAATACTTGGGTTGTTTTAGATTTTTGCTATTGTGAATAGTACTGCAATGAATATGGAAAGTGCAAATGTCTATTCTGAATAGAGCTTTAGGGCCCTTAAGGTAGATTTCCAAGCAGTAGAACTGCTGGGTCATATTACAGTTCAATTCTTAGTTTTTTGAGATGTGTCCATATTGTTTTATACAAACGATGCATCAGTAAACAATCTTACCAGCAGTGGATGAGGGTGCTTTTTTTCCACATTCATGCCAACACTGGTTGTTTTCTTTCTTTTTTTGATTTGCATTTTCCTGATAATAAGGGGTCCTGAGATTTTTTTTGTATATGAATTGACCATCTGTGTGTCTTCTTTGAAGAAGTTTCTGTGTGTCTTAAAAGTGTGATGGAATTGTCCACAAATAAAATAGGTGAAGAATTCAGTCTCTTCAACTAAGAATCATATCACAGTTTTTTTGGTTCAATCGCATCAATATAAAAATATTTTTTAAAAAGTAAAAAAAAGTATATAAAAATAATGCGAAGAGGGTTAAAAGGGTTGGAGAGGTAACTCAACAAGCCAAGTGCATCTTTTGCATGAAGAGGCCCAGGTCTGGTCCCTGACATCAGATGGTACCCCAAGCCCTGCATGCAGTGGTCCCTGGATGCAACTTCTCAAGAATACAGGTTGTGGCCCTAAAGCCAAATAAAATAAAACATTAAGACACGCCTAGAATCATTTTGGAAAATTCAACTGTCCTTGAAATTACAGTTAAGCAGGTCATCTCTATTCAACTGTAGAAGTTTTAATTACACAAGACACACAATTCTTGCATTTTTTCCATTTCCTAGCTATAAATATTTATGTATTCTTTGCACATAGCTGACTAGTTGAAATTAATTCCCTCTGTATTAATTTGTTATGGTTGTGGAACTGGGGAAGGGTGGGGGCAGGGTGCACAATTTTTTTCTATAGTTGCTGTAAAAAAAATCCCTATAAACTAATGGTTCTATACAAAGAATATTTGTTTTCCGTTCTTCCCTACCCCAATTTGTCCTTCCTCACTATGGCTTATTCTCATCTATTATGACAGAGACCATGATTTTTTTAATGTTTTGATCTTCTGCCCCCGCGCCTGACTGTCCTCGCTTGCCGGGACCCCTTGGAGGGGAGCGGGTTGAGCTTTCCTCCCCGCCCTGGCCAGGGCCCGGCAGCCAAAGACCTCCAGGACCAGCCACTACCATTCTGAGACCACTTTCGGCACACATGAAGGTACTGGCAGAGGGACAAAGTCACGCGGGTTCCGGGGCCGAAATCTCCAAGCCTACTTGGATTTGGGCCGAGCATCCTCCACCCAGATCCTCCAAATTCCAGTAGGCAGGGGTCACACCCATCAACTGGCCCCCTGGCGCCGTGTAATCCCATCAGCGGCCAAGACTCAGAGACTATAAAACCCAGATCCCGGAACCGCGCGGCCGCATTTGCGGCCGTTTGACATCTTATTATGACATCTTATTATCTCATTCCTACTTTGGATAAACTGGCAGGCTACCGAATGTAGCCTGCCCACACTGCAGAGTCTGGCAAACTCCCCTTGGTGTACCCAATATGCCAAATACCAGTAACAATGATGGGTCTCTTTCTCCTAAAGAGCCTTGAATATAATCTCAGGGCTAGGATGAAGGAGACGTTACTGGGGCCTGCTCGAAGCAATCGACGAATAACAGGATGATTTGTGATTGTGATTTGTGATTTTGATCTTTTGACCTGTGATTTATACTCTGGGAGAAAGCAGAAATGGTATGAGATTGTAATTAACAGGAAATCCTTACCAGAATTTGATTAAATCTAATTACACATAATCTCTCTCTCTCTCTCTCTCTCTCTCTCTCTCTCTCTCTCTCTCTCTGTGTGTGTCACACACACACAAATCCACAATTTTTTTGTGCAATCTTCACTTTAAGGGCAATCCTTGAAATGAAAAAATTTGTCCTGAGCATTTTGGGCAGGCGTAATTTCCTCATTGAATTCAGGATATTGCCAGGTCCTAAGTTTAAATTTTTAATCATTAAAAAATAAGATTTATGGTCCTAAAATTATTTATTTGATTCCATTAAACCCTTAAAATCAGATATTTTGAGGAATGTAGGAGGAAGTATTTGAAAACTAGACTGGAAGGTAGGAGAACTGATTGAGAACTGACAAAAGGACATATTGGTGGGAGGTTTTTGGCCCTTTGCTAATGGCAAAGGTGCAATAATTTGTACACCAAAAGCATAATTTAATCACTGTTGTAACCATGTTACTCAATCACAATAAAAAATAAAATTAAGTAAACAGTTTTTAAAAGAGGCTTTTCCCAACCCATTCATCAAGAAACAGGGCTTCTCATGTGATAATATTCTACATTTATTCAGTGAAAGTTTTGTGTCAAGCATGCTTCTTCATGTCAATTACAGTTAATCCTCAGTAAACCCAAAGAGATAGGAATTATGTGCCATTCCAATTGTGGTAGAGAAATTAACTAGTTTTCTCAAAGTTCTAAATTAGCAAATCGCAGTCTGTCTTCAAAATTCTGTTTGATTCTAGAAAAAAAGTTTTGCCTGAAAGTTACTTATAATGAGCTGCATCATTGTCTAAAATGATTGTAGAACTGATAATAAATACTATTTTAAGACCATTTTTATTTATTTTGACACTTATTTGAAGAAATATTCATTTTGAGACACAAACACACGAATCTCGGAACCAAGCAGCTCGCTACAGAGATGTCTCTGGATTTAGCCATAGGCCACTTTCACCAGGCCACTCCGGACGGGAGCAGGTGCTGTCCCTCTGCCTGCCCCCTAGGAATCCCAGCAACCACCACCTTCCAGAACCCAATAAAAAGTCCATGTATGCTGGAGCAGAAAAGGCAAATGCTAGGTCACATGGGACAGAAGAAGGGCCGCCCTTCTTCCCTCCCGCCCTGATGGGACTCAGATGATGCCCACAAATGCCCCCGTCTCCTGCCCCAGCTACTTATTACACTCCTACACGGCCACAGTCCAGAGACACACACACAAATCTCAGAACCGAGCAGTTCGCTGCAGAGATCTCTCCAGACCCTAGTTATTAAAATTTTAGGATTCCTAGACATTATATGCTATCCATAACAAGCAATACAAAACAAATTGTCTAGCAGTGCCTTTTTGGCAGGTTTGAGTGGTGGTGGGAATTGGTGTGAAAATATAGAATGAATGAAGTCATAGTAGAGAGCGAGTATGGAAATTGTCTGCCACACAGTCAGGGGAAGGGTTGGAATGGGGGGGTGGGTATACTGGGGATTTTGGTGGTGGAAAATGTGCACTGGTGAAGGGATGGGTGATTGATCTTTGTATGACCAAAACTATTGAAATTATTTTTAAACTTATATTTAATGCATACAGTATATCTTCTAAGAGGAAATAGAAAATCTATTAACTTTTGATGTGTAAACAATTCATAGTTCATATGTGACCCTCATTCAGATTTTTTTAAAGGACTGCAATTATTTCATCAAATGTTTTAAGATTGAATAAAATGAACACTTAAATTTATTGTAAATAATTTGTATTGTGTTCAGTTTCTTTAGTATTTTTAACTTTAACATCCTTCAAAAATTCCACATGAACTAGCTTATAATAAACATTTGTGTGATAAGTATTGTCTAGTAGTAGGATTTAGAGCAAAAGAAATGAAGCTTTATCACCCCCTAGTGGTTTTTCATTAGAAACCAGCTAGAACAAAATAGAACACAAAAGTCAGATATATGTAAAAGATAGATAGATCTTTTTATATAGAGAATGAATATGTTTACATATGCTTGTTAAGACATGAATTTTTATATATGTAAAATATTCATGATTTTAAGTGTATTTGATATCCTTGAATAATGTTCTAGGAAGTTAGAAATCACTGTAGAAAAGACAATGAGACAAGAAAAGAGAGCTTTGTCGAAAGCTGATTCAGAGCTTAAATCTCTCTTTTCAGAAAATTAAAAAGTACTTAACAGAAGCTCATAGAAATGGTATAATCTTACCTTAAGCTTACAGTGATTAGAAATTGCTTGTCTTTATTTTCATATTAAGAGTATGTTAAGGAATTATTTGCTTCTATTTTAATAATACACCAGAGTTTTTAATGTCATAATTTACTAGATATGCCTATTTCAGGCTTTTAGTAAATAAATAATTCATTTCCATTGCGATTTATATGCGCCTACTTGTATTCCGTGCATGTTACATCAGATGTTTCTAATCAAAATACAAGAATGTCTTAAATTAAGTTCTAGGTTCTGAAAATTAAGTGGAAACGATAGGTTGGAGTCTACTATCACATCAATTAAGATGTAATGTTTGCATTTAATAGGCAAGTTTTGGTATCTCTTAGGTATTCATGTATTGCAATTTAAGGGTAAGGTGTGTCTCCTATTTTAGCAACTTAACGATATTGTTTTAAGAGAAATATCAGCTCTGTGTCCTTCATTTTTGTGTTCTCACCTGTGAAAAAAAGTTACCTCTCTTGTGAGAAGCAGACACAATAAAATTCAAAGTTCTTTGTATTTACCACATGCTCAAATATATTAGAATTTTTCCTGAATATTTTTCTATTTTTTTAACATGCGCTTTGTTTGTTTTTGAAAAGTGTTTCATTCCTTAAAATTCTTCAAAATTTTTTGTCACCAATTTAACTTATTATTGATTAACCCATGTCAGGAAAAAGTATGAAGGCTACATATAAGTCAATACTTTGTGTTTTGTCTGACATTATTTAGATGTCTAAGTCCCATTTGACCTGAGTTTGCATAGCTAACACTGAGCCAATTTGATTCAGAAAATATACATGATCAATCTTATATGTGAAATAGTTAATTCAAGTTTCTAAGTAAATAAACTTTAATTACTAGAAAAAAATTGTGACTTTTATACTGGGAAAGAAAGTTTCATTTCTATGTGGATATTTAGTGTGACTATGCTAAAATTTGAAATTTTAATTAAAATTTTCCAGAGAATGAGTGCAAAATAAGACATGAAAGTTATTACTCTCACCCTCAATGCAATTTTCAATTTGAAAGATAGATGTATATACTAATATACAATATACTATATACTATACAAATATACTAAGAAAATAAAATACATACTAACCTTAGTTGATGAGGAATGGTGGAGGCTTTTGTGTAATTTGCTTTAGACTACCGATACAAGATGTCGTTGCTGCTAAGCCTGAATTTTCTCTTTCTTTTCTGGGCTCAGGAGAACCTGGAGACCCGTGGTGATTCTTGACCCATCAGCTGATGGCTCAATGTGAAGGCCTAAAGAGGTGGTGCTGCTTGTGCCTAGCAGTACTGAGAATTACCCAGGCCACCAGATGATGCTCTGGGTACCATTATGTGCATGCAATAGAAATAAAGTCGGCAGCATGCAAAGCATGTGCACTAACCCCTATATTATCTGGTCCCAAAATGTAAATTTTTTGATATATAAAACATCATATACTGGGTTACTATGAAAAAATAGAACAATTTTTCTCTGTTGTGGCATATGCAAGTGGCTTCTTCCAATCCTTGTATGGCCGTGTCTGTCTATTGAGATTATTTGGGACTGAATGAACAATGGTAAGAATTGTTGTAAATATTAACCAGGCGCATATATAATCATATGCCCAGGATAGAGATAGCTATTTCAAGTGTTTCTATGGAATATGTAAAAATACATTTCTAGGAGAATGAACTGAATTGAATGTATAATTGGCCACTCATACTTGAGAGCTTTTGGGAAAAATAAGAGCTAATTACATAGAATTTTGTATCTTACTAGGTGAAGACGGCTAAGATTATTCATTGTCCAAGACTATTAGGAGAGCTAAGGGCAAAGACCTTCAGCACACTTTGGGACACCTCCTGCACCTAGCATAATATATATTCCCTCTAGGGCCTCCCAAGCAGTTCTTAGTCTCCCTGGAGGCCAGACCCTCTGTCCTCCGCCAACTTGGCTGGAGGGTTCAATACTCAGGCCCCATGAGGCAATGCTGCTTGACCTAGCAGTGCTGAATTCACCAGAACCCCTCCCAGTGGTGCTCTGGGGGTCACGTTGTGTGAGGATTGAACATGGGGGTCCTGAGCAGGCAAGGTATATGCTCCAGCTATTTTCACTGTCTCCCATGGCCCTAGCTGGTATTTTAAAGTATCTATAACACACTTCTCTTAAAGTTGTTTCTGATAATTATTTTTAGTCTAATTTTGTCCATTTAATTTTAGTCTAATTTTGTCCATTTAATTTTAGCTATATAAAGACTAAAATGTCCAATAATCTGTCCAGCAACAGTCAATTCTTTTAACAATTAAATTTTATAATCTAAAATATTATAACATATTTCATTTATGACAGTTTCAGAGCAATGTGGCAGCATATATTTAACCATAACTGCAATAAATATAATTCCCTCACACTTTTCTATTTTATCCGTATTTTTAGGACAGTAAATTCCTAAACTGTAGATGCAAGTTTCCTACGTAGAGTATTCTCTGTGAATTTGTAACAAAATATTCATTATTAAAAGTAGTATAATTCTCAATCTTTTTTTTACTTTTTAAAGGAATTAAATGTGATCTTTCTTAATCAAAATTAAACAATAATAATGATTTTGCCATTCTCTAACCTGTGTTCTATTCCCTAAACATATCGCCTATTCTAATAGTCACACTGTGTCAGAAAGAGACTGTTTGATGTCTTGCTTAACAGACAAAGACAACTGTAGGACAGCCAGGAGACAGTGTTAATTCTGTTAAGAATAGCAGAAAGTATTTTGGGTCTCTGAAGTATGAAACCACTTGTGGTTTGTTAAGTTCACCAAACAAGTCAGTTCAAGCCTGTGGATTTGCTTCTGAAAGAACTGAACCAACCCTTCTATTCCTGAAATTTACTGATAATGCAGGCATGCATGTGCAATGCTAGAAAATTCAGATCATCTTATTGAAATCAGTCAATACTTACTCTGGGACTGGAAAAGAAAAAAATGTTTTAAACATAGATCAGTGTCCATTTTTTTTTTCACATTAACACAAGGCATAGAATAATATGCAGATATGTGCAACATTTGGTCATGTTACAGAATTATACAAATAGAGTAGGAGATGTTATAGATATTGTAGCTCTCTGAAACATGGCAGAAGTAATAGAGAGAAACAATCAAGACACCATTTATGTTAACATTCTAAAATGTAGAGAAAGTATGAACGGGGAATTAAAATTCTCTCTACATTTCACTGTGCTGGAGCGATAAAACAGTGCTAGGCTGTTTGCCTTGCGTGCGGCCGGCCGGTGGAGCCAGGTTCAATTTCTCCGCCCCTCTCTGAGAGCCTGGCAAGCTACCGAGAGTATCTCGCCCACACGGGAAAGCCTGGCAAGCTCCCTGTGGCGTAGTCCATATGCCAAACACATTAGCAACAAGTCGCACAATGGAGACGTTACTGGGTCCGCTCGGGCAAATTGACGAACAACAGGAGGACAGTACAGTGCGGTGCTACATTTCACAACTTCTCCACAAATTGGAGACCTTTCAAATCTGTCACTAGGAGTGTGGTTTGATGTTTCAAGGACTTGTGGTTGTGGTGTTCAATTTGTGTTAGTTTTCATGGGTTCAAATACTGCCCAGTAAAGAATCAAATGGAGGGGGCTGGAGCAATAGCATAGCAGGTAGGACATTTGCTTTGCATGCAGCCAACGCAGGTTCGATTCCTGGCATCCCATATGGTCCCCTGAACACCGCCAGGAGTAATTCTTGAGTGCAGAGCCAGGAGTAACCCCTGTGCATCACCAGGCTTGACCCAAGAAGCGAAAAAAAAAAAAAAGAATGAAGTGGAAAGTGGTGATGTAACTAACTGGCAGTTCAGAATAGAAGTTTATGGAACGCCCTGGACATACCATAGCATACAATTTACATTCAATCAGGTTGGGATTAGGAGCAATGGTAGTAAGTGGAATTATATATTGTAGAAAACTTTTAGGGCTGGCATTTCATGGTTCTATTTGGTTCTTCATGAGTTGTTTTTTTTTTTTTTTTGGTTACTGTTATTGTTGTTTCCTTTCATTTTACCCAAATCTCGTATGTCTGACTTAGTTCTCAGTCTGGATTTCACCAGAGAGCAGATAAGAGATTTAGTATCTTAAGTAAATATAAGTTCGTTTACTGCCCCCTTTGCCCTGGCAGGTGAGCTGCAGAACTTGTTGTTTCCTTTAGCTCATTGCCAGCCTTCTGCTTCCCACACACCAGGAGTCTTGGACCTGCCCACATCCCATTAGTGTAAACAGATGAGCTCCCAGTCTGCCCGCTCGAAACTTCTCCCAGGCCTGTCAACTCTCACCTCTGTCCATTAACTGGTCATCTAAAAAATCTTAACAATTGCAGGGCTAGAGGAATAGTACAATGGTCAAGGTGTTTGCCTTGCACACAGCTGAATGGGGTTCGATCCTTGATATCCCATATGGTCCCCTGAGCACTGCCAGGAGTAATTTCTGAGGCCAAGGCCCAGAAGAAACCCCTGAGCATTGCCAGATGTGAAAAAAATAAAAATAAAAAAAACCTAAACAATTGAGCTCCAATCCACCAGTGCTGCCAGTTTACCCCATACCTGGCTAGTCCCAGACCCGGCCTAGCGCTCACCGGTCAGTCCTGCAGACAACTAATCACGTGGCTGCTGTGGCCTTCAGAATCACCAGGGTCATAAGCAATAGCCTGGCCTGAAACTATAAACCGGAAGATCAGATCATTGCTCTGACCACTTGGAATTTGTCACTCTCAGTTCCCATAAGGCACCAGGATTAGATAAAGGAATTCAGTTGAATAAAGGAAGTAAGCTGATTCAGTGGATAAGGATAGAACCCCAGGGAAATTTTCAAGTGCTTCACAACTTACTCTGTTACCTGAGGATGCAACACTCCTCAGAGTGTAAATCCCCTTGTTGCTGACTAAATTGAGGAAATAATTGGAAGCGAGCCTCAATAAAATGGAAGAAATACTGATGAAAAATTCAAAGAATTTATTCAAATCAATGAAAGAGCTAAAGAATACTGTGGCAAGGCTCTGCACCAGAGTGGATGAAGCTGAAAGTCTATTCAGTAACCTCGATGAGATGAAGGCACATGCTATTGAGTAAAAGAGAAATAAATAAAGCTAATAATATAAAAAAAAAAAGTGAAGGGACTTGTTTTTGTTTGCTTGGTTTTGGTTTTAGGCCACAGCTTGTGGTGCTTTGGAGGAAACTCCTGGTTCTGCACTAAGAGATCACTCCTGGTGGACTCAGGGTACCATATGGAATACCTGAGATCCAATCCAGATTGAGTGCATGCAAGGCAAGTGCCTGACCCTATCTCTCCGGACTCGAAATGAACATTGGGGTTCTTTGGACTTTGTTTAGTTTTGTTTTTGATGTGGTTTGGTTTGCTTTGCTTTGATTTGCTTTAGTTTGGTTTGGTTTGGCCACACCCAGTGATGCTCAGTACTCAGGAATTACACCTAGTAGTGCTGGGGGGACCATATGGATTGTACCTGGGTCAACTGCCTGAAAGGCCAGTGCCCTACCTGCTATACTATCACTCTAACCTCTAAAGGGTTTTTTTGAAAAAATGATTAAAATAAAATATTTAATAGTAGTAAGAGGAACAAACCTTCAAATTATAGAAATTTTACAGAGAATGGAGAAATAGAGATTGGGAAGAATTATTAAAAGAAAACATTGTAGAGAGATCCCTCAATCTAAGGAGACTGGTGCACTGATCTCGGAGTTGGAAAGAGTACAAACAAACTGAACATAAGCCGAGCAACTCAAAGACACAGTGAAACCAAATGGCAAGAACCGAAAGAGAGCCATATTACTGGAAGGGGAAAGAGAGAAGCAAAAATTTTATGCACAAAAATTATTTGTGTGGGGCTGGAGTGATAGTACAGTGGATAGGGCATTTGCCTTGCACGTGTCTGACCTGGGTTCGACTTCCAGCATTCCATATGGTCCCCCAAGCACTGCAAGGAGTAATTCCTGAGTGTAGAGTCAGGAGTAATCCCTGAGCATTGCCGAGTATGACCCAAACAAAGCAAAAAAATTTTTTTTAATTTAAAAAATAAGAATTATTTGTGAACTGTTGATAAACTGCAAAGTGGTACTTGTCTTTTTTCTTTAGTTGTGATAAATTAACTATAATTATTTTGAAACTATCTTAGAGGAATAAATACATATTAAAGCTACATTTGTATGAGTTTCTGGGACTTCCTCAAAGTAACCCAACTGGTTTCAGTCACTGTAATTGTCACTGTTCTCCTGTTGTTAATCGATTTGCTCAAGCGGGTCCAGTAACATCTCCATTGTGACACTTGTTACTGTGTTTGGCATATAGAATACATCACAGGCTTGTCAGACTTTGCCATGCAGGCGAGGTACTTTCGGTAGCTTGCTGGGCTCTCCGAGAGGGGCAGAGGAATTGAACCTGGGTTGGCCAAGTTGGCCGTGTGCCAGGCAAACGCCCTACTTGCTCTGCTATCGCTGCAGCCCATATATTTATATATTTATCTTTTTATATAGTGGGCGTCCTCCACCCAAATCCCCCATTTTCCAGTAGTTAGGCAGTTATACACACAAACTGCCCCTGTCACCATGAAATCCCATCAACGGCCAAGATCCAGAGACTATAAAACAAAGCTCCCAGAAGAGAGCCTCCTGCCCCTGTGCCAAGCTGTCTTCACTGGGGCCCCTTGGAGGGGGGTGGGTTGAGTTTCCCTCCCTGCCCCAAGCAGAGCCCCAGCAGCCAAAGACCTCTGGTACCCAGTCACAGCCATGCTAAGGTCACTCTTCACATGCTCTGACGAGCTTCATGCATGAAGGAACCGGCAGAGGAACCCAGGTGCATGGGTCCCAGGGTTGAAATCTCCAAGCTTGCTAGGATCGGGACTGGGCCTCCTCCATCCAGATCCCCCATTTTCCAGTAGCTAGGCAATCACACCCACAAACTGCCCTCAGTGCCGTGAAATCCCATCAACAGCCAAGATCCAGAGACTATAAAACAAAGCTTCTGGAAGCGTGTGGTCACATATGCGGCTGCATGACCTCTTATAGTCTCGTTCTCCTTCTTGGAGAATCCAGAAAGCTACCAAGAGTATCCTGCCCACACGGCAGAGCCTGCCAAGCTCCCTTGGCATATTCAATATACCAAAAACAGTAACAATGATGTGTCCCATTCCCCTGACCCTGAAAGAGCCTCCAATGCGGCACCATTGGCAAGGACAAGTAAGGAGAGGCTGCTAAAATCTCAGGGCTAGGACGAATGCAGACATTACTGGTGCCCATTCGAGCAAACAGAAGATTAATGGGATGACAGTGATACAGTGATACAGTAATACCTGGAGCAATAGCGCAGCGGGTAGGGCATTTGCTTTGCACACGGCCGGCCCAGGTTCGAGTCCTTCGTCCCTCTGAGAGAGCCCAGAAAGCTACTGAGAGTATCCTGCCCACACTGCAGAGCCTGGCAAGCTCTCCATGGTGTATTCAATATGCAAAAAACGGTAACAAGTCTCACAATGGAGACGTTAGTGGTACCCGCTCAAGCAAATTGATGAACAACAGGAGGAGAGTGCTACTGTGCATACCAAAATGATACATATAAATATATATTTCAACATATATTTTTTGTCAGGTGAATGAGACAAAAAATGAGACGTAATGAGATTTAAAGACGACCTCTGGACTAGAGCTGTTACTGACTGGATTCCACGGGATATCAAAAGACCGCGTGGCCGCCCACCTACCAGATGGTCAGACTTCTTCGTCAAGATCATGAATGATCGGTTTGAGGCCCTTCATATTCCCGGAGCGAACAGATGCCATTGGGCTACACTAGCACGCGACAGGGACAAATGGAGACGTTACTGGCACCCGCTTGAGCAAATCGACGACTAATGGGAAGTTAAGTGATTAAGTGATATTTTTTGTAACCACACCAGTGATGCTAAGGGGTTACTCCTGGCTCTGCACTCTGGAATTACTCGTGGCAGTGCCCTGGGAACCATATGAGATTCCAGGAATAGAACCCCAGTTGGCCCTATGCAAGGCAAATGCTGTACTTGGCTGTACTATCACTTCAGCCCCCTCCAAAACAATTTTTTCTTTCTAAATATTCTCATATTCTCTTAAAAAAGAGAAAAAAACATTTCTAGGTGTGTTAAATGAGGTTCTTTATTTGGCTGTTTTTATTGGGGGAGGCAGTAACCTGTTGGTTCTGGGGACTCAGCGCTCAGGTGTTCTTTCTGGCATGTTCCAGGGACCATGTTGTGCTGAGCATTGTGCCCAGGCCTCCTGCAGGAAAACTGAGTTCTCTCTTTTATTTATTTATTTTTTTGCTTTTTGGGCCACACGCAGTAATGTACAGGGGTTACTCCTAGCTTATGAACTCAGGAATTACTCCTTTGGGTCACATCCAACCATGTACAGGGCTTACTCCTGGCTCATGCACTCAGGAATTACTCCTGGTGGTGCTCAGGGGACCATGCGGGGTGCTGGGAATCGAACCCTAGTTGGCCATGAGCAAAACAAACAACCTATCCGCTGTACTATTGCTCCAGCCCCATGAGCATCTTTCTTAAGAAATTATAAAAATGTCTTTGTGTGTTTTGAGATTCTACTTTTGTTTCCCATTTAGAACTGAGTTTGGCCACAAGGAGGCAGATATCTGTTAGTTATTATTAATCATATTTGCAGAAATGTTCTTTAAATTCGAACTATAGTCAAATACAAAAGTATGGGAAGAACAATGTCTAGCAAAGGGTTTGTCAATCTTGTCTATTCTATAAAAAACTGTTCTTGGTTTCATTGATATTTTGAAATTTATTTTATTTCTATAGATTTGATTTCCACTCATTATTATTTTCTCTTTTTTTCTTGGGCTTGTTTTATTTTGTTTATCTTTTCCTAATTTCTTGAGATGTATGATTGGTTTATTTATTTGAACTTTTTTGGCTTTTGATGAAAGCCTGCATGCTATAAACTTCTCATTTTGTACAGCTTTTGCTGTTTCATATGTTCTTTTACCCATGTCTTTATTCTTGCTTGTCTCCAGAAATTTTTTTAATATATTTTTTTTGTCTGTGACCCTGTATAATGTTTTGTTTCGGAGTGTTTCTTTTAAAGTCAGATTAAGTTTATTACTTATTTCAGGTTTAATATCATTGTTGTCTAAAAGGATACTGAATTGACTTCAGTCTTCATGATTTTATGCATTTTTTTGGTATGTACCCTAGTACTTTATCCTGGAGAATATCCACATGCACTGGGGAAGAATGTATATTCAGTTTTGGTGGATAGAGAGTCCTATATGTGTTTATTAAGTCTAGATCTTTTATTTCTTATTTAAGGCAGTTTTTCTTTATTCATGTACTGTTGATATATCTAATGATGAGGTAAGATGTTAAAATCATCTACTATTATTGAGTTGCGGTCAATATATTGTTTCAGACCTCTTAGTGTTATATCCAGGTTCTGGGTTTCCCATTTGCAGGGAGACCAATTCCGAAACAAAGGAACCTTTATTGCTAGCTGGAGCTAGGGTCCAAGCCTCATCCAACATAGTGGAGTCTTTTTTGTTTTTTTAGCTTAACCTCTACACTAGCCCTTTTACCCAAAGTTTCTCTCTATTTCTCTCTTCGCCTGCCCCATTTTCTTTTTTTTTCCCCTGTGTTTTGATATCAGCCTTCTTTGTAGTGGTCAGTTTGTATTTGCATCTTTTTGTATATTTCCCTAGAGATTACAATGAAATTTCCTCTGAAGATCTAAATTTATGTACTTTATTAAGATCAAAACAGAAATCCCACGCTCATTTTTAGAAATTCCTGTTATTACTCTCCTTTTCACTTTCATTTTTAATATCTTACAACTTTTAAGTAGGGTTCTCTATCTTTTACAAAAATAACTGTGAATGTTTCTTGTGGAACATATTTCAGTCATAAATTTCTCTTGTTTGTTATATATTGTGCCACCCCTTTGAATCTGAGTAGTAACCTATCCAAATGAACTGTTCTTTCTCCCCCCACACACTTTGTTTAAAAACTGTGGTTTACAAAGTTATTCATGATGATTTGTTACATGCATTCAATATTCCAACCCCAATCCCACCTCAAAAATCACCTTCCCTTCCACCATTATCTCCATTTCCCCAAGCATCCCCAAAGTCAGCCTCCATAGCAGGCCCACAGTAATTTATTTTACATTGCTTATGAGCACTAAATGACAGAATGATCAAAAGATATTTCTGTAGTAGAAAACTTGTGAAAACTGTTGCACCATTGAGCCGTTGTCTGAAGCTTTACTAAGCTGTTGTTTCAAGTTAAGCCTGCAGGTGGGGACTCTTCTTGTCTGTCTGTCTATTTGGTCAGGTGTTGCAATGTCAGATTAACCCCTCCTGGACTCTAGAGTTTTATTTGACAGACCATCTGTGAGTCTTATGGGGATTCCCTTCTGTGTAAGATTTTGCTTTGCTCTTTATATCTGAGCTTTTGTTGTTTTAACTGTATGTGTCTTTATTTTATTTTATTTTTTGCCTTTTGAGTCACACCCAGTGACGCACAGGGATTACTCCTGGCTCTGCACTAAGGAATTACTCCTGGCAATGCTCAGGCAACCATATGGGATGCTGGGATTCGAATCCGGGTCAGACACGTGCAAGGCAAATGCCCTACCCACTGTACTATTGCTCCAGCCCTAATGTGTCTTGATTTTAATTTTGTGTTTATGTATTTTAATTATAACGTGTCTATTTCGACTTACTTCGTTTGGAACTCTGAACTTGTTTTATTCTGGGTGTTTGGCTCAATCCTCAAATGTAAAAGTTCTTGGCTATGATTTCTTCCCAACTATTAACTCCTCCCCATTCTCTTGCTTTTCTTTCTGAAAATGCATACAATTATTCCTTTTTATGCTAACCTATAGATTATTTTATGCTTTCTACATTCTCCTTGATTCTTTCTTCCACTTCTGTTTTTTTGTTTTTATATTCTCTTTATACTTAAGCCCACTGATCCACTCTTGTGATTTTGCTGTGGAAGCACTCTATTGTGTCTTGGTTTTTGTTCAACTACTGTTTTTCAGTTCATTGGCTCCTGATTGTAATTTTCTCTTCTTTTTCTTGTTGAAGTTTTCTTCTATTGCTTCCCTCAATTCAGTGTGCATCCTTGCCATCATTACTTTGAAATCCTCAACAGGGAATTTAGAGTTCTTATGTGCTTGGGTTCCTTTACCAGGCTTTTGTGTTAATCCATTAATTCTGTATTCACTGTCTGGCGTGCATTGAGAGCTAGGGTTTAGAGTTTGTATGGACTTGGCCTAAATTACAGTCTAGGGTTTGTATTCACTGATTCCACACACAAGACTATGACTGTTAATTTGTACTAATCTGCACCACTGCTGAGGCATCACTGGCATATGCTTACTTCAGTCTTATCCACAGGCTAGACGGATTAGTGCTACTTCTTAGATTTTGCAATTGCTGGTGCTTGATCCTGTCTGTGAAGTTGATGTCTCACCAGTCTGATCAGCAAATGGGCACTCCTGGCCAGAGCACAGGAGAGTATCTCTTTTCCTTCCTCTCTGGAGAAGTCCTTTCTCCCTCTGGGTGAATGCCTCCATTCAATTAGGGTTCATGGGAAATGTGCAGGCAGACTCAAAAACTCAGCCCACCTTTATTGTACCCTTGACTTGGAATTGTAGACATTGCCTGAGGGAGACTTCCCTGATGGGTCTGCAGGGGATTAACGATGCTCAAACCTGCTGCAACTCTCCTCCTCCAAACCCCTTGACTGATCTTGTTTTGTCTCCTGATCAGGTTTGGAGGGCCCCCTTACGAAGGTTGGGGTAGAGCTTTCCAGATAACTTCCTTTGCTCCACGCAATATTTGGTAACTTAGAACTATATACTTAGCCCCTCCCATTCCTTAGGGTAACTGTCACTGTCACTGTCTTCCCGCTGTTCATCGATTTGCTCGAGCGGGCCCAGTAACGTCTCCATTGTGAGACTTGTTACTGGGTTTGGCATATTGAACACATCACGGGAGCTTGCCAGGCTTTGCCAGGCTGGCGAGATACTCTTGGTAGCTTGCTGGGCTCTCTGAGAGGGGCAGAGGAATGAACTCGGGTAGGCTGGGCCAGCTGCATGCAAGGCAAATACCCTACCCACTACAGTTAATTATTTCTTCACTGCTCCTTGTTTCTAGAAGGAGAATTTGTAGGTTCCATACAGGATTCTATGTTCAATTTTCTTTGGATGCAATTTTGCCTTGGACGTCTGGTAACTCTCTCAAATTGCTCCCTTTCCTAATAGATATTAGGAAATATATAATATAATATATAATATAATATTAAAGTAAAGTAAAGTAAAGGCCCTCCTGTTGATCATCGATAGCACAGCGGGTAGGGCGTTCGCCTTACAAGCGGCCAACATGGCCGACCCGAGTTCGATTCCTCCGCCCCTCTCGGAGAGCCCGGCAAGCTACCGAGAGTATTCGATATGCCAGACACAGTAACAACAAAGTCTCCAATGGAGACGTTACTGGGCCCGCTCGAGCAAATCGACGATCAACGGGAGGGCCTTTACCTTTACCTTTACCTTTATATAATATTATATAATATATTATATATAACACAATATTATATAGTAAAGGCCCTCCCATTTATTATATAGTAAAGGCCCTTTACCTTTACCTTTACCTTTATATAATATTATATAATATATTATATATAACACAATATTATATAGTAAAGGCCCTCCCATTGATCATCGATTTGCTCGAGCAGGCCCAGTAACGTCTCCATTGGAGACTTTGTTGTTACTGTGTCTGGCATATCGAATACTCTCGGTAGCTTGCCGGGCTCTCTGAGAGGGGCGGAGGAATCGAACTCGGGTCGGCCATGTTGGCTGCGTGCAAGGCAAACACCCCACTGCTGTGCTATTGCTCCAGCCCATTTATATAATATTATAAATATATAAACAAAATGGTCCTCTGCAAATAATTTTTTTTCTTTTTCTTTTTTTATTAGTGAAACACCATCAGGTACAGTTGTAGATTTACAATTTTTTGTGCTTGGGTTTGATTATACAATGATCAGATACCCATCCCTCCACCAGTGCCCATTTTCCACCACCACGGATAATATCCCCCCCAACCCCATCCCCCCATCCCCCCCTGCCTCTGTGTCAGGACAATCCCCTGTGTTCTCTCTCTCCTTTTGGGTGTTGTGGTCTGCAAAAGAGGCATTGAGTGGCAATCATGTTCAATCCATGGTCTACTTTCAACATGCATCTCCCCTCCTGGGAGGATCCTCCAAACACCCTTTATTTGGTGTTCCCTTCTCTATCTGAGCTGCCCTTTCCTCTAGAATGCCCGACTGGCCACTAAGCTATGGAGTAATCCTCCTGGTGCTGATCTCAGCTATTCTTGGGTATTAATCTCATATTTTGTTACTTTATATCCCCCAGATGAATGCAATCTTTCTATGTCTATCCTTCTCTTTCTGACTCATTTCGCTTAACATGATACTTTCCATGTTGTACCACTTGTATGTAAATTTCATGACTTCATCTTTTCTAACAGCTACATAGTACTCCATTGTGTAGATGTACCAAAGTTTCTTTAACCAGTCATCTGTTCTTGGGCATTCAGGTTTCTTCCAGTTTCTGGCTATTGTAAAGAGTGCTGCAATGAACAAACAAGTGCAGATGTCACTTCGACTATACATTTTTGCCTCTCTGGGATATATTCCCAGGAGTGGTATTGCTGGGTCCAATGGGAGCTCAATTTCTAATTTTTTGAGAATCGTCCATACTGTTTTCCAGAAGGGCTGAACCAGTCGACATTCCCACCAACAGTGAAGGAGTGTCCCTTTCTCGCCACATTGGCGCCAGCATTGGTTGCTTTTGTTCTTTTGAATGTGGGCCAGTCTCTGAGGTGTGAGGTGGTATCTCATTGTGGTTTGCAAATAATTTTGAAGTGAAATTTTCTAGTTAGTAAACTGATAAGCATCATAACATGAGGACTTCAGGATATTTGAAATCAACAAGAAGACAATTTCTTAGTACAGATTAGTAACTCAGGAGTGTTATAGTTACCATATATTAATACCATACAAGAGAAACTTATTTAAAGAAAGCATTCATGATTTATCTAACCAATGAAATGTGATTATTCTTAGTATAGAATCTAGGATAGGAGGAAGAGAGAGAAAAGGAGAATTCTTAAGACAGTATCTCATCTCCCTTCAGAGTATCTCGTGAGTAATAGGAGGTACTGGGGATTTTGAATTGAAGTGGACTTGACTTAAAATGAGAAAGCTATTTGTCAAGTCTAGCACTGTAATACTGTCCTCCCTCCCGTTGTTCATCGATTTGCTCAAGTGGGAAACAGTAATGTCTCCATTGTGAGACTTGTTGCTGATTTTGGCATATTGAGTATGCCACAGGGAGCTTAGCAGGCTCTGCCGTGTGGGTGGGATACTCTCAGTAGCTTGCTGGGCTCTCCAAAAGGGATGGAGGAATCAAACCCTGGTCAGCTGCATGCAAGGAAAATGCCCTCCCCACTGTGCTATCGCTCCCGTCCAAGTCTAGTAATCAGTATTGTATCTTTGCCCCCATTTTTTTTTTATCATCTTGGTGTTTATCAGACTTCTTTTCTGGTCTTAGTTTTACTAAAATAAACAAGAGAATGGGATTTTTGTGCAATTTGATAATGACCTCACTTCCTCCTATTGCCAATCACTAATGGTTTTGTAATTTTATTTCACTTTCAGAATTTATGTTTTCTTTTTCCGTTGGCTTTGTGCAATTGCGAAGGTAACAGTTGTAAGTTAGAGATGAATTTGTATTAATCATTTAAGACAACTCTGAAGAAGTTCTTGCCCTTTCCTTCTGACTTAAATTTGCCACTTAAAATTTAGTCTACCAGAAATGTTCTAATTCAAGCATTTTTTTTAACCATGTTCTAACTAAATCAGGTTTGAAAAGTCTGTGAGCTTCACCTGGTCAAAAATCATCTTCACAATAAAACCATTGTATAATTAGCATCTTCTAAGTACATAGAATATAATATGTGATAATTCATATTTTTCCATAAGGGAATAAAAAACATGTAAATTGGGTTACTTTACTTATGAAGAGGCAAATGCCATGTGACTATGCTTTCTGGGTCATTTATGAATATAAATACAGGGGCTAGAGAGATATTACAAGGGTTAAGACAAGCACTTTGCATAGTCAACCCTTTTCCATACCAGCACATTATAGTCCCTTCACACTTTCAGATGTGGCCCTGGAGATCTTTGAACACAACCAGGTGACCTGGATAATCCCTAACACTGACGGTCCTGAACAGCACTGCAACCTTGAGTGTGAATATTGAACCACTGTTGGCCAAGGATCACTGAGAGAGACACCCAAGCTTCCTGAACATCACTTTGGAGGCCATCTTTGCAGGAACATAAATATATATATATCTCTATTATCACAATGACGATGACAATAGCTAATATTTTAGCTAAGTGCCGGAAACTATTCTAAAGCACTCATCTCAGTGCCTCCTATGTATTAGCTTACCTCAGCCTTTACATACTTCTCCTTTTTACTAATTATTCAACACTAGTTATAGATATGCTACTATTTCCTTTAATAGGTAAGAAACTGAAATCCAGAATGGCTTGTAATTTTTTTTTTTTTATTTTTGGGTCACACCTGGCAATGCACAGGGGTTACTCCTGGCTCTGCACTCAGGAGTTACTCTTGGCGGTGCTCAGGGGACCATATGGGATGCTGGGAGTCGAACTCAGGTCGGCCGCGTGCAAGGCAAATGCCCTACCCGCTGTGCTATCTCTCCAGCCCCAGAATGGCTTGTAATTTTGGTGAAATCTTATATTTTGTTAGTAAGATGTCTGGGTTCCGAGCTTATTCTATTAAGATCCATTTTTTTAAAAAAAATTAAATTTGATTAAATTAAAATTGCCTAAGTGTATTTTGAAATTGGTCCCTAGAATAATCAGTCTTTTGGAGTCTCACTGAATAGACATAAAGGAAGATGAAGAGACCTGAGATTCAGAAGATTTGTAAAATTTCTGACGTGGTGGTAGAAGTCGGTGGCATTTGGATAGCCTCTGATACTCCAGTGAGTTACAAAAAATCAGTCCAAAATAAGCTTCAAGCTAAGTAAAAACAAAGAGAAAACTCTTCAGGGAAGGCATTGTTGAGAATACAAAGAATGCTTTCCTTATATTCTTCTTTTCCCAAAAGCCTATACAAGGAAGATAACATGTAGGCTGAATCTTTATGCTTCAGAGGACAAGTTCAAAGGAGCTTATTGACTGCCCTGGTATTCACTGATCTGCAACATGCCCTTTCTAAAACTACACTTTTTGGTTCTGAAGTAAGTGGGTCCCCACGGGTGGCCTATGTGAGGCAGAAAGGAGATATGATCATTTTCTTCTGATCATTCTCTGCCACGCCAGGACCATCTGGGAAACTAGGACTGATACCGTCTGCAGATGAGCATCTGTGGGGCACAGGCCACAGCCCTCCCAGGGTCTCCACCAGGTAACTGTTAAGCCACACCTGATGTTCTCTTGGTCTTCTCCGCATGGGAGTTAATCCCCACCACCTGATTTCTTGGGGAGCCTTTGTGGACTCAGGCTGGAATGAGAAATTGCTCTTTGCAGGAGAAGAAAGCCAGTCCTAGTCCTTATCCAGACCTTATAGGTCTTTGTCCTATCTCCCGGAAAAGAATTTCTGGAGTAGACAAGCAGTGAAGTAAAAACAGATTTTATTTGGAGGTTTTGAGGAAGCAGAAGGAGAGAAAAGTGTTAGTAATGCATTCAAGAGAGAATGTGGACTTTTCTAGAGATGGAGTGAACCCCAGTACATCTCCATCACCTAAAGATGGAGATGTGAGTGATATATGTGCTTGGGTGTCACATGTGCTCGACCATATGGGCACGAGCAGCACATGGGCTCAAGCAGCATATGTGTGCTCTTCTTTTGTTTAAGATGGCTATTACAGGGGTTTCCCAAGATACTCTGCATGTGACTTCTAGCTAATTAAGAGTCTGTTGCTAGGGTAGTTGCCAAGGAGGTAGAGTTGATAGGGTCTTCTTTGAAACTCCTTTTCTTGGCCTTTGTTCCTGCTGGATCTTCTCTCAGAGGGTGGTCCAGCCTTCTCTGATCTGGGCTAGCTCAGGTAAAGGTCTTATAGGTCTTAGTTGCTGTAACTGCAAGGTGGGTCCTGATGGCCTTAGGGCTAGGTGAATTCTGTTCCATGGCCGGTGTGGGCTTACCTAATCTACATGCCTACATAGATTCTTTTCCTCTACTAATTGCTTCTTGTTTTGACCCCTCCCTAGAAGTGAGTTTACCATCTTGCAACAAGCTCCTGACACCTTGCTTTTCAATGATTGTCTCCTTGGAATGGCAACAGAACAAGACATCTGTAGTTATATTACAAGTGAAAGTTACTCTTACTACCAAGTGTTATTTTTGTCTCCCTTTTCCTTCACTTCTGCTTATGCATTTTCCTTCTCGGATATCTAGACTGTTTCCATGCTTCCAGCAAACTTTAGATTGATTTTAGAAACCTAGATATGAGGCTGCTTTTTTCATTTATTATTTTGTTCAACATAACTAACCGTCAATGACAGCTGAGCAGAGAGCAAGCAGTGCTAGAGAGAGGTCTTGAAGGAAAAAGCAGGGGCTGGGCGAATGGAAAATGGGAAGCAACTGATTGGGTATTCTTGGTTAGAAGAATGATCAAGGGCCAAAAATGGAAGTGTGAGCAGGAGAGGAATGAGAGAGGAAACAATGTAAATGAAGAAACTGGAGAAAAGCTGGTGGGAGGAGGAGGGGCCGCTAGAAGGATAAAGTCAAGGAGGAAGACAGCTGTTAGGATATTGTCAGACTGAACTAAGAAGGGGGAGAACAGATGGTCATAGTTTCCTCTTTTCAGCTGCAAATGCTGTCTTTGCAAAGCACACTCATTCAAAATACTCTGGCTGGAAGTACAATGAGGCACTGTTCTGAGAGCAGGGCAGAAAGAGACACTGTGGAGCAATTGTAACAAAATTCCCACAAATGGCAAGTCACATATTGCAGAGTATTTAATGTATCCAGTTGTTTACCCCTAGGGCTGCTTGCAGCATGGGGCTCAAGGTTCCAATCTACTTTTATATTTTGCCCTGGCTCCCTAGAGTTAGGAAATATTGTAAAAGCTGTTAAAGGCATCAACTTTGAATTTTCTTAGAAATGCTTTTTAAGGCACTTGAATCTGAGGAAGACGAATGACCAACAGGAAGAAAAAAAGTGCTTTCTATCAAGAATTGAATTTAGAGTACCAGAAGGATAGTGTGAAAATGTGAAAGACTGACGCCAAGACTTGTGAATTAAGTACCAAGGACAAAGTCATAAACCTGCAACTTACTTAGAAGCTTTTCCAGCAGGAAATTGAAATCTGTTACTTCGCAAGGTGATGATCATTTTCTCTGTTGATCAGTGAGATGAAATTAAGGTCAGAAAATAGGTGGGTGATTTAAGAAAGAAGGGAGGGAAAGCCAGCTTTCTAGGCTCATGTCCTTAAAGCCGAAGAGAGGTGGAGCCTGTTGCAAATCTAACTGGAAATTGGGCTTTCATGACAGGGATACAGTGGTTTGAAGCAAGCACTTGTTTTTGTTTGCTTCATGTTTTACTGGAGAAGAGATTATGCAGAAGAAAGGTGACTTGGTAAATGGTTTCTTTCTGAATCCCTGCAGAAGAAGGATCCCTACAGGGGTGTTTCTGATCTGAAATTCACTCTGTGAGAATTGATGAGGTTTCATTTAACCCATTTAACTGGACCCAGACTGTGCAGTCCTGTGTGTGTGTGTGTGTGTGTGTGTGTGTGTGTGTGTGTGTGTGTGTACGAGGGTAACATGATGAAGGATTCCTAGGATGTTGAAAAACTCTCATCCTTGATCTAGTTGTTGATTATCAAGTGTGTTCATTTTATGAAACCCTATAAAAAAGTACGTGCACATTTATTACACTTCAACATAATCTATAGGAATGGGGCCCTATTTTTAATATTTAAATTTTGAACACTGTAGATTTTTTACTCCAGGTAATTGATGGGCAGCCAGAGTAAAGAATTAATAATAATAATAATAATACTGTCACTGTCACTGTCCCCTTGTTGTTCACCGATTTTCTTGAGTGGGCACCAGTAATGTCTCCATTGTGAGACTTGTTGTTACTGGTTTTTTTTTTGGCATATCGTATACATCACAGGGATCTCGCCCGCTGCCAGGCTCTGCCATGCGGGCAGGACACTCTTGAAAGCTTGCTGGGTGGAGGCAAGCTTGAGGGACGGAGGAATCGAACCTGGGTCGACCACATGCAAGGCAAACACCCTACCTGCTGTGCTATCACTCTGGCCCAATAATAATAATAATAATAATAATAATAATAATAATAATAATAACAATAATGTAGCACTGTAGCACTGTCCTCCCATTGATCATCAATTTGTTGGAGACAGCACAAGTAACATCTCCACTGTGAGACTTGTTACTGTTTTTGGCATATCGAATACATCACAGCTTGCCAGGCTTTGCCGTGCAGGCACGATACTCTTGGTAACTTGCCAGGCTCTCCAAGAGTGGTGAAGGAATCGAACTCGGGTCGACCAGGTCGGCCGCATACATGGCAAGTGCCTTGCCACTGTGCTATTGCTCCACCTAATAATAATAATAATAATAATAATAAACACAACAGATAAAGATGCATAATCCATGCCTCTATACCCCCAATGAATTCTGTGGTTTAATTCTTGGAAAACATAATTGGATAAGGAGTTGTGTTATTTGCAACATAGTAGCCAGTCTGTATTGAGACACGTAAAACAGATACTAAATTTTGCAGAATACCTCCCAAAAGAATGTTTCATCAATTTTATAGTGAGTAAATACCAAAGGCAATATTTTGAATGTATTAGATTGTTTTACTGCCTTCTTTTTAAATTTCTGTGTGGCTATCAGAAACTGAGTTGCATGTCTTGCTCCTATTACATTTCTCTTAGATAGTTCTGGTGCAGATGAAAGTTATGGGGATTTTTATCAGAAAAGTAAAAACATGCTTCAGTTCTGACTTTGCAGTGCTGGAAACTATATAGTCAAAGGGAAAGAAAATGATCTCCTTGAGCCTTAGGTGGGTCATTTATAAAACTGTAAGCACACTCATTTCAGAGTCATTGTGAGCAATAGAAACCATATAATTAACCATCCCGTACACATTCAGAACTTAATAGTTATTATTGCCATGAGTGGGCTGGAGCGATAGCACAGCGGGTAGGGCTTGCAAGCGGCCAACATGGTGGACCAGAGTTCAATTCCTCCGCCCCTCTCGGAGAGCCCAGCAAGCTACCGAGAGTATCTTGCCCGCGTGGCAAAGCCTGGCAAGCTACCTGTGACGTATTCAATATGCCAAACACAGTAACGATTGTCACAATGGAGATGTTACTGGGCCCGCTCTAGCAAATCGATGAACAACGGGAGGACAGCGACAGTGATTGCCATGAGAAAAAGGAACTGGAATCTTCTGCCTCCTTTGCCTGGTGCAGTATAAAAAGACCTTTTTTTCTATTGTCCTTGTACTGCACATTGTCAGGGAAGCAGACTGGCACCTTTGAGCACGAAGAAGTGCAGCACGGCATGAGTGGAAACGAGATAAAGGGCAGCAGCAGCGACTTGGCCAAGTCAGGTCCTGTCTGGGCGGCTTAGTGCGCATCTCTGCAGCGTCTCACTTCCCTGGACCATCTGACTCGCTCAACTGCTGGCTGCTTAACCTTGGAAAAAGTCTTCGGGTCTGCTTTCTGTTGAAAGCTCTCAGTCTACTTTCAAAACGCTAGCTATCACTTTCAAAATTCTCTTATTCAGTGAGACTTCCTGGCCTGGCCCTTCTCCCGAGGCCTTTATGTCTTTGTGTCTGGAATGTGTTTGATGCTCCTGCGTCCGCTTCCCTCTGTTCCTCTCCTGGGCGCAGTGGAGCCCGCAGCGGCCGTCGTCACCTTCTGCGGCTCCCAGATCCTTCTTCAAGGGGCTTTGATTTCTATTCCTTGACTGGCCCAGTGTCTCTCCTCAGATTTAACACATTCATGCTGTCTCCTAATTAACTTAAGAGTCTTCACAAAAAATGCTTGAATTCACATACCTCAAGTTTAAATCATTTTTCTATTTATAATCTTTCTTTGATGAAATAAGTATTCCGCCCCCCAAAAAAAAACCCCTCCAGTACACCATATCTCCAAGATATCTCCTTTCAATTGACATTCTTCCACCGTTTCTGCCCTCTGATTTACATAGAATACAGATTAGGGGATGTATTGCTTGTCATATCACGATCACGATCATCCTGTTGTTCATAGATTTCCTCGAGCAGGCACCAGTAAGGTCTCCTTCCTAGCCCTGAGATTTTAAAAGAGCCATTTAAATGTTCTTTTAGGATTAGGAGAATGAGACCCATCATTGTTTCTGGTATTTGGCATATTGAATACGACACGGGAAGTTTGCCGGACTCTGCCATGTGGGCAGGAAACTTTTGGTAGCCTGCCAGGTTCTCCAAAGGAAAAATAATAAGATGCACTTCCGGGAGCTGGGTTTTATAGTCTCTGCGTCTTGGCTGTTGATGGGACCAACCTGGCGCTGTTGGCAGCTCTTGAATGTGACGCCTATCTACTGGAAGATGGGGGGGGCGGGTCTTGGTGGAGAAGGCCCAGTCCTAATCCGAGATTTGGCTTGGAGACATCAGCCCCGGAACCCGTATGCCTGGGTTCCTCTGCCAGTTCTTTCATGCATGAGGCCTGTCCGGACGTATGGAGAGTGGTCCCAGCATGGCCGTGGCTGGCTTCGGAGGTCCTCAGCTGCTGGGGCTCTGTTCGTCATATATTGTAATATATATGTTTATATATATGTGTGTGTGTGTATAAGTAAACTTAAGGGTCTCATATGGCTCTGTATAGTGAAATTTTTTAAAAATCTTCACTGAAAGTCAGTGATAATTGAAAAACATTTCCTATGTCAATAAGAATATTAAGTTCAGGGGTTAGAGAGATAGGGCAGTACACAGAGTGCTTGCCTTGCACACGCGTGACCTGGGTTCATTATCCCTGGCACCATATATGATCCCTTTAGCATTCCAGGAGTAATCCCTGAGCACAGAGCCAGAATTTAGCTCTGAGCACAGGCAAGAGTGGTCAAAAAAAAAAATACAGACACACGTTAAAAAAAAGAATATATACTTCAAACTTAATCAAAACCCTAAAGGTTGACCTTATGTAAACTTGCTACCAAAACTACTATTAAAAAATAAAAATAGAAAAGAGCATTTAGTTTACAAAGTGTAAGCTTCTTCTGTTTATACAAATTCTAATTATTGACACCTCTTGTCAAAATCAGAATTTTTCTTTTAGAAAGTCCTTTCTTACTCATCCAACTCTCTTTCTAATGCTCCTGATTTTAAAAAAATGAACCTAAATATCATGATCATGATCATCCTGTTGATCATTGATTGCCTCGAGCAGGCACCAATAACGTCTCCTTCGTCCTAGCCATGAGATTTTAAAAAGTGCCTATTCAAGGCTCTCTCAGGGTTAGGAGAATGAGACCCATCATTGTTACTGGTATTTGGCATATTGGGTACACCACGGGGAGTTTGCCAGACTTTGCCATGTGGGCAAGTTATATTCGGTAGCCTGCCAGGTTGTCCAAAGTAAGAATGAGATAAGATGTCACGCGGCCGTGAATGTGGTCACATGCTTCCGGGAGCTGGGTTTTATATAATATATTAATTCTTAAAACTATTTTTTAAATTTCAACTAAGACCAGGTTTATTTCCAACAAAGAAATAACAGTGATATTGCTTCTCTGTGTAAAAAAATATTACTCTTGTTACTTTAACTTGTATCTAGATCTGTTTTCCTAACTCTTTGTTAGAAAAGCCTGAAATCAGCTGAGCATAAAGTGAATTCTAAGCAGATAGTGGAACTGAAGAGGAATTCCTTATTGAAAGGACCTTAGAAATGAGGGGAAAGGATAGTGATTATGATCAAAACAAACAAAAACCACTTTGGTCCCTATATTGTTTTTCAGCTTTCTCTCTTTTTGGTTCCTATTGATAAGAGTTTTGTGGGGATTTGTTTATTTGTTTGTGTTAGACTACACTTGTGGGCTCAGGGATTACTCATAGTTCTGTGCTTGGGGATTTCTCCCGGCAGTGCTCAGTGGACCATTTGGTACTGGAGATAGAACCAGATCTCCTGTCAGCAAAACATGTGTTGGACTATTTCCCTGATCCCCATAAATAAATTTGATGATTACTAAATTTTATTTAGGATCAACGGAGAAGTCAGTTTCCATTTCTTACTAGCTCTAGCTACTTACAATGGATATTTTCCCCCACAAAGTTCACAGTATTACATTATTTTAAAGATTCCAAATAACACCTGTGGTATAAAAGAGTACTTTTAAATTCAAAAGAACAATAATAACAGTTTCACTAACTTACTCCAATGGATGTGTAAAATGAATCTTGGCAGTCAGAATGCAAGCATGCGTTCTGTTTGGAGTTACCTATATTATTACTTTGACTAATCTTAGTTTTTAGTTTCCTGTCACATTGCCACTGATCATTTTATTGGCATGATTTTTTTCTTGGTTTTTCAAAATTTTTAAAATAAGATCAATTTTTTTTAAAAAACATGATCCTTAGCCTCAATATTATTTTTTCCATTTGAAAAAATTAGTTCTTGCCACTTAAGTTCCTCACATTCTTTTCTGGATTCCTATTTCTTTAGGCAATTTGTATACTATAGTGAATATTTCTGGGCTGGAGCGATAGCACAGTGGGTAGGGTATTTGCCTTGCACTCACTCCACGCAGCCACAGTCTACAGGAGTTCGATTCCTTTGCCTCTTTCGAAGAGCTCGGCAAGCTACTGAGAGTATCTGGCCCGCACGGCAAAGGCTGGCAACTCCCCGTGATGTATTCAATATCCCAAACACAGCAACAACAAGTCTCACAATGGAGACATTAATGGGGCCCACTTGAGCAAATTAATGAACAACAGGAGGACAGTGCTACAGTGCTACAGTGAATATTTCTGACAGGCACATTTGCACAAATTCCGTTGTCCAAGACTTTAACAGTCTTCCAGAGCTCTTCCTTTCAGAGTTGTTACTGAGAACAAGATACTAAGCTCCTTCTTTTGGCTAATTTCATTTACAGCAATCTGCAGATACTATAGAATGCCAAAAAAGTACCTTTCTTAGAACTGCAATGTTATGAACAGCTAACCCCGATAACCTTTTTTTCCCCTTCTGATTTGCATTATTATGCAGCTTTTACGACTATACATAAATTGCTACAGGTTTTACACACATATATGTATATTATATACTGGATTTTTAGTACCTGGAAGTTGAATTTTAACATGCATTTGGGAAATCTACATTGCATTACCAATAGGTACAGAATGCATGATGGACTGGAGATGAGATTCATCAGGGCCCTTTTGGCGAGGTGACCGACAATGTTGAAGTGGGAGACGTCATGTGAAAAGTGGGATTCGGAAAAAAAGGAATAAGGATGAAATTCGAGGCAACTGCAGAGGTATTCTTTAGGTTATTCTCTACCTAACGAAGAGGTAGAGAAAGATGAGTTAGTCAAGGTAAGCGTTTGGCAGAGAGAGAAGAAGAGAGGTGAGAGAGGGGAGAGAGAGAGAGAGAGAGAGAGAGAGAGAGAGAGAGAGAGAGAGAGAGAGAGAGAAGAAGAGAAGAGAAGAGAAGAGAAGAGAAGAGAAGAGAAGAGAAGAGAAGAGAAGAGAAGAGAAGAAAGAATAAAGCCAATAAGCCAATTAGTCTTTCCCCACCGGGCTGTTGTGTGCTAGCTGAAAACAAGCTACATCCTTGCTTGTGACTGCAGCCTGTTTGTTGGATAAGCTGCTCGAAGGGACAGAGGAGACAAGTCCTTTGTGGCATATACTCATACCTTCTCTCATGCTGCCCCAGACTTAGGCTCCAAAAGGGAAGGGGAATACTTCAAAAGCTTTAGGTCACTGGCCACCAGTTATCATGCTCATCTGCATCAAAGTCTATATTGAAGCTAATGTGGTTAAGTCTCTAGGCCAGACCAAGTTCAAGTTCCCTGACTGCCTGAAATTCCACATCTTCAAGACTTTTAGGGTGAACGTGTCTGTGATAACACAGTGGTAGGGCGTTTGCCTTGCATGCAGCCAGCCCAGCCAAGCCAGGTTCGATTCTTCCACCTCTCTCGGAGAGCCCGGCAAGCTATCGAGAGTATCTCGCTCACTTGGAAAAGCTTTCAATATGCCAAACACAGTAACAACAAGTCACAAAATGGAGACATTACTGGGCCTGCTCAAGCAAATCAATGAACAATGGGAGGAATACAACAGTGTCTGAAGACATGGTGACTTAAAGGGGCTCACCCCCAATGGTCATAGGGTCAAATATTAACCAAATTCCGGATCTCTGGACAAATGGTAGTCACTGCATTCCTGAGAAATTTGGCTACCCCTTTCCACCTGACCTTAGTAAATCCTGCTTTATAGATTCACCCATCTCCTGCACCCTCACCTTCACCGCCACCACAACCCCCCCCCCAAAAAAGAACATGAAAAGAAAAAAGAAATCGGGTGGTAAAAAGGAACTCAAATGAAATTTATCAAAAAAGTTTCTGTGCTGAACGTAATTCAGCACACAGAGCAGAATAATAAAACATACCTAAACTATCTGTACCTTCAGTAATGAAGAATGATGTATTTGTTATAAGGCCTAATTCAGCGAATTGCTGTAGTCTTTGGCAGAGATAAGCCTATAGTTTTTGCTTCTATGTAAGTGCAGTTGGGAATAACTATTAATATCATTGGCAGTAATACTGGAGCATAATGGAACACAGAGCTCAAAAATATCACGCAAGGTAATCTTGCCCATCTCTGGGTGTCTGGACTTCAGGTTAGTGTCGATGTATATGTGGCAACAATTCCCTGTGAAAAAATGAGTGGTATGTGATCAAGGATGCAGCAAACAAAATTATGGGGAGATTGTGATCAAATATACATGATGAGAGGTGTGGAATTGGAGGAAAGAAATATTTTTGAGGAGATGAATTTTTATATATTCCATAAGGAGGCTTTGTTATGCAGTCATACCCTGTCAGAACAGTCCTCCCATTATTCATCGATTTGCTAGAGTGGGCCCAGTAATGTCTCCATTTTGAGACTTATTGTTACTGTGTTTGGCATATTGAATACGTTCTCCGTAGCTTGCTGGGCTCTCCAAAAGGGGCGGAGGAATCGAACCCGGTCGACCAGGCTGGCTGTGTACAAGGCAAACGCCCTACCGCTGTGCTATCCAATTTGACGTTTGAGTCCTTTGCAGCTTCATTTTAAATTTCCACAGCCTTTTGTAATAGTTACTAAGAGTCAAAGAGCAATTAAAGATCTCGTTGCTAAAAAATTGAACTGCTAGTCAAATTTCAAAATAAACTGAAACACAGAAAGGGAAGCAACTGAACAGGGACAATGGATTACTATTTGGGAAATATACAGAGTGCAGAAAGAGGGGAACTTGGGAACCTGAACAGATTTATAGGAAAGACAGTTCACAAGGAGAAAAGGTAACAGAAGTGCTGATAATGTCAGAAGAGAAAATCGTTTGAAATGTCAGAGGCAAGAATAGATTGTAGAGAGGAAGTGGGAAACTGTCTTCAGGGACATGAAAAAAGCAGGGCAATACATTTAAGCTGAGGCTGCAAACAATCATAAGCATTGTCACAAACTTTTTACAGTTATTCAGAAGCCAGTAGTGAGAAAGGAGATGGATTGATTTTGAATGGGCAGAGGTAGCATAAAGACAAACAAGGAAATGATGAACACAGAGGGGAGAAATTAACATTGGTTTCCAGACCAGTAGGAGAGTTTCTGAGGAAATATACATCTTTATATGGTTTCTTAGTTTTGAATCTACAAGGAAAGACAGACATCACCAGTCCTCACATCCTTAACTAAACAGATGCAAATATATATATATATACATATTATATGTATATATATATTTATATTTGAGACACTGGTCTATAACACAAACTTGTTTTACTGCCGTGTGCCTTATGCCAAATGCCCTGTGAACTGGATAATGATGAGTATCCTCTTTTGGATCTTTGGCTTAAATCTTCTGGGCTCTGGTCAAGTAATTGATGCCTACTTGATGCCTACTTTCTCCTGAATTCCATTTGGTTCTTAGCTTGCCTGTATGTGAAGAAAAATATGACATAAAGAGAGAGACACTAATAGGAACGAAGTTCAACTCTGCAAGATGTTATTCCTTATATAGTAAAATCTTGAGTGTGTCTGTGAGCCTTCTTTTTTGCTGTCGGTTCACTCTGAAGCATTTTTGATGAAGTGAACAAGGCGAGTACATTAGGGAATTGTGCACCACTTCTCCATCACTGGCTCTCAAGTTATAGAGGTGACACAGAGGAGAAAAAATGTACCAGGAGCTGCAGGAAAGTTTTCAAGGGGAAGAAATCATGTGAAAATGAATCTTCATTTGTGCAGAAAGCTGGGGGTGGGTTGGGGAGGGGTATGTGGTGTAAAAAGCCATTCAAATAAAACAAAATCGTAAAAAAAATAAAACAGCCTTTTTTCCTGATTGAAATCCACTACCCAGAGGCTGGAGCAATAGCACAGGGGGTAAGGCATTTGCCTTGCACACGACCAACCTGGGTTCGATTCCCAGCATCCCATATGGTCCTCTGAGCACTGCTAGGAGGAATTCCTGAGTGCAGAGCCAGAAGGAACCCTTGTGCATCGCCGAGTGTGACCCAAAAAGAAAACAAAAAGTAAACCACTACCCTGGGGTTTGGGTAGGTAAGAACCACAGGAATAATACAGGACTTTATAATTTCAGTTGGCTCAGTAGACGATAAGGCCAGGAAGCGAGACTTAGGTGGAATGGAGGTGAAAATTACTAAGCAAAGGTCAGAAAAAAATGAGGTTGGAACTCTGAATGTAGCTACCATAAGATGGAGGAGGCATTAGATTTCCTTTTTGCCACCACGGCACTTTCATCAGCAAAAAATTCATAGTGCGTATTCAATAAATACTCTTAGTAGACTGTGTATATTTCCGAAAAATGTATTACTTTTAATATCAATTATGTGAGCATGCAACACCGCTAAGTACAAAAATCATACAAGCTCACAAATGACTTCAGAGACTGCCACTCTCAAAGAACATTGGAGGGCCTAGGAGGACAACATTAATCACAGACCCCTTTCATGTTTTCATTTGATTTCTATACATTTCCTCTCTATTACTATAGTCTTCTTTCAGAAGCTATGCTGCCTGAAAATTACAATTTCAACCCCTTGTTTCTGCTCTGAAGAGAAAGAGTATTATTCATCTTCTAACATTGTGCATCTTCACTGTATCTGAGCAAGACTCAAGGACAGGACATTTACAGCACTGGAGCAACTGTCTAAAAACTGAAGACATCTATTAAAAAACAGTACCATGATTTTTTTTTTTTAAATCGCAGTACATTGGCAAACTACGTTTAGTTGATGAAAGGTAAAGTGAACAAGCTCATGCTTGTTGAAAACCCGAAACTGTTACATTGCTAATTATCAAATGAGTAGCATAGAAACTGAAAAATCTGAACCATGCTACGTTTACTGACTGCATGCTAGAAAAATTCTTTTGGAAAGTAAAACACAAAGAATAAGTTCAGATTGAATTTCTTTCTTTCTTTCTTTCTTTCTTTCTTTCTTTCTCTCTCTCTCTCTTTCTCTTTCTTTCTTTCTTTCTTTCTTTCTTTCTTTCTTTCTTTCTTTCTTTCTTTCTGTCTGTCTCTCTGTCTTTCTTTCTCTCTCTCTCTTTCTTTCTTTCTTTCTTTCTTTCTTTCCTTTCTTATATGAAGTACTCTTTCCAAGACCTATTCACATCTATGTCATTATCCAGATAGGAGACCTTGTGAAATAAAATCCCCTTCCTTCTATAACATAAGGAGGTCAACTCATCCATTTCTGAAAGTTTCCTTCACAGAGAAACATTATTTAGTTATATGACAGGTGCCATGGAACACTCCTTAGAGACAGACATAATTCAAATCTTAATTTCATTATTTATTGGGTTTTAACACATGGAGAAATTATATTTTATTGAGCTTTAATTTTCTATTCTGTGAAATAGGCTAGCATACGTGTGTATGTGTGTGTGTGTGTGTGTGTGTACAAGTGGGAGGGGCAGGAAAATTCCCAAACAAAATTCCAGAATCTTCACAAAAATGTGTAAGTCTACAACTGTACCTCAGGGTGTCTCACTAATAAAAATTAAAAAAAAAATTCCAGAATCTTGAGATCCAGTCTATACTCAGCCAATTGGGCCATGTGGTTCAGTGTTACAGTCCAATGAGGCAGCGCTGCTTGATCCCTGCCAAGCTACCTCTGTAAGCAAATTATTTGAGGACTAAATGAGAGACTATGCTGCAAAGAGGAGATTAGCATAAATTTGATTGTTTAATAAGCACTGAATGCATATTAAACCAATAGTTTGTGTTAGTGTTCTACCCTTTCTATCTTTATAAAGCCTTACAATTCCATTTATTTTATTGATTAGCAAGTAAAATCTGATTTTAAAGAAATTGTGAACTTTTGCTAAGCAACATTTGTGAGATGTGGGCATTTTTTAAAGATTTTTAATCTTCTAGTTAAGGAATGCCTCTGGGTTTAAATACAGCAGACGAAGTAGCAGTAAGAGGTCAAAAGAATTCAAAAGCTCCATATGACTTCACAGTTTTGTATTATTAAATATTCAGAGACAAGCATGACAGCACATGCATTAATAATAATATATCACAGAAGAATATACACCCTCCATATTTACTGTGCACTAATCCTACACTTCACAACACCATATTAAATTAGTTTTGAATTTCATAACTTTAAGGTTAAAGAGAACTTCAGATTTACAAGAAAAATTTTCAGAATTGTAAATGAGTGTATTGAAAACATAATTTTATATATTGGGTATTTTACTTTTAAATTTTTTAATTTTTTGGTTTGGGGGCCACAGCCAGCAATGCTCAGGGATTACTCGTGGCTCTGCACTTAGGAATCACTCCTGGTGGGCTTGGGGGACCATATGGGATGTCAGGGATTGAACTTGGGTCAGCCACATGTCTTTGTGCCCTACCCGCTGTACTACTTCTCCAGTCCCCTGGCTTCGATATATATAAAAAAAACTATTAGAGACTGTCTAAAATACCTCTGGGAACATATTTTTGCCCCACCAGTACGAAAAAAATTTCCCCTATTCATGGGTAGATTTGTTTGAATATTAACTTGGCATTTCAAATCTAAGAGTTAAATGAATGATGTGGCCAAATTTTAATCTTTTCTTTTTCTATGATCTGAAAGTCTCTGTTAGACTCTGAAAGACTCACTCCGAACATTTTCTTCAGTAATATTTGATGAAAGACTAAATAATGCCCATGTCCTTATTCTAGTCATTAGAAAAAATACTGTACAGAGAGTCAGGGCAGACTTACCTTTTTTCCTACATGAATCTACAAAAAGGCTAAGCTTTGGAGTGTCCATGTGGGTAGAATAATCCAGATATGTTTTGAGCTACTTAACATTGGACTGTATCTAAGACTCAAGGACAGTTTAGTAGAATCTTTATTGTAAAAGGTCTTCCTGTTGCCTCCTATTTTTCCAGTAATTAATGAGCCACTGGCATATTACTGGATGTTTATTTATTACCACTGATAAATGATTTCATAATACTGACCAGGGAGATTACACAACTCACAGAAACTTTCCATATAGGAACCATGATGTGAAAACACAGCAGAGGTGATCAACAGTATTAATAAGGATTTTGTTAGCTTCTAATTATGATTGTTGTATCAGAATGCAATTCACAACGATTAGTAAAAGTTTACAAACATTAAAAAGTATGTAATAACATTTGGATCTGATAGGACTGAAAAAGATATGAAAAACATAACACAAGGGCTTAGCTTTTGTGATTGGTGTCCACACGATTGCAGAAAGAACATTTTGTCCATATCTTGCAGTTTTGTGGAGATAATTATCTCCTAATTTATGTAGTGATATACAACTTTGTGAAAAATGTGATTCCATAAGAGCATATTTCTAGTCATTGGTATTATTTTAATAATAATAAAATAATTATTAAATTATTTCATTTAGCATCTTCCCTAGCGCCTAATAAAAACATTAGTTGTGAAAGTTGTCCAGTTGGGGAGAAGTTGTTTGCAGACTGAATTCTCTGATCTGTGCAGAGACCCCAGGTGAAACATGTGAATTCAGATTATATTCACATTAATGAATATTTAAACTAATGCAAGAGGATTGGTGAACCCGCTGGACTTAATTCATCAAGATACAGCGATCAGGGGAAAGATCAAATTTTTATCAAATTGTTTTTAAAAAGTGCATTCTATCCTGTGTACACCACCACACTATGAAGAAGGAAAAAATCCAGCCCTTTTAAAAATGAGTGGTATAAAAATTCACAGTAATGTACATATTTTTTGTTTCTCATAAGCAGTCGAAGGGGGCAGTGCTGAGTGTCTATATTGTACAATACAAAAACAGTGTAAAGAACACAGCAAGAACACACGGATACGTAATGCTGAAAACAGTGCTTTCTGGATGTTCTTTTACTGGGTGAATACTTAGGCCAGAGAGTTAAACTCTGCGGTTCAACCAACCCTTTGCAAGTAGACACAATTAAATCCTCTGACATTATGAGGGGCCAGACACTACAGGAAGAATCATCATCTAGGTCGATGCTACTCTCTATAAGCTTCTCATCATATGGTCAAGTGAAAGGAACCAGGCAAAAATGGCATCCAAACACAAACCACATGATTTCAACCATTGCTAATGACAGAGGTAGAGAAAAATCTGTCTGCAGCCATCGCCTCTGCCCCCATTTTTAACACGGTCATGAGCAGGTTCCTGCGATGCAGTACAGCCATTCTCTTTCTCCTCTTTTCCCTCTTGGAAACAAATGCCTTCCAGCCAGGTGTGGAGACTTCAGACATTGTCAGGTGCTGCTACAGGGCAAAGTGAAGTGTTAGCTTTCGGATTTTGCTGCTTCTCCCTGGGTTTCCCCACTTTGTTCTTTTGAATTTCGCTGTGCATCTTCTTCACCTTCTGTAAGAGATAAAGGGTAAAGGTTAAATAAGAATGTCGCTTACCGGTACCAGGTATTTTAGACAGACTTCAGAAGTGTTAAGTTCTCAAGGAGACAGGTGTGTTTGTTTACTTGGTACTCGCTTACGAGCTCAAATATTTCAGGGTCTGGTTAATTCTGATCCTGTGAACTTGGGTCATATGCTCCAAACAAGAATCATTAAAATTTCAGAGTAATTTGTGCTCATCTATGCTTCTGACAAATAGCAGGAAATCTCATAGTAATATAATGGCTCTCAAATACCATTAAGACAGATTTTAGAAACAGAAGAATCATTAGACTGAAATCAAAACTGGGAAGAATTTGTAACTGTTTTTCTCATGACTGCTAAGTATTGGATACTTAAAATTTTTATTTTATACTAACGGTACCGAGAGTATCCCGCCTGCAGAGCAGAGCCTGGCAAGCTCCCCCGTGGCGTATTCCATAAGCCAAAATCAGTAACAAGAAATCTCACAATGGAGATGTTAATGGTACCCGCTTGAGCAAATCGATGAAGAACGAGAGGACAGTGCTACAGTGCTACAGTTTCCTGATATGCAAAGTGATCAATGGAAAGTAAATGATCTAGCGTTTGTCCCTGAAAAACAGGCTTGAATGGTGGTGGGAAAATCTGAGCAAAATATAATGCCCAACCGAAATGCATCTGGACTGTGCATTTAGTTATGGTGCTATGCCACCCTAGGAGATGAAGGGTGTCTGTCCCTCCTTCTGCCCCCCCCCACCCCTTGCGGTGACGGCATGGTGGCCTGCATCTTTTAGAGCCTAATGAACAGCCAGGTATGAGACTGTATTGATGAGGCACGTGGGGCCTCGTGGGATGGGGGGGTGGAATTGGTCGTGCTCCCCACCATAACAATGCTCCGGGTTGCCACCCTCAAATGCCTCCTCCAGCTTCTGAACGACCATGATCCCAGAGGCACACAAACCAATCTCGAACGCAGGGGCTTTGGGCAGTAATCCCTCTAGGTTTATTACTAAAGTATCAGAAATCCAAATTTGCGTGGCTGCTATTGTGGCCACAGGACATCATATGCTCTTCAAAATCAGCAATAGAAAACAAATGATCTAATAATGTCTTTTTGGCAGGTCTGAATGTTGGGGAAAATTCCAAATAATAATGTTGGGTCTTTTGTCATAATATTTGATGTGATCAACGTAGAGAGATAGAGAGAGTAAACTGTAAATCTGCCACACAGGTGGGGTGGGTGGGAGGGGGGTATACCGGGGTTCTTGGTTCTTGGTGGTGGAAAATGTGCATTGGTGAAGGGACAGGTGTTTGATCATTGTATGACTGACCAAGATTTGAACTGAAAGGCTTTGTGACTATTCTCACCGTGATTCAATAAATTAAAAAAAAAATCCAACGACCTGATCAATTTTTTTTTCATTTTGAATCACACCTGGCGATCCTCAGGGGGTACTGCTGGCTTTGCATTCAGGAACTACTCCTGGGGGTGCTCAGGGAACCATATGGGATGGTGGAGATCAAACCAGGGATGGCTGTGTGCACGGCAAGTACCCAATCTGCTATACCATCGCTCTGGCCCCAAGAATTGTTTATCATTTCTATGCACTGCTTTCATTCTTAGTGCAGATGGTCCAAATATGACAAGAACAGTTGAGCATTCACTGAGAATTCAAGAGAACTAGTTTCAGTAATGAATGCAATGAAGTTAAATTAGGACAATCTAAGACAGTAGAATATTTGAGGATAAAAGTGGTTGCATAAATATGAGAAGAGAAAATGATTTCTAAGAGGTTAGAACTATCTAGGTACCTGAGGACAATTCTCAGTGCCGAGCATAATGCTGTGAATACAGAGTGTGACTCGGTTAGATAAATTCTTAGTAAGTCAAGAGTTAATATGGGCCACCAATATTGTTGAGTAGCACTGTAGCACTTTTGTCCCGTTGTTCATCCATTTGCGCAAGTGGGCACCAGTAACGTCTCCATTGTGAGATTTGTTGTTACTGTTTTTGGCATATAGAATATACCATGGGGAGCTTGCCAGGTTCTACTGTGGGCAGCAAGCAAAAATAATGAAAATATTCAGGCACACAAAGGAAATCTTGCAGAATTATCAGTGATATTTCATTCTATTTGTTAGTTTTTGTATTTTAGACTTTTATATTACACTGTTATTATTGGTTTCTTATACTTATAATGAGAAATTAATGCTGTATTTTGCCTAGATCTAGAATTTATGATTAAAAAAACCCAAATTTAAGGGTCTAGAACATTGCAACTAACATGTATAAATGTTTTTTTTAAAAAAAATTTAGATAGGGGCTGGAGAGATAGCACAGCAGGTAGGGCGTTTGCCTTGCATGCGGCCGACCCGGGTTCGATTCCCAGCATCCCATATGGTCCCCTGAGCACGGCCAGGAGTAACTCCTGAGTGCAGAGTCAGGAGTAACCCTTGTGCATTGCCAGGTATGACTTAATGCAGAACCCGGCAGCTTGGAGCAGAAAAGTGAAAGGACTATGCGTTAATCCAGGCCATCAGGTCTGTCCGGAGGGGAAAGGGTGTTGCCCCAGTCGCCTTCTCCTCTCTGGAAAGAAAGATGGTGGCCGCATGGGAGCCTTGTGGACAGCAGGTATGAGCCGGGGGTGTGGGGGCGACTAAAACCTCATGGGAAGGGGGGCGTTCCGGTCCGTCCTTCACGCCCTACCGAGGTCACCAGTTGCCCCCCGCGAGCGGCTCTCCAGCACGGCCACGGCCCCAGAAGCACAAGGACTTAATGCAGAACCCGGCAGCTTGGAGCAGAAAAGTGAATGGACTATGCGTTAATCCAGGCCATCAGGTCTGTCCGGAGGGGAAAGGGTGTTGCCCCAGTCGTCTTCTCCTCTCTGGAAAGAAAGATGGTGGCCGCATGGGAGCCTTGTGGACAGCAGGTATGAGCCGGGGGACTGGGGGAGACTAAAACCTCATGGGAAGGGGGGCGTTTCGGTCCGCCCTTCACGCCCTACCGAGGCCACCAGTTGCCCCCCACTAGCGGCTCTCTAGCACGGCCACGACTCCAGAGCACAGAAACCGATTTCTTAACTATCTGACTTTCAGTAGAAATACTTCCAGGGTCAATAAGTAAAATAGCAGAAATCCAAAACCAACATATAATTCTTGAACCCAGCTGTAGAAAGCAAATCACTTCACAATGCTTTGTCAGCATGTCTGATTTGGGGGGGGGGGTAAACTCTAAATAATAGTGGTGAATCTTTTATTGAAACAATGAATCTAATCAAAGCAGATAGAGTGTTAACTAGAATTCATCTGCCCCACAGGGACTGGGAGGGGCGGGAGGTGGGGTTTTATTGGGGTTCTTCATGGTAAAAAATAAGTTTTGGTAAAGGGAAATGTGTTTGATATTTGCATGACTGAGGCCTAAACCTGAAAGCTTTGTAACCTTTCCCATGGTGATTCAATAAATAAATAAATAAATAAATAATTGGGTAAACAGATATTTGAATTATTTTAATTATTTAATGACTAATTAACATAAATACAATTGCGTCATTATATTTTACTATAAAGTGCCTATTCATTATTTAAATCTATATAATAATTTAACATATTATCTTATAATAAGCAATATCTAGGGGCTAATAAGTCTTAATTTAAGTGTACATATGAAAATAAATAACAGTATAAAATGCACTAATATTAAGAGTTCCTAAAATCAATGCATATTATTTTGAATGGAATATTAATATACATTTTTTGGGGGTTTTGGGGACACACCCAGATGTACTCAGGGCTTTCTCTTGACTCTGCACTCGGGGATCACTCCTGGGGTGACACTTGGTGGCTCATATGGGCTGTTAGCAGCATGCAAGGCAACTAAGGCAACTACCTTAACCTATTTACTACCCCTCTGGCCCCTAAAATAAAAATTTTAGTAAACAAATTAGCAAATTTTTAATTCTTAAAAAAAGTATTTGCGAATCTGGGAACACTGGTGGAAGGGAAACATTGGTGGTGGGATTGGTGTTGAAAAAACTCTATTAGAAACAACTTTGTAAATCACAGAGTCTTAATAAAAATATAAATTAAAAAATGATTTGCTTGCCACAGATGCTCTGCCAAATTAGATTCATTCCCTAAAATCTTTATCAAAGCTGCTTTGTAAGTAACTCTTGGTAGTAATGATAGAGAATCAAGGATATCTAAAAGATGCAAAAGTCTCTCTATATAGACACACACACACACACACACACACACACACACACACACACACACACACATCTCCTCTAGCTCTATTTTCTACAACGGCAAGGCTATGCCATAAAAAAATCTCTTAGAGAAGTAATATTGAGGGCCCAAATGTCACTCACTATTAAGGGTGCCTGAGACCACAAATTTCATCATCGATACCATCAAACATGGCCAAACAAAATTCTGGAGCCACAGGTGTTCAACCTCCGGAGCACTGCAATTTACTGTCAACGTTAGCATTGCAAAGACAACAAAGGGTAGGGTGACTGAAGTTAATATTTAGTGGTCACCATGAGTCAAAGTCTCAAAGAATTTTTCCACGTATACAAAATGTGGTTTCTTAAGTTTGAATTCCTTTTACTTTAAAGGTTTTTACTTTCAGTCAAGTTTTCAACTGTGATACTTGGAACAGATACAAATAAAGAAACTAACAGAGGACTTAACTCAAATACTCAGAAATACTAACATATACTGAAATGTAAACCTCGTTTTCTCTTTACAATGGTTAATTAGACCCCAAAATATGACAAGGTCTAGAGTACAAAGATTTTTTTACAAACTTATTTAAACATAGAGGAAAACTTGAAGATCTCTTTACCTAAGAGTTTATTACACAAAGTTACTTTATTTCCATTCTTAATTTGTTCTATTTATTTTGAAATGGACCCATTTATTTTTAAATGGTCTTGGAATTGAGGTCTATCCGCTTACTTATGAAGCATGTTCAATACCTAAGTCAGTGATATGTTACAAACAGCCAATACTATCAGCAATATTAGTTCCAGCATTATTAAGTATCATACATAAGAAACTTAAGGGAATCCCACTTGTGCGACCTCATCTCATACCATGGAAGGCTTCGTGCCCTTTCCCTTCTTATATAAAATCTTTTTTCTGATTTGGTGTGTGTGTGGGGGGATCTCATATTGACAATAAAATTGAAAATAAAAGTTTTGATTACATTAATAAAATTAAAGTTAGAACTCTGTATTTGAATAGGAACCTCTGCAAAGAAAATCACTGAAAATAAATGGCAATGAGTAAGAAATTCATCCCTAACTTTTCATCTGTTTTAGACTATTTATAATATTTAACTGGGGAATTTTTAGATATTAATCTTAATGACGTGCAACAATCATTTCAATTTCATAGATTTATTCCCCCAACTGGGCTAGAGCGATAGCACAGCGATAGGGCGTTTGCCTTGCATGCAGCTGGCCCAACTGAGTCGGGCTTGATTCCTCTGCCCTTCTTGGAGAGCCCGGCAAGCTACCAAGAGTATCTCGACCCCATGACAAGCTTGGCAAGCTGCCTATGACGTATTCAATATGCCAAACACAGTAACACCAAGTCTTACGATGGAGACGTTACTGGGCCTGCTCGAGCAAATCGATCAACAACGGGAGGACAGTGCTATTCCCCCAACTCACCTGTCTTGTTGATATCAAGACCTGCTAATTTCAATGCTAATTCATTGCTGTTGCCACTTGCCGAGGAAACCAGGATATCATGTATTGCATTTCTTCTACCTGTTCTTCCTGAAGCAATAAAATCTGCATATGTAGTTTCCACATCAGTCATTGCTAACAAATATCCACATAGCAGGGGCTACAGAGGGAGAGAAAAGAGAGAAACATAATATCCATTAATGGTAAGCAAATTAAATATTTAATAAACACTTGTTACTGGCATACAATATGAATATGAAATGGTGATTTTGCTTACAGATTCACAAAGCAAGTGATGCGTGATATCTTTTTTAAATCAGTGATCTAAAAATTTAGATTAAGAATCAGGGGGAGCAAAAGGAGAGAGAGAACACAGGGGATTGCCCTGCCACAGAGACAGGGGGGATGGGGGGATGGGGGTGGGAGGGATATTATCCATGGTGGTGGAAAATGGGCACTGGTGGAGGGATGGGTATCTGATCATTGTATAATTGAAACCAAAGCACAAAAAACTGTAAATCTACAACTTTAAAAAAATAAAATAAAATAAAGGGGGAAAAAAAAAGAATCAGGGGGAGTTAGTTTTCTGTTAAGGTCCTGGCATACTGAAATATTTTAGGATATGCAGATTGTATGCTACTTATCCCAACTTCAAATCTGTCATTGTAGTTCAAAAGCAGTCAAAGACAATATGTAAAAAATTACAATAAACATATTTTATTTATGTAAGTAACCATAGGGGAACAGATCTAGCATGCATTTCATGGTTTGTGGACTGGTTTAGAGATGAGATTCTCTGTTTTAACATTATTTTAGTTAATATTCATCTCCAGAGAGAAGAATTGGGATTGGTAGCAACCCAAGGTGGAGAGTAACACAGAAGTGGTTCAGCCTACGTGTCAGCAGTGTATTACTTGTAAAATCTAAGAACGGTGACGCTGTCAAGTGGTCTGCTTTGAATCAGCTCTATCAATGTTAAATGGTGAAAGTGATCAACTATGTCTCCCAGTCTAGGGATAAAGGTATTCTGTGAGCCCCTTGTAAGTTACGGATTGACATCAATAACAATGATTCTTCCTGAATCTTAAAATTAATCATTTCAATTCACAAAGGAGTCACTGGAAGTAAGGTTTCCCAAACAAAGTTGGTGATATAAATACCTACAAAAAATGAAGAAATTTCCAAGGCAAAATATGAGATCTAAATATTAGCCGGATATCACTAAATGGAAATACTTAATTTCTTGGGAAGAGAGATAGTACAGAAGTTAAGGCAATTGCCTTGCAAGTGCCCAATCCTGTCTCATTTTCTTGTACATATGAGTCAAACCCCAGCACCACTGGGAGCACCCACTGAGCACAGAGGCAGGAATAACTCCCAAGTACTGCCAGGAATGGCCCAAACTCTCACCAAAAATGAAATAAACATTTATTTTTTTCTTTACTTAAATTTATGTCCTAACTTGTTATTTAAATTTATGTCCAAAGAGATATGAATACTAAGACGTAAAATAATGATTAATGTTTTTAATTTACTGACTTGAACAGAACATTAGAATAACATACATTACATTTGTTATAGTCAAGTAGACAGGGAAAGACTCCTGGTGTTAAATTTTTAGGGAATAAATAATGCCCAGGTGTGATGTAAAGTTTTTCACCAACTCTGAAATTGCCCAAAGGTATGAAGGCTCCACTCAGAATGAAAAACTAAAGTACCACCGAAAGGGGTGGATCTGCTCAGTAAAAGGACTAAATGGTCCCAAGAAAAGCTAAAGGCATCCTCAAAGATGAAGCATCACTGACCAAGCAAGTAGAAGCAAAGATAAACAAATGGGACTACATTAAGCTTAATAAGCTTCTGCACATCAAAAGAAACAGTGATCAAAATGCAGAGACAGTCCATGTAATAGAATAAAATATTTACCCAATACCTATCTGATAAGTGATTAATGTGAAAGATATATAAGGCACAGGTAGAACTTGACAAGGAAAAAACATCCGATTCCATCAAAAAGTGTGGAAAAGAAACGAACACAAATTTCCTCAAAGAAGAAACGTACATGGCCAAAAGGCATGTGAAAAAAAATTGCTCTACAATACTAATCATCAGGGTGATGCAAATAAAGACAATAATGAGATATCATCTTAAGCCACAGAGACTGGCACACATCAAAAAGAACAAGAATAACAAGTGCTGGTATGGCTGCGGGGAGGAAGGAACTCTTCATTGTTGGTGGGAATGCTGACTGGTCCAGCCCTTTTGGAAAACAATATGGGCATTCCTCAAAAAACTAGAAATCGAGCTTCCATATGACCCAGCAATATGACTTCTGGGAATATACCCCAAGGACCCGAAAAAACACACAACAGATAAGCCATCTGCACATCTATGTTCATTGCAGCATTATTCACAATAGCCAGAATGTGGAAACTGTATGAGTGCCCGAGAACAAGTGACTGGATAAAGAAGCTACGGTACATCTACACAATAGAATGCAATGCAGTTACCAGAAAAAATAAAATCATGAAATGTGCTTATCAATGGATGGGCATAGAGAGTATCATGCTGAATGAAATGAGTCAGAAGGAGAGGGAACAGACAAAGAATGATTGTACTCAGTTGTAGGGTATAAATAATCATAGTAGGAGACTAAAAGCCAAGGGCAGTAGAAACAGAGGCCAATAGGATGGGACCAGAGTTGGAAACTTGCTACATGCAGTGGAGAGGGAAGGGCAGTTAGGATAGAGAAGTCCATTATGACAGTAATAGCTGGAAGTGATCACTCTGGACAAGAACTGAGTGCTGAAAGGTGATAAAGGGATAAACCTCATAACCTTTCAGTACTTATATTGCAAACCATAATGCCCAAAAGGTAAGAGAGAGAAAGAGAGTGGGAGTGAGAGAGAAGAAAAGTGCCTACCAGAGAGATAGGCTGGCTGGGGGTGGGGTGAGTGGGTGTTGAGGGTGGCAGGAGGGAAACTGGGGACATTCATGGTCCTCCAGTTATTCATCAATTTGCTAGAGTGGGCCCAGTAACGTCTTCATTGTGAGACTTGTTACTGTGTTTGGCATATTAAAAATGCCATGGGTAGCTGGCCAGGCTTTGCCGTGAGATACTCTTTGCGGGTGAGATACTCTCAGCAGCTTGCCGGGCTCTCCGAGAGGGGTGGAGAAATCGAACCTGGCTCGGCCAGGCCAGCTGCGCGCAAGGCAAATACCCTACCGCTGTGCTATCGCTCAAGCCCACTGGGGACATTGGTGGTGGGAAATGTGTAATAACATTGGTGGTGTAGGGAAGGGTGTTGGAACATTGCAAATATTATGGGAAAGACCATTAAGAATGCAACACTCTTTCCACAGGCCACATCCTGGCAAGCAACAAAGCACCAGTCTGGGCAGTTTGAAGAAATTTCTACTACAAAATCACTTTTGTAAAGCAAGTGGTGCATTCTCTCTTGGAAATTTGTCTCCTTTGGAATCTGAGATGTGCACGACTCTCTGGCCTTGTCCCTCTGCTGAAGTCAGGGTTTGTAACCACCCCCCCTCAACACACACACACGTGGTCCACACTCCCCCCCCCCAACACCCATATTTCTCTAGAGAAACCAACTTGTCTTCATTATTCATAATCTACAGAAAGTCTTTTCTATTAGGGAAGACTCTGAAAATCCCAGTAAAAGGATCAAACTGACTTTCCTTTCCTGCAAAGAGCAATTTCCTCATTTCAGCCTGAGTCTATGCTTCCCTGAGAACTTGAGGACCAGTTTCTGTGCAGTTGAGGTTAAGGGGGACTTCAGGTACAACCAAGAATCAGGTGACCTGCAACATAATTGCGAATCTGCCCAAAGGAAGAACTACAGCTTGATTTGTGAGGCACCTCTGAGACCCTCTTCTTTGGGAGAGTCACTTCCCCCACTGCCGCATCTTCAGGACCTAAACATTAAGATAACATTTTACCAAAATGTGTCAATATCAATAGAACAGTCTATTCAAGACCTAATAATGATGCTGATTTATCTGGAGATAATATAGTAGGCAAGGCACGTGCCTTGCATGCATACTACCTCTGTGAACATTGCCAGGAGTGATCCCTTAGACAGATTCCAGGAGTAAACTCTGAGTACCACCAGGAATGCCACCTCCCAACACAGAACAAAAGAATTCCCCCAAATAAACTTGAGTTTTAAAACTTTCTTTTGGATTAGAGTGCATACAGCATTTGCTTTGCACACAGCCAACTTGGGTTCCATCTGTGCCAACTCATCCATCCTCAAAGCTCCACCAGGAGTAATTCCTGCGTATAAAGCCAGGAGTAACCCCTGAGCATCACAGGAGTGGCCCCATAAAAACCCATGGAAAAAATTCTCTTCTTTATCTCCACTGGACTTTTCTTTTTCTTTCTCTCTTATTATTAATGAGTCTGTTCATCAGACCAAATGCATCTGAATTTTCCAAACACTTTTTATCTTATCTTAGTTTTCTTCATTTTTTCTTAGTCTTTTATCTTAGTTTTTTCAGTACCATCCTCGATTAATCACACCATTTCATGTATGGTGTAAAATCCCCTTGAGAGGCCTGAGAGAACGCTCACCAGGCTAAATAAAATGCATGCTTTGCACACTGGTTCAATATATCACCCTTGGACTCCTGAGCACTCTCAGGAATGACCTGAGCAAAGAGCAGAGAACGGGTAGGGGACTTTAACCACAGCCAAATGTGCCTGAAAAACGAAATGAAAATTGAACTATTTGTCACCTTGGCTTTCCTAAGCCTTACGCCAAAAAATAACACGTGGGGCCTTTCTCTCTGATTGCATCACATGGTGGCCTGAGTGTTAGCAGTAAAACTCATAAAATTGTGTCAATTGGCTCCACTAGAAATTTTTAATCCATTATTGGAATAGACTGAGTGGTTCATGCCAACTAATGTCCACTTCTAGTTGATTCTTTCTTATACGCCCCTCTCACTGCCCCCCCCCCAAACACTCTGGGAAGTGTTACAAACCCTTTCTATTCCACTCAATCATACACCATCGTTTAAGAGATGACTCCATCTTCATTTTCTGAGAAAATAAAGCACATCTGCTTCAAATTGTCTGAGATTTCTTTCTGAAGTCTATTTACAGTAAACAACTTTTTTCTAGATTAACTAGCTTTTTCCGATCATTTTCTAGGAAATCTTGTTTTATCCATTTGTTTTCTCCTCAGTAATTTGAGTCTTCTCCTTTGAACTTATCCTTCAAGTTTGGTGAACACATTCAAATCTTCTATTACTAAAATAAATGAATCAACTCCATTTAACTATCCTTTCCTCATACTTTAGATATTTTTTGCATTGACATATTCCTTCCATTATAGTTCTCAAAAATGTTCAGAAATTAATTTTCTTAATTTCTTTGAACAAACTTCAGAATTTTTGTGTTTCATTGATTTTTATATTTCATGGGGATTACTCTCATATATATATTATTAAAATGATATATACCATGAACTTTATGCTGAAGCCTTTTGGCAGTATGCCCTATCTTACTTTTGTACAATTTATGTTACTGTCAGCTATATGTACTGAAACTCCTCTAGTACCAATAGTAAATTATAGAACGAGGATTATTGGCAAAAGAATCAGACACAACTGTATTTTTCTAGATCTTCCCCATTTACTTTCTATATTCAGTCTAATCTCTCCATACTCAATCCTTCATCATTAAATTGTAATAAAGATATATAGATTTCAAGGTGTCCATAAAATAATTTGAATTATGTTTGTTTAATTTTGGGGAACATACAGCAGTGCTTAGGACTTACTCCTGGCTCTGTGCTCAAGAATCATTCCTGGAAACCATATGCAAAGGAATCCTTAATCACCGTACCATTTCTCTGACTCCTATTTGAATTTTGTAGTTAAAGTGTCTAACATAATGTCCTGCATATGGAGGTTGGTGCTGATTAAAAACACAAAACAGGGGCTGGAGCGATAGCTAGCACAGCAGCGGGTAGGGAGTTTGCCTTGCACACAGCCAACCTGGGTTTGATTCCCAGCATCCGGATGGTCCCCCCGAGCACCATCTGGAGTAGTTTCTGAGTACATAAGCCAGGAGTAACCCCTGTGGGGTGTGACCCAAAAAGAAAAGAAAAAAAACCAAACTGGTGCTGGATCGATAGTACAGTGGGCAGGGCTCTTGCTTTGAGCTTGGTTCCCCCAGTTTAATACCAGGCACCCCTCATGATCCTCTGAGCCTGCCAGGAGTGATCCTTGGGGGCAGAGGCAGGAGTAAGTCCTGAGCACCACTAAGGACTCAAAACAAAAACAAAATAAAGGGGCTGGAGAGATAGCACTGCGGGTAGGGCGTCTGCCTTGCATGCGGCCGACCCGGGTTCGATTCTCAGCATCCCATATGGTCCCCTGAGCACCGCCAGGAGTAACTCCTGAGTGCAGAGCCAGGAGTAACCCTGTGCATCGCCGGGTGTGACCCAAAATGCAAAATAACATAAAATAAAAAACAAAAACAAAAGTAGAACCAATAAGAACCCTCTCCCCAGTAAAAAGTATACTACTTTCTTAGCATCCATTAAATATTTTGATTTCATCCCATATCTCATTTGTATTAACAGATTTCATTTCCTAAGAAGAAACTGTTGAGGGGCTGGAGTGATAGCACAGTGGGTAGGATATTTGCCTTGCACGCAGCTAACCAGGGTTCGATTCCTAGCATCCCATATGGTCCCCCGAGCACCACCAGGAGTAATTCCTGAGTGCAAAGCCAGGAGTAAGCCCTGTGCATCGCTGGGTGTGACCCAAAAAGGAAAGAAAAAAAATTGTTGAAACAAGGGCAAGGTTTCTAGGAATTTAGAATCATCCCTCAACCTTTTTTTACTTTCTGACTTGAATAACACGTCTAATTTCACAACTTCTAATTCCTTAGCATAAACAGTATGAAAGTACACATGTCTTGTCTAGACTGTTCTTCCAAGCACCCACATATAAGGATACATATAAATATCTTCCTACTGAAAGGATATTTTTACTTTTTTCATAATAAGTTCAAATTTATAACAGAAGACAGCAAGAAAACACGCAGATAAAAGTAGATTCATCATAGTACTAGAGAGACATAACAGAAGTGAAGGTAACTTGTCTGAACATACATGAGCATTGCAGTGTGACCAAAATACCGAAAATCAAACCCAAACCACCACCAACAACGACAACAAAACTTCCCACTACCACCAAAAAACAAGTTTCAACAAAATGCCATGATATATTCCTAATTATTTCTTCCCTTAATATCCATGTCTAATCTTGACTAGTCATGTCGATTTTTATTTGCTATAACCAGTCTTTACAGGGGTAAAACAAAGGAATAGTTTTAACCAGATTTATTCCTAAATTTTTCTACTGCCAGGAAGAAAATGACTTTTGTTGCTTTAACTTCAGTCACTCACTTTCATACCTGATCATTTGCAGAAGAAGCCACAGGATGTTTCTAAAATTTTCCTGCGCCCACATTTGCTTGAGTCTCCTATTACACCCAGAATACCCTCCCCTTAAAAGTTCGCTTGTTGACCAAAGTTCGGCCTTCACAGTTCAGCCAAATTTCATCTTCTCTTTGACTTCTTTCCACCCTCTCTTCAGTTAGTAGTCCACCAGGCCTGATTTGTAACTGTTCAGGACACTACATACTATCTAGCATTATTAAAGAGGTTAGAACTCTTATTATGACATCTTATTATCTCATTCCTACTTTGGACAAACTGGCAGGTTACCGAATGTAGCCTGCCCACAGGGCAGAGTCTGGCAAACTCCCCTTGGCGTACCCAATATGCCAAATACCAGTAACAATGATGGGTCTCATTCTCCTAAAGAGCCTTGAATATAATCTCAGGGCTAGGATGAAGGAGACGTTACTGGGGCCTGCTCCAGGCAATCGACGAATAACAGGATGATTTGTGATTGTGATTGTGAGAACTCCTGCAGACACATCATAATGCTGGCAAGACAGAAACTGCCATTTATTAATGCTTTCATTGCATACTACTCTAATCAACTCCCTTGCATAAATTCAGTGCTAAATAAAAGTATGTTATGTAAGGCTGGAGTGATAGTAAAGCAGAAAAGGAATATGCCGTGCACTGGGACAATCCCTCTTTGATCCCTGGCAACCCATATGGTTCTCTGAGCACTGCCAGGAGTGATCCCTGAGTGCAGAGTCAGGAGTAAGCCCCGATTATTGCCAGGTGTGACCCCCAAACAAAACAAATATATTAATTATAACTGAACAAAGGAGAAAAAATATACTAATGACCTTTCATCGGTACCCACAGAGAATTTCCTTATTCCCTGATTATATTAACACCTAATCTTAAAAAAAAATCTCAAGTTTCCTGAGTTAGAGTGATAGTTCAAAGGCTAGGTACTGAGGAGCGATCCCTGAGTACAGAGCTGAAAGTAAGCCTTGAGCACTGCCAGGCGTGGCCCCAAGAAACAAAAGCAAGAAAAATCTTGAGGTTTCTACAGAAGAAGTGTCTGAGCTTTAGTGATTTGTGTTTCTTCGACATTGTTAACTATATTATGTGCTTGGATGGAATTTAGGACTTGCAAAACCCCAATCCATTATTTTTTTTCCTACTTAACTTGGCTGCTTAATTATGTTATAATTATGAATAAAGTTCATAATTGACCTTGAAGTAATTTGGTGCTGTGAGTTATATTTTCATTATCTGCTCTATACTATTAGAGAACAAGGTACATAGTTTCTCTGTTACTTTAAAGTCTTAGAGCTGAACATACATCTACCTAAGGGAAAGCTTGCAAAAAGAAAAAGACTGCAAAGAAATTGTAGTTAGAGAAATAATTTAGTGGTCTCAAAATCATGGCTACTGTCTTTTACTTTTAGTATATATCACTTTATTTAAAATACTGTGTATTTTTGTTTTCTTTTTTGTTTTCGGGTCATACCCAGCAGTGTACAGCACGTACGTACTTCTGGCTCTGCACTCAGGATCACTCCTGGCTGGACTAAAGGTTTTATTTTAAAAACACAACTGTTGTTACTCCTCATCTGATACCACTGATATGAGGCAAAAATATACTTATTTTCAGATGAAAAAACTCTTAATTATTACCACATTTCTAAATAATACAAAAAACTGTGACTTAAATTCATGCCTTTGCATTTTACATCTAGAGCATTATTTTTGGAATAAAAGTCCTTTTTTAAAAAAAACCATCATTTTTTATGTAGTGGGCCATAATAACAGACACCATAGGGGTATTCATCTATGCCACTTCACTGATAATTTTTTAAAAGATCTGAAGTACTAAGAATGAGACAAAAAGATAGTGACAATTTCCATTAGAATTAGGAAATTAAACGGCATAGTATTATGACTTGACTAACTAATCCCAGTGTCAATTCTAATTGGGAGGGGAGCCAACAGTTTAATTTGAATTTTTTTGTGTGTACTCCTAACTATTAGGCACATGAAATAGAATCACAAGAGATAAAATTGTGTTATGAAAGATGCAAATGTACGTAATTTTATCTGAAAATGCTTAAGTCTTAAAAGTTGTATAGAATAGTAACAATAATGATAACCATGGATCAACCATGGATAAAACAAATTCCTGCAAAATTTTCTTCCACTTAAGCATTTTAAAATGTAATTGCTAAGGAACGATGAAATTATGTAATCTGCCTCAACCTGATTGGAACTGGAAGATATCATGTTGAGTGAAGAAAGCCAGAAGAAAGAAAAATACAGGATGATCTCACTTATCTGTAGTATATAGAATACTGGATGAAAAAATGTATATAGTAAAATGTGGATGTCTAGATAACCCATGACTCCTGTGTTTAGAGAAAGAAAAGGAGGGAGGAGGGAGATGAAAAAGAAAACAGGAAGTAATGGGGGGACTGGGATCAGGGCTTCAGTTATACTGGTGATATGGATACAGCCATATATCCACAGACTCAAGAACACTGAAAACATGAGATCTAATCTGCAACCCTAGAACTGTGTAATATGCCTGTCCAGTTGACAGGCAGGGGGTGAGGAGAGGTTGGGGGGAAGGAAATATGGAAACACTGGTGGAGGGAAGTTGACACTGGTGGTGGGATTGATGTTGAAATATATATGCCTAAAATTCAACTATCAATAACTTTGTAAATCACAGTTCTTTAATTTAGTTCAAAGATTTTTTAAAAATGTAATTGCTAGATTCATGTGCACCTGATTTTTAACCTCTTAAGCAACACAAAAACGAAGTATCAAGAACTGTTATGTTATACAAGCCATTATAGTAAATTATTTTAATCATCATAATTATTATATATTTGTCATTTAATTTATTACTTTACCAGATTGTCTTTATTTTTCAATTGTGCCACACCCATGATATTCAAGACTTACTCCGGGTTCTGTGCTCGTGAATATCTCCTGGCAGTGCTTGGGGGACTCATGTGGTACGAGGGATCAAACTGGGGTCAGCCTTGGAGAAGGCAAGCACCAAAGCGTCTGCACACTTTCTCTAGCCCAGGTTTGTCAGATTGTTTTTTCAGTAAAATGAACTGTAGCTGACAAACAAGTACAAATATCATAAATGAAGGATTACGTATTTCAAACAAATATGAAAATCTTGACTTGTACAGTGGTTTTGCACCTTTTCTCATGATGATAGTTCTTTTAGTCAATTTCCCTAAGAAAGGAAAAATGATTACTCTTACATGCACAGTAGCTGTTATGTTTTAATTTCAGTGAAACCTTTAAATATAGGTCTTCTTTATAGTGATATGGCTATTAGAGATATAGTTCTATCTTTTTCACCACATATTCATTGAAATTGAATGAAATTGCATTGAAATTTTGGGAAAATTGCCATCAATTACATCTGACAGATATTCAGCAAATTATTTTTTTTCAGTGAAATAAAGTCTGATAAATATTTGCAATTGGTAAAGGCTTAATAGACTAGTAGTTAGCACACATTCTAGTCTTACAAGAATAGTCATACAAATTTCTAACACCCATCTCCTCATCAGTCTATACTTCCCACCATCAATGACTGAATGTATGACTGAAACCCAATCACGAACAACTTTGTAGCTGTGCATCTCACAGTGATTCACTCAAAAAGGGGAGAAAAGTTGAAAAAAAAACCCTTATAGGTTAAAAATAAAATAAAAATAGTAAGAATGAAACTTGGAACATTTACTAAAAATGGGCTTTGATTCTTTACTACTTTCCTGTTTGAGATGTTATAATTAGAATTTTTAAGACATGCCAAAATAGTAATATTGGTTATAGGCAAGATAATAGGGTGTGGATTTTTTGTTGTTGTTGTTGTTGCATTTATACGAAAGACTCAATCACTAAAATTCAGAGTCTGATTAGAGAAGGAAAAAATACTACCACTCTCCTATTTAAAGTTAAACTTAAAGGATGAATCTCTATCTAATCTAAATATTTGATCAAATTCATGATATTTTCTTTTGATTTCTCTACAGTTAAAAAGGCCTCATTTTCTATTCTTTAGCCAAAGAACAGTATTCTGGCTTCCTAAAATTCCTTCCTTTCTAAAACAATTTCCAAACAGAAATTTCTGATTCATGTTGGTCTTTTCCTTGTTTGTCTTTTACGTTTTCTAACAGCGTACCTATGAAATTGGTTAAAGAACAACACATTTACATGAGTAGAATGTCCAGATTTAGAGAGATGATAAGAAGGTAGAAAAAAAGTATTTACTTACGTCTCCTGTTTTAAACAAACTGGAGTGTTCCACATAGGTTTATCCTAGAAGAAGTTGGGCTATGAAGTTGCTAAAATGATTTTTATAGTGACATTGAGTCATGAGCCAAATGGTGACTGGATAACATGCTAATTTTACTCCTGTAAATGGGGACACATGAAATGAGACTCACAGGGTTGGAAGAAAGAATGGAGAGCATTGCCATTGGCTCCACTGAAAAAGTCTCTCTGATACTTATTGCATGATTTCTTTTACATTTCACAGAGAAGGATGGTTCTCTTGTGGATTGTTACACAACTTTTCAATTCTTTTGGAAATCAAATGAAGTATAGTAAAAGCCTTTGGAAAACTTACGATGTGCTTAGGGTTAAGGCGCCACAGTTTTTCTGAACCATTTGGTCTAAGATATCCACTGCTCCTCAAAAATTAAAGTGAACCCCATAAAACTTTTGTTTACGTAGGTTTTATCTGTGAACATTTACTATATGATAAGTTACAATTGCTATTTAAAAATCATTTTTATATGTAAAATACAAATTATAAACCCACTAGTGTCTATATATAATGTTTTCATACATGTTCTTATAAAATGGAATATATCGGGACAGAGATAGGAACAGTGAGTAATCTGGATTTGATCTGCACCACTGTGTGTATTCCTCCAAGCATTGCAGGGAGTGATTCCTGAGCACAGAGCCAGGGTAAGTCCTGAGCACCACTGGGTGTGACCTACCCTCCCAAAACAAAATAATAAATAAAACAAAATCTATTTTCATTGCAAAAGAATGACAAGAGCATTGTTTTACATTCTTCAGTTCTCTGGGTTAATGAAGTAACTGTTGGATAAATCAGAAAATCTGCTTTTTCATATCTGTTTCTGTATCTATCTACATAATATGCTGTTTTAGTTGAAATATATGAAGAAAAATGATCTCACTAATTTTTGTACTTAGAAATCTGAAGAGAATTTTGGTAGCATTTCTGGGTAACTGTCAATTAAAAAATTAACTGTGATGTTGAATCTATAACCATATCATAATCTATTGGATTTTTAAAGTAAACTTAAGCTGATCTTTTACACATGCACTTATTTCTTAATATAAGCAGCTGACATTTGGAATTTATTGGTTAACTAAGTTTGGCAAAATTACCAAAGGGCACCATATTTTATTGTGTAGCATGACAATTGTTAGTAACACCACCTGTCTCATTAGGGGGGAAAAACATTTTTTAAGAACCAAGAAACATACAAGTTAAAATTTGTAAACATGTTTTCCAAAATTGCAATATTTGAAAGTTCAAAGTTTTATCAATGATAGCAGCCATGATTGGTTTTGCTTCCCTTTATTCACCTTCAACAAAATCTTTGCCAAATATTCACATTTTGAAAAACCGCAGTTTGTGTATAAGTTCAAACAAAAAATGGTAGAGAATGAATAAAACAGCTATTCCACCTTTCAATCATTATTTACATGAGACAACCAGGCAACATGGCAGAAGTTCTTTATGCAACTTCCCATTTTATTACAGAGAATATAAAAAGAAACCTGCTATCAAGATTTAACAAAATGAATATCACTGCTGCATCAAGTGCACTCTCTGATAACTCTTGTATATTTGAAATATTAAATTTGTGTGTGAAGTGGTACAGAATTAAGGGGTCACTACTAGAGTTTGGTGCCATTGACATGACAGGTAGGACGGTGTTAGAAGTTTTCCCAACCATGCATGGCTTTAGTGTGCAAATCTCAGCCAGTCATAAAAGGCAGATAATGTTAGTATCATTAAGAAAATAATGTTGGGGTCAGAAAGCAGTACAAGTCTCCCCTAAATTATTTTGAGCTTGAGAAATAACTGAAAGTATCACAATGACTGATTGTAAGTTTTGAGAATATACAGAAGGAGTTTATGGATCAAATTACTGTAAAATGTTGATTTGCAAATAAAATAAGGGCAACTAATTTGATAAATAGTAAGGATTACATAGGTAAAGTTTTTGTAACAAATTTAACTAAGTAAGTTTGTACTCCTAAAATACTTTTTGAAGGCGCTTGGACCCTTGGGGTATATTCCCAGGAGTGAAATTTTCTGGTTACATGGAATCTCAGTTCATAGTTTTTTGAGGAATGTCTCTATTGTCTACCAAGAAGGCTGGGCCAGTTAGCACTCCCACCAGCAGGAATGAGGGTCCCTACTTCCCTGCCTCCTTACTAACACTGATTGTTGTTCCTTTTTGATGAGTGCTGTAGGATGACATTGGTTTGTCCTTTCTCCCGTGCCACAGGAGCTTAGGTTTATCAGGTTACACCCATCACAGTGCTCCCGAGTCATTCCCATTCCTTCGTTTATCTGTAACCACTTCTCTGTGCTCTCCTCCCCAATCAGCTTTTCCCCCTAATCAGACTCTGTTAATTTGTAAGGTCAGATCCTCCTAGGACACTGAACTTGTATCATAAACTAATATTGCCTTTTTCCTCTCCTTATGTCTTATGAATAGTTTACTTTGAAGCAATATCCTTTTTGTATAGATACAGGAAGACAGTTAATATCATACTTTTGTAACTTAGGATTTAATTGGCTTTGAATTTTTTTCACTCCCGGGCATCTACTGTCTCGACTTAAGCTTCAGTTGCCCTTAGTTCCTAGCACCCCAAAAGCAGGGTCCCAACGAGGGACTGACTGGACCCAGGGCAAGCTGTGAGCTACCCTGGCATGGAAATGGACCAGGCCAAAGTGCTACGATTCTTAACTATAAGTTAAGAGCTTGATCATAGACAAATGTTGTCATAATCCAAAAGTATCGATGAGACTAGGACCCTGCTAGGGAGAGGAAAGATATCTGGCACGAGCACTATAGTCTGAGATTGAGATTGCCCCAGGAGAGCAATTCTATAATTAATTTATTTCTTACTGTGTCCATACAAAATGATTAATATTATGAATGCTTATATGTTTGCTGGACAAGGAGAGGAGAAATACACCCATGGGATTCCGCTCTAGGGTGGATCGTTCTGCTGAGAGGGTATCTGTCCTAGAAGAAGTACCCCTTGAGGGAAAGAACTCTACCCCTATTGTGACCACACCTATGCGTAATTGTTACCCCAACCCCTCATGCTGGGGGATTTAACTAGACTGTAAGAGTGGGCTGGGGGATCCGAATCCAGACTCCAGAAGGAGAAGGAGAAAGGGGATCCAGATCCAGATTCCAGAGCCAGAAGGAGAATGAAGAGGGATCGAGGAGGAGAATGAAGTACCAGGGGGGAGGAAGAAGCAGGAGCAGAATCAGAGGAGAATGGAGATGGAAATGGAATAAACTGCAACTGACACCAACCAGCCTGGCCCTCTTTTCCTTCCTTCGCCTGCCCATCTCCATGGACCTCCCCAGGGTGGAGGAACCAGCATGAGACTACTGAACGCGGGCGGCGGGAGAGATAGACTGCTGCTGTCTTTCTGGGTTTACACAATATTTGTATAAAGTGAATTGCAGTACTATTCACAATAGCCCAGATACAGAAATAATGCAAGAATCCATCAACAGATGGCCAGATAAAGAAACTATGGTACAATGATAGAATTAATTATCCAAATCACAAAGTCAATGATACTAAAATCATGTGGCCTCAAGTTAAACAAACATAAACAGGTGTGTGTTGAGAAGACAGGTTAGGGTGAGGTGGGGATGGGCGAGGGGGCCTGGGGTCACGACTCTGGTGGCTGCATTGATGATGGAGCACTGTATGTCTAAAACCCAACTATGAGTAACTGTCAATGATGGTGCTATCACAAAATGAAATGAAGGGAAAAAGCAAAGGCAAAAAGAAAAAAAGGAAAGAATAACTATGGTACATATAGGTACCATATTACTGTACTTCAAAACATGTACGGTGAACACTGAAACAAATTTGAGAGCTCAGAAGTAAAATCACACCTATTGTTGTTGTAATTAACAACAATTAATTTACAACAAAGTCGAAGAGCAAGGAAAATATCTTAAAACAATGTCTGTGAAAACTGGAGCCACGTGAAAAAAGGAACTATTCCATTACCTAAAATCTACACATAAATTAATTCCAAATGACTTAAAATCTTAGATGTAAGACCCGAAGTCACGGAATATAGAATAAAACTGGTGATATAGTCCTTGACATCAGCTTAGGAGCTATTTGGCATCTGATCTCCAATAGCAAAACAGAAGCAAAAACAAATAAAATGGACTATATTGAATTAGAAAATTTTGCACAGAAAAAAATACATAGAAATGCAAAGTCATTCTTGTATATGAAATAATTATTTTCAAATCATAGATCAAGCAAGATATTAAAACCCAAATTATACAAAAAAGTCATAAAATTTAATAATAAATAGGTCACTGTCACTGTACTCCCGTTGTTCATCGATTTGCTCGAGCGGGCCCAGTAATGTCTCCATCGTGAGACTTGTTACTGTGTTTGGCATATCGAATACGTCACGGGGAGCTTGCCAGGCTTTGCCATGTAGGCGAGAGACTCTCGGTAACTTGCCGGGCTCTCCGACAGGGGTGGAGGAATTGAATCTGGGTTGGCCAGGTTGGCAGCATGCAAGGCAAACGCCTTACCACTGTGCTATTGCTCCAGCCCTATTCAATGGGCCAATACACATAAAGCACTAGGAACTGTGCCTGGGACACTGTGAAGACCAAATAAATGTGAGCTGTTCTTATTACTGTGAAGAAACTGTTAGTGGGCCTTTCACCTAGAGCTCCAAGGTTCTAACTATTGGACTCAATGCATTTCAAAGGTAAAAAAATGTCAGGGAGCCAGGAGCCAGTGAAATTCACCTATGTTTTCCCTGGGGCTGGTCACCAAACTCCTATACCGAACACACAGCTCATTACCCCACACACCCTGCTGTCTCCAAAGCAATTAGCAGAAGCACACACCCTTTCTCTAGAGCTTTCCAGCCCAATCTTACCTACTCTTCAACTGACAGCAAAAATCAACAGCTTCAGACTTCCTGGCATACGGAGTTATCTCTCAGAACCAGGCATGCTATCAGCTGCTTGATACATACTGCCATCCAAAATTAGGGCCTCTAGGTTTAAGAGTATACACCTATCTGGCCACAGCCCCACTTCCCATTTCAATGCCTAGGTCAGAAGCGTCTTCTCTCTCTCCCGCTCCGGTCCTGTATTTAACAAGTCATTAGAAGATCTAAATGATACTTTCCCAAAAAAGACACACAGGGGCTGGAGCGATAGCACAGCGGATAGGGTGTTTGCCTTGCACACAGCCGACTCGGGTTCGATTCCCAGCATCCAATATGGTTCCCTGAGCACCGCCAGGAGTAATTCTTGAGTGAAGAGCCAGGAGTAACCCCTGTGCATTGTCAGGTGTGACCCAAAAAGCAAAAACAACAACAACAACAACAAAAAACAAAAAACAAGGACACAGATGATCAATAAACGCATGTTGTGCTATTAGTGATCTCAGGTGATTAGAAGAATACAAATTGAAATAACAATGAGCTACCACCTCAAATTTATGAGAATAGCTATTAGTCAAAATTTAAAAAAAAATGAATGTTGGTGATGATGTGGAATGAAGAAAATCCTATACATATTTCTGGGGATGCAAATTATGCAGCTGTTATGGAAATCAGTATGAAAAATAATCAAGTTTTTAAAAATGGAAAATCCACACAATCCCCAAGTGCAGTTGGATACAGCAAAAAACTAAACCAAAAATGCACCAAATTTTACACAGAAAGACATCAGCAAGGTCAAGACAAACTCTTTTCGGACCAAAGCAGTCGTACAGAAGTGGGGAACTTGTCTTACTGCTGACCAGTATTCAATCCCTGGCACCCTCTATGGTACCCCCAACACCACCAGGAGTAATGCCTGAGCACAGAGCCACGAGTAAGCCCTGATGAGCAGGGCCAGTGTACTTCCCAAACAAAACAAAACAAAACATTACAGGACAAATTTCCTCTATATTCTTTTTATTTGCTTATTTTGGGGGGACCATACTCTCTGACTCTCTGGCGATGCTGAGAAGTTAGTCCTATGCTGCACTCAGGAATTACTCCTAACAAGGCTCAGGGGACCATATGGGATGCCAGGGATTGAACTCACGTTGGCCACATGCAAGACAAACAATTGCCCTATTGACTGTACTATCGCTCCATACCCTGTATTCTAAATCCAAGTATTGCTCCTTTTTGTTCAGAAATCCTTGCTAGAATAATTTTGCCTATTATGAGAAAAAATGTCTTTTGAGGATTTTCCAATCAAGTTTTAGACAAACACTGTTAGAAATACTACCCCGCCTAGTTCAAATGGGGGAAATTATTCTCTTTCCTGAGTTACAGTGTCTATTAACATTCTGCCATACAAAAAATTACTTCAGTATTTGAAACTAGTTCTCATCTCTAAGCTTTTATTTATCAATCTTCTGATCCCCACTGATGGGATAATTATGACTCACATGTTCAAGATTTTTTAAGATATGCCTGTTGGATGCCTATATATAATTAATGATTATCTCTCTATATTTTCCTCTTTTTTTTTGATCTGGTCATACCTTTTGATCTCTTCTGTTCCTTATTTTGCTTCATTTTGGGGTCACACTCAGCGGTGCTCAGGGCTTACTTCTGGCTCTGTGCTCAGGATACACTCCTGGTAGTCAAACCAAGTTTTAACTTCATGCAATGTAGGTGCCTTACCTGTTGTACTATATCATTAATGCCATAAATTAATTTCTTTTTATAAAAATTTCCTGAAAATTTCACTGGCCAACATTAAATTGTATTTTTGCTTTCTGTAATACTAAACCAAGCTTTATAATGAGATGTCTAAGACTAATAAGGTCAAAATCAGAAGCACAGTTTATCTTTCTTAGGAAATATTGTCAATGTGTGATTTGACCAATGAGTTCCAAGAATTTCATAAATTTCTTTGATCACTTCCAGTTGACCTCTTCATCATACTTAGAAACAGCAATCTTTTTCTATTCATTGGTTCTTCTTAATCTTACTTATATTTCATTTCTCTACTTTCCACAGAAAGTTTTCCTAGTGACTTTATGGAGAAGACTAAGGTAATTCTACAAATATTTCCATCAATCTACATACTCCCTCCCATTTCTTCCCCCAACAACATCCTAGCCTATGGTGCTGTCAAGACAGATGCATGAGGTGGCAGTGTCATGGGGATCAAATTGAAGTCTCTTGGTTGTCTTGGGTACTTTAAGTCATCTTCTGGATCCTTCTTGATGGGGATCCCAAACAACAGTGATGTGAAGGTCACCTAGGTGTATGTGTCTGAGGTACAGAGGTTTCAATTCATGGCTTCAACACACCAGGCAGAGACACTCTGTATCAATGAACCATCTTCTTTCCTTATTTTTTTTGTTCTCAGCATTAAATATGTCAATTTCTTTATTCACTATTTTTCCCAATATCAATTCCTGAATGGAGCCTGTGATTTTATTTACCCTCCCATTGGTTTCCCAGCCCCCCCACCCCCTCCACACACACACAATTTGTCTTGTGCTTCTGGAGTTTCTTCTTCAGTTCTCTAACATCCACAAAAGTGCTTCTGTAAATTCTTTCAACCCCACCCTTGGACCCAGTGGGACCAAGGTTTGATCTCATTCTTTCCCTTCACCCTTCAATTATCACTTGCTTAACTATTACGACTATAGACGACACTTATACAAACCTATTATTTGCCATTTCACCGTTTGTTCTATCACCAGAATGAATGAAGTTTATAAAACATAAATAGTACTAAATAATCTTCAGTGGGACTCACAAAACAAAGTTCACTTTTTCCCAAGATCTTCTAGAATAGGAAGTAAATATACTCATCTCATTTTCTTTATCTTTGCCTCATCTTCCTTATTCGTGACTATGAGTCACAATACATTCTTGCACTACCTCGGCTGTTACTGTATTTTCCCACCCTGCTTCTTGATAAGAGTATTGCCTTTCTCACCCAACTTCCACAGTGTTCTCCTCAGATGTTCATAGGCTGGTAGTCACAGCTTCCTCCCATTTCTAGTTAAAAGGAATGACTTATTACAGTGCGTAATTTAGCATTATATGAGACATTTTCATATTGTTCTCTCTATATTTACTTGACATTTATCAAGTCTTTCATGTTTCAGGCTCTCACTGTTTGGCAGAAGATTTTTTTTTCTTTTTGGGTTACGCTCGGCAATGCTCAGGGATTACTCCAGGCTCTGCACTCAGGAATTACTCCTAGCTGTGCTCAGGGGACCATCTGGGAATCGAACCTGGGTCTGCCAAGTGCAAGGCAAACGCCCGACCCACTGTGCTATCGTTCCAGCACCTGGCACAAGATTGTTAAAGTTGTTTTTAAAACTACATCTGTATCTTGAAGATTTTTTTTAAATCATTTTAATTGTGATCTGTATTGGCTACGTTACCAAGGTTATACTATAGTAAAAGTAGGCTGAGAAAACATATTTTGTAGGATGACATTTCTTTGTCCTTTCTCCCTTTCTCCGCAAGGAGCTTAGGTTTATCAGGTTACACTCATCACAGTGCTCCCAAGTCACTCCCATTCCTTTGTTTATCTGTAACCACTTCTCTATGCTCTCTTCCCCAACCAGTTAATCAGCTTTCCCCTCCTAATCAGTATCTGTTCATTTGTAAGGTCAGATCCTTCTAGGACACTGAAATTGTATTGTAAGTTAATATTGCCTTTCTCCTCTCCTTATGTCTTATGAACAGTCTACTTTAAAGCAATGTCCTTTTTGTATAGATACAGGAAGACCGTTAACAATATGCTTTGTAACTTAGGATTTAATTGGCTTTGAATATTATTCACTCCCAGGCTTCTGCTTTCTCGACTTAAGCCTCAGTTGCCCTTAGTTCCTAACACCCCAAAAGCAAGGTCCCGATGAGGAACTGAATGGAACCAGGGCAAGCTGTGAGCTACCCTGGCATCGAAATGGGCCAGGCCAAAGTGCCACGATTCTTAACTAAGTTAAGAGCTTGATCATAGACAAATGTTGTCATGATCCAAAAGTGACAGCAAGAGTAGGACCCTGCTAGGGGTAGGAAAGACTATCTGGCCTGAGCACTGTAGTCTGAGATCGAGATGGCCCTAGGCGGGCAATTCTATAAGTTTAAGGTATTTCTTACTGTATCCATACAAAATGATTTATATTATATATGCTTATATGTTTGTTGGACAAGGAGAAGAGAAACACACTGATGGGATTCCGCTCTAGGGTGGGTCATCCTGCTGAGAGAGTATCTGTCCTAGAAGAGGGAGGCTTTCCCCAAGGGAAAGAATTCTACCCCTATTGATTGTGACCACACCTATGTGTAATTGTTACCCCAAACCCTCAAGATTTGGAATTTAACAGTACTGTAAGAGTGGGCTGTGGAATCAGGATCAGAATCAAGACTCCAGAGAAGGAAGATGAAGGGAGATCTAGGAGGATAATGAAGTAGCATGGGGTAGGAAGAAGCAAGAGGGGAGGCAGAGGAGAGAGACAGGAGTGGATGGAGAGAGGATTGGAATAAACTGCAACTGATATCAACCAGCCTGGCCCTCTTTCCTTCCTTTGCCTGCCCATTGCCATGTACCTCCCGCGGCAGGGGAACTGGCATGAGACTACAGAATGCGGGCGGCGGGAGAGATAGAGCCACCGCCACTGCTGTCTTTTTTGAGTTTACACAATACTTTCATATTATTATTCAATCTATTTTTCAGTCTTGTAAGATTTTTCATCAATTTAAGGAGATGAACTGTAAGCATTTCCTCTAAAATGCTTTTTCTTCTGTAAATTCGCTAATACAACGTCCTCTTTCTTTTTTTCTCCTTCTTATTTTTTAAAATTAGTGGACTTTCTAAAGCAAAAGTAACAGAAAGCATTCAATAATTCCTTACAACTTTTATTTTCACTTTTTAAAGGTCTGATTACGACTTGTGTAGTTGTTTTAAAAAATAAAATATGGATGACTAACGCAGAAAATGAATGCATGAAATGATTTGTCTGTCTTCTACTTAGAGCTTTTTGCATCATTTAATATTTCAAAGAGTTTATAAATCATTTATTAGCTAATCTTTGCAACACCCGGGCTGAGATAGTCAATTAACCAAAAATGTATTGCTGGTTGGCAAGGACATCTGATTGTACTTGAATACTAGAGATGAAGGGGTTAACCAACTAGACCATGCCCCCCTCAGACAGTGGCAGTACTTAAGTCAGAATAGGGACCAGGGCTATTCTCATAAGTATCACAGAAGCACTGGAACTGGAGCTGTTCTTTGTTAATGCATTCTAAATCTTTTGTCTTACCTCCTTTTCTGTAATAGTTAGAAGACAAAAGATACTTTTAAAATCTATATCACCTTCTCATTGAACCTAGACTATTCTTTCTATGTCAATAAGTAGTTTCAAAATGTTTTGACACTGACACATTTCTTCTCAAATAACTCACTGTTAACATTTCCACTTTCTAAATAATAAAAAAGGGTCAAATCAAGATTAGTACCATTTTTAAGTTTACTCCAAGGTATAGCAATGACCATTTCAGTAAACATAATACTGAAACAAATGTGTTTACTGCAGAGTCACTTATACTAGCAACAGCAAAAATATTAATTTGTGTCAGGGTATATGACACTTAAAATTAATGTTCATTATACAATTTTTATTTATCAACAAATTTTATCAAATAGGAATACATTATCTTAAAGATGAAATAACAAATGTTTAGAGGCATTCATTTAACTATGTGATTAAATGTGGTTAATCACATTTAATCTGTGGTTTAAACTATGTGATTTAACCACTTATATAATGAATTTCTAAAAGGAGATCTGAGACATACTAGTCATATTTCATCTTCTGTTGGTGGTTTACTCAATATTTCTTTTTAATTAAGTAGGCAGTTCAGATTCTGTTATGAGACATTGCTCTATGATATTTTATTGACACCCTACAGAATCAGATTTTAAATATTATCATCAGGCACACGTAATAGTAACACAATTATTTGTTGATTTCAATATTTGTTCTATAAAAACTGTGTATTCTAACTCCTACATATCTGATCTAATATCAGCCAGGAGATATCTATCATCTTCAAACTCCTCACTGTTCATTCTTGTGATATTAAAAGCAAACTTGCAGGGACTAAATATTTTAGAACTCAAACAAAAATATTAGTCACCTTAAAAATGGTTCCAAATTATGGGAACCATTTTTGGAGCCCATGAACATGGGTTCCCACAATTTGGAAATATAGTTGCCATTATTTGGAATTTCATATTTTAATATTTTAAATTTAATATTTTAAACTTAATATTATTATGAAACCAATATTTTAATATATTTAACTTAATATAATTCCTTAATATTTTAATATTAATATTAATACTTACTATCTTTCATGAAACACAGTTTTCCTATAATTATCTATTAATTATTTTGGATATCAGATTTGGGTATATTCTAATGAATTTGATCCAAGGTTGTGTGGAGCATCTTAAGGTACAATTGCCTAATCCTGAGAGAGGTCAGAAAATAGTGCTGTTCAAAAGGCACCGGAAGCATCTTCAGTAGATGAACATCGATAAACTAGGCACACATTAGGGACAATTGTTCTAGGGGAGCAGGAAAGGTGTCAGTAACTGAGAATGGGGAACATGGATTCCGGCAGGAGACCTTTAGGTAAGAATCCTGAGATTGCCTCTGGGTGTCTAAGCAGAAACTGTGCAAATCCCAGAATGATACTCTTTGATCACGGTAAGTGGAGAAGCAAACAGCTGAAGTCTAAAAATGGCACTTAAACATACCATGACATTACATTTAAGGTAAGTTTGCATTGTTTCCCATGCTGAATGAGAGAAATTAAGTAGTCAAAAACACATATTCACACACACTTTGAATACATTCACTTACTCAAATCAGTATTTTGTTTTTTTTTCCTTTTTTCCTTTGGCTTTTGCTAAAGATATTCAGGGGTTCCTCATGGCTCTGGTGCTCAGGCCATAGGTAGTGTTGGTGATGGAATCTAGGGCAAAGTTGCAAGCAAGAGCCTTAAGCTCTGTCTTCTCTCTCTGGCTCCTAAGCCAGCGTTTTAGCATAGTTTTGAAATGTTTATTCCACTTGAAATGGAGACTAAGTAATGCACAGTGCCTCTTAGCCATAAAAGGAAAACACATGCTATAAAACTATTCCTACAGGGGGCTGGAGCAATAGCACAGTGGGTAGGGTGATTGCCTTGCATGCGGCTGACCTGGGTTCAATTCCCAGCATCCCATATGGTCCCCCAAGAACCACTGGAGTAATTCCTGAGTGCAGAGCCAGAAGTGACCCCTGAGCATCGCTGTTGAGACCAAAAAAGAAAAAAAAACCCCCCAAAAAATTACTTCATAGAAATACTTATGTACATATATAATTATTTTCAATTCAACTGACTTGTAGAAGTTAGTTTTCTATATAGTATTAAATGTCTTCTTTTACTGAAAAAATTATGTAATTTTTCATTTTCTGTCTGCCTGAATATTGGATTTATTAATTAATTTGTTTATTAATTGAATAATCTTCAGCACAAATTTAACACTCTATCATGAATTCACTTTAAATGGGACACAAGACTTTTAGGTATTTCAGGAATAAAAATAGTAGAATAAACTCAAAGACAAAAGGAATTTCTGTAAAACACTAATATGGATTAAATAAATCTACATGTATTCAGGGCATATTAACCTTACAGAGGAAATATATTGAAAATAAATATTTAAATTTTGTAATATCATAGATTACAGAAATAGTTGAGAGAGCCACCAAAAAATTATTCTAAAGTTTGTAAAGTAAAATCACTATTGAAAATAAGAAAAATATTTACAAGAAGACAAATAATCGCTGCATGTATTTTGGTCAGGAGACAAGTTGTTCTCAGGAACCTCATGGCATTTTATAGATTAACAAAACCACAATAATATCAATATTGATATTTCTATTACTGACTCTATTATCGTCATTGGTAATCATCATTGTGATTCATTTTATTACCAGAACCATTTCAGAAACTAAAATGCTGAACCTTGGTTTTGACAAATGTCACTGTCACTGTCCTTCCGTTGTTCATACATTTGCTTGAGCGGGTCCAGTCACGTCTCCATTTTGAGACTTGTTGTTACTTTGTTTGGCATATTGAATACATCACAGGGAGCTTGCCAGGCTTTGCCTTGCAGGCAAGATACTCTTGGTAGCTTGCCAGGCTCTCCGAGAGGGGCAGAGGAATTGAACCTGGGTTGGTTGGGTAGGTTGTGTGCAAGGCAAACGCCCTACCACTATGCTCTCGCTCCAGCCCAATAAATTTAGAAATCTTAAAGCAGGTATATTTCATTGACTTCAGTGAGATATACCTGACTGTAGGGCTTTTTTTTTGATACTCCTGAAATTTCAAAATAGGTTTGACTGCACAGTGCAAGAAAAATTATAATTAAAAATTTTAAATTCATTATGTAGCATAAGACAGATTTTTTTGTACGAACAAAATGAGGTTTTTTTTTTTATCTTGACATTATTAATCAGTAATGTCTCCTCCTAATTCCCCTAATATCTATTCTCACCAAATTTTCTTGTTTGTTTTTGGACCATACCTGGCAGCACTCAGGGATTACTCCTGGCTCTGTGCTCAGGGATCACTTCTGGTGGGACATGGGGAACCACATAGGATGCTGGGGTGGAACCTGGGTTAGTGGGATGCAAGGCAAGTACCTTATCTACTGTACTAACTCTCTGGCCCCAGAGAAATTTATCTGAGTGATGATTAGACAAACTCAGTCTAATCCAAACATCAGACTTTTCAGTTTTACCTATCACTTCATTTTTTTCACGACTACAAAAATCGATAGAACAAGCTCTTGCCAAAGAACTCCCCAAATAAGTGTCAGATAGAAAATCAGAGCCAGGCTTGATATGATATTTCCATCTAAATTCTTTTAAAGAGAAGCTTTCAATCCTGCTTCACAGATAAATTACCTAGGATAATTTGATTTACCAATGGTTGGCCACACTATCAAGTATGAGTTTTGTTTTGGTGATAATTGATTAGTAAGCTTATAATATTAGCTAGAAAGGTGACAGACAAGCTGACAGCAAATATGTACTCATGGCACAAAAACACCTTCTTCAGAGATTTTTAAAATTGTGGGGTAGGGTCAATCTTAGGTCACTGTCACTGTCCTACTGTTGTTCATGGATTTGCTCGAGTGGGTACCAGTAACGTCGCCATTATGACACTTGTTATTGTGTTTGGCATATCAAATACGTCATGGGTAGTTTGCCAGGTTTTGCCGTGCAGGCAAGATACTCTGGGTAGCTTGCTGGGCTCTCTGAGAGGGGCAGAGGAATTGAACCCGGGTCAGTTGGGTCGGCCGTGTGCAAGGTAAACTCTCTACCGCTGTGCTATTGCTCAAATAAGTTTAAATCCCATTATCAACTTTTTAAAGTACAAGAGTCAGAGAAACAAAAGACTAGTCTTTTTGTTATTTATTCCAAGAACTCATATAATTCTTTGAGAATTTAATATGAAATACAATCTGTTTACTCTCTAAGCTGCCACAGTGCAAACAGAATTTAACCTGAAATTTAAAGTAGGGAAGGCTAGATGTATTACAGACAAGCAAAGATTTTCTAATTTCTTGCCATTAGTTTGTTTTTAAATAAAATCAAATTTCTGTTCTAGTCACTCTTTCCCCTTTGAAGTATGATGTCAACTCTATCTCTACCTTGTCACCCTCATCTCTTCACTCTTCCGCAAGACTGTGTTTCTGTGTTTATACAAAAGTTCAGAAGTAAAAGATCATAAATGCAGTCAATGACACTTCAGGATGAAAAGGAAATGTTCTCAGACATCTTTCGAACAAAAATAACATTTCAAAAAAAAATCAGAAATGAGTTACAAAACAGCTCAACTTAAAAAATGCAGTCGAAGGGGCCTGAGAGAGTCCATAGGTAGGGTGCTTGCCTTGCAAGGGGAACAGACGTAGATCTCTGGTAACCCCATATGACCTCCGGACCCCCCAGGAGTGATTTCTGAGTGCAAGGTCAGGAGTAGTTCCTGAGCACTTCCAGGTGTGGCCCCAAAACCAGGAAAAAAAAACTAATCACAGCTGAGACTAATAGAATTTGTAATCATCCCTCTGAAAGAACCCAAAGAAAAAAGCATATAAGGAATGTGATTGAGGTTAATTACTATGCCATGTTCAATGGGTTGAGGTGGCAGAGTGCCACTTTATGCTGGATAAAAATATTTCATTGCATTTGGTTTCAGTTATTATGCCTCTAAACTGTAGATTCTCAGACCAAGGAAAGAGTTTGGATATTTGTAGGCCTAAAAGTCAGTAGAGGTTAGTGAATGTGTCCCATTAATGGAGGCCAAGTTTTCACAAAAGATAGCATTCTTTTAAAAGCCTTAAGAGAAAGGAAATGCTATATATAGAATGCCCATTCAGTTTCCAGGGGGTGTTCTGAAGTCTTAGTGCTATTTATAACCAGGTGTAGGCCAGTAGGACAACAGATTTGCCTTAACCAATAAATTTCCAGGTTTCTGGGAAAAAAATAAGATTTTCATTATTCTAAGTAAAAAATTGTTGTAAGCAAGAATTTGAGTTTACTTAATTGCTCAGTTGTTCCATGTCCTGACATAGAAAGTGATTTTGGTTGCATTTCTTTTTGGATGTCTAATGATAATACTGTGGTTTTCTTAGACTCCTTATAAGCTAAGCAGCTTCAATTATTTTTAAGTTCCTGAATGTGAGTGATTCTTATAGCTTGTTTTTCTTGTGAATTTCATGCTAATTAGAATTTGTTCCAATTAGAATGCTGCTAGGAATTAAAACATTTATTCAATAATTTCCCTCCATTGTTACACATCTTGTTGATTAAATTTAATACAGAGAACATTACCATCTTATTAGACATTTGACAGAATGAAAAAAAACAAAAGAAAATAAGAGAATCATTAGGGAAGTAAACTCAAACACCTTCAAAATGTGTTTGAGATGCTGCCACAATAAAACTATTAATAAGAGAAATTAGTGCACATAGATGAAGAAGCTGACAATCATAAGAAACTAAAGCTTTATCTACTCTACTTATCCGGAGGAGGGTTATCCGACTAAGGGATCTTTTCTATTTCATCATGAATTTTTACATCACAAAACTTACAGGAACACAAAATTTTACAGAACAGTTTGAACTTGGTTCTCAAGCATTTAAAAATTAGTTGCCAATCAAGTGCACTGTCAAGCCTCCCCCATACTTTTACATTTGGTACAAACATAAATGCAAATTTAAACATGAAAATCCCAGGAAATAACCTTACTACAATGGCACATTACTATAGCGTTATCTAATCCTCAAACCATGTCAAGTGTGGTCAATTTTTTGTTTTTGCTTTTTTTTTGGGGGGGGGTCACACCCGTGATACACAGGAGTTACTCCTGGTTCATGCACTCAGAAATCTCTCCTGGCAGAGCTCGGGGGACCATATGGGATGCTGGGAATCGAACCTGGGTCTGCCACGTGCAAGGCAAACACCCTACCCGCTGTGCTATTGCTCCAGCCCCAAGTGTGGTCAATTTTAACATTCTATTTTTTATGTTGAAAGGATTAGTCGGAAATTTTACACTGCACTTAATTGTCCATTATCTCTATTTCTTTAATCTGGAAAGCTGTCATGTATTTCCTTTCAGTTTCATGACCTTGAAACTTACGTTTTATTTGTCTGTTTCTGTCTTGGGGCCACACTTGGCTGTATTTAGGAATCTCTCCCGGAAATGCTCAGGGAGTTATATATTGGCAGCACATCAAACCAGGGTCTCAGGTAGGGTGTGTGAAGCAAGCACTTAACTCACTATACTATTCATCTCTCTGGACAAAGACCTTGAAAATTGAAAAGTCAGTTGTTTTGTAGGTTTTAATTTTTTGTATTAATCTCGTTAGATTTAGGGCATGTGTACTGGCAGGAGTATCACAGTAGAAATAAAGGTTATTTGATTTCTCAATGCATCTTATCAATCAATTTAGAAAATTTTCAATTTCTACCCTTATTAAGATATCAGTTTTACCAATTTGATTAAACAATTTCACCCAATTTTATCGACTGTAACTTATTTCAACATTAGTGAGCATTATGGTGAAACACTTTATAATTGCACAAATATCTTTTTTTCATCAAATTTATGATTAGTTTAACAATACTTATCAATATAAGCTCCTAGATACCTACTTTATTCTATGTACTTAATTCTGCTTCCATTTTTAACTTTTAGTTTTGGGGTCATACCTAGTGCTACTCACGGACTGTTCCTGGCTCTGCGTTTAGGACTGATTCCCTTGGGATTGTGCTAAGGGAACCTAAGAGGTGCCAGGGATTTGAACTAAGTTTGCAAAACAAGCACCTTAACCCCTGTACTATCTTACTGGTTATTCCCATAATTGTTTTTAGAATTAGATCGTCCAGAATTTTCCCAGTAAATTTATCCCATAATTTGACTTATAACTTAATTAAATCCTCAGAAATTTCTTCATAAGTCTTTGATATTTAAGGTGTATAGTTTTTCAGGCAAAGCCAGAAGGAGGGCTAAATTTAAGTGTCTACTGTGAAAAATGGAGGTATTTGGTGGGAAATTAGAATTAGGAGTTTGAAACTTCAGTGAGTGGTTAATGATTATGATTTTGAGAGTAACAGCCATTTGCCCATTAAAATGAGGGGCAGGGATTGAAACTTTGAGTATTGAGTAGGAAGCAGAGTGAGTTGGCCAATGAAGAGTTGAAGGTGAGACATCATCAGAGTAGAAAGGAAACAATGGCAAGAGAGAAATCGAAGAAGGCATAAAATTCAGAGAAACAAAATTTTTAACAAAAATTTAAAAGCAATAAATCACAGAAGTTCATTTTCCAAAGTTTTCTATGAGAATGATAAATTAAAACCTGAAATTCTAAAAGATGTTTTAGTGAACAGAAATGAACATAATTTTCTTAGATTGGTGAATAGGATGGGCAATGAAAAACATTGGAGAAGAGAAGCAAGAATGTGGGGAAGCCCCCTGGGCAGCAAGATGGCGACCTCCTCAGAGCTTTTGGTAAAGCCAGGTATGAGCGGGCGGTGATGGGATGGGGCAATTGCAACCTCATGGGAAGGGGGGCATTCCTGGCTCCTCCTTCACGCCCTACTGAGGTCATGAGTTACCCCCCATGAGCAGCTCTCTGGCACGACCATGGCTCCAGAGCCACAGAAACCAATCTCGTAATTATCTGGCTCTTGGCAGAAATACCTCCAGGCTTAATAAGTAAAATATCAGAAATCCAAAATCGCGCGGCTGCTATTGAGGCCGCACAACATCATATGGTTCTCATAACCAGCTGTAGAAAACAAATTATTTCACAATGCCTATTCAGGAGTTCTGATTGTTGTGTGTAAACTCTAAACAATAACGGTGCATCTTTTGTCAAAATAATGAATGTAATCAAAGTAGATAGAGTGTTAAATAGAATTCATCTGCCTCACAGGCATTGGGAGGGGAGGGAGGGGGTATATTGGGGTTCTTGGTGGTGAAAAATAAGTACTGGTGAAGGGAGAGGTGTTTGATCATTGCATGACCGAGACTTAAACCTGAAAGCTTTGTAACTTTTCCCACATTGATTCAATTTTTTTTAAAAAAAAAAAGAATGTGGGGAAGGCGCAACTTCAAAATTTTTGTCCATTTGGGAACTGGTACACAATATTTTAAATATTATATTTTGTCTTTGTGTCAACTCAACCACCGGATGCTTTAAAGAACGGATAACTGGGGCTGGAAAGATGCCTCACAACCAGTGACCCTGGTTTGACCCCAAGCACCAGATACGGTCCCCAAAGCCAGGAGGAAGCCCTGAGCACTGACAGGAGTGGCCAATATAAAAAAAAAGGATAAAAAAATCTGATCACATCCTACTCAAAGAATACGTAAACATTAAGTGAATTTTGAAATATAGTCAAGATCAGAATAATTTGTTCAGAGAAAGCAGGGTGATGGGATCAAGCTAGAACACAAATGGAATTAAAAGCAAGTTTGAGTCAAGCTCTTAACTCTGGTGGTGTCTGCTGAGTGATGTTTAATTATCACACAAAATACTGATATTTTAATATATCTTTCATAATGTTGATTATTTATTTATTTATTTGCTTTTTGGGTCACACCCAGCGATGCTCAGGGGTTACTCCTGGCTCATGCACTTAGGAATTACCCCTGGCGGTTTCCAGGGGACCATATGGGATGCTGGGAATTGAATTCGTGTCGGACGCGTGCAAGGCAAACGCCCTACCTGCTGTGCTATCACTCCAGCCCCCATAATATCGATTATAAAATAAGATTGAAAAGATCTAAATCCCCTGGATAGGAAAGGTAACTTCACATTCGTTAAGAAGCTCCTGGGGCTGGAGAGGGAGGTCAGCAGAATGCCTTGCACGTGGTTGACCTGGACTCGATTCCCAGTATTCTCGTGCCTTCCCCAGCACTACCAGGAGTGATCCCTGAATGAAGAGTCAGGAATAAGCCCTAAAAAGAGCTGGAAGTAGCCTCAGAACAAAACAAAAGCAATAGCCAAAACAGAAACTCTAATTTGAACTTCCATACTTGTGTACATAAATTTTGTAGCAGAAACCTTTCATCTGTGAAATTGTTTGCCTTTCATATGAAGACTCAGTGGTCTGGGTGAAGCTTCCTTCTTTGCAACAATTTGTCATCTTTATTTAAGTGAGCCTATTCATCTGACTACCTAGAAGTTGTAAAAAAACAAAACAAAACAAAACAAAAAAACCTCAACGTTGAACTGCATTCCCTAAGAGAATAGAACAAGACAAAGAAGGGAGTGAAGGAGGCACTCTCTCACAGTATTAAAAAGGTTGAAAGTGGTAGAGACAAGAGCTAGGAGGACTGCTCCACAGTTGGAAGCCAGCCTCAAGTGCTGGGGGAGAAGGCAGTTGGGATGGAGAAAGGACCACTAAGTTATGATGGTTGGAGGGATCTCTAGGGATGGGAAAAGTGTGCTGAAAGTAGACAACGAACCAAACAGAATGTACTGTATCTGCATTGCAAACCGTGACGCCCGAAAGGAGAGAGAAAGTAAAAAGGAAAATGCCTGCCATAGAGGCAGGAGGTAAGGTGGGGTGAATGGGTGGGGGTTAGGGATTCTGGGGAAAACGTACACTGGTGGAGGGATGTGACTTTGATCACTATACAACTGAAACTCAATCATGAAAGCTTTGCAACAGTATCTCATAGTGATTCAATAAAAAAAAAATAAATACATAAAAGTGATACATAGGTATTTATCGAGTAACTCAGAATGCCATTAAAATACAACTGAGGGGCTGGAGAGATAGCACAGCGGGTAGGGCATTTGCCTTGTGCGCAGCCGACCCAGGTTCGAGTTCCAGCATCCCATATGGTCCCCTGAGCACTGCCAGGAGTAACTCCTGAGTGCAGAGCCAGGAGTAACCCCTGCACATTGCCGTGACCCAAAAAGCAAAAATATATAAATAAATAAATAAATAAAAAATACAACTGAATATCACACAGTAATTAAAAAATTAAATATGAGTGGTGTCTCTCTTAATTTGCAGAGTTCCAGGTGCTATTTTAATTATTAATCTAATCAGAGAGAATGTATGTTGTGTGTGTGTGCGCACGTGTGTGTGTGTGTGTGTGTGTGTGAGAGGGGGGCTGTGTATGTGCTATTTATTTTATTTTCAAAAAATTACGCATCTTTCTTTAGTGAAATAGCTTCTATTATCCCTCGGGAAAGCAAAAGATAGAGCAGATTACAGCAAAATAGTTGTGATGGTGCTATGGTGGTACTACCTAGGTGAGGTAAAGGATAACTAGCAACCCTAGGAGCTATATATCCAGAAATTTTGCATAACTTTGTCATTCTAAGTGAAAACCCTCCAAAACAGGGGCCTGGAAGACAGTTGAAAGAGCAGGAGCAGATGTTTGTAAATGCCTGTGTCTGCTCACGCACAGCAGGGCGCCAGCGCTCCTGGGAAAGGCCCCTGAGCATGCACAACATTGAAAGGAAAATCAAATCCAAACAGAGAAAAATCAGCAAACAAACATACACAAAGCTCCAAAGTGCTATCTTGCAAAAATGGTAAGGCCCAAAAATTTTTCAAGGAAATTTTATACCCATATTTAAGTCATTTAATAATATGTCTAATGTAGTACTATGCATGGAAAATGATGGTATGAAAAGGATAAAAAATTAGAAGAATTCTATGTTAATTACACTATTGTTCTGTGATTCAGGCTTTCCTCTGATGGCTGCTTCTGCTAGCATCCTTAGCAAATACGGAGTCTGTGGCTGATCTTATAATTATTAGAAACCTCAGAAGCAAAAAAGCTCTCTCTCCCTTTATTCTTTGCACAGATATCACTGCTTACATTGGGTGTATGAACTACACATATAGTCAGAATATAGAAAACAATGCACAAGAAAATGCAAGGCACAAAACAGTTTTTTTTTACCATTAACATTTTCCAGATATTACATATATCTTCACACAGAATACCAGGTCAAGTACTGTACTAACTATTGAGTGTGCAACTTAAAATCAGAACTCTGATTTTGATGTCACTGATATTTTACTTCTTGCTAAGTAATGGGATGACTTCATGACTACCTTTGCCTTGTATAATTTTTAATTGTTAAGAAAAATAAAATTGTTAGTTGGTATCTGATATGAATCAGTCAATAAAAATAGAGGCCCTCTTTCACCTCCTTCCCCCCCCCAAACTCTTTATATTTGTGGGGCCAGAGCGATAGTATAGCGGAAAGGGTCTTGCATGTGGCCGACCCAGGTTCAATCCCTGGTATCCCATATGGTCCCCCAATCACTGCCAGGAGTAATTCTTGAGTGCGAAGCCAGGAGTAACCTCTGAGCATCGCTGGGTAGTAACCAAAAAGCAAAAACAAACAAACAAGCAAACAAACACAAATTTCTTATATTTATGAATTCACTTTGATTGTGCCAAGACTATTATGCATTATGCCCAAATAATAACCAAGACTATTGCCTCACACCATCCACCAACTTGGACTAGTCAACACTTTGAAGACTTGTTGCCACAGTGGCCTTTAATTTTGATGAGCATCTAGAGATTTTGGGAACAACCTCAGAGAAAATGATTAGTCTTAGGAAAAAATGTCCAAAGGGTTAATCTAGCAATTCACATGCCTACCCCCTGGGATTCAATCACAGGCACCAAAATCATTAAGTGTGCTTGGCAACAGTGAGCTAAAAATGGAAAAAAAAATTAGACTGTTATTGTATTCATTTTCCTCCAAGGTTCTCTCCGACAAACACCACAACCTTCAAGGGAATTGTGAGCAACTTGCAGGGTAGGTTATGTATCCACCGTTTTGGAAGCATCATATCATAACCAGCTATCAGCAGATTTATTTAGACTAGGTGGTTGAATGTATAACATTTGATGTTCCTACCTGATTGGAAACCTTCTTGTCCTTAATTCATTGGCTATGTTGGATGCTTTTTTAAAAAAAAATTCAGAACTTCAATCTATTGCAAAAAGTTGTTCCTTGAAAAAAAATCAGGACTTTTCAGAAATGTAGAAACTGAAATAGAGCAAAAGAAAGGAGAATTATTTGTACATATCAATTTAACTTTTTGAAAAGGTATATGTAAATATTTATACATATGTATACATATTCTGAGGCAATAGGTAAATATTCTATAATAAATTATACCATAATAAATTACAGAGAATTCACAGACAGTTGGTTCGAATACTCACAAAGTGCACACAGTAGGACACAATTACATGTTGCCTTTGTGAGCTCAGTCAAGCAAAGACATCAAAATGTCCAGTTAGTTATCCTTTGCTCATTAAGACAGAAGTGAGACCAAATGGCATGTTTTCTATGTCATATGTTAAAAAATCTATTTCCTTTCTTCAGTTTTTATCTAGATATTTGAGAAATTATAAATTTTATGAAATTGTTAGTAGCAGTTTCCTACGTAGCTAAGGGAAGTTTTCTGTTCTAACATAGTTATTTTCAATACAAGTTTAAGATAAACAAACCCTAAAGAAAGCAATACAAACAAATGGTTCTGTTTTTAAATGCAACAGTTGTTCTTAGTCTGGCCGTAAACAAAAGTCAACCATTTTTCATGAACGTTCTTTTCCCCATCTATTCTACGGTATCAAATTTTCTCAGCTTCATGGAGGGGCAGCTACATGTAAGGTGAGCACCTCATTCACTGTCCTGTCTCTCTGCACTCACCAATTTCTTTTAAAGAGATCAAGTCAAATACAGTGCAAAGAGCTTTTCCAATGTAAGATGTTGTAATGTATCATTTTGACTTTGCGATAATCTAGAACATCATGTTGCATTTCTTTGAATTTTCTGATAGCTATTGAAGTTACTAGCACTGTAGTAATGTCCACCTGTTGTTCATCGATTTGTTCGAGCAGGCAACAGTAACGTCTCACAAGAAATTGTGAGACTTGTTACTGTGTTTGGCATATCGAATACATCACGGGTAGCTTGCCAGGCTTTGCCGTGAGGGTGAGATACTCTCAGTAGCTTGCCAGGCCCTCCAACAGGGACAGATGAATGGAACCTGTGTTGGCCGCACGCAAGGCAAACGCCTTACCCGCTGTGCTATTAAACAAGAGATACACTGGAAATCAAGAGATGCTCAGTGTTTTGTGGTGCATCTGTGCTCCATGACAGTTGTTCTATTGAGGTTAATAATTGATCTAAACATAGTTTTTTTTAAATAATTGTCTTTACACTTTCTGCCTTTAAATTGCTAGATAGCAGGGGAAAAAATCATGTGACAGATAAAATTGGTATTCTAGTAAATGAATGATTAAAAACTTCAAATCAGTTTTCAAGTCTGGAACCATTTCTCTGACTCATTAGCACATTCTTTCTAATACTTAGGGCCTTTTTTTAAAAAAAACATATCTTCCTTCATTTTAAGATTTTGTGTCCCTTCTACCATGCTCTCTCAACAGATGAACTGCCTCATATTTCTTCAAGAAAACAGAAATCTGTTAATAGCCCACAGTCAACCACTAGCATTTCAATCAACTTTCATTTTAAGTTAAATTTAAAAGGCCATTTTCAATAGACAAAGCTGGAATGCAGTTTATTTATTATTATTTTTGTTTTATTTTTTCATTGAATCACTGAGATCGATCGCTCCAAAGCTGTTCATGATTGGGTTTCAGTCACAGAGTAATTCCAACACCCATCCCCACACCACTGTACATTTCCCAGCACCAGTGTCCCCAGGTGGAGCCCATTTTTAAAACTTCTGTCTTCAGGACTTCAATAGCACTGCATATTGTAAAACCCATCTACTTTTAATTCATCATTATTAAACTAATCCAACTTAAAAAGTTAAAAAGTGCACATGCAATAGTAAAACCTCCTTTGACCCTTACATACTTTCTCTATCCAACAACTGAGTTCTAATTTTATTTGTTCAATGAATGAATTTTTAAAAATTATCTCTACAGGCAAAAAAGTATACTATACTATAAAAGTATACTATACTTTTTGTGACATATGCACTTGTTTGTTCATTGCAGCACTCTTTACAATAGCCAGAATCTGGAAAAAACCTGAGTACCCAAGAACAGATGACTGGTTAAAGAAACTTTGGTACATTTACACAATGGAGTATTATGTAGCTGTTAGAAAAGATGAAGTCATGAAATTTACGTACAAGTGGTATTACATGGAAAGTATCATGTTAAGCAAAATGACTCAGAAAGAAAGGGGTAGACATAGAAAGATTGCACTCATCTGGGGAACATAGAGTAACAAAATATGAGACTAACACCCAAGAATGGCCGAGATTAGTACCAGGAATTTTGCTCCATGGCTTGGAGGCCAGCCACACATGCTAGGGGAAAAGGGGGCTCAGATAGAGAAGGGAGCACCAAATAAAGGGTGTTGGGAGGATCCTCCCAGGATGGGAGAAGCATGCTGAAAGTGGACTATAGACCAAACATAATTGCCATCCATTGCCTCTTTTGCAAACCACAATGCCCAATAGGAGAGAGAGAACAAAAGGGAATGCCCTGCCACAGAGGCAGGGTGGGATGGGGAGATGGGGGGTGGGAGGGATACTGGGATCTGTGGTGGTGGAAAACGGGCACTGGTGGAGGGATGGGTACTTGATCATTGTATAACTGAAACCCAAGCACAAAAATTTGTGAATCTATAACTATACTTTATGGTGTCTCACTAATAAAAATTAAAAAAAATAAAAAATATTTTAATAAAACAATTATCTCTACATGTTATTTCCACTGCCTTATATCCTATTAACTGTGCAATCTACTTCCATATGACTTCTCTCATTCAAATTCCTTTGCCTTAAACCTGCAATTTTACTTTTGAAGCTTTCCAGTAATATCCATGTCAACTGATGCTTTAGTCTGCATTTGCTAGGTACTTTTTCTCTCAAGAGAAGAATGAACAACACAATTTTTGATTCTGTATTTTTACACCATCATAACCTATCTGGTGTATTTTACAGGTTTCATTCTTTGACTTGTTTCATACATTCTATTTGCTTCTTTTATCTTCAGTAGAATATGTAGCTATATGAAGGATAGTTCTCTGCAATCAAATAATATAACAACATTACTAATAACATCATGCAATAGTTCTTAACACTATTCTAAGAGTTACTGCATACATATATAGTGAATATCCTCCTCATAAACTTATTAAATGAGTCATATTATTTGTATTTACAAATAAGAAAATTGAGACATCAATACTGATATATTCACAGTCACGGTCCTCCCGTTGTTCATCGATTTGTTCGAGCGGGCCCAGTAACATCTCCATTGGAGACTTTGTTGTTACTGTGTCTGGCATATCAAATACTCACGGAGAGCTTGCCAGGCTCTGCCGTGCAGGCGAGATACTCTCGGTAGCTTGCCGGGCTCTCCGAGAGGGGCGGAGGAATCGAACTGGGGTCGGCCATGTTGGCCGCTTGTAAGGCAAACACCCTACTGCTGAGCTATCGCTCCAGCCAAGATATTAGCGATGTATTTGATATGCCAAACACAGTAACAACAAGTCTCACAATTTGTTGAGACTTTACTGATATATTAAGCATGAATTATTCAAGGTCACATGATCAATATTTGCAGAAGCCCTAGACTGAATTTATGCTAAAACTTTTCCTGGATTTATTTTATTTTATCATCTCCTATACAGTGCCCAGGAGGCCCAGGAACCCTTCCAGCTATTCTTGGTCAGTTCCTTGGTTCACTGCAAAAGAGGTGCAAGGTTGCATTGTTGCTTGAACAATGGATTGAACTGGGGTAGTTCACACACAAGGCATGCATCTGAAACCCAGTAATATCTTTCCGGCCCATAATGCTGAAACATTAGACAAGGCGAGTTAAATAATGTCTCACAGATTAATTTTAATGTGAGCATAAGGTACAGATTTGTAAAATATCAAAGGGCAAGGGAACATTTTGTACTGAATTCAAAACTACTAAAGCATGTTCATAATTATGTATAATTGTTATTGAATGGAACAATTTCCCAGTATTTTTTGAAAAAATAATCATGTCATAATTTTTCAGATTTTTAAAATGCATTCCCATTTCCTCATTTATTGAACATAATTCCAGAATAATTTCAATATTATTGAAACTGGAGCAATAGCACAGCAGGTCGGGAGCAATAGCACAGCAGGTCGGGCATTTGCCTTGAATGCGGCTGACCTGGGTTCGATTCCTCCATCCTCTCGGAGAGCCCAGCAAGCTGCCGAGAATATCTCGCCCACACAGCAGAGCCTGGAAAGCTATCTGTGGCATATACAACATGCCAAAAACAGTAACAACAAGTCTCACAATGGAGACGTTACCGGTGCTCGCTAGAGCAAATCGATGAACAACAGGATGACAGTGCTAATAGTGAACAAGAAACACATACTCCTTACTTTCAAGCATATTCCCTAAGGATGTGTGTTTGCGGGGTTGTGTGGGGGAGATTGGTAGGACAAACAAATTTTATGTAGTGAAAGAAAGGCAGCAGCATTGGCACTGCAAGTAACAAACAGTAGGGAACTGGTCTAGCAGAAGGATCAGCAAATGCAAGCCTGCTCCCTCTGAGCACGCAAAAGACAGCCCGGAACCCAGTGAAAGGCAGGGAACCAGTACAAGCATCTTCGAGTCTGGCTGAATTGTTTCATTACAGTCTCCGTGTGACATAAGGCCACTAGAGGTTAGGAGCAGGTCACTATTGTCACCTGATTGTTGCTTTTTATGATTACATTGACTGTTGCTCTACTAAAGTAAAACTGTGTGCCTGTATGAAGTCTAGATTAAATACAGATAAATTTAAAACAGTTCAACAGGCTCATAACCAATAAGTTCCAAATTGTAATCAGTAGTCTCGATTAAATTGCATTAACATAAGCCTCATGTCCGTGAGATTCCCCAGACTTACGAGGTCAGGGAACTCTAACTCTTTTCAAATAGTGTACATTTTAATAATTCAGAACTTGCTGGGGTTTAGGAATATTATTTTATTCCGTGGGCCAGATGAGAGGTTCTAAGAGAAATAAAAGGAGATCTAGCTAGCTTCTCTCTTTTCCCTCTTTAGGGACCCTGATTGCATTCCAGGCATGTGATGTGGCTCCCGCAAGCACTGCCCGGAGTGATAAAACACGGCACCGAGTCTAAAACATTATGAAAGGCAGGGGAATTTACCCATGAACTTAGGAAAACTTCATAGAGTTTTTGTCTTTGTGACAGAGACATTTATTTCACTTTAGAAAGAAAACTGGCTGTCACTTCTCTACGTTTCCAAAACGAACTTGGAGAAATGAATAGTCCCCAGTTTATTTTATCTTTGCAACCCCAGAAAGTGACTTCCCTTTTTTGTCTAACCAATGTGGTTTCAAAAGAATAAATAACAAGACAAACAAATGAACTAAATGAAACAAACCTAAATTTTAGACTACAGGATCAAATCAAATCAAAGGTTACCAGAAGGAAATTTACTAGAACTGGGGTTTGGGTGGAAGTGTAAATTAGGTAATTTGTGTCAATTTTATGGTGAAGAACTGAAACTTTTAAAAATTTAATTTTATTCTATAAATTTTGGGAAGCCTCCAAGTAGCTCTGATTCAAATACTGTCTTATTGGCCCCAGAATCAGACTTTCAGTGGTGAATTTTTAGTAGTATAACCTCTATTGATTTATCATGATGCATATTTGAAACATGTAATATTTTAAAGTAGTTATACCAATAGGGCATTAAAAAATAAGAATTCTAAAATTTGCATATGTATATTAGTAAGAACTCTAAAATCTTAACATGTATATTAGTACCATACTGACAAGACCATTACACTGTTTATAAGGAATAAACTCTCCAAGTAACTGACAACAAAGTAATACATCCTTGAGCTCTTTATCTTTTTCTTTTTCATTTCCTTCCCTTCCCTGAATTCTTGGTTTTTGGACTTCTTTTTTTCATGACCCACAATGCTGAAGTCACTGTAATATCTTTACTCAGATATCTCATATAGCTTCTGGCATACTAAAGAATGCCTAACATATTATTTATGTAAAAAGAGCCTTTATTGCTTAATTTTGATAACTAACTTATAAAGATATATAACTACTGGATCTTCCAATACTACTACCTGTTTGTTATGCTTGGGCACAACATATATTATATTTATATTACATATATATGCAATATATATTACATTTCTGGAAAGTTATCTGAGAAATATCATTTTATGTCCTATAGTACAACTTTCCAAACTAAGGTACTATGGTACATGTGTATAATTTCTCTGTTTTAATACACACAAAACAGTTTCCAATTTTTCACTTTGCTAATGTTTTTGTATTTATTTTTGCCCTTTTTTTCTCTTATTGTAGCGAGTGTCATTTTTGGAATATGAGAAAGAGTGGCGAGGATCAAAGAATGAGTAGCGGAATATGTTCACATGAAGCCCTTTCAGTAACAAAACGAGTGATGGTAGAGTTAATTAGCAATCAGAAAAATTTTGTTGTGTATTGTGTATTGCCATTAATTGGCAACTTGAGTAATTAGGTTCAACAGAAAGCAAAGAGTAGAAAAAATCTGTAGTTGCTGCCAGCTCTTCTGCTTATTATCAGAACAATTCTCTCCTAGTTTGTGAAACAACAACCATTTAGTGTGAAAATTTAAATGTCCCCAATATTCTATGTCAATGGATGGAAGTATGTGGTTAAAAATCATCATAAATTCCATATTCTCCAATTAGCATCAGAGTTTCCAAAGTAAAAATGATTAGGAGAAATATAAAATTCATGTGAATGTAATTCCTTTTTAAAACACCAAAACACTAAAAGGGTTTTTTGCTATTTGCCACAATCTTATTTATATTACCTTATTTATACTAGCAGCATTTGCTTTATTAAGAACTATTATGTGAGTAGAAAGCTTCTACTCGTAGTAGGCAATTGACCTGGAGCTGAATTGCTTGAATCAGTAAATGCTTTGCCCATCTTCTTAATGAAGAACTGAAAATCCAATAAGAAAAATAAAATGCTACTTTTCGAATAACCATGAATGAAGAAAAACTATAAATGTTTTACTTTCTATGAATAGGCATCAATTATTTACTCCAAACTATAGACTATAACTAACTGCTAAACACAGACTTATTTAAATTATATGGGCTTTTCTTTCTCTGTTTCTAAATAAGAAATGCATACATATTCAGGAATCAAAGCAGATGTTTTGCTGCTAAATAAAAAACTTACTAAGCAGTAAGTTCAGTTTGTTTTAATTTCCATAACTGATAAAATTTTAAGAAATAAAACGGGATTTTCCCCCTACTCTGTAATTTTAACTTTATATGTGAGACAAAGAAAACTGCTGTATCAGATTTTATTTTTAGCTCAACTACTGCCAAAATTCTTGACAGATTGCATTACTTGTTTGTGCATCAGAAATTTAAAAGTCCTTGCATACCAGCGTAATTAAAAAAAAAATCAGTAGCCTTGGGAGACCCTTCAGGAAGTTACTGCCATTGACTTTTCCCTCAAATGTGTCCCACGTTAGCAATAAAATGATGTTCAAGTTTATAGCTTCTTCTATAAAGTTACAATCATAACTTTAAGGAGGCTTAAAGGTCTTCTAGGTGATAGAAATGGTTCCTACACACACACACACACACACACACACACACACACACACACCCCAACTTCACATCCACACTTTAATTCTATTCTGAAATTTCCCTGCCATTCTCTAATCACTGTTCTCATCTTTTTTTCCCGTTGGTTAGTTTGGGCTTATGAAACAGATCAACTTTAGCATTCTTGTTAGCAAACTCACACCCTGTTTATGAACAGGAGACAATAACTTTGATTTTTGTTTTCTGGTGTCTTGAGTCTTCCAAATAACTGCTTCTTTACAACTATAGATCTTGTAGGAATCGTCTTATGACTGGAAATGCAGATAACAGATGAGACCTAAAACTGTCTTCCCACCTATTACCTGATGCTTGTCAGTTGATTCTCATCACTTTCTCTATTTACCTCCTTTCTTCAACTTAAATCTTTCTTTCTCGTTGAACTTTGAATATTCATCATACTTTATGATCTTAGTCATTTTTACCTCCGCCTGATGTTTTTTGATGATGTGGAGGAGGAAGAAGAACTTGAATCCATCAGGTTTAGAAGAAGGTGTTAGGTAACAGCGGATACAGTAATAAATAGACTGAGGGGAAAGCTATTCAGAAAGTGCGACTTGATGGATGTGCAAAGACCACGGTTTTGTCTGATGCTTATTCTAATTCTCTGGAAAAGAACATTCAGAGGTGGGACATGGCAAAATGATTTGCAGGTGTGAGGCCACAAGTTTGATCTTTGGCACTGCCTCACATATGAAGTTTAATCTTGATTTGTGATTTCTGGTATAACAAAATAAATAATCTCTGATGTACAACCACAGACTGTGTGTCCCCCATTCAATAAAGGTCAGTGAAGGTGGTCTTCCAATTCAAAATATTGGGGGCCACAGCGAGAGTATAGCAGTAGGACATTTGACCTGCAGGCGTCTGACCCAGCTTGGATCCTTGGCATCCCATGTGGTCCCCAGCCGCCCCCAGCACCAGGAGTTGATTAGTGAATGTAAAGCCAGGACTAAGCCCTGAGCATTGCTCAGTATGCCACCAAATCAAAACAAACAAAATTCGTCTGTAAAGAGTATACCATATAAAAGACCGGTGCTCCCACAAATTGCAGAATGTATGGTCTAGTTAGGAGAATGTAAGTCCGAACAAGCAGATTCCTACAGGTCTGAAGCATGCCCCATTTTGTAGCCCGCTCAATTTATGCATCAGTATCTGAACTGGAGAAATCTGCTTCAGTTTTAGTCTTCTAATTTTTCAGATTTGAAACAATTGTGTGTGTGTGTGTGTGTGTGTGTGTGTGTACACGCAAGTGTGTGAATTTGGGGCCATAATAGGTAGTTCTCAAAAGTTCTTACTCCCAGCTCTGTGCTGGTGGGTATCTTCTCACTGTGTCAGAAGTAGAGGAATGAGATGTCAGGGATCAAACCTGGGCCTCTTACGTACAAAGCAAGCATTCTGCCCACTGAGTCGTCTCTGCAGCCCAAATTAAAGACAATGTTTATTGAAAAATTAGGCTCTTTATTCATTGTGTGTGGGGGGAGGATGAGGGAGGTGCCTGGAACGAACTGCAACTGCTCAGGGATCACTCTGGGAGGTGCTGGAAGGAAAACATGCAGTGCCAAGAACCAAACCTAGGTCAAGCATGCACAAGGCGAACAATTCTGAATCATTTCTCTGGCCTCCAAATTAGAATTTTTTGAAGGCGCACATACACAAAAACCCTATTTAGTCATTGAAATGACTTATTACTATTACACACTATGTATAACTTATTGTCTATTTATGTATTCCCTAATCTCAGTATGTCTCTGGCAAATCATGAACTTTCTTACAAAGTTGGTAAAATGCTTTCTTACAAATTATTCTCTGCCTTATAGGACTGTATGGTTTACATCAGCAGGTTACTTATCATTATGAAAACTAGTAGGTCATTTTATTGAATCATGCTTAAAATTAAATTGTGCTGGCCCTTGTTTCTACTGTCCTTGGTTGTTATGTCTCATACTGTGTTTTTTTAAATATTCCACAAATGAATGCAGTTATTCTATATCTGTCCCTCTCCTTCTGACTTATTTCACTCAGCATGATGTTCTCCATGTCCATCCGTTTATAAGTAAATTTCATGACTTCATTTTTTCCAACAGCTGCATAGTAAACCATAGTTCCTTTAACCAGTCGCCTGTTCTCGGGCACTTGGGTTGTTTCCCGATTCTGGCTATTGTGAACAGTGTTGCTGGGAAGAGGGCTGGATAGAAGGGAACATTATGACAATGACGGTTGGAAGGGATCACTTTGGATGAGAGATGTGTGCTAAAAGTGGGTAACAGGACCAAACATGAGTCTACAACTGTACCTCATGATGTCTCATTAATAAAAATTTTTAAAAAATCTGTATTGCAAATGATAATGCCCAAAGTGGAGGAGGAGAGAGAGAGAGAGAGAAAGAGAGAGAGACAGAGAGAGAGATAGCAGAGACAGAGACAGAGAGATAGAGAAAGACAGAGACAGAGACAGAGACACGGAGAGAAGAATAGTGCCTGATGGCCTCTCAGCATCTGAATTGCAAACCACAATGCCGAGAGCAAGAGAGAGAGAGATGGACAGAGAGAGAGACAGAGACAGAGAGACAGAAAGACAGTCAGAGAGAGAGAATAGTGCCTGATGGCCTCTCAGTATCTGAATTACAAACCATAATGCTGAGAGAGAGAGAGACAGACAGACAGACAGACACAGAGAGAAGAAAAATGCCTGACATAGAGGCAGGCTGGGGAGGAAGAGATGGGATGGTAGGAGAGATATGAGGGATACTGGTGGTGGGATGGGTGTATGGCTGAAACCCGAGGAAAGCTCTGTAACTATCTCATGGTGATTCAATAAAAAATTAAATCATGTAAGTTTTCTGTTTTTTTTTCCCATAATATACATTCTTTTTGTAGAATGGGTCTTCCGAGTGGTGCTCAGGAGGTTTAGGAACTCCTACACCCCTTGCAGTTCTTGATCAATCGGGCCTGTAGTTCAATACCTGGGTGCAGGTGTGCAGTGTGACTGCTGCTCTGTGGCCTGTGAAGCCAGAGATTACTCAGCGCATGCTCAGGGCCCTGCAGGGCTCCACCCAGTGATGCTCAGCAGACCATGTGGTGCCAGGGAATGAACCGAGGTTAGTCACATGCAAGACATGCACCTTATCCCAGGCACTATCCAGTTCCTTTTCATAATATTAAACATTGCAACTCAGAATGCAAAGACTTCCTGTAGTTCGCTCCCCTGCATTTTTGCATATGTCAGTATTACACTTTTTGACTTTCAATAGCTATGGCACCCCTCTAAGCTCTCTCAATGAAAGGTTTTGTCTTGATTTGAATCATTAGAAGTGGTAGTTTTGTCTTAGGAAATGGACATCTTCTTTTCTTCTTTTTTGTGATAGAATGTCAGTTTAATTAGTCTTTTTTTTTAAAATTTTTATTAATGAAACACCATGAGGTACAGTTGTAGACTTACACATTTTTGTGCTTGAGTTTCAATTATACAATGATCAAGTACCCATCCCTCCACGAGTGCCCATTTTCCACCTCCACGGATCCCAGTATCCCTCCCACCCCCTATCCCCCCCATCCCACCCTGCCTCTGTGGCAGGGCATTCCCTTTTGTGCTCTCTCTCCTTTTGGGTGCTGTGGTTTGCAAAAGAGGCATTGAGTGGCAATCAGGTTCGGTCTATAGTCTACTTTCAGCATGTTTCTCCCATCCTGGAAGGATCTTCCCAGCACCCTTTATTTGGTGCTCCCTTCTCTATCTGAGCTGCCTTTTCCCCTAGCATGTGTGGATGGCCTCCAAGCCATGGAGCAAATCTCCTGGTTCTTATCTCGGCTATTCTTGGGTGTTAGTCTCCTATTTTGTTACCTTATGTTCCCCAGATGAATGCAATCTTTCTATGTCAGTCCCTCTCTTTCTGACTCATTTCACTTAGCATGATTTTTTCCATGTAGTACCACTTGTATGTAAACTTCATGACTTCATCTTTTCTAACAGCTACGTAGTACTCCATTGTGTAGATGTACCAAAGTTTCTTTAACCAGTCATCTGTTCTCAGGCTCTCAGGTTCTTTTCCAGATTCCAGCTATTGTAAACAGTGCTGCAAAGACGTCTTCTTTGTAACAATGGTGAGCTTAATTCTCACTTGACCAACAAAATATGGCCTGGTACTTACAGTGGATTCAGAACTATGTTTCCACTTTATTGCAATAAAAATAATCACACCCACTTCTTTCTGTGTTAAAAATGACACGTAGAACTCAGAAAGGGTATAGTCCAAGATTCTGTTTTACTGGCTCTTAATTTAGAATATCTGCTTCCAATGTGGTGTGTGTGTGTGTGTGTGTGTGTGTGTGTGTGTGTGTGTGTGTGTGTGTGTTTGGACCACACCTAGCAGTATTCAGGGCTTATTTCTGGCTCGTATTCAAGGATCACTTCTGGCAAAACTTGAGTGACCCTATGTGGAGCTTCAAAGCAAACCCAGTAGCCACATGCAAGGCAAGCACCCTATCCCTGCATTATCTCATCTGTCCTGCTACAATTTTTTAATAAATGCATGTTTTGCCAATTCTTGGGCACTATACTTGTTTCTCAACGGGATGCATCTCTTGAAAACTATTTCTTTGCTGTGTCTCTAAAGTACGTCTTTCTCCATCTTTCTCCCTGGCATTCCTGCTATTTATTTAAATTTAACATCTATAAACAGCCCCCGGGGTTTCTTTGTGATATATTGGTTGTTTCCCAAGATTTGTTGTTGATATTGTGTAAGTATTTCAAGATGACCTTTTGGTAAAGTTATAAAACAAGAAAAAGAAAACAGATGTGCTTTGCTAATCCTTTTCCAAATAATGTGCAAAAAATCCAGTTGTGACTTGAAATATAAATCATACGCAGCACACTGCATCTGCACCTGCATGTTTTCAGCTGCCAGAAACTAAAATTCAACACTGCAACATATAATCAGACACAAAGAAAAGCCACAAAGAAGTCAATAATGATTTTCTTTCTGCCTGTTACTTGAACAATATTGGTGACTATGCCTCCTACTTCTAATATTCACATAAAAGCAGTAGCTTAAGAAACATTTCAACAAAACAATGTTTTCAGGAGAGAAATGGCAATTTCATGTGTAGCTGAGGACACAGTGTTTGAGAGAGAATCATGAAAGCCTCCTGGTATAGATGACTCAAAGGACGACTGGAATGGTTAAATGGTTTATTGAGAACAGAGATCTGACTTGCTTTGGACGTGGGGTTTTCTACATCCTTATCCAGAGTCTTGTAATTATTATTTTTTAAAATTTTGTTTCGTTTTTGGCCACACCCCAAAACAAAAGTGCTCAGGTCTCACCACTTGCTGTGGTCAGGGGACCATACGGGCGCCAGGGATCAAACCAGGGTTGACTTCCTGCAACCTACTTACCTGCTGTACTATTGACCCCAATTCTCTAAGTTTATTGGGTGTTTGTTTACAAATCAAGAGAACCCATAAGTATGGGATTTGTTTGCTATGTTATTAATTGAAGGCAGTGCTTTCATAGAGATTGTAATGCACTATCAGTACCTTTAGTCAAGCTAGTCAAAAAATCGCCATCCTATTTCCAAAAAGAGAGGACTTTTAGTTTCATTTCTAACCTGAAATGGGATTTAGATATATAATATATGTTGGCATCAATATGTGTGCTTGTGTATATATGCACATACATCTATGCACAACATTATGCATAATGTTCAAATGTCAAAGATATAAATACATTTAGCACAGCGGGTAGGGCGTTCGCCTTACAAGCGGCCAACATGGCCGACCCGAGTTCGATTCCTCTGCCCCTCTCGGAGAGCCCGGCAAGCTACCGAGAGTATTCGATATGCCAGACACAGTAACAACAAAGTCTCCAATGGAGACGTTACTGGGCCCGCTCGAGCAAATCGACGATCAACGGGAGGGCCTTTACCTTTACCTTTACCTGTGGTTTTGATTATGTGAAGTAAAACTAAAGTAATTGTACGCAATCAAATAAAATTTTTATATTTACTACATTAAGTACCTTCTTTAAGTAGAACTGTCTAGTCCAATTTATGGAAATCATCTTATATTTAGGTATTAAAAAAAGGCAACAGTCTCAGAAAACAATTCCTAGGCTAAAACGCTCATTCTCATCATGATGTACTGTCTTCCCATATGAAATTTAGTTCAAATATCAGTCTTTAAAATATTTTAATCACTTTTCATAATTTTTCCTATGTATGTTTGTCTTAGGATGCAGATTTCAGGTTGCTAAGCAACCCAACAGTATTGCTGGGGCTTGATGATGAAGGGATAATTATACGAAATATGCCTGCTAGGAAAGGATCACCTTAAAAAACAATCTGATACTCAAGTTTAAAAGATTTTTGTCTAAGAGGGTACTTAAGGGGTTCTTCATTTCAACTCCAAGGTCCACAGGAATATATGGTGATAGAATAATGTTTGATAGAAGAGGTAGAAAAATGCCAAGATGCATTGGGAAAGCACTGTTTTGCCACCTTCCATGCTTTCTTTTTTTCTGGGAAAGGGCAGAACCAGTTGGATGACTAAATCAAGGAATACATCCAGGGATTTCAAAGAAGGTCAAAGAAAATGTACTGATTATATTTACTTGATGTCAAGTACTTTGGTCAATCAAGTGGCAGTCAGGGTATTCTGGGCCACTGCCACTTAGACTAGGCCAATTAGGTTAACGGTTCCTTTGTGAGCTTGAGGATGATGCGAGGGCTCTTCAGTGTTTGAAGCCTCCAAGGATACCATCAGAGATGCTGAAGAGATGGAGTACATGATGAGAAGGATCAAACAGGGGTGGTACACATACAAGACATGTGTCCTAATCACTACCCTATTTTTCCCTGGGCCCTTATCACGAAGTCTTAAAAAGCACTGTTAAGCGACTTCCTTTTTCTTGTTGGTGATGCTGGGACTCGAACTCATGCAAGGCCAGTGCTCTACCCAAAATGCAACCAGAGCTCAAGCCTCTGACTTTTGAAAAATAAATTCTTAGAAATATTTCAGTGAAAGCGAGCTTCCTTGTCAAGCTTTGCTGTTAACTGCATTCTCTCTGCTCTTCTCTGCTTGCTCTTGTTTCAAACATCCCATCTCAGTTCAGTAAAATCCTTTTTTGAACATTTTGTTTAACCAGGCGGGACCAGCAGAGTAACCTATTCTGATACAAGGTGGGGTAAAAGGGACATGGCATCCCCTTCCAGCATGTGGTGATGGTTAACAAGTAGCATTCCTGATGCATAACTGAAAAAAGGGGAGAAGGGTTTATTTTAATAAAATAGTCTTTTTCAATGGAAAAGGGATAGAGAACCAAGGTATTTCATTTCAAAAGTCACAGAGAATGGACTATTTACAGGAGTCTTACTGATGTCTTTTTCTTGTTTATACAGAAAAAAAAAAAACCCAAAGCCCACTACAACCAAAGCTGAATCTCCTCTCCATGATTCCATTTATAAAAGTGAAATCTTCAAAAAATCTTCTAAAAATACCTGTTTTCCTTATGGCTTTTTTTTTTGTCTATAATATTTAAAGAGAAATATAATACTGAATCGATTCCCTTCACATTTTGAAGGTAATTTCTCTTAGGGTATCATCTAATATGCATAGTTAAAATGTTTTGTAATTAATTTCATCTTCTAAAACCTAAACCACTACAATTTAAATTTGAGGCAATCAAGTTTATTAGTCTCATGAATTGGGACTATCAAGCTGAGGGTTTTAATCTTGGTTCATTTATCACTATACGGTCATACCAGAAGTCAAAGGCCTCACTTGTATAATGACATTTGCAAAGCTTTTCTTGCATATAAGGCATTACATTTGAAAATTAGCCTGAAGTCTAATATATAACGTACATTAATGGTAAGTCCTTCTCTTATATTCACTGACCATGGCTTTTAGTTTTCTAGCATTTACAAGAAAAGTTCGCCTCCTCGTGAGAGATAGAGAAGCAAAGACAGTGCCATGACAGGCTCATAAAGAAGCCAGAAGAAGCTAGGTCTAGGTTTGGGTTCCAGAATTCCTGGAATTGAGCACAGATACCTGGAATTGAGTCATGCTTTCCCTGAAGTGAGATAGCCATGGTGAGGTCAACTAAGGGTTACCAATCAGATGCAGGTAGGGAGGCCCTCTATGTATATGTAACGCTTATGCAACCCTTATGTAACTCCAATTTATAACCAATGAGCTAAGTACAAGTAGTGGAAAGCCCCTCAGACGGCAGCCAAACGGATGGTCGTAGAAAGTCCCTGTTACATAATGCGATGGTATAAAAGTTCCTCACTTTTGAGACTCAGAGCCTCTAGTTCCAAGAAGGCTGCCACTGTGCTGGTGAGTCAGACCAGGGCCCGAGCTCAAGCTAGCCAATAAAGACCCTTTGCTTATTGCATCACAACTTGTCTTCGAGTGATTCCTCTGGGGAGATTTCAGCCTGGTTCAACACTAGGATACTTCTAATCATATTCCCTTACAACTTACATTTAAGCAAATTAATGACAATTCTTTTGTGATTTCTACATTTTTTTGTCTCCAATTTCAGCTGCATTTCTACAGCTTTTATATTTTAAAACAAAGTTTCTTTTACTGGCATTCAGTGGTGTTTTAAACATTGAGACATTATGAGGTATAGGGCACCGTAGTAGGTCCGGAGGTTACAAATATAAATAGGATTATTTCCTGTCTCCTGAAGCTTAGACTCTAATGTCAAGTAGTAAACAAAGTCTTGCAATAGAACCTGACTCATAGCAATATGAGGTTTAGAATATACTTTATTACCTCAATTATGTTTTTAATTATACATTTGTTGGTGGCATTTTTATCATCTTAGGACCCCACAGCCAGAGTTGCTCAGAACTTACTTCTGGGATCAATCCTACCAATTCTCAGGGGACCACATGTAGTGTAGGTGACTGAGGAAATGGTCAGTGGTGTACAAAGCACGCACCTTAACCTCTGTCCTTTATACTCTTTCTCTGGCCTGATACCTTTTATGTTTTTATTTTTAATCATATACTAAACATGAAGTTTTTAACTAGAAACAATACCCTTTGTTAAAGTAATATTGTTACTGGAAAATGCCATGCTCTTTTAACATACACTTTAACATGCAGTGACTATGACAGCTTTTCAGTCAAAGAAGTGGGCAGTATATGTGCTTCTGTTGGTAGAAAAGTCTCCCAATAATTACCCAGTCTTTATAGATACTGTTACAGTTCAGTGCACTTAAGGCCATATTTCTTTGCTCTATAATTTTTCTTCACACAAAATTCTGGGTAAATATGCATTAGTCAGCTAGTCATGCAATGATCACATATATCAAAGTCTCTTTCCTAGACACTTAACCAGTGAATCCAATAATCTTCCAGACTTTTAAAAAAATAAACTTAAGACCTAAATGTAAAAAAAAAAATCCTATAACACACTTGATTTCAATGAGCAATAATTTTTATTAACTTCGTATCACTTTGCAAACTTGGGTTGGGATGTGACTTTTTTTTTTTTTTTTTTGCTTTTTGGGTCACACCCAGGGATGCTCGAGGGTTACTCCTGGCTCTGCACTCAGAAATTGCTTCTGGAATTTCTCAGGGGACCATACGGGACACCAGGGATCAAACCCAGTTCAGCTGCATGCAAGGCAAACACTCTACCCGCTGTACTATCACTTCGGCCCTCAGGTTGGGTCTTTATCTTGTTTTTTGAATTGAAAAAAGTGAGTAGTTTTTAGATGCAACTTAAACAAATCTGTGAAAGAAAATATAGTAATGTAGACAGAACAAAAAAAAAAGAAAGAAAAAAAAGAAAACCACTTACATATGCTCTGATTGCTTCATAATAAGGAGAAAATCCTAACTCCATAATGATGCTATTAATGTATTACGTATTCTGGGTAAACTCTGACTTTTTGAGGATATTTAAAAATATGTCTTGCAGTTTAATTTTTAAGACTTGCTTTTAGAAATAATACTTTGTCACTATACTATTTTGAGAAACATATGTCATAGCTATTTGTCTCAATGTCCAATATAAAATAAATTGAAGGCACCTTAATTAGAATTTCAGGAAAACGCATTAGTAATTTATCCTTACAATTGTAGAAAATAAATAGACCAAGAAAGTTATTTTTTCTCGTTCAATCTGTGCAGATAAAAATTCTGTAATTAAGCAAACTGGACAAAATATATCCCTGTGCAATAGGGTAAAGACACAGTGGAGTAAAGAAAATAAAGGTAGGAAAGTACCATTTATTTATCATATTTTAAATCCATATTGTTAACCTGAAAAGCTCTATAGGAGGTTTACTAAGATTTGTGGATATATTTTATTATCTGGCTGATTTTTTAAAAATGAAAAGGCAGAACTGTAGAGAGAGATCAAACACCCTGCCCAGTCTACCTCAGTTACTTGCTAGTTAAATTTCAAGGTTATTAATTACTCAACTTATCTTATGACTTTAAATATAGAAGGCCTCAATTTAGCAACACGATTTGTATGAGTAAAAGCAGAAGGGGTTTTACAGAATACATTTGGTTAATAAACATTTTATTTAATTGAAACATAGATGGTTATGGTATGCATTAATCAATTATAGAGAAATAATACATTTTAAAGAGAAAAGTTTCCTTTCTGTGCCCCCTATTTTTGTGAAAAATTTAACTTCAAAAATTTTCACTGATTCAATCTTTAGTGTAAGAGAAAATTTGTTCTGACTAATTAAGAACAAACTTCCCCAACATTTTTAAACTTATTAGAATGTTTTTTTGTATAAAGTAACAAAACAGAAAACAGTAAGTATTGTATGAATAAGTGGACAAATTACATTCATTCATACCATGATTCATTATGAATCCTTAGAGAATCTGATATTTAATTTTGTGGTAAAATGCTTACAAATAGAAAAAGAAGTCAATACTACAATTTGATTTATAACATTACCACTGTTACTGGTTTCAAAGGTTTGTTTTATCAAAATAAAGGACACATGCTAAATATAAGAACTACATATTTAGTATATATAATTAACTTGAGAATTGAGTGAAACTCAAATTATTAAAACTGTTTTCTTCTAAATCATATGCCCTATAACTAGATGACTTAGTTTTTTATTAATAAGATACCAAAATTGACCTCACTGGCGTTTTCTATCATAGAATAAATATTTCTCAAGTGAGATAAAAAAAATTCATGATTTTATCATGACTGTAGTTAGAGTAGAAGTTTTAGTGCATTAGGTGCTTATTAAAATCTCGAACTTCATTTAGCAATCAGGAAACTTTCACTGTGTAAAGAGAACCACCATGTGGCCAGTAGACTGGGAAGCATTTGAAAATGAAGCAAACACAGATTTACTAAATAATCTAAGCTGCACTTAGATCGTCCTTTTGATTTTATAGAACCAAACAGGACAGGATTCAATACATAAAGTCTTACAGAAAGCGTGAACATTGAAAAGATGTATAACTTAACCTGGGAATTCAGATTAGCAAATGAAGGAATGAGACTGATAGAATATGGCTTTCCTAAGTAGTACACTACAGTGATTTGATCGATGCTACCAGTATTTCCATAGGCCTGTTTCCTGGTTACATATAGCGCATAGGAAAACACAAAAGACATAACTGAGTCTGTCAAGAATCAGAAAAAAATATATATTAAAGTTTCTTGGCAAGAAAAATTGAGCTCCTTTATGAGTTTATTACTATAGAATCATTACTAACAATAAATAATTTAAGCAGAGAGAAGACAGATTGGCATTATATGGATATTTTGAGAGTAGAAGCTAGTGACACACACAACATGCTAAGCTTCCACAGGGGATTCCGACTTCTTAAGGGCATCATTATTTTTATTTTGTCTGAAGCCACATCTGATGGTGCTTTGGGATTACCCGTGATTCTATGCTCAGAGATCATTCCTGGTGGTACTCAGGGGACCATATGTACTACCATGAATCAAGGCTAGGTTGGCCATGTACAAGGAAAAGTGCTTTTTCCCCTCTATTTTCTCTATGTTCCTAAAGGTGTTATGCCTGCTGGCTACTAACCCCATCTTTTCAGCAAAGCTCTTTGTTAAATTTACTGTATCTTATCCCTTACTGTATCACCTCTGTCTCAAAAGGTATCTTGTTTGCAATTCCATTAAGTAAAACTGTCTAAGCCATGACTTTTCTATGAAAATCTTTGGTAGTTGCTATGACACATTTTTAGCTGAGCTCACAATTCATAGTCTTCCGCTCTTACCCATAGTAATCTGGTTCTCACTTCTTCTAAGCTTCCAAAAGATAGTCCCAAAGGTTTCCTCGAAGAGTGGGTGGAAAATAATAATGCAACTGAATGCCAAATTTGAAAAAAAATAATAAGCATGTGAGCATCCAAATATAACAACTTTTGCAGGATCTCTTTTATATAAAAAATAAAGTTCCTATTTTGTTTATTCTTGGACCACATTTGGAAGGGTCCAGGGGTCACTCTTTGCTCAGGGATCACTTCCAGCGGTGCTCAAATGATCTCGTGTTGCTGGGGTTCAAACCTGGGTCTGCTGCATGCAAAACCTGAATTCAGTCCCTAGAGTTCTCTGTCTAATTCCAGGATTTATATTTTGAAATGGTTGCAGGTTGAGCACACAATTTTGCTCTTTTCTCTTCACCATTTTCAACAGTAAAATCATTTTCTATATATTAAGCTTTTATGTACATTAAGAATTTTCTACATAATTTAGCTTAATTCGTAGTGATTTAATATGAATATTATATTAAAGAATTTATGCCATTTAGTGGAGGTAGTTCGTATTTAATTTAGCAAACTTTCCAATACTAGTTATTTAATTCGTTTTTTTCTTCTTCTTCTAGGCCACACCCAGTGTTGCTCCGGGCTTACTCTTGGCTCTGTGCTCAGGGATCACTCCTGGCAGTGCTCAGGGGACCATATGTGGTGTCAGAAATAAAATCTAGGTTGGCTGTGTGAAAACAAGAAAAGACCTTACCCACTGCAGTTAGTATAAAATATACTAAATAATATAATATTTTTATATTCTGTAGCACTGCACTGTAGCACTATCATCCCGTTAATCATCAATTTGCTCGAGCGGGCGCCAGTAGTGTCTCCATTTGTCCCATCCCTGAGATTTTAGCATCGTAAACTTTATGCCCTCTCTCTACAGATGTGGCACACCAGCTGGATGTCCTTGGGCATAATGGTGACGCGCTTGGCATGGATGGTGCAAAAGTTGGTACCTGGAAGAGCCCCACCAGGTAGGCCCTGCATGCTTCCTGCATCCTGAAGGAGTCTCTTATATTCTGTATAAATTAACATGCAACACCATATTTTATTCCATACAAATTAATATGCAGCACCATTAGGAGTGTTTATTTTTTCTTCTAGGGATTTTTTTCTTTGTACATATTTAATAAAAATGGACTGATACCTTGGGAGGATCCTCCCAGGATGGGAGAAGCATGCTGAAAGTAGACTATAGACCAAACATGATTGCCACTCATTGCCTCTTTTGCAAACCACAACACCCAAAAGGAGAGAGAGAACAAAAGGGAATGCCCTGCCACAGAGGCAGGGTGGAATGGGGGGATGGGGGATGGGAGGGATACTGGGATCAGTGATGGTGGGAAATGGGCACTGGTGGAGGGATGGGTACTTGATCATTATATAATTGAAACCCAAGCACAAAAATTTCTAAGTCTACAACTCATGGTGTTTCACTAATAAAAATTAAAAAAAAAAACACAAGCAGACAAAATAAAATAAAATAAAATGAACTGGTACCATGGTACATAGGCAGTACATATACCTTGAATGTGTGACCATGGACTCAATTCCTGACTGCACAGAGAAACAAACAAACAAAAAAAGGTGTTATAGTGTGTTTGGTCAGTATTCGTAGAATTTGTAAACGTGCCAAGGTGACGCACGTGTATTAACTTGTACTCTCCGTCGTGTCTCGTAGGTCACACTGCAAATTTGCAATACTCGCCTGATCACTAGAAATATTTGACTTCTTCAGTGACTAGATCATAGTTTTAAAGATTTTAAAGATTTTTAATAAACCATTTCACTTAACTCATCAAATCAACTATCCATTGGAGGCCAGGGCAGAGCATGAAAAAGCACCTGTGTCACAAACTTGAGGCCAGTTAGGCTGCATGACCAGTCCCCAGAGCCCCACACTGCCCAAAGGAGACACGACTTCTATGCTGTTTTCATTACTTGGTGCCGTGACCAAGTGTGATGGCCAGCACTCACACAAGCAGAGCAAGCTGAGTGCGACTTCTGCTGAGCTTCAAAATGAAAAATATTCACAAGCACCATGAATAAAAAGGGGGAGAACAGACTTATGGATAAAGAAACTATGGTACATCGACACAGTGGAATACTACACAGCTGTTAGGAAAAAGTGAAGTCATGTAACTTGCCTGTAAATGGATAGACTTAGAGAGTATCATGCTGAGTGAAATGAGTAAGGAGAGGGACAGATACAGAATGACTGTATTCATTTGTGGTATATATATATCTATATATATATCTATATATATATCTATATATATATATCTATATATATAAAACAGTAGGAAAACGGGCCAGGAGGACTGGTCAATCATTGGTCAATGATGGGGGGGGGGATGGTAGTTAAGATAGAGAAGACTCTATTATGACAATACTCGTTGGAAATGATCACTCAGGACAAGGAACTGAGTGTTGAAAGCAGGTAAAGGGATATACATGACAAATTTTCAGCATCTATATCACAAACCATAATGCTTAAAGTGAGAGAGACAGAGAGAGAGAGAGAGGTGCATAGAGGCAGGCTGGGGTAGGGGGTGGGGTGGGAGGGAAATTGAGGACACTGGTGGTAGGAAATTACACTGGGTGAAGGGATGGGTGTTGGAACATTGTAGGACTAAAATGTAATCATGAACAATTTTGTAATGCTCTATCTCACAGTGATTCAATTGAAAAAAAAGTGTGAGCCTATGTGAGCACCATAAACAGGTATATGAAAACTATAACCAAATACATGCAATGAGTGGTTATTATGACAAGGCAAAAGGAAGAGGAATTCGTCAAAAAATAGACCACACCCAGATATATTTCAATACTATCAACTTACACTTATTTGGTTTCTTTAGATACTAGGTTCTCTACATGCATTGGAGACACAATGAAATAAGAAAGTGATTAATGACAGTGCAGTGTGATGTTATAGGGACTTACAATAAAGCCATCAGAGGAAACTGTGAGAAAGAAAAATACTGTCTTCCTCAAAACAAGGAAAAGGATGTCAGTCAGGCAGGTGAAGTATGGAAGAGAAATACAGGCTAAGATAGTACTATCAAGAATGCTCATACTGCTTCAACTCATAATCACCTCATCCAAGTTTTTTTTACTTTGATTATTATTGCAGTTGCATCTGGGTATTTGAATTTGGAGGTATAGATTAAAATGAGACCACGCACAGATGAACTCAGTGATTTTAACTAAAGGAGGAAGGGAATTATAGCTGAGATGCCAATGATATATGTACACACACATATATACACACATCTATTCACATTTTACATGTATAATGTAATGAATATGAAAATTTCCCTTTTTCCTTCAAATTTAAAGCCTCCAGGTAATAAACATATTTGTCTCCATGAACTATGAAAGTCTCTATCACATGCTATTCTTTTTTTTGTTAACCTTTTTAAAAATGTACTATCCTGGAGCTAGAGAGATCCTTATGGGGTAAGGCTGACATAGGTCACAGGATCAATACCTGGCACAACATAGGGTGTCCCTGAGTGATCCCTGAGCATAGAGAGAGGAGACAGGTATGGCCCCAAACAAAATACAATTAAAATGCAATAACCATTGTGTAACCAAACACTGGTGTTTGATGATTTTATATTCAGAAACAGGTGAGAGGCTAGTACCTGGTGAGAATATATTTGAAGTTTTCATGAACTCTAAGGAACGAGAGTAAATTCAGTTAAAAAGTTCATTAAATTAACCACATACTCTTTCCAACTGGTTCATTCCTTGGTTTTTCTTTTATTTATTATTATTATTATTATTATTATTATTATTATTATTTGGTTCTATACAGCTGTGGACTGGAATGATAGCACAGCGGGTAGGGCGTTTGCCTTGCATGCAGCCGGCCCAAGTTCGATTCCTCATCCCCTCTCGGAGAGCCCGGCAAGCTACTGAGAGTATTCTGCCGACCCAGCAGAACCTGGCAAGTTACCCGTGACATATTTGATATGCCAAAAAAGCAGTAACCAGTCTCACAATTTGTTGTGAGATGTTACTGGTGCCCACTCGAGCAAATCGATGAACAACGGGAGGACAGTGCTACAGTGCTACATATAGCTGTAATTTTGTTTTCATTTCTTCCTTACATTAGGACAGAATTCTCATTTTCAACTTTCATCAAGCCATCTGATAAAAGAGAACCATTTATTGATTTTTTTTCTCAACATCTTATTGTGTGATGGTTTATTTTTTGAAAAAAAATATTGGGGGAGGGGTTTCTTTGGGCTTCTAATTTGATCTCATCAATATTTTCAAAATCACAATCAAGTTCATTTCCAGAAATAGAAAATAGTAACTCATCTTAATTCTTTACGCTGTTGGTCTGTTCATTTTACATTAGACTTCCAATATTAAAATTCTTCTTGGAATATCATGTATTCTTCCCTTACATATATAGGACAAACAGTTAAACTTTTCTGCAGTGGACAAATCCTCTCATTTACAGTGCTCAGTTATGCATTTTTCTCAATGCTGTGTAAGATCTCTTTGTTGGACCTGGGTCATTATCATTTTTAAATTGCAAGGACAAACTTTTTTCACACTGGAAAAGCCTGTTTTCTCTTGGACTTGTATCGCTTTCTCTCTGACACTTCTCACTAAGAAAATTAAAACTAGCTTCACTAAAAAAAAAAAAAAAAAAGAAAAGAAAAGTCAAAATAAACAGCAAATGGGACTGGAGAGATAGTACAGCGGGTAAGGTGCTTGCTTTACATATGACCAACCAGAGTTCCATTTCCTGCACCCCATATAGTCCTTTGACAGATTTCCAGCAGTGATTTCTCATTGCAGAGCCTGGAGGAACCCTTCAGCATTATTAAAACCAAAATAAGTTAATTAGTTAAACAGCAAGAGCAAGTCACATATATCTCTCTACCCTCTATAAATTCTTTCTGTCTCCCAAGTGATACACTCTAGAACAAGCTTTCATTCTTAAGCATGAACTGTGGGTGAGTGTTTGTATCCCCCAAATGAGTTTGTTGAAATCCTAATGCCTGATGTAATTGTCTTAGAGCCTTTGGCAGCGGTTGCTTAAGTGAGAAGGGTGGAATTCTAAGTGTCTTAGAGAAAGGCTCAGGAGAGATCCCCATACCCCGCCTACCATGTGAAGACATAAGGAGATAATGTGTGATATGAATGAGGCAGAGAGCCCTTTTTAGCCTATGGTACAGTGAGAAACAGTTGTACCAGTTATAAGTTAGCACAGCATGACGGTTTCCTAGGGAAAACGTTTCTGAACTAATCACATAGTAAAATACTGCTCATGTAAAATGACATAGTATAAAATGAATGTATCTCAGCATTACATGAAGTGCTGCAGATGAGGCAAAGAAACAGAAGAGGCTTTCTTCAGAGTTTTAACATAATCTACCACAATAGTTCTGGGAAACGCTACTTCCAACCTTTTACCATTAGCGACCCCATAGATGGTGGTTTTCTCGTTGGGTGTGTGGACACCAGTGTCATTGCTGGCTCACACCTCCAGGTGACCTCTTCCAAATCCTTACCTTCTATTCCTTGTTTAAAAATTATTAAAGTCAGTGTGAGACTTAATTAATGGTCACATTGGTCACTGTCCTAAGTGCTCGAGCTCTTGACTTTCAAGAATTCTTCTTTTTATCACATACTCTGAGGCAATTTTAAGGTTTAGAGCACTGTAGCACTGTCCTCCCATTGTTCATTGATTTGCTCAAGCGGGCACCAGTAACATCTCCATTGTGAGACTTGTTGTCACTGTTTTTGGCATATTAAACACGCCACGGGAGCTTTCCAGGCTCTACTGTGAGGGCGGGGTACTCTCGGTAGCTTGCTGGGCTCTCTTAGAGGGACGGAGGCATCGAACCTCGGTCTGCCGCATGCAAGGCAAATCCCTACCCGCTGTGCTATCAGTCCAGCCCAAGGTTTAGAGCAATGAGAATAATTTTAGAGAGGAGGAAATAAGTAAGGTGAATTTTTGTTCATTTAGTCAACATTTACAGGTAGTTGTTGCATGCCAGCATTATAAGCATTGTTTTTGTTGTCACAAATAGTAAAAAGCACCTGTCCTCATAGAATATCTAATAAAGCTGGGATGAGTTCCATCTAACTAGACTTGTTTAGAATAATGCATTAAAGGCTAGGATAGGGTGCAAAAGTGAATAGTAGACACAGAGAACAGATAAGTTTATTAAAAATCATTTTCATAAAATTAAGAGTTAACACTCTAGTTTTTGAACTATACAACTAATAGAAAAAGGCAAAGTATTATTTAAAGCAAGGAGATATACAGGGCTTAAGGCACTTGCCTGCATGCAGTCCACCCTGGTTTGATCCCTAGCACTGCCTTTGCTTTCCCAAAGCACTGCCAGGAATCACCCTTGTGTGCAGAGCCAGAAATAGTCTCTGAGCACCGTCGGGTATGACACCCCAGATACCAAATAAATAAACAAATATATCAAGGAGGCGTAAGGAACAATTGTGGTTGTGAGAACTGCTATTATGAGTGGAGTATAACATCGATACCCCCCTCTCTTTTTTACTGAATCACTGTGAGTTACAGTTACAAATCTTTCATGATTGAGGTTCAGTCATAAAATGATTGAACACCCTTCCTTCCACCAGTGCGTATTTTCTGCCACCAATGTCCCCAGTATCCCTCCTGCAACCCCCACCTCACCCCCTTGCCCCTATGGCACTTTCCTTCTTACTCTCTCTTTCCTTTTGGCCGTCATACAGGTACTGAGAGGCCATCATATCTGGTCCTTTTCTCTATTCAGCACACATTTCCCATCCTGAGCCATCCTCCAACTATCACTGACTGAGTTGTTTCCAGCTTCTGGCTATTGTAAACAGTGCTGCAATGAACATACAGGTGCAAATGTTATTTCATACTGTGCTTTTTTGCACCTCCTGGCTATATTCTCAGAAGTGGTACTGCTGGGTCATATGGAAGCTTAATTTCTAGTTTTTTGAGGAATGCTCATAGTGTTTTCCAAAATGCATGAACAAGTCGGCATTCCCACCAACAATATAACATTCGTTTTTAACAAGTAGCACAAAAGATGCTAAAATTTGCAGTAGGTTATCTTTTGTAATGTGATCTTTCTCTTTAATTCACTTTTTCCAGATAAGTTTACAAGTGGTTCTTACGTGCCAATTATTGTATAGATTTTGCAATTGAAAGAAAAAAAGCAAACTAAGAATGGAATTTGTATTCTACCTAAGGAGACAGAAAATAAACTGCTATAGAGATAAAAGTATGGTGGGAGCAGGAGCTGTATCATTGATGAGTTAGAGAAAGTGTGTGTGTATGTGTGTGTGTGTGTGTGTGTGTGTGTGTGTGTGTGTGTGTGTGTAAATGGGGGCATTGGATGTGCATGGTTCATCATGGTGAATCTTTTTTTTCAATGTAGTGTTCCCCTTCCCTTGTTGCTGTTGTTGCCATGATGACAGGAGTGGCCCACTTGAGGTGTCCCCCGCGAGAAACACATCTGTCTGTGCTGCTTGCACCCACAGTTGCAGTGGTTAACGGAAGTTGCACACGTTAGGTGTGGGACTGGAATATACTTTGTCGCAGTGCTCACACACCTGGCTCTGTGCAGAAAGTGCTCAATCTGTTGTGGTCCCCGACAGAGGAGGAGCTGTTGGGTATTACTGGGGAGAAGACTCAGTCCATGATTGCAAGATGGATCCTTTAGCCACCGAGTCACCCTAGGCCCTCAACAGACATGTTTTCAGGGATGATCAAGGAAGGCCTTACTGAGGGAGCATCATTTTATCACAGACCCCAAGGTAATAATATCCTATTTTACGATTCATCAGAACAGTCCATTTGTAAGCACCTGATTTGCTTTTCTAGTTCCATCAGATGAAAATATAAATTAAAAAAAAGGGTTTCTGAGAGGGAGAACGCTGAATGTGTTGAAAGTATATGTTTTGTTTTGTCTTATTTTTGCAGTCACAGAGACTGCGCTATTTTGAAGCTGTGAGAGCGGTTATATGGCTCATTAACTGTTGAACATACAAAAGTCAAAAGCACAGCAAGGAAAGTGGTGCTCCTGATATAGAAAGACCTAGAAATAAGTGGGAAATGTGGAGAGCTGCTGGAGGGAGTGGAGTCGTGGTGGTGCTGGGAGAGGGGGCAGTTGCAGATAAATTAGAGCTTTTCGGAGCATCTCTGGAAGTACTTGTGTCCTAAGGCTTCTGACTTTTTTTTTTTAATTTTATTGAATCACCATGAGATAGTTACAAGCTTTCATGTTTGGGTTATAATCACACAATGATCAAATACCCATCTCTCCACCAGTGCACATTCCTCACCACCAATATCCCCGGTATACACCCCCCCTTTCCTGCCCTCCCTCTGCCTCCATGGCAGACATGATTCCCCATAATCACTCTCTACTTTTGGGCATTATGGTTTGCAATACAGACCCTGAGAGGTCACCATGTTTGATCCTTTATCCGACTTCTTACAGCCAAGAAACTGTCTAGTCCCAAGCTATAGAGAACAGGTATTTGATATTTTTAGTTAAACAGTTAAGCTTAGAAGTCTCAATGCTACTGGATACTATTCTTTTAATATGTCTTCTTTATCACAGCAGAGAAATAGATAAATCCAAAGAATTTTTTCATGTAAGGAAAACACTATCTATGTATGCCATGGGGGGAAAAAAAGTTAAAGATTTAGGGAACTGGGTGGACAGAGTATTGGCTCAGAGATTAAAGAAAGGAAAAGGTCTATGACTCCTCGCTGACCAACCCCACCCTCTACCGGAAGTGCCTCCAAGCACTGTCTAGTTTATCCCACTTATCACTATAAAAGAGAAAGAAAGGTGAAGTTAGTGAATCAATTCTTAGAACCTTTCATGATCATGAACCAGTTATCATGGCTGGAAAAATCTGTGTGGTATGATATGGTGTGTTTACCAGCTACCGAGATGAGCAGATCATCTGATGATGAAAGTCATATTTTCCCTTTATTAGAGTTGTAATACGTAATATATTGAACTAGCAAGATATAACTGTTTCTGGCTAGATACATAAAATTTTTCATGTTTTTATTTGACCTTTTATGCTTATAAAAAATTTGAAAAAAATATAAGCATAGCTTTTTGAGGAAGAATAATTAAGTGGATAATGCTTTTCATAAAAGCTTCGTCTACTTCCTAGAATTTTTGTATTTGAGAATCCCATGCGGCTTCACATTATCCTCAGGCTACTAATTTGTGTATTTTTAGACCATGAATCATCTTGATAACCAAAGAGACTAACTAAAACTAGATTTTCCACTTGCATTCTTTTTCTGTTTTGGAGTTTGGAGCCATACCCGGTGGTGCTCAGGGCTGATTCCTGGTTCTGTGCCCAGAAAGCAATCCTGGAGGTGCTCACAACACCATACAGGATGGTGAGAGTGAATGCCAGTTAGCTGCATGCAAGGCAAGTGCCTTACCAGATGTGCTATCTTCTTTTTCTTTCAAAAACATTTATCTCCCCTTTGGCCAGAGAAAACAAACAGTTTTTCTGCCATTTTAATAAGCTTTGATTATTGATCATTGATTAGTTGATCTTAAGGTAGATATCTTCATTTCACTAAAGTTATTCTAAATGCTACGTTTGGTTGCTGTGCTTTTTTTTTCTTTATAATTAAATATTGACAAAGAAAACTCAGAGTTGGAAGACTTACTTATTATAAATTTGTAAAAAAATTTCCCAATTTCAAAAAATAGGGCATATTGTTTATGAATTGTAAAATGCCTCAATGATACTATCTTATCCATCTCTATTGAGTTCTGTTTGTGTGCATTTTGTTTAAAAGCAGAGAAGTTTAGGACCAGAGGTTGACTTCAGTTTTCATGTGAGCCAGCAGCAAAAATACTTCCAAAGAATTTGTTAGACATGAAAATTTCAAGAACCTCTTACTTCCAGATACACTCCCCACCACTGTTTTGACAACTTTCTGATTCACACTACAGCTTCAGGAGAGAGAGAGAGAGACAGACACAGAGACAGAGACAGACAGACAGGCAGACAGACAGAGAGAGCTCAGTAATGTACTCAGTAATGTAATTTTTCATGGTAAGTCCCAAGTGATTGGAGACAAACACAGTTTATGCACATGACTCTTCTCATGACAATTCTATATTGCAGATTTTGTTACTGTCCACTGTCCTCCCATTGTTCATTGATTTGCTCAAGTGGCCCCAGTAACGTCTCCATTTTGAGATTTCTTGTTACTGTGATTGGTATATTGAATATGTCACAGGGAGCTCACCAGGCTTTGCTGTGCAGACGAGATACTCTCAGTAGCTTGCTGAGCTCTCCGAGAGGGGTGGAGGAATCGAACTTGGGTCAGCCTTGTCGGCTGTGTGCAAGGCAAACTGCCCTACCACTGTGCTACCGCTCCAGGCCATTGCAGACTTTGAAGGATCATTTCTTCATAAGAATTCCAACAGTCTCAAAATGCAGCACATTAATTTTCTCGAACCCTAACTCAGTAAATAACTTACATGTGTGGTCCGTGCTATTTATTGGTGATTTATTGGCAGAGGAAGTTATAGCACCATGGCTACTACTGAACAAAGACAATGACTACAAGAGGAGACACTCATTTTGGTTTCCAGGGGACTATAGCTGATGAATTACTCACTGATTGATATTAATATAATTTAAAGTAATGACGCATATCAAGGAACATTATTGCTTTTGATTTATCTTTTTTTTTTTGAAAATCTGATCCACACTACATTTAATTGCAATTTAAGTGCCACAGCAAGAATAATAAGCAATGGATTGCTCTATTGGGATATCCTCAAGGGCCAGGAGCATGCTAAGGTCATCCTTCAGTCTCTAGGAGCATACTAAGGTCATCCTTCACTCCCCAGTGATGGGCCTCGTACCTGCAATATTTTAATATGGTCACTAACTTTTATTTTTTAATGGATGGTGCGTAACTAAGTCAAGATACTTTTAGAGTTGGAGGCAACATGGCATGATTCAGGAAGAGAAAAAAAATATTTCAAAAACTATTAAACTCACAGGACCTCTTGCTAAACTGGTAACAAATCGGTCATGTGTCTTCATTGCAATGATGTGATAACAATACACAAAGACTAATCAAAAACCATAACAAAACTCAAATTGATATATCTTTTCAAGAAGTGGACTCTTCTCCCCTATCGTTTGTAGTGATAAACAAGGAACCCTAGAATCAAGAGAGTACATACATACCATTTTGTCACTAAAAATTGGCAAGCTTCTATTCAGCTTTGTGGGCATGAGAGAAAAACTAATGGGTAGATTTCTATTTGTGAGTGAAAGACTAATTTCCCAAACACTGCTTTTTTGCAAAATATTCAAATGATCAAGTGGCATTAAGACCCCCTATGTCTGGTGCCAGAGAGATTGTCTGTGCTTAAGGCTCTTGTCTTGCTCGCAGCTGATACTGGTTCCATTCACGGCACTATATATGGTACCCACACATTGCCAGGACTAAGCCATGAGCACCACCAGGTTTGCCCCAAAACAAAGAAATAAAAATGCACCCTGTATTTTATTAAGGAAGAGACTGTCAAATTACATAACTACTGCCAATAATTTTTTGAAAGGCAGATTGCTTCATTGTTTTTGTTTGTTTTATGAGCCACATCTGACAATTCTCAGGACTTACTCTTGGCTCAGTGTTCAGGGGTCACTCCTGGCAGGGCTTGGAGACTATATACAGTGCCACGAATGAAGCCAGTACCAGCTGCATGCACAGAAAGAGCCTAAATGCTGTACTATCTCTTCAGTCCCACAAGTTGCTTGTTTTAAATAAAACACATTTTAACTGAGGTGACTATGGACCATTAATTTTGTAAAATGGCCTGTTATATTTTTCTGACACCAATGTGGCAACCATGTTTATTATAAAGATTTTTTTAGGTATCATTACTGTGTCCCTTTTCTGTTTGAAATTTAATGTAAAGGATCCTAGCACAACATGCTTGCTGAAAATTAGGTCAGTTGTAAAACCCCCATTTAAACTTTATTGCTCGTAGCTAGTGCTGGTAGATAATAGGCACATACTACGATTCCGGAGTTGTCTTGATTAAAATTCGTACTTACCCTAACCTGAAGATAGAAGTAGATTCAAATTGCATTAACAACACCTGCATGTCTAGAGTAGCTGTTAGTGATGATTACAAAATACCCGTTGATGAAAGATACAGCAAATGTCTGAGATTTGGAATGGCTTCCTGAAAACTCTTAGATCAAAAAGGTGCTCTGATCTAAGGTTTACCTGGAGCAATTTGCCATTTCCTAGCTGCACACTAAAAGAAATTGAGAAGGTAAGGTTTATAGAGCTCCAAGGGGGGGTGGGGGGGTGGGAGGTAGCTCACCTTCAGAGAAACAGCCAGTGAAAGACAGAACAGGATGCTTGCTTCTGCTGTACTGAGTTAATTAAAATGATGAACCGGGAAGGGTAGGAATGAGACTGAGAGTTAGCTTTCATCATTCCTTACTCCAGTTATGTGCTCTCTTGGCTCTAGGCAATAGGCAAGAAGGAAAGCTAGAATGCAATGTACCTTTATTTATTTATTTATTATTATTTTTTCTTTTTTTGGTCACACCCGGCAATGCAATGCACAAGGGTTACTCTTGGCTTTACACTCAGGAATTACTCCTGGCAGTGCTTGGGGGACCATATGGGATGCTGGGAATCGAACTGGGGTCGGCCGTGTGCAAAGCAAATGCCCTACCCGCTGTGCTATTGTTCCAGCCCTTGCTCTGTACCTTTAATCACCCAGTGTCCTGATGTAAGAGCGAAATGAGGCTCAGAGAATATTCAATTAGGCTGGACCAATCAAAAGAATTTTGTCTATCTCATGGAGTAGATTTGATGGAAATGCCTAGTGGGCGTGGCTGGGTATAAAAACTTCAAGTCTTAGAAAAATGTATTAGGAGCCTGGAGCAAAATAAGGTGCTTGCCTTGCACACGACTGACCCAGGTTTAATCCCTAGCATCACTATGGTTTCCCACGTGAATGTCTTTCACTGGCTGTTTCTATGAAGGTGAGCTACCTCCCACCCCCCTCCAGGAGTGAATCCTGAGCACAGAGCCAGGAGAAACTTCAGAACACTGTCAGGTGTGGACTTCAAAACCAAACCAAAACAAAATGTATTGTGGTTTGTTCATTTGTTTTTATTGTGACCATTCTCAGCTGTGTTCAGAAAACTACTCCTGAGATCCTCAGACCAAGATGTGAGCCTGACAGGGCAGTACTAGGGGAACTGGGGTCCAGGGCAATACCTGGTGGTGTTCAGAGGCCTATAGTGCCAGGGACCACAGGGACCAAACTCTGGGCCTTGAACATAACAGGCATGTGCTCCATCCCTTAGAGTCCTATGCTGTCTTCTTAGGAAGGGTTTTTTTTCTTTTCTTTTCTTTTTTTTAATTTATTGAATCACTGTGAGAACAGTCATAAAGCCTTTCAGTTCAAGTTTCGGTCAGTTATACAATGATCAAACACCTGTCCCTTCACCAGTGCACATTTTCTACCACCAAGAACCCCAGTATACCTCCTCTCCCACCCACCCCCCGCCTGTGTGGCAGATCTCCACTTTAGTCTCTCTCTCTACATTGATCACATTCAATATTACAACAAAAGACCCTACACTATTATTTGGAATTTCCCCCAACATTCAGACCTGCCACAAAGACATCATTAGAAAATTTGTTTTCTATTGCTGATTATGAAGAGGATATGATGTTGTGTGGCCACAACAGCAGCCACATGAATTTGGATTTCTGATATTTTAATAATAAACCTGAAGGGATTACTGCCAGAAGCCCCTGGGTTCTGAGAGTGGTATGTGTGCCTCTGGGTTCATGGTCGGTCAGAAGCCAGAGGAGGTGTTTGAGGATGGCAACCCGTAGCATTGCCATTGCGGGAAGCAGGGCCAATTCCACCCCCCATCCCATGAAGCCCCACATGCCTCGTCAATGCAGTCTCATACATGGCTGTTCATTAGGCTCTAAAAGACGCAGGCCACCATGCCACAGCCGCAAGGGGTACAGGCGGAGGGACAGACACCCAGGAAGGGTTTTCTTGTTGATCTTACTTTGAGGCCACACCCAGGTGGCTCTCAGGACTTACTGCTACTTTTGTGCTCAGTGATCACTCCTGGAGGTGCTATGCAATGCTGGGTCTTGAAACTGGATTGGTTGGGCACAACGTGAATGCCCGAACAACTGTACTATCTGTCTGGCTATTTAGTTTTTAAAATTGTGGCTACTGAACATAAATAAGCAACGTTTTAAGAATAGCCAAAAGATCTGATAATGATTTTAAGAAAACATGTAACTTTTACTATGAAAATATCAGAACGGTCTTTTTTTTCTAAATGTGAGACTTCTGATTATGACTAAATTATAAATCAATAGAAATTTGCTTGTCTCCATTTTAGATTTTACCAGACTTCCTTTCTTTCTTTCTCCTTTACCTAACTGTGCACTGGCTTTACTCCTGGCTCTGTGCTTAGGGATTATTCTTGTAATTACAATATGCTGTACCAGGCTTTCAGACAGGGATTACCATATGCAAAGCAAGGGACTTTAATCCCTGTACTCTCTCTCCAGCCCCTATTTATTTATCTGTGCTTAAATCTCCATAATCCTTAAACTGAATTTTGCTATACATTATAGCTCATAGTATCAACAAGCTGGCAGAATTTAGATATCTCTCCTCCATATCTCTATTCCTCCTCCTACTCTCTTTCCTTTCTATTTCTCTTTTCTTTCTCACTACCACTTTTCCTCCACTTCTCCCATTTTTATCTACATAACAGGTAAAGGGACATATAACAAGGAGCATGGAAATTAACCCTGCTCTCCAGTAAAGGGGTTGGAAGCGCAGACAACCTGGTTATAAACTCTGCTTCTATGGCTTATTGGCTGTGTGATCATTGGAAATTTGCTTAATTACTTTGTGCTTCAATTTGTTAATTTGTGAAATAGGTTGTTACTCTGCCTCCACCTTAGGGTATCTGAAAGGAGATTCACTTGATTTTAGAAGAACCAGGTATCAAACCAGGGTTCGTCTCATGCAAAGCAAGGGCTTTAATCCCTGTACTCTCTTTCGAGCCCCTATTGATTTTTTTAAATGTTTAAGACATAAACGTATTTTTAGTGGTAGTTTTAATATTAGTACTTTGGGTTTGGGGCACACTTGCAATGCTCAGGGGATACTCCTGACTCAGTGCTCAGGGAATCATAGGTGGTTCAAAACCAGGGTCAGCTGCATGCAAATCAAGTGACTTTACCCCTACTAGCTCTGTGGCTACCAAGATATATACTGTGGCCAACCCACAATTACTTAGGGCCTCAGGGGCCACTACTATCCCTATGTTGAAGGCCTGATGGTTTGGTGGTTCCTCAATAGGCAATAATGTGGGACCCTACTCCAATGATGCCTGGAACTGCACTCAGTACTGTTGGGGTTCACAGGGTATTAGGGATGGAACTCATGGCCTCATGTATGCAAGGTATGAAATGCATCTCTTTGAGCTATACCCTGTTTCTATTAGTATTTTTATCTTAATGTTTTAAAATTTTAAGTATTATGACTTATAATACTGTAACTGGTAGTTTTTTATTTCCATAGATATGTAAACATTCATGTTTGGGTCTACTGTCTCAAAATCTAGCATTAACTGGCACGACTAGCTGACTAATAAATTTGCCAAATGGAATTATCTAAATGAAGAAAAGAATTGGTAAAGCAGATGGTGGATTTTGCACAGTGCTGGGGTGCTTGTCTTGCAAACATAAGTCTCTGAGTTCGAGTTCAGCACCATTTAAAAGAAAAGCTATCATAATTCTTAATTTTCCTTTTAACTGAAAACCAGAACCTGTCATTATCTGTCATTGATTGGCATACCAAAACCACAATATTTTTGAGAAGGCACTGAATATTTGATATGAAGGGAACTAAGGAATAATAGGTAAAGACTTTGTGACTTTACTTATTCCAAGTGAAAGTTGAAATTAATGGTGGCAGAACTGAAAATCTTAAAGAAGAGTCGACAGAAAGAACCTCAAGCACTTAAAGTATATTTGAAATTCAAATGACAGAAAATGACTAATTCTTAAGAAGTCTTCACTAACATTAAAAATATAAATGCTTTCTTTTTCTCACTTTCTTGTAGGAGGCAAAAGAGTACTCGGTAGGTGTCAGACCATTTAAAAAAGCAGGTTATAGTGGTGATATTTCAGAAGTATAAAAATGTTAAGGCAGACCCCGGAAATTATCTGTTTAAATTTGTACTTTCCTTATAAAGTATAGAATATTATAGTATATTAAATTGTACACTACAGTTAAAGGAGAAAATTTTCTATACATTTTAATTTCTATCTTTAAGAATGATAGATCATACAAACTGCTTAACTGCTGAACTTTTATTTCCTCTGCAAAATGAGAATATTCTGTGACTTTCTTTTGAGTTGGGTTGGCCTAGTGAGATAATGGATATAAAAATGCTCTGGAAATTAACGACACTTAAAAACATAATTTAACACTGTAACCTTAGGATAACTGAAATCTTCCCCTTCTCTATTCAGTAATTTTTTAGCGGGGAGAGACCACACCTGGACGTGCTCAGGGCTTACTTATGACTGTGCTCATGGATCACTTGGGGTGACCCTGTGGCATGCCCGGGATTGACCTGTGCAAACCATAAGCAAGCAAACACTCTACCTGCTGTATTATTTCTCTGGCCCCAGAGTCAGTAAGTAGTGTTATGGCCAAGCTATATATTCTAAATATCTATATAAAAAGTCTAACACATAACCAACGTTCAACAATGCTTTGATGTTAAAAGAAAACGTAACATTTTCCCATTTCTTTTTAAACTAGAACTGCTGTAAAGTAAGATGCACAGTGAGAAACTATGGAAAGACAGAAAGAGAGCAAAGACCGCATGGCTCACCCTACACTAGGCTTGAGTTAACCACTGAAAACTGATTTGCAAATTCTCTTCGAGAGTAGTTTCTGGATATATGATATGATGTATGATACAAACTGTGAATTTTCTCCTTTTTTTTGACATTCTTCTTTGGTCAGTTTAACATTCACAGAAAGGAAATGCCACTTTATTGATTTCTATAATCCCTATACTAAACTCTCATAGTAAAGGTGACTGTTCATCTATTAGGTAATGAATAAAAATAAAATTTAGCACAGAAAACCCTAGAGAAGGCCTGGAAAAATAGTACAGGAGTCAAGTACCCTGTACCATGTATAGTCCTCAGTCTCCTTCAGGAGTTATACCTAAGCACAGAAATAGGAGTTAGCCCTGAGCATAGGTGGGTGTGACCCCCAGAACAAAAATAACAATTGAAAAAAAGAACCCCTCAATAACACACACTAGAACTGTGTATGGTTTGCATGCGTGCGTCCAGTAGACCCCAGGGACCAAGGGGCACATCTTGGCCCTCCTGCCCAAGGATGTGGTGGGATTGGGGATCACTTGGGTCACTTTGGGAGAACCACCATAGTGATGCTTGAGGGATCAAACCCAGCTCTGCCACAGGCATACGCTTTATCCCTACACTACCTCTCCCCAGAAATTAATATGTTCTAACCGTGTTTTGTTTATTTGATTATTTCAATTTCAGACTATACCATATTGATACTTAAAGACTGTGCAATTTTTTTTATTTTCAAATGAAAAATGCTGATGACAACCACTTGAAAGCTGACCTAAAAACTCTAGTAAACTTCCTTCTTAAATGAGAAGTAGGTGTAAAAAAAGCACACTCACATATACATGAACCTTGGGTTTCAATACAAATTTGAATGAATACTATCGATCTAATGCCTATTCAATGTCCTGTTAATAATTGGCAATTTGCATGTTATAAGTAAATTGAATAGGAGCAGTTATGTTGATTATTAAGATCATATATGAGTAGCATTTTCAAGAGAGAAAAATTTTCAAGATAATAAATTTTATTATCAGAGGCTGTCTGTTAGCTGGAAAATCAATGGCTGTGTTCTAAAATATATAATTTTATTTATGCAAGACTCACCTTAGACACACTAAGCCAAAGACATTTTTGACTTTGTAATGTCCTTGAGTTGGGTTGAGACAACAATTATTAGAAACCAGAAATGTAATACAATACCTTCACATAGTTTTGACCAGAAAGTTGTAGCCACTTACCAGAAGTAAAATTTACATGCTAAGTATTAAAATTAATGAATATTTCATATAAAATTTAGCACTTGCATTGTTTTAATAAATTAGTAATGAAATAAGTCACTGTCACTGTCGCCGATTTACTCAAGTGGGTCCAGTAACATCTCCATCATGAGACTTGTTACTGTGTTTGGCATACTGAATACATCACGGGTAGCTTGCCAGGCTCTGCCCTGCGGGTGAGATACTTTCAGAAGCTTGCCGGGCTCTCCGAGAGGCGCGGAGGAATCGAACCCAGCTCGGCTGGGCTGGCTTGTGTGCAAGGCAAATGCCCTACCACTGTACTATCGCTCCAGCCAAATGAAATAAGTAATGTCATAAATATTTGTGTTTTAGAAAGGAGTTAGTGAGAATTACTGGTGATAAAGTACATAATCACATTATTTTATTTATTTATAATGCACTAAAATATACACATACCTTTAATCTAAGGGTAAATGCTCTCTAGGACTAATTTTTAAATGTTTTTAGTGTGTTTATATTTTCTTACTTTCTAGTTGAGGGATCTGTCCTTTAAATACATTTGTGGTGGGGAGTGGGGAGGTTGACTCACACCTTATGGTGCTTAGCACCTGGATCTGTGCTCCGGGATACTTCTGGAGGGGTCGGGGACCATTTGGGGTGCTGGGGATTGAACCCAGAATAGCCACATGCAAGGCAAGTGCCTTACTCACCTACTATCTCTGAAGCACTTACGGCCTTTAAATACTTTTGAATTATTGAGTTAATCGGAGACAAAACAGAAAGAAATCAAACAGTCTTTCTTATGACACTTATCACTATAATGCTTGGTAAAAAAAGTGTTATGAAATTACGCTAAAAGCAGTAGTACCAAATACAGGAATAGTTACCAAATGTCAAAAAATACAGTGAATAGAGTATTATTTGGGTGTGGGTGATAAAAAAAAGGCTGCAATGCACATCAGAACAAGTTTGGATCCTTGAGAAAATTACAATATACCGGTTGGTACTCTAATTTTGAGCTGCGTAACTGCCACTCTCCTGATCCAATTTACTAGGAGAGCACATTGTATCAGGCAGAATAAATAAAAAGAGCTGGATTGTTCAACAGTACAAACCGTTCTTTTTCACTTTTCCTACTCATACTGCAACATAAAATGTACGCGGTACCTAATGAACAGATAGCATAATTCACAAGGGAAACGTTCTTTATTCTAAAAACTATTCAAATAGAAAATTCCAAATTACAACTTTCCAGTGCATTTCCAGTATGCACTGGAAAATTATTGAGCAGATATAGAAGGACATTTCATGGGGACCGTAGAATGTATTCTTTAAAGCAGAAGCTGAGGGAAAGGAAGGGACGTTGACAGATTAAAAAAAAAAGTGATCAAATGAAAGATCTGGTGATCTCTCAATACGAGACCTGAGTCCAACCCTGGCATTATTTCTGGTCCTGCCAAAATTATCCCTGGCACAAAAGGTGTCCAACCTCTGTGCTCTGTAATGCAGTGTTTACAGGCACCAAACCTAGGGCTGGCCCCAGACAGACAACACCACAACCAGCAACACAGGGAAGGGTCGGGGGGATTAAATTAAACAGGTGTTCTTAGGGCTGGACACACAGTAGAGCGAATAGGGCACTTGCCTTGCATGCAGCTAACCCGGGTTTGATCCCTGGCATCCCATATGGTCCCCCAAGCCTGCCATGAGTAATTCCTGAGTGCAGAGCTAGCAGTAACCCCTGAGCATCACTAGCTGTGACCCAAAAAGCAAAAACAAACAAACAAACAAAAAGAAAACCAAATTGTTTATAGAAAACTGCATACTACATACCCAGAGTTTATGTGATAAGTACTTTTGCTTGGCTTATAAAAAGCACAGAATTTCACTTTTTCCTCCTAGATGACTTTTTATTATGGAGATTGGCCATTTTGGTTTACTGAAACAAGTACAAAAAACTGTATATTAAAATGTTTTTCTTAGATTCTTTGAGCATAAATAAAATGAAAACATATCATGGTACCTCTCCAAAATAACCCAGAAAGTATCTGATGTACAACATAGTTACAGGCAAATTATCTCTTTTGGGCAAGTTTATAATATCAAGTAACAATTTTTCCCAATAGCTGCCTACTAAATATATCTATGTATGTATGTGTTATATATATCATCATATATGCACACACATATATAATACCCAAAATATATTATGTGATTATATAATATATACATTATCCAACTATATAAATACATGTATATTTGGAAAAAGAGAAATCATTAATTAGAGGGATCTTCAAAGTTTTTGTCTGTTTTTAATTTTATTTTTTTGAACCACTCAAAGCAATGTTCATGATTTATTGCTGGGTCTGTGCTCAGGGTACTGTATATATTTCGAGGGATCGAACCCAGGTCTGCCCCCTAAGAGGCAATCAATTACCTAGTGTACTATCTCACCAGCTCTCTTCAAGCGTTTTTATTAGAGGAAATAAATGTTAACAAGTAAGTCTTTATAAATTAAGTTTGCTCTCTTCCAAGAATGCCATCAGCAAGGCAGCAAAAACAAAACTAAAAAGTAGTCCAACTGTTGCTCTGAAGTGAGGGCATTTCCAGGTTATGTGACACTTCTGAAATCAACTCACTTATTCCCCACCCTTAAAACATTTCTCTGCTAGTAAATCAGTCTCATGATCAGACACATGGTATTATTCAGGAGGAGAATCAGATGCAGAGTTAACGCCAAATGACTTTCCCCAGGCCCGCCAATCAGCCAATCAACTTGTGGCAGAGCTGAAAATAGAAGCTCAGGCTAATTCTCACAACTGTTGCTGCAGAGGGCCTGACAACTTCCCATTGTGATGCGTTCAGGTTCTCCTCTTGCCTGCGTTTAGCTGCCCTGAGACAAAGTCCCCGGAGATTCTGAGCCTGTCAACGGTCCATGGACCAAACGTGAAGAGAGGTCTGAAAAATCGTTGATAAATATGTGAGGATAGTTGTGCATAATGAGGTGTGGTTATAAATTGTCCCTGAGAATAAAAAAAAAAAGATAAATAATGGAAGGCAATGATTAACCCTTACTAGGTTTCAGGTACAACACTAGGTTCTCTTTTTAATGCTCTTGTCTTTACTCTTCTCTGTAAGCTGTAGATGTTCCAGTTTTAAATATCAAGCAACAATTTACAGGGGTGAAAATTCACCCAGAGAGAAAATAGCTGAGGCGGGATGCAAACTATCTGGTAATTAATGTTCAAATTCATTTTCTGGCATGGACAGAAATTTAAAAATTAAAGAGGGCAGGAGTAAAGTGATTGCCTTGGCTTTGATGACGTCCACCTGAATTTGATCCCTGGCATCCCTTATGGTTCCCTGAGCCAGTCAGGAGTAATTCCTGAGTGCAGAGGCAGAAGTAACCCCTGAACACCTCCAGATGTGGCCCCCAAACCAAACAAAACAAGGAAAACAAACAAAATTAAACAGAGAACTGGATGGGAATTCCCAGCTAACAGTAGACTTCAGCTACTGAAACTGAAACTGCATTAAGATGTTTTGAGTTTTTTATTGAACTTGAAAATGAGCAGAAGACTAACAGGTCTCAGAAAAAAGGATTAAATTGATCCAAATATATCCAATTATAGTCAGACACTTTGAGATCTTCTACTGTGCTGTATGCTGTCTGTCATTCTAGTGCATTCTCCATTTTACTTGTTGAAGAGGAATAAAACATTTAAAATTTTTTTTACATTTAAATATTTTACAGGAACATTTTTTATTAAACAGTAAGCACAGTGCCAATATTTCTTCCTTCATTCAATGATCTGATTAGTACCAGTAATTTTAATGCCAGGTTTCATTTTTGTGGTGAAAAAGTGGGCAGGGGTGATAGTACAGTGGGTAGGTGCTTGCCTTGCATGTGGCCAACCTAGGTTCAATTCCCAGTCAGGAATGTTCCCTGAGAACAGCGAGGTGTGGTCCCCAAACAAAGCAAAACAAAACAAAAAGGTACAGTTCCACCAGGTCAAACCTATGCACAGAACTGGTTTTCTATTTATATCTTTCTTCCTTTCATACAAAAAACTGAGTCTGAGTCATACAAGGTGATCTGAGAATCACAGACAAGATTTTATTCCTGAAATCTTACATTTTGAATTTTCTACAAGCACAGATATTTGTAATTGAAGAAACAAGATTTTTAATTCATGTGTTTTTCTATCCTTGATCAGTGGACATTGGTTCAAAGTTTTGAACTGCTACCCAGATAAATGATATCAGTCAAACTTAAATAGATACATTACATCTACACCCCACCTTCCCAAATCTCAGAGGTAAAACAATATGGGTTAGCAAGAAACAAGGAAAAGCCTTGTTTCAGACAAATTATCAAACTAAACTTTGTTGATAATGGTGTATTACAAGTTGTCCCATAAATCATCAAAATAAATCACAGTGAACATGTGTAGAATATCAATTATTTTGCTATGGTAGGGTTGCTATCAATATTAAAGTGCTATTAATTCATTTTGTTGTTTTATAAACAGGTGGTAAACAGCTATAATAACGTTAAGCACCAAACTGACCATTGGAGTTGCAGACGTTTTTATTGTTCTTTTCTTATGATTTTTAAAATTACAGTTTACATTCACTGAGATATGTATTGAGATAGTGTATGACACCGAAAAGCTCCTTAAAAATGTAAATATTTGTGAAACATACCAAACACTTCTATCTTATGCCTTGCTTTGCCATTCTAGGTTATTTTCTAAAGTACATATGACAATGAAGAAAAGTAAAGAGCTTTCTGTTCAATAAGATCACCAGCCACGTTTCAACTAAATTTTACCCATGAAGATTATTACAGATATATATTGATTTGTTACAAAACATTTCTGTTCTGATCATTATGTGATTTAGTAAATTGGATGTGTCACGACAGTTAATGTCAGTCTCTTTTCCTTTCAGCTTGATGCACTGCAGGAAAACACAAGGTAGAGAAAAACAACTTGACCAAGAACAGCTCACTTCCTTCAGATGAAAGATTAACTTGGATAAACAATGATATGCCGCAATTTAAATTTGTGGATAATAGTTTAAAAAGTGTGAAAATGTTCACTGCTGAATATATCCTCTAAAACATGCATTATTCTGCAACTCATGGGTATATCTTTTCACTTAAAAATATGACAGACTTCAATTTTCCAAAGTTTTCACATATTACACATCATTTAAAAATATTTAAATTTAAAAAATAGGATGATCTTTAAACATAAGGATGGATTTAGTGAGTATGAGAGATTTATTCCTATTTGTTATGTTGGGTTCTTACCAATTTAGGTGCAGTATTATTTCTGGTAGGATTAAGTTTTTGAAGAGATAGATGGTATGAATTGAGTATCGATCGTAATTATGAGAGAATCTGAGTATTAGGGATCCTGGGGAAGAGTCTAAGAAGTGGCATGAACATTGTTACTGACTTGATTAGTGACTAATGATTAGTCCATCAAATTCTGCAGTATACAACAGAAGTGAAACAGGTTGTGTTGTTGCCCTGCAGCAATGAGTGGCAACAGTCATTTCCACTCTGCCTTATACTGTGTTCAATGTGAGCTCATTCAGACAAAGGACTGAACGCTTATTTGCTGATGTCTGATTTTAAAGACAGTTTAATCAGGCAGCAATAAAAGAAAGGTTAAATAAAAGTGGGAATGTTTATTAATAGACCTTTCCTTCCCAATCAAAGAAAATGCATGCTGTAAAATATTGCTGTGAAATAAATATCTTACGTATGTCTGTTTTTGCAACCTTCCGTTTAAGTAGCTTTTCAAAAATGTTATGAACATGTTACTTCATCCTGGCCCGCTTAGCATGTTAATGTCTAATTTGAGAAAAACATGATGTAATCCCCAGAAAGGTCGGTGGCACCTCCCTTGAACAATGCAAAGCAAGACTGTCCTCTTCAAGGGTAGTTAAAAGTCTTATTAATCCTGTTTACACTTCACATGTGCCCCAGCATTTTGTGGCTTATCTTAAATAAGCCATGCTCATCATTTGGTTTTAATCGTCCTATATAAAACACATTTTAATGGACACACTAAAGGGAAACTGAAAATGTTTGAAATAATATGGGTATCACGATCACGATCATCCTGTTGTTCGTCGATTGCCTCGAGCAGGCACCAGTAACGTCTTCTTCGTCCTAGCCCTGAGATTTTAAAGTGCCATATTCAAGGCTCTTTCAGGGTTAGGAGAATGAGACCCATCATTGTTACTGGGTTTTGGCATATTGGGGACGCCACGGGGAGTTTGCCAGACTCTGCCGTGTGGGCAGGTTACATTCGGTAGCCTGCCAGGTTGTCCAAAGTAAGAAAGAGATGATAAGATGGGCATATAGATTTGAATTAATTTTTTAAAATTAGGTTGGATAAAAATGAGCCACTGTGCAACTTATATAAAACTATAATAATGATAAAACTAGCTATAGGGTTTTCCATTCTCGACATTGTAAAAATCCTTGACTACCATCTATAATACATCCTGTCTTATTTGGGGGGAGGGCTCTGACGTAATAACCAGAGTCACAGGGACACTCCCGACAATACTTAGATAACTGGGACAAAGATATAGTGTTTGGAAAAGAAATTTGATCCAGAGCTCTGGAGAAGGTCACCCAAGATGCTCTGGGGTCTCCAAAGCTCTACCCAACAGAGCCGAGGGCAACCATGAGATGCCAGGGATCAAACTGGGGGCCTCACACATGCAATTGATGACCTCTCATTATTTCCTCCATCTCTACACTTTTTTAAAAAATATAGATTAATGTTCTTGACACACATTTCAATTTCAGCATCAACAGGAGCCAAACCATGTCTATTTCCTTCAGGATCAACTCCAAACTATAGAGGGTTGTTTGCTGGCACCTGGGTTAGAAAGGAGGAATGATAAACATAACTTGCGATCGCTTCCTTAAATTCAGAAAACCAAACAATATCACTGTCGACAACATGACCAGAAAGAAATTGTCACTCCGAGGTAGACACGTCATAGTTTATCCTAAAAAAATTAATAAATAAAAAAAATCAATAGGTATCAGAAGACACCACTCAACTGCTAATTAATATTCAGCATCTTTGGCAGTGTCTTACACTAAGTCTGAGAACTGTGTCTCTTTTTGTAAAAATTGTTTTGACTAGAAGGTCCTAACTCAATCTCTTGGTATACACTGTTAAAAGCTCATGCTGGAATTCCTTTCCCGTGAATGAAAGGTCACTGGATCTTTATTCTTTCTGACACTTGGCTTCATACTCATCTCAGCTAGTGAACAGCTCTCATTTCAGGCCCTGAATCAGAAAGAACAATAGAAGAAGAATCTCATTTGGAGTACCAGAAATGCCTGGATTAACAAAGGACGCGCACGCTGTCAAATGATCCCAGAGTTCACCAACCATTCGCTAAAGAGCTATTAAGTATGTCCTTAAACACTTGCAACTGTATTCAAAATTCTCTGTATAGATGTGTGTGCCTAGGCATGTGGAACTAGCTGCAGAATACTGAATTACTGAAGGGAATATTAAGACCCAAAAGTTTAAGAAGCAACTGAAAGACTAATCACAAACCAATTTTAAACTACTCTGATAACTATGACCTTACGCTTTATAATGCTTCCCTTCATTGTTTATTTCAAGGAGAAGCATGGTAATATAGAAAGAATTTTCTCATTAAGGAGACATCCCTGAGTTTCAGTTTCCAACCCCTTCATGTAAAATTAGCCTATAGTAGAATGTTTCAATAGCACACTGGTAGGGCATTTGCCTTGCGCGCAGCCAGCCCGGCTGAGCCGGGTTCGATTCCTCCGCCCCTCTCAGAGAGCCTGGCAAGCTACCGAGAGTATTCAATATGCCAAACACAGTGACAAGAAGTCGCACAATGGAGATGTTCCTGGGCCCGCTCGAGCAAATCGATGAACAATGGAAGGACAGTGACAATGACAGTAGAATGTTGAAATTAGCTTCCACAGCTGAAATTACCTAGCAGACCCTTGAAACAAGGTAAGTCCTTTCATGTGTAAATCAGTTTCCCCTACTTACCCATTTTTGATAGAATGCAAGAGTGTCAAAAGCAGGTACAAAGCCTTTACATTTTTTTCTTTGGCTGTGTTTACTATGCTTTATAACGTGATACATGCAGTGTGGAAGAGCATGTAAATTCATAATAAGCCGTTGAATAATTAATATTTGAATGTACTTTCACTATAGAACTGTCCTCCCGTTGTTCATCGATTTGCTTGAGCAGGCCCAGTAATGTCTCCATTTTGAGACTTGTTGTTACTGTGTTTGGCATACCGAATACGTCACGGATAGCTTGCCAGGCTTTGCCGTGCGGGTGAGATACTCTTGGTAGCTTGCTGGGCTCTCCAAGAGGGGTGGAGGAATTGAACCTGGCTCTGCCTGGCTGGCTGCAAGCCATGCAAACGCCCTACCGCTGTGCTATCGCTCATTACCTAAGAATTAAAAATAAACCTAATCAGTACATGCAAACATAATGAAAACCAAACTTAGGCAGTGAAAAGAAGTAGATACTACACCTGGGAAACAAAATATCATTTCTTATCAAGTTTTAGAGCCAGAGAGATAGGTCAAAAGGTTGCAGTGCATGTTTCACATTTATGAAGTGGACTACAGCCATAAGATAACTAAATTAATCAGAATAGAAAGCAAAATAGGGTTACCCGTGGCCCGTTCAGCTCTCATTTATATGTGAAGATTCAGAACAGATGAGGAGTCAGAATGGTCCAATGGAATAATCAAGTTCCTTAAACAAATATCACCCAATCTTGAGTGCTAGCTCTGCCCTTCACTATTTGCATGAATTTGGACCAAATAAAAGTCTTTATCAATTATGCGGTAAGCAATGCTCACTAAGATGTGAAGCCTAGGAGTGATGACATTCAATATACGAATAGAATACTGAGACTGGGTTTGATCCCTAGCACCACTCTACTCCTGAACACTGTGAGCACGGAGCTGAGACTAGCCCCTGAACACAGCTGGGTGCGACCTCAAAAACCAAACAAAGGTAAATTGTAAAGAATCGTACAAAAATTCAAATTATAGGAGTCAGAGAGACAGTGCAGTAAATAGTGTGTTTGCCTTGAATGCAGCTCACCCCAGATCAATCACTGGCCTGTCTTATTGTCTCTCAAATCCACCAGGAACGATCCATGAGCACAGAGCCAGGAGTAACCTCTGAGCACAGCTAAGTGTGACCCAATCCCGCACCCCCAAAAGGAAAATTTTTAATTATATTTTGAAGACAATAAATTAAAGAAAAAAATCTGGTCTCAAATTTGTATATAAAGTATGATATTAATATTTGTAAAATATGAAAATAGTTGGTGGTTATAAATATAATATTACAAATATAAACATTATAAATATGATTTCCTGGGCATATCTGAAAGGTACTGCTTCAAAAATTGATACAAATAAAAATATGGATGTTGTCTCGTGTAAAACAATTTTTTAAAAATCAATACATACATAATTTATATTTTCATAAGAGCAAACAAATATACATGCCATTGTGGTGGAATTTAAAAACTAATGATTTCTTTATGAAAATGAAACAACTGAATATCTATTATGCATTTAGAGAGTTAGGCACTATGTTCTGAACTTCAGGCAATAAAAAACTGTCCGTCACAACCCCTGCTGTCCAGGACTACTTTAGAAGGGCAAAACATCGTCACAGAAGAGAACAGACCAAGTGTGAAAGCGTTAGGCCCTGTGCAAGGGAGAGAGGGGATGGAAGGGTGGGGTGGAGGGGTCAGGCAGGCAGGAAGGTAGGTGCAGGGAAGTTTTCTGGAAAACTCAGTCTAGTGTGAGCAAGATTCTGACATGTATAGGCTTGAAGGAACAAAAGGCATGACACAGTGGGGCACATACTTGAAAAAAAAAAAAACACTTGCTTTAGATTGGTTTTGGAGTACTAAAAAAGGAGCAGAAAAAACCGAAATGAAAAGGTACAGACATACCTGGTACCAAGTATCTTATCAATAACTTTTAATTATAAGTAACGAAATAACAAAAAAAAAAAAACCTTAACAAATAAGATATAAAGAACAGAGAAACCTGGCCACAAAAGCAACACTTTTTTTCCTATTCACTTTCAGTGGATGGACACATTAGATAGAAATGACATTTAATGTTTCCTCGGATCTTAAAATTTCTAGGGTTTTTGTTTTATGTTTTTCAAAATCTTGGGGTATGGCCAGTTCAATTTGTGGCTAATGGCAGTGATGCAGCCATAGAAAATGGTTTGTGTTTGACTCTTAAATTTGTGCTTTCTAAATTACTTGTACACTGATAGTCCATGAGATTGAATTGCTTTTTATGTGACTGAAATTCATAAATGAAATTCAAGGCTATGTTGTCAAAGCTACAAAACTATGAGGCTCATTTGGCATCTAATGATGCCCTTCCTTCTACTTTTCATTTCTTCTCCATTTTTGAGCGCCAGGTAATTATTTTTTCTTTGCCCAAGAAGCACTACAAGGAAATGAAATAAAACCATAAATCAATCTTAGTGATAAAATCCTACCTAGATTCTCCCCACGCTCTGTAATACAGAAACTTACCCCAGACTGTGCTTAAACATAACAAATACAAATTCTGAAATCTTCAGCTTAAATTTCATTATTCTCATTATCTGCCCTCAAATAAAAAGTCAACCTTTCTAATTTGTTTTCTTTCTTCTAATAAAAAGAGACACAGAAGCTTCTCAGAATTTTACATGTAATTTGGTGGATTCATCTCATCTGTAAAAGCTCTAGGGACTATTGATGCTAATATAGGCAGATCCAGACCCCTGATGGTCACCATTTTTTTTTTTTGGCCAAAGAATTAAGTTTCTCCAGAAAACCAGATTACAAACCTTTAGGAATTCTAATCCTCATTAATACTCTTCTCTTCAATAGAAAAACATCTCAGATTATAGACATTTTATTGTACTTAAGATCAATTTCACAAATATGCCCTTTATGCATTTAGGGTTAATTTCTTCTCAAATGAATGATTATATTATTACTTCCCATCATTTTCTGCTCAGAAGACTTATTTAGTTAACTGTCTTAAGGCGAGGAAACAAAGGTAGTTCAATAAAGGGTGATGATGTTCTCCTTCTTTGTTCCCTCTTCTAGATGTGCCACAGTGAAAAATCGGGAATCTTACTTTAAAAAAAAAAAAATCTAATTCCACTGGCACTCAACATCTATTAGCAACAACAGTAACAAGTTCAAAATAAAATCAGCCCCAAGGGTTTCCTGACCCAGGGGACTGTCTGGTGTGGGTAAGGGTAGGGTGATGGAGGGGGGTGGGGGATTCTCACCCTCCATTCCCTCTTCTCCAGAAGGTGAAGACAAAGAAGCCAACTCAGATCTGCTTAAAGTGTCCAGAGAAAAAGAGAATATATTTCAAGAAAATACTGGCATAACAGAGTCAAATTGACTTTTCCACCCCCCCCCCGTATTGTCTAGAAACAATGTTTAAAGAGAGAGGTAAACAGAGGTCTTTTTTAAAATAAATAAACCTTGAGCTCTTCCTGATTGACTTGTTCTTTTTAAATTGCTCCCATAAAATGCGATGGCCCTTGAGACAGATTGACTCTGATTTCCAGTCTAAAGGTCCCCTTTTAAAGAGAATACTGGCACACCGACGACGCAGTCTGGCTGAAAGCAAGGATACCCTTGGTGAAGTGGCACGCCTGCGACCCCCATCACAGCCATCTTAACCGTTTCACAGCAAATTATTCAATTGTGCATCCCTAGGTGGCAACAGGAATACGCTCTGCAGCAATGGGCTTGTGTGGAAATGGAGCTCAAGGCGTGGGGAACTGACATGTTTGAGGGTGATCAACAGTTTGAGGCGTCCACTGGGCAGCTCCCTTGGCTTTCTGATGGCCTGGGGTGGGGGGGGGAAGTTGGGGGTTGGGTGCAAACTCTCTTAAGGTTATTGGGGGAAACCCTAGCACAAACTGCTTGCTCTTAGGGTCGGACTTGCCCCAATGCCTACCCAGCCAGGTGTCTCCCAAAAGCTTCATGAAAAAAAACTGAACAGACCCACATCCACGTCTAGACTTCCACCGCTACCTGTGCACAAGCGCAAAATATGTAGACGTCGCCCAGATTCTTCTCACACCCCAACAGATGCTACTGGAAGGTAAGGCAGTGACCAGGAAAGAAACGATTAGAAGGGAACCCTGCAGGAACTGAGATTTCTCATGCCAGGCCCTGGGAGAAGGAAGGACCCAAGTCACAGAGATAACACCCAGATTGGTGTTACCAGATTTGCCCTTTTTTTCTAGGTCCTTGATAAAAAAAAAAAAATCAGACGGGGAAGCAAACACAGGGAATGGGAGCTGACAAGAACTGTCTAATCAATGGGCGCGACGTGAGGGGGGAAATCAATGAAACGATCGGCAGGAAATAAAGAGAGAAGCAGGGCAGAGGGCTGTTCAACCCAAGCCCAACACCGGGAGACTCAGTGAAGATTCACCCCTCGCTAGAGACGCGAAGGAGCCCGAATACTCTCCGTGGAGTTAGGTTTTCTGACACAGAAACGCACACAGGCGCCGTGTGGGAACCCAGCAGACGGGAGGGTTTCTGCAGAACCAGGGGATCCGAGCACTGAGTCCCGCACCTGCAGCTCCCCAGCCTGAAAAATAACCGCGTAGACGGCCACAAAGTCCCTCCGTTACCGTTTGCAATGCCTTAAGGGGTTGCATGCACCGTCGAAACGTTTTTGTTCTGTTCTTTAAGACTCCGGGAGGCAGATCGCCGCCTTTGTCTGCGGGATAACGACGCTCCCCCCCACCGCCTCCCATCCCCTGCACCCGGAGGAAAAGCCTCCCCAGCCAGTGCTCCTTTTCCTAAAGCAGAAGGCGGCGAGGTCACTGTCCCCTCCTCAAAGCATCCAGGCACCCCCCCGCAGGAGCCCAGCAGGGCGCAAGGTGGCCCGGGCTGGCGACAGCCCCGCTGCTTACCTGCTCCCAGTCGGATCGGGGCTGCTTTGCCGCGTTGCAGCCCTAGGGCTCCGGTGCCGGGGCTCGGACAGTGCTCGCGGGCAGCTCCGGGGACCCCCCAGCCCACCTGCCGGCTGCAGCTGCCGCTCCAGCCGCCGCGCTCCGGCTGCATGAAGTCATCCCCCGCCCCGCCGGATCGCCGCATTCCGCGCCAGCCGCGGGGGGAGCACAACTTCTCCCGCGGGCGACTCAGGGCGCCTGGAAACTGCACTCGAACCCTCCTGTCTCCTTGCATGGGGGAGATTTTCTTTTCACCCCCTCCTTCATCTCCTTTTGTGCAGATGCAGTGAATCCAGACGGTGGAAGGAGGAAGAAGAGCCCAAAGCGTTTCTCTGCAGAGCGTTTTTTTTTTTTCCAGCACGCTCTCCCCCTGTCACTCCCGCGGTTTGGACAGCTCCATTCCACTGTGTGTGTGTTTCCCACCCTCTTCCTTAGCAGCATTGTTCATTTCGCTGAATTTGTGCTTGGGGACTGTCATTTAGGATAAACATGAAAACACACACACACACACACACACACACACACACACACACACACACACACACATCAACCTTTCTACAGTCTTTTGGTCCCCCCTGCCCCACTGCCTCCCGACGCAGACACAGCCAAAGCACACGGTGGAGAAAACTGGGACCTTTCCCTGTCGCCTACGTAAGGGAAGGGGAACTCCCAAAGGAATGACCCGGTCGGCTGAGTGAGAGAGCACTCAAGGAAAAGGAGGAACGGGGGCAGGGTTTTGTTGCTGTTTAATAATGCACTTGGTGGACAGATTTTCCCTCCAAACTCTCGCCTTTACCTCCTATCCGCACACCTTTGGGTAACTGCTCTGGTGACAGCAGTAGCATTTGGAACCAAGAAGCATGATCCAAGTTAACAGATGGCAGGATCTTTCTCCCGAAACATTGATCAGAAGTGTTCCTAAGTATAACCTAACTGTAAGCTAATGATCTCTCTCTGTCTCTGTCTCTGTCTCTGTCTCTGTCTCTCTGTGTCTCTGCCTCTCTCTCTCTCTCTGTCTCTCTGTCTCTCTGTCTCTCTCTCTCTCTCTCTGTCTCTCTCTCTCTCTCTCTCTCCCACACACACACACTTCTCACCTAGGCAGAGGTCTGTAGTGTAGGGCTCTAGGGTGGGTGGAGTGGGCCCCTGGAAAGGACCAGGAATTTGCTCTTGGGTGCAAGTCTTTTTCCTCACTGATGAGCGATTCCCTGGTGGAACAGTGTCTTGACACAAGCCATTCTGTGTGACTGAAGTTGCCTCCTTGCTCTTGCCTTCGTTTTGGGATTCTTTATTACTAGATCTAGGTCAACTTTGCCATGTTGAATTTTATCCCACGACCTAAATTGTGTAATCCCAAAGAAGTGGGAAAGAACTTTGCTCGATAAAGTGCTCCCATTCTCACTCCACTGTTCAGTGCTTCTAAAAGTGGGTCGTAGTATAGTAAAAAGTTTTTTTTTTTTAAATCAAAACAGAGTAAGAATTCTTGGCCCTTGGAGCTGGAGTCGTAGTCCAGGGAGTAGGACATTTGCCTTGCAAGTGGCCAACCCAGGTTCCATCCCCCAGCATTCCATAAGGAACCCCCCCACCATGCACCCCCTCAGTGACTCCTGAGTGCAGAGCCAGGAGTAAGCCCTGAGCATCACGGATGTGCCTCCCCCTTACCCCCCTCAAAAATTTAGGTGATTAATCTCACCATACAGCAGTGGTTTCTTCTTTCTCCTTATTACCGCCTCTTTTTTTTTTCTAAACTAGATATTACAGGTGTGTAGGAACTGAATGGGAATATTACATCTTTAGTTTCAGAACTTCTAAGTGAAATTAGGTTTTATCATTTTTCTTTAAATGCAAACAGCACAGGGGTTAAAGTGCTGTATTTTGGTTCAATCCCACCCCAAATGTAAATATAGGCAAAAAAAATAGTAATATTAAAGATAGCTGTAACTATTTTTCCTATAGCAGTCTTGTCAATTTAAAGTACATTCAGTTTCCTGTTAGAGTTTTTACAGATATCTCAAAATACCGCCATTATATTTTTTTATTGTTTTAGATACACAAAAATATTAAGGTGACAGTGTAGACATCTCTTATGTACCATTCCCACTTCTATTCTTGATATTTTACTTCAGTACTTTTGTAGCAAATATTCGGCTACAATTGATGCATCACATTAATAAAAAAAATCTGTACTTTGTTCAAACTTCCTTTTGTTTTACATAATGTCCTTTATTCTATTCTTGGCTCCCACCAAGGCAGTTATGCATGAGAAGGGAGGGGCTAAGTAATTAAGACCTCTGATAAGTTGTCTATAGAACATCCATGATCCCATTGGTTATTTTACATATGCATTTACACAGGACATAGCCAAACAGTAGAAAGAGCTGAGGAACGGCTCTTTATATGTTATCTATATCAATGCAGGTCTCTGTAGGAGTGAGATAAGCAAGCACCCACACAGCGCAGACGCCACCGACACATTGGGAGTGGCAGACAGTGAGCAAATGGTTCCTGGTGAATGGAGACAGATGGCGAGGAGGGAGGTGAGAAGGACGTTCAGTGGTTGGGGTTGCTGTCTCAGATATGGAGGTTCCTGTTTCTGCAGGGACTGATGATTATATTGAAAAGTCAGCTTGCATGGTCCCGAGAGATAGCACAGCGGGTTAGAGGCTTGATTTGTAAGAGGCTGACCCGGGTTGCATGCCCAGAAGCCCATATGGTCCCCTGAGCGTCATCAGGAGTAATTACTAAGTGCAGAGCCAGGAGTAAACCCAGAGAATCACCAGGTGCGCCTCCCACCCCCACCTCCAAAGAAAAGGAAGAAAGAAAAGTCAGCCAGAGAGTTAGACCTACATATGCATTAGAGACTTGTAAAATAAAAGAGCGGTTACACGGAAGACATCTGCTAGTCGGCAGGCTAATATTATATGCCATGCTAGTCACAAGAACACAGAGCTAGTCAGAATTCACTGTCCCAAACAACACAGTTACGTTTAGTTGACATCACCCCTGGTCTCCTCTGGTCTGTGACAAGTTCTCAGCCTTTTCTTATTTTTGATGACCATGGATGTCACGGAGATCTAAGCTGTAGTTCAGTATTTTGTCCAGTGCCTCTCTAATGCAATATCGTGGATCCTTTTGAATTGGTGAAGTTGGAGCTGTGCTCCAGATCATACCAAGTGCAAGATACTATCAGCATTTATCATGGTTGATGTTAACCTGATCATCTGGCAGTTTCTCTGATACCTGTGCTATAGTTACCACCCTTCTGTTCTGTCTTCGCTGGCAGGAGAGAGTCACTATATAAAATCTTTAAGAAACAGACACTTAAGTTCCACACCTTGAATACAGAGTATATTTTCAGTTTTTCTCAGGAGATTTGTCTTTTCCCCCAAATTTTTATTTAAAATTTTTACATGTTTGAATTTTCTATTTAATTTTTTGTACTTCGGGTAATAATTCAATGTTATGTGAATTCCTGATCAAGTTATGCCAGGTTTTGGTGAAGGGGGAAGTTTCTGTTGGCTCTTGTGCTCTTTTGGTATATTCACTGTGATCTTTGGGACGTGTGTGTGTGTGTGTGTGTGTGTGTGTGTGTGTGTATTTTAACGTTTCTTTATTTTCTGGTACATTTTTCTATAGTTTCTGCCCAACTATTGAATCAACCATCACTCTAAGGAGCTTTATTGGAAAATGTAGCACTGTCCACTGTAGCACTGTCCTTCCGTTGTTCATTGATTTGCTCGAGTGGGCCCAGTAATGTCTCTGTTGTGAGACTTGTTACTGTGTTTGGCATATTGAATACATCACAGGTAGCTTGCCAGGCTTTGCCGTGCTGGGGAGAGATACTCTCGGTAGCTTGCCGGGCTCTCCAAGAGGGGCGGAGGAATCGAACTCAGGTCGGCCAAGTTGACCACGTGCAAGGCAAACACCCTACTGCTGTGCTATTGGAAAATGGCGATAGTAATTAAGATCTGACTGCTGGTTATCTGAAAGATATCATTTCGTTTAGGTCTCTTAACTGAGAATGAAAAAAAAAAAGTATATACCAAGAAGGGAAATTCACAAAACTGAGTATACAGAAATCTACAGGGATTTGGGGTCATCCTTGGAAAAGAATAAAATAAAAAATACGTATATGTTTTGTTGATTTGAGAAGCTCTACAGATTTACTGCTTATCTACATTTTGGTCATGTCATGTTTGAATGGTTGCATGCAAAGACTCATAGAAAAGCTGTAAAGAGTCAAAAGACTACTTAAACACGTATTTTAGAATTCTTTTTTGTGCTCTTAAACTGCAGTTCTTCATCCCTCAGACGGTTTCTGCCTCAGAGTACAAGGTAGGATATTCTTGTTTCAGCCCAGATGTTAGAAATTCTCATATGCCCTTGAGGTAGATGCTTTTTTTCTGCTTCTGCCTTTCCTCCTCCTCCCCTGACACCTCTTTCTCCTCCTCCATCTTTATCCTCCTGCATCACAACTGTTAGGCAATTAAGCACTCTAGGACTGAGCTACATCTCTGACCCTTTAGATACAACAAAAGTTTTTCTTCCATTTAGAATGGCCTATAGCAACGGTAAAAAATGAAATTGATACTAGGGAACAAGAGGAAGCAACTAATTACAACTCTCTGGATGAACTTGCGCTTCTCTCCGGCACTCAACCTTAACTCTGATGGTACCTTTTATTTTTTCCTTCCATACAGTGATGATTTTTTTTAAAGTCAATGATACCAATCAATTTACATAATCATATCTATAAATATTTTCTATATGTAATCATCTATACCTACCGTGAGCTAAATATGAGTGCGTGCTGATGAACCCAACTCTATTTCATTAACAAATAAATCATAATTTTCTCCCCTTGGTTATATGTAAATGTCTAGAGTGATAAATGTAGTCTCACCATCTACCATCCATTTACTTAACTGTTCAGTTGCATGTGTAGCAATATCAAAACTGCAAATTCGTTGCCCTTATGTCATTATTTTTAAAGTGTAATAATAAAAAAAAAAAACCTCAACCTTAACTGCCTTAGCAAAACTTCCTAAAAAGATGCTTCACTCTGTGGGGCAGAGAAATAACCTCATATGTACCATGACAGGCTGACTTCAGCAAAACAAGCAGCAGGCCTAAATTTCTGTTCCACCACAAAGAATTTCCTAATGCTGTCCTGGGCCAAAGCTGGAAATCCCCTAGATGCCTCCAGCCAGTCGTATGATAAGTAAGATATCTCTGGGCACAGCAGGTGGGCATGACCAATTAGCTCACAGACTTGTGACTGCTTCATCTCCAATTCTTGGGAGAACTGCCAACTTTCTTTATGTAACGATATGCGATATAATATTCCCTGAAACCAGGCTGGAGTCCTTGTCAAGACTCCACTACGTAGGATGAGGCTTGGACCCTAGCTCAAGGTAGCAGAAAAGGTTCCTTTGCTTTTGCATTCTCACTTGCGGAACTGGTCTCTCTGTGAATGGGAGACCCAGAACCCGGGTACAACAGCTCCAGTCCCCATTTCAAAGGCCTGGCACGCTGAGACCTTCCTTGGTATGGAATCAGCTGTGCCTGGGGGGCTCTGAGGACCCACCATCATCTCTCCATTCTGCCAGTTCCTAGGACAGGCCTAGGTACCCCTGGTTCTCAGTCTGGTCGACAAGACAGACATTCTATGCCCTTGACCCTGAAGTTCTTAGAATTGACCGTACTACTCCTTTTCCAGGATGAACTAAAATTATTTGATTATCTTTAAAGGATTGACTCAGAACATTTCATAGTTGATCCAAATTATTATATTCATTTATTATCCTTTTTGAACTGCAGTGATAGCACAGCCGGTAGGGCGTCTGCCTTGCACGTGGCCGACCCGGGTTTGATTCCTCCATCCCTCTTGGAGATCCCAGCAAGCTACCAAGAGTATCCCGCCCACACAGCAGAGCCTGGCAAGCTCCCCATGGTGTATTCGATATGCCAAAAACAGTAACAAGTCTCACTATGGAGACGTTACTGGTGCCGGGCAGATCGGCTTGGGGGACCCTTTGTGATGCCTGGAATTAAACGTCAGTTGGCCGCATGCAAAGGACTCTATCTGCTCTCCTACTGCTCTGGGCCCTGTATACAATTTATTTTTCCCCCATTTGGGTACAGATTAATCTCTAGAAAACAGGAGTTTCACCCCCGAAGCAGCCCAGATAAAAATGTGTCCCCTAAGAACGCTAGACGCTTCACTCTCTTTTTCAGCGTGACCAGTGGACTTTCTTTTAATAAACTGACTTCGCTCTGCCTAAACCTTATTGCTCCTGGTAAATTCTTTTACCACTCAAAGGCTTGACCCCAGTGGGACCTGGTTTGGAGCACTTTCTCTGAACCCTTCATTAACCTTCCTAAAGAAATCTGCACTCTGCAGTTACATTGGAAGCACCCCTCAGGGTGTTTGCCTCTGAATGAAGTAATATGACCCTGAGACCCATCAGTCTGTAACCCACCCTTCCTAATTTATTTTTCTATAAACTGCTTCTTGTTACCATGCAGAAAAGATGATTTTTGATACACGAGTCCACTGTCTTTTCAGGTTGCGAACCCCAGAATATACCTGTTTTCTGTTTCTCACATGGACTCTTGTCTCTTGAATATTGGTCTTTAAGCTGGAATCTGATGAAGTCAGGACTAGTAGCAAAAAGTCTTGAACGTGGATCCTCTCATTCATAGCCTGACCTGATTTCACTTTGGAAATTAGGAGAACCGAAACTAATACATAGACTTGTTCTTAAGAATGCAAGTAGAACTCACTTGTGGGTTATGAAAAAACACAGTATGAGACTATTCATCTAGGACAGTAGAAATGAGGACTAGGAGGACACAGAAGCATACCATAGGTCTGGGGGAGAGGACAGTTAGGAGACAGAAGGGGTTGCCGTGACAATGATAGTTGGAAATGATCACTGGACAAGAATTGAGTGCTGAAAGTAGGTAAAGGGATAAACATGATGATCTTTCAGTCCTGTACTGCAAACCATAATGACCAAAAGGAGAAAGAGAGAGAGGGAAAGAGAGAGAGAGACAGAGACACAGAGACACACAGAGACACACAGAGAGACACACAGAGAGACACAAAGAGAAGAGACTCAGAGAGAGACAGAGACACAGAGATTAAAAGGCCTTTCACAGAGGGAAACTGGGGACATTGGTGGTGGGAAATGTACACTGGTGAAGGGCCAGGTGTTGCTGAAATCCAATCATAAATGACTTTGTAATTGTGTATCTCATGGTGATTTAATAAGAAAGAAAAAGAAAGAAAGAAAGAAAGAAAGAAAGAAAGAAAGAAAGAAAGAAAGAAAGGGAGAGCAAGGAAGGAAGGAAGGACAGAAGGAAGAAAGGGAGGGAGGGAGGGAGGGTTGAAAGGAAGGAGGGAGGGAGGGAGGGAGGGAGGGAGGAGGAGGGAGGGAGGGAGGGAGGGAGGAGGAGGGAGGGAGGGAGGGAGGAGGAGGGAAGGAGGAGGGAGGGAGGAAGGAAGGAAGGAATAAAGAAAAAGAAAGAAAAAGCAAAAGCAAAACAATTCAAGATGGTGGTGAAGGCAATAGGAGCAGGGGGCAAGGTCAGGGTAGATATTAGAGGGAAAAGAAACTTCCCAGCGTAGAGGGCGAATGAACTTTTAATGCCTGATAATCACCCATAGTGATATCCGTGTTAAACATTCTGCCTGCCTCTGCTTTGACATCCTGCTTGCCTCAGCCTTAATAAAATGATGTAAGTGTTCCTTCTCCCTGGCTACAGTTATAGAAAGTGGGAAAAATCAAACCTCGTTGGATTACCTCTCTTGGTACCCCTCCTAAATTGTAGGAGTCTCTGGCCTTCTTCCTTTCTTTTATGTTCGAATAAAATCTGCTTGGGTCTTACCATTTTCTTCTCATCTCTTGCTTCTAACATTCAGTGACCAGAAACAAGAATCTTTTCTCGGTGACATTGACTAGGAAGCATCAGGCAGGGGTTGCTCCAGGTGCGGGGTAGGAGGAGTAGATGGAACTGCGGCCTCGCGCGCATTCAGCCTTTCACTTCTCCTCTCCAATGAACTGGATGAAGCTCTTCACGCACCAGCCTCTGAGCTATGATATTTCCCCACTTTTCCTAGTTCATCCTTGCTTCTGCAGGCCTCAGTCCCTCTCTGTTACTCTATGTGGATTTCTGAAATCTTTGGGATTAAGGTGGTGGGTGACTCCTAAGAGAGAATTTGGGATATACCTGAGCATCTGTGATGGTCTGTTGGGAGCATCTCTGGGAAGAACCATAGTCCACAGGGTGGGGATTTGTTAGACCGGAGTCTGTTTGCAGTAACTATAGCTCAAAATGCTGAGTGTCTCCAAACAAAACAAATACTGGAGTGCATGCTTTGAGTTCAAGAAATCCCAGGAGCACTGAGCCAGGAGTAGCTTCTGAACACAACCAGCTGGGCCTCCCAAACGAAAATATATCAAAATAATACTCAAAGTAGATATTTGAACTTTTCCTTTTATTTGTCAGAGCAGAAGGAAGTAAGTTTGATCACTTGGAAGCATCCAAGAGCATATTTTATTATTCTTCCTTGCATAGTTTCCATTCTGTAAAGCCAGAATCATTGTAAATATAGTCTGTTTGACTAATTGAGTCTGTTTAATTGAGTACAGTCAGGATAAGTTAGGCTCCTTTATCTATCAAAATACTCTTGCAATGTGGTTTTTATTCAAAGATAATCTCTTGATTTTATAGAGAAACGAAAAAATTAAAGATAATTTATTGGGAGAATGAACAATTTTAGAAAGTATAATGTGGTGAGAAGCATAAAACTAGAAGAAAAATATGTCTAATGTCAAAATGTACGGTTTAAATCTGGCTTCTTGAAACTTGACATATATAAGCATGCAGAAAATTTAATGTGTAAAGGTGAGTGAGGTGAAAGAACTGATCTTCTCCTTCCCTCCCTCCCTCCCTCCCTCCCTCCCTCCCTCCCTCCCTCCTTCCCTCTCTTCTTCCCTTCCTTTCTTCCTCTTCACATCCTGCTGTACTTAGAGGGATTCCTCCTGGTTCTCTCAGGGATCACTCCTAGTGGGGCTCAAGAGAGCCCATATGGGGTGATGGGCATCCAACCCCATTTGACTGTGTGCAAGGCAATTTCCTTACCCACTGGACTAAAACTGTGGTTCTGAAAGACCATTTTCGACTCTAACTTTTAACTGCACCATTATGACCCCAAAGCACTAATCTTTGGGTCATGACCTTGAGGTCTTCAATCGTTTTCTCAAATATTCTGGGATTATTGATGAAATGGCCTAAAGGTGGCATGGCCTTCAGCAAGGGACCATGGGAAATCAAAGCCCAGGGCCTCATCTGCCCAGAGCTATGGCAGCAGAACGGCTTCTTTGTGTTTGGAAGCCTTTCCAGAGGAGCTCATTTAAACGTCATCAGGAGGGGTAACTGAGCATCTAGAATCTTATTAGCTGCCATAAACAATTTAACAGAGATTAGCTTCTCAAATTTATTGTGAAGATGAGGTGATTTGGTCTCTGCATCTGTCACTGAATGACTGCCAGTTTTCTTGTCCTCAACATTACATAGATGTCTGAATAAAGATGAGAATTTGGTCTACCAGGAAAGAAAGGGGCACTTGTAAACAATGATCAATACTGTTCTACATAATTCTAATTTATAAGGAAGGGTAGGAAAATAATTTCTATAATATTTGTAGTTTGGCGGAGGAGATCTCTAGTAGGCTTAGAAAAATGGTTCATGTGCTATGGAAATATATTTTTATGACAAAGTGTTTATTCTTTCAAAGAGGTCAGAAAGTATTTTATATAAAATCTGTACAAATACACTTCAAGAATAATACAGTTAGAACAAAATAATCGAGTTCAGATAATTATAGATAAAATAAGAATTGCCTACTTTAGGCTTGCTCTTCAAGCTCATGTTCGGCCTTGTATACATCATGCTTGCTTGTCTCTATCTCTTTGCTTTTTCCACTCTGGAGTACACTTGTTTTCTCTTCAATATGTGCTTTCTCTCTTTCTCTCCCCTCAGATCTTCCTATGTAGGTTTCAATAAAAACTATATTGTTTCACAAAAAAAAACTTTCCCTTTTAATATTAAAGCACTGATACATAAGTATAAGAGAAATCACACAGCGATTAGCATTTAGATATTAAATAATATCAGCAGAAAGAGCAGAAATAGGAAAATAGAAAGAAGGAGGAGTAACTGCAAGAAGAACACAATCTTTCTTCAGATCAGAGCTTTTTAAATTCTTTCTGTCCCTTGCTCCCTTTTGACCAAGAAATGCATCAGGGGTGAGCGCTGCCTGAATATCTCAGGGTCACTGAGTTGTTGTTTTTGAATTAATCTTTGGTCATTGCAAGTTCAGAATATTTTGCACCACCCCTTTCAATGGTACAAAACCATATAGGGCTGCAACTCACAGTTTCACAAGGTAGGCCTTAGTGTTGGAAAGCCATCTCGTTTTTAATGGCAATGAGTTGGTAGATAATACCAGATATAACAACTATATTACTATAATTGGAACTTTGTATGGAGTTGGGAAATGTGTATTTGCCCAATTGGAATGCCTTGATGGAGTTTTTTCTGTTAATAATGAGGACACTGATAATGCAGCAGTTGGTGGGGATGATAAACATTTAAAATATTAATACTAAGCTCCCACAGAGCCAGGATCCAGAGACACACAAATGAACCTCAGACCTGAACAACTAGCTGCAGAAATAGCCCTGGACTTTGTAATTGGCCATTTCCACTGGGCTGCTCCAGACTCGGGCAGGTGCTGTCCCTCCACCTGCCATCTAGGAGCCCCGGCACCCGCCATTTTCTAGAAGTCAGTGAAAAGCTCCAGGTACAAGTGTTGGTGGCACCAAACGCCAGGCCTCATGGGACAGGGGAGGAGTGGGCCCTTCTCCTTCCCCCTGCCTCAATGGGACTCCAAGATGATGCCACACCCAGCCACCGTTTAATTAAGCTCCCACACGGCCATGATCCAGAGACACACAAACAAACCTTGGACCCAAGCAACTTGCTGCAGCAATCTCTTCAAACCCTAATTTTTACAATTTTAGAATTCCTAGAGCATGTGTCCTCTCTTGTGGCCGAGCAAGTTTATATTATATCCATAACAAGCAATACAAAACACATAGTCTAGCATTGCATGGCAGGTATAGTCTAGCATTGCATTTTTGGCAGGTATAGTCTAGCATTGCATTTTTGGCATTTTTGGTCTCGAAATAACGAAGATAACTAAAGTAGAGAAAGGGAGTATTGTGCAAATTGTCTGCCACACAGGCAGGGGAAGGTCTGGAATGGGGGAGGTTATTGGGGATGTTGGTAGTGGAAAATGTGCAACGGTTAAAGGATGGGTTTTTGATAACTGTGTGATCGAAACTCAAACATGAAAGCTTTGTTACTGTAACTCATGGTGAATCAATAAAAAAAAAGAGACAACACAAAACATCAAAAAAAAAAAAACCAAAACAAAACCTCCTCATGTACTTGAATTTCCAAGTGAAAAAGTTTGTTAATAATTTTAAATAAACTATTTCTTTACTGCAAAAAATAAATACAATGCTAATATTCTGTGAATGCATTGGATTTAAGAGAATCAACATTTCAAGAATATAAAAAAATAAGTAAAGGGAAGAATAGAAAGAGTAAACATTAAGAAGAGCTATATTAAAAAATAACTTTGCAATTAAAGTTACATGGCAACCAGGTCAAATGAGAATGGATTGTGGGAATATGGAAAGTTTTTACTTTTCATAGAAAATTTACAAGTTGCAAGTGTCATATCTCTGCAACATAACAGAGAGCAAATAGCTGATGATGTAGTGAAGTGAAAATACCCTTAAAGAGAAACCCTTGATTATGAAAAGAGATCTCCAAGCCTACTCGGATTTGGGCCGAGCATCCTCCACCCAGATCCTCCAAATTCCAGTAGGCGGGGTCACACCCACCAACTGGCCCCCTGGCGCCGTGTAATCCCATCAGCGGCCAAGACTCAGAGAATATAAAAACCAGCTCCCGGACATCCTATTATGACATCTTATTATCTCATTCCTACTTTGGACAAACTGGCAGGCTACCGAATGTAGCCTGCCCACATGGCAGAGTCTGGCATACTCCCCGTGGCGTACCCAATATGCCAAATACCAGTAACAATGATGGGTCTCATTCTCCTAAAGAGCCTTGAATATAATCTTAGGGCTAGGATGAAGGAGACGTTACTGGGGCCTGCTCGAGGCAATCGACGATTAACAGGATGATTTGTGATTTGTGATTTGTGATGAAAAGAAAGATATTTGTGTACAATATAGGTTTGGGCTTTAGATCAAGGATCAGTATTTCTTCTACTAAAGTAGAAGAGAAAGAAAAGCATATGATTTTGGACACACCAGATAGCTTAGTGGACTTAATCTTTGTGAGTTCGTGGAGTTCGGGTTCTACTTGTGTTCTCAGTGAAATGAGGAGCAGCTGGGAGTTTGGTGAGAAAAGCCATTGCCATGTAAAGAAAGTAAAAAGGGGAAGAATTGATCAAATCATCACTTTCTCAAGTAGCAACAGTTCACATAGGTTTCATAATTCTGCATTTAAATGAGGAACAAGTACAAGGCCTGACTTTTTTTTTTTTGCCACCATTAGTTGCTTGACATAGGTGACAAACTGTAAAGGCTCTAGTTCACTAGGGTTGAAATTAACATTGTTAATCCATGGCTGAGAGGACCGGGTATCTAAGAGAGTACTTAGCAGAGTCTAGAAAGTGAAAGATTCTTTAAAAATATTTTTAAATTGAATCACTGTGAGATAGAACATTATAAAACTGTTCATGATTGCGTTTCAGTCATACAATGTTCTAACAGCCGTCCCTCCACCAGTGTCATTTTCCAGCACCAGTGTCCCAAATTTCCCTCCTACCCCTCCAAGCCACTCCAGCCTGCCTCTATGGCAGATACCTCTCTTCTCTTACTCTCTCTTTACATAAATATTTTGGAGATGAAGCTTTATGTATATAAATGTCACTGTCCTCCCATTGTTCATCCATATTCTCGAGCGGGCTCAGTAATGTCTCCATCGTGAGACTTTGTTGTTACTGTGTTTGGCATATTGAATACATCACAGGTAGCTTCCAGGCTTTACCGTGAGGGCGAGAAGTATCTTGGTAGCTTGCTGGCTGGCCTCTGAACTATATATATATATATATATATAAAATAAGTAAAGTAAGTAAAGGCCCTCCCGTTGATCTTCAATTTGCTCGAGCGGGTCCAGTAACGTCTCCATTGGAGACTTTGTTGTTACTGTGTTTGGCATATCGAATACCTCACGGGGAGCTTTCCAGGCTCTGCTGTGCGGGCGAGATACTCTCGGTAGCTTGCTGGGCTCTCTGAGAGGGGCGGAGGAATCGAACTCGGGTCGGCCATGTTGGCTGAGTGCAAGGCAAATGCCCTACCGCTGTGCTATTGCTCCAGCCCATACTTATATATATAATATAAACTAAATATATATATATTTCTTTTGATATTTTGACTCCTTTATCTCCCAGTACTTTCCAAACACCTGTTTTGCAGAATATGTATTTTCTAGATTGACTATATTTCTTGCTAATTTTATTATTATTATTTAATTTTTAATAGTGAAACACCATGAGGTACAGTTGTAGACTTACAAATTTTTGTACTTGAGTTTCAGTTATACAATGACCGAGTACCCACCCCTCCACCAATGCCCATTTTCCACCACCACGGGTCCAAGTATCCCACCCACCTCCCATTCCCCTATCCCACCCTTCCTCTGTGGCAGGGCATTCCCTTTTGTTCTCTCTCTCGTTTTGGGTGTTGTGGTTTGCAAAAAGAGGCATTGAGTGGCAATCATGTCGGTCTATAGTCTACTTTCAGCATGCTTCTCCCGTCCTGGGAGGATCCTCCCCAAACGCTTTATTTGGTGCTCCCTTCTCTATCTGAGCTGCCTTTTTCCCTTGCATGTGTGGCTCGCCTCTAAACCATGGAGTGAACCTCCTGGTACTTATCTCGGCTATTCTTGGGAGATGAAGCTTTGTTTATCTTCAAAGCAATATTTGTGTGATACTCCTGATTATAACTTTCTATGATAATTGAAATTCTATTTGGAGGGAAACAGGTTGGACCACATTTGACAATGGTCAGGGGCTACTCCTGTACCTAGGGTTCACCATTGGTGGTACTGAGATTATATGTAGCACTGGGAATTAAACTGGGGTTGGTCATGCACAGGGTACCTTAATCCCTTATTATCCCTAGTGTCCTGTGGACATTCTATTTTGTTTCTAATAGTGTTGTTGGGAATGTAGCTCAGTTGATGTATGAGATCCTGGGATTAATCCTGGCACTAATAAATAAATAAATAAAGGTGAGGGGAGAAAAATAAATTAAACATAAAGAAAATGCATATTATGTTCAATATATTATGATTAGTTTCTTAGAATTTGGGTTAAATCTTGCTATTGATACAATTTCCTTTTTTCTCTTCCTCATCACTAGTATTCTGCCAATATTCCTAAACAGCGTATATGATGCACGTTTGCCCCCTTGTGGAATATTATGGAACTGTCATGATGATTTGTTACTTGTTTTTAATAAGGGAAAAGGCATATATTGCTAGGCAAGGGTTATAATTTTTGAAAGAAGCTTTGAGAGTAACCCAAAGAAATTAAAGTAGAAGAACGTTTATTATACTTTTAGTAGTTTAAGACTCGTAATTATGACAAAATCTCTTTAACCTCGTTGGGAAGAAGATGGGAATCAGTAAAAATATGATGTGTGTGTGTGTGTGTGTGTGTGTGTGTGTGTGTGTGTAGTGGAAGAGTGTCTGAACACATCTAGTGTCTTGGGGTCAACACTAGGACATACCTAGAGGATCATCAGTGCTGGGATTGAATCTGGGTAGGTTTCATGCAATGTAAGTTACTTACTTCCTAGACTCTATCTCCAACCCATGATATTCTTTTTAAATATACAAACACAGAATTATGAAAAAGGTATAGTTTCACCTTGTTTAAATTTTGAAAGGCTTACTATTTGCACCTTAAGTGAAAAGAACGAGATGACTTTTCTAAAATTATTTTAAGATTAGGTTAATATGAATATAAGTATAATTATATAGAACAAAAGGGAATGCCCTGCCACAGAGGAAGGGTGGGATAGGGGAATGGGGGGTGGGAGGGATACTTGGACCCGTGGTGGTGGAAAATGGGCACTGGTGGAGGGGTGGGTACTCGGTCATTGTATAACTGAAACTTAATTTATGCCTTGGATTTATCTTGCTACATAGTTAGACAAATAATGAAAAACCCATTCTTGAGAGTATGTGAATATTAATGAGTCTAACCTTTTATTATAATTTTCTATAACATACTAGAAAAATGTTTTCAAAGTGTTCAGGTAGTTATGACTTGTCTTCTAGCAAGCAGAGAGTGTCTCCTAACAATCATATTATTATGTTCACATCTTCAGTAATTGGAAAAAGAATTATTGAGCACTTACTATGTACTTGGAGCTAATTTAGATTTTGGGAATAAGACCAATTTTATTTTATTTTATTTTATTTTTTTCCTTAAATTTTTATTAGTGAAACACCATGAGGTACAGTTGTAGACCTACAATTTTTTGTGCTTGGGTTTCAGTTATACAATGATCAATTACCCATCCCTCCACCAGTGCTCATTCTCCACAATCACTGATCTCAGTATCCCTCCAACCCCCCACACCCCCCATCCCACCCTACCTCTGTGGTAGGGCATTCCCTTTTGTTATCTATCTCCTTTTGAGTGCTGTTGTTTGCAAAAGAGACATTGAGTAGCAATCATGTTCGAGACCGATTTTATTTTTTAAAAGACTAATATAGAGAACAAAATTACAATAAGAGTTATACATTTTATTACAGATATTTGGATGTGACAGAAATGTCACTGTCACTGTCCTCCCATTGTTCATCGATTTGCTTGAGCGGGTCCAGTAACATTGTGAGACTTGTCACTGTGTTTGGCATATAGAATATATATGCTGTGTTTGGCATATAGAATACGTCACGGGAAGCTTGCCAGGCTTTGCTGTGTGAGATACTCTTGGTAACTTGCTGGGCTCTCCAAGAGGGGCGGAGGAATCGAACTTGGATTAGCCGTGTGGGTCGCGTGCAAGGCAAACGCCCTACCCACTGTGCTATCGCTCCAGCCCAACAGAAATGTAAGCAACTTATTTTAAGTTCATTCTAGAGGATTAGTTCAGAAGGAACAGACCTCAACTGTCTCATAGATCCTTAACAATTAAGCGAGAACTAGAGTGGAATTAAAACACTATATAGCCTTGTAAAGCAAATATACATAGACATGATCTTTTGTCTGGTTCACTCATTCTTCAGGGATAATAAAGTTAGTTTCGGTAGTTTGATCATCATCTTCATCATAATAATATTTCTCATCATGCAGTCAAATGAAATGTTTAGATGTAGTGCTAAGTATTTTATATAATCTACTTAGAGTTAATATAATTTTAATTTTATGCAGATGAAAGTTTAGAGACATTCAGTTGTTTATTCAAATGTAGGTCTGTTATTGTTCTTTTGCTTTGTTTTGTTTTGTTCTCTTTGGGGGCCACACCCAGTGACACTCATGGCTTATTCTAGGCTCTATATTCAGGGACCATTTCAAGAGGGCGCAGAGAGATAATACAGGGGTTAAGGCTCTTGACTTGCATGTGATCAGCTCCAGTTACATCTTTGTCCCAGTATGTCTCTCTGAGCACCACTGGGAATGAGCTGAGAGCCAGAACTAGCCCCTAAGCCACTGGATTTGGCCCCAAGAACAAAACAAACAAAATGAAACATTTGCCTGTTAGTTGCTGAATATAAATCTGAAATTTGAGGCATTGAATTATTAGGTATTGGAAATGTTATGTCTGTCTTTTTAACATAAAATAGTAAAGAAGCCCTTACAGTTTTAAGATCCTACACTTCACACATACTATGCTAGAGTGTGGCCAGGGAAGTGAAATGACTGGAATCTGAAATGCATGCCATAGATGAAGGAACTAGGGTTACTCAGGAAAGAAGACGAGAAGGCATCTCAGCACTGGCTCTAAATCATTTTAGGAATTTTCTATTTATAAAATGGGTCAAACGTTTCATAGGAAAGATTCCAGATCCATTAACAAAGATTTTAGATCAACTAATAAAGGTTATGGTCAAAACAACAAACATTTTAGCAAGTAAAATCACTTGACAATAAGATAAACTACTTTTTAAAATCAAGCCACAGAAGAGTTTTAGCAGATGTTGAAGTTAAGAATTTGGAAAAGTAATCACAAAGGGACTTTGTAGTGAGAGAATTTTTTAATTTCATGGCTTTCCAAGTCCTCATAGATTTTTGTATAGCTCATGCATTCCATTCATTGTGATATTGAATTATGTCTTTATATAAGCATTCAAAATTAGTTTTTTCCCCCACTGATTTCATAATTTTTGTAAACCAAAAAGATTTCCTTCACAAGGAAATGAAAAAGAGTTTTAGAAATAATGTACTAAAAAGACTCATCAAATAGCATCTTGGGGTGTTCAGTGGTGACGTTTTGCTTTACTTGAACATTCATGCTTAAACCTTGGCACCGTCCCACATGCCGAGTGTAATCCAGGAGATACTACCCTGGAAATATCAGGGCCATAACACATAATTCACAAACACGTGAAAAAATACCCAAGGCCCCACCTGTGTCACCTCACACCAGCAGGAATAATCCATATGAAAAATATGGGAAACAATAAATGTTGGTGAAGAGTACTGCACCACATGTGATGCGGTTCAAATAGTAGAATATCCAATCGCAGAGGAAAAAAAATATATGCATATGTATTTACATATATAATATGAAAGTTCACAAGGCTCAATCAACCTTTAACAACATGTTAGTGATATCTTATAAAAGGTCTTAATAGCCCCTGCCAAAATAGAACAATCTTCACACTCTTTCCTTTATGGATACTTTTTTGTAGCATTTTCAGCAGTTTTATATAACAAACAATACAAAATATGTTATTTCTGTTCTGCTTTGGGATAGGGATTGGGGTTTGGGATGAAAACATCCCAAATATAGGGGTGGGGAGGTGTAATGGTGATGGGATTCATGTTTGAATATTAAATGTAATCAAAGATTGTGAGCTACCACTCTTTACAATAGCCAGAATCTGGAAAAAGCCTGAGTGCCCAAGAACAGATAACTGGTTAAAGAAACTTTGGTACATTTACACAATGGAGTACTATGTAGCTATTAGAAAAGATGAAGTTATGAAATTTACATACAAGTGGTACTACATGGAAAGTATCATGTTAAGTGAAATGAGTCAGAAAGAGCGGGATAGACACAGAAAGATTGCATTCATCTGGGGAACATAAAGCAACAAAATGGGAGACTAACACCCAAGAATGGCTGAGATTAGTACCAGGAATCTTGCTCCATGACTTGGAGGCCAGCCACACGTGCTAGGGGAAAAGGAAGCTCAGATAGAGAAGAGAGCACCAAATAAAGGGTGTTGTGAGGACCCTCCCAGGGTGGGAGAAGCATGCTGAAAGTAGACTATAGACCAAACCTGATTGCCACTCAATGCCTCTCTTGCAAAACACAGTACCCAAAAGAAGAGAGAGAGAGAACAAGGGGGAATGCCCTGCCACAGAGGCAGGGTGGGATGGGGGGGGTTGGGGGTGGGAGGGATGCTGGGACCCGTGGTGGTGGAGAATGGGCACTGGTGAAAGGATGGGTACTTGATCATTGTATAACTGAAATCCAAGCGTGAAAATTTATAAGTCTATAACTGTACCTCATGGTGTTTCACTAATAAAAAAAATAAATTTTTTAAAAAAAGATTGTGAGCTACCTTATAAAATAAAAAAAAATTTAAAAATTGAAAAAAGACTTCAATAAAATAAATAAATGAGTAAAAATAAATAAAAAAATAAAAATGAAAAAAATAAATGTTGGTGAGTAAGTAGAGGAAAGGAAACATTATTGGAGGCAACATGATTTTTGTTTGTTGTTTGTTTATTTCGGGACCACACCTGGCTGTATTCAGGGCTTACTCCTGACTCTACTCTAAGGGATCACTCCTGGTGGTCCTTGGGGACCATCTGGAAAGCCAGGGATGGAAGCTGGGCGGTAGCATGCGAGACAAACACCTTACCTGCTGTACTATTTCTCAGGTCCCCAGCCGAGGACTTAAATGTCCCATCTGTAGAAATCACTATGGAGAATTCTTTAAAAAATGGAAATTCCACATGACCCAGTGATGCTAATTTTCAGCATTAATCTGAATAATATGAAAACACTGGTTTGAAAAACAAAATATCTGCACAGGGCAGGAGAGAGATAGTTCAGAGGGGAGGACACTTGCCGGGTACCCCATATGGTTCCCATACTGTGTCAGAAATGATTCTGGAGAGCAGAGACAGGAGTCAACCCTGAGCACAGGAGTGACACAGAATACACACACACACACACACACACACACACACACACACACACATTCACACACCTATTTATAATGGCAGCATTACTCACAATAGCCAAAAACATGGAATCCAATGTAATATCCTTCAACAGAAGTCTGGCTAAAAAACTGTGGAATATATATATATATATATATATATATATATATATATATTCAATGGAATATTAGTCTGCTGTACTAAACTGGCGAAAAACCTGTCACTTGGGACAAGTTGAATAGAAAACGAGGTTATTCTGCTGGGTGAACTAAGTGAAAGACAAATACTTATGGTTTCCTATATGGTTTCAATCATATAGGAAATAAAATGAACTAATGGAAACAAGCTGTAAAGAACCCCAAAACCTAACTCCAAGAGTTTACTGGAAGGAAAGTGGGGTGTCTGGGTGGCATAGGAGGAGGATTGTTTTTGGTGGCGGGGTGGAAGTAGAAGCTTACTAATGGGTACAGTAAATTGTATACACAAATGAAGGTTTTAAGCTAGATCCCTAAAATTTAGAGATTGAATAGGGCTTGCTTTGTGTGCAAAGAAAATGCATTAAAACCTATAGTATCTCTCCAAAACTTTTTGTTTGTTCCCTTTCATTGAATCTTAAGAAACTTTTTAATGGAGAGAGGGGTCAACATTTTATTTATTTATTAATATTATTTGTTTTGGGACCACATGAGGCTATATTCAGGGCTTCCTCCTGGTTCTGCTCTCAGAGTTCACTCTTGGATGTGCTCAGGGGACCACGTGGGTTGCCAGGGATAGAACTGGGATGGGCCATGGGGAAGGTAAATGTCCTTCCCCCCATAGCATCGCTCTGGCCTCAAACATTTGATGCAATTTCAGAACCAATGACATAGCTACTCTAATTTTAGAATCAAAGATTAGCTGTTTTAATTGATATCCTAATGAACAATTTTTGAATGGCTTGGAATGAGACAAATGATTCTTTATCGCTAAAAAGAGATAAAGAAACTTAATGCTGCTAGAGAGAGAGGAAGATAAAGAACACAGCAAACAGGAGTATTTGTCTTTCTGGAGAGGGATCAGATACAAGAGCTGTGCTTAGGGAAACTAAAACACACCTTCTTTTTTCTAATTTGAAAAGAAAAGATGCCCTACATTTAAATGTCTGGAGTATATCTTTCACTTCAGAATGAACCTCACTAATTATCTCAAGAGAAAGAGAATTAAAGTGACCTGAAATCAAGTCCTTTCATGGTTTTAAGTTAAACTAATTATGTGACTAAGAGGTACCTAATGGGTTCAAGAGTTATCCCGAAAAACTGGTCTTTTCATAAAAAGAATAGACTTCTAGTGAGATTTTGGCAGTAGTAGTACAGCTCTTGTGAAAAGTGCCATAACTTTTCGAGTGCTTTTCTAATTCTTTGGCACTTATGCCAAGAAAAGGTCCCTATCACACTCATAAATCAGGGGAAGTGGGGTGATGCTCAGATAGCAGAAAAAATTTTTTTTTCAAGTGATGAATTTCTTTTTTTTTTTTTAATTTTTTTCCCTTTATTTTATTTTATTTTTTTTAAAGTTGTAGATTTACAATTTTTTGTGCTTTGGTTTCAATTATACAATGATCAGATACCCATCCCTCCACCAGTGCCCATTTTCCACCACCATGGATAATATCCCTCCCACCCCCATCCCCCCATCCCCCCTGTCTCTGTGGCAGGGCAATCCCCTGTGTTCTCTTTCTCCTTTTGGGTGTTGTGGTCTGCAAAAGAGGCATTGAGTGGCAAACATGTTCAGTCCATAGTCTACTTTCGACATGCATCTCCCCTCCTGGGAGGATCCTCCAAACATCCTTTATTTGGTGCTCCCTTCTCTATCTAAACTGCCCTTTCCTCTAGGATACCCGGCTGGCCTCTAAGTTATGGAGTAATCCTCCTGGTGCTGATCTCAGCTATTCTTGGGTATTAATCTCATACTTTGTTACTTTATATCCCCCAGATGAATGCAATCTTTCTATGTCTATCCCTCTCTTTCTGACTCATTTTGCTTAGCATGATACTTTCCATATTGTACCACTTGTATGTAAATTTCATGACTTCATCTTTTCTAAGAGCTACATAGTACTCCATTGTGTAGATGTACCAAAGTTTCTTTAACCAGTCATCTGTTCTTGGGCATTCAGGTTTCTTCCAGTTTCTGGCTATTGTAAAGAGTGCTGCAATGAACAAACAAGTGCAGATGTCACTTCGACTATACTTTTTTGCCTCTCTGGGATATATTCCCAGGAGTGGTATTGCTGGGTCAAATGGGAGCTCAATTTCTAATTTTTTGAGAATCGTCCATACTGTTTTCCAGAAGGGCTGAACCAGTGGACATTCCCACCAACAGTGAAGGAGTGTCCCTTTCTCGCCACATCCACGCCAGCATCGGTTGCTTTTGTTCTTTTGAATGTGGGCCAGTCTCTGAGGTGTGAGATGGTATCTCATTGTGGTTTTGATCTGCATCTCCCTGATGATTAATGATGTGGAGCATTTTCTCATGTGCTTTTTTGCCATTCGGATTTCTTCTTTGAGAAAGTTTCTGTTCATTTCATTGCCCCATTTTTGGATGGGGTTGGATGTTTTCTTCTTGTGGAGTTTAACCAGTATTTTGTATATCCTGGATATCAACCCCTTGTCAGATGTGTATTCGGTGAATATCCTTTCCCATTCTGTAGACTGTCTTTGTATTTTGGTCACTGTTTCTTTGGAGGTGCAGAAGCTTCTTAGTTTAAGATAATCCCATTTATCTATCTCTTTTTTCACTTGCTCGGCCAGTGGTGTGGCATCTTTGAAGATACCATTAGCTTCAGTGTCATGGAGTGTTTTGCCAACTTTATCTTCAATGTACCTTATGGTTTCTGGTCTGATGTTGAGGTCTTTAATCCATTTTGATCTTACTTTTGTACATGAGGAAATGGAAAGATATCCCCTGCTCATGGGTCGGGAGACTTAACATTGTCAAAATGGCAATACTACCAAAAGCATTGTATAAATTCAATGCAATCCCTATAAGGATACCCATGACATTCTTCAAAGAAATGGAGCAAACACTCCTGAAATTTATATGGAACAATAAGCCCCCACGAATAGCCAAAGCAATTCTTGGGAAAAAGAAACTGGGAGGAATCAACCTCCCGAACTTCAAACTGTACTACAAAGCAGTAATAATTAAAACAGCATGGTACTGGAACAAAGGCAGAACTGCAGACCAATGGAACAGGGTTGAATACACTGACATCTCCCCTCAATCATATGCTCATCTAATCTTTGATAAAGGTGCAAGTAATGTGAAGTGGAGTAAGGAAAGCCTCTTTAATAAATTGTGTTGGCATCACTGGACGGCTACATGCAAAAAAATAGGCTCAGAACTCTGCCTAACACCATGTACGATAGCAGAAAATTTAAGCCAGTGGTTGAATGGCTTATCTATGTTCCCATGCTCCTGAAAAATTTGAGATTCATTTCATGAGATTCTTTATAAAAACCTCCCATAAAATTAATCATCCCCCATAGTGTCCCCATTAAAACAATTTCTTTTCCTACTCAGTCTCCAGTAGTTCATGTCAACTCCTTGTCAACTGTTTCCATAGAAACTACGAGTACATATGAAAATTCTTGGATTCTGTGTTGGGATAAAGACTTAGGGTAAAACACTATCCAAAATCATATTCTGAGGGAAGATTCCAGAGTTCTGCATCAAGGCAGAGTGGAAGGAATAATAAACTGTGGTAAGTAGGTAACATACCAGAGCCTTAAAATTGAACAATTGACTAGATGAGAAATGACTTTACTAACTGACAAGTGGAGATGACTAGAAAAAAATATCAACACCATTGAATTTTTGATGGCTTAGACTTAAAAAAGAAATCCACAAGCCTGATTTCACAGAATGTTTGGCTCCTAAACTCACACCAGCAGGAAATGAACTCTACAAGTTTCTAAGAATAATACCGCTCATTAAGCTAATGTTTAATATGACTATAGAGACTAATGGATAAGCAACTCCTTAAGGAAATAGGATTAACAGTTGCCAGGTTGGATAATAAAGGAAGTGATTTTATTTACAGATGAGAGTATGTTTGCTTTTTTTTGCACAGCAGGATATAAAAATTGCTATGGAACTTCCAAAATATGAGCTCATAACAGTATATTATGTATTTTAGAGGGCGACAACTTTAAGTGATAAATGACTGACCATAAATAGAATGTTTGTACCTCTGGAAAGAAGTGAGTTACTAAGGGATCCTGAATTATTTTATCTTTTATTTATTTATTTATTTTTGCTGGATGTAAATGTTACAAGGCTTGATGCTTGTATCTTTTAGGGAGAAAAAGAAAATGCTCTTTTTGCAGAAATAAGAATGCTTATTATATGATTGGTTAGAGATATATATATTTTTGGAAACTTTAGAATCTTTAGAATTGAAGACTGAATTCTAACTGAATTGAAGATTCACTGCTTTAATTGATACGCTCATGAACAATTTTTGAATGAATTTCTTCTCACATGTTTTCCATATGCTTTCTCACAATGTCTAGGTTAAAGATGTTTCATTTTGCTATGTTTATTTGGATGTGGACACATAACTATGTTCTTAGCTTTGCATAAACAGAAGTGATTTGCACAAGTTCTGGAATGTGTCCTTAAAGTGAGGATAATGCTTCTTCTTTTCTCTTTCACATTCAGTCCTGGTGCATTTGGTTTATGTTGGAATATGGAACATCATCTTTGATTATGAACATTAGAACTTCTTTTCCGATGTGTGTAAATAAAAGCTGAAATGGTTTATATCCTGCGTGATACCAGAGATTCTGTGCGAGATTTTTTGAATCTAAATAAATAATTAATAGATAAGAAAAATTTCTATCTTTGGAGACTATTGTTTTGGGTCTCTTATGTACAGTCCAATTTTCAGTAAAAATCTTGGACAATATTGTTCAGTGTGAAATGAGTTATCAGATTTTGGAAGACAAAGTTGTAAAGAGACATATTTTTCTAGCTTTTCCTTTTTCTCTCCTTTCTTTCTTTATTGTTTCTCTGTTAAATTACTAGACCAGCAAAATAAACACAAAAGGTAAAAACAGAAAACAAATAATTAATTTTTTGTCATACTTCTTCTGATGCTGTTTGATTATAGTTTTAGCATTATTTAAATATTTCTTGATTACTGACTCCTTTTTGAATTGTTGTAAACTTTTATTGCCTGTTAAAAAATAAGTTCTTTATTTTTATTTTTTCTTCAAAATAAACTTTATTTAAAAAATCTGAATTATGTTTATTTCACCCAGTTTTTATTTTTAATGAATTATTCATTTTTAAACAGAATAAAAATAGTATTATTTTATAAGTACAGGGCTGCTACACCTTGCCTATTACCAGAGTCCCTGGATCCCGACCACCATTATCCCCAAATCCTCATAGCCCCCCACTTCCGAATCCCTAGATCACAGTTTTATTGCCAAAATCTCAGGGTTGTTTTCTGAGACTGGGAATAATCTTAAGCCTTGCTTTGTTTCCTCAAATGAGAGAGCATCTAGTGTTTATTTCTTTCTGATTTTTACTTTACTAAATTGCTTCCTCCAATTCCATGTGAGATGCACTAACCTGCATTGCCCTTGGGTTTACCTTTCATTAGAAGGCATTTGAGTCAAGGGTTTCCTCCAAATCCTTAGTTTGCTACAATGCAATCTTCATGTTCAATTCAATTGGTCAATCATCAATCCCTGAGTTTACTGAGTTTCATCATCACTATTACTGTCATCCTGTTGTTCATTAATTTACTCGAGTGGGAGCCAGTAACGTCTCCATTCATCCCTGCCCTGAGATTTTAGCAGCCTCTCCTCACTCGTCTTTCCCCATGTTGCTGTATTGGAGGCGCTTTCAGGGTCAAGGGAATGAGACCCGTTATTGTTACTGTTTTTGGCATATCGAATATGCCACAGGGAGCTTACCAGGCTTGCCCATTACTGAATTTAAATTCAATATTTGATACAATAGATTTATGGTGTTAATGCCATGCATAGTCAATTTCAACTATAAATGCAATAAAACATAACTGCTAAAGTTTTATTTTTGTTGATTCTAAAGTTAATTATTGTTGAGGGGGGTTGGAATTTGAACTATTGCTGCATATTCTGAGAATGCACAAAGGGTTGTCTAAAATGCATCAAAGGAATAGGAGAAAGAATAAGGATAAACGAGGCTTGGTGGTTTTCTTTATTTTTCTTTTTAGCTCATACCCGGCGATGCACAGGGATTACTCCTGGCTCTGCACTCAGGAATTACACCTGGCGGTGCTCAGGAGACCACATGGGATGCTGGGAATCGAACCCGGGTTGGTCGTGTGCAAGGCAAACACTCTACCCACTGTGCTATCACTCCAGCCCTGAGGCTTGGTGGTTTTAGTATGGAAACAGGAAGTCAGCAAAGAAAGTGGGATAAATAATGCTGTTTTATAAGTAAGTGAAAATGTACTGAAATAGTTTAATAAATATTTATAAAACATTTACAAATCTAGAAGAAAGTAATAGAGTCTTTGGCATGGAGGCAAACACAAAACGAATCAAACATAACTGACTGGTTATAATAGTGGGAAACAGTTTTTTCTGATCACCACGTCTGTTTTCAGCTTTCAGAAATAGAACTATTGAGCACTGGGCTGAGAGGCATGATGGCGGACAAAGACATGTTGCTGGACTCTTCACATTTCACAAAAATGATTAAGAAGAAGTCAACCAAAGACCCTACAAAGGATGAGTGTGTAAAGGAGAACTGCCCTCACAGGGAGAGGGGCAGAAGACTTTGATAGAGCATGACTAATTCTGAAGAACATCTCTCAGGGTGCCTGTTGGGTGCTATGGCTGTGAGAGGGGTGTGCCCGGAAGCATGGTCTGGCATAGAATGGTGGTTTTATTCTAGAGAGGCTGGTGAGCAGAACTCCAGGGCCGAGTGATGGGGGAGTGAACAGAGATGTAGGGACAGTGACATCACATCTCTCTCTTTGTCCATGGTTCCCAGGTTCTTCAATAATTTTGAGAATGACAAGATAGAAGAATATAGATGCTCAGATTCAGATTTGGAAATAAAAGAGTTCGTTGCAAAATAGTAAAGAAAGAAACTCCAAAAGAGGAACAATATAGGATAAAGTATAGAGAGTCTGGCAGGCTATGGAGAGTATCTCGCCTGCACGGCAAAACCTGGCAAGCTACCCGTGATGTATTCGATATGCCAAACACAGTTACAAGAAGTCTCATGTTGGAGTCATTAGTGGGCCTGCTCGAGCAAATTGATGAACAATGGGAGGACAGTGACAGTGACAGTGAAAGTATAGTTCTTTGTGTGTGCGTGAGTGTGTGTGTGTTTAAACAGGAAAACTAGATATTTGTGTTACTTACCAAATAATTCGTTTGTTACTAACAATGCCAGGATTCCCATTTGGCTACTCCCTTGTTAGGGCCTTTTACCTAATCTACCTGACCATTCCCTAGCTATTACCTGTTATCTTAGTCTCCTGTGAGCCCAAGGTCTGGTGGAGAATTTATGGTCCTGGGGAAATCCTTTATATGATCTGAAGGAGCAATAGCACAGCGGTGGGGCATTTGCCTTGAGTGCAGCCGGCCTGGCCGAGCTGGGTTCGATTCCTTTGCCCCTCTCGAAGATCCCAGCAAGCTACCGAGAGTATCTCGCCCACAGGGCAAAGCCTGGCAAGCTACCCGTGATGTATTCAATACGCCAAACACAGTAACAACAAGTCTCACAATGGAGATGTTACTGGGCCCGCTCGAGCAAATCGATGAACAACAGGAGGACAGTGTTTGTTTGCTTTGTTTTGTGGGGAAATTGTTAACTTAAACAAAATATAGTCTGGGGATAGTTAAAATGAAACTGCTTCGAAAAGGGAATGCCCTGCCAAAAAGGCGGGGTGGTGGTGTAGAGGGGATGGGGTGGGGGTGGTAGGAAGGATGCTGGGACCATTGTTGGTAGACAATGGGCACTGGTGGAGGGATGGGTGCTCATCATTGTATGACTGAAACGCAAGCACGAAAGTTTGAAAGTCTGTAACTACACGGTGATGCACTAATAAAAATTTTCACTGTCACTGTCCTCCCGTTGTTCATAGATTTGCTCGAGCGGACCCAGTAACGTCTCCATTGTGAGACTTGTTGTTACTGTGTTTAGCATATCGAATACGTCACGGGGAGCTTGCCAGGCTCTGCCATGCGGGCGAGATACTCTCGGTAGCTTGCCAGGCTCTCTGAGAGGGTCGGAGGAATCGAACTCGAGTCGGCCATGTTGGCTGTGTGCAAGGCAAACGCCCTACCGCTGTGCTAAAAAATTTTAAAAAATAATAATAAAAAAACAGAAAAGAAATTGAAGGCAACATCAGATCCCGCGGCAACAAAGCTGAAGGGATCCGGGAACTCTCTCGTCACTCAACCAGAATAGTAACAGTGAAGGTGAAGGACTAAAGCACACTGGTCACAATGGTAAAGCAACGCAAAAGCCCACCAAACTTTCTTATTGAAGAGGCAAGCCCAGAAGACACCAACAGTATTGTAGTATTAGACAACCTCTCTGACAAGGAATTCAGAAGGGAGCTAGTTAGGATGCTTAGGGAACTAAAAGAAAAAATGGAAAGCAATGCCAATAAAAGACAAGAGGATTTGAAGGCAGAAATGAGAAAAATGCAATCGGAAATGTCGGACCTGAAAACCCTGGTAGGCGAATTGAAAACCTCAGTGGAAGGCCTCAGAAGCAGAGTAACAGCTGCTGAGAACAGAATCAGTGAGCTTGAAGATGAAGTTCAGAGACTTGCCAGAAAAGAGCAGAAAATGGAAAAGAGACTCACAGTTCGGGAACAGATGGCAAGAGAAGATCGTGATGAAGCCAAAAGGGGTAACATAAAAATTATTGGAGTCCCAGAGGGACAGGAAGAAAACCCTGATGAAGAAGAAACTGTCAAAGACATCATTGCTACAACATTTCCAGAGCTGAAGAAAACTTGTGACCACATTCAGGAGGCCCGAAGGGTACCAGCTAGAAGAAATCCGAACAAAAATACCCCAAGACACATCCTGATCAAAATGACCAAAACTTTAGACAGAGACAAAATTCTGAAAGCAGCAAGATCGAAAAAAGAAATCTCTTACAAAGGAGCATCCTTAAAATTCACAGCTGATTTTTCTGATGAAACCCTCAGGGCCCGAAAACAGTGGTGGGACATAGTGAGAAAACTCAATGCAATAAATGCCTCTCCAAAAATACTTTACCCAGCGAGACTCTCATTCATAATAGAAGGAACAACACACAGTTTCACAGACAAACAACAGCTCAGGAACTTCATAGACTCAAGACCATGGTTACAAGTACAACTAAATGGGCTACTTTAAGACAGGACAGGCCCCTCAAATACACCTAATTTCAACAGAACAATGGGACAAAATCCCATAACAGTAATCTCTCTCAATGTCAATGGGCCAAACGCACCAATTAAAAGACACAGAGTGGCTGGATGGATTAGAAAATTGAACCCAACATTCTGCTGCCTGCAAGAAACACACCTTAATAGTCAAAGCAAACACAGACTCAGAGTCAAAGGCTGGAAAACAATCCTACAGGCAAACAGCTCCCATAAAAAAGCTGGGGTAGCCACCTTAATATCAGACCACATCGATTTCAGAGTGAAGAAGGTCATAAGAGACAGTGAAGGCCATTTCTTAGTGATCAAAGGTTCTGTACAACAGGAAGAACTTACAATAATAAATGTATATGCACCTAATGAGAGACCAGCAAAGTACTTAAAACAACTACTCATAGTTTTGGAAAAAGACATCAATAGCAACACAATACTAGTGGGAGACTTCAACACCGCTTTGTCACCTCTGGATAGATCAACCAGACTCAAACTTAGCAAGGACATACTTAATCTGAGGGAAATAATGGAAGAAAGGGACTTAGTAGATATATACAGGACACTTCATCCTCAAAAGGCTGAATACACATTCTTCTCAAGCGTACATGGAACATTCTCCAAGATAGACCACATGCTGAGCAACAAAACATATCTCCATAAAATTAAGAAGATAGAGATTGTATCAACAATCTTCTCAGACCACAATGCACTTAAATTAGAAGTAAATCACACACAAAAACAGAAAACTAAATCAAACACCTGGAAATTAAACAGTGCGCTATTAAACGAGTGACTTAGAATGGAAATCAAAGAGGAAATCAAAAGATTCCTAGAAACAAATGAAAATGAGGACACGAGTTACCAAAACTTATGGGACACAGCAAAAGCTGTCTTAAGAGGAAAGTTTATAGCTCTACAAGCATTCCTCAGAAAGGAGGAGCGAGCCCACATAAATAAACTAACCTCACAGCTTAAGAGCTTGGAGAAGGACCAACAAAAGGAGCACAACCCGAACAGGAGGAAGGAAATAATAAAACTCAGAGCAGAGATTAACGAGATGGAAACCCAAAAAACAATCCGAAAGATCAATGAAACCAAGAGCTGGTTCTTTGAGAAAATTAACAAGATCGATAAGCCTCTAGCAAAACTCACAAAGAAGGGGAGAGAGAAAACCCTAATAAACCGAATCAGAAATGAAAAGGGGGTTATCACAACAGAAACTACAGAAATTCAAAGGATCCTCAGGGAGTACTTTGAGAAGCTTTATGCCACGGAACATCAAAACCTCGAGGAAATGGATAAATTCCTAGACTCCTACAGACTCCCAAGGCTGAACCAAGAAGACCTGGAATACCTGAACAGACCTATCACCATCAAGGAAATTGAAATGGTAATAAAACGTCTCCCCAAGCACAAAAGCCCTGGCCCGGATGGATTCACTAGTGAATTCTTCCAAATCTTTAAAGAAGACTTACTCCCAATCCTCTTTAAGCTTTTCCACGAAATTGAAATATCAAAAACACTTCCGAATAGTTTCTACGAAGCGAATATCACACTGATACCAAAAGCAGACAGAGATACCACAAAGAAAGAGAATTACAGGCCGATATCCCTGATGAACACAGATGCAAAGATCCTCAACAAACTACTAGCAAATAGAATCCAACTACTCATCAAAAAGATCATACACCATGACCAAGTAGGATTCATCCCAGGGATGCAAGGATGGTTCAACATTCGGAAATTAATCAACATAATCCACCATATCAACAAAAGAAAAGATAAAAAGCATATGATCATATCAATAGATGCAGAGAAAGCATTTGACAACGTCCAGCACCCCTTTATGATGAAAACCCTAGCCAAAATGGGTATAGAGGGGACTTTCCTCAACATAGTTAAAGCCATCTACCACAAGCCTACAGCAAGCATCATCCTCAATGGGGAAAAACTGAGAGCCTTCCCTCTAAGATCAGGGACGAGACAAGGATGCCCACTCTCTCCACTGCTGTTCAATATAGTACTGGAAGTACTTGCAATAGCGATTAGGCAAGAAAAAGATATTAAGGGCATTCAGGTAGGAAAGGAAGAAATCAAGCTCTCACTATTCGCAGATGATATGTTACTATACTTAGAGAACCCAATAACCTCCACCAAAAAACTCCTAGAAACAATAGACTTGTATAGTAAAGTTGCAGGCTCTAAAATCAATACCCAAAAGTCCATGGCTTTCCTATACGCAAACAGTGAGAGAGAAGAAAGCAACATGAAAAAAACAATCCCGTTCACAATTGTGCCCCAGAAAATCAAGTACCTAGAAATCAGCTTAACTAAGGAAGTAAAGGACCTGTACAAAGAAAACTACAAAACGCTACTTCAGGAAATAAAAGAGGACATGAGGAAATGGAAAGATATCCCCTGCTCATGGGTCGGGAGACTTAACATTGTCAAAATGGCAATACTACCGAAAGCATTGTATAAATTCAATGCAATCCCTATAAGGATACCCATGACATTCTTCAAAGAAATGGAGCAAACACTCCTGAAATTTATATGGAACAATAAGCCCCCACGAATAGCTAAAGCAATTCTTGGGAAAAAGAAAATGGGAGGAATCAACCTCCCTAACTTCAAACTCTACTACAAAGCAGTAATAATTAAAACAGCGTGGTACTGGAACAAAAGCAGAACTGCAGACCAATGGAACAGGGTTGAATACACTGACATCTCCCCTCAATCATATGATCATCTAATCTTTGATAAAGGTGCAAGAAATGTGAAGTGTAGTATGGAAAGCCTCTTTAACAAATTGTGCTGGCATCACTGGACGGCTACATGCAAAAAATGGGCTCAGAACTCTGCCTAACACCATGTACAAAAATAAGATCAAAATGGATTAAAGACCTCAATATCAGACCAGACACCATAAGGTACATTGAAGACAAAGTTGGCAAAACCCTCCATGACATTGAGGCTAATGGTACTTTCAAAGATGCCACACCACTGGCCAAGCAAGTAAAAACAGAGATAGATAAATGGGACTATCTTAAACTAAGAAGCTTCTGCACCTCCAAAGAAACAGTGACCAAAATACAAAGACAGTCTACAGAATGGGAAAGGATATTCACCGAATACACATCTGACAAGGGGTTGATATCCAGGATATACAAAATACTGGTGGAACTCCGCAAGAAGAAAACATCCAACCCCATCAAAAAATGGGGCAATGAAATGAACAGAAACTTTCTCAAAGAAGAAATCCGAATGGTAAAAAAGCACATGAGAAAATGCTCCACATCATTAATCATCAGGGAGATGCAGATCAAAACCACAACGAGATACCATCTCACACCTCAGAGACTGGCCCACATTCAAAAGAACAAAAGCAACCGATGCTGGCGCGGATGTGGCGAGAAAGGGACACTCCTTCACTGTTGGTGGGAATGTCGACTAGTTCAGCCCTTTTGGAAAACAGTATGGACGTTTCTCAAAAAATTAGAAATTGAGCTCCCATTTGACCCAGCGATACCACTCCTGGGAATATACCCCAGAGAGGCAAAAATGTGTAGTCGAAGTGACATCTGCACTTGTTTGTTCATTGCAGCACTCTTTACAATAGCCAGAAACTGGAAGAAACCTGAGTGCCCAAGAACAGATGACTGGTTAAAGAAACTCTGGTACATCTACACAATGGAGTACTATGTAGCTGTTAGAAAAGATGAAGTCATGAAATTTACATACAAGTGGTACAATATGGAAATTATCATGCTAAGCGAAATGAGTCAGAAAGAGAGGGATAGACATAGAAAAATTGCATTCATCTGGGGGATATAAAGCAACAAAATATGAGATCAATACCTAAGAATAGCTGAGATCAACACCAGGAGGATTACTCCATAACTTAGAGGCCAGCCGGATATTCTAGGGGAATGGGCAGTTCAGATAGAGAAGGGAACACCAAATGAAAGGTGTTTGGAGGATCCTCCCAGGAGGGGAAATGTATGTTGAAAGTAGACTATGGACTGAACATGATTGCCACTCAATGCCTCTTTTGCAGACCACAACACCCAAAAGGAGAGAGAGAACAAAGGGGAATGCCCTGCCACAGAGGCAGGGTGGGAGGAGGGGTGGGGGAAATGGGCACTGGTGGAGGGATGGGTATTTGATCATTGTATGACCGAAACTCAGGCACAAAGATTTGTAAATCTACAACTGTGCCTCATGGTGCTTCACTAATAAAAAAAAAAAGAAATTTAAGCTGCTCCAGCAGCTGGCAAGGGGAAATGAAGGCTTCCTCTTTCATGAGAAATTTCTAACAGGAAACAAACATATAAGTGCCAGAATTGAAGAGGGGAATAAGCATCTTTCTTCTGGAGGTGTCTGGTATAGTAAGATGGGTTCAGTGATGCTGACACGCCTCTGGTGTAGGGTGGGGAGTGACTTTGATCTGTGGTACAGGCAGAAAGCTTTCAAAGGAGGGGTGAGTTGTGGCTCTCCTCCTTTATGCATCTAGCCTTAGGCTATGGAGAATATCTCTTCTGCCCAAGGTGCCACCACTGGAATTGTATTCACAAGAAGCTGATTTGCTTTCAACAACAACATTGCAAACCATATTCCTTAAAGGAAAAATAAAACGAAAAAGGGGACTGCCCTTTGTGATTTGGTAATTTGTGATTACTCAAGAAATTAAAAAAAATCCTAGATTCAATAAATTAAAAAAAAAGAGCTTATTTAAGTGGTTTTCTACTCCTGGTCTAAGGACCAATACTGGTCAACAAGAGTCAAAAGGTTGAAACTATTTACCCAGTCACCTGAATTGGATAGCTTCTGAATGAGATATTTTTTAAATGATCATTTTAATGTATTAGAGTTAAAATTTTAATTTTGAAAATTATTTTAACCTATTACAGTTTTTATTATTTGAATGTACTATATTTTAATGTATTATGGTACTTACAGTGGTGTTGACATTTCTGGTCTTGATGTGTTTAGTTACTTCATCCCAGCACCAGCAAAGAGCCCAGTCCATGAGTGCCCTTGTCCCTCAGTACAAAGTTTTTTGAATGGTGAATTTAAAAATACCTTCGAGTTTTTCCCCACTTTAGTTTTAGTGACAATAACTTCTGTAATAACATTTAAAAATGTATGTGATTTTATTTATTTTTTTATTGAGTCACAGTTACATAGCTGTTCATGATTGGGCTTCATTCATACAATGATCCAATACCCATCCCTCCACTAGTATCCATTTCCCACCCTAGTTTCTCTCCTGACACCTTCTCATTCTGCCTCTATGGCAGGCACCTCTCTGTCTCTGTCTCTCTGTCTCTCTGTCTCTCTGTCTCTCTGCCTCTCTCTCTCTCTCTCTCTCTGTCTCCCCTCTCCCTCTCCTTTTGGTATTCAAGGTTTGCAATACAGATACTGAGGGGTTATTACATGTTTTCCTTTACCTGCTTTCAGCACACAGTTCTTTTTCAGAGTGATCATTTCCAGCTATCTTTGGTTTAGTGGTTCCTTCTCTATCCCAACTGCCTTTTCCCCTAGCACCTGAAGCTGGCTTCTAACAGTGGACCAATCCTTCTGGTCCCTGTTCCTACTGTCATTGGATATTATACTCATATTATATCTTAAATACCAATTTTGATTTATTATTTCCTGAGGGACTGGAGCGATAGCACAGCCTTGCACGCAGCCAGCCCAGACGACTCAGGTTCGATTCCTCTGCTCCTCTCGGAGAGCCCGGCAAGCTACCCAGAGTATCTCGCTCATACAGCAAAGCCTGGCAAGCTACCCATGACATACTCAATATGCCAAACACAGTAACAACAAGTCTCAAAATGGAGACATTACTGGGCCTGCTCGAGCAAATCAATGAACAATGGGAGGACGGTGTTTGTTTTTTGTTTTTATTTCCTGAGAACTCATTGTTGGCATCCTTGATCCTCTCTACCCATATAATATGCCTGCTTTATTTTAAATGCTATCTATTTGAATTCAATAATTAAAACACATAGAGTATTAGAATAGATAAATAAGCCTAGTCCTGAAAAAAGGATATAACTAGTGGTAGAGCAAATGACTATTATATAAGAAGCTTTGGGTTCCATTCCAGAAACAACAACAACAAAAACAAAAAACTCAAACACACCATAAAGAGAAAAAAAAACCAAAGTCCCAACATTTTTATGCCTGCAGGAAGTACACCTTAATTTTCAAAGTAAATGAAAACTCAAAATAAATGGTAAACAATTTCATAAGTAAATAATGTATTTTAAAAAAGGCATATTTAACTATACTGTTTTGGATAACATTGATTTATAGCTAGAAAATAAAATAAGGAAAGGGAGAAACATTATATGATTAAGTTCTGAATACAAGATTTTATAATTGTCAGCATATATATACAAAATAATGGAGCACCAAAACATACTAAGTAATTATTCATGGAATTGATTTTTAACAGTGATAGAATGAAAATAGGTGATTTTTAATACTTTACTGACAACTATGCAATTTACTTAAATAGATAACAGTATCAAAAGATGAACTAGAAAAAAAGTTTTAGATGCTTTTAAAAAAATTATTTATTTTATTTTATTTTTGAATTCTTTTTATTATTCTATTTTATTATTTTAAAAAAAATTTGTAAAACACCAGGAGGTACAGTTGTAGACTTACAGATTTTTGTGCTTGGGTTTCAACTGTACAATGATCAAACACCCATCCCTCCACCAGTGTCCATTTTCCACCACCACGGATCCCAGTATCCCTCCCATCCCCCATCCTCCCATCCCACTCTGCCTCTGTGCCAGGGTATTCCCTTTTGTTCTCTCTCTCATTTTGGGTTTTGTGGTTTGCAAGAGAGGCATTGAGTGGCAATCATGTTTGGTCTATAGTCTACTTTCAGCATGCTTCTCTTATCCTGGGAGAATCCTCCCAGCACCCTTTATTTGGTGCTCCCTTCTTTATCTGAGCTCCCTTTTCCCCTAGCATGTGTGGCTGACCTCCAAGCCATGGGGAAAACTCCTGGCACTAATCTCTGCCACTCTTGGGTGCTAGTCTCCTATTTTGTTACTTTCTGTTCCCCAGATGAATGCAATCTTTCTGTGTCTATCCCGCTCTTTCTGACTCATTTCGCTTAACATGATACTTTTCATGTAGTACCACTTGTATGTAAATTTCATGGCTTCATCTTTTCTAACAACTACATAGTACTCCATTGTGTAGATGTGCCAAAGTTTCTTTAACCAGTCATGTGTTCTCGGGCACTCAGGTTTTTTCCAGTTTCTGCCTATTGTAAAGAGTGCTGCAATGAACAAACAAGTGCAGATGTCATTTCGACTATACATTTTTGCCTCTCTGGGATATATTCCCAAGAGTGGTATTTCTGGGTCAAATGGGAGTTCGATTTCTAATCTTTTGAGAATAGTCCATAATGTTTTCCAGAAGGTCTGAACCAGTCGGCATTCCCACCAGCAGTGAAGTAGGGTCCCTTTCTCACCACATTCGTGCAAAGTACAGATTGCTTTTGTTCTTTTGGATGTGAGCCAGTCTCTGTGGTTTGAAATGATATCTCATAGTTGTTTTGATCTGCATCTCCCTGATGATTAATGATGTAGAGCATTTTCTCATGTGTCTTTTAGCCATTCGGATTTCTTCTTTGAGAAAGTTTCTGTTTATTTCGTCACCCCATTTTTTATGGAGTTGGATGTTTCCTTATTATGGAGGTCAACCAGTACTTTGTATATCCTTGATATCAACCCCTTGTCAGATGTGTATTTGGCGAATATCCTTTCCCATTCTGTAGACTGCCTTTGTATTTTAGTCACTTTTTTTTTGAGGTGCAGAAGCTTCTTAGTTTAAATAGTCCCATTTATCTATCTCTGTTTTCACTTGCTTGGCCAGTGGCGTGACCTCTTTTAAGATACCATTAGCTTCAATATCATGGAGGGTTTTGCCAACTTTGTCTTCAATGTAGCTTATGGATTCTGGTCAGATGTTGAGGTCTTTAATCCATTTTGATCTTACTTTGTACATGGCGTTAGGCAGAGATCTGAGCCCACTTTTTTGCATGTAGCCATCCAGTTTGCCAGCACAATTTGTTAAAGAGGCTTTCCCTGCTCCACTTCACTTTTTTTGCCCCCTTATCGAAGATTAGATGATCATATGCTTGAGGGGAGATGTCAGTATGTTCAACTCTGTTCCATTGGTCTACAGCTCCGCCTTTATTCCAGTACCATGCTTTTTTAAATTATTACTGCTTTGTAGTAGAGATTGAAGTTAGGGAGGTTGATTCCTCCCATTTTCTTTTTCCCAAGGATTGCTTTAGCTATTCATTGGGACTTATTGTTCCATATAAATTTCAGGAGTGTTTGCTCCATTTCTTTGAAGAATGTCATGGGTATCCTTATAGGGATTGCATTGAATTTGTACAGTGCCTTTGGAAGTATTGTCATTTTGACAATGTTAATTTTCCCTATCTGTGAACTGGGGATATTTTCCCGTTTCCTCGTGTCCTCTTTTATTTCCTGAAGTAGCATTTTGTAGTTTTCTTTGTACAGGTTCTTACTTCCTTGGTTAAGTTGATTCCTAGGTACTTGATTTTCTGGGGCACAATTGTGAATGGGATTGTTTTCTTCATGTCACTTTCTTCTCTTTCACTATTTGCGTATAAGAAAGTCATGGACTTTTGGGTATTGATTTTATAGCCTGAAACTTTGCTATACAAGTCTATTGTTTCTAGGAGTTTCTTGGTAGAGGTTTTAGAGTTCTCTAAGTATAGTATCATATCATTTGCAAATAGTGAGAGTTTAATTTCTTCCTTTCCTACCTGGACGCCCTTAATATCTTTTTCTTGCCTAATCGCTATTGCACGTACTTCCAGTACTATATTGAACAGTAGTGGAGAGAGTGGGCATCCTTGTCTCATTCCTGTTATTAGGGGGAAGGCTCTCAGTTCTTCCCCATTGAGGATGATGCTTGCTGTAGGCTTGTGGTAGATAGCTTTAACTATATTGAGGAAAGTTCCCTCTATACCTATTTTGGCGAGGGTTTTCATCATAAATGGGTGCTGGATCTTGTCAAATGCTTTCTCTGCATCTATTGATATGATTATATAATTTTTATCTTTTCATTTGCTTATGTGATGGATTATGTTGATTGATTTCTGAATGTTAAACCATCCCTGCATCCCTGGGATGAATCCCACTTGATCATGTGTATGATCTTTTTGATGAGTTGTCGAATTCTATTTGCTAGTGTTTTGTTGAGAATCTTCACATCCATGTTCATCAGGGACATCGGCCTGTAGTTTTCTTTTCTTTTGGTCTCTTTGTTTTCTTTTGGTATTAGGGAAATATGGGCTTCATAGAAACTGTTTGGGAGAGTTTCTGTTTTATCAATATCCTGGAAAAGCTTGAGAAGAACTGGCAATAGGTCCTCTTTAAATATTTGGAGAAATTTGCTAGTAAATCCCATCTGGAGCTGGGCTTTTGTTTTGTGGAAGACTTTTGATTACAGTTTCAATTTCCTTGATGTCAATAGGTCTATTCAGGTACTCAATATCTTCTTGATTCAGCTTTGGGAGATTATAGGAATTCAGGAATTTGTCCATTTCTTCTAGGTTCTCTTGTTTTGTGGCCTACAGACTTTCAAAGTAGTCTCTGATGATCTTTTGAATTTCTTTGGTTTTTGTTGTGATATCCCCATTCTTATTTCCGATTTGATTTATTAGGGTTCCCACTCTCTGTTTCTTTGTGAGTGTTGCTAGTGGTTTATCTATCCTGTTTATTTTCTCAAAGAAACAGCTCTTGATTTCATTGATCTTTCGGATTGTTTCTTTGGTTTCCATGTCGTTGATTTCTGCTCTAAGTTTTATGATCTCTTTCCTTCTGCCTGATTTGGGCTCCTTCTGTTCATCCTTTTCTAAGATCTTGAGCTGTGAAGTCAAGTTGTTTATGTGCATCCTTTCTTCCGTCCTAAGATATGCTTGCAAAGCTATAAATTTTCCCCTTAATAAGGCTTTCGTTGCATCCCATAAGTTCTGATAGCTTGTGTCTTCATTCTCATTTGTTTCCAAGTATCTTTTGATTTTGTCCTTGACTTCCTTCCTGACCCACTCTTCGTTAAGCATTGAGTTGTTTAATTTCCAGGTGTTTGATTTGGTTCTCCGTTTCTGTGTGTGATTCACTTCTATTCTCAGTGCATCATGGTCTGAAAAAATTGTTGATACTATTTCTATCTTTCTGAATCTATTGAGGTATGTTTTGTGGCCTAGCACGTGGTCTATTTTGGAAAATGTTCCGTGCGCACTGGAGAAGAATGTGTATACTTTCTTTTTGGGGTGTAAAGCCCTGTATAGGTCTGTAAGCTCTTTCTCTTCTATTTCTTCTTTCAAAGCCAATGTTTCCTTGCTGAGTTTTGTTCTCATTGATCTATCCAGAGGTGATAAGGTGATGTTGAAATCTCCAGCTACTACTGTTGCTAGCAATGTCCTCCTTAAAATCTGTTAGCAGTTGTTTTAAGTATTTAGCTGTTCCTTCATTAGGTGCGTATATATTTAAGAGTGTGATTTCTTCCTGTTGTACATATCCCTTGATGAAGAGAAAATGGCCTTCGCTGTCCCTTCTAATCTTTTTCAACATGAAATTAATATTGTCCGATACTAGTTTGGACACCCCAGCTTTTTTGAGGGAGCTGTTTGCTTGCAGGATTGTTTTCCATCCTTTGACTTTGAGTCTGTGTTTGCTCTGACTGTTGAGATGAGTTTCTTGTAGGCAGCAGAATGTTGGGTTCTGTCTCTGAATCCATTTTGCCACTCTGTGTCTTTTAATTGGTGATTTTAGACCATTGATGTTGAGAGAGATTATTGTTACGGGGTTTTGTGTCATCTTTCTGTAAGGGTGTGTTATGGTTGTAGGGTTTGTCTTGTCTTATGGTAGCCCCTTTAGGCCTTGTTTTAGGTTTGGTTTTGAGTCTATGAAGTTTCTGAGCTGCTGTTTATCTAGAAAATAGTGTATTGTTCCTTTGAGTTTGAGAGAAAATTTAGCCAGATAGAGTATTCTTGGTGAAGCATTCATTTCAGTGAGTTTTTTCACTATATCCTGCCATTGCCTTTGGGCTTGGAGGGTTTCCTCTGCTAGGTTGGCTGTGAATGGAAGGGATGCTCCTTTGTATGTGATTTCCTTCTTTGACCTTGCTGCTTGAGGTATTGTATCTCTATCAGCAACATCGATCATTCTAACTATTATATGTCTTGAAGGGTTTTTGTTAGGGTCTCTTTTAGCTGGCACCCTTCAGACTCCTTGAATCTGAATGGCTGCATTGTTGAGCTCTGGGAATTTTTCAGCAATGATTTGTTTAATCATGGTTTTTTTCCTTGGGGTTGTTTCCCTGACCTTCTGGTAGTCCAATGATTCTAATGTTGTTCCTCTTGGAATCATCTCCTAGGACTCTGATTCTCTGTAGAGCTATTTTGAGGTCCCTTGCCACTGTTTGTTGTTGCCTGTTGGCTTGGTGCAGCTGATCTTCCAGCTCACTGATTCTCTCTTCAGCTGTGATCATTCTACTGTTGAGGGCAGAGACTGAGTTTTTCATTTCATCTACAGAATCTTTTATTCGTGACGTTTCAGCTCTCATTTTTTCTCATAATTTGTCGATTTTTTCTGTCATGTTACTGGATATCTGTCTGACTGTTTCATTGAGTTGATTGAACATCTTCTTGACTTCATAGCTGAATTTTTTGTCAGAAAGTTTCCTTAGGTGAGCAGTATCTACAGAGGCTTCTGGATTCTTTTCATCATCCTCCCCATGTGGTGGGGATTTGCATTGGTGTGTAGGTGTGGGGATTAGGTTTCTTGGTATGGGTAAATTAGCAGCCACGTCAGGTTTGACCTGCCTACAATTAAACCACATCCACTTCTACAGAAGCCACGCCACTTCTGAAGAGGCCACTCCCCCACGGAAACCTGGTGTGTGTGGGGGGGTTAAAGACTGGGTGGCAGAGAAGACCAGCACAGCTTGGGAGACAAAGAGGAAGAGGCAGAAGCTCAGTGCTGCTTTTCTCCCAGCGTCCAAGAGGACACCTGTGGGGATTGCAGAGAGATCCAAGTCCCAGGTTTGAGTACCGGCGGATAAATTGACCTGGATGGCAGAGAAGATCGGCACAGCTTGGGACACAAAGAGGAAGAGATTTTATTTTATTTTTATAAAATTGCTCACACTATTCTATTACATTTAATATTCTATTACCAATCCCACTACCATATTTTCATCCCAAACCTCAAACCCTGCCTGCAAAGCAGAACCAAAATAATTTATTTTGTATTGCTTTTTATGAATAATCTACTAAAAATGAGACAAAAAATGTTTCTTAGAGGAAAGTGTGTGAAGTTTGTTATATTTTACCCAAGAGCCATTAAGCCCTTCTATAAGAGATTAGTAACATGTTGTTAAAGGTTGAATCTTGTGTGCTTATATCTATATCTGTATAAATATATTTCCTCCTAAGATTGGTTGCCATCTAATTTAGTTGCAATCAAATGTGGTGCGCTACTCTTGGTATACTGGTGGTACAAAGTACAAGATATTTTGTGTCTGCTAATATAGCCATGAAGTCTAGGAATAGATTAATTCATGGGTGAGGCCTTTCCAAGTGTGTGGAGAGAGGCCATGAGCACGGTGGCAGTTTAGTTCTGAAGCTTTAGGTATTTATAGAATATTTTATCCTTGTCTAGGAAACAGAAAAACTTAAATTGTTTTCAAGTATACATGGAGCTTTCCAAGGACAAACCTACAGTAAGACACCAATAAGTATCAATAAACATGAATACTGAAATAATACTAAGTATTTTATTTCCAATTGGAATCTCATAAATTAGAATTTACTAACAAAATAATATTTGGAAAATCCTCATACATTTAGATATAATATATATATATATATGTTCTCTGTAGTAACTGGGACAACAGGAAATTAAACAAATTAAAATATTTAGAGATAAATGAAAATGAAGTACAATAATCAGAATGGATGCATCAAAAAACGATAGTGAAGTTAAGTACGATGTGGGACAGTGTTGGGGTTTCGGTACTTGGGTAGTGATTGGGGTGATAACTTTGTATCCAATGCCATAAACTTTAGCACTATGTAACCATGTTACCTAAACCATAATTAAAAAAAGTGAATACAGGCCTCAAAAGAGAAATAGGAACTATCACAAGAAAACAATTTAACCTCTCACTAAAACAATAAAGACAAAACAGATACAGAAAAGGAAAACAGCAAAAATTATAGTGAAATATATAAAATAGAAACCAAAAATTTAAATGATCAGCAGAACTGAAAATTATTAAAAAAATTAAAAAAAAATGAATCACAGTGAGATAGACCATTACAAAGCTGTTTATTATTAGGTTTTAGTCAGACAATGCAGAAAACTATTCTGAAAGATAAATACAATTTATAAATCATTATCCATACTTATAAAAAGTAAATAAAAAGAAATAGAATAAAAATTAAAGGGGGACAGTTGAAAATCGATAAAATACAAAAATACAAAGGATTATTAAAAGCTACTAAAAACAATTATATGCCAAGAAATTCACTAATACAGAAGGGATTCATGTTCTGAAAAATAAAACCTATGAAGACCAATCAAGTTTGTGTTGACAAGGATCCGCAAAGGATTCAGCACCATCGACCATATCCACACGATAACCAAGCTCATTAAGATTTCTCGGGAGTTCAAGATGCCGCTCTGTTTATCGTTCATTGATTTAAAGAAGGCCTTTGATTCTGTTGAGACGGAAACGGTCATTGAAGCCCTAGCCAATCAGGGCATTCAAGCCCAATACATCAAGATCCTCCGTGAGCTGTATTGCGGATTCACTACCAGGATCTCACCATTCTACAAAGAAGTGATCGTTGATGTCAAGAGAGGGGTGCGGCAGGGTGATACCATTTCACCGAAACTCTTCAGTGCCACCCTCGAGAACATCATGCGATGACTGGAATGGGAAGGAATGGGAGTGAAGATAGATGGTCGGCAACTACACCACCTCCGCTTTGCTGATGACATTGTTTTAATAACACCAAACATCAGCCAAGCGGCACAAATGCTGGCCGACTTTGACCGTGAGTGTGGAAAGGTAGGACTACAGCTGAATCTTACGAAGACAATGTTTATGAGAAACAGCCTCGTTCCTGATGCTCCATTCGCTCTCAACTGAACGACCATCTCCGAATGCAACAGCTATGTGTACCTAGGTCGAGAGGTCAACATGATAAATGACCTGGCACCCGAGCTGCGCAGGAGGAAGAGAGCGGCTTGGAACGCCTTCAAGAACGTCGAAGAAATAGCTAAGAGGAGACCTGCGCTCTACGCAAACAAGATGAGAACGCTATTCAGGTCTCCCAAAGAAGAATAGAAAGAGCTCTGCTTGGAATATCACGTTTCACTCAAATGAGAGAAAGAATCCCGAGTTCCGACATCCGTCGACGATCAAGAATCAGGGACGCTGTCTCATTTGCCAAGGTGTCGAAAATCAGATGGGCTGGTCACGTAATGAGATTTAAAGACGACCGCTGGACTAGAGCTGTTACTGACTGGATTCCATGGGATGTCAAAAGACCGCGTGGCCGCCCACCTACCAGATGGTCAGACTTCTTCGTCAAGATCATGAACGATTGGTTTGAGGCCCTTCATGTTCCCGGAGCAAACAGATGCCATTGGGCTACACTAGCACGCGACAGGGACAAATGGAGACGTTACTGGCGCCCGCTAGAGCAAATCGACGACTAACGGGAAGTTAAGTGATTAAGCGATTAAGTGAAGACCAAAATGAGAATAAGTAGAAAATTGATCAACTCATCACAAATATGATGACAGAAACAACACTATAACTCTACCAAAAGGAAAATTCTAGGTCACAGGGCTTTGATAATGAGTTGCACCAGGATCGATCACGATCACTATCATCCTGTTCGTTGATTTCCTCGAGCAGGCACCAGTAATGTCTCCTTTGTTCTAGCCCTGAGATTTTGAAAAGTGCCATATTCAAGGCTCTTTCAGGGTTAGGAGAATGAGACCCAACATTGTTACTGGTATTTGGCATATTGGGTACACCACGGGGAGTTTGCCATACTCTGTCGTGTGGGCAGGTTACATTCAGTAGAGTGCCAGGTTGTCCAAAGTAAGAATGATATAATAAGATGTCAAGGTCTTCGACTGCTGGAGTCTGCTCGGGGCAGGGAGAGAAACACAACCCGCCCCCCTCCAAAGGGCCCCGGCGAGGACAGACAGGTGCGGGGGCAGGAGACTCCGCGCTGTTGTACCAACCCTTTGAAAAAGTGCTTACACCTATTCTCTTTAGAAACTTTCAAATAATTGAAGAAGGAATGCTTCTTATACTGTTTTTGTTTTTGTTTTGGGCCACATCTGGTAGTTCTCAGGGCTTACTCTGGGTCCTATTTACAAATATATCAATGAATATAGATGCAAAAATTCTCAAATGAATATCAGTAAACCCAATTCAACAACACATCAAAAGGATAATAAACTATGACTAAGAGAAATTTATTCCCGGCACACAAAGATGATTCACCTATGCAAATCAATAAATGTAATACATAATATAAATAAAAAACTCCCAATATCATAGAACATCAACAGATGATGAGAGGACATTGACCTGATCGTGTGATTTTATATAGCTAGGTACAAATATATATGAAATGAATTTAAATGTGAATTCAAATGTAGAAGCAAAGTGTCCATCAGTAGATGACTAGTCAAAGAAAATGTGGAAAATTTATGCTCTGGAATATTATTTAGCTGTAAAGAAAGAAATATTTCTATTTGCAACAAAATGCAAGGAGCTTGAGAAAGAGAGGTAAATTAAAAGGAAAAAAATAGATGATTTCACCCATGTTCAAGATAAGGACCTAAAACTGGTGGTCAAAAAAAGCAAAGCAAAAGACAGTCATGAAGATTGTTAATAAAATTAAGGTTAAGAAGTTGGGGGAAGGAAGATAAATGAGAGAGTTATGAAAAACAAATGCAGAAGTAAAGAATAAACACTGATGCTGAAATATACATATACGTATAGGCTGAAAAGCAATAGGAGACAAAGACTGTCTTCCAACTATTCATTTGTTCCCTCTAATCTCATAAATACAAGCTTGAGTAATTATTTCCTTAGGAAAGAATTTTTAACAGTAGCCAAGAATTCCAGCAGCTGGGTAAAACAAAGAAAGAAGAAAAGACACATTGAGGAAGATATGAAATATTCACATCATTCTCCGTATGTCTTCCATGACAACCTGAGATCTATTACTTTACTTCTTGTTCATGTGTAGAATATGAGATGATGAAAATTTTAAACCTTCTAAGTTTGTTTTGTTAATTTTAATAACTTTAATTCTTTAATAACTTTAATTCTTTTACTTAGTACAGAGTATTTCAACAACTGCTTTTCTCTAGATATTACCCTTAACTCTGAAAGTAAAGTGATAAACACCAACACTAACAATATCCCCATTATTTCTGCAGTAATCATTCCACTGAAGGTCAGTTAGATAAAAATTAACTAAATATAATATATTTTTGAACAGTTCTAAAAAAAGGCAGGATAAGATATCAAAAAGTGCTTATATATGCTGAAATAAGCGTGGTTAATATATAGGATAATGGAGGACCTTATGATGGAGAAGACATATAAAGAACAGTATAAGTAAAACGATTACACAAAATAATGGAATCATGTAAATAATACAGACTCTAGAGCAACAAGGTTTAAGACAAAAAGTGCAGTAAATGCGGGGCTGGAGTGATAGCACAGTGGGTAGGGTGTTTGCCCTTGCACTCAGCCAACCCGGGTTCGATTCCCAGCATCCCATATGGTCCCCTGAGCACCACCAGGAGTAATACCTGAGTGTATGAACCAGGAGTAACCCCTGTGCATCGCCGGGTGTGACCCAAAAAAAAAATTAAAAAGTGCAGTAAATTAGTTTTTGAGATTGAACAAGCTTGTTGTAATTTTGAGGGAAGAAAGACATAATTAAAGAAGGTTATAACAGTAGGGTAGTAGTAGATAGTTTTGAAGAAGTAGAAAATATTAGGTGAATTCAGTGAAATTAGACACAAGGACTATGTTGAACTATTTCAATTTTATGCTAAGGAGATTAGTGAGTCATTGACTGTTTGAGTACAATATTGGTGTACTTAAGTTTAAAAACATGACTAGTATTTGTTTGAAGGTTTGAATTCAAGGGTGAATAACATTAGTTGGAGACATTGTATTTGGCTGTTGAAAAGATAAGAATAGAATAAAAGAGGGGATAATAAGCATGTGATGAAGAAATGTTAAAACTCAGGGTGATGTTTGGAAGATGAGTTAAGAAGTAAATTATTCTATTTTATTCCTTTGTGTTATTTCTCTATGTAGTACTGACAGAACAATAGTTACATGAGTTAATCATCAATAAAACCATCAAAATTGTTTTCTGATGTAAATAGGTGCTTTGAAGTTCTAATAATAAACATAATATGCCAAGATAATTAATTTCTTAGAATATGTTGAGTGCAGGAGTAGATGAATCCACAGGTCATGATGGACAGTGAATGTATACTGTTTTCTTTCCAGTGCAACCTGAGTTAATTTTTTTATTCTTGGGATTTGAGAGAGTACATTGACCAGATTATTAATCATATATCAAGTATTAGAAATTAGTTTCCCCTAAATTATATATTCACTCAACAGCTGTGATATGAGCTACTATGTAATCGAATTTATAGTGGTTTATTGTCATAATCATCCAACCAACTCATTTTGTTGGGGATACTGGAAGGGCTTATGGAGTCGATCACTATAAAAGAATTCTTTAAATCTTTACAGTTTCAGTATGTTTCTGAAATTCCATCTGGATACCATATTGTTTTTGACCTAATATATTTTCCTGAGCTATGGAAAGTTTTATGGAATTTCCTTCAATTATTTCTAGTATTATATCTCTTAATCCACAGATTTAAGAAATAAAATCAGAGATATATGTCATCTGGTAAGTATATCTCTTTCAGTTTAAATTAAAAACCTAAATCTATAATTTAGTTCCACAGACCAATAAGGAAAATTATGAAATGTACCTGGGTTAGAATTCAGTTTATCATGCAATCTCTATAAGTCACACTCTTTTCTTTTTTTTTTTTTTTTTGCTTTTTGGGTCACACCCAGTGATGCACAGGGATTACTCCTGGCTCTGCACTCAGGAATTACTCCTGACGGTGATCAGGGAACCAACCATATGGGATGCTAGGAATCGAACCCCAGTTGGTCACGGGCAAGGCAAATACCCTACACAATGTGCTATCTCTCCAGCCCTTCTCTCTTAGGTGAAGACAATAATGGTATTCCAGTTCCTAGATTATTAGTGTCTTTAGTTTCTGTACCCATAAATATGTAAAGATCTTGCTATTGTTCTCTCGGTTTTGTTCTCTTGTCCATTCTTTTAACTACTATGTGTATTTTTTGATTTAACTGTTAATATTTGTCTACTTTATAACTATACAACTATGTATACATATATATCATGTGTATTAGCCATGTTATGAAATTCTGTCAAGTAGATGAAGTGTCTGACAATAAGTTTTAAAATTGTAATGTACCTGACATGCTTTTCCTATTATCTCACAAAGTTTAAATAATTCTTTCTGCTGTTTATCACCTTGCTTAAAAACTAGCAATATGGATTGAAAAATACATTTGCATGGTCTTTAAGTAATAACATATTGATATTTGGAGTGATTATATTTTGAGTTGGTAAAATACGTCAGTAATAATAGCCTTCCCTTGCTGATACAGAAACTTAATATTTTTATTTCCTTGGAAATCTATTTAATAAGTAAAAAGTAATGAAACTAAGAATTTATAATATATTGGGCTTTTATATATTATTTACATAAAAATCTCTGAAGTTATGCTCCTTTTCTTTCAGGTTCCTGAAACATGAAATTAAGGTAATGGTAACATATATTATGATAGGGGGGTTCTGAGATTTAATTAAAATAATTCAAGAACTTTCAGTATATAGCAAAACGCCCAAAATTATTTGTTATGATGTTGCAGTTCATGATGATGCAGTTATTGATCTGTTTCCTTCGGAGGCAATTGAGTCTATGCATGCTAGCCTTTGAAACACATTAACACACGATGAGCAGGATTTAAATCTAGACATACCTAAGTCAAAGATTTTGCGTACTCTAGTATCTAGACAAGTGTTTCTCAACCAGGGACCAAATGGCCCCCTGTGGGCCCCTGGGATGTTCCAAGGAGACCATAAATGAAAATCAGTTAAACTGGGTATGTGTGGGTTGGGGGTGGAGGGCAAGGGGACACTGCATGAGGGTTAGGAGCCCTAATGGAGGCCATGGACGCCACAGGAAGGAAACAAGATCTTAAGTGGGATATAATAAAAAATATTTTGTACTACTGCTCTAGACCCAGTAACGTCTCCATTGTGAGCCTTTGTTGTTACTGTGTTCGGCTGGAGTCATAGCACAGCGGCAGGGCATTTGCCTTGAGTGCAGCCTGCCCGGCTGAGCCGGGTTCGATTCCTCCACCCCTCCTGGAGAGCCTGGCAAGCTACCGAGAGTATCTCGCCCACACGGCAAAGCCTGGCAAGCTCCCTGTGAGGTATTCGATATTCCAAACACAGTAACAACAAGTCTCATGATGGAGACGTTACTGGGCCCATTCGAGCAAATCAATGAATAACTGGAGGACTGTGACTATGACTGTGACTGCTCTAGACTACCTCTCTAATTTTTTTAGTTGGTTATTTAATTTTAAGCTCAGTAAAGACTTGAGGGATGAAAAAACTTTAACAAGTACACGGGACTTGGTTTATGGAAGAGGAAATGCAAGTGGAAAAAGAGTCACTGTAATTCTTATATGCATGAAGAAATCTCATTAGTTTGGGTTTGCCCCAAATTTCTTTTTCTCTTAATTTAACAAATAGTTAATCCTAACTATATGTTTACTATGACATTTTTGCTATGGAGAATGTAGAAAATTTGAGCATATTTTTGCCTTCTAAATAAATTATTATGATTAGCAATATGAACAATTATTTTAACAGTCCATAAAACAAAATTATAGAAAAGGTCAAAATGGGAGGATAAAGAATGTAGCAGATGCTCTTTAAATTGAGTTCTGGAAGAGGAAAGAATTACTTAAAATTTAAATTGCAATGGATCTTTGTATAAGTGGAAGTCAGGGAATTTTACTCACTAAAGACAGGACTAATGTTCCTTTAAAACTTCATTTAAAATTTTATGTGAGTTGAAATCAAATCAGTTAATCCTGTTCCCTAATGATTAAAATGAGAAGAATCAAATTTAAAAAACAGTTGGTATGTAGTTGACTTGCACTTGTGAATATAGTCTACAGAACACCTATATCAGGAAAGTAATTTGGGATCTTAACTCCCTTTTCACCTTCTCGTCAAAGTGGGGTCCCAGTTAGAGTTGTCCAATGTGCTGCCATCACAGGCCCTGTTGTGAGGATACGTCAGAGATTGAAGGAAGATATTTGTAAAGTTATTTAGGACTCCTCTATTCCATCCAAGTGGTAAAAAAACCCCGAAGATTTTTGGTGTCTATTTTCCAGTGACTTCAAAGACAATGGTTAGCATTCATTTAGTTTAGTTTTGTTTTGGTGGGGCCACACTTGGCTGTACTCAGGGTTTAGTCCTGGCAACGCACTCGGATTTAACTCTTGTTGGTGCTCCAGTCCCATAAGGAAATGATGTGCTTGGGGCCTGAGAGATAGTAGAGCATGTAAAGCACTTGATCGCAGGCAGCCAACCTGGGTTCTATCACAAGCACTGCAAAGGTTCCGGTGAGTTCGGTCAGGGGTGATGACTCAGCATAGTCAGGCTAAGCCCTGAATATAGTCAGGTGTGCCCCACCAGTAAAAAAAAAAAAAAAAAAACAAAAAAAACACCAAAAACAAAACAAAACAAAAACCCCAAAAACATATGGATACATTTCAAAATAATTAATAAAAGGATGAATACAATAAGGAAAGAAAATGTCACCTAATCCAGACTGGAAGAAAGAGATCACTTTTTGCCTGGAGATGAGAGGTGCTAATTAAGCAGGGAAAGAGGGGTTACAAAGAGTCATTAGGAAACTTTTGCAGTTGATTAATTCTTTATCTTGATGCTGGTAATCAATGCATAGCTATATATTTATGTCAAGGCTTTTCAAATTTCAGTTTTAAAGGAGAGTGCAATTTAGAGCACATCAATTATACTTCTATAGAGCTGATCAAAGTGTTAATAGTGCCTATTTCTGGTGCTATGATTATCAGAAATTTTTACTTTTAATGCTGATTTTCTTCTAAGCCTTATTATTTTATACTATAAATATATTTTTTAAGTTCTTTAAATCTTTCTAAAATCCATTTAGGTTTTCATTTATTGCCCTTTAATTCAAAGCTATTGTAGCAATATAGAATTTGTCAGGATAGAAAAAGGATAACTTTTTAATTTACCTAGATTCAATAATTCACAATGTTATAGACAATGAAAATGAAATGACAAGAAATAAAATGAAAAGGAAGACATATTATGTCTGTCTCTTTATTAGTTCTGTTTGATTACTTAGTTGAGATAGTATTTGGCATATTTTTTATTGTAGATACATGGCTTTTCATCTGTACGCAGCAAGTAGTCTGTGTGACGATACATTATAAAAAATTGCAGACCCTGTTCCCTTTGTTTTAGCATTTGTTATCTATTAGTGACTTTGGGCCAAATATCCTTTTTCACTTTGGTGGAAGCGAAAGAATGTAAAGAATGATAAATGAAGAGGTTATAGTGAAATTTTTTTGGGTAAATTTTTACATGAAAATATCAATTTACAATTGTCTTACATTTATCCTTGATACTTTTAAAACATGTAGATCTTGTATATGTTGCTGAAGTTGCTGTTATAAATTAAAACATGAAACCTGAGTTTGTGAGATTAAACCTGTTGCTATGGATAACTTTTTATGCAAATTATGGCTTTATATGAGGATACAAGTTTAAATCCTTGCTCTGATGTGGGTCTTGATAAACCACGTTTTTAAATGTGAAAAATAACCCTTCCAATAGGTATCTGTGGGTCAGAGATCATCAAACTGTGGATTATGAACTTATCACAGCCCAGAGATTGTCTTTAGAGTAAAGCTTTATGGGAACAATCCAGGTCAATGATTCATATATGGTCTATGACTGCTTTTGTGATCCAATAGTTCTACTGCTATGACAGATACAACTTAATTGGAATATTTATTACCTGGTTTTTATTCATTATTATTATTATTATTATTATTAATTATTACTATTTTAAATTTGGAAACCCCCCCTGTCTAGGTCAAAATGATTAGGAAACACCCACTGGACATCTACGCTTTCTACACATTTTCAATTCTTTTTTTTTGGAGTCACCTTTTTGGCTCACACTTAGCGATTCTCAAGAGTTATTCATGACTGCACTCAGGAATTACTCCTTGCGGTGCTCATAGGGACCATATGTGATGCCAGAAATCTAACCCAGGTTGCCCACGTGGGAAACAAATGCCATCCCTGCTGTATTATCAGCTGAATGACCGCATTTCGCTTTTTTCCCATTTTTTCAGTTTTATTTTTTAAGACTTTTTAAATTGAATCGCTGTAAGATAGACCCTTATAAATCTGTTCGTGATTAGATTTCAGTCATACAGTGTTCCAGCACCCATCCCTCTACCAGTGTACATAACCCAGCACCGGTGTCCCCAGCTTTCTTCCCATCACCACCCCCCTCCCCCGCCTGTCTCTATGGCAGGGACTTTTCTTCTCTTTCTCCATCCCTCCCTCCCTCTCTCTCTCTATCTCAGTCTCTCTCTCTCTCTCTCTCTCATTTTGGGCATTGTGGTTTGCAATTCTAATATTGAAAGGTTATCAAGAATATCTCTGTACCTACTTTTAACACTCAGTTCTTGTCCAGCACGATCATTTCCAACTATTATTATCATACTGTATCATACTGGTTCCTCTCTATTTTACCTACTCTTTGCCCTGCACACACCTGTGGTAGATTCCAACTGTTGACAAGTCCTCTTTGCCCCTGTTTTCCTTGACCTTAGCTATGTCTTCTACTATATATTTTTTATAAGACACAAAAGAATGCGGTCATTCTATACCTGTGTCTCTCCTGACTCGTTTCACTCAGCATGATACTCTCCATGTTCATTCATTTATATGCAAATTTCATGACTTCATTTTTCCTAATAGCTGCATAGTATTTCATTGTATAGGCGTGACATAGTCTCTTTATCAGTTGTCTGTTCTCAGGAACCCCCTTTCACTTTTTATGTTTATCTTTAATTCACAATTTTTGTTTGTATTTTCATATTTGCCATTACATAGTCTATTGTAAGCATACATATTCTTTTTTTTTTTGCAACACCCTATGTTATTTAGGGATTACTCCTGGCTCTGCACTCAGGAATTATTCCTGGTGGTGCACAGACAACAATATGGGATGCCTATCTATAACACGTATTGACTGCATGCAAGTAAAGCACACTATCGAATTTACTATCTCTTCAGCCCCAGCTTTCATATTTATTTATTTATTTATTTATTTATTTTTTGTGGGATAAAGCACGCCTGGCAGTGCTCAGGGTTTACTCTTCCTGGCTCTGTGCTCAGCGACTATTCCTGGCAGTGCTGGGAAACCATATGAAATGCCAGAAATTGAACCTGGGTTGGCCACATACAATGCAGGTGCCCTACTGATTATACTTTCTCTCCAGTTCTGTCATGAGGATTTTTTTGTACTGTTATGGCATTGAATCTGTATCGTGCTTTGGGTAAGATTGTTATTTTGACAATGCTGATCCTTCCAGTTGGTGGTCAGGGGGTGTGCCTCAAAACCAAACCAAGCCAAACCAAATTAAACTCAAACCAAACCAAATGGTGGCTGAAGTTAGTAAAAGTAGTGCCTTCTAAATCTATATGTTCCAATTTTGTTTAGCCCCACCCTCAAGTGAATTGTGCAGACATTTTTTTTTTGTTCTTAGTATCTCCAATTTGGAATTAGTTACATGGTACATTTTTACTATTCCTATTTTAAACTGTAAGGATGACTCTTTTTTTGAGTTTTGTTATAAAAAAAGAAATCTTGAGGTTGGATATGTGACTCACTTGAAGAACACATGCCTCGCAGGTGTGAAGCCTACGGTTTGATTCATGCACAACTTGGTCCCTCCAGAACTGCCTGGGACAGCCCTGGTGGTCCATGTATCATTGAATGGAATGACCCTCAGCTCCCTGACTGCATCTAGTAGTAAACCTCTTCCCCCTAAAGGTCTATTTTTAATTGCTTTTAGTTGGCACAAGCTAAGAGAATAAAACATCCTTTCTCAGACTTCTTTGCATAAAAGTCACCAACATATCAAAAATGATTTTATTAAGATAATACACATATGATACACTTTATTTGAAGTATTGGAGAATGTATTATATATGGATTTAGTGTTTGATTTACACTGCTGACATATGATTTTCTTTTCATTGCAATAGGTAGAATGCTTCGGTTTCAGAAAAAAATTCTCCTCACTTTTATTAGATTTTGGATTTGGAAGTGAATAGGCATCTGTATAACATTGATATCAGTGATTTAATTTTATTTGTGTTTTATTAAAACATGGATTCAAACATAACCAGTTAAATATAAATTCCTTCTTTAGGAATTCATAGCAAAGTTATTTTATTTGTTGTAGCGTGGATATTTAAAAACTACATTAGGAATTAGACTGTGAACACTCTGCATGAATTATGCTCCAATTTGTTCCCCAGAAAGTTGTGCAAGTGGACTCTGATGTTCTCGATTCTAAACACAATACTGTTGTAATTCCAGATAAAGATGCGTAATTATTGCTATTCTAACAAGTCAAAAACATAATTTATTTATGTTTGTGTATTAAAATTTTATAGTCTCTCCAACATTAAATTTAGTTCTGAAATAATAAACAAATGATTAAATTTGCTCTAAGAGCTTTGTCTGGCTTTCTAAGAGCATTTGACCAGAAGTGTAGCCAATTTAAGCAATGAGGAATTAATTACCGTATTACCACTGTTCAGGCTGTTCTTCTGCTAAAATGCTTAGCTGGTGGTCTTTCTTCTATCTTTTTATTCATGTTTTTCTTACCCTGTATGTCTAGTTGATTGCACATTTTTTTTCCGGTGGACATGTTTATGTCTTAACTTGATTCTCGGGGGTCTAGAGAGATGTTTAGAGGGCAGGGTACTTTCATGCAGCCCTCCAGGGTTCAATTCCCAGTTCCCCATATGGTCCCCCTGCCAGGAGTGATCCCTGAGTGCAGAGCCAGAACTTAGCCTTGAGCACGGCCAGATGTGGCCAAAAGAGAAAAGCACAAAACCCTTAATTATCACTAGTCAGTGTATATTAATAATATGCTAATTCAGTTGCATTTTAAAGAGGAAGAGGGATGTAGCCGAGTCGGTGAAAGAGAAATCATACTTGGAGTTCTTCTACCTGCAATTGGGCAATTTAATAACTTAAAATTTTATGAATCTTAATTTCATAATCTGTAAAAGTGAGAGATTAGGTCATCTTTAGCTAACAGTCACTGTATTTCTACCATTTATAACATTATAGCAATTTTTATTTTATATACTCGTTATATTCATACATAAAAGTGACTAGGGATAATTTATAACCATCTAAGTAAGGAACAGAGGAGTGAATAGAAAATGACTCTCTTGCTACATTCCTAAAGAATCATTTATACCTCAATTTTTCACCCTATCCTTCATGTGTAAATGATATCCATTACTTAAAATTTCATATGTGAAGACCATCTGGTCTCTATAAATGCTGTTTCTGCTTTACCAAATATTGATAAATTGTGTAGCTTTGTGCTGCCAAATACTTAGGCCTCTTTGTCATGGCTTCATACCAATTTCAAAATGAATATTGAATATAATTATTTAGGGATAAAAGAGTAATAGTAAATATAACCATATGCTTACTATTAAACCATTTTATTTGAATAAGTCTTAGTAGCATATTTTCAAAACTTAGTTCACTTATGATACTGGAAGAGAGCCATTTTCATTTGATTCCTGAAACTATAACTCTTGGGCAGTAAGCCCATCTGTATTAATGGTCCAGACTGAATTGAGCTTGATTAGTATTTGAAATTGATTCTGTCCAGATACCAGATGGTCCATGATGGTATTTTATTTGTCACTTTCAAAGGAAAAGAATTTTTTTCCAGTGGAAATGAACAGACTCAAAATTATGACTCTTCTCCACTAGGTTTACAAACAACATCGGCCATTAGTGGTTACCTAAATGGTCTCAACAGGACTCACAGTTAACTGATGACTCTGCTCCAGTCATTTATTTATGGACTGAAGTTTTCTCAGTAGTCTAACTTAGCTTTTAGCCTTACATTTTTACCTCTTTTAAAAGTATATTGTTATATGGAAAGTTACTAGCAAGTCCAGATAGTGTATTTTGCTCAATGGGTGCATTAATAACCTGTATTTTAGAGGAAGTAGTGACGAATGAGCCTACTGATTGTTTAGAATTGAGGATTTTTAAAATGAATAGTAGGAGGCCAGATGCAGAAAAAATTAAAACTCAGCTATCTAGTGTTTTTTTTTTAACTTAGGAAGGAAATAATACTTCAAATATTGTTACCAGGAGCCAGTGAAACAGTACATCAGGTAGGGTGTTTTCCTTTCAAGTGGCTGACCTGGGTTCGATCCCTGGCATCTTGAATGGCCCCACAAGCACTGCCAGGGGTAACTGTTGAGTGTCACTGGGTGTGACCCAGAAAGAAATTTGCTTTTGTTTATCTGTATGCATCAGGAATCCAGCAAATAGTTGATTCTGTATGTTTTTACAAAAAGCCAGTGTGTTACAGGTTCAGATCAGAGTTTATTATCCCCCACGTTTTGAAAACTACTGTTTTGGAGTTCTTTATCTTGATTAATGACAAATATATCCATCCAGCTGTCTAAGTTGAAATTCTCAGAGTTAAAACAGTCTGAATTTCAAGTACCATTTCTGATTAGCTACAGCATTCTCTCAAGTTGCCTACATTAATGTCCTGCTAATTTCTATTACTCTTTTCTATATGCCGCTAAATCTCTCTTAGTTTAGTGTCTTCTTTGTGCTATGTCAGGAGACTTTAGAATATCTTGATTACTAGCATGACATAATGGGTTTGAAACAGGAATAGAATCAGACACTTTGGCTTCAAATTCTCATTTTGTCTGCTTAGTTATATGACTCTTTAGCCTGTCTTGCCAGTAAAATGGAGTATTTTTCCCTTTCCCACAAAATAAGCAAGCATTAAATAATGTAATCTATAAAAGCCATTGGGAAAAATTAGGACATAATAATTGATCAGTAAATATTAAATGCTATTATTTTTCTGTCCTTTTCCGATTTATCTTTCTACTTTTACTAGAGTTTCTTTTTCAAAACCATATAACTTAATGTAGTTACATATCACATTTTTTTGTTCTCTATTTTCTCATCCATCTGTGATCTCATATGGAATTTGATCTTTATCTCTACTTTATTTCACAGTGCAACTCCCCCCCCCCCAGTTAAATTCAAGCAGTCCAATATCTATCCATCTATTTATACAAATAGATAGATGAATTGATACATATTAAATTTTAATGTTGATGTTTAGACAACTCAGTAGTGCTCATGAATTTCTCTTGGCTCTGTGATCAGAAATTACTCCAGGAGGTGCTTGGGGGTCCATATATCGCACCAGGAATTAAAATGGCGTTGTTCACATGCAAGGCAAGTGCCTTACTGTACTCTCTGCCCAGTCATGCTTCCATTTATTATAAACAAATTAAAAAATATATGATAATTTCTATCAATATACTTATTATTTACATGAAGCATGATGTAAATAGGTAATGGTAATGGTATGCATACATGTGTACCATGTTTGTGGTCATAAATGTGGTTCACTATGAACAGGAAAGCATAGGATTACTTCCCCCTATTCCCCAAGGCAACGAAGAGTTAGATGAAGGCAAGATTAAGTAACTGGAAAATTTTATTTTCTTAAAACATTAAAATAATATTTTGGCAGTTTAGGTATGTAACTTAAATATAACAGATTTCCATCAATCATTAATTTTCATGGAGAACTATAAGATGAGGAAAAATTAGATTTAGCCTGTCTTACTGTCCTCTACTGGTTTTAAATAGTATATGTGTATGTAGACTATGTGTTATACTTTAAAATGAAAAATATCGGGGCTGGAGCAATAGCATAGCGGGTAGGGAGTTTGCCTTGCACGCGGCTGACCAGGGTTCGATTCCCAGCATCCCATATGGTCCCTTGAGCACCGCTAGGAGTGATTTCTGAGTGCAAAGCCAGGAGTAACCCTTGAGCATCACTGGGTGTGACCCAAAAAGAAAAAAATGAAAAATAACCTTTGACAAAAAGATTTCTTTGATATTTCCCACATCAGCTGATTTTGGAACTTTACCTAATTTTAAAAAGAAATACCATTGCTTGCCTGACTATTCTTTACATCTTTACCTCTTCAAATTATATATGAGATTATCACACTGCTTCCATTACCAAGGAACCAATATTTCTCCACCACAGATCATTGGACCCTCTTGCCTCCACCCTTCCACCCCCACCTCACCTTGCCCTATTCCTCCATATTTTTCTTTTTTGCTTCTGGTAACTTTATTTTTAAAAAGTGTTGGTAGCTGTGAAGAGTAAGGAACCATCATTACTGTTAGTAGGAATGTAAATTGATTTAGCCTCTATAGAAAATAGTAGGGGTGTTTCTCAAAACATTAAACACAGATCTACAATATATCATAGCACTTTCACTCTTAGATGTATATTCAATGAACTCAAAATCACTAATTCTAAAATAATATGTGCACAACTATGCCTGTTAAAATGTTAGTTATAGTGTTAGTTGAAATGTGAAAAACAACTCGCGTGCAATGATTTATGTAACTTCGATGGAGCAAAACAAAAATTCTTTTTATTTTTTTGGTGTTGACAAGCTATTTTTGCTACCATATTTCTTAAATGTGATTGAATACAAAACTAGTGTGATCATGATTTTATATGAAACTATAAACTGTAACCAAGTCTTTAAATAATTGAAATTATAATCAAGACCCAAAATGTAAGAAAATTTGAATGCTGGATGACAAACAATAATATAATGGACATTATTTTCTTACTAAAATTAAAATTTTCTCATCCTGGAAGTGATTCAGAATCTTATTATGAATGTTTTTATTTTTGAATTTATGTTGCCTATAAAGATATATGACATACGTCATATTCTTCCCTAACTTTATTTTTGACATGCACAGAAAACTTAATTTTCATGACTTCTCTTCATATTCCTTGTTTTTTAATTGACTTATATCATTGTTTATATCTCATTAGTCCATGAATCCCTTTTTTCAGAACCATTGCAGTTAATGAGGCAATTCATGGCATCAATGGAAACATAAATATTAATCCTCAAGCAAATGTTTGCTGTGGATTATGAAGAATTCTAAAGATGATAGAGGAAAATGCTGATATTAATGCTCAATAGATTAAAAAGCTGAGGTAGAAACTATCAGTTTCTAATATATTCACCAATGACAAAATAGTCCCAAATTCTATTTTTTTATGCATTGCTTACTTCTTCATATTTTAAGTGGAGAAACAAACCATAAATGAAGTCATATACTTAAGGTGTCATAAATAGTAATGGTGAATCCTCAAGTAGAACAAGATCTTCATACTTGTAAGCCAATATATTTTCACTAAGCTGTTCTGTGTACATAGAGAGGTAAAGAGATATGGAACTGGAAATGATATTTGTTTCTGCACTGAATTTTAATTAAGATAATACATTTTTCTTTAATTTTAAAATTGCTATGTATATTTGAAAACTGTATTATTTTTGCATATTGATCAGAGTAAGTTCAAATTGATAAATCTTTATTATATATCTACCACCTTCAAACATTTATTCATGTATCGCATAGGAAATTTGCACTGGAAGTTAGTTGGAAAAATAGTTCGGAGTATATATATAACATTGGGTGATTTTAATTATTACTTCTTTCTCTGTCTCATATCTGGAATATATCCTTGTCTTGTTCCTTAGCAGAAGAGCATCCTGAACTTATACATAAATTATGATATTGTTCTGTTTTATTTAGATATCTGATTAAAAACTCATCAATTTCAGTGGTCTTATGAAACATTTATAATTTAGTTTTATTCGTTTTCTCTATAGTTTTTAAGATTTCACTCTAATATCTAAATTAACATTTATTTCAGATTATGTTTGATTTTGTTTCTGGAGTCTTAGGGTAGAAGTTGAGCTTATTTATTTGAGATACTTTATGTTTTCCTATGCAGGTATTTGATTCTATCCATTTTCCTCTACCTAGCTGGAGATAACTGGATAGCTTTTTGACATGTTGTGTTTCCATTTTTATTTAGGTAATATACTTTAAAATTTTACATTTATGTTTTCCAGTTGGGCTGGAGCTATAGCACAGTGGGTAGGCGTTTGCTTTGCACACAGATGACCTTGGTTCGATTCCTCCATCCCTCTCGGAGACCCCGGCAAGCTACCGAGAGTATTCTGCCTGCACCGCAGAGCCTGGCAAGGTCCCCCTGGCGTCTTTGATATGCCAAAAACAGTAACAACAAGTCTCACAATGGAGACGTTACTGGTGCCCGTTGAGCAAATCGATGAAAAACTAAAGGACAGTGCTACAGTGCTACAGTTTTCCAATTAACTATGTATTATTCAAAACGTTTAATGTAAAATGCAATTATTCAAAAATACATCTTGCCATTGCTTCTAATTTTATTTTATTGTGTTCAGAGAATATACATGGCATGATTTGTCTTTCAAATTGCATTGAGGATGATTTTGTAACTGATTTTCCTAAATTTCTCATGTTTACTTGAAAAGAATGCATATTCTTTTACTGTTGTTTGTAATTGTATCTCCAAGTCAATTAGATTGCTCTTTAAGTTTACTGACCAAATTTTCTATTATCTGAATGATTTTCTATTTGTTACATCAATTGGTGGAAAAGGAGGTAGAATTCTCCTCTAATAATGAATTTGTATATTTTTTCATTACAGTTCTATAAGCTTTTGCTTCAGACCATTTGCATTCCTTTTTAGAAACATGGACATTTGAGACAGAATTCTTCTTGATGAATAAACATCAATTTTTATTCCTATACTATTTCCATACTTCACAAGATATTATAATATCCACTTCAGCTTTCTTTTGATTCATGTTAGCATGCTATATATTTTCTAATTTTCTGTATTTAACTTAGTTTGTTAAACATAAAGCATATTTCTAATAAGAAACTTTTATTAAATCTAATTTAGTAATTTTGATATCTGTGACTGCCTTGCTCTTCCCTCCCTCCCTCCCTCCCTCCCTCCCTCCCTCCCTCCCTCCCTCCCTCCCTCCCTCCCTCCCTTCCTTCCTTCCTTCCTTCCTTCCTTCCTTCCTTCCTTCCTTCCTTCCTTCCTTCCTTCCTTCCTTCCTGCTCTGTTAGGTGTTGGGGGCCCTTCTTGGCCCTTCCTACTGATGCATAGCATAAGGGTGTGAGATAAATTTTCAGTTTTCATGTCCAACATAAGATGCTGTTTAGGCCCAGTGGTGCTGAGGTCTACATGTGTTCATGGAGAGAGAGGAAGAATGGATACATATGATACTGGCGATCAGCTAAGGGCTTCATGCATACCATCATTTGCTCGAATCTTGAAACTCTCTCCCCAGTCAATAGGTCACTTTTCTTTAATGTTACCATTGCTAATGATTATGTATACACCTACAACCTGACGTCATTGGGTTTTGTTCCCTCTGGAAATTAAATTGCGCTCTTAGTCACATCTGCATATGTTTAAAAATCCCTGTCATCGTATTTTGACCTCTCAGTATAATTTTGGTCTCTTTGAAATTATCTTCTTTTAAAAATCTTTAACTTTGCATGCTCACTCTTTTCTAACTTATTGCATATAAGGATTAGGTACATATGAACAAATTATTTTAATGTCATCTACCAGTTCTTTCATCTGTGAAATGTGATCTTGATTAATTGCATTATATTTCTCCTTAATATGCATTTTATTTTTCTGTTTAATTGCTTTCCTGATAATTTTGACAGGTTACCAGACAATATGAATTTCACCTTTAGAATTTGGGATCTTTTTCATATTTCTTAATATTCTTGGGAATATTTTTTGTTAAGTGAATGGTCAATTCCTATAGCTAGTTGATCTCTTGGATAATGCAACTTAGCTTTATTTTATGACCTAGAAAAGCATTTAGTCTAGGACTAATTTTGTCCTACTATTGAGGCAAAAACATCTTGTGGGTATCTCTAGATTCTGAGCATTATGATGATTACCACATAGGTCTGTGATAAGAGAATTGAACTATACTCTTGTGTCAGAAAAATGCTTGACACATTTTTCTCTGATTATTTTGAGTAGTTCTTTAGCCTTAGGTAATTTCCTCATATACATGTGATCCAGCAATGATCAGGGGACACGCCCCCACCCCTCCATGCCAAGCACTCCTAAGTAAGGTCCCGGACAACAGAGCCAGGAGAGCTCCCTGACAATGTAACTGGAACTCTTCTATAGAACTATTAACACTGTAAGTTAAATGAGAAAATTATATTCTCTGAACTAAATTCTCCATTCTTTAAGAAGTAAATTCTGATTTTAATTCAGTAAAGTTATAGCAAGAAGACCAGCTTGCTACATTTTTATTATATCTTCAGATATATTACTACCAACATCATAGTCTTTAGATTGTCTAAACTCATAAATATGAAAAAGTGCCATGACAAAGTCTAATAAATTAAAATGGACGATATGTTACATGTATGATTGTATGTCAATATATATTTTATAATGAATCCTATAGTTTAATTCTATCAAAAGATAACAGTAAAACTAATGATCATTTTGACAGAAATAATATAGAATATTTTGTAACAGTTAATTGAGCATAAAAATACTATAGTAGAATATGATGTTGTAGATAGGTTAAATTTACTAAATAAAGGCATTAAAATACTAAAACTTTTGACATAATTAGTGTGATAAAAACTCTTGAGTAGCCATTCAAAGATATATTCAACTGAAATAAAGTAGCCTTAGAGTTGTGGTTTTTCTTTAGACCATCCACCCCTTATCAAAAAATGAAAGCCCTCTGCTGTGAATTATTAGAAATTATTTTATCAGTGTTGGGAGATGTATTTTCATTACTAGCATTAGGGAATGAAATGAAAAACCGATTTAGTTGAAAATTATTTTTCAGTTTCTCCATTTTAAGCAGAGAAAGGCTAGCTGATCTTTTAGAAAGAAAAATGAATAATATGACATACAGTTCTTAATGAAAACCTATAAAAAAACTTTTAAAATGTTTCTTTTTTATAGAAGATAAAATAGGATAAAAGTTCTTTGGGCTTGCAAAAAGCTATAATGGGTTGTTTTAAAAACAGTGATACCAAATACAAAAGGGAATTTGGCGAATTAGGGGAGATACTACTAGTCTCTTTTAGTTTGTTAGTCTTTGCTCCTTTCTTTCCTATTCACCAGTTCACCTGGGTTAATTTTCCTCCAGGCCCACTCTTCCTGGTCCCACTACTAAGCCCTGGCTCAAAGCATCCCATTCCTGCAGGCCATTAAGTCAAGCTGTCTTATTCAGGGCGTTGAAATAAATTTCTAGGCTCAAAGTGGAGTTGCTTCGGCCTGGGGCATCACATCAATATACTAAAACTTAAATAACTTTTCAGCGAATGCCCTGCTTTACAGGAACTGCAATATATGGGGACAGCCAATTCTCATTTGCCCGGCTAATCCTTGACTCAGCTCATCTTGTGTTGTCGCGCATTCATTTTCTGTTTTCCTTTTCTCCTTGTTCTGTGTTGTTTGTTCTGTAAAATGTTTCTTCTTCTTGCCCTGTTTTGTAGTTCTTAGAAACTTAAAGAACAGAGAGTGACGTGACAAACTTTGCATCACCTAAATTGCCTTCTTTGGTCATTTTAAACAAGGTATTCTTGTAGATCTTGTAGTGTGAGTCTTCTGTCAGAAATTGAATGGCAGTTGGAGGGCTGCCATAAGAAGATAAGAGTGAGGAGCCTTAGGAATCCACTTTTGTTATGAATAGCGTGGTTCTACCTTCACTCAGCAACTTTATCTCCAAGGGTCCCCAAACACTCAGTCTGACATTGGTTCCTTCTAGGAGCCATGACTTCTTATTTTTTTTTGGTTTTTGGGTCACACCCGGCTATGCACAGGGGTTACTCCTGGCTCTGCACTCAAGAATTAATCCTGGCGGTGTTCGGGGGACCATATGGTCTTGTTCTGACAAGGGATCCCAATGGTCTTTTTCTGACCATATGGGATGCTGGGAATCGAACCCAGGGTCGTCTGCGTGCAAGGCAAACACCCTACCCGCTGTGCTATTGCTCCAGCCCCAAGCCATGACTTCTTGCTGTCGAGAATTTCTGTGTTTCTTCATGTTTTCTTTCATAATTTGGTGCAGTCCTTTCTGTTTCAAGTAAGTGGACTTCTCTACCACCTCAACCAGATATTCACTCACAACCTCAGTTTTCTCCCAAATTTCTTCACTTCCCCGAAACTGCATTGTAAAGTATAAGCAGGACCTGATCAGCAGAGTAGAAAAAGAAATCGTCTCCTCATGTGAGATAAGTAGAAGTATAATGAGATGGCATTTAAAGATTTGGACATAATAAGGTGTCATGTCATCAGAGGAGAAAGAAACTACTTCCTCATATGAAATGAATAGAATTATGATGAGATGACATTTAAATATTTGAACATAGTGAAACCCCTGACATAAGAATGGTCTTGTTCTGCCTGAAGGAGGTTAAAGGTGATTAGAGTGCTTCTTGATCTTTCCTCCATTCCTTCTTCACACTAGAGGTCTTTGAGAATTTTACCAGGGTCTGGACCAGAGCATTTTAGCAACTCCCACAGTGAAAAAAGGCCTTTGATGCTATTATAATGGAGGTAAATCTCTCTTCAAAACTGAGATAATGTTAAAGACATTGATTTATTTTAAGCATAGTAAGAGGGACAAAATGAGGGCAACATATGTCCAAAGCCAAAATTGGGATTAGCAATTTTCTGCTGAAAGAATGCTGGAGACCAACACAGAAGGGTGTGATCACTGACTTTCTATGGGAGCAAATTATTTTCACATATAAGATCTGTTTCTGAGAGGAAAGTGAGCAAGCTGTCCAGACTGCTTTTATTTTAACTAAAGTTGCCTATGCTGTTTACATTTTTGATAATTCTGAAAATAAAGAAGAGCTGCACAGCGGTACTTACTGGTAGTAAAGAGCGCTTTAAAAACAAAGGCAGGTAAAAACCACTTCAGCAGTTTTATATTTCCATTGTCTGTGGCTTTTCTAGTAAGCAAGAAGAGCTGATGTAAGCAAGACACATGCAGAGTGAAACTTTCTATCCCTTAGAGACGCCACACTTTACTGATGCAATGTGTAAGTTTCTGCGGATTCTGATGCCACAAAGGCAAACTGAGAGCACTGTAAAGAGTATTTTGGGGATCAACGGAAAGAAATCAGAATTAGGAAGAGTCAGGTATCATTTAGAGAACTGTAAAAAATTAGAAAAAAATAAAATTAAATCTATTAATGTAGTTGTAAGGTAAAGCCATGGGCAGACATAATATGAGCCTAAGACAATAATACAGACATAATGCAAATAGAAGAACAAGTTATATTTAGTGAAAATTTAACAAAATGTCCTTTTGTTAATTTTTTAAGAGAGTACTTCGTGAACTTTTTTTGAGCACTGTGTCCTCGAATAATGACATACTTTGATTATTTCTGATGTGCTGCTTTATCATATCTCTTTGATTGGCAGTTGTCTAATTCCTTAAAATATCTGATTTTTCTTTTTAAAATTATAGGGTGACATTTTGATATCTCTGAGGAACTATATAATATAACATATGCTACCCTATAGTATAACAAATAAATAAAAGTATTTCTATGATTGGTTTAAAATAGTATAAAAGCTATAGGTCATGTCTATGGAACTTCAACACATGAATATTTTACTGACTCCAAATTCACAAAACTGTAATTTTACAGTTGTTCAAAAATTTAAGATACATTCTATTCCACTCAGTGTACTACCTATGCTGTGATTTATTGGTTGGAAGGTTTCAATTATTGTAAAGGTAATTATATTTCTTTCTGAAATAAACTTTCAATCTCTTGATAATTATATTTTGAATAGAAAGAAAATACAAAGAACTTGGATTACCCTGGAGATCTGTTTTTCTTAGTAATTTGTTATTCTGGCCTCATGATGGCACCAAAGGGTAGGAAATTATTTTCTGAATATCTACTTGCTGAACATAATAATAATAAAAAAAATTAGGAAAGCAGAGCCCAGCTTGCTAACTCTTTCATGAAATAAAGGGTTAGAAGCTTGATACAGCTGCATATATGCATTTTTTCTTATAGATGGTTGCAATTCTTTTTTACTTTGCTCTGTGCAAAATATTTTTTCATTTTTCTCAGATTAATTTTATCCTCTTTCTATAACCCTGTCTCCCAATTTATCTCTGCTGTTGCAGCAAAAAAAAAAAAAAAAATTCTGATCAGAAAGATTGTTCTCCTGGACTAATAATGAACTTGGGTCCAAATACTTATGAAAGGTCCAAAAGCAGATGATCAATAAGACTAGTACAAAAGAAAAGGTACATCATAAACTATAGTTCAAAATGCCTTTGAGGTGATATCTCACTCATTTTCTGATTTCTTGGAAAATAGAAATTTATAATCTCATTTGACACTAAAATAAATCTTAATTAAAATTAATGGCAGCAATCTCAACTGTTCTCTTATATTTTTCAGTAGTAGATGAGTCATAGCTAATGTGTGCATTCAAATGAATGCTCTGGTATGTCTGGACCTCCGTGTATCAACCCTAAGCACTAGGTTTCTGTTACACATTGAGAGAGAATAAATGTAAAATGTATTCCTTTTCCCTTCAAAGAGAACTGAACCCCAGTTCAAGTGAGAAAATGTGAAACTATCTCAAAATAACAATAGCATTGGTAGCCAGTGGAAGGTCTCGACTACGAGGAGATAAAAAATTTAAAAATAGCTTTTGACTAAGGAAAAAAAATGCTATATAATGCTCCTTTTTTCTAAGCAAAATCACATTTTTAGGATGAAAAAATTATATTTATTTATAGAGATGATAACATGGTATTAAATTATTCAGTATATGAAAAAATAAGATTTTTTTCTCAATTTTTATAATCTTTTGACATAGGACATTATAAAAATAGTAAATATGACTGTATTCATTCTCCTTTTCTGTGTCCTTTGGAATTTGGGGATCTTTCACAATGTTTATATACAGCCATTACTGAGTCTTTTATGTTCCACCTGCAGTCTCCTTATAACCAATCTTAATAAACGAGGTCCTTTCCTGCTTTCCTAATAATCCTTAATTTTCTCAGATTTTTTTTTTGCTGTTAAGTAATGAGTATATTTTATCAGCGCTACAGTGAAAATGATTCTTTATTAAAATTTTATGAAATACAGTTTTTTACTATTGATTTTTTACAAATCTGATGTTTGTGGCTTGACATATTTTTTCCCACCTAATTTACCTGAAATCCTTGAGGTGGTGCTAGAGGACAATTTGAGAATCATATGCCAGACACAGTAACAGTAACAATCATAATCTTAATCTGCATCATTTGTCCCTTACTAGAATTTTCTTTCTTTCTTTTTTTTAACAGTTTTCTTCTACTTTTTATTGTCTTTGTATTCTCTGTCTCTTTATTTATTTATTTTTAATTAGTGAAACACCATGAGGTACAGTTGTAGACTTACAAACTTTGTGCTTGGTTTTCAATTCTACAATGATCAAGTACCCATCCCTCCACCAGTGCCCATTCTCCACCACCACTGATCCCAGTATCCCTCCCACCCGCCCTTCTCCTCCCAGCCCACCCTGACTCTGTGGCAGGGCATTCCCTTTTATTCTCTCTCTTCTCTTGGTTGCTGTGGTTTGCAAAAGAGGCATTGAGTGGGAGTCATGTTCAGTCTATAGTCTACTTTCTGCATGCTTCTCCTATCCTGGGAGGATCCTCCCAACACCTTTATTTGGTGCTCCCTTTTCTATCTGAACTGCCTTTCCCCCTAGCATGTGTCGCTGGCCTCCAAGCCACGGAGTAAACCTCCTGATACTTATCTCAGCATTCTTGGGTGTTAATTTCCTATTTAGAATTTTCTTTTAAGAACAGTTCCTTCTCTGGAAAATGTACCTGTAGTGCTTAAACGTGGGTTTTGTTGCTCAATTGGCAGAGTTTGAGGGTTCTATGAGTTAGATTTTAGCCTCTAAATTACCATATGAAAGAGGCTTATTGGTATTTTTCTTAAAACTAATACTTAGGGGAATCATCTGCCAGAAAACTATACATCTAACTAAATTATCTATCCTTATTTGAATACCCTAAGAATATATTAACAACACTTATTTAGTGTAAATACTCTGAGTTTTCTGTCTTTTTTAAAAGTAATCTATAGTCTCAGATTAGAACTAAAAATAACACCAAGAGAACAATTTTATAAACAGTAACTGGTGTTTTTCACATAGGTCACTCTTAATTAGCAAGACATTTAAAAAAATGAATTTAAAAACTTTTGGGGGACTTTTTGCTTAGGCATAAAGACATATTCTTATTGTTTATTTATTTCATACCATGCTGTCTACAAATACTAGAAATTCAGAGCTTTCATGTATGAACTACTAGAGATACAATCTAAAAACATTGGATGATAGTGTTGTGTGATTGTATTTGGCTGACTTGCACAGCAAGCAATATACCCAGAGTTAGATGATTAAAAACCAATTACAATAAGTCAAGAATAAATGTGAATTTTTAAAAAAATATGCAACATCGGGAAGATAAGGATGTTGAATAATATCTTCTTCTCTTGCTGGTCTGTTTTAAATTATTTCTATCATCTTCAACTTAATACAATAATGTCAATCCAGGAAACACTTAAATCTTTGTATTAGCTTCATGTAGGTTTAGATAGAAGATTTCTGTATTTATTTTGATCACTTCCACCTTTATCAGTTTCCAGAAATATAAGTTTTGACTGAATCAAATTAAAATTAATTTTAATAATTGTAGAAACTTGATATACATGATTATTAAAATTAATTTAAATAGACAGTTTAGGGTCAATTTGGGTCTTTCAGGTAATTATTTTTTGTTTTACTTATTGTCCCTAGAAAAATAAAACCAATGTGTTTTATCTAGTGGTTAATGAAAACAATTTTCTTCTATCTCTCAAAGATGAATGTATGAAGATACATTATGTTCCTTATTGTTTAAAAGTATATTTTTGCTCTGCCAGGTGTGATCATTGAGCACCTCTGGGTTTGGACCCTCAAAAAAGAAGTAAGTAACTAACTAAATAAATAAAATGTTTCTCTCTATTGTAAATGTGAAAATAGCACAACTCCAATTTAGTTATGAATAATTGGTATATTTTAATAAAATATTGAATATGCATTTTTTTATTTAAACTCTCTAACATATTTATGTAAGCAAAATTAGTTTCTCTCTATTTACATGCACATGTTTATGGATACATATATAAGTACACAGTCATATATATATACAAGCATACAGACATAGGATGTGGTGCATATACAAAAATAGGTACACACATTTAGCAAACTTCTATTAAAAGCAATATTTTAATATAGTTAGACTTTTACTATTTCTGAGCTTCTCAGAGCAATATTTGGCATATCATAATATTACATATGATTTCTTTTGTAGTCTCTAAGCAAGCAAAATAGGTCTCATATCCATAAAGCACTATAGAAATACATCAGCTTAATTTGCTTTTTAAAATATACATTTATTCCCTATTTGAAAGACTAAAAGAGGTCTCCTTGATGATGGCAACATTTGTGGAAATATTACTTCTCTACCAGGCGGTAAATAATAAGTGCTAAATGAGTGGAATGGAAAATAAGACTTGTGGAACTTTAGAAGGAAAGATTGCTTCCAGATGAAATGGTCAGTGAATGTTTTACAAGAAAGTCCAAGGTTTGAGCTGCACTTTGAAAAAATGTGCAGGATTTGGATAAATAGAGCAAGGAGGGTTTTGTTAAGAGGTGTTATCGTAGAAGTAAAACAAGGGACTGAGCTTAATTTTTACTTTTCTCTGTCTCTAGGTTATTTAGGAGATAAATACACTTAAGCATGAAGCCAAGGGGGAATTTTTCTCTATTTCACTGACTTTTGAACTTTCTCCCACTATCACTACACATTTTTATAAACAGGGCTTCCTGGAAAATTTTCCTTTCTATTATGCTACTTTGGATAATAATATGTTCATATTGTTGCTTTAAGTATAACATATACTCTCATAATTTATAGTTTACACCATTGAAGTGAATCTAAGAATGTGTGTACATGTTGTTCTTTGTGTGTACATATGGATACATATATAAGTACACAGTCATATATATATATACAAGCATACAGACATAGGATGTGGTGCATATAAAAAATAGGTACACACATTTAGCAAACTTCTATTAAAAGCAATATTTTAATATAGTTAGACCTAATGTGTGTACATGTTGTCCTAACCTGCTTTTCTCTAGTTCATATAGAAATACAGGAAAAGTACTTCTTTTATATTTCTTCAGAGTAGGGAGAAAGATATCATTACTAGTCCAGCAAGGCAAGAATTAAAGTACAGGTAGTTTTAGAAGACACAGATCTTGTCATATTTAATACTATTTTTTGAACTCTAGCACAAGAGGTGACTATGAAGCTATGTCTCCTTAAAAAACAAAACTCTCCTCTATTTTGAATAACTCATTCCTCTATACATTCTTAACAGGCTGAGAACAAAACCTTGTACATATTGGCTAATAAAAGGCATGTGACAATTTAATTACAGGTAAGGCATATAATTCCCAAATTGCCGACCTTAGGAAAATGAAATTAGGAATGAGTATCTGCAGGAAAAAAATCTAAATGTCTATCCACGCTGGAAAGAAATGATTTGGGGATTTTCTGGTATTTAGGATTATCTGCACCAGTGAGTTCCTCTATTAATGCTTGAAACTAATGCTGACTTAGTTTGTCAGCTAGCAAGCTACCCCAGCTGCTAGAATGTGTAGTAACTGTTATAGATTTGGGTTATCTGTCAATGTAAATCCCTGAATCAGTTATGTATACAAATAAAAGTAGTTTCTTTCCTTTTTTTTGGTTCATTTGACTATACTCAAGATGAACTTGGGGATGATACATGGAAATATGCTTTAGCTAATACCAGCTATGGTAAAAATTAGCTGGATTTCTTTTTTTCTAAATAATGTGGCCTCATCTGTTAATATACATCAGTTCAATCTGCAATATTTATTATAGCCTTTTTTTCCTGAGTAAAATACTGTGATTGCATCACCTGAGGAGTTATTTAGACGTGATTAAAGCGTAGATTTTCAGCTGGACAAACCCACAATGTTTGTGACTCCACTTTGCACCTTAAAACTTGCATTTGCACCTGCAAAAGGCTGAAATGAATTGCAAGTCAGCACATGTGTGTTCCATTATTCATTTTTTATGAGCAGATGTGGGTGATGTGGGCAAAGAACTAGATGCATCTTTAATTGAGAAAACCTGTGGAAAAGTTATCCTTAAATCTCTCCTAGGGAATTGATTTAGAACACGACACACCATGATTTGGAAACTAAGAGTCCGGTCCAAATGTTGACCAGACAACCTAAACTTGAACATAGGCTGTCAGAAATGAATATTAAAGACATTAATCCTTATGTATTTTTTCTTTCAAAACTTCTCTTTGAATAATTCTGTGTCCATTAGTTTTTATTTTTTTAATGTTCATTTTTAAATAATATAAACCATCAGGGTTAAATATATACAGTGTGGTGGTATTCATGCACAGAGCTATATATTGGGCCAAAACACTTTTCCATACCTCTTTTACACAGAAAGAGCATTACGGTTGTATAATTTGAATAATTTTATTTCATTCGCACTTATACCTATATTTGGATATTTATTATGAGAAGATATTCCTCTTATTGTTACCAATAAGAAGTCACAAGTCAAAACTAAATAAAAATTTTATTATTTTATTTTATTTTGTTTTTTGGTGTGTGTGTGTGGGCATCACATGGTGATGCAGAGGAATTACTCCTGGTTCTGCATTCAGGAATTACTCTTGGTGGTGTTCAGGTGAACATATGGAATTCCGGGGATCTAACCCAGGTCAGTTGCATGCAAGGCAAATATTCTACCTGCTGTATTACCACTCTGGCACCCCCCAAAACATATTTTTTAAAGTACGGTTTATAAAGCTTGGCTAGTCTAGAGCTTATAATGATATGCCTTCTATTTGGATTGAATTAAGTTGTTCACACAACTGAAAATTAAATTACTCCACAAAAATTAGTGCTATGATTATATGTCAGTTACAGTGTTAGGTTTTGGGGTGGTAAAAAGGGAAAATTTATAAGTCTGTGAATCAAGGAGTAATTAGTCCAAGAATAAATTATGCAAGAGGGTGGTGGAACCCTATACCTTAGAATTGAGAATTAAAGACTCAAAATGACGTCCACAATCATGTATGAAAGAAGATGGGTTGCAAGATGCTAGGAAATTTGAAGAAGGCATGGACAAGAGATCTCAGCAGAGTGAAAGAGAAAAAGATGGGAAAATACTGAGACTTGGAAAAAACAAGCTTTGTGATCCGTAAGCACAGAGATGCAAATATAGGAAAGATAAAATTTGATAGAAATTAATTATAATGAATACTTGTCTATTATTATGTGTTATACATAGTGAATTTATCTTATCTATTCTCTATCATAGTTATATAAAAATTAGAGCCATATTTTCAAAAGAATTCTGAGATTTGTACTATATTTTAGATCCGTTAGTAACCCTTAGAGTTTTATGTTAAATTTTAGGAAAGAAAAAAAGTGAGTGATGATTTTGGAGTCAGAAAGAATATATAGGAAACAATTTTAGTCTTCTACAGTAAAAGATACTGGCACAGAAATGGAGAAACTTTTAAATTTTTGAATCAAATTAGGGAAATGAGAAGCAGGGTCAACAGGACTTGTCAAAGGAGATGTTTGGGGGGATATATTTTAGTGCTTGAGGCACTGTTTTCCAGGTTACATATTTTATAGATCATAGCACATTTGATTGCAATAGTGATAGGTCATGTATTGTGTGGTTGTGCAGTTCTGCCCCTCCACATACAATCTCCACCAGAGATCAGAAGTCTATGCTCTTTCTGGATGTTTTATAGAAACTTGTAGCCACCATTATCAAGCTTAGTTACTTAAGTGCATGATTCCCTTTTTATGAAAATATAGTGGACATTTTAATCTATTTTTTTCTCCTAAGGTGCAGGGTTTAAGAGAAGGGAGAATTTATGGGAATATGACAGATCTTATACTGCACTGAGGAATAGAATTTGCATTTGGGGCATGGCTCAAAGTATTGTAATATGAAATCAATTCTCAGGGTTTTATATATTTACCTAGAGTTCTTAAATATGGTAGTTTAATTTCCAAAGGGAGAGAAACCTGTAAAAATAATTTTATGCAAAATTCTGTGAATGGCATTGTAAAGGGTAAAGATGGAGGATGACGTTACAATGGTGAGAAAATTATGAATGGGGTTTGGAGTAGTCGAACTGGACACAGTAAGGAAATGCAGAGGGTGGATGGGAAGCCAAGGAGACTGTGTTGGATAATACGGTGGGACACAAAGCAAACCTGTAAGAATCATCCTGATGGAAAAACCTGAATGCCGGAGAACAGATGACTGGTTAAAGAAACTTTGGTACAATTACATAATGGAGTACTATGTAGCTGTTAGAAAAGATGAAGCCATGAAATTTACATACAAGTGGTACTACATGGAAAGTATCATGTTAAGCGAAATGAGTCAGAAAGAGCGGGATAGACACAGAAAGATTGCATTCATCTGGGGAACATAAAGTAACATAATGGGAGACTAACACCCAGGAGTGGCCGAGATTAGTACCAGGAATTTTACTCCATGGCCTGGAGGCCAGCCACACATGCCAGTACCAAATAAAAGGTGTTGGGAGGGTGTTATTAATATATAACAATAAAAATCTTGGAGGTAATAATAATCTTATTATCTAGCTCTTGGAGAACCCGGCAAGCTACCGAGAGTATCCTCTCCGCACGGCAGAGTCTGGCAAACTCCCTGTGGCGTATTCGATATGCCAAAACCCAGTACTAGTGATGGTTCTTATTCCCCTGACCCTGAAAGAGCCTCGAATGTGGCACTTTCTAAAATCTCAGGGCTAGGACGAAGGAGATGTTCCTGATGCCTGCTTGAGGAAATCGATGAACAGGATGACAGTGATACAGTGACACAGTGATGCTCTGTATAACATAACATATATGTATAACATATATATTCTTAACATATATTTATAACGTATATATTCTATATATAATATCAATGCTGATAAAATCAAAACTACCAGCATTCTAAATTACTTGCAAATTACTGATGTGATAAGTCATTGCAAAGTTGGTCTGGTACTAAACACAATATTATAAACATTGCAGCCTCTAACTTTCCTTTAGTGAAAATGGGGACAGCGGGTGCTTATCACTTTGTGTTCCCATATTTCTCTTTAGTGCTTCTCAATTCTTAGAAATCACTGAGAAAATGTCAAGTGCATTCGCAAGTTCTTAAAGAAGCTAAACTACAATTGTTCCGAGTCATAAGAGCTGCTAAGTAATCTCTCACAGTCTTTCCACTTGACCAAGATTTCATAGCAATGCTTATTCTACACTTTTGCATCTAAAACCTATCTCTCTAGAATGAAATGAAATGGTAATGGTTGTACATGTCGATCCTCTTCAGCTCTTTACATTATACCTTTGACTACACTGCATAGGCCTCCCTTGATCTTTATTATTCACTGAACAAAAATATCTCAAAAGTCAAAATATGCTTTTTTCTGTTGCCTAAATGTTTTTCTCATTGAAGATCTAAGCATCCATGATGCATTTTATATTGTCTATGCTTCTTTGATATTCTAAAGTGTCATTGGTTAAATATCTTGTCCATCTTTTCCTCCAGTTCTTTTAAAACTTATGTCTTTTTAAATTGCTTTTTAAGTTGTAAGTATATCTCTCTATATATTATCTTCCACATTTGCTTTTTTCATTTGTTCATTTGCAATTGTAGAGTCTGATAATCATTTTGGGATGCTCCCAGCCTTCTTAAATTATCCTTCCTTTTAGGAGGTCAAGTAGTGGGATCAAATCTGTTATGGTGGAAGCTTTAGAAAGAATATGACTCAAGTCAAATCATCTTATATAACTCTGCTGTCTGGAAAGGGGAATAAAGCAGTTTCCTGGAAGGAATTTATGTAGATAGGATAAACTCTTTGGAGTTCAATCTAGTTTCTAATCCTATTATTCCTAGGGGAGATAGATAAAAGCACCACTGAAGTGGTACAGATGTATTCTGGTCTTGTGATTGCACCCCGATCTCTGACAAGGGGTTGGAGAGTTTCTACAGAGCCACTTTCTTTAGGAGAAGTGACGAGAACAAACTTTATTCTGTGTATTTTTGAACAATAATCTCCTCGTTAAACGGTGTTACTGCAATAGATTAGAAGGAACTGGATGAGTTTATCATCTTGGAAACGAAGAGACAAATCAGGGGAAAGGTGGTAATTTTAGATAGTGCCAAGGAGCCATGGGATAATGGTGATGATGATGATGATGATGATGATGATGATGATGATGATGAAGATGATGACCTCTTTAAAAGCAAAGAGAGACTATGCAGAACTACTCAGCTTTGATTCTTAAAAAGTCTTATTCTATCACTCTACCTCTCTGACCTTTCTAGCTTTCTATTCCAGCTACCCTCCATGGGCCATTTTTGTTCCTGCCTTCATGACAGGATCTGAGCCCTTCACAATCCCTACCATCGATATAACTCAACTAGATTCTTCTCAGGAATTGGTATTTTAGAAAAGAATAATAGAGGAAAGGTTTTCTAAAACTCAAGCTAGACTACGTGGAGTTCAAAATCCTTACATTTCCCACATGGTTAGGTTGACATGTTTCCAGTCTTCCTTATTTGAACTCTCCTTGCACCTACAGCTTCTCACCTCCCTGCTTTCAGTATGCTTTAGTTTTGCCTTCCCCTGTTTGTTTGTTTTTGTTGTTGTTGTTTCCTTGTTTCAAATGTGGATTGATTTTTCTCCCCTAATATACTACATCCCCAAATCATCATTTATGCCATCTTCAAGTTGACAAAAAATGCATCGAACACCTTTATATTTGGTTTGTTTATTTTGTTTAAGGGACCACCACGGTGATACTCAAGGGTTACTCCTGCTCTGCACACAGTAATAATTCCTGGTGGTGCTCAGGGGACTGTATGGGATGCTGGGGATGGAATTCAGGTTAGTCACATAAAAGGCAAGTGCCTTACCCACTGTACTGTATCACCAGCTCCTATATTTGATATCTGGATCCATTCTCACAGTGACTTTAAAATTATTGTATCATAATATTTTGTATTACTTATTTTACATTTTAATGTGTTTTTTGGGAAACATTATGAAAATAGGAAGTAGAGATATACAGTCACTAAAAATGGCTCTTGACCCATGAAATTTCTCACAGATAAATGTATATCTGTGACAGGATGATATGATAAATATATATTAGGTAATAGGACATAGACATTTATTCGATTGATACCAATTAGAAAAAAATGGTTTTAACCAGGAGTTAAATGTAGAAGATGAGAAGGACCAAATAATATACCAACCTGCTATAGAGCAAAGCTTGAATTTTGGTAAACAATTTTGACCAAGTTCAATGCCATAGTAGATCTTAGTCTAAAGCTCAGAGAACAAGTAATAGAATATGATTCTGAGTGTTCCATCACTAACTTAGAATAATTCTTTTTGTGTGTTTAATTTTGGAGCCACACCCAGCTTTGCTCAGGGTTTATTTCTGGCTCTTTTTTCAAGGATCACTCCTGGTGGTGCTTGAGTGACCATCTAGGGTGCCAAGAATTGAACCCAGGTCAACTGCATGCAAGGAAAATGTCCCGCATGAAACCATCAGAATGATTCTTTTTTTGTTGTTGTTTTTGTTTTTAATTTTTATTAGTGAGACATCATGAGGTACAGTTGTAAACTTAGAAATTTTTGTGCTTGAGTTTCAATTATCACCATCATGACCATCCTGTTGTTCGTCGAGTGCCTCGAGTGCCTCAAGCAGGCCCCAGTAACGTCTCCTTCATCTTAGCCCTGAGATTTTTTAAAAAGCGCCATATTCAAGGTTCTTTCAGGGTTAGGAGAATGAGACCCATCATTGTTACTGGTATTTGGCATATTGAGTACGCCACGGGGAGTTTGCCAGACTCTGCTGTGTGGGCAGGTTACATTCAGTAGCCTGCCAGTTTGTCCAAAGTAAGGATGAGATAATAAGATGTCACTTCTGGGAGCTGGGTTTTATAGTCTCTGGGTCTTGGCCGTTGATGGGATTGCACAGTGCCAGGGGGCCAGTTGGTGGGTGTGACCCCTGCCTACTGGAATATGGAGGATCTGGGTGGAGGATGCTCAGCCCCGATCCGAGCAGGCTTGGATATCTCAGCCCCGGGACCCGCATGCCTTTGTTCCTCTGCCAGTACCTTCATGCGTGTGGAGAGTGGTTTTCAATTATACAATGATCAAATACCCATCCCTCCACCAGTGCCCATTTCCCACCACCATGGATCCCAGTATCCCTCCCACCCCCCATACCCCCCATCCCGCCCTGCCTCTGTGGCAGAGCATTCCCTTTTTTTTCTCTCTCTCCTATTGGGTGTTGTGGTTTGCACAAGAGGCAATGGGTGGTTTGCACAAGAGGCAATCTCTTCAAGATTATTATTATTATCTCCAATAGTTCTCCAAGAGTAAGAACTAGATAATAAGCATTCGCGGCCATGCACTTCTGGGAGCTGGGTTTTACAGTCTCTGGGTTTTGGCCGTTGATGGGATAACATGGTGCCAGGGGCAGTTGGTGGGTGTAACTCTTAGCTACTGGAAGATGGGGATCTGGGTGGAGAAGGCCCAGTCTTGATCCGAGCAGGCTTGGAGATCTCAGCCCCGGGTCCCGCATGCCTGGGCTCCTCTACCGGTTCCTTTATGTGTGAGGCTTGTCTGAATGTGTGGAGAGTGGTCTTAAACATGGCTGTGGCTGGTTCCAGAGGTCTTCAGCTGCCGGGGCTCAGCTAAGGGTGGGGAGAGAAGCTCAACCTGCTCCCCTCCAAGGGGCCCTAGTGAGGACTCTGTGCTGTTCTCTTCCGGGAGCTGGGTTTTAGCTCCCGGAATATAGAGCATAGGTAAAGGTAAAGGTAAAGGCCCTCCCGTTGATCGTCGATTTGCTCGAGTGGGCCCAGTAACGTCTCTATTGGAGACTTTGTTGTTACTGTGTCTGGCATATCGAATACTCTCGGTAGCTTGCCGGGCTCTCCGAGAGGGGCGGAGGAATCGAACTCCGGTTGGCCATGTTGGCCGCGTGTAAGGCGAACGCCCTACCCGCTGTGCTATCGCTCCAGCCCGGAATATAGAGCATATATATGTTATATTCTAAGGTTGCTTCAATATTTTGAAAAATTAGGTGAGTGACTCAAGATTTTGAACATCAAGTTACCTGAATATGTTTCCTCTCACTATTTCTCTTGGAAAGAATTGAAATATGAGGGCTCTGTGTTGTAGGTGATAAAGAAAACCAAATATAAGGGTAAATGAGTGAAGGTCCATCTTCAATAACTGCCCCCTGCTGGAAGAGGGGAAAGACCTATCTATAAAACTGACTGAAATTTCATGCTAATTTAATATTAAAGGAACCCAGAGAGTGAATGGTTTATTGAGTTTTGGACTTGTTGGTCTGAAGAGAAATCAGATACATTAGATGGAAATCAGACAACAATTTATTTCCTAAATTTGATTTTTATTAAAGCACTGTGATTTACAACGCTATTCAGAGTTGGATTTTAGACATAAATGGTCCATCATGGGCCAGAGTCCACTTCCCTCTACCAGTGTTCTCAGGTTCCCTCTCCTATCACCCCATCTTCAGTCTATCATCTTGACAGGCACTTTTTTTTTTCAGTTTGGTTATTAAAGTTTATACCATGATATCAGTGTTGCTGACTCAGTGGTTTGGATAGTTAGTTCTTTCTTTAACACCACCAATGTACCTTGCCTCTTGCCCCCTTTTGCTTCTCATCTGTAGACAACGTTTTTAAAAAGAAATATTAAGTCCTGGGGGAGAAGAATAAAAGGCTTTCCCTTTTATTGGACAGGGAAAGCAGAGGCTATAAGAATACAAGAAAATAATAGTCATAGCATAATCTTTTGTTCTTTTTGCGTTCTGATGAATTTGCTGTAAAAGACAGTATTTCCTATTTCTGCTGGTCTTCTGAACAAAGACGCACTATTTAACATTAAGAGATTAAAGTTTAGTTTTTCTTAAAAGAGTTTTAAGTCCTCATGAGTTCACAGGAGTGGGTCAATTCATCTTGCATCAAAGTCTGGTCATTGAATGATGCTAACAGAGATGATTTTATCCTGGAAAAAATGAACTCAACTAGAAATTCCATTAGCTTCTACAGAAGTAGAAGTGCTTAAGGTAACTTGAGAAGGTTCCTTCCATTAAGGCAGTAGTTGATCTAAAGGAAACTCATTTTTCCAGTTTTTTCAGTATGACCCAACTATCAGGCTAAATTTTGGTTGAAGGCAATTTTCTCTTTGAATGAGATAAAACAGCATTCCCATATTCTTGAATTGTTTATTACACCTGTCCTAAATTAATAACATGCTTAGTTAATTTTAAACTATCAGAGTTCAGTAAGAAATCGTTAGTCAAAAATGACTCACCGTACAAAAGGACTAAGCTAAAGGTTTGCTCTGGGATCCTATTCTCTGTCTAAGAAAGGCTAGAAGCAAGAGAGCTGACTCAGAAGTTTCTTGACATAACTTCCCTATTATTTGATTTTAGAGTGTGATTACAATTCTTTATCTTTTCCAATGATTGAAGATGCCAGACTATATGCAGTTGATAATTTATTTCTAAAGCAAATGCAAATTTTTGATGACTTTTTTTTTTTTGCTTTTTTGGGTCACACCCGGCGATGCTCAGGGGTTACTCCTGGCTTTACACTCAGGAATCACTCCTGGCGGTGCTCGGGGGACCATATGAGATGCTGGGAATCGAACCAAGGTCGACCACGTGCCAGGCAAATGCCCTACCCACTGTGCTATTGCTCCAGCCCCTTTTGATGACTTTTGAAGTAAAAGAATTTCTATTGTCATTCTGTCAGTGACCTAGGAAAGTCAAAGAGATGATACCGTAGGCAATGTTGTTGCCTTGCATGCAACTTATCTGGGTTCAATTCCCAGTACCATATATATTTCCCTGAAAACCAACAGAAGTGTTATCTGAGCACAGAGCAGGAATAAGTCCTGAACACTACCAGAGTTTTGCAAAAATTAAAGAAAGTGGGTCAATTTCAGAGAAGTGTCTGAAGTGCTACTAAAGGAAATGATTTGTAGGTATCTTTTACTTATACTAAAACACAAGCATGGAGTACATAGTGCATATTGCAAAAATTTTAATATATAACTGAGTGAATGATCAAATATTTAATAGATCAATTAAATATTAGGTGGTTATCTGTAAACCTATGAATAGGGCCTATGCTAAAAGATATATTGCCAGTTGGTTTTGGTTAAGGTTCCCTGGGTACTTCTGGACTAAATTGCTGCAAGTGATTAGGTTGGAACTGAATCTATTTTTATATTTAGAAATACACTAATAGCTCTTATTAGTTAGACAGACATTTGTATCAATGTTGTGGGTAATGATAATTATAAGGCACATAAAATAGAAACGCAATGACTTGTAAGATAGGTTCTTTAAAAAAAATTTAATGTGCCCATAACTTTTGAGGATAGGCATTATATCATAAAGATCTGAATTATCAGAGGTATTGTATCAGAATTGCAGTTATTTTCTGTATGTGTTATGACTGGAGGTTATTTCAAGCTCATATTTAATGAACTTGAAATACTTTTAACTTAATATATCTAGTTTCGTTTTGCAAGGAGCAAGCAATCTTTGACCTTACAACGAATGAATCAGAGTTGGCAAGAATTGTGCTTGCTAGTTTTGTGATGCAGATTTCGGCTAATGGACCATGTAATTAAGATGACCAATTGCTAATGCAGTTGGAGAAATTCCAAGAACTCTGATATGAAGCCTACCAATTATAGTACATTTCCCACTACCATCCAAGGGGATTAATAATTCTTTTCATTGAACTTATTGAAATTCTTCAACAAATTAAAAATATTTCAATTCATAATGGAAGAAATAGTATTATATCTACTTGTTCAGTGAAGTACAGGAAATGAGAGAGACATAGCTCATTTCTGAGCATCTATAATAGTTCTATCTGGTACTTCTTTGGGTAATAGTACTTTTATAATTATATTTTATCTCACTGATATTGAGTGTATATTAGTGAATTCACATAAATTGATTTCACCAAGAATTAATAAATAACCCAAAAAGAAGTAAGAGATAGGAGATAATATACACAGATAAGTCCATTTTATAGATTCAGTAAGAAAGAGTTTCCTCATAATTAGATCGTTTCCTTCATTATTTTGACTTCTAGGTTTCCCCAAAGTGTTCAGCAAATGTTTATAGGACAAGATTGGATCATCAATAATATAAACATAGTAGAATTTTAGTTTGAAAGGCACAGTACTGGTATTGACTTAAATGAAGTTGATTTAAATGTCCAGTGTCAAGTCAAGCATTTATATGATTTTTGAGTCAATCTTAGTTAATTGAATAAAGTAATTTTTTCTTCAGTTAACTTTACTTGAAAATTTTTTGGTTTGGTAACACTTTTATTTAAAAAGGTTGAAGTGCATGTAGAACATTTATGACATTTATAATACTTGAATAATTATAGATGGACTCTATTCTACCATTATTATTTTTCTGTCACTGTCACTGTCCTCCCATTGTTCATCAATTTTCTCGAGTGGGCCCAGTAATGTCTCCATCATGAGACTTTGTTGTTACTGTGTTTGGCATATCAAATACGTCACAGGTAGCTTGCCAGGCTTTGCCTTTTGGGCAAGATACTCTCGTTAGCTTGCTGGGCTCTCCGAGAGGGGCAGAGGAATTGAACCCAGCTCGGCCGGGCTGGCTGCGTGCAAGGCAAACACCCTACGTGCTGTGCTATCACTCCAGCCCCATGCTTAAAATATTTAGACATTAATTGTACTCATAAAACTATGCCTTATTTAAATCTGACTATTTTCCTTCATTATGAACACTTTGTAGCACTTATTAAATATATTGTATTCATACATTGTATACAAGTTGTGAAAATATAACTACATAAAACATAAATATATAGATAATCATAATATATAGCTTGTTTCTTATAAATTCTTCCTTTGTAAAATATATAGAATTACATTAGCATTGCACTGTAGCACTGTCCTGTTGTTCATCAGTTAGCTTGAGTAGGCCCAGTAACATCTCCATTTTTTAAGACTTCCTGTTACTGTATTTGGAATATCAAATATGTCATGGGTAGCTTGCCAGGCTTTGCCATGCAGGTGAGATACTCTCAGTAGCTTGCAGGGCTCTCCAAGAGGGGTGGAGGAATCAAACCCAGCTCTGCCGGACTGGCCACGTGCAAGGCAAATGCCCTACGGCTCTCCTAAGTCAAAATAAACACATTTTAAAATTCATCACTGAGTTCTCAAACAATTTCAAGGAAGTCCTCAAATTTCCCTTTCTTTTCATAACAACATAAAAGAATTTAAAAGCCATAGTAATAATTGTGAATCATTAGGAAATCAGAAACATTTTATTGGGCTTAGACAAGGGAAGCATGATATATCAAGCTGAATTGTACAGGATAGTAGTTAAATATAGCACTGTCCTCCCATTGTTCATCAATTTGGTCGAGAGGGCACAAGTAACGTCTCCACTGTGATACTTGTTGTTATTGTTTTTGGCATATTGAATACATCAAGGGTAGCTTGCAGGACTTTGCCCTGCAGGCAGGATATTCTTGGTAGTTTGCCAGGATCTCCAAGAGGGGCAGAGGAATCAAACCTGGGTTGGCTACGTGCAAGGCAAATACCCTACCTGCTGTGCTATTTAGGGATATTTGGTCTTAGGCCTATGGAAGTGGAAGAAGTCAGGAAAAATTCCATAAAATCTTACTTTTTGAAAGTGATATACCATGAGTGAAAGGGTATGCTGGCAATATCCACTCATCAGAAAATCAACAGACAAGAATATCTGTGTTTGGGGCTGGGGCAATAGCACAGTAGGTAGGGCATTTGCTCTGCATGTGGCTGACCCAGTTCGATTCCCAGCATCCCATATAGTCTCCTGAGCACCACCAGGAGTAATTCCTGAGTGCATGAACCATGAGTAACCCCTGTGCATTGATCGCCAGGTGTGACCCAAAAAGAAAAAAAAATCTGTGTTTGGACATAGCTATGGATATAAAATAAAATGAGCTATAAATATGTGTGTCACATCAAAGATTTGCCTCAAAGTCATCTAGAGTTCTACTTTATGCTTCGTGGGTGGCCAGAGAAAATGGAAACAGAGATTAAACTGCAGTAGTCTTAATTTTTTGAGATGCCTTACCTACAGAAAAAGGCCATACACAAATTATGCTTAAACCAGTTTTATTATATTCTTGCATAGAATATATTCAGTTTAACATAAACAACTAAAAAACTTCAAGTACATGTAGAAGAAATAATCAATAAATATAAGCCCTAAGGATCCCAGGTATTGAAATCACTGCTTATAAAATATAAAAGTGACTAAGAATGAGTATATAGGGTTGAATAAAGAAATGATTATAGATTTATATTAAGAAGAAAGACTATTCCATGCCTTAAAAAATGCAATCTTGGTAATAAATATGTGTTTTATATCCTTAAGGATGGGAGACTAATACAGGTACTGTTTACTAGGCATTATATTAAGAACTGGAGATGAAACAGTATGAAACAGTATGGAAGAACAAAAAATGCCTCTATTCCAGCTTCTTGGAATGTAGTTTGCATTCCAGATGGGTATTAAAACTACAGAAGAAAAACATTGTTGGTAAAAGCGGACATGTTTTACACATGACCTGTGATTCTATCTTGGAATATGTTAAGCTGTAGAAACATAAAGCTTGGAGAGTAAAAGCACCCTATGTTACAGTGTGTACTCTACTATTCAACTGATCATGGATGTGATGACATGGTCAAGCATCAGATTCAGAGTCACTCCCAGTGAAAGTGACTTTCCAACTCACTTTGCTTTTAACCAAGTGCATTTAAGTGTGAATTTGCTCTGTGTTTTTGGACCAAATTCATTTAATATAACTAAAACCAAATGAAAGAGACAGTGGAAGGAAACATGCCATTTATATCAGCAAATACATGTTTCAGGATTTTAGTGTGATAAAAAAGAAGACATTTTTGTTATTACCAGAAGAAGCAATTATGGTAATTTTAATGCTTATTTCACTCTGAATTAGATTTCATCTGTGGTTGTCTATATCATCTTTAAAGAGAGTCGCTCTCTGTTTCTAACTGTGACTTGTTATTTCTGCTTATTTGACTTCTTCTTCTACTAAAGATTCGTTTTGCTTGTCATATGTTTTCGCAGTAGGAATGCTATTTTAAATAGTTTGTTCTATTCATATGTTATGACTCTGGAATTGGCATTATTATATTTTGTTCTTTAATGAGAAAATTATTGTAAATAAAGAAGCTTTAACTTGATGCCATTAAACTTTTGCCACGTTTTCAATAAATAATAATTATTTAAATGTCATTTATCAGACCTTAAAACTCCAAATATTTTCACTTTAATTTGACACACACACACACACACACAAAACATGTTTATAAAGAATTATTCTCATTGTCCAAATTAAATTTCTTTCTTGTTAGTAAAAGTGAAATGAGTTCCTGTTTTGAATAATGTTATTATGGAAACTGAAAAGCTAAATAAATAACTCTCAGGAGACATTTTCCTAGGGGAAAAGGCACCTGTGGCCCTATTGATTGTATTTAAGAGTAAACAATACATAATACAATGAAAGAATGACATGCTTAAGTTTATTTCATCTCCAGTTTATGTAGGGCCAGCATTTATCACCTGAACTGAGCTATGCTTTTTTCAATTACACACTTTGACTATCATAGACTAAACATTTATAGAATGAGTGTGTCAGTTGCCATAGTAGTTGTAAGTTATGGTTCTGTAACTATAACCTTAGCATCACATAGCTAAACTTGTCTTTGTATCAATTTAGGGGACATACAGATAACATAAAGATACAAATTTATTGTGCCAAGGTATTTTTATGATTATCGTTGTCATTGTCATTTTCCTCCCATTGTTCATTGATTTGCTCGAGCGGGCCCAGTAACGTCTCCATTGTGAGCCTTGTTGTTACTGTGTTTGGCATATCGAATACGTCATGGGTAGTTTGCAGGCTTTGATGTGCGGGGGAGATACTCTTGGTACCTTGCCAGGCTCTCCGAGAGGGGCGGAGGAATAGAACTAGGGTTGGCCATGTCGGCCGCGTGCAAGGTAAATGCCCTACCTGCTGTGCTATCACTAGCAACAACAAATGTACTCTCAAAAGTAACTGATTAAATATGTAGATCCTATATTAGAAGTATCACAGATTTTATATTTGCTTATTTGTGATCTAAATGGTCTGTGATCAACATAAAATATGATACATTTCTAGTTTACTATAATGTTAAACTGTGTTCATCTTTTTAATAGTTTAAATACATATTTTTTTGAATTCTGTAAACTATGCATGAAAATATAAACTTTATTTTTTCTATGTTTCCAAATGTTCTACTTTTTTTATGTAGGAATACTGCTATTTATTCAGTCATTGATTAGCTGATTGAATTGGGCATGAACTCTACCTTATTTTTTTTTATAATTTTATTTATTTATTTTCTTCTTATATTTATTTATTGAATCACTGTGAGAAAAGTTGCTAAGCTTGCAGATTTAATTCATGGTCATACAATGATCAAATACCTCTCCCTTCACCAGTACTCATTTTTCACCACCAAGAACCCTAATAAATCCCCTTCCACCCCTCCCAATGCCTGTGAGGCAGATGATTTCCACTTAACTCTTCTCTACATTAATTACATTCATTATTTTGACAAAAGATGACCCATTTTTGTTTAGAATTTCCCCTCCCCCCAACAATCAGAATTGCTGAAGTCATTGTAAAATACTTGTTTTCTATAGCTGGTTATGACAATCATATGTTATATGGCCGCAATAGTGGCCTCGCAATTTTGGATTTCTGCCAAGAGCCAGATAACTAGGAGATTGGTTTCTGTGCATCTGGAGTTATGGCTGTGCCAGAGAGCCGCTCTTGGGGGCAACTCGTGACCTCGGTAGGGTGTGAAGGATGAGCCGGTACCACTCTCCTTCCCATGAGACTGCAGTTGCCCTGTCACCACCAGCTCATACCTGGCTTTCCAATAAGCTCTGAGGCGGTGGCCAACTTGTATGTGGTCCAGATGCATTTCTGCCAAAAGCCGCTGGGTTTTGAGATTTGTTTCTGAGTCTCTGGGACCATGGCTGTTAATCAGCTTGATCAGGAGCCAGAGAAGCGGTTTGTAGGAGGCAACTCGGGGTCTTGCTGGGATGGGGAGGAAAGGGCCGGTTCCATCCGCATCTGGTGAGGCCCTATGTGTCTCGTCACTGCAGGCCCAAACCTGTCTGTCCAGTGGCCTCTGGAGGATGACAGTCACCAGGCTGCCAAGGGGAACAGATCAAGACATGAATTGTATTCCCACTTGGAGTGGCTCAGTGCCAGTAACCTATTGCAGGAACAGGATGCATTTCTGCCAAAAGCCTTTGGGTTTCGAGATTCATTTCTGAGTCTCTGGGATCATGGCCGTTAAGCAGTTCGATCAGGAACCAGAGAGGCCATGCCTCCAATTATATAGCTGAGCTGGAGGTGGTTTGCTGGTGTGTCTCCCACTTACCTAACTTTTGGCCTTTTACTTTCTTGGTAAACTTTGCCCCAAGTTTTGGGGGTCTGGCCAAAGGCACAGCAGCAATTTTGGGGTACCTGAAAGTCTGACGGTCCCATCAGGCTGCTGATGCACTTGCCTCACAGGTACAGACTGACCTGCTGGAGGCACCATACCCCCTAAATACCTATTTTATAAAATATTTTCTTACTCTGTCTCAAGAGGAAAAATGGAAAAAAACTGTAGTGCTACAGTTTTTTTTAACTTATTAAAAATTTACCAAACCTGACTTATAGAGAGATATTCTATTGAATTTCTGCATTTCTTTTTAGTTCCACTCAAAACAAAAGCTGTTGGTTTGGGAGGCCACACCCAGTGATGCTCAGAGCTTACTTCTGGCTCTGAGAGATCAGGGATCAATCCTGGTCATGTTCAGGGAACCATTTGGGAAACTCAGAATTAAGCTCTGACTGGTCTTGTGCAAGAAAATACCCCTCTCCACTGTTATGCTCCAGCCCCCAGAAGCTGATTTTCGGTCTCCACAAAATCTGGACTCAGAGGTCTTCTTGAATCATTATCACGTTCCCCCATTTTCGCTCTTGGGATAAATGGATTAATTTACTATTGTAGAGTGACATCCATTCATTTCAAAATTTTCTCAGGGTGGTGACTACAATGTCTTTTATGCTTTAATCGTGTGTTTTTGTTCACACAGATAAAAATTTCTCTGTACAGTTGAAAAGAAAATTTTATAGATCTGACATTTTCATAAATAAATTTTAAATTGTTGAAATTAAAAATTTATTTACTGTACTACTGTACAAGAAGGGAGACATCCATGACATGGGCAACTATCGCCCGATCTGCCTATTGTCTGTCATCTACAAGTTGTTCACTCGAGTCATCCTAAATAGGACTGGCAGAACTCTAGATGAAGGACAAACATGAGAGCAAGCCGGGTTCTGCAAAGGATTCAGCACCATCGACCATATCCACATGATAACCAAGCTCATTGAGGTTTCTCGGGAGTTCAAGATGCCGCTCTGTCTAACGTTCATTGATTTAAAGAAGGCCTTTGATTCTGTTGAGACGGAAGCAGTCATTGAAGCCCTAGCCAATCAGGGCATTCAAACTCAATACATGAGCTGTATTACGGATTCACTACCAGGATCTCACCATTTTACAAGGAAGTAATCATCAATGTCAAGAGAGGGGTTCGGCAGGGTGATACTATTTCACCAAAACTCTTCAATGTCACCCTCGAGAACATCATGTGATGACTGGAATGGGAAGGAATGGGAGTGAAGATAGATGGTCAGCAACTACACCACCTCCGCTATGCTGATGACATTGTTTTAATAACACCAAACATTTTTAGCCAAGTGGCACAAATGCTGGCCGACTTTGACCGTGAGTGTGGAAAGGTCGGACTACAGCTGAATCTTATGAAGACAATGTTTATGAGAAACAGCCTCGTTCCTGACGCCCCATTCGCTCTCAACGGAACGACCATCTCCGAATGCAATAGCTATGTGTACCGATGTGTACCTAGGTCATGAAGTCAACATGGCAAATGACCTGGCACCCAAGCTGCGCAGGAGGAAGAGAGCGGCTTGGAACGCCTTCAAGAGCGTCGAAGAAATAGCTAAGAGGACGAAGAACCTCTGGCTTCAGGCACATCTCTTTGATTCCACTGTTCTTCCTGCATTAACATATGCCTCAGAGACCTGGGCCCTACGCAAACAGGATGAGAACGCTATTCGGGTCTCCCAAAGAGGAATTGAAAGAGCTGTGCTTGGAATATCACGTTTCACTCAAATGAGAGAAAGAATCCGGAGTTTCAACTTCTGTCGACGATCAAGAATCAGGGACACTGTGTTGTTTGCCAAGGTGTTAAAAATCAGATGGGCTGGTCACATAATGAGATTTAAAGACGACTGCTGGACTAGAGCTGTTACTGACTGGATTCCACGGGATGTCAAAAGACCGTGTGGCCGCCCACCTACCAGATGGTCAGACTTCTTCATCAAGATCATGAACGATCAATTTGAGGCTCTTCGTGTTCCTAGAGCGAACAGATGCCATTGGGCTACACTGGCACGCGACAGGGACAAATGGAGACATTACTGGTGCCCGCTCGAGCAAATGGATGATTTACGGGAAGTCAAGTGATCAAGTGATCAAGTGAAATTGTTGATTTGGGAAGAAGGCAGTAGTGAATCGTCTTTTATGTCAGTTAGATTTTAAAAATACTGTCACAGATAACAAAAGATATTCAATAAAGTTTTCTAAGGGCAGTTGGACATGAAGATTACAGTGAAAGTCAAGAGTGTGTATCCTCCAGTTTCTCTTAAGAACCAGCAGGGGCAGCCCAACAGAAGGGCAAAACAACAACAACAAAACCGTGCTGGATTCAGACCCTCTTGGGAGTAGGGCTATTTCGTGTTTTTTTTTTTAAATTTTTGCTTTTTGGGTCACATAGGGTGATGCACAGGGGTTATTCTTGGCTCATGCACTCAGGAATTACTCCTAGTGGTTTTCGGGGGACCATATGGGAAGCTGGGAATCGATCCCAGGTCGGCTGCGTGCAAGGCAAACGCCCTACTTGCTGCACTGTTGCTCCATTCCCTTTTTCATAGTACTTACCACATTTAATGTCTTGATCCCTATCATCAACACATTTGCTTTTATAATTTATTATGATGTACTTTTTCCTTAGTGTGGTTCCTTCTGTTTGTTTTATGTTTTAGTTTTGGGGTAACAGCTGGGTATGTCAAGAGTTTATTCCTCACTCTGCACTTCAGTTGTGTGCAAGGTAAGTCCTCCATCCACTGTACTATTTCTCCAGGCCCCTCTAAGTGTATGTTTTTTAGTATGCAGTAAATGAGATTGTTTCAAGAGAAATCTTTAGAACACCACCCGGAATGAAGTGCTCAATAAAGGTTGATGTTTTCATCATTATTATATGTCCTTTGGCTGGAAAAGTTGAAAGTTTAGTTTGAGAAGGAAGGGAAAGAAAATATTGAAGAAACTATTTTTCATTTGTTATGGTTATGTCATGAATATTTGCATTTTTAGCAAGATAACTCTTCCCTATACAGAGCAAAGGTAAGTGGAAGGGGACTTTTTCTTGAGCCATCCTTCAAGTTCCTTAGCTAAAGACATAAAGAAATATAAATATGATGAGCTGACATATTTTTGTTGTTTTTGCATATAGGATTGGCAATATTTTGTTACTAAATATGACACCAAATGGAGGTGAAAAATGTAACAGCTGTGTTATGCCTTGAACAATAAAATCATGGTATTACATTCATATATAACAAAGACAGATGTTCATCTTCATTAATTCTGATATGAAAGTAAAGAAAATCAAGAATGAAAGATAAAAGCAGCTTAGATATCTATGCTTAGAGCTAATATCACACAATAGTTGCCACAGTAATAAAAGTGGCTCAGAGAATAACTTATATAGATCTCTGGAATTGGTGAAGATGCTTGGAGTCTTAGGCAGAACTTTGACTTTCTGCCAAACATAGCAACTATATGATTGCTACTCTGAAACTTTTAAGATGCACTTGAGAAATCACCCAGTGAAGAAATCAATTTTTTTGTATTAAAATAAACTGTTAAATAAATAGTCCTGGCTTTTTTTTTACTATTTAAATGAATACAAACAATTTCAATTAGTGATTGTTTAAATGAGTGATTACTTTGGAAAATAGGGATTGTTAATAGTTAAAATATTACTTAGATTATCACAAAGAAGAAGTAAAAGACTACTAAGTATTCTTGTATAAAGTTACAAGTAAAATGCTTGAGTTGTGCTCAATTTGATCAATAAAATAAATAGCAATGAGGCACCAAAAATAACAGTGAGATTTTAACTTGGATAGCCAAGTATGTCAGTGACTGTTAGAAAAAAAAATGGCTGGTATATGAACAGATTTAAAGTGTGAATTCTTGAGTATAATTACGTATTTAAAAAATCAGCTATAAAGAATAAGGTTCATAATGTTGAATAAAATGGAAGAGTTTTGAAAATGGAAAGTTGAGTAATAAACTGTGGTAGCTTTCTGAGAAGAAAGAGAGCAATTGTCCTTGGTAGGAGTAGATTTCTTCAATTCCACAGGTTAGAACCTGAGATACAAGTATAGATGAAAATAAATTCATATTTCCTTTGATAGGTAAAGAAAGAAATTAATCTTTTTTTTCTGCTGGTTTCTTGTTTTATTCCAGCCAAATTAGGAGAGAAATTTTTAGGTTGTTCACATGCTGTGCTCTGATTTCTAAATTTCTAAATACATTTAATTAAAGTTTTTCCCAAGAGGAAGAAATTCATTTTAATGTAAATGCTGGCATACTGAGTTATGGCTTACATTTTTATTTGAAAGTTTGAAAAAATTTCTAATATGAGCTATTAGTTCTATAAGAAGGAGTATGCCCAACACAGAGCAATTTCATGAATCATTGGTCTCTACTGTTTCATGTAAGGACATTTTTAGATTATATCTAAAACGTTGCTATATAGTATCCTGGCCATGTTTGTATGTATGCAGGGACACATTACACGATTTTGTTAAAATACATTAATATATAAAAATTAAATATTAGAAAATTCCTTTAGGAAGAATACACAATGAAAAAATAAGCAAAGCATTTTTATTTTAAGTCAAGGTATCAGATGTGCCTATCTCTTCTCTATGTAGTATAAGTTTTTGATATATTATAGAAGCAAACTCAAATTTAAGTATAATTATTCACTAAAGTAATATGACAGATCTTTGGAGAGGTATGCATCTCATACATCATTTTAATGAATTATGATGTGAATTAGTCTGGAATTTATGATAATTTATATACTTATGAATTCTTAAATACTATTTCTTTAGATACTTAGTTTCAAAACCCCTAGGACCTAGAAACCTGAAATATACATCTTTGGTTACCTATGCCTATATATTTATTTACGGCTTACTCTTTGTCAAGACAATTCCTGCAATATTTGTTCTCCAAATTTTAAACAAATAATTACCATGAATAAATCTTGGGAAACAGAGTCAAATGAAGCATTCTAACTTCCATTCCCTAAATATCAGTTTTATGCTGTTCACTCTGTTTCTTTCATTATTGATTATATAATTAAACAAGCACTTATTGATAACAATGACATTCAAAAGAAAATAAGACAGGACAAGTTTCTGACTAATAAATTTAATGTTTGTTGAAGAAAACATGTCTTTAATTATTTCAAGAATCGTGAGGACTGGAGAGATAGTATAGCAGGTAGGGCGTTTGCTTTGCACGTGGCCGACTCGGGTTCAATTCCTCCATTCCTCTTGGAAGAACAGTGTTTACAGAGACACCAATCTGTGAATAATTTCAGGTACCCAGTGTCTTATTTGAGAACTGTGCTGTGTTTTTCAGAGTCAGGGTGACTAGCTTCATCCCAACCCCTGTACCCTGACAACTATGCTCTCTTCCACACCCACTGCCATGTCAACTCTTTGGTCCAAATCATAGATTCTGAAGTTTCTGGACTCCCTAAAGCAACAAACAGTTCAATACATTCTTAGACAATGACTTAACAACCAAGACATCAGATATAACAATGTTCAGATTAAATGATTTTCTAGATCTAGTGATTTTAGTATTGCAACTTTGTTATCTAATCAACTTGAATTTTAGAATTGTATCAACTGTTGTGGATTTTTCTACATTAAAAGAAAAATTAAAAAAGAATTGTGAACATTAATACATGAAATGTGCAAAGTTTTATAAAAAGGGCAAGGATACCCAGGGCTACTCTGAGTTTCATGGGCCTGAAGAAACATGGAAATAATCAAATAATCGAAACATGAGCATTGTCTAACCAATCCCTAGCCTTAATTTTATACATCACATTTTACATTCCAGCCTGGGAAAAACACTTGTGCAATTTTGAAGAAAGATGGTATCCTGGATGTTTTTGCCTATATAGATTAATAACTTACAGTCACAAGACAAAAAGCATCCTGATTTATGTAAAATTATAGAAAATGTACTACAGTCTGATAATAAAACTTTACAGTTGTCCAAACATCTTGGTTCTAAAAATAGCTATAGATCTCCAAACAAATCATTTCTAATTTTTATGTGGTAAATGTAATGACAACTTGAGAACTAACTCCTAAATGAATAATGTCAGAAGATGTATCAATGTTTCTAATTTGTACCCTTCTTTTTCATTTGGCAGATAAACATTTTCAATGGAAATAATGAAATCAGTGCAGAAAACACTGGCTTTATTTAAGAAGAGAAATAAAAAGCATGATTTTCAGACTAGTAGAATGGCAAACAAAATGAAAAGTTTGAAATATTTGGATTTTGTCCAACTCATGTAAAGGCATAGATGTCTAAAATTTAGGAGATTTACTTTAATTTTTTCATATATGGCATTACCGAATGACAGGGTTTCTCTAGTTCTTAGCTTTCCTTTAATCAGTATTGATATGAAAACCTTTTTTTAGTGTCCTACATCATAAAATGCTCTCCATGATTCCTACTTCATGAGTGAATTGGATGAAACAACTTCACATTTTAATAAAACATGGTAGATTTAGGTATAGTATATGATGCAATACTTTGAATCTTACTCAAGGTATTTTAGAGCAAATTTTGAAACTGTTGTTTTCCCACATTCATTTATATGTAAGTAAACTCAAGCAAAAAAAAAAAAAAGAGAATAAACTGGGGTATACTTTCAGTCGATTTCAAGTTTTAGTGGACACAATCTTGTTAATCTGTGCTTTATTTGTGTAGCAACTTCTGTGTATCAGAAAAATTAAAACTTTGAATAAGTTGAAATTTATGTCTGAGTATATCTGTGTGTGTGTGTTTGTGTGCATGTGTGTGCATGTGGTAAGGAAAGAGCTGGGAGTTAAAGAGTATATACACTAAAAATAAAGATTAATTTTTGTGCTATAGTGAAATAAAATTGGATAATTTATTATTATCTAATAGATAAATTATTATATAAATAGGCAAATTATTGCAATAATATCTTTCTGCTAGTGTCAGAGAGAAAATTTAATTTGAAATGGCTAGTTAGAAAATGAAGCTGAGAGTAATACCATCATAATGATGAAATGGAAAGGAAATATGTTTGAAGTATAATCTAGGCAATAAATATTTATATATAGATTGATATTTTTCTTCACCTCCATTTGTTTATTGAGAGTTTGCTATGTGTTAAGAACTTTTTATGAAACCTAAGGTAGAAAAAGTGAATGTGTTACAGTTTCCAGTCCTTTGTCCATATACTATGATTCTAGACATTTCTATTTCAAACTTTTATCTTTTTTAATAAAAACACTATAAACACACTAGAAGTAAAATAAAAAATAAGTATAAAATTCATTTTGAAAACCTATATGAAATACAACAGAAAGACAACTAGACATTAGAAAGAAGATGAAAAGTCTATGTGTTACTCTGAATAATAAGAGTTTCAGGACATGACAAAGAAAGATTAAAATAAGAACCACAAAACTTGGTTCCCAGATAAGTACATACATTTCTCTATGGGAAGATTGTACTAAGCACTCTGTAGATTAAACATAACATGTTGAAATTAAAAGTAGACATAGGAACAAATATTTGGTTTTGATTGCTCACAAAATAGGGGATATATACAATAAATATATGTAAAGCATCGAAATCAAGAATTACTTCAGAATTCCCTCACAGTATAGTGGAAGGTAAATTGATAGATTGAATATATACAGTACTCTTTAGTGAAAGGAGATCTAATCTAGAGGTTATATTCACCCAGACTATTAATCAAGCAGAAGAGTAATAAAGACTTGGAGACATGTACAATCTCAAAAAAATATGCTTGTCACACACTATTTATCACATAGCAACTGAAGGTTTTGCCACCACTTCTCAATTAGATGAAAACAAACCAGAATATAGGAAAATGGGAGAACGCAAATCAGCAATTCAATTCGGGAAGGGATGTATGATGTGAAATGCAGCAAGAAAGGAGTATGGCAACTGTCCCCAAGAACAGACAGAAACGGGAATAATCTCCATTCATTAGTCAATCTGTAGATCCATATTGTTGGGAAACTGACAACCATGCCAACTTTTCTTACTGATGATCAGATAAACACAAAGTCAACGAATGTCTATTTTATTAATAATCACAGAAAAATAATAAGAAAACGATCACACTGAAACTGTTTCTCTTTTTAAACTCATTTTTATTAAAAAAAGTCACATATCTACAGATGACAATTAGAATAAAGCCTAAATATTCAAGTAAAACTTATCCTCAGTGTGATGTGTATTCATCTATGCCTGAACTGTCCCTGAAAAATATATAAGCTGATAGCAATGATTGCTTCAAGGAAGGGGAAATAGATACACAAAGGAAAAATGTTTAAGATAATTATTTTTCACTCAGCAATATTTCTTTTGAATTTGTATAAAGAGCATGAATCATCTAGACAAATTATGAAATTGAAATGTGGTGATAAAAAATATATCCTACTTTTAGTGACTTTGGTCATATTAAATGTCTCTTTGAGGTATTCAGAATCTCAAAAGTTCTACATAAAATTCCACATAAATTGTATAATTCTGGACCCCGCCAAGCCTAACATGCCTGAGATTTAAATTTTTTCAGAGCTGGAATCAGCATCTGGGAAAGGAGTTAGGAAAAGGAGGCTTAAACACATCGAAGAATAATAAAGGAACACAAAAAATCACATAATCAATTTAATTGGAGAAAACAGAGAGGTGATAATAAAATGATTTGCACCTTTAAAATATTTGAAAAGTTAGAATAGTATCATATTCTTAAATTTGCAAATTTTGCATGAATTTTGGGTGGAATAGCTTCATTTTTCATAAGTGAACAAGAGCTCTATTAATAAATTTTTATTTTTTAAAAGTTATTGTGGTTTTGGTCTGGAATATGGTCTGGAATATAGGGCTGGAGGGCACAGTGGTAGCGCGTTTGCCTTGCATGCGGCTGACCTGGTTGACCTGAGTTCGATTCCTCCGCCCCTCTCGGTGAGCCTGACAAGCTACCGAGAGTATCTCACCTGCACAGCAAAGCCTGACAAGATACCCGTGATGTATTCGATATGCCAAACACAGTAACAACAAGTCTCACAATGGAGACGTTACTGGGTCTGCTCGAGCAAATCGACGAACAACAGGAGGACAGTACTACAGGTCTGGAATAGATGTAAAACTTACCATAATTTTATCTCTTGTGCTAAGCTAAAATTTGCTCTTCTTTTAAAGAGTCAGAAGAAATATGGTAATTAATAATTAACATTTTATAAAAAAAGTCATATTTTGAATTTCATCTATTTTCTCTTGTTATAACATCAAAATTTAAAGATGGATGTTAGTGTTGCCCAAACGATCTCTTAAAATCACCACTAAACAAATCTGTGTCTATAAAGTCTATAATATTTTGCATTTTATAAAATATCAGTAGATACTAAATGCTAACTTTGGCAGCAAATAGACTAAATTTGAAATGTCACAGAAATTAGCAAATTGATTGCAAAAGTGTGACATGGAAATTCATAAAGTTTTGTTGGTGGGGGTGGGGGCACATCAGGTTGTACTCAGGATTTACTCCTGGCTTTGTGCTCAGGTATCACTCCAAGCGATGTTGGGGATGGGGGACAAGAGGCAATGCCTGCATGGAAGTAGGTCTGCACATGCAAGGGGTATGTCTTACCCCTGTACTCTCTCTCTGGATCCTTCATGAAAGTTTGAATATGTTTCCACAAAATATTGTTTCATTTATTCTGATTTTTCCCACAAGAAATGCCAACAAGAGTCCTTCAAAAATCAAGGTCACCAGACAGTAACCTGAATTTGCAAAGAGAATAAATATAATAAACACAGGAAACTACAGTGCTCTATATATAACACAAGGTGGCCTGTACATATACATGTAAGAAAGAGAGAGTGAGAGAGCAAGAGAGTGAAAGAGAGAGAGAAAGAGAGAGAGAGAGAGAAGATAAGCATCTCCCATCTCCCATAGAGGCATGCAGGGATGGGATGGGGGTTGGTGGGAGAGAACCTGGAGACATCGGTGCTGGGAAATGTACACTGGTAGAGGAATACTGTATGACTGAAATCCAATCATGAACAGTTTTGTAATGAGCGATAGCACAGTGGTAGGGCGTTTGCCTTGCAAACGGCCAACATGGCTGACCGGAGTTCGATTCCTCCGCCCTCTCAGAGAGCCCAGCAAGCTACCGAGAGTATCTCGCCGGCACAGCAGAGCCTGGCAAGCTCCCTGAGACGTATTCGATTCGCCAAACACAGTAGCAACAAGTCTCACGATGGAGATGTTACTGGGCCCGCTCAAGCAAATCGATGAACAACGGGAGGACCGTGACCGTGATATTTCACAGTGATGCAATAAAAAAGTTCAAAAAGTAAAAAATGAAAAAAGAAAACACCCAGAAGTATACTCGCTGGAATACGGTACTGCTAGTTTGAATCTTTTGAGAAACTACCAAACTGTACACTTCCCTGTAGCTGCTGCACTATTTATATTTCCAACAGTGAGGCAAGATTTGTTGATCTCTGCCACTTTGCCAGTACTTTTAATTTTTATCTCTTTGATAGCAACCATTCTAATAGATGCAATAAATCTCATGCTGATCTTCTATAAACACTTGCCGAATAACTGAAGAACTAAATATTAATCTCATACTGTAATACAGTATGCTTTTATTCTCAAATTAACATTTAGATATTTCCTAAGCTGTATAACAATGCCCATTATTGAATCAATTAGAATGCTACTTTTACATTTAAGCAAACTTTTAGGCTATAAAACTGAGAAATACTAGAATTTTAATCTGGATGAGATTCAGGAATCATAGTTCAAATTTCATAATATAATAGAAGATCTGAAAAACTTAACTTTGTGGGATAGGGTGATTAGTACATCAATGTGTATCAAGGGCAAGGCCCCACCTTTGGTAACTCTAAACAGAACCCCAATAAATAAATTTTTTTTCTCTTTTTGTTTTGTGGCCATATCCAGTAGTGCTCAAGGCTTACTCCTGGCTCTGTGATCAGGGATCATTCCTGGCAGGGATGCTGGGGATGGTACCCAGGTCAGCTGTATGTATGCAAGACTAGCACCTTACTGGTTATACAATCTCTTCAGCCCCAAAGCTAAAATTCTTAAACGCTGTATAACAAATATAAACTAAAGAGATGATTTTAAAAACACAGTTTAGGAACTGTAACACTGTCCTCCCATTGCTCATTGCTCGAGTGGGCACCAGTAAAGTCTCTAATTATGAGACTTGTTCCTGTTTTCGGCATATCGAATACGCCACGGGTAGTTTGCCAGGCTTTGCCATGAGGGCAAGAT